>NC_044395.1:72192762-73455262 GCF_006542625.1 Nomascus leucogenys
GAGAGAGCAAGAGGGGGCTGAACTCATCCTTGTATAATGGTATAAACGGCACCCCAAGAGTGGAGCTTTTGTAGCCTAATTGACTCTTGAGAATATTACAATGACAATTAAATTTCAACGTGAGTTTTTGGAGGGACAAACATTCAGACCATAGCAATGGGCTTTAATCAATTTTACACAGGTACAACTTAAGTTTCTCACCTGATATGTTCATGTACTGCTTGCCTCTTACCCTAGGACTTCTCTGTTGATGCCATCGTAAAACCCCACTCTGCGTCACACAAGTGGAACATAGAAGTGCAAGAATGTTAACATCCCATAAAATAAAATACTGGCCAATGAAAGATAAAAGCCATTGAATACATTCTTCCCCCATTCTCTCCTCTGATAGTCCTGAAACACAGCTTGTGTGGTCTCAGAGCTCTCAGAGATGACACCGTGATGAAGCATCATGGGATCACCTCAATTAGTTATAGCCAGAATTTGGTGGCTACAGTGTGCTCAGGCTGGAGAGTGTCTGAGCATGGGTAAGGCTAGTCCCTGGATTAGGGTATCTCTAGGACAAGAAGTCTCTATCAAACTGTTGATGGCCTCAGTTTCAATAGTAATGATAAGTTGGATTATTAGGTTAAGCTGGGATCCAAGGTAAATTGCTTCAGTACCAAAAACGTATTGGCCTACATGCTCTACTTTCTGAAGATATTGGGCTATTAACTTTCATATATGTAAAATCAGCTGTGAACAGAACGTGACCTAGGAATGCTACCTTCCTGCTCTGGGATATATTCCCTTTGGCTGGTCCCAGAGTTGAGCTGTTTAGCTAATTAAGAGATTTCTAGACCAACGGCTAGTGGAATATCAGATCCAAAAGGTGTATTTTTGGATAATCGTATATCAGCACTTGAGCAAAAACTCCCACACAGCCTCTGAAATCCCAGGCAAAATCAAATCAGGATAGAACCTCACGTGTGATAACATTCATCCTCACCATGACTTTCATCCTGAGCCTGGACTTCATCGCTCATGTTCAGAGAGGTGCTACATGCTAATATTTGAATGACCAAGGAGTGGTCTAACCTAGGGTTTTTTTTCTACCTGTGCTGACTGCATGTCCCTCTTCTCTCAACTTTAGCAATGATTCTACCAAGTTGTTGCAAAGGGGGTGTGGCAGAGACAATGCTAGTGTGGGAACACAAGAATACTGAATGCTGCTTGGAGGTAGAGCAATCTGACCCATGTCAGGCTGTGTCAAGCACTGAGATCTGGGATTCTTTATCACTTGAATTCAGCTCACTAACACATGCATACATATACACATATGCACATATATACAACTATATGGTCATTCTTCAGTATGGGGATTTGTTCCAGGACCTCCCAAGGGTATCAAAATCCACAGATGCTCAAGTTCCTGTACTAAGATGGCATAGTGTTTGCATCCTCCTGTATATTTTACATCATCTCAAGATCCTTAGAATACCCAATACAATGTAAATGCTATGTAAATAATTGTTATACTGTATCGTTTAGGGAATAATGACAAGAAACAAGTCTTTACATGTTCAGTATAGATGCAACCATTGATTTCTTAAATATCTTTGGCCAAGCACAGTGGCTCACACCAGTAATCTCAACACTTTGAGAGGCCAAGGCAGGAGGATCACTTGAGGCCAGGAATGTGGGACCAGCCTGGGCAAATAGTGAGACTTCATCTCTATTGATGTATATATGTAATATATACATAATAAAGATATTTTTGACTCAGGGTTGGTTGAATCCACAGATGAGGACCCGACAGACATGGAGAGCTGACTGTACATACATCCACTTGTATGCATATATGCATATATATACCTATATGTGTGTGTTTAACACTAGAGGGTAGATAACTTTATTCTCAAGCATGGCACCCCAGGCACTTGCTCACCTTAGGGCCTTTGCACATGCTGCTGTCTCTGCCTGAACCCTCAGTCTGGCTTGCTACCTTTTTTCCTTCAGGTTGTTGCTCAGATGTCAGGTTCTCAGGAACATATCCCTTGACCACCCTATAAAATTGCTCACCCCCAGCATCTATCCCCTTTCCCTACTTTATATAATTTCACAGCACTTCTAACATGCCATATACATAAATACATACACACACACACACACACATATATATAAACTTGTTTATTATCTGTTTCCCCTAAACATACAAGCCCCAAGAAAAGAGGGGTGTTCATTTATGTAGTTCCTTCCTCCATCCCTGTACCATAAGCAATGCTTGGCACATAGTAGGTGCTCAATAGATATTTATTAAATGAATTCATGAACCCCTTTTAGGTAGTTAGAGCTAGTAAGTGACAAAGATTTCAATCCCAGGAATTTCTGCTTCAAAGCATTGCTATTTTCTGCTCTGACATTAGGCTTCAGGTATGTGCCGAGTAGCCACGGGGTGGTTGTAATGGATGATGCAACCCTGAGGAGAATATTTGCTGTCCCACACCAGGCACAAATGAGCTGACTCTGTCCCAGTGGCCATGCTCTGTTTGCGGTGTTTCTGTTCTGCCCACAAAGGCATTTACATTGTCAGCAACATCTGTGGTCTTCAAAATTACTTCACCTCTCTGTGGATCAAACACCTTCAGCTTCCTGTCTGTAAATATTGCCTTTGAGGTTTTAAAGCTAAGCTTAAATTCTGCCAGGCTGGAGGGGAGGTGGGTCAGGCGTTCCATGACCTTGTTTGCAATAGTCACACACACTTCTCATTGGCCAGTTGATGGTGCCCCCTTTTCCCAGATGACACCTGCCCCAGAGGAGAGAACTTGTGATGAGCTACTAACATTTGGCTGATAAGGATTTGGATGGCCACATTCACCTTCACTTGGAGCCATAAATCTTTCCACAGAAGGGATGGAGCCTTGCCTTTATTCAGTGGGGGCTTTAAATAATGTTGATGCCTGAATCCCACGCCTGAAAATTCGGATTAAATTGGTGTGGGCATCATGATTTAAAAAATATCCTCAGGAGACTGTAAGTGTGTAACCCAGGTTGAGAATGCTGCTTAGATCGTCTGTAGAATCTCTCAAAAAAAGTCATGTCTTATTCTTGAATTTTCCTGCTTCCTCACCCCACGTCCTACTAGTACCTGAAGATGATATAGCCTTAGTTTTGTTGCAGAATTCCAATAACTGTTTTCCAGCTGCCTTTCTTGCTGCAAACAATAGCAATTCTGGGGAGAAGCAGGTTCTTTCCATTTACCGTGTGTGCCTCAGTTTTCTTATTACAAGTCCCAGGAGACCCAAGTTAACATTGACTTTCTACTGGCAGCCACTTTCTTAGATGGTGGTGAAGGCATTTCTATGACAAACCTTTGTTTCACTACCCCATTCTGCACATGCAGAAACTGAGGACACCGTGCTTGTCACATGCTGAGTCTGTGTGGCTGTCCTGGCCCGGTGCCTTTGAGGGCAGAAATTATGTCACGTTTTTCACCTTGTAGTATCTCTAGGGCACAGTATGTCTTTAGTAGCTGCTCTAGAAGTACTTCTTGCATAAGTGAATAAATGCATGAACTAATGAATGAATCCCAGTGTGGCACAATGGTGGGAATCCAGTAGGTGGTGCTCAAAAATCCACATGGCAGTTAGATGGCAGGTTGCAGGGGATAATGTTGCCAGCAAGATATGCTGAGCCCTCAGCACTCAAAATTATTCGACTGGGAGTTTGCATTAGGGGCCAATATAGGCACAGACATTGGGGCTAAAGAGGGTGTCTGGAATAGGGGCTTGCTAGAAGGAGCTGGGGTTCATGGTTCCAAGATGTAGCTGCAATCTGGCTATGGTCGGGAGCAACACATCCTAAGGGTGTCAGAGAAGGCTTCGTTTGGAGCCTTTAGTGGTTTGGGGCTGAGGCAGGGGAATTGATCAGGGACCTGGGGTAGTGCTGGCTTTAGAGTGAGGAATCCACGGGCCCAGCAGCTGGGAACTGCTGCCAACGGAGTCAGGGCAGATGCTGTAATGAAAAAGACATACAGTCCATTTAAGAGACAGCTAGTTAGTGAAGAAATTGCTCTGGAAGTAGAATGTTTCTGAGGTGGATGCAGAATCTACAAGCTTTAGCTATAGATCACATCATGTTTTCAAACACATTTTCCTGTGTTGACGATTTCACTTATTCTGCAGATTGTGCCTGATTCAAGAGCCATAATTCCTGCCAAGGAGACTCAGGTGGTGTCATTTGGGCTCCCAAATTGGGTTTGTGTATTGCAGCTAAACGGCCATCTCTTAGTTTCAGAGAGATACCATTTGAAGATGTACCATCAGCACTGCCACCGTGACAGATGAGAAGCCCCTCATCTGGTAGGGCCTTCTCCAGGCAGGGCTGGCTGCACACCTGGTAGGCCCCATCTGCCCCTGCTGGTGATGTCATCTTATGTGTGGCCTTCTGCTCTGGGGATGGCAGGCGAGTGCCTGGGGCAGCTGGTGTGCTGAGGACCCAGGCAGAAAGAGTCCAGAACATGAGGGTCACATCTTATATCTAGGACAGTTGCCTCCAAGGTTCCCCTAACCACAGCAAAAGGCAGAAGCACTGAGATACCCCCCAACACCCAGACCGACCTCTCAGGGATCTTGGCTGTGTGGGGCAGGGCACCTGCAGGGATGGGGAGCCTGGATGGATCAGGCTTTGTGAGGTCACAAGAGTAGACAGGCACAGACAAGCTGCAGTGCAGTGTTATGAGTGTACATGGGAATATGGAGTAGCTTGGGATGTTTCCCCAACTGATACAACTTCCCTCTGTATCCCAGGGTTTCTGAGACTAGACTGAGCCACCAGATTCCTAGAGAACCCATAACTCAATGTCATTAGGCAGAGGACCTATTTTGTTTTTTTTTTGGTAATAAGAGGATTTGTTAAATGGGACTCCACCTATTTTCTTGGAATTGGAAGAACCAAGGTTGAAATCTATAGGTGCTATATATCTGCATATTCCTAAATGGGACCAATGGATCCATTCTTTCAGGTCATCACTCCAGCACTACCAGTCTGCAATAGCAGGAGATACAAGTTCTTTGGGGCTGTGAATTGCTAACAAAGAGGCAGAGTACTGTGACTTCTCTTCCTTTTGGGAGAGGAGAGAAGGAATGTTCTATACTCTGCCCCCAGTCAAATGAACGGGTCTCCAAGAAAACAGTGGGGCCGTAGGAAATGGGTGACTGCTGTCTCATGCCGAGTGGATTCCTGCTAGGACGCTGGGGCACCAGAGCTCCAGAGCTATCTGTGTTCACAGGAGAAGGGAGGCGGGGAGTGGAGGGAGATGGTAGGCAGGGAGGAGGTAGAAGAGGAGGTACAGCTCCTACTGCCCTGTTTGGTGTGGGAAAGAAGTGGAGGTCCGGTGGGTCAAGAGGATTCTGAAAAGGCAGCTTGGCTGGTGCTGCCTTCGCAACACCTCACCCAAGAGATTGTGGGGTGTGTCACCGCAGGCAGGAGAGGAGAGGGAGCAAACTTGGTCACATGCCTGCCTCTCAGAGGGTGCTGGCTCCAGGAAGGTGCACAGCAGCACGAGTTGGCAAGAGACACTGGCCCCTTCCCCCAGTGCTTCTCCCAGCCCTGACTCAATGGGAAAGGAGGGCGGGGAGAAGGTGGAGGAGGAGTGGAAGAATGGCCACATTCCCCTTCTGCCTGCAGGTGTCCTGGGCCAGAGGGCAGGTCTGAGCTAGGGAAGGGGAAGGATATGAGATTGAATGCTTTGAACTAGATTCCATAAGACTGGATTAAACAAAAATTATAACCCAAAGTGGACCAGATGGCTCTAGTTTCTGCCCAAGATGTTATTAAGAGATTGGAGAGGTAGATTCAAAAGGTTGAAGGCAGTGGTTGGAGAAAAACGAAACCCTTTCACTAAATTAAGAATATTTTCCGTGTTGGTTCTATGTGGGAGTTTTCCTACCGCGATCAGGAGGAAACTCTGAAACAAGAAAATGGCCCTGCTTGCCTCTTGCCCAGGGGCCGTTGCCCTCTGCTTGTGCACCCGTTGTCCCTTTCAATCCACTGTGGCCAGAGCTACAGGCTGGCTTCACTGAAAACAGCCCTAACCCAGGGTCTCTTAGGAAGGAAAGCCCTGGCTCAGGCCCTTCATCTCAGAAGGGACACAGAGGCAGCCACAAGACTCCTCTGGCTGTCCGTCCAGCATAGCACCCAGGTGGAGGCAGACGGGCATCTGCATAGATTCTAGTACAGGAAGGAGAGGTCACTCAGACCCAGGGGAGACTGGAGGGAGGCTTGCCTTAGGAGTTCAGAGGGTAGCTAATGGGGCTTCCAGGTACCCTCTAGAAAAATATGTCCAGAACTGGAGACTAGGGGCCTGAGATTGGGCAAAATTGATGAGATTTTGGAGCCTTGGTCATGGCCCCAGCTTTCTCCCTGCCCCTTACCTCCTGCCAACTTCCTTCTAATCAGGAGCAATAATAGCCTTAAAGGGCAAGGGCCTGTGGGCTTGTGTTTGGGGATGTAAGAAAGGAGGAGAGTACATGAACCCCTCTGCAGCTGGGCTTTCCAGGAGGGGCACCCAGCTTAGGTGGGTGGGTGGAGCCCCTGAGGCCTGGGATTTCTGGCCTGGGACTGGCCACGGATGGGAGTGGCACAGTCAGGTGCCCCTGGACTCTGGAATAACCACCATGACCTGATGATGACAATAACAAGTTTAACTATTGAGTGCCGGGTACTAATCATCACCGCTGTCTGCCGAGACTCCTACTGTTATCTCCATTTCATAGATGAAGAAAACCCTCAGAGAGGCTGCCACATGGTGCAAATCCAGAGCCCATGCTCTCTGTCTTCTTTTTCTTTTTGTTTACCTCTTTCTCTCTCCTCCTCCTTACCCATATTACCCCACTCATCTTCCCCGCAACCTTGATTAACGACCTGGGATAGATCCTTCTACATTTTTCTCCATACATATAGTCCACTCCATCAGAAATGGGTTGTACAGTATAGACATTTTTTCTTATCATATCTCACAGAAATTCTCCAACTGACCTCATAAAGCCCCTCCAAATCAATTAGATTGCTATTTTCAGAGGTCATCTGATATTTCACCATAGGGGTATATCATAAATTCTTCCCCATCCCTCCATGGTAGGTGGTCATTTTTTGTTTGTTTTTCTTTCACCACTACCAACAATGCAGCAATAAATATTGTTATATTTGTCTCAGTTGACCACAATTTTTATCTCTAGAGGATAGATTTCCAAATTTGAAGTTTTGGATAGTTTTACTTGAAACAGATATTGCCAAATTGATTTCCAAAAAGGCTGTGGCAATTCACATTTCCACCAGCTATGCGTGAGTGTACCTCTTTCCCACATCTGCACCACCCATTACACTCACTTTGATTTTGTTAGTTTGGTGAGTGTGAAGTGGTATCTAATTGTTTATTTTGGTTTTCAATTTCTTGACCATGAAGGAGTTCTAACATCATTTTATATACTTGCCAGAATTTAATTCATCTTGTTTTTTGCCTATTTATTTGCTTGTCCAGTTAATTTTGGGTTGCCTTTCTTCTTAAGAATATTTATTTTATAGATATTAATACTTTATGTGCTATATTTGTATCACAAATACTTCCTTCCAAATCTGTTATTTTGTCTATGGGTTTCAATTATAATACTTTTTACCATATAAAAGTTACAAATTTTTGTATTTCAAAAATTTCTTGTTTGTATTAATGTCCTTTTTCTTAAGAAGGTCTACCCAACACCTAGATTCTATATGCAGTCTCTAAGAACTCTCTTCTATGGCTTTTATAATTATTGTTATTTTTTACATAAAAGTTTTTGACCCAGTTTGAAATTTATTTTTGTACAGAGTATAAGGGCTCAACTTATTTTCCAAATGGATAGACAGTTGTGCCAGTCTAAGTGTCAGGGAGAGCTGAGAAGGTCAACAAGAGCTGAGACCTGAATTCTCTTGCTGATGGTTCAAGAGAGAACTGGGGAGAACAGGTGAAAGGTGATTCAGACACACAAGAGCCCTTGCCTCTACCCCCACTGCCCTGCAAAGAGGTGCTTGGTCCAGGACTCAGAGATGAGCGAGGCAAGGGATGTCTCTATTGGAGGAGAAGGGGTCAATAAGTACATCCTACTAAAGTATCATCTTTGTCATACTTTTAAATTCTCATGGTAGGATCCAATTCTGGATTCTCTATTCTGTTCCATTGGTCTATTAGTCCATTCCTACTCCACTGGCAGTGTGTGTATGAATGTGTGTGTTTCACAAAAGTTAGATAACTGTGGCTTTATAGATTAATTCCAATGTCTTTAGTGTTTCCCAGTTGAGAAAAATGTTTGCTGGTGGGTTTTGATAAAAAGGCTTTTCTATTTATGTAACTTCCTCCTTTTGTTTCTCTTCCTCTTTCTCTTTCTTCTTTTTCTTTCTTTAAGTCTTTATTGGGAATATCCCAGATTTTATTAAATGACTTTTCAGCATCTACTTATATAATCCTATGGTTATCTTTTAATATTTTGGCATAGTGGACGACTTTGATAGATTTCCTCATATTGAAACAACTTTCCATTCCTCAAGTAATGCTTTCTTAGTCATTGTAACATTTTTTGGTTACATTGGTTTCTATTCATTAATATTTTGTTGATAATTTCTGTATCTATATTCATCTGTAAGACTGGTCTCTATCTTTTTGTGCTGTCATTACTAACTTTTAATACTAACCTTATATAAACTTCATAAGATAAATTGATTTTCTTCTCATTTTTAATGTGATTTGGAATATTTTTAACATCAGAAATTATCTGTTTTTCAAAGGTTAGATAGAATTCAGGTGTTAAACCACCTGGTCCTAGCTCTTTTTTAATGCAAGTTCTTCAAAGCCTTTCCAATTTTTTTCTCATGGTCACCCAGGATTTTGATTTCCTCTTGGGTCAATTTAGGTAAATTTGTATTTTACTAAAAAATTGTGCACTTTCCCTGGGTTTTCAAAAGTAGTGTTATCTACTCGTATATGCTGTTCTCTTACAATTTTTTTTGATCCTTGCTCTTAACTACTGTCCAGACTGTTATCCTTCTGAAGCTTAAGCGAACCTAGCTATGCTCAGAGTTGTCAAATGTCTGAGATGCAACTGTTCAGACCCAGGGTTGAAACAAAGGGTTGACACAAGGAGTTTATACAAGGAATTATTGGGGGATGCTTTGGCTATTCATAGACGAAGGATTGTTTGATATCAGGGTAGCAGGGAGAGCTAAGAAAGTCAAGAGCTGAGACCTGAATTATCTTGCTGATGGTTCAAGAGAGAACTAGGGAGAAGAGGTGAAAGGTGATTCAGACAAATGAGAGCCTTTGCCTGTACCCCCACTGCCCTGCTTGGTCCAGGACTCAGAGATGAGCGAGGCAAGGGATATCTCCATTGGAAGAGAAGGGGTCTATAAGTACATCTCCGACAAAGGCTTCTAAAACTTGAGTGGTTTCATTATGGCCTTTGTTCCCATGAAGACCAACGTGGGAGATAGAAAATTACACAAGTGTCAGCTTAAACACGTTTACTTCTTTCTCAAATGGCAATTCTCAGCATGTCATAGAGGCACTGGTTAACTCAGTAGGGTAACAAAATGGGTCATAGGAGCTCAGTCATGCTTAAAATTTTATGAAGATCCATTAGCTGTAATACGAGGAAACCACAGATGCTATTGGTTGGTATACTTTGGTGAGTTAAAAATAAGTAAGACTTTTTATTCGGGTGATTAACCCTTGAGGCAGAACTTGTATTTTATTCTTCTTCCTACCCCCACAGGGCCTGCTGTATTAAATACTTAGAACCAAGGCTGTAAAGATATGAAACTTGTTTATTTTGGGGTATCGAACCCCTCAGCAAACTAGTTCTAATTGAACTTTCAGTATGGGATGCCTCAAAGTAACAAAGGTTCATGGTGTGTTTTTGTTTGTGTGTTTTTCAAAATAAGAGAAGCCTTCTCTCTCTCTCCTTCCTGGGCTCAGCTCTATTAGCAGTCATCCTAAGCCCTTTGTGACCCAACATCTTCTAGGGTGGTGTCAGAAACTTCTGGCTTTACGTGCATTTGTCCCTGTTCTGTCTCACCCTACCCCTCCTCCACAGAGCAGGCAACCTGTCCTTACGATGGAGCAGAGCTGAAGACCATTCTGACTGGCAAACACCAACTAAGGTTTTCTTACTGAACTAGTCTTGAGTGCTTGAATTTCTCTTCCCTTACCATCAGTTTTCTCAAAGGAAGCTTTTCAGCATTTTGTGTAAAAAGCCTTCTGTGTGGCTGGCCCCACCGTTCTAATAGATTGAGTAAGAATATGAGCTGCTAACATTAATCAAATACTTACTATATTTCAGGTACAGTACTGTGTTAAGCACTTAATAGAATTTAATTGATTCAATTCTCAAAATAACCTCATCAGTCAGTGTTTTTTTTCTAGAAGGAGTCTCACTCTGTCACCCAGGCAGCCGCACTATCTCGGCACACTACAACATCTGCCTCCAGGGTTCAAGCAATTCTCCTGCTTCAGCCTCCAGAGTAGCTGGGACTGTAGGCATGCGCCACCATGCCCGACTAATTTTTGTATTTTTAGTAGAGACAGGGTTTTGTCATGTTGGGCAGGCTGGTCTTGAACTCCTGACCTCAGGTGATCCGCCTGCCTCAGCCTCCCAAATTGCTGGGATTACAGGTGTGAGCCACTGCAGCTGGCCAAGGTTCTTTTGATTGCAAATTACAGAAACTCCACCCAAAACCTGCTTAAGTATGCATTTGTCTGCACTAGACATTTACTATTTTCATAATCAGGAAAACATTTAAAAGGGGTTCATATAGCATTCACCACATTGTTTCTTATATTATAATCAGTGAAGACTCTTGTCCCATAGGCTGATCTCCTCAAGGGCAGGGACTGTCTTATGGGCCTCCAAAGCCCCTTCCTTGCCTTTTCAATTTGTGCTCAAGGATATATGTAAAGTGGATTGAATTGATGTGTCTCGTAAGGGAGGCTTTTTGCAGTTCCAATTCTTCCAGAAGGCAGATGATAATAAGAAAGTAGTTTACACTTGAGCCAATACATGATTTTTCAGGACAAGCCATGTAACCTCAAATGGATGTAATAATCCCAGGTTATTGTGAAGCTCAAATGAGTTAGAGCCCCTTGTGAGCTGTAAAACTCTGTACACCTGGCAGTTGGTAATGACTTGGGTTTATAGAGCCTTCTCATTTCTGAAGCCTCTATCCAAGGTGAGTCATGTCTATTTCTAAATTGTCTAAGAACCATCATTCTCTCTTGATGAAAAAAAATGGTGGAAGGGAGCAAGAAACTGAGAACATCAATTTAGGACACGATTATTAATCGCCTGCCATGTGCACACTCCAGACCCACATATCCTACTGTCAGATTCTTCTGACATTTCATCTGGACATCTCAAAGGGCCCCCAAACTCAGTAGGTTTAAGACAATGAGTTCAGGCTCTTGCCTGCCAAACTGGTTCTCTTGAAGGGTTCTCTAGACCAGTGAATGTGCCTCTTTCTGTCCTCAACTCTTCTGCCTTCCTCAGGTTCCATATTCAAGCCCCTGCTATGATCTATCTACTCTACCTCCTAAATGCCTCTGAAATTTATTCTTCTCTCCGTCTTCACTGCCATGAGCCTAGTCCAAGCTACCACCATTCCTACCTGCTACCTCATCTACCCATGGATTGGGTTTGCCTTCATCCTATCAACTCTATTTAGCCATCAAATACAACTGATCCTGTCATCTGCCTACTTAAAACTTTTCAGTGGCTTCCCTCACTCGGAAGAGAAAGGACTCTATATTTAACAAAGCATAAAGAGGCCCTGTATGGGACAGTACCAGCCACCTTCCACCCCCATCTTTCCCCTAGTGTCCCTTCACTCCTCTGGCTCCCCACAATGAGCTTTCCTACAGGCCCTCTCACTGCCACTCCATGGACTATTTATGCAGAATGGAAAGACATGCCTCTATCCTCCAGTCATGCCTTCTCATGTGCACGTCAGCTTAAGTGTCATTTCCTCAGAATCCACCTCTCACTTCCCTGACCAGTTTAATCTGCCTTTTATACCCTGTCAGGATTCTGTGTGTCCCCCCCCTTTTTTGTGATGGGGTCTTGCTCTGTCACCGAGGCTGGAGGGCAGTGGTGCAATCTCAGGTCACTGCAGCCTCCGCCTCCCGGGTTCAAGCAATTCTCCCACCTCAGCCTCCTGAGTAGCTGAGATTACAGGCACATACCACCATGCCCAGCTAACTTTTGCATTTTTAGTAGAGGCAGGGTTTCACCATGTGGCCAGGCTGGTCTTGAACTCCTGACCTCAGGTGATCCACCCAGCTTGGCCTCCATATGTCCCTTTCTTAGTACTTTCTACAGTTGCACTTTTACATTGTTTAATTATTTGATTAGTATTTGTCTTTTCCACTAGACTCTAAGCTCCATGAGGGCAATGACTGTGTCTCTCTTCATGCATGGTTGTGTCCCCAACATACAGCACATAGTTAGAAGATGGATGCATATATGTTGAATGAACGAATGAAAGAATGAACACGTGCAGGCATGTCAGGCACTGTGCTAGAAGCTGGGGATACAAAGACAAATCAAGTAATGTCTCTGCCTTTAAGGATCTCATCGCCTAGCAGGAAGGACAGTATAGGTAAATAAATGATTTCAAGAGATCTGTGGAGACTCTGCAAAGAACTGTTGAATGCAGATAAAATAAATATAAAGGAAATAAAAACAAGTTCAATCATACCAATGTCAGAAAAACTACCTTGTGCATACACACATAAAAAACCCTGGCTATATATACATGTATCGCAGACAGAAAAACTTATTCCACAGCACATTCCGAAATACCCTTAGGGACAATAGCAGCACCCTTATGCACAAGCCAGCATACCACCCTGCACTCACATGCTTCATGCCTGCCCACACACACACACACACACACTCTCTCTCTCTCTCTCTCTCTCTCTCTCTCTCGGCAAAGCTGATATTGATCTTCTTTTATTTACAGAGGGGCGGGAGTCCCAAGATTTTAAGGATGGGTCGATGTGGGAGCAGAGTCCCAGGGAAGGATTATTCTGCAGCCAGACCAAGTGTTCAGTCCCAAGGGGAAGGGGCCTGGCAAGGCCAACAGGGATTCCAGGCCCAGACCTAGCAATGCTGTGGCCCCAGTAGAGATGCATTGTTAACCAGGAACTGCAGTGGATGGTCCTCCCTATACTTACCTGGTTCCATGTCTGGAAATCTCCAAGTCAGGGTTACTCTGAAACTCAGAGGCTGAGTTTAGGGTAAGAAGAACTGGTCCAAATCCTCACTCGCTGGGAAGAAGGCAGCCAAGCATGGTCATGCCATTCCCTTCCTCCCTTCCTTTGGTTTGCCTGCTCTCCTCTAGGTGCTGGAGTGGGTACTGGAACACAGGAAGGAAGCAAAATCACTGCTGTCACAGACAGTCTGGCAGAGCAGATAACCAATTACAGAAGGGCACAGAGGGGGCCCCAGCCTCACCCTGGAGGCTCAGGGACACTTTCCTAGGAGGTAACTTTTAAGCTGAACCCCAAAGGACTAGATAGCGTTAGCTGGGTGATCCTGATTGGGTAGATCTGCAGCAGGGGGCTCCCAAATCTGCATCTTACAAACACCAGTGACCCCAGCTGGAGATGCAGGTAGGGGTGGATCACATGCCGAGAAACCCTGGGGTGGAGGGGATTAGGACCAGTCAGGGGAGACAGGGGAGGAGGCTGCAATGATAATTGAGGTGTGTAGGAGGTGATCTTCTTTTAAATTCTAGACATGTCGGTGGGAAGGAGAACCACACTGCGTCTCTTCATACAGACTGCAGAAGGGGACACTCTCCCAGAGGGCAGGTCCAAGGACCAGAGACTCAGGCTCTGAGCTGAGCTTTGTCCATGAGGGGATGGACACCCTGTGAAGGATTAACCTTTGTATATTTCCCCTTGAACTATGAGGAAGCTTTATAAAGCATGCATGAATGGAAAACGTGGCCTGCTCCCACATCTGTGATTTGCCTTTGCTACCACTAACATGTCAGAGAGGTCTGGTCTACCTGACAGCCTTGTGCGGTGGAGGCATGGAGAATTAAAGTGAGGCAGCTGGCCTATTCTAGCCTCAGCTGGTGGATGAGGCAGCATCGTGGAGAGAGCTGAGGGAAGATTGGGGGCAGATGTGAGACAGATCCCCTCACTGCCAAGAGATACCAGGTGAAGGGAAGTGACCATGTTCTAAGTATATGCCTTTCTGTCTCTCAATCCTCATAGCCAGTCATTCACCATGCTTGATAATTTATCTCCTCACCTTCCTTTACTATTACTTTAAGTCAGACCTAAGTCGTCTTTCTAGCTGACATGTCATTCTCTTATCCTTTTCAGTTCAGAAAACTCCTGTTCACCCATAAAAGCCCAGGTTATAATGACCACCTCTTCTCTGTGGCATTCTCAGACTATCCCAGCCCAGATTTCTCTCTCTCTCTGTCTCTCACTCACTCACACACACACTCACACACACACACAGAATATACCTATATTCTATATGAAAAACAACACTGGTCCTCGAGTCTGAAGATGTAGATACGAATTTGAATTATTTCACTTTCACTTAGTAGCTCTGAGAACTTGGGCAAGTTATTGATCTCATCTGAACCTCTTCCTTTCCTCATCTATAAAATATGGGTAGTTACTATTTATCTCATGAGCTATATTGTAAGACTTGATAAGATAAATGTCAAAGCATGTAGAATATAAATGCACATCACAGACATTCAGTTGTGGAATTTCTTTTACTTCTGATCACATTGTACACTGAGGAGCTGCCATTTTCCCAAGACATCCTTTCAGATAGTAAGCACCTTACAGCAGACACCCAGACTTCTGCTCTTTTCCTCTGTGCCCATACCCAGGGGTCTACAAAAGAATCAGTTGAATAAATGACTATGCAATTGCTGTGACCCCTGGAAAGAAGGTAAACACCTTTTTGAGTTTGGCCCATTCGGTGGAGTTTGGTTGGAATCTTTTTGTTCAGCATCCCCGGTTTGGCCAATTGGCCAAAGTTTCAAGCAGAGGAAAGAGGAGTTTCTGCTCTTCCTCATGTGCTCGTCACTCCTGGTGGTTTTCCTTGAACCATAAATCATGACACTGCATTCTGAGCCTCCCTGGCCACAGTTCTTGGGTGTGGGCACTCAGGCCTCAGTGTGCATGGCATGCATCCAGAGCTCTGGGCATCCTGCCCTCTGCTCAGTCTTTCCTCAGACCTGCCTTTCCCCATCCTCATCCCCCTGCCCCCAGCCCTGGGTGTCTTGATGTTAACACTGAAGGACAAATGCAGTCCTATATTTCAAAGTCATCACGCAGATCTGATTAATTTTGGAAATGAACAAGAAGAAGATTCATCACAAACTTTCAGGTATGAGCAGCAATAAACAAAACCAGAGCATGGAGTGCTATTTATTTATTAAAACAGTAAATTGAAGGGAAATGGGCTATTTATTTTGTATGATGTCTTCTACAGAAATAATTGGCTCATTAATCACCATGGTCACATTTGGAAGGGCAGGCTCGCTAGGGAATTGAAGCAGGGGGTGGTGCTTACAGCCCTGGCAGCACATGGAGCTACAGGAAGTTGGTTCCCAGAGGGGTTTTCCTGTGGATTCTGCAGCAAGTGCGTAGGCAGTGAGGTAGCTGGGAGGTAGCGGGTTATGGTGGTTAAGACCACAGATGATTGGCAGCAGGGGGCTTGAGTACAAATTCTGGCTACTACTCGCTAGCTGTGGGCAAACTATTTAACCTCCGTGTCTCAGTCTCTTCTTCTGTAAAATGATGTTAGTACTGGAACCACCTTGTAGGATAACATGCATTTAAGTGAGTTGATAGGGCACTGGTATATTACTGGGCCAGGTTTGGCACTTCTATAGGTGTTAGTTGTCGTTGCTCCTTTGGTCCAGGTAGAACTTCAGGGTGGGACACTTTGGTATCAATGGAAGCTTCCAGCATAAAGTTATTGTGGAGTTCCCAGGGTCCAGAATGGAGGCAGAATAGTATAGAAGAGAATAAAAGGGAAGGCTCTACAGTCAGCCTCCCTGGGTCCCTGGGTTCAAATCCAGCCTCTGCTAGTTATAGGTCCTTATCAAATGATTTGGCCTTTCTGTGCCTTAGTTTTCTCAAGTATAAAACAGGGTGCTAATAATAGTGCTATGTGATAAGGTTATTGAATATTAAATGAGAAAATAGAAGTACTCACCTCAGTGCCTGGCCATAGAAGTCATCAATTAGTTGATGTTATCATTTTTAAGATCTTCTTACACACCACTCATAATCCAGTGAGCTCAGCAGGTGAGCAGATATACTGAGACTTGAGCCCCCTTCCCTGCTGGAAAGGGGAGGGAGCCAGAGTTCAAAGAGGGAAGGACTGAGGAAACTGCATCCATAGCAAAGGCCAGCACCTCAAATGCATCTGGAAGGTTCGTGTGGTTTGGGCAGGTGACCATGACCAAGGGTTTGTGTCTATGGAGCAGGGCATAGCACTTATGAGTAGGTGACCCCTTGGTGGTAGCACCCTAGCCAAGGTGGAGTTCCACAGCACCAACCCAGTGGGCTGAGGTTTTTGGGGATACTCAGTTCCTGCTGGGAGAAGGACATCTTCAGCCAGCACAGCAGATGGGGTAGAAAGGGCAGGATGGAAAGGCCAAATATATAACACACACACACCACCTATCTTCTGCTCATCCTCTCTGATAACTCCTGCCTATGGAAGCCAGACCAGACCCTCAGAATCCTCCCCAATACATCACTTCAGGCAGCCAGGACCAACTGAATGCCCTTAAACAGAAGGAGTCTGTTTGCGATTCCAAGGCTACAAGATCAAAACTCACCCCAGACTCATCTAGGGCATCAAACTGCAGGTCCCTGAATGCTGATGGGGCTGGGGCTGTTCATGACCACCCTCCTTAGAGATCAGGAGGAACCGAGCCTATGAGAGGGGGTCTGGGTCTCAGTGACCCCAGAGGAATCGGACAGAAGGATGCAGTGCCAATGATGTTTTCAGGGGGTTCATGCTGTAATTGGGGAGATCTCTCTCCTGTCTCCTCTCATCAGTAAAAGGAATGGTTAAATGTCAAAGGACGTGGTATGGTTAGTGTCCATGTAAGAGTATTCAGGGACTGGGAGAGGGATGCGAGCTGGCAAGACAGGATGGGCAAGTGGCCTGTGACGTCCAGACCAGGGCTAGGCTGAGGGTGGTGTGTACTGGTGACTCATTCATTCCCTGCTGTTATTGGCCTGCTCTGTATTGACCCCTGTGGGCTGAATCAGTGGCTCCCCCGACCCCCACCCCCAGCTGGGTTTGGCCAGTGGGAGGCTTTGGTGTGGGATATCTGACAGCAGATGGAGAGAGGGGTTTTTCCCCCTTCGTTTGGCTGTGGTTTTTCCTTCTTTGCTCGGCTGTGGTTTCTATAGTGGGGGTTCCTCCGCCTTTGGCTGTGGGTCCTGCTGGCTACAGCCTCCAGTGAGCCTGGTGGCACTCCTCCCTCTCCTTGCCCCTCTAGCTCTAAGGGTAGGAAGGGCCTCTGCTCTTGGCTCAGGGTGTGTCACCCTACCCTAGCCACGCTTTCGAAGAACTTCGGTTGTTAAACTCTCTTCATTTCATCTCCCCTTCCCAGATCCGAGGGCCTGACTCATATCCTGAGTACAGAAGGAGCTTTTTTCCCCTTGTTGGGGAAAGGGTCAGGTTCAACCAGGGGCATTTCCATGATTAGAAACCGAAGACCAGGCCCGTGGAAAGGCGTGAGTAGAACAACTTAAGGGAGCAGAAAGTACTGGGGAGAAATAACTCTCACGCTGTCTGTTTGGTTTGAGGATCATTTCCTTGGAGTCCTCCTTTAGTAGTTCAGTTCCTTTTGGATAATCCTAGTGTACCTCACCTGGACCGTAAAGGAACCTGGGGGTGGGAGCACGAAGGGAGCACAGTGCCCCCTAGAGGCTGTGGCGAGGGTGGCAGCGGCAGGAGCCAGAAGGCAATGGGAGGGGCTCATGGGGAGGAAGAGATACTCAAGAGGGTGCAGATCTGGACCACTTGGCTCCATTGGACAGGGACGTAGAGACATTATGTGGTGACAATCTTTAAAACCTGGTTTCCACGATGTGGCTACACCATACAATTTTAAAAGACACCCACATTAGGGTTGATGTCTCTCCAGGCCCTTTCTGCCCAATCTTGTTTCCAAAACAACAAGGAAGGTTAAAATTCCTGACTGTGGGTAGAGAGGTTGGCTGAGGCAGAGGGCAGGGCAGTGGGACTTGACGGCCTTATGGAGTCAGGTGCTAGATGTGGTCCAGGGTGTCTACCTCATTCCCCTCCCTCCTGTTTGGAGCTGAAGGCAGGAGAAGGAGCATGGCTGAGAGATGACATGTTTTTGGGTGACTATCCTGTGTTTGTTTTACTGGGTTTTAGAGTGTGGTGACCATAGTGATAGAATCTGAAGGGCAGACAGTGAATGCTTCTGTCTTGCCTCAGAACCCCCTTATATCTCTTGCTTGTAATTAGAAATGGTAAGAATAAAAGAGCTCTGATTTCCAGCAACCTTTGCTTCACAAGGGCCATGTCAAATGATGACAGCCCTATTCTTATAAAAGCAGATTCTGGGAGGAGCAGAAATCCCTTTTCTCTTTGGAGTCTGTGTTTGCACTCATGCACGTTTGTGTATCTGAGTATGTACATGTATGTCTGCATGTGTCCAACCTGCTGCATGTGTGTACATATGTGTATGTGTGTGGCTATGTTAGCCTGTGTGTGGATGTGTACATAGATGGTGAAACATGTGCACCTCTGTTGCATGTGTGCACAGCCATTGTAGGGATTGTGTGTGCATTCCCCCATGGGTGAGGGGCTGTGAGGGAGTAGGTCCTGGTATCTAAAATCTTTACATCCCGCTTCTCTCAGTCTTGTTTGTTGTAAAGAGCAGGGAGCTGGTCAACCAGCTGAGGGAAAAGAAAAAAACATCAGGGTGTGTATGGGTTGGGTCTGGGAGGAGGAAACCCGGGCAGCTCCAGGGCCAGTTTGCTGCCTTTTGCTCATCGGCTCCTTTCTTTTCTCTGCTTAGTTGTGGTTTTCCCCATGATCCCAGCCTGCACAGGGCTCTGGTTTCTTGGTCCTCTGGGGCTGGCTCTTCCCCTGGGCACATCCTGTGCACGGCCATGGCTCCTGGCCTTCTTCAATTGGCTGATTCTTTGTGTGTCATGGTGCAAATTCACAGGCAAAATGTGATTGGCCCCAGCTGGTCATTTTGTGCTTAGTCATTACCTACTCAGCAGCCAACAAAATACTTGTCCATGGGTGAGGCTGAATCAGCTATGGTCATGGCGCAAACAGGGTCACACCTGGGACTGTGGTTGGGATAGTTTTCTTTAAAAGAGATGTGGACATGGAGGACAATGATGAATGCCTCAGATACTTACGCAAAAATTCCCTGTCACCTGTGAAGTGCCCACCCTTATCTCTGTGGAGGCCAGGACCACGGGGATATCCCCCAACAAGGAAGGACTTGCCTGAGCAAGGTGGGATGAGCATAGGCAGCCTCCTGGGGCCTGGCCTGGCCCTCACCACCCCTCCCCTATGTCCCTGTTCCTTGAAGGAGGGAGCTTCGAGGCTGAATTGTGTCACCTGACCCCAAACTTGTCCTAATCCCCAGTACCTCAGAATGTGATCTTATTTGGAGATAGGGTCTTTACAGAGGGAATGAAGTTAGTATGAGGTCATTTGGGTAAGTCTTGATCCAATATGACTGGCGTCCTTAGAAGAAGAAGAGATTCGGAAATAGAGACATGCATAGAAAGAAGATGATGTGAAGACACACAGGGAGAAGAGGCCATGCACAAGCCAAGGAGAAGACCCAGAACTGATCCATGCCGTCCTTCCCTCACAGCCCTCAGAAGGAGCTACCCCTGTCAACATCTTGATCTTGGCCTCCCAGCCTCCAGAGCAGTGAGCCAACACCTTTCTGTTGTTGAAGCTCCCCAGTTTGTGGCACTTTGTAACAGCAGCCCCAGCAAACTAATTGTACCTCCCCCAAAACTTCCTCAAAATAGGGGAGAGGATATGGGGCACTAAAACCATGCCACCAGGTGTGTGTGGCAGCCAGGACACTGAGTTTCTGACACTCGGCCTCTGGATTCACCAAAGGAGGAAGCTTCAAGGCTGGTGCCTGAGCTAGTCATTTAAAATTTTTGATGAGACCCACTGAAGATTTCAGGCAGGAAGGGATCTGATCATATTTGTATTTCAGAAAGACCCTTGAAACTATCACAGTGTGGAGGACAGATGAGTTGGGGAGGCTGTCCGTGTGAGTGTTGAAGAGGCTTGGGGAAGATTTCAGAGCTGTTTTGGAGGCATCACTGCCATAATGTACTGAGAGCAAGAAGGGGGTGGTGGAGGGTGAGGAGAGGAAGAGCTCAGTCATAAGGAGTGTCTGGTTTGAGCACCTGGTGGAGGTGGTGCTGGTCCTGGTCCCTGGGCCAGGCCTTATGGGGGCCCTCAGATCAGCATTGTCTGCATTATGGCCACACACCTGCCCAGGGCCCATCAGCAGTGAGAAATCAAGCCTGGAACTTAGAGGAGAGCTCTGGGGTGCACACGTGGATCTGGGTATCACTGGTGTCCAGGTGCAGATGGGCCATGGGTGGGGACAATCCGAAGGAGTGGACATAAGCTGCTTCTCCCAGAAGCAGACTCAGGGAAAAGCATTTGGGAGGTGATTGGGGCAAGTGCAGAGGAGTGAGGGATATGAGACAGGAAAGGGAGGAAATGCGAGGGGCATTCAGGAGCAACTGGGGCTCAGTCCCTCCAGGGCCTGTGAGAGACTACAGGATCAGGCCTCCCATTTGCACCCCTGAAGGGGTGAGGAGGCCTATCCCTTGTTGGCTGGGGGTTGTTCCTATGAACCAAACTCTCCAATACTTCCAGTCTGCCCTGCACGGGCTAAGCAGGTGCCTATGGCCAGAGAAGGGCCTCAGGCAGAGATGCAGACTGCTGGAGCTATATGGTTGTTGGCAGTGACTTTTTTTTTTTTTTTGAGACAGAGTCTCACTCTGTTGCCCAGGCTGGTGTGCAGTGGCATGAACTTGGCTCACTGCAGCCTCAACCTCCTCAACTCCTGGGTTCAAGTGATTCTCGTGCCTCACCCTCCCGAATAGCTGGGATTACAGGTGCCTGCCACCACACCCGGCTAATTTTTATATTTTTAGTAGAGACTGGGTTTCACCATGTTGGCCAGGCTGGTCTCGAACCCCTGACCTCAGGTTATCCACCCACCTTGGCCTCCCAAAGTGCTGGGATTACAGGCGTGAGCCACCGTGCTTGGCCACTAGTGACTTTGAGTCTGGCCAGGATACAGTCAGTGTACTCTGGCTTCTGCCATTGTTGCTGCTAACAATTGTGTCCATCTTCTGGGAGGTGTGAGGAGCCCATTCTCTTCTTTCATTTACTCATAACAGAGGGGAAAGTGGGCAGGAACTAGGCGAGGGCTGGGGGCTGAGTTAGGGAACTGGGTGGTGGGCCAGGCAGCAGGGCTGGCTGAATAGGTGATCTTACAGTACAGGCTAAAAGAGTCCTTTCCAGTATCAGGGAAGGCAGTGGAATCAGGAAATACAGGTGTTTAATGTGCAAATCATTAAGAAAAAACCAATTTCACTCTAGCATGTTCGGAGAGCACCTAAACAGCCACTACTAGCTTGTAGCAGCAGCTGGCCGAGGCTGGGACAGGGTCAGGCTGGATGTGGGCTGGGGCCTCCTCACCCTCTTTGCTCCTTTGTGCTCTGACCTCCTGCCTCTGTCCCAGCCCCACCAGAACCTCTGCTTCTTATCTTATACCTCTGAGATGTACAGATCCTGGACTGGCCATATGGTTCCCACTCCCAGGAGGTCAGGGCCCTCAGGGGCCATGTTGGGACCTCTTCTTCCCCCTGGGCATCCAGACCCAGGGAAATAGTGAGCTGCTGTCTCAGGAGAGAGCTGCTCCCCTGCCCTGTTTTAACTGCCCCCAGGTTGGCTTATAGCGGAGGCTGTTGTTCTCAGGCTGGCCCCTCAGGGTGTAGATATCGTTGGGAGTGGGCTGATGTTGGGCGCATTTTACAGGAGGACAGGGATGTGCGAAACTTGTAG
Source organism: Nomascus leucogenys (assembly GCF_006542625.1). Classification (NCBI taxonomy): domain Eukaryota; kingdom Metazoa; phylum Chordata; class Mammalia; order Primates; family Hylobatidae; genus Nomascus; species Nomascus leucogenys. The sequence goes on from NC_044395.1 coordinate 72,214,938, forward strand.
GTATGTGACTGCAGGCAGCAGTGAGAACAGGTGCCTCCAGGCAGGTGGTAGTGACACAAGTGGGTGTTAGCACAGGTGAGGTGGGATATGGACATTGACAGGCATGGCCAAGTGTGGGTGTAGACAGTAGCTAGGTGTGGATCTCAGTGACAGCAACTGGGTGTCAGGATGCCAATGGATGAAGTAATAACAGCTAAGACTTTATACCACTCACAGTGTGCCCATTACTCTTCTGTTTCATATAAATTTATTCATAATTTTCACAACCCCATAAAAGATACCCTATTAGTATTCCCACTTTTTAAGGAGAGGGAGCAGAAGCACAAAGAGGTCAAGCAGCTGCCCAAGATCACCTAGCTAGTAAGTGGCAGGGCCGGGACTTGAACCCAGGCTGTCTGGCTCCAGCGTTCACTCTCAGTCCTCTGCACCAGGCATGTGGGGTGGGGAGTGAAGGTGTGAGGCAGGTGGGTGCAGGCACGAGGAGGTAGAGTAGCATGAATGGATGTTGTTGAAGACAGAGGCCTAGGCACACACAGGAGGGAGGGAGAGTGGTGTGGCCTGAGCCAGGGTGGTGCAGGGCAGTGGTTCTCAGCCTTCAACAGGGAATCAGAATCACCTGGAGGGCTTGTTATACCACAGATCTTTTCTGCTTCCAGAGGTCTGGGATGGGGCCCCAGACATGCGTTTCTAGTAAGTTTCCAGATGATGCTGATGCTGCTAGTTTAGGGACTTCGGGAACACTGGGGCAGGGCATGATGCAAGGGAGATTATGGAAGTGGTGGCTTCGAGGTGAAGAAAGCTGGGTAGAGTGAGACTGTAACAGAGTGAATGTAGGAACATGGGACAGCTACATCCAGAGGGAGATGCCCCTTGGAAGAAGCACAGGGATGAGTACAGTCGAGTTCCGTATGGAAGGAAGTACAGGAGAAGAGGACGTTGGAGCCCTGGCTTTGAGGGCATGGTAAAGGCAGTGCCTGCAACCCCAGGGGAGTCTCTTTCCTCTTGAGTCTCCTGCTCCCCGTGTTGACCCCTGGGTGGTAGGTGGTGGCCATTAGGTGTGGCCAGCCTGGAGAATGTCTGGCTGTCCTTTCATTGGTCTGCAGTGGAGCCCAAGGGGCTGTTTAGGGAGTTAAATGTGAACTTGAAGGGGAGTCCATGATATGGCCTGGGGAGCCCTTGGGGCCCCTCCAGGTGAGCCCTGGGCTGGATAGATTTCTGGGTGTGTTAGAGTGCCTGAGACAGGCCTGTCTTCCCTTGGGGGTCCCATAGGTACAGGGGGTTCCACCACGCTCATCAATTTTCAACTATAAATTACTGATCCAAAGTAGGAGAATCCCTGTGGAAAGGGGACCCAGGGAACTTGAGGATGGGGGAGGGGCTGAAACCTGAGCAGAAAGGGCTTCCTGTTCTTCCTGTCTTAGCACCTGTTATTGGTCATTGATCTGCTGTGAGCTAAGGGAGCTGAAGGGGGTGCTGGGCAGGGGGATGGGGGGAGTCCTTCAAATCAGAAAAAGAGGATTCCCCTAATCAGAAGAAGGGCTGCTGGACTGCAGCAAGGAACACCTGCTGAAGGTGTTGGAGGAACTGCGAGTTGGGCAGCAGGCTCTGAGAAAGATGATTCCACTCTGGGGGCCGCTGCTTTCCTGAGGCTGGCCCAGAGGGGCTGACCTGGAGCCCTGCGTGAGTGAGCCAGGTGCTAAGGGCTGAATTGAGTCCCCCAAAAGGATATGGTAAGGTCCTCACCCCCAGTACCTCACAATGTGACCTTATTTAAAGATAATCTTTACAGAGGTAATCAAGTTAAATGAGGTTGTTAGGGTGGTCCGTCATTCAACATGACTGGGGTCCCCCTCAAGACGACAGGAAATTTGGGCCCCAGAGACAGACACATACAGAGGGAAGACAATGTAGACACAGGGGAGAAGATGGCCATCGCCCCGCCAGGGAAGGCCTGAGACTACCAGAAGCCAGAAGAGAGGCCTGGAGCAGATTCCCCTCCCAGCCCACAGAAGGAACCAGCCCTGCCAACATCTTGATTTTGGACTCCTAGCCTCCCGAACTGTGAGATGATCATTTTCTGTTACGTGAGCCACCCAGTGTGTGGAGATCTGTTATGGCAGCTGAAGGAAACTGACAACCCCTGATTCATGGGAGGAGCCTGAGCAGTCTTGGCAAATGGACACAGGCAGTGTCCTGGCGAGGGGCTGGGCCGGGGGCAGCTCTGGGGGGTGAAAGAGGAGGTGAGTTGGCAACTTCAGGAGAGGGCAGGGTGGCCTGAAGCCCAGCAGATGACACTCCAGTGACCAGTGAACAACTGTGCTTCCTCAGGAATGAAGGGCTGCAGGTATCTTCCAGAGGGGCACCTGCCATGGGAGAGGCAGAGGGGACCGTCCCTCTGGGTTGGAACCTGAGGTCACAGTGCCCTTCTTGCTGCCTTGGGTCTAATGAAGAGAGCTGGCAGCTTGTACAACAAGCTCCCACTGAGTGCTGGTCATTAAAGCCACCTTTCTGAAGGATGAGAAGCCAGAAGGGAGCACATAGGGACACGTCTTTGGCTACAAGAACTCCAAGTTCAAAGGAGCCAGGCATGAATCTCCACAGAGCACCAAATGACTGCAAAACCCTTTTCTTAATAATATTTTATTGTCAGTTATAAATATTTTCCATTTGACCCCTATTTACAACTGCAAAATAGTTTGATATCATACCATCACCTACCAATCGGCATCTTTCTATAAACTCCATGAAAATTGAATAGGAAATAAAAAGCTCTTCTTGGGGGCCCACTAACCTGGTTCCCCAGACTCCAAACAACCCCACATGGACAGCAGGCAACGTTGCAGCAGGTGCTACACAGTAGCAAAGAGGCAGCCGGAGGTGGCCTCGGTGGGTCAGGACGCCAGGCTCCTCAGGACATTGGTGATGCTCCAGTGCTGGCCCGAGCACTTCTGCAACACCAGCTGGAAGCCGAACTCCAGGTCGCTATTCTCCTGCAGCTCCAGACAGCGCTTAGACTTGCGGTTCTGGATGGGTCCTCCCTAGGGGCCAGGGCAGACAGTGGCGTCAGAGGGCATAGAAGCAACATGCAGAGATTTGGGAGCCTCAGGCCAAGTGGCTCGTGAGGGCTGACATTATCTGTGTGGCCAGATCCCAGGAGGTCAGCATTCCCATGAAACTGCAGGCTCCTCCATCACTGATGTGTTGGCCTCCTCTGGAAGACTGAATATGTGCCACAGCTCTCTTCTCAGAGCCCTAGTTCTTCGCTAGGAGAGAGCCCTCACCCCTAGGTAGTTCTGTCTACCTAGCTGGGCTGTGGCACACCTGTTTGCACCTACAGCTCCTACCCCAGGGGCTGGATCTTGTTCCCCACAGCCATTGGCTGGGTCCCCTCTCTGAAAAGCCTAGTTTCTTGGGACAACCCATCATTGGCCTGCATTTGAGCATCACCAGAGGCCTGGGGCTTCCTACTCCTAGGGTACATGCCCCCAATTGGACCTCTGGAGTCATCAGTACTGGTTTCAACCAAAGTCAGCCTCCTGGTTACTGTCTATTAGGCCATTGGGCTCCCTAAGTCCTGACGTGCATGATATCCCCCCCTGCTACTGATGTTCCAGAATGTTTGTAGCCATTCATACTCAGTTTATGACCCAAAGCCCCTTGATGTTCTGCTCCTCATATTAGCCCTATAGCAGGAAATAGGAAACCCCCAATTTTTGTACTGAAATCCTTTCAGGGCTTGGACTCTTTGGGTTGCTGGCTGCGAGTCTGAGGTGGCAGCCTGGACTGTCTGAGCATCTCTGAGTTACCACCAAACTTGTGCTCAACTAGGCTTTGGCCTCCCAAGCAGGCAGAATTGCTTTGATGGGTGGAGGTCCTTCTAATTGGACCCCTTGTAGCTTAATGGCACTTGAGTATATGGTCAAACTCACTTTTTCCCCAGAACCTATTCCTGTGTTTGTCTTAGGTATTTGTGTGAGAAACATGGACATTTTCATTTATTTATCCTTTCAGCATCCAATTAAGCCTCAAATCCTGGCAATTCTACTTCTCTTGTGTCATGTGACTGTCCCCTTATCCCTTTCCCATCACACTTGCCCTGGTTCAGGCCACCAACTTCTCTCTCCCACTGGGACAACTGTGTCAGCTCCCTAATGGATCTCCCTTCCAACCTCCAGAGGCAAGAGTGGTGATCTTTCTAAAATGCATGTTTGGCCTAAAGGACAAAGTCCAAGCTCCTTAGTGCAGCACTGAAGGCCTCCATGGCTCAGTGCTGCCTTTCTCTCTAGCCTCATCTCTGATCCTTCCCCAGCTCCATGACTTTTGCTGCACCCATACCAAATCCCTTGTACTTTTCTGAACCCATTTACGTTAACTCAGGGTTCCTGGACTTTAAGAAAGCTGTGCTCTCTGCTTGGGATTCTTCCCCATGCTCCCATGACAGGCTAAGCTGCAACCATGTATCAAAGCTCAACTCCTCCATTTCCTCCAGGAAGTCTCTACTGCCCACCCATGTCCCACCTCCACTTCCACCTCCTCTTCCACCTCCTCATTCTACAAGCTGGGCTGGTGCTCTTCATTTTGTGCCTTTTCCAGCTCACAGTGGGAAGTGCACTGAGAGAGGCAGAGGTGGCAAACTTCTCGAAGGATGTCATCCAAGTCTGCCATGACCATTCCCATAGCAACAACTGACGTCTCAACAGAGTGTTAAGACTTGGTTCTCTACACAATGGGGAAAGGACAGTCTTTTCAATAAATTGCCGGAGAAAATGCAGAGGAATGAAACTCGAGCCCTATCTCTCGCTATATATGAAAATCAAATCAAAATAGATTAAAGACTTTAAGATTAGACTACGAAACTCCTAGAAGAAAACATTGGAAAAACACTCCAGAATGTGGGAAACACTCCAAGACATTGATCTGGGCAACAATTTCTTGAGACAGACCTCAAAAGCACAGGCAACCAAAGCAAAAATGGACAAATAGGATCACATCAAGTTAAAAAGCTTCTGCACAGCAAAGGAAACAATCAAAGTAAAGAGACAGCCCACAGAACTGGAGAAAATATTTGCAAACTACACCTCTGACAAGGGATTAATAACCATGATACATAAGTTCAAATAACTCAATAGCAAGAAGGCAAAAAATGGGCAAAAGATCTGAACGGACATTCCACAAAAGACTTATAAATGGCAAACAGGTTATGGAAAAATGCTCAATGTCAGTAATTATTGGAGAAATGTAAGCAAAAACTATAATGAATCATCTCACCCCAGTTAAAATGGCTTTAACCAAAAGACAGGCAATAATAAATGCTGGTGAGGATGTAGAGAAAAGGGAACCCTTGTACACTGTTGGTGGGAATGAAAATTAGTACAGCTACTATGGAGAACAGTATGGAGGTTCCTCAAAAAACTGAAAATAAAACTACTGTATGATCCAGCAATCCCATTGTTGGGTATATACTCAAAAGAAAGGAAACCAGCATATTGAAGAGATATCTGCACTCCCATGTTTATTGCAGCGCTATTTGCAATAGACAACATATGGAATCAACGTAAGTATCCATCAATAGATTAATGAATAAGGAATATGTGGTATATATACAGGATGGAATAATATTTAACCATTAAAAAGAATGAGATTCTGGTTTCACTGTCAAGATGGCTGAATAGGAATAGCTCCGGTCTGCAGCTCTCTAAGAGAGATCGATGCAGAAGGCAGGTGATTTCTGCATTTCCAACTGAGGTACCTGGTTCATCTCATTCGGATTGGTTGGACAGTGGGTGTAGCCCACGGAGGACAAGCTGAAGCAGGGTGGGGTATCGCCTCACCTGGGAAGTGCAAGGGGTCGGGGGATCTCCCTCCCCCAGCCAAGGAAAGCTGTGAGAGACTGTACCGGGAGGAACAGTGCACTCTGGCCCAGATACTGTGCTTTTCCCATGGTCTTTGCAACTGGCAGACCAGGACCAGGTGCCTATACCACCATGATGCTGGGTTTCAAGCACGAAACAGGGCGGCTGTTTGGGCAGACACGGGGCTAGCTGCAGGAGTTTTTTGTTTTTTTTTTCTCAATACCCCAGTGGCACTCTCCCGGAAAGGGGGCTGAAGTCAGGGAGCCAAGTGGTCTGGATCAGTGGGTCCCACTCCCACAGAGCCCAGCAAGCTAAGATCCACTGGCTTGAAATTCTCGCTGCTAGGACAGCAGTCTGAGGTCGACCTGGGATGCTCAAGCTTGGTTGGGGGAGGGGCATCTGCCATTGCTGAGGCCTGAGTAGGTGGGTTTTTAAAATTTATTTTTTATTATTGTATTTTAAGCTCTGAGGTACATGTGCAGAATGTGCAGTTTTGTTACATAGGTATATGCATGCCATGGTGGTTTGCTGCACCCATCAACCTATCGCCTACATTAGGTATTTCTTGTAATAGGTTATTCCTCCCCTAGCCCTCCACTCCCTGACAAGCCCCAGTGTGTGATGTTCCCCTCCCTGTGTCCATGTGTTCTCATTGTCCACCTCCCACTTATGAGTGAGAACATGTGGTGTTTGGTTTTCTGTTCTTTGCTGTTCTTATGATAGTTTGCTGAGGATGATGGTTTCCACCTTCATCCACGTCCCTACAAAGGACATGAACTCATTTTTTATGGCTGCATAGTGTTCCATGGTGTATATGTGACACATTTTCTTTATCCAGTCTATTATTGATGGATATTTGGGTTGGTTCCAAGTCTTTGCTATTGTGAATACTGCCGCAGTAAACATACATGTGCATGTGTCTTTATAGAATGATTTATGATCCTTTGGGTATATACCCAGTGATGGGACGGCTGGGTCAAATAGTATTTCTAGTTCTAGATCCTTGAGGAATGGCCACACTGTCTTCCACAATGGTTGAACTAATTTACACTCCCACCAACAGTGTAAAAGTGTTCATATTTCTCCACATCCTCTCCAGCATCTGTTGTTTCCTTTTTAATGATTGCCATTCTAACTGGTGTGAGATGGTATCTCATTGTGGTTTTGATTTGCATTTCTCTAATGACCAGAGATAATGAGCATTTTTTCATGTGTCTGTTGGCTGCATAAATGTCTTCTTTTGAGAAGTGTCTGTTCATATCCTTTACCCACTTTTAGATGGGGTTGTTTGTTTCTTGTAAATTTGTTTGTTCTTTGTAGATTCTGGATATTAGCCCTTTGTCAGATGGATAGATTGCCAAAGTTTTCCCCCATTCTGTAGTTGCCTGTTCACTCTGATGGTTTCTTTTGCTATGCAGAGGCTCTTTAGTTTAATTAGATCCCATTTGTCAATTTTGGCTTTTGCTGCCATTGCTTTGTGTGTTTTAGTCACGAAGTCTTTGCCCATGCCTATGTCCTGAATGGTACCGCCCAGGTTTTCTTCTAGGATTTTTATGGTCCTAGGTCTTACATTTAAGTCTTTTATCCATCTTGAGTTGATTTTTGTATAAGATGTAAGGAAGGGGTCCAGCTTCAGTTTTCTGCATATGGCTAGCCAGTTTCCCCAACACCATTTATTAAATAGGGAATCCTTTCCCCATTGCTTGTTTCTGTCAGGTTTGTCAAAGATCAGTTGGTTGTAGATGTGTGGTGTTATTTCTGAGGGCTCTGTTCTGTTCCATTGGTCTATCTCTCTGTTTTGGTACTTGTACCATGCTGTTTTGGTTACTGTAGCCTTGTAGTATAGTTTGAAGTTAGTGGGTAGCCTGATGCATCTCGCCTTGTTCTTTTTCTTAGGATTGTCTTGGCTATGCAGGTTCTTTTTTGGTTCCATATGAACTTTAAAGTAGTTTTCTCTAATTCTGTGAAGAAAGTCACTGGTAGCTTGATGGGGATAGCATTGAATCTATAAATTGCTTTGGGCAGTATGGCCATTTTCACGATATTGATTCTTCCCACCCATGAGCATGGAATGTTTTTCCGTTTGTGTCCTCTCTCATGGCCTTGAGCAGTGGTTTGTAGTTCTCCTTGAAGAGGTCCTTCACATCCCTTGTAAGTTGGATTCCTAGGTATTTTATTCTCTTTGAAGCAATTGTGAATGGGAGTTCACTCATGATTTGGCTGTTTGTCTGTTATTGGTGTATAGGAATGCTTGTGATTTTTGCACCTTGATTTTGTATCCTGACACTGCTGAAGTTGCTTATCAGCTTAAGGAGATTTGGGGCTGAGACAATGGGGTTTTCTAAGTATACAATCATGTCATCTGCAAACAAACAGACAATTTGACTTCCTCTCTTCCTATTTGAATATCCTGTATTTCTTTCTCTTGCCTGACTTGCCTGGCCAGAACTTCCAATACTATGTTGAATAGGAGGGATAAGAGAGGGCATTCCTGTCTTGTGCCAGTTTTCAAAGGCAATGCTTCCAGTTTTTGCCCATTCAGTATGATATTGGCTGTGGGTTTGTCATAAATAGCTCTTATTATTTTGAGATATGTTCCATCGATACCTAGTTTATTGAGAGTGTTTGGCATGAAGGAGTGTTGAATTTTATCGAAGGCCTTTTCTGCATATATTGAAATAATCATGTGGTTTTTGTCACTGGTTCTGTTTATGTGATGGATTATGTTGCTTGATTTGTGTATGTGTTGAACCAGCCTTGCATCCCAGGGATGAAGCCCACTTGATCATGGTGGATAAGCTTTTGGATGTGCTGCTGGATTCAGTTTGCCAGTATTTCACTGAGGATTTTCACATTGATGTTCATCAGGGATATTGGCCTGAAATTTTCTTTTTTTGTTGTGTCTCTGTCAGGTTTTGGTATCAGGATGATGCTGGCCTCATAAAATGAGTTAGAGAGGATTCCCTCTTTTTCTATTGTTTGGAATAGTTTCAGAAGGAATGGTACCAGCTCCTCTTTGTGCCTCTGGTAGAATTTGGCTGTGAATCCGTCTGGTCCTGGACTTTTTTTGGTTGGTAGGCTAGTAATTATTGCCTCAATTTCAGAGCCTGTTATTGGTCTATTCAGGGATTCAACTTCTTCCTGGTTTAGTCTTGGGAGGGTGTATGTGTCCAGGAATTTATCCATTCCTTCTAGATTTTCTAGTTTGTGTAGAGGTGTTTATAGTATTCTCTGATGGTAGTTTGTATTTCTGTGGGATCAGTGGTAATATCCCCTATATCATTTTTTATTGCATCTATTTGATTCTTCTCTCTTTTTTATTAGTCTGGCTAGTGGTCTATTTTGTTCTTTTCAAAAAACCAGCCCCTGGATTCATTGATTGTTTGAAGGGTTTTTCGTGTCTTTATCTCCTTCAGTTCTGCTCTGATCTTAGTTATTTCTTGCCTTCTGCTAGCTTTTGAATGTGTTTGCCGTTGCTTCTCTAGTTATTTTAATTTGATGTTAGGGTGTCAATTTTAGATCTTTCCTGCTTTCTCTTGTGGGCATTTAGTGCTATAAATGTCCCTCTACACACTGCTTTAAATGTGTCCCAGAGATTCTGGTATGTTGTGTCTTTGTTCTCATTGGTTTCAAAGAACATCTTTTATTTTGCCTTCATTTCGTTATTTACCCAGTAGTAACTTAGGAGCAAGTTGTTCAGTTTCCATGTAGTTGTGCAGTTTTGAGGGAGTTTCTTAATCCTGAGTTCTAATTTGATTGCACTGTGGTCTGAGAGATTGTTTGCTATGATTTCGTTCTTTTGCAATTGCTGAGGAGTGTTTTACTTCCAATTATGTGGTCAATTTTGGAAGAAGTCTGATGAGGTGCTGAGAAGAATGTATATTCTGTTGATTTGGGGTGGAGAGTTCTGTAGATGTCTATTAAGTCCACTTGGTCCAGAGCTGAGTTCAAGTCCTGGATATCCTTGTTAACCTTTTGCCTCATTGATCTGTCTAGTATTGACAGTGGGGTGTTAAAGTCTCCCACTATTATTGTGTGGGGGTCTTAAGTCTCATTTTAGGTCTCTAAGAACTTGCTTTAATAATCTGGGTGCAACACGTATGTTTATTGCGGCACTATTCACAATAGCAAAGAGTTGGAATCAACCCAAATGTCCAACAACAATAGACTGGATTAAGAAAATGTGGCACATATACACCATGGAATACTATGCAGCCATAAAAAATGATGAGTTCGTGTCCTTTGTAGGGACATGGATGAAACTGGAAAACATCATTCTCAGTAAACTATCACAAGGACAAAAAACCAAACACTGCATGTTCTCACTCATAGGTGGGAATTGAACAATGAGAACTCATGGACACAGGAAGGGAACATCACACTCCAGGGACTGTTGTGGGGGGGGGGGGGGAGGACAGCATTTGGAAACATCATTCTATCACAAGGACAAAAAACCAAACACTGCATGTTCTCACTCATAGGTGGGAATTGAACAATGAGAACTCATGGACACAGGAAGGGGAACATCACACTCCAGGGACTGTTGTGGGGTGGGGGGAGGGACAGCATTAGGAGATACACCTAATGCTAAATGACGAGTTAATGGGTGCAGGAAATCAACATGGCACATGGATACATATGTAACAAACTTGCACATTGTGCACATGTACCCTAAAACCCTAAAGTATAATAATTAAAAAAAAAATAATAATCTGGGTGCAAGACTTAAAGTCTCCCACCATTATGGTGTGGGAGTCTAACACCCCACCTTTAATGTTAGATCAATGAGACAGAAAATTAACAAGGATGTCCAGGACTTGAACTCAGCTCTGGACCAAGTTGAACAATGAGAACACATGGACACAGCAGGGAGGGCATCACACAATGGGGCCTGTTGGTGGGTGGGGGGCTGGGGGAGGGATAGTGTTAGGAGAAATACCTAATGTAGATGATGGGTTGATGGGTGCGGCAAACCACCATGGCATGTGTATACCTATGTAACAAACCTGCACATTCTGCACATGTACCCCAGAACTTATAGTTAAAAAAAAGGGAGATTGTTATTTGCAACAACATGGATAGAACTGGAGGTCATTATGTTAAGTGAAATAAACCAGGCACAGAAAGACAAATTTTGCATGTTCTTACTCATGGGAGCTAAAAATTAAAAAAAAATTGAATTCCTGGAGATAGAATGATGGTTACCAGAGGCTAAGAAAGGTAGTAGGGAGGAGAGGAAAAAGCAGGGATGGTTAATAGGTACAAAAATACAGTTCAATAGAAGGAATAAGCTCTAATACTAATGCAACAGGGAAACTACAGTTAATAATTTATTGTATACTTTAAAAAAGTAGAATTGGAATGTTTCTAACACAAAGAAATGATAAATGGTTGAGGTAAAAGATAATCCAATTATCCTGATTTGATCATTACACATTATATGCCTGTATGACAACATTACATGTACCCCATAAATATATTCAACTATTATGTACCCGTTGATGTAGTCTGGATATTTGTTGAATGTGATCCCCAATGTTTCAGGTAGGGCCTGGTGGGAGGTGTTTGGATCATGGGGCTGGATCCCTCATGATGGGCTTGGGTCATCCCCTTGGTGAGACATTGAGCTGTCTCTGCTCTGAGTCTATACGAGAGCTGGTCATTTAAAAGTGTGTGGCACCTCCTCCCACCACTCTTTCTCCTGCCTTTGTCTTGTGACCTGCAAGCTCCCAATGCATCTTCTGCCATGAGCAAAAGCTTCCTGAGGCCCTACCAGAAGCCATGCTTCTTGTGCAGCCTAAAGAACCATGAGCCAATTATACCTCTTTTCTTTATAAAGTACCCAGTCTCAGGTATTTCTTTGTAGCAATGCAAGAATGGCCTAACACATCCATAATAATTAAAAAATTTTTTAAAAAATTTAAGACTAAAAAAAACCTTCAGTTCTTACAATTGTTGAAATGGGCAGTACCTACTATAGTTAACATATACAACCCTATGACTCAACACTTCTATCAGAAACGTTTATACCAAAAACATGCACATGAATGCTTTCTAGAACACGATTTATAAAACTAACCTGGAGATAACTCAAACGTCCATCAATAGTACACCAGACATACAACTCACGGTATATTCATGTAATGGAATCCTATATAGCAACAAAACCAAACTATAGCTATGCTCCATAAGGATAAATCTCACCAATACAATGTTGAGCAGAAGCAGCCAGACAAAATACAAATATTCTATTTATATAAACTTCCCAAACAGGTAAAATAAAGCCATGATGTGAAAGTCAGGATGGTAGTCAGCTCTGGGGAAAAGGGAGTGGGAAGGTGATGGGCAGGAAATCACAAGGGTGTTGCTGGCAGTCCCATTTCCTGAGCTGGGTGATGGAAACCTAGGGATTTGCTTTGTTTTAAACTATGGAGTTGAAAGTGTGTATTTTATACATGTTTCTATATGTATCCACGTTCTTCAATTAAAAAATTGAAACAAAAAATCCAGCTCCCTGAGAAGGGACTTTGAGTCACAGATGAAGGAGGCAGGGACTGAGAAGCAGGGATGCGGGTGGAGGGGACTGTGTATGTGTGTGTTGGGAGGGGATATGGGATTACCGACTTCCTGTGTTGGGGAGATGGCCCAGCAGATCACACAAACCTATTCAGAAGCATTCACACAAAGCAAGATCCCTCCTGCTATGCCCCACACCCCAGGGCCCCCCTTGGGGAGAGCAGTGATTCAGTGTACTCAACAGCACAGAGACCAAAGAATAAAGGGGAAACTGAAACAGCAGCTGCTGGGGCCCACGGGTTGCCAGGGAGAAACCTGCAGGCTCGGCCTCTGAAAGGGGCCCGTGGACAAGCCTAGGAAGGCCCCTGGAATCCCCATGCTGAAAGAGACCTCCAAGGCCAGCCTCTTGCTCTCACATGCCGAATGGCCTCTGTGGCCATGGGGCCCTTCAGCTCTGCTTGGCACCTCCAGGGAGAAGGATCTCGCCCCCTCCCAAATATGCAGTCTTCCCCCGGCTGCTCACCCTTGGGGCATGCTCCTCCCACTGAGCTAAAATCCTTGTCTTGAGCTCCCCTGAGGCTTCCCCAGCGGCCTGTTGTTCCTCCACACCTTCCCTTCCAGCAGGGGAGGTGAGGCCTGCATCTCCCAGTTTTTCCCAGCATTTCCAGGTTTAACTTTCCCAGTTCCTGGTGGGACAATTTTGTATAATTTTCCAAACTGGTTGCCCTCCTTTGAACAAGCTCTGGCTAATTTCTGTCCCTCAGGACTGACCACAGCGCCCAGGGTCACTGCCTCATTTACACTGGACAAGAGGCCCCTTCAATATAGCCAAGGAATTGGGGCCACATGGTACTCCTGATCCTGATAGGTGTGAAACACAGCCTCGAGTTGTCTTCTCAAACCGCGGTCCACCTTGGGTGCCCATCCCGTCCCTTAGAGGCTAGACTTTTAGGCCCAGAGGCATCCCCTGTGCCAGTTGCTCCAAGCAAGGCCAGACCATTGCTCCATGGCCCACATTTCCTTAGCTTCTGTGTAAAACCCTATGGCCTGGGCATATCTGCTGCCCACACCCAGGCTGGCTGTGTTGCTGATGCTTCTTGAACAGATCTGTGGCCAGTTCCCTGGCCCTGCCACAGTCCTGCCAGCCCAGAGGTCTGTCTTCCCCACCACGCTGGGAGCAGCATGCAGGCAGGGGACCAAAACCAGGCCTGCTCCCTAATTTGCAAGATCTGTTGGCGTTTCTGGAGCCAGGTAGAAAGGGAAGAGTGCTGAGCTAGGATGCTGAGGACACAGCTGCTTTCCTGGCAGTCAGCTATGTGGCCTGGGCAAGCCTCTCCCTGCTTCTGGTTTCATTGTCTGCAGGCCCAGATGGTCATTTCTGTGCTGATTCCTGGAAGGATGAGCAGAGGACGGATAGGAATCCCTTGATCAGCTATAAAACATACGGATCAGAGGATCAGGGTGGGGGCTGTGACCAAAGCGCATAACAAACGGGCCCAGACCAGGTGCCGCTACCCACTCAGCTGAAGATTCTGGCTGCTCTGCTCATCCTTGGGGCCGGCCCAGGCCTTGCCAACAGCGAGGTGCTGTGCAGACCCCAGACCACCGACTCTTGGAGAAACACGTCCCACACAGATACCACAGCCCCTTCTTTGCTTGCCTTCCAAGGGGCACCTTGCCAAGGTCCAGAGAGGAAGGCAGGAGCAGAGGTCTCTGAGACATAAAGCATCCTGCAGAGACTCCCATCTGACATTTCCCAGGCCCAGGCCCGGCCCCGGCCCAGCCACAGCCTCAGCACCCTAGAGACTAGAAGTGTGGTGACCCTGGGCATTGGCTGCCTGAAGAGATGTGGGAGGGATGGATCACAGCCAAGAGTGGGGTTGGGGGAGGCGGGTGGATGGGACACAACCTCCGTGAGAATATCTGAGCCTGTCAGAGAGGGTGGAGTATGAGGCCAGGAGAGCTCCCTCCCTGGAGGCTGGGAGGGGAGAGTCCTTTAGAACTGGTAGTAAGGCCACGGTGGGGCATCACTGAGCAGAGCCCTGACCTGCTCCCTGGGAACACATCTGGGATATGGACAGAGGGGCCAGGCCACCCTTTGATGCTGGAGATCTTTAACAAAAATTATAAAAGTTTAAAAAGTTTAAAAGTTGCTTAAACTTTTAAAACAGAGATAGCACTGGCCACCAGCACTGTCTTCCTCCTGTCCCCCTTCTTGACCTCAGCCTCTTTCACTGAACAGACTCTTCTTCTCTCGGAAAATTTCATGCACAAACATTGCAAAGAAGCCTTCCTTTCCCACACTCAGTGCGTTCCTGGGAAGTTCAGCACCGTGAGAGCAGCCTCGTGTTTTACTAACTGTACTTCTGCCTGCAGGTTCTGCAGCTGAGATGAGAGGAATAACAACTATCACTTATTTACCATTTGCCTAGTACTATGCCAAATGTTTTACATGCCCAATTCCAGGTCTTCCTGACAAAAGCCCTGAGAGATAGAGAGAATAATTATCCCCATTTTACAGGCTTGGAGACTTGTCCAGAGTCACGTGGTCAGTAAATGAGTAGTAAGTAGTGGCAGGCTGGGAACCCAGGGGGGTCTGCCCCCTTTACGTTCCTCACTAGGATGGTGGCCAGCCCCAGCCCTTGCCTATCACAGGGGTGGTGAACTAGACTGAGGGAGCTGGTGCTGCTCCGATGCCTAGGGTGGAGAAGGGTCACCTCAGCGAGCTTCAAAATTAGGTGTTTCCTCTGAGGGCCCTCTGCAGAGACACTATTCATTAATCCTTCCATCCATTCAACAAATATTTAATGAGTGCCTACCATTCTAGGCCACTGAGATATATCAGTGACTAAACAGAAAAAGATCTTTGCTTTTGTAGAGACTATATTCTAGGAGGGAAAGCAGAAAAATAAATTCCAAAGCATGCGAGAAGGTGATAAGGTTGTATACAAAAATGTAGACAGGGAAAGAGGCTCAGGGGTGGTGGTGAGCTGGAGGCAGACGGCAATTGTAAGGGGCGGCCAGGGAAATCGTCAATCAAAATTGAGATCTCGGCAAGGACAAGAAGGAGGGGAGGTGGCGGCCCAGGGCAGAGGTGGGGGAGTCGTGGGCCCCGAGCTTGGGGTTAGCGGGAGGAGATGAGGTCCAAGAGGTGCAAGGAAGTGGATAGGGCCTTGTGGCCACTGAACAGACTTTGGCTTTTTATTTTTTTGAGATGGAGTCTCACTCTGTCACACAGGCTGGAGTGCAGTAGCAGGATCTCAGCTCAGTGCAGTCCCAGGTTCAAGTGATTTTCCCGTCTCAGCCTCCCAAGTAGCTAGGATTACAGGCATGCACCATCATGCCTGGCTAATATTTGTATTTTTAGGAGAGACGGGGTTTTGCCATGTTGGCCAGGCTGGTCTCGAACTCCTGAACTCAGGTGATCTGCCTGCCTCAGCCTCCCAAAGAGCTGGAATTACAAGCAAGACTTTGGCTTTTACTCTGAATGACAGGGCCAGCCATTGCAGAATCTGACTGACAGGTTAACCAGGCCACTCTGGGTGGTGCTGTGTTGGGCACAGAGCATTGGAGGAAGGAAGGAAGAAGGGACACATGTTAGCCGACTTCTGTCCTCACTCCCAGGGTCCAACCTGCAGCCTCCAGGCCAGTCTCATGGCTCTAGGCTGGGGCTTCATGCAGAGACCTGGGCTGGCCCCTCCCTCTGTGGAGGGCACAGTCACTTGGTTCACCAGCCCTGTCATCTATATTATTTGTATAATACTACAACTACGTAATCTGGAAACACACAATACTTTTAATTAAAGAATTTAAATAAGGGCAATTAAACCCGGCAGGAGAGAAGCCGTAGCACACAGAGAACTTAATTGGAATGAAAACCAAATTAAATATGGAAACAGCAGCTAAAAGAAAAAAATCAAATTTGAATGTATAGAATTTCAAAGGCTAATAATAATTCCTAGAGCCAGGTTCCCTCCTCCCAGCCTAATTCCTCCTCCTTCTGGGCCTCTCAGGAATAGGAACTGGAAAGGCATGAACAGAAGCAAAGAACCTAGGACTCTGTGCCCCGCCTTGGCCACGTGACCCCAGGAAAATGGCTGAGCCACTCTGGGCTTCAGTCTTCTCACTTGCAAAAGGAGACAGAGCATGCTGGGGCACTCAGTTTGTGTCTCAACGTAGAGAACTGTGTGTAGATTGGGGCATGTGGAAGCCACAGTCCATGAGCCTCTTGGGCACTGAGGAGCAGATCCCAGGTTATTACACAGCCAAGCACCTCTCTGCCTCAGTTTCCCAAGTGTGTGTCTATGGTGCCTACGTGTGGTACATACTGGCCTGTTCCTCCTGGAATGTAAGAGTTAGAGTCACCTGGAGGCTTGTTAAACTATAGATCACTGCTCCTCTCACTTCTGATTCACTAGGTCTGAGATAAGGCCTGAAAATGTGCCTTTTAAAGTTCCCAGGTGCTGTTGCATTGGTGGTGGTGGTCTGGGACCACACTTTGAGACCACAAGCTATGACCCCCTTTCAGGAAAGGGTTGGGCCCAGCTGGTCACTTGCACCCTGAGGTGGAACATCTGGAGTATTTGTGTTAAGCTCAGGCTGGTCTCACTTTTGCAATTAAGGAGTTCACAAGGACACTGTGTGTGTACTAGCTCGTGTATTCCAAATACTTCTCTGCTTATTCCCATTCCACTTTCCTTTTTAATTAATTTTCCACGGGCAAGCAGCCCAGTGGGTTTTTGGCTTTAAGCATGGTGAGCTCAGGAGTTTCTAGGTTAAGTAGTTAATGATTAGTAATCAAATACTTCAAAGCATATGTGGGACGTTACAGCTAGTTAAAGAAACCCTGAGATTAAGTCTTTTTTTTGGTAGAGTTAAGTGGTCTTTTTGTATTATGAATACTCAACACCTGATTTACTAGTAAAGACTTTCGTGTTTTTTTTTTTTTTTTAAAGTACTTGGGTATTCTCTTAGTCTCATCTTTGCTTAAGTGAGATTCTGCCCGGGGCTTGTTGTGTGAAGGGCCCCTTGGACTGAAGATGGGGTAACAGGAATATCAAGTGCAAAAGCACAGGTGGAGAGGGGTTATGGAGACAGCAGGATGGCTGGAGGGAGTTTGCTGAGGAGGTAGGGATCCAGCCAGTCCACACATATTTGCGACAGGCTCAGCAGGGAGGCCCCAGCCCCAAACTCCCATTGCAGCAATCCACGGGTTTTCCAGAGGCAGGACAAGGGACCATGGTATGGTGGTTTAAAGCATGGACCCCAGAGGCAGGATTCCCAGATCTGATTTTTGACAAATGACTTAATCTCTCCATGCCTCAGTTTCCTCCTCTGTAAAATTGGGGATAATTATAGTAAGTACCTTATAGCACTATCATAGGGATTAAGTAACATTTATAAAACAGAGTAGTGCAGGGCACATAGTAAACACCATATAAATGTTTGAGCAGTACATTTGAAAATCTCACCCAGGTCTGGGTAGTGGGGAGCGGAGCCATCACACCTAGTCCTGGTCCCTGATATCTGTGGGATGAGGGAGAGGAGGGAAGTGCTGACTTCCATAAACCAAAAATAACTAATAGCACATCCAAGGCCTAAACGAAGCTTTGTCAGTTCCTCAAAACTGGACAGTTCCACACTTGTTCCTTCATATGACATGGAAATAAAAGGCTGTTTTATTCTGGAGCCATAATGAAATACTCAATTATTCTTTTCTTTTCAATACAAAGGGTTCTCGAAGTTGGACTTGCTGACAGCACTTGGGGATTGGAGCAGGAGAAAGTCAAGGACTCCTCCTCCAGCATGGGGAAATTCTTTGGCAGAATTAGTGGTGTTCCCTGGGAAATGTGCTCTGCAAATAGATTCATCTTTGCGTGCGTTACTCATCTTGCATCAAATTATCAAATTAGACCTCACAAATCAGAGCCAATTGTCCCTTGACATGCAGCTTTGGCTAGTGGCTCAGTCTCTTCCGGGAAGTCTCATCTAGTCTTGAAAATTTCTCCTTTCCTGGCATTAACAGACATCTCTGTGGCTATCCGCAATGTTCCCCACTTGGAAAATGCATCAGTGCTGCTCTGAGAACGAAGCAAGTACAGGGGGCTGGGGCGTAGTGTCTGCCCTGCATGCCCTTGAACTCCAAGCTCGGCCTCGCCAACGTTCCCACCAAAGAACCCAGTCTGAGGGCAACATGAAATACAGTCTCAATACCCTGAGATTTCATCAGATCCTCCTGTTTTTAAAAATACTCATTTAAATTTGCACTCCACTTCATGCAATATGCATATCTGTTTTGGTATAAAATATTTCCACCCTCCCTCCTCCAAATCTGAGGTGATTGGAAGAAGTGCGTGTTTAGGCCGTAACTTTGAGTGTCCTACATAATGCATGTCTGTGTACCACAGGTGGGATGCGCTACCACCTAAAAGTGTTCACGGTAGGAACGGGGGATTTTCCAGCTAAGCAGGACCCTTGGACTATTAACATGAAATGTTTCCGAAATACTGTTATATGACATTTTTTTTCTTCAGTGAGCATGCATGCATCCGAGGACAGTCACTGAGGTAGGATTTTGTTCATCTTTGGGGCTCCCACAAACCTAGCTCAAGACCTTGCACACAGTGGGGCCTTTGGTTAAGATTTGTGAATTTTTTAAAAAGACTCCTTCATTTGATCAACAGCATGCTGGGTGCCGCCTCTGTCTCTGGCTTTTCATTAGGTGCTGGAGATACTGAAATGTGAGACACAGTCCTGCCCTCTAGTCTGTTGGCTGATGGAAGAAGAGAGGGACACGGGTTGAAATAATGGGTAAATGATGCCATAAAGTGTGATTAAGAGTGTCATTCTCAAATTTGTGATGCTTTGTATTCAGGCTGGCCCAGTGAGAATTCTAGGTGGAAAAAACCCTTCTCAGGGTTTGCCATCTAACTTCAGGAGCTTAGAATTACAGAATTTCAGGGTCCGTAAGCCCTTGAAATCACCCAGCCCAACTCCACTGACAGCTATAGAGCCTTTGACAACCTGCTGATGGTCCCCTGAACTCACCACCTGCCCAAGCCATCAGCCTCATCGCCAGCTCTATGAAGAAGCAGCTCAATAAATTGCTCCTGATTTCCCCCTGCTGGTCCTCCCTCAGGGCTACACAGGACAACCCTGCTGGGCCCTTGCACAAGGCAGCCCTTCAGAGATTGGCAGGTAGAACACTAACATTTCTGAGCAATTTCTGGTCTTAAATAGTCCTCAATCCTTTAGCCATGCATTCAAACATATAGATGGACTTTCAGAAAGTGGGAGCTTGGAGGACCACATCATAACAACAGCCTTCCTAAAGCAAGAATCTCTTCAATAACATATTTGAACAGAGGACTTCCTCTAACATTAGGCTATTACAAACCATTCAGAGGAATGATGGTAGTTGCAGGTGGAGAGATGGCCTTGTTACTACTGAGAGTCAGTCCTCTGCTTTGCTTGACAAGTATCCTGCCACAAAGTTCTTCTCTGTAGTGACCTGATATTTGCCTCTTCCCTCTCCCTCCACTGGTTCAGGGGTCATTGACCAAATGCCTCTTTTTTTCACAGAAATCCATCACTGAATCCCAGAATCCCCCAAATCTCAGTATGGAGGCTACTCTCAGAAGACTGAAAGACATACACTTAATGCATATGAATTTATCATCCCAGTAGGTAGGTAGTTTTAGAAGTTCTTTAATCCTGGAGGAATCACAAACAGGAAAAAAATCACTGAAGGCAACAACTGCCACTTCTAATATTGTGAAGTTTTGTCATGTGCTGATGCAGGAGACATCAGCTGTTTAGAGAGGGTGTATAGCTTGAGGGAGGCAATTCTGCCTGCCCACCAAATGTTCTCAAACACAGGGCTGGCAATGGTCCTGTATTGAGAACCACTCCACCGCCCAACTACCATCATCTAATCCATCATTGTGTAATAACCTGCTGAAATGTCTCTCAAAGTCCTCCCTGATAGCTGCATGTCCCCACACCCCTGTGGCAACCAAGTCCTCCTATCTCTTCCTGGGACAATGAAACAGTCTCCTCCCTAACTTGCTTCCCTGTTTCCAGCCTCTTTCCTTCTGATCCACCCTGCTTTCAGCTGCCAGGGGGATTTTGCACACCCCACCATGGAAATCTACTACTTAAGAACATTCCCCATTCCTTCCTTCTGCTTTTAAGGTGAAGTCCACCTCCTTGGTATGGCTTTCAACAACCACCATTATCTGCTCTACATGACTCTAAGTCTTATCTCCCACTTGTCCCATCAAAAACTCTAAATTCTGCACACACCAGACAATGGATTCCTACTCCTAAAATATGCTCAGCTATTTCATGCCTTTGCCCAAGTGAGCCTCTACTTGGGATGTTCTAATGCTTAGAAACTGTCTCTACAACCTTTATGATATAAATCAAACAAGCCTCCTACGTGAAGCCATCTCTGAGTTCTGCAGACCAAGTCGGTCATCCCAGGCTCTCAGAACACAGCACATCCCTCGGTTTCTGTTCTCATCATTTGGTTCCATTGTGTTTACATGCCCATGAGCTCCTTGAGGGCAGAGGCTGTGTCTGATTTATATCTGCATTCCTCCTGTCCAACCCCCATGCTCAATAAGTGTTTGATGAATGACTAAAGGAAAGACTGTTCATCATTGGAAAATTGCTCATCAGAGTCCTGCACATCAGCGTTGCCAAGAGATGTTTTCATCAAATGTGGTTTCTCAGTGTCAGTATCTAACACTGTCCTGGTTCAGCCTGAAGTATTGGAAATTCAGAAGAGCTTGCAGGGGTTAGAGGAAATGTATTTTATTTGTTAAGCAGAAAATCAGGGTATGAGATAGAACACTAAGATATGCAAATGCCTATCTTCTTGGTTGGAGAACTTGGGAAAACACACTAGATTATTTTAAAATTAATTCAGCCTGAGTGTCTGTGGAGCTTAAATGTGGTCCTCAGGAGAATAAATAGTGCATAATGTGAAACCAGAAAGGAGATTTGAAATGCACCCAGTAAAAGCTCTTTTCAGCCCAACTTCAGTACCAGAACATTCTAGTTGGTAGGATCTGAATGCGATTTGCAAAGATTAAAACCTGTTGCAAGAAAATTAGCCCAAGCACAAGACTTTAATCATTTAAGAGGCTCCCGGCTTCTTCAGGCCTTGTCGACAGCGACTCCTCACCAATGAGGGCTTAAGGAGAGATTCCAGGTCACTTGATAAATATTGATCATTTTGCAGTAAGCAAAACTTTCACATATATTAATTATTAAATAGCAAGTGAGAGTGGCTGCTCTGGGTCTGCAAACTAGGAATTCAAAAAGAGTATTTCCAAACAGTTCCGTTTTGTAGAAGGATCAAATATATGGTTGCCAAAGCACTCTGGGGAGTTTTAATTAGACATATGCCAAAGTGGCTGAAAACTGCCCAGTCACTGAAGAGCTGTGTGCCACAGATGCCTGTTTTGTTGATTGCTATGTCTGTTTAAACAGGAATTGTGTGAGGCTGCCTTTTCAAGCCATGCCCTGGGATAAGGGAAGGAAGGAGCTGGAACTTGGGGTGACTTTGCCTCAAGGCTGCCCATTTTACAACGTTTCCTTCTCTGCCATAGCCAGGATGGACAGACAAGATGGGAGGAGTGGGGAGCGCTGGCCACAGCCCCAAGGCATCTAGGTGTGCACAGGAGATGAAGCTGAGTTACTCCAGTGGGGACCTCAGAGCATGGGTGGGAAGGATTCTGTGAGGGCTGGAAAGAGGGTAGAAGTGTCTGGGTGCAGGTCTTGGATGTCAAAGCAGCCTGGGCTTCAGATTCAGCCAGTGAATCTACCCCTCTCAGGCCATGTGATCTTGGAGGGTGACTTCATCTCAATGTCTCATGTTGGAGGTGTGCTTGCTGTGCTGTTAACATCAAACTGAATAAGGCTGAACACAAAAGCTGAGGCTCACAGGCAGAGGAGTCTGAAGAGGGCTGGATGCTTACTTCAGTTCAGGAATACCCATGTCTGGATGACACCAAGTCCCCAGGGCTGCAAGTGCCTGTCTGGGCTGTGGCTTCCAGGGGCTATTCCAGGACAGCCCAGAGGCCATTGCTCATCCTCCTCCTGCAGTAATCTGAAGCAGTACTCTCGTTGATTAGAGGACTCCTGGTGATGCCTGTCAACATTTCCAGCCCACACCACCAAAGCTGAGCCCCCAGGATTGGCCTTAGAGCCTGTGCTAAGAGGAGACTTTGGGGGCTGACGCAGGCCATGAAGACCCCGGGGTCATGGAGGAGAGAGAGGAAGAAATGGCTAAACCTTCAAACTGCATCTCAATCTCCTGCTAACTCTTCATCCTGCTTCTTTCCTTTTCTAGTATCTCTCCTAATCTAGCTTCACAATCCCTGCCGGAGGGGGCTTTCAAAATCCAAGACCTAAACATGACCTGGGGTTACATATCCTCATCTCCCACAGAACCAAATCCACCAGGCCCTGTGGCCTCCAGGCCTGGCCCAGTTGCCCTTCCAGACTCTTCAGCTGCTCCCCACTGTGCCCTCCAGGATCGACCACCCCTGACTCCCAGCAGCTCCCTGAGCATGGCCTGCTTTTGATGTCTCACAACTTTCACACATGCTGTTTCCTCTCCCTGGAATGCCCTTCACTCCTTCCAAAGAGACCAGGCTCCCAGGTTCTTAACATTCATTCCCAGTTAAGTACATTGTCTCCTGAGAAGCCACCAGCCCTGCCCACCCCTAGCTGCACCACCACCAACTTCCTGCACGGTTCCATTCACAGACAGCAGGGCAAGCTGAACCTAGAGGCCCAGCAGGTCTGGCTGAGGGCAGTAGAAAATGGTCCCTTGTGACCTCTATAGACTCTGAAGACAGTCTCAGGCATGAAGCCCATTTTGCCCCAGCAAAGTCAGCCCCACTCACCTCCACGGAGCCCGGAATATGCACTCAGGACCCTGTTGTCTCCAACCTACAAGCCTACTTTGCACCTAGCCTGACTTGAGAAACAACGGCCATCCCTCACCGGGCATATACCTAACTGTCCTTCCACACCACACACCCCAGGCCTCCCTCTGCCTCTCAACTTGAAGGAGGAAAGGAGGGAAATGTAGCGCCATCCTCTGGCCCCTGAGCTGGAAATCTGGCAGAGGAAAGTGACGAAGGCTTCTGCCAGGCACAGTGTCGAGTCAGCAACAGCTCCCAGCCGGGGCATCTGGTGTTTCCACAGAGAGGGAGGTGGGACGATGAACACCCTGTGTCTCAAGCCTCAGCCCTGACCTCTGGCCTTCTCCCATGTGGCCACTTCCAACATAGCTTTAGTGATGAGAAGTAAGAGAGAATTTGAACTATTTCATAAATAATGACCAACATGAGCACCTTGGGCATGTTCGTTAACTTCTCTGTGACTCAGTTTCCTCATCTATGAGGTCAGGTGGTACCTATCACATCTGGTGGTGGTGAGGATGAAATGAGTTAATATATGCCTGACACACAGTAAGTACTGTATGAATATTAGCTGTTATTCCTATTGGGATAGAACTTTACAGTTTACAGCACATGTCAAAGGTTACATAGACAGGAAGGAGCAGGAGCCGTGAGTCCTTTGCATGAGTTCCCTTTCATTGAACCCCCCACACTTTGCAGGGTGAGCTGGGACTCACAGAGCTGCCACCTGCATCCTCCACCTGCCCTCGGAAATGCTCCCATTTGGCTCCTGGGCTCCTCTCCACCATCTGCTTTCCTGTGTTCACAAAGCCCTGGTTTAGGCTCTTGCTTCTGCTTCCTAACTAGCTCCTAAGTCCATGACCTTGTTTTGAACTTCCAGCTCAGTATTGACATTCATCGTTTATTTAGGACCTAAGAGTCTCTGTAAGTCCTCTAATTCTGCACACCCAGACCACAGTCAAAGGTGCCCTATGCCCATAGAATATGATGTAGCTGGGACTCTCCTTACCAGCACCCCTACTACAGGGAGAGTAACTGGATGCCAGGATTGGAATCAAGGTATAGCCAGCTTCCAAAGCTCCTTGCAGTGCCCCCAGCAGCTTCCATCCTCAGCAGGGGAGAAGCAGCTTGCCAGGAGGATGGAGTCAGGGACTCCTGCCACTCAGTCCCATGAATACAGTTGTTCCCTCCCGAACTTCCCTGGGAGTGTCCACCATGTACAGCACCCAGGCAGCGCTGAGGCTCCACAACCCCATGGGCTCCCTCACTTCCTGTTATTAACACTTTACCTGCTCCACCTGGGAGGCAGGCATCCCTATCTGTGGGTGAAAATGGATCCTACCTTAGCAGATTCCCTGGTGACTAGGAGACCTCTGGGCAGAGGCAGAAGTTCTCCTCAAAGCTAGGCATCTAGATCCTTGGCCACCATCCTATAATGGGAGCTACTAGGGGCGCGTGAAGAGCAGGAAGTCAAATATAGGCCCCTGAATTAAGAGATACATAATAAAGGAATGTCCCACGGTCACTAGTGTGAGGACTGCCTTTCGCCAAATGGCCCCAAGATGCTGTCTGGCAAGGAAACCTCTTCTCCCAGAGTGACCCAATACTGCGTGGAAGGCAGAGGGGGTTGCAGATCAGAGACCCAGCACTGTCTACACCTGGGAGACTGGGGGCTCCATCTCATGAGCAGAGGCTTGTATAGGAGAAACGTGAAGGTTTAAAGTCAGAAAGACCCGAGTTTATATCCCAGCCCCGCCCCTAGCTGTGAGACTCTGGGCAGGGGACTCCCATCTCTGAGCCTCAGTTTCCTTATATCTAAAAATTAAGTACAATAATAAAATCATTATAATAAAACAACAACAATAATAAACTCCCTCAGAGCCAATATCACAGGGATCAATAGTTAACACGAGACCCACAGCACATGGTAATTTGATCAGCAAGTCCCTGAGAAGCAAAGCAGCCTGGAGCCACAGCCTCACTACTGCCAGTCTCTCTCTTCTTCCCCTTCCCCTCTCCTCCATCACCTCCCTGGCCCCTGAGGCCACTCTCCTGGTTTTCCACCACAGCTGCCACTGTGCCCGGGCTCTGGGGCTGTTACCTGAGAGAACTGCCAGTGAAGCTTCATCCTCTTGGCTTTGGCGTAGCTGCACTCGATGAGCCGGGGCCGGCTGTTGACGTCCACCAGGCATCGGTTGTCATCGTCATCCACGGTGGGGCTCAGAATGCCCACATGGATCTGCTGACTGCTCGTGTAGTACACGTTCTGGGGGCGGAGGGAGGGAGAGAGTGTGGATAAATGCCAATGGCCACAGAGACAGGAGGGTAGGTGGTGATTCTTCCAGGCAGCTGGCAGAGAGGCCACAGTTCGGGAAGACCCTGGAGTCTTCACATCCAGTGGCCTTCAGATTATTTTCTATTGCAATGGACAAGAAGAAACCCTTTTACATTATGATCCGGTATAGTGCCTGGTCCACCTGTATAACTACAAGAAATAAAACACCCTTATATATGTAATACACACTGATTTGTAGTCTAATCTTTCATTGGAAAACGTTGGTCATAACCTTTTAAATTTATTTCTTCACCCAGTTTACAAACCCCTCTTTTTTCTTTTCTTCTTCTTTTGTTTTGTTTTGTTTTGGAGACAGAGTCTTGCTCTGTTGCCCAGCCTGGAGTGCAGTAGCGCTATCTCAGCTCACTGCAACCTTCCACCTCCCAGGTTCAAGTGATTCTCCTGCCTCCGCCTCCTGAGTAGCTGGGATTACAAAGTGCACACCACTATGCTCGGCTAATTTTTGTATTTTTAGTAGAAACGGGGTTTCACCATGTTGGTCAGGCTGGTCTCAAACTCCTGACCTCGTGATCTGCCTGCCTTGAATCCGTTATTTACAGATTCCCCAATTTCCTCCCTTCATAAATATTTCATGTCAGATACTGTGCTTTGTCAGAGTAAAAAGCCTGGATCGTGCCTTCAGGGAGCGCAGAGTCTTGTGGGATGGGAGATGTGTAACACATAATTTCCACGCACACTAAGACTGTGCAGAGCAGGAGGTGGCAAACTTTTTCTTAAAGGGCAGGATGACAATTGTTTGGTTTTGCGGGTGTGCTGGGGAGTCCCCAAGACCACCCCTCAGCTAAATGATTTTCTATGGGGACTCACAGGACTCAGCACATAGCTGTACTCACTGCTATGAGTTATGACAGCAAAAGGAGACCAAACAAACCCGAAAGGAAAAGGAGAAAGGCTCCTGGACAAAGCCTGGGGAAACCAGGCCCAAGTTTCCAAGGGTCCCCTCCCAGGGGAGTTGCACAGGACATGCTCGATTCCTCTGAGCTGTGACAACACATCAGAAATGCTGTCTACCAGAGCAGCATGTTAGAGACGCAGCACCCAGGGTTTTTACTGGGGGCTGTCACATAGGCAGCCTCTGCCTGGTATGCACCAAAATCCCAGACTTCCAGAAGGAAAGTGGGTGGTAAACCTAGGCTGTTTTGTTTGTATAATCAGATTAAGCACAGACAGCCACTCTTATCAGTTCTGCTGGGAATTCTGAGACCCAGGCTCTTAGACGCCAACCTCATAAGCGAGCCTTTCAAAGGACAGCAGCCAGGCCCACTCTGCAAACTCCTTTCTGCACAGAGAACCATATAGCCTCTGAAAACTCAACTCTCCTACTGTAGTGCAAACACATCCCAGAAAAAAAACATAAACAAATGGCTGTGTTTCATTAACACATCATTTACAAAAGTAGGAGTCTCCCATGGGCTGTAGTTTGGGCCTGGTCTAAGGGAAAGCCACGTGACTCTTGGCCTTCAACGTTTTCAGCAAGTTCCCTCAGCCCTGAGCCGTGGTTCCCAATCAGGGCTCCAAGTGAAAAGTCTTAGGGTTCTGTGAACTCTTCTCCTCACATTGCTAACGGCATTAACATGCTGCCACCCTCATCATTAGTGCCCCCCTGCCCCAGTGATTAGGCTCCAGAAACAAACCAAGATACCACAATTTTCCACTTTAGGTTAGAATATGCAGGGTGCTGTCTCTGGTTATCTTGACACGTTCAAAATTCTCATCGGCAAATATTTTTGATTAATTCAAAATGGCAAAATGATGTATTTCTTGCTTTAGTAAAAGAGGGTTGTTGACAAGTACTTTTTAAACCTGTGTGCTAGGCCACAAAAGGGACAGAAGTGGAAAGAAGGCAGTGCAGGTGAGGAGGGTGAGTATGGGTGGTCCTTCATGGCAGATTCTTCCTGATGCTCAGAAGTCTCTTTAGCTCTTGGGAGCGGGTGGAGGGCAGGCAGGGTGTTCCCTTAGGCCAGTGTATCAGTCAATACTTCAACAGGAAAGAGACGGCCCACTTTAGTAGGGGGAGACCGGAGGAGTGTGTAATAAACGCACCATTTTCAAATGTGGGGGTAGGGTGTCAAGGGAACCACAAGGGATAGGATGGTTCCCTGCGGAAAGTAACATGAAGCAGTTAGTACCCCTATGCCCAGTGGAATGAGAGGACAGAGTTGTCACCAGAACCTGTAAGAGAAAAGTCATGGAGAGAAAGCTGAGAGGAGGGCTTGGGGGTCATGGCAAGTGATGCTGAATAAACACCCCAAGTTCACTCTTTCCTCCCCACTTCAATCTCATGCTAGGTCAGGCCTCTGGCAGAACCCAACTGGAAACTAGAGATTTCCATTGAAATGTTCCATAACATCAGCCTCTCAGGGTGGAGGGAGGTGGGTGGAGAGTGTGTCTGGAGGGAGGAGCAGAAGACGCTCATTACAGCTAAGATCTGCTCTCTGTGGTCACCTTACAAGTTATCAAGCTTGGCAAATCTATGGAAATTGACATTGAAATGACTAAAATGACTGAGTTTTTCTATAACAAAGGTGAAGGATTTACAGTGACCAAAGTTCTGAGCAGAGGCCAAATGTAGGATGTCCAGCTTTGAGGTGGAAATGTAACTAGAACAAGAGGCAACGAGAGCCTCTTCAAAGCTATCCTGGGCAAGAGGTGGTTTGCTCATCAGAATCCTGAGACTGTCCATTGTGTGGCCTGGATTTCCAGGTCACCACAGAAGAAAGCTTATGTCCTGTGGCTTCTAGTTTATTGGAGTTGAGGGAGAACTTGGCAACTGGTAGGATGTAGAAAATTAAACAGCCATAGAGTTAGGCATCACACCTGTACCTCTATTCAACTAACAAGTAATCTCTAAGTTGAGATCTAGGGCTACAGAAATGAGAAAAGCCATGGTCCTTGTCCTGGAGAAGCCATGCCGCATTAGGGAAACCAACAGCATATCAGGAAATAATGACCCCAATCACATGAATATGAGAAGTGCCCCTACTTCTTGTACTCACCTACCCCAACTCTTACTACTTTGAAAATAGAAACGAGAACCCACCATATCCAGAAAGACTGCCCTGAATATTCAACTGTGTGGGGCCTCAGCCTGCCACCTGGGCCTCTCACCAAAAGGTGCACACCTGTTTATGCCCTTGGGTTGAATGCACTGTGACCTCCTTAGGACACTGTAGCTCTTAATCTCCCTGCATGCCAGGACCCAGATTTCCTGAGGTTTGGGGATGTGGGCTGTGAGACAAGGACAGCCAGGGAGCCAGTCATTCCCATGTTTTTCTTCTTCTCTGTCATCAGAGCCTGGTTCTTGTCTCTGGAGCAGACTTGGCAGACACAAGTGGCTACTCAGGTAACAGCTGAAATCAGTTTTATCCACTTAGCTGCTCTGAAGAGTTTAGGGAGATGCTGGGAGAGACGTGTGCACTTACTATCTGGTACAGCTGTCATCAGAGCTGTTTATTGCACCAGAGTCTGGGAAAATCATAATAGGGGCAGACAGTTGTTATTTAAAAACAAAACAACAAAGTGCCTCTTGACTGGCGTAATCACAAGGCTGGCAGATCACAGAGGGAGGTTCGGGAAAGGATTCTCTCAAGTCCTCACATGGACATCTCAGAAGCCCAGCCTAGTGGATTAAATAAACAAATTGCTGGAACACAAAAAAGGGGAAAAAGTTTTGTACAAGATGCCCTACTTTCGGTGCCTGCAGTCCCAGCAAGCATAGCTAAGCTTTCTGAGCAATGGGGACTCTGGAACGTGTAAGGCAAAAAGTGACTTAGAACAGTGGTCCTCAATGGGGGAACGTTATAAACCAGGGGCTATTTGGAATGCCTGGAGACATTTTTGGTTGTCATGATGGTGGGGGTGGTAGGAGGTGTTTAGTGGCTGGTCCCGGATCCCACTCAACATCCTAAGTGCACAGGACAGCCCCCCACAGCAAAGAATTATCTAGCCAAAACGTCAGTAGTGCCGCTGTTGAGATACCCCAACTTAAGGTATAATAAAAGCTGACATGTTTTTACCTCGTACACTGTGCCAGACATGAAATGACTTACATGCTGTATCTTGTTTAATCTTAGCAATAACTCAGGAGGCAGGTACTAATATTATCCCTTACCTTATAGACGAGGAAGCTGAGGCACGGAGACCGCAAGCAATGTTTCCAAAGTCACACGGTTGGTGAGTAGCTGAGATTTACAGCGAGGCAGTTTAACTCCAGGGCCACACGTGCGATCACTCACCTCCCTCGCCCACCTCCCTGGGGTCACTCCAGTTCCAGCCTCCAGGCTGGGAGGGGCAGGGGGGAGCCGGGAGAGGGCTTCCACTGTGATCCCTTCCAACCATGATGGGGGCCTGGACTAAGATAGTACCAGAGAGCTGGAGGGGCCTAGAATAAAAGATGCTACAAATTTCTGAGACAGCAGCATTCTTCCTGTAACTCTGGTCCGAGGCTGGGGTGAGCTGTTATCCTGCCTGTGGAGTCTTACAAATGCCCAGGGCAGAGAAACATCATCCCCGCCCACTCAGCTCCTCCTCAGCTGCCAATGATTGATTTGGCTCATTCTCTACTGGGCCCTACACAGCTCAGCAGGGCTGCAAACCAGATCTCCAGCATTTCATTTTGATGCTTGCAGGAGGAAGAGCAAAATCACCTGCAAGGTAAAACAATCAACACATCCGTATCCTGGATCTTAAGCTAGCAGCATTTTCCTCTCCTCTGGGCCAGGGGTAGAAGCCATGACTGAGAGCTAACAGCTGGCCAGGGAGACCACAGAACCCTGGTTGCACATTCCTGCCTTTAGAGCCACAGAGTCGAGGCTGGGTAATGTCCCCCGGGGCCGGAGGTTCTCCTGACTCTGTCCCCTCACCTTGGGGCAAGGGCCCCCACCCTGCAGGATACACTGGTCTCAGAGCCTGGCCTTCAGTCCTCCATAGGAGCCACCCCTCACATGTGTCAAGCTTTACCTGGCTGATGGAAACTCTGCCACTTGGGGCAGACCAGCCTCAGGAAGGGAAGGAA
Organism: Nomascus leucogenys; assembly: GCF_006542625.1. NCBI lineage: Eukaryota > Metazoa > Chordata > Mammalia > Primates > Hylobatidae > Nomascus > Nomascus leucogenys. Next base: position 72,245,616 of record NC_044395.1, read on the forward strand.
GAGAAGAAAACACGCATAGTTTTGTGCCCCTAGCAGTCCTCTGCTAGGTGTTTTCCATGCCCGTGGCTACTGCCACTTTTAAGAATAAGGAAACTGAAGCTATGAGAGTTTTAAAAATTTGTGAAGACACTCAGGCAGTTGCTATCTCCCCTCCCTGCCTAGGGAGAAGTCCCGAGCAAGGCTGAGTTCTGGCAGCTCGGGGCCTGTGGCCCCTTACCCATTCCTCGGAGGGGCTCTCCTCGGCTGCACTGATGGCCACCGCCTCTGCCCAGTCCCGAACCTCAGCTGCAGCTGCCCAGGCCCGGGAGCTTGGTCCCGAGGGCCTCCATGAACTCACCTATGAACCAGCGATGGGACTACCAGGGCCATTCCCACCAGGTTGTCACGCTGGGCTCTGGGGACTCCAAGAAGGGGTCTCAGGGGTCATTGTGGGTGGGGTTCTAGAGCCCCTCTCCCAGCCCCACCACACACAGCAGATCTTCTTTTGTCTTTTGGATAATTGGCTTTCATATAACATTTTCTTTGAACAACAGGTTATGATGAAGTTTAAGAAGTTTGAAAACCACTTCTCTAAAGCAGGAGGCATCTGTCCAGGAGGAGGATGTTGCGGATGAGTAGGCCTTTGTTAGCTTCTACTCCACCAAAGAGCCTTTGCAAACATGCAGACGAGAACCTCAACCTCCTGCCTCCAACCTCCACCAGGCCCCACTCCCTTGCATTCTTTGATATGGCCAATCTACGTATTTTTATTTTTAAATTATTACGTCAATAGTTTTTCGGGAACAAGTGGTGTTCGGCTGCATAAATTCTTTCGTAGTGCTTTCTGAGATTTTGGTGTACCCAGCACCCAAGCAGTGGACACTCTACCTAATGTGTAGGGGTTGTTTGTTTGTTTTTTTTTTTTGACAGTCCCACTCTGTTGCTCAGTCTGGGGTGCAGTGGCATGATCTCAGCTCACTGCAACCTCCGCCTCCCAGGTTCAAGCAAGTCTCCTGACTCAGCCTCCCAAGTAGCTGAAGTAGCTGGGATTACAGGCATATGCCACCATACCCAGCTAATTTTTTTTTTTATTTTTAGTAGAGACAGGGTTTCATCATGTTGGCCAGGCTGGTCTCGAACTCCTGACCTCAGGTGAACTGCTCGCCTCGGCCTCTGAAAGTGCTGGGATTACAGGCATAGCCACCGTGCCTGGCCCCATGGTGTATCTTTTATCCCTCACTTCCCTCCCACCTCTTCCTCCAAGTCCCCAGAGTCCATTATATAATTTTTACACCTTTGCATCCTCATAGCATAGCTTGCACTTTAAGTGAGAGTACAGGATGTTTGGTTTTCCATTCCTGAGTTACTTCACTTAGAATAATGGCCTGCAACTCCATCCAGGTTGCTGCAAATGCCATTATCTCATTCCTGTTCATGGCTGAGTAGTATTCTATGGTATATATACCACATTTTCTTTACTCATTGGTTAAGGGCACTTAGGCTGGTTCCATGTTTTTGCAATTGTGAATTGTGCTGCTATAAACATGCATGTGCCAGTGTCTTTTCCATAGAATGACTTCTTTTCCTTTCAGTAGATACCCAGGAGTGGGATTGCTGGATCAAATGGTTTGGAGATTCCTTAAAGAACTAAAAGTGGAACTACAATTTATGTATTTTTCAATCATCCAATCCCATCTTCTATCAAGACCTCAATACCTATATTATGCCTCTGCAGAAATTCTGGAACCCTCACCAAGCTAAACAAACAAACCATGGGATGGGCAGAGGGAGAGTCAAGGAGGGCCTCCCAGGCAAATCTAGAACATTGGGAAAAATAGGGTTAGTTACATTACTTAATAATACACACATTTGCAAGGCACAACTGGAGTATGAGTTCTCCTCCAAATGATGGGCATGTAAATTTGGACCAGCTGTTTTTCCTCCATTAAATGAGGCTTCCTTGGCAACTCTGCTGGCCTATCAATTAGGTGCCCATGAAAAATGGGGTATCTTAGGGGTGTTTAGACTCTCCTGCTGAGCCTCTAGCATGGGGCAGCAGTGATCGTCTTTGGCTGAAACTGTCCTGGGCGTGGAGAGTGGTGAGTGGTGGAAAGGGAGAGTTATACTGGGACACTGTTTACAAGAGGTTCTAGAACCCATCATAAGGGAGAAAACAACTGAATTTGCCAGGCACTTACATTGGAAAGGGATGAACCAGAATCCTTGCGGTCGTTTCTTTGGATATTTATCTGTATTCTGGATGGTTGCAGCCCAAAAAGGAATTAAGAGCCCAGATCTCTGAGGGGCTGGGGGACATAACAGGGGAGTGTGACACTGTCTAGGGAGTTAACAGTTGCACATAATGGGGTGACTGCAAACTTTTAAAATTGGGTGGTTGGCAAAGGTCATTGAAGGCACAGTCAAGCCGTGGGCTGGATCTTGGAAGAGGAGGAATATCTGAGAGCAAATGAAATCACAAGAATCACAAGGACAAACTCCTAAATGCAATCAAGCTAAGGCAGGGCTCTCCACCTTGGCTGTACAGCAGAATCACCTGGGGAGCTTTAAAACCTATAAACCACAGTCTCAGGGGCTGGGGCCTGGGCACGGGAATTTATTCCAGGTGATTCTAATGTGCAACCAAGGTTGGAAACCAGCTGGGTTAAGGAGAGTTTGGGAAGCCTAGGAGTGAAATGTTGGTGCAGCACACACCCTTCTGGATTCTAGCTTAAAAGCAATGCCCCCGCAGATAGGGATCTAGCTTGCCCCCACAATGAGAAGGGGGAACTTTTCCCTATCTACAGGGCAAGGACAAGGTAGGCAGGGACGAGGGTATCCATAGGAGGGCAAGAAAAGACCCAGGAGGGAGAGGGCTACCCGTCCAGCTGCAATGCCTCACCTCCTCATCTCTGTGCCCCTGTCTTGAGTCTGATCAATAGGTCTGAAGGTAAGAGTGATGGAAACAGGCAGGGTGCCAGACACAGAGGGTGGGAAGAAGGAAGGGAGCCTTGCTTTATTAAATTTCAATTTACAGAGTGCTGGCTGTGACATCCAGAATGTGTATTAGAAATGGGCTCTTTTTCCTCTTTTTCAAGGAACAAGCTGCAGGCCACTCTGCAGACAGGCAGGCTGATTTAAGGGTTTGGTTATTGGTCATTAACCCCTTGACACAGACGTTCGTTACAGTGCTGAGGGCCACAGTGTGCTGATGCTAAATCAGAAATGAAGGAGAGTCATTTCCAGAATGATCTTATGTTCATCAACCACAGCAAGAGGTCCCCGTGAGGAATGGGAAGCATTTATAAGCACCATTCTCCATTAGTGTGACATACATGTGTAAGGCTGCGTTTCTAGCTCAGGACTTCCTCTGAACCCATTTCTCTGGTGGAGGGGGAACAGGTGAGGCTGAGCAAAGGCACACGAATCCCTCAGCTTTTTGGGGAGAGGTTTGTAACTGGAACTCAGCCCATCAGTGAGGAGTTGATCCCATTCAATTCAACAAACACCCTTTGTGCGTCTCAGGTGCCAGGGCTGGCCTGGGCATTGGAAAAGCAGAGAGGAGAGGGGGAGCCCCTCCCTCAGGGACTCTCAGCCTGGCGGAGAGACAGACATGCAGGAGGATGGGTAGAATATGCTCGTGGCCAGGCTTATAACAGATGAGTGGGCAGCGTGCTGGGGTGCTCCAGAGCTGGAGTAACAGTCTCTACCTGGGGCTGTCAGTGAGTAATGAGTCTAAAGAGAACAGCCTAAAGAGAGAGTAGTTTGCCCAAATATTTGTCAAGGACAAGGGACTTCTAGCAGAGGAAACAGGCAAACACAAGCCACAGACGCTGGACAGTACAATGCTATTTAAGGAATGATAATGCCAATGGGATGAGGTGGGGAGGAGACTGGGTAGAACCCCGCTGGCCCGCAGGGAGCTGTGACTCAGATCAGTAAGTGCCCGCACTTGTTAGCACATCTGAGGGGCTCTAAGAGTCTTCTGACTCAAAAATATCCAAGGAGACTGGAGGTGCCTCCGTGTGGTTGAGTATAAGACAAGGAATGGGTGCCCCATTTTACTGGGATTGCTGGTGAAGTCTCTCTTTTTCTGCAGCCTCTGGGTCTGTCTCTAGGGACCAGCACTTGCAAACTCTCCCGATCTAGGCCTTAGCTCCTCATCCAGATTCTTCTGCCACTGCTCCTCTCTTTCCTCCTCCTGCCCTCTGCCTGCATCCCACAGACCAGCCTGGCTGCCTGGGACAGGCTTCTGCCTCAGTGGCTGTCTCCAGCGAAGTGCCTTGACACAGATGGGAGCTGCAAACAAAAGCCATGTCAAACAGAAACACGCTGCCATGGGACAGATCACAGAGGAGGCCCAATCAATAGCAATGGCCAGGGTGGTAGGCCGGGCCCCAGTGGTTGAAGAATTGGGCTTGGCTCAGGGAAAGGACATGCGCAGGATGCGTGCTGCTGGTAGAACAAAATCAGAGAGAGCAAAGAGCCGCAAAGGGCATGGGGAGTGACATTGCACTCAGATATCTCAAGTGCTCTGGAGATGCAGTCATTGCACTCAGCCTTAAAAGGCAGAGAGACTGACAGCCCTCAGTGGCTGTCCTTCAAAACACACCTGGCCCATCAGCAACCCTTGAGAAGACCATCAGCAGATGTGGAACATAGCAAGGGTGTGGTGACAATCCCGCTTGGGGCTCAGCCTCTCCTGGTTATAGGACAAAGCTCGAGTGACTCCTGGAAAACCCATCCCATTCACTTTGACAGCATAACCTGGTGTCAACCCTGTTTGTGGCTATAGCAGATACTGTTAGTGCCTCACCCATGCATCTGGGCACTCCCCAGCCCTGGCCTTGTGAACAACCTCCTCTGTCGGCCCCTGCTGCCCTCTGCCTGGGGGATGGGTAGAATATGCTCGTGGCCAGGCTTATAACAGATGAGTGGGCAGCGTGCTGGGGTGCTCCAGAGCTGGAGTAACAGTCTCTACCTGGGGCTGTCAGTGAGTAATGAGTCTAAAGAGAACAGCCTAAAGAGAGAGTAGTATGCCCAAATATCCTTTTCTTGCTGCAGGAGCTTGCCTTGCCTGTACCTAGCTCCAGGAGCAGCCCCCAACCAATGATGGATGGAAGCTGGTGGACAAATAACCCATCCTTCTTGCTTCTTGGGCTAATTTGGAGATATATTCCCTACAGGCCTCCAGAAATCCCCAGCAGCACTGGCACCAGCAGCCCACACTGCTAACCTGTGCATTCACATGACATGAATTGACCTTTCTTTCTCCCTTGGCTCATGTTTCCACTGCCTTACTAATGCTTCTAGAACTGCCTTTCAGATACATTACTTGTCACAAACTCTTGTCTCAGGATCTGCTTCCAGAGAAACCTGACTCAAGACAATGCTGGCCCATGGCTAGCTACACCTGTGGCCATTATGTCCAGGTCCTCAGCACTGATACTAGATAGAGGCTGAGCCCAAGCCTGTCACTGTACTTAGGCCCTAGCGCAACCTCAGTCAGCAGTGGGGCTCATACACACCAGACTTGGTGCTCCTGAGCCTTTTGGGGACTCCACATCTGACAGGCCACCTTTCAGTGCAGCAGCCACGATGACACCTGAGGTTCCTGCAAGGCAGACCTGGGGCTCTGAGGAACAGCTGCACCCTTCTGACCTGGGACTGTTTATGGGACACCATCACACAAACTTATCTTGCCAATCCTTCTCTGTAGGCCATAAGGTCATCCCAGAGATAAGGGACACCTTTGGTAAAAAGCACATTTCATCCTCGCTTTGACCCTCAGGAAGTACCTGCCTCTGGTAATCTAGCACATACCCCTTGGAGGGGCTGCCTGGCTGACAGTGACCCATTTCCTCTGAAGATGGCTCTGCCTAGGGCTTGGCCCAAATGGTCTATGCTCTGGGACTCTGCCACCCTGCCCATCAGTGAGAATGGAGCTGTTACAAAGAGCCAAGAAGACTTCTCCCAGGAATGTAAAACCTGAAAAGGAAAAGACACAGACAAAGTAGCCCTGAAGCTAAGACACATTTAGGGCAACTCCCTAGGGAAGACCCATGAACTTTTACTGCTGAGGCCCCTGGAGCTGTCCTAGTTCCTGCCTTTCTCGGTCAACCTTTCCTCCGAGTCTATAAAAAGGAATCGCCCCAGGTTTTCTCTAATAACATTCACCCTTTGTCTTTACCTTAAGCTACCCAAATTTGTTTTATTTGTTGTTGATAATGACCCCCTCCCCTCAAATTAACAAATACAGTTAGCTTGCTCATTAGTAAGTTCTCTATGTTCAAGAAGTCTCAAATACCTGATATCTGACCACTGGGCCCTATTTTGGAAGGTATTGCTCAAAACACTTCATAGCTGTGTCTGCTTGTCTGCTATAAGCGGCGCCTACTCACTCACAAACAGCAAAGAGGGTGCATATCGTATGCACTGAGGAATACTTCCCCTGACACTCTTTTCACAAACAACAGTCTGCCCACTCTTCATCAGCTTGTGACAGTCAATTCATACTTCTTAAATACAGATTGATTTGTTGTTCGAAATAGTCTCTGCCCTCTCCTATGATGCTTCTTCCTGTATTCCCCTCCCTACTGAGCTATTGTACTTCCCCACATCATTAATGCCAGACATGGCCACATGTCTAGCTGGAACGTGAGTGGGAGTGACAGATGTCATTCCCAATCAGAAGCTTCAAGAGCCATCATATGATACACTGACTGTCTTTTTGCTCTCTGCCACTGGACCTGCAGCATCCTGGAAAGGAGCTGCCCCTTTGGCCCTAGAAAAAGTTGAGATGACAGAGCTGAAGCTGAAAGATGACAACCGAGTAGCATGAGTAAGAAATAAACATATCTTGTTGTAAGCCACTGAGATGTGGGGACATCAGCCTAAGATGACTGATAAAGAAACCGACACTAGAGGAGGGGTACTGCCAAACCTTAAAATATGGGCACTGACTTTAAGGCCAGAGGTAGGTGATGAGTAAACCACCACTGGAGGCTGGAAAGATGGTGACCTCATCTATGCAACCATGAGATGGTTGGTGAAATATCTTGGTAAGATACAAACATCTTAGTTGGCCTGCAATATCTTGGTAGACTGCTAACATTGCAAGTAAGCCCATGCTTAGATGCAGAGTGTGCCTTTTTAGTATCAGCTGCTTTTGACAAGATTCCGCAAAAGAAAGATAAGGTCAGGGAAGAAACAGACATGCAGTAGGGCCCAGTAAGCCATAGAGATTTTGAGGTCATATATTACTGGAGCATAGGGAAGACTGAACTGACGGACAGCTTCCTCCCCAAATAATCACACCAAAATAGAACTTCTAAATGCAATGCATGCTCTTAAGGAAAAGTACAAGAAACTTTGAACATATATACCAATGAGACTTGATCCAATGTGGGTGGAGGGGAGGGGTGATTCAAGAAAGACTGAGTCTGGTTCCAAACTGCCTCGACTCAAGTCCCTGCCCCCACTACCCACGAGCTATGTGACTAGAGACAGTTTACACAGCCATTCATCCCCTCAATTTACTCATCAGTGGAAACAGGCTAAAAATGCTGCCAACCTCTGAGGATGTTGGCAGAATTACATAGAAGCATTTGTGCTTGGTGTTAGCTGTCAGGGATGCTACTGTAACAGCAGTCACTCCCTTTAGATTCCAAGTTCCCTGAGGGCAGACACCATGTTTGTCTTGCCCACCCTTATATCTCTATTAATGAACCTCCTGCTTGTTACATGATATACACTCAAAACATATTAATTGAATCAATTAATGTATTAATAAATTATTCCAGGGACATTTGGACTCCAGAAATTCATGCAGGTGCACTCCTTGGTGCCTGCCTTGTACCCCTTACTCCAAAACTCCTCTAAGCTGCTCTCTGGCCAGTTTTGGACCTTGGACATCACTCTCCATATAGCCCAGTGGATTAATGACTTGGACAGAATGGGGTCTCTCCCCAGGACATAGTCTATGCCATGTCTAGACCTTACCTGCTCCTCCTGAGAAATGAGGAGGCTCAATACCTTTTTAGCATACAATAGTTATTTTGCACAGCATTAAGCAGAGCTTAGAATATTCCCAGTGAGAGTGGGGGAATGTGTGTGTGTGCACGTGTGTGTATGTGTGTGTGTGTGCGTGCATGTGCGCGAGTATGTACAGACAACACACGGTCAATGTGGGATCTGGACTCACTAGCAATCTTGGTGATCAGAAGGATGTAGGAAAGAACATAGTAATAAAATATGCAGGTTAAGATCCAGTAGGGAGATGTTAGCCCAGAAAAAAAAAATGGAGTTCACGTGGATAAAATAATGGTGGCTGATTTTAATCTGCAGATATAAATCTCTCTATTTCACTTGCTCCAACACCATCTCCATCTCCATTTTCCTTGTCCCTGGGGAAAATATAACCTGCTTTCCTCCAGCTCATGTCTTTATTGGATGTTACAAACGTCAGATAGCAATGCCAGATGGATTGCACTATGACAGAGAAAGTGTTACAAAACTAAGACCGTTCATATTGGGGATCCCTTTTCTTGCCATACCACAAGATGAGCACTCAATATTTTTGAATGAGTGAATAAATGAATAAAATAATACAAAGTGAACATGATGAGGCATTGTGATGTGTTATACAAATGGCCACAGATTTTTCCCATCCTTGCATACAAACTACTTTGCAATGTGACTGCACAGCTCTTCCCTTCACTTCATTTCTCCCTTTATTGAGTCTGGGCTGTGCTGTGTCTTACTTTGGGCCAATGGAATGTGCATCACCGACATGACACAAGCATAGACCTGATGAGCACTCGTGCATTGGTGCTGGCCTTCTCTTGCTGCCCTGTGCCTGCCACCATGTGTAGAAGCCTGGTGTAGCCTGTGAGATGATAACACACACATGGCCCAGAAGCCTCTCACTCCAGCCGACTGTCAGTCAGTCTCCAGAAGCAGAGTCAACTAGCTAACCAGCAGTTGACCACAGATGCCTGAGTCAACCCAGCTGGGACTAGCAGAAGATAGGGCCAGTCTAGCCTAGCCCAAATTGCCTGCTTTCAGGAAAAAAAAAAAATGAATGTGTCTCAATCTACTAAATTTTGGGGTAGTTTGTTATATGGTAAATTGTTCTGATACGGGTACCTCATTTTTACAGGTGTTTGTAAAGTATATGGCACACAAGGTAGGTGTTCAGCAAATTGCATTCCTTTTTATCCCCTCCTGATGGACAAAAATTATTATAATGATAATATTTCCAATTTAATGAGTTCGCACTATATGTCAGGGATGCTAAATGCTTTATACATACTTATTTAAATAACCCTGGGGAAGAGATGAGGGCATGTCCATTTTTAGATGAGAAAAAAGAATGAAAGAGAGGTAAATTATTGGATAGCAACAATTTGCTATCAAACAGGAAAACTGGCAGAGCTGGGATCTGAACTCAAGTCATCTGGCCCTAAAGCCCACCTTAACCATCACAATGCCCTGCTTCTTCAAGAGGAAAGAAGGAAAGATTCTGATGCTACCCCTTTCCACATGTGGCTCCCACTTTTGAAGTGTTCTTCTCTGCTTTTGCTGGTGCACATCCCACTCTTTCTTCCTTTAAGGTCCAGAAGCAGCTCTTTAGGAAGGCATCCTTGACCCCCCAAGGTCACTACTCCCAGCCCTCTTCATGGCAGCTGGCATGCTGATCCCTTCCTTTGGCACAGTGGAAACTCCATACAGCCCTGATGGTCCTGGACGGAATGTAGCATGAAATACTGGAGCAATGTGATGGGAACAAAGTTCAGTTGCCACGAGGACAGAGAGAGTTTTGGAAGTGGGTGCTTTGTCCTGAGCACAAAAGATGGCAGCCAAGGGTGACAACAGTGGCTGCAGTACAAGGAGATGTGGTTTCTCTCAATCTGATTCTGATACCCACTTCACCTACTTCCTCCAATCCTCCCAGTTCTCATGGAACTTCCTTGTGGCTTTACCTTAGCCACAGGGAATTCCTTAGAGGAAACTCCAGTGGAAGATGGATCATGAAGACTCCCTGGAAGAAAAATCTTCAATGGTTCTATCTCCATATACTACTCTACTCACCACTTCCTGGCCTGGCAGGAAGAACCTCGCCATGTAAGCAATGGTGGAAATCACACAGCACAGATTTCCTGGATGAAACCAGTCTCAGATATTCATTTCATTTTCTATTTTCATGAAGATCTTTCAATAAAGGCAATTCACTAAATGTGTCCCTACATGAGATTTAATTTTTGTCTTTGTGGGGGTTTCTTATCCTTACTCCACCCCTGATATGCTCTGTGCTTCGTCCCCAGTTGACCTTCCCTTCCTTGCCCTCCCTCCTAAGCCTTCTCTTGAACCTTCTGAAGCCTCTTATCAAACCCCCAGTATCATTCCAGGATGGCCCTTTCCAACAAAACAAACCTTTCCTTTCCCACCAAACAAGGCTCTTCCTGGAGGATGCTGTTATTCATGTGTTTTTGAATCTGCTGAGTCTCTAATCAGGATTCAAGGTGGAGTTGACACTCTCCTCTCCCCTGGTGCTTCTTCTACACCTCCACTCTTCCATCCTAGATGAAAAACATCTCCTCTGTAAGAATCGGACATCAGACACCATTGCCCTCTGCCTATGTTGTTCTTCTCACTTAAGTGCCAGGCAGTCAGCTACGTCCATCAAGGTCTTTGGCACTAGGCTCACAGCTTCCTCTACATCACACTGGGCAGCATTCACATTGCACTGTGGCCTCAATTCTGGGGTGGTGTGCTGTGTTCCACTTTAGCCCACCCACACCTAGACCCCAGCTCTTAGTGCCCCAAACTACCTTACCTCTGAAGTCTAATACTCCATTGCCCTACTTTTGCCCAATCACATTGCTGTGGTTTGACTGTGTCCCCCAAAGTTCATGTGTTGAAAACTTGATCCTCAATGTGGTGGTGTTGGGAGGTGGGGCCTAATGGAAGGTGTTTGGATCACTGGGGCACTGCCCTCATGAATGGATTAGTGCCATTATCAAGGGAGCGGGTTCCTTATAAAAGGACAAGTTTAGTCCCCTCTCTAGCCCTTCTTTCCACTCTTCCACCATGGGATGACACAGCAAAAAGGCCCTCACCAGATGCTGGCCCCTTGATATTGGCCTTCCCAGCTTCCATAGCCATGAGCTGATAAATTGCTGTTCATTATAAATTTCTCAGCCTCAGGTTATAGCAACACAAAATGACACACCTATTAATCTTGATTACCCACTCTTTTACTTCCCAATGCCTGCTCATCAACCTAATTGAGGCCTTTGGAATAATAATTTTCTCTCTTTCCTTCTATACTTACCACTCTTTCCTAACCTCTCCCTAGAAAGGCTGCACCCAGTTTTCAATAATGACACTCTGGCTAGCAGCTTCAATTTTTAAACTCCTTACTTTTTCTGCCTTTTACACCCTGTAAACCCCACCTCTATAGCCTTGTTCACCTTCTCCACACCTGTTCCCTGTATGCTAGCACTACCAGAGAAAATTCACGGAACGGGGTAAATTAAATCCACCACAAACTCGTGATCTTTAACCTCAACCAGGTACTTCAACACAACCTAGTATTATTTCTTTGGGTACCTGCTCAGCACCTGAGCCACTTTCACTCTGCAGGGTTTCTAAACCTTCTCCATTCTCTCATATACCCAGATTCCGTTATGCTTCAGTTGCAAGACAGCCTGCAAACTTGTTCCTCCTGGGCCTCAGCAGAAGTTCATTTTCTGTCCTCCAGGACCATCCCACCTCTCCTCACCCTGTCCCCACCCCCAGGGATATTGCTTTGTTAATTGCCCACCTAAATATATCAGATCTCCCTCTCTCTCTACTTATTTCTTCCCTTCAGTTTCAAAACATGTTCCCTTATTGCTTTCTTTAAAAAGCAAATCCAAATGCACACCTCCTTTCAACCCCACATCCCTTCTGATGGCCAGGGCCCCCATCCCTGCACAGCAAACTCTGAGCAAGAGAAGTCTACACTTTCTGGCTCCACTTCCTCATTTGCTTCCTCAGATAGAGGTTTTCTCACTGCCATGTCCTCCCAGACATTCCACAACCAAGGCACGCATTATGAGGGATGAAATGCTCCATTGGATTCAACTGTCCTCAGGTCCCAAGGACAGGGTGAACCTTGCCGCCCTAGAAGCCACCAGAGGGGGTGAGAAGGGGAACACTGGCTCATTCCATTTTGTAATCACCACTTAAAAAGCTTTAGTTAATTTTCCATTAATTTAGTTATTCCATTGTTCAACACGTATTTGTTAAACACCTGGAATGATCCAGGAAAATATGATTAGGTGACTTCTGAACAACCCAGAGTCTTCCAAGGATGCTAAAAATGCTGCGGAGATGTAAATCTATTCTGTAGCCCAGTTGTACAAGAAGCAAGACCAGCAAGTCTTTTTTCCTGCAGAAAAAAAATGTTATAAAAATTTTCTTTTAAAACGTGTCCTTCACCCAAGCCAACCTCCACTCCCACACGTGTTTCTGCATTTAATAGTGCATTTTTGAGCAAGAAAAAAACTAAAGCTGCTCTGGTGATTGATTTAGAGGGCCCAGCTCTGCTTAAATTCCCAGTATATTAAGACAGTGCTAACCTCAAGGACTCCACCAAAGCTCTACCCTGGCAGGGCTAATGCAGAGCAACAAACTGATTTCAGAAAAAGCATCTGGGACAAAGGCAATGTGGTAACAATTGGGTTACTTGGGAAAATCAAATATAAGAATCCATTTATGCCCGTGATATATTCTGAACACATCTCCTTAGGAACTGTCTTGAAATAGACAAGCATATCCTTAAGCTGCCCTGATATAAACATTATTCAGATACCCACACTCAATGCCGCCAGCCATTCCCAAATCCCAGAGCTTCTTTATTTACTCTCCCTTCTCAGATTCTCAGCCAGCGGCTGTACCACCTCCTCCAGGGACCTTTTGGAGGTGTATGGGGATGTTTCGGTGTCATATGGACACTGCTGGTGTCAGGGTCCAAGAATGGTAAGCATCCTACATTGAATAGGACAGTCCCACGCAGTAAAGAACTGCCCCACCCAAAAAGTTGGTGACACCCTACTAAGAAACGGGACCAAAGGGCAGCAACTCAAGTACCCAACTTCTTGAAGGCCTACACTTGGTGCAAGGGACATCATAAGAAAACCTCCCCACTTCCTGCTTCAAATGAAAGAGGAAGTGCCTTTGGGGAGGGCATGGTACCCATGCCATTAGGGAGATGGAACTCTTGCAACTTATACTCTGTCACTGGCTTGCTGTTCATATCCTGGACTCTCCTGGGTGTGGTTCTGCAAGACCATTTTGAATGGGGGAATGAATTATAGAAAGCTGCAAGGGGAAGTGTTAGTGAAAGCAGCCCTGCCAATCCTTGGGGTCTGAGGAGTTTACATGTTTCCTGCCTGGGGATTGAGTCTAATGGAAAGGCAGGTCAGCTTCATGTGCTAGCATGACTTGGTGGCAGGAGAGACACTGATAGAAGGAGGTGTCCCCTGCTCCTTCTCAACCTGTGCTCATAGCAACTGGCCCATCATCAAGAAAGATAACCAGGAGCTGGCTTCTATCCCAGTAGGGGAGGGCACATCTCTCACGCTCCCATCCCAGGTCTCCATAAAAATATACTGAATGTGATAAACTGATACAGATTCTGCCAGCTCTTATCTTGACTAATAACTAATACTAATACTAGCAATAATAGTGATTACCTGGTTGATTGAGGGTTTCACGTGTGCCAGCCATGGTGCCAAGCATCCTATTTACTGCTGATCCTGAATAATGAAGGAGTTAGGGATGCTGACTCGCCATGCCATTGGAAATCCATGTATGTTTCTTTTTTTTGAGATGGAGTCTCACTCTGTTGCCCAGGCTGGAGTGCAGTGGTGCAATCTCAGCTCACTGCAAGCTCTGCCTCCCGGGTTCACGCGGGTCTCCTGTCTCAGCCTCCTGAGTAGCTGGGACTACAGGTGCCCACCACCAAGCCCGGCTAATTTTTTGTATTTTTAATAGAGACGGGGTTTCACTGTGTTAGCCAGAATGGTCTCCTGACCTCATGATCTGCCCACCTCGGCCTCCCAAAGTGCTGGGATTACAGTCGTGAGCCACTGCACCCGGCCCATGTATAACTGTTGACTCCCCCAAAACTTAACTGCTAACAGCCTACTGTTGACCAGAAGCCTTAAGGATAACATAAACAGTTAACACATATTTTGTGTTTTATGTGTATTATATACTGAATTCTTACAATAAAGTAAGCTAGAGAAAAAAATAGAAATAAGAAATCACAAGGACGAGAAAATACAGTTACTATTTACTAAGCAGAAATGGACCATCATAAAGTTCTTCACTTTCCAAAGAATGGTGGGTGGAGGGCATCTTTGTGTTCAGCAGGCTGAGGAGGCAGAAGAGGAGGGGTTGTCTTGCTGTGGCAGAGGCAGAAGAAAATTTGTATCTAAGTGGATCCACGCAGTTCAAACACATGTTGTTCAAGGGCCAATTGTGTCCCTCCCCTTAATCTTCACAAAGCCTCTACAAGGTAGATGGCCTTAACCCCATTTTGCGGATGAAAAAACAGGCTTCAGATTAAGGCTGGGAATTTTCAAAGGCTGTGTGTCTGCAGACTGCTAGGGGGGCTCTGTGAGGAAGACTGGCTAAGCCTTCATTTACATAAAAAATCAACAACTTTCTTAACATTCATTTAGGAAACAGAGGTGCATTGAGTGGCTTCCCTGTGCCAGGCGGTGCACTAGGAACAAGGGGATACCTGGAGAATAAAGCAAAGGCCTCTTCCTGGAGGAACTCACCATCTAGTGGTGGAGAAAGACCATCAGGTGTAACAATTCACAAAGAATCACCAAATCCAAGAGCTGTGAAAATATCAGACAAGGTACAGAAATCTAAGAATAACAAGTAAGGGCACCTTAGATGGATGGTCAGGAAAGACTGCCCTAAAGAAGCAGGCTTTGGGCTGAGGCTTGAGGGATAAGAAAGGGGAGAAGGGAAGTGGGGGGCTTTGGCTCTAATGCTTGGCCCTGGAATGCTGAGATTAGATATCTCCCAAGGAGGAGATGGGTACCCCAATTCCTCAGAGAAAGTGGAGAACCTTAAAGGCAGGAGGCATGTGCAGACAGCCCTCACAAGCCAGGAGGGAGCTGATGAGCCTGTGGCCTGTGTTCAAGCCCAGGGTGGATGGGGAAGGGTAGCGCTGATGGAGTGACATTTTCAAATCTCCTCCAACCATATCTTAGAAACCTGCCATCAGTACTGTCAGGGAGAAAACTGCAAATTAGATTCAGTTTTCCTTTAGATCCTAAGGAGAAGAGTATGCCCGGGTAGTTGACTAATCAGGAAGTCCATCCCATATTCTCACTGAAACCTTCACTCATGAGCAAGTGTACACTGCACGTTGCCTGTGTGCCAAGCTGGCATCACACCACCATGTGATGGCTTATTGTTCCATCTCTGTCTAGAGAACTTCCTGAGAGCAGGGGCCACACGTTTAACTAAACTAGGGAGACAGTACTGAGTCATGGCTCTGAGCATGGGGTCTGAAGTTAGGCAACCTGGGTTCCAAACCAGGTTCTACCACTCGGTAATTGTGTAACCTTGAGCAAGTTACATACCTGCCTTAAGCCCCAGTTTTCTCACCTGTAAAGAATAGCAGTGCCTACTTCAAAGGGCCATTGAGAGTATTAATTGAGCTTACATACCCAAAGCACTTAGAAAGATGCCTAGAAACAGTAAGCAAAAAATGCAAACTACCTTTAATAATCATGAATGTTTGTTGAGAGATTACTCCAGTTTGAACAAGAGACCAATATTACTGAGCCCAGTTCTGTGCCTGATTTGGTGCTAGGCACATGCAGGTTTGTTACTTTATTTAACAGCACCTTCCCCCCATTTTACTGATCAGGAAGGCTCAGTGAGGTAACGTGACTTGGCAGAGAGCACAGAGCCAAGGCGGGATCTAAAATTAGCTCCTCTGTCACTGGGTTTGGTGACCTGTCCCCAAGGCCAGAGAGGCCTGGGAGGCAAGACTGTCCAAAGAATGGTGGGTGGAGGGCAAGAGACTCAGCCCCTCTCTGGTTAGTGAGTCTGAACATTGGCCCACTGTGGAGCTGCTAATGACTGCTTCTCCCCAGCCTGCAGGAGTTTAATAAAAGTCATGCAAAACTCACTGTTTACAACTCTAATTGTGGAGTTTGGACATGAAGTGACGAACATATCATGTGGAATGAATAACAAATCAAGCAGCTCCTTTTTTTTTTTTGGCATGGAAGCTGCAGGAGCAGCCCAGAGTTCACCATCACTTGGTGCACAGAAGGTTAACACTGCGGCACTAACATCTGTGTGCCTATAACATCCATTGGCTCCCTCCCTGTCTGCCTGTTCCCCTGACACTGAGCTGATGTGTCCAGGCAGGAGATGGCTGGTCTGCCTCTCTTTTGCAACTACCAAAAGAGAAATGGAAATAAGGTTCTTTCTAAAAGCAGGGTGGGAAGCTGGCTGGGTGCTCACCTCACCCAGAGAATGGGCACCAGCTCTGGGTGGCCTGAGAATCAGGGATAACTGCAGGCAGGTTCCAGTGGGCAGCTGTGAAAGTCCTTTGGGCCATGCCCTGTGGAGGCCATGGATTATAAGGACGCAGTGCTGGTAGAGAAAGCAGCACTGCCGGGCGGTAGCCCTCCTCTTCCCAGCTTTTGCCGTGGGAGCAGTTGCTCCTGGCTGTGACACAGTAAAATCTATGATCATGTTCTAGGACTTATGGTCTACACACTCAACTATTGGTGGTGGGGCCTAGGGATATCTTTACATGTTTGAGCCAAATGGAGGACAAGCTGGCAAGATGGTTTTAAGATTACATCAACTGACATACTGAAAGTGTCTAGCAGAGATGGACACATACTAATTATATGTGTGTGTGTGTGTATGTGTGTATATATATGTACATACAGAAGTAAATGCATAAACACATATATCAATATTATATATTAAGACATAAAAATAATATAACCCACAGTTAAATGGTATTTCCTATGAACTAAGCTTTAAGTTACAGATACTTGAGGTAAAGAGAAATTACGTATTCAGTTCCAGGTCACAAGCTAACCAGTGGTGGAGCTGAGATTCACAGCCAGGTGGACCTAGCAAGGTCCATTCACTTCCTTTCAGTGGTGCCATCAGGAAAGAGTGAGACTACAGGCTGGATTAATGAAACAACTCACTCTATCATCACTTACCAATGAGCAGACAGACAGAAGAGCACGTTCCTGAGCTCTGGAACACAGGCAAGGATACGTTAGGCATGGGTCTTCATGGATTCTCAAAGGGCTGCTGGAATGAAGGGAGCCACCCCAGCCCAGGGACTCTGGAGTGGGGATAACCGCAGGTTTTCAGTCCAACTCTTAGCCTCCGATGTCCCCTTTCTTCACCCGTGTAGAGTTTGCTCTTGGGTGAGGCATAGTAACACCTACCATCACCATCACATGGGGGGCACCGGGCCAGGCACCATGGCATACAGGCCATCACATCCCTCACAATCATTCAGTGACATGCAAGTTACATCCCAACTTTACAGATTACGAACCTAACAGGTTAGAAAGATCAGATCACTTGCCCCCGTCACACATGTGGTATAAGCAGAACTGGGCCTGGACCCCAGCCCTTATCTGACCTCATGTCCACACTCTTTGTACCACATTGCACATCCACCACTACCCCGCACCACCTCAAACAACCACCCTGCACCGAGAAACTGAACGTGTGACAAGCAGAAGCTGAGGGTGGCTGCTGAGAGTGAGCCTCACAGGGCCAGTCCCCGAATCACTCTGTACTGACACGAATGGTGGCCCCTGGAACTGTGCGAGGTGACAGCTCAGAGGACAATAAATACAGAGACCCAATTAACCCTAACTGGATTAGTCCCTAAATAATGCAGAGCTGGAGGTGACCAGAAAAAGCTGCAGGGGTGTGAGAGGCTCCCCTGAACATTACCTGGTTGGGGTTCCCCAATACCATTCACTAGCAGACACCTGAGCAATGGAACCACACGCCACGGAGTCATGGAGGGCACAAGAAATCAACTCAGGGGTTTTTCCAAACTGCACAGCCACCCAGCACCTGGTATTCTTATTTATTTATAGACAAAAATCATAGAAAACTGGAGAAATTTGCCAAAGGCCACAGAGAAGTGGCTAGACATTTAAACTCTTGGTGCACAAAGGAAAACTTTTGCAATTGTCTCTGAGATGTGACGTGAAAGGTCTGGGGGTGCAAGCACAATCCATGAGAGGTCTTTAACGCCCCTGCGGACACTGGGGCCAATACCACGCAGGGGAGAGGTGATGGCTTCGTGGAATTCATCTCCAGGTTAAAATAGAGTACTTCTTTCATCTCAACTCTGATCTTTAAACCCTGAGTCAAAGCACTTCCTGAAGCATAAATGTGGCAGCTTTAGTATTTCAAAAACGTCAGAAGGAATTAAAGTCGCTTTCATCTTTCTTCTCCTATAACCAAGAATTTACCTTTCCATAGAAAAAGCACTGCCCCGAAAACCCTGTGTCTTTTACAGTCTAGTAAATTTAGGCAGAAAGAATGGGAGAAATCCTCAGACCTGGTTTTATTCCTGCTCTCTCTTTTTGTGGGCTAGTGGGAAGGGAGTGTGGAGCAGTAGGTTGCAAGATTTTATTGCATAAACTGTGATCATCTAAGTTCCTGCCTCCCTCTCCAGACAGGAACTCCTCCAGGGCAGGGACTTGGGCAAAGCTGCCTTTTTGTCTTACAATGCTTGACATAAAATAATACTCAACGCATGTTTCTTGAATGAACAAATGAATGAGTGATTGATTGAATAAAGACCTGGTGGGGAGACCCCACTATTGTACGTTTCCCAACAGAAGAAATTTTCCAGGTTGTTACACTAATCAGGGCTAATATTCTCAGTTATTTTGAGGATTGCTTGAAATTTGCTGCTAATTTAAATAAAATGGTTACGTTTACGCATTAACCAATTAGCATGGTTCTCAGCAGCTTCACCTCACTAATTTGATTAGTTACACTCCGCTTTCTCCTATCCAAGGCCTTCTCTGAGACCTGGGAATATCACAACGACAACAGAGTGAACTTTTTAAATGGCATTGAAGCACAGTCTCTCAAAAGGTTTAAACACAGATGTGAAACGTGTCCCTTTGTCCAGCCCAAGCTGTCTTTGGGTCTCCAATATTTCTGGGCCCCACTGGGTCCTACTATAAGTTGCTCTACAAAACTATTCCTATTGCTTTTTAATAACAGCCATTTTGACTGGTGTGAGATGGTATCTCATGGTGGTTTTGATTTGCATTTCTCTGATGATTAGTAATGATGAGCATTTTTTCATTGTTTGTTGGCTGCTTGTATGTCTTCCTTTGAGGAGTGTCTGTTCATGTCCTTTGCCCATTCTTAATGGGGTATTTGTTTTTGCTTGTTGAGTTGTTTAAGTTCCTTATAGATTCTGGATAGCAGATCTTTATCAGATGCATAGTTTGTGAATATTTTCTCCCATTCTGTAGGTTGTCTGTTTACTCTGTTAATAGTTTCTTTTGCTATGCAGAAACTCTTTAGGTTCCACTTGTCGATTTTTGTTTTTTATTGCCAGACCAAGCTTCTTCTTCAAGGAAAATGAAACTTTCCAAAATATGAGGACTTCATAAAAGACAATCTATCATATGTTTGATGAATGAATAAAAGAAACAATGAAGGAGAAACTGGAAGTCAAAATACTGGCATCCTTCCTAGTCCCATCTTTGCCAGTAACTTGCAGTGTGACTTCAGGCAAGTCAATTCACATCCCAGATGCCATTTTCTTATTTTTTTTATTTGTCAGAGATGACATTGACTTAGAAAATATCTAAGTTTTTGTGACAAAGACAAGACCTCCTGGACACACAGAAAACCACAACTTGCTACCCCTCTGAGTCAGGCAGGGCCATGTTACCAGGTCTGGCTAATGAAATGAGAGAGGAAGTGATGGGAGACTCTTTTTGGCCTAGAAAGTGAGAGTCAGGTTTCCATTTCCACTCTTCCCGTTTGGAGGTGAACTGGGTTGGATTGTGTCACCCCAAAATTCATATGTTAAAGTCCTAACCCCCAGTACCTCACAATGTAATCTTATTTGGAAATAGAGTCATTGCAGATATAATTAAATTTGCATGAGGTCACACAGAAGTAGAATGGACCCTTAATCCAACATGAGTAGTGTCCTTATAAAAAGGGGCAATTTGGACACAGACACACATACTGATAATGCCATGTGAAGGGTGATGTTAAGCTGCTACAAGCCAAGGGACCAGCAGAAGTTAGGAGAGTGCCTGGAGTAGAATCTTTCCTAGGCCTTCAGAGGGAGCTTGGCCCTGCTGAGACCGATCTCGAACTTCTAGGCTGCAGAATTGTGAGACAATAATTTTCTGTCGTTTAAGTCTCGCAGCTTGTAGTACTTTGTTATGGCAGCCCTGGGAAACTTCTGCAGGGGAAAAGGTCAGATGGTCAGACTGTGACCCATAAGAGTCACTGAGTCACTAGTGGCCTGGAGTGTCCCTCGACCTTCAACAAACTTTGTGAAAAGAGTAAGAAAAATACCTGAAAACTAGAAATAAGGCAAAAACAAAGAGGGGAAGTGGCCTGTCCTTTTAATATTATCCTGGGACATTAACGGGCCCACCCAAGAGTATGTAATTTTCCAAGAGAATGTACTCATGTTTGACTTTGCTATTTACCTTTTGATTCTCACTCAGACACTATGAAGTTGTATGCTAACTCCTAGACTTCTGTCTGTGTAGAACAGATCACATGAAAGGCTATAATTTTATTTCCCCATAGGACATGAACCACTTTTGCATTTAATCTCTCCATTTTATTTTAACATTTTTCTTTAGAAAATGCCTACAGATACTCAGTTCCTCAAATGCACTCAGTACCTGCTTAACCATCTTACAAAGTCAGCAAGATGAACGGGGCCAGCCTGCAGTCCTGCCTTCTTGCCCGTCTTACACTTTCACCATCCTTGGCCATTGCTGGCTGAAATCCAAGTCATGAAGCTCAAATGTTGCCCCATATGCAATGCTCAAGAGAGAAACAAGTGCAAATCTTGGCTGTGGTGAAGATTTGAAGATTAGAAAATAGAGAATAGTCTGTTTCTAGCAGCAGAATATAGCTTCATGAGGACAGTCACTTTTTTTCTGGTTCATCCATTTTCCAGGGCCAAGAACAGTATCTGGCACATGAATGCTGTTCATAAAAAAGGAGCAATTTGGACACAGACACATACATGGAGAATGTCATGTGAAGGGTGGAGTTATGCTGCTACAAGCCATTACCTTGGTTTGGACAAGGTAATGAATTAAAAAGTCATAGAATTCCAGGGTGCAAAAGCCCTTAGGAATTTCTTAGCTTAAGAGCCTACATGATATAAAAATCCTTCAGAATGTCCCTGGAGCCTGCCAAACATGGCTTAGGCTGATGACAGAGATGTCAAAATAACCTGAGCCAATGATTGGGAAGAGTTTCCTCATGCTCAGCCAAAAATCTGTGTCCTTATAATTTGGAAGGAGTTTTAATGTCCCCCTTAAATCTGTTCTCTTTTTAAGCTAAACAATTCCTACTCTGTTAACTCAAGGACATGGTCTAGAGTGTCTTTACCAATCTGGTAATAATAATAATAGCCAACATTTAGTAAGCAATGACTGTGTACCAGATTTTGTTCTCTAAACGCTTTATGTGCATTGATTTATTTAATCCTTATAACAACTCCACGAAGTTAGTACTACTATATTCTCTCTTATGCTGCTACAAGCCAAGGGACCACCAACCACCAGCCAATTTCGTTACAGGCAATAAAATTGAGGCATGAGGAGACACTCACCTAAGAGACTCAGTAAGTGGAAAGGCTGGGATTTGAACCCATATAGTCTGGTTCTTAATCATTATATATTGCCTCAGAAATTGTCTTTCAGCATTTTCAGGCTTCCTATCAAGTGTGATGCTTAGGGAGGAATATGTAAGATTTCATAGGAGAGGTCAGAAATACCATTACCCTGGCTTGGTCTATATTTCCCAGGCAACAATGTAAAGTGCCACCTCCATCTCCTGCAGTTGTACAGTGCACAACCTGCACGATAGCATGTGACAGTTCCATCCGTGCATACATGACCTTCCCAAAGCTCTCCTTGTCCTATGTGGCCATGGTAACAAGAAAGATTTTGCTGAGAGCTGCCAGTAGGAGGGGGTGACATCCCTGGAAATGCATGTTGAATGTTTGATTTGGACCAAGTCTGCAGGATTCAGAGGATCTTTGGGGTCCTCACCTGTCCACAGTCTCCTTCTGAGATGTACGTTGACTTCATCCTCAGGTAACACATCCTACAGTACCCCTTTTCTTACTCTTCCATGAGCAGTGAACTTCTTGCGGGCTGGAAGATGGCTTTGGGAAGCCTTGCCAGACAGCAGCCCCTTACCCTTCACTCATCTCCTGCCCCTGTGTTCATCATGGGTGGATGTAGGAGCTCAGGTTGGGAATGCCCAGCCCATCCCCAGGATAACCTTTTCCTTTCCAGCTCTCCCAGCTCACTGGGCAGGCCACAGCCTCAACAGAGTCCTGCCACAGCAGCACCCCACCCCTTCCTGGGAAATGTGTGTAATCTGAGGCTGGTCCCAAACCTCCCTACACAGCACTGCCAGTTGTGCATCTGAGCATGACCTGGCGTGAAAGGTTACCTGGACACCAAGTGCTCCCTGTACAGCCCAGCTGCATGAATGTTCTGTGGCTTTGGGGGATGGGGAAGGGAGACCCAAGTCTTTGAGACTTGCTGCAGCTTCACATCAAGAAGCTTATTTACAAAGGCAGCTCCCAGCATTCCTGGCAAGCACAAATTCACAGTTTCCCAGGCCAGTTGAATTTCAAAACAAAGGAATTAGAGATAAGCAGATTGTCAGAGCTGGGAGTGTTGGGCCTAAAGAGGCCCAGTCCAGCTTCATCATCTACAGACAGAAATACAGGCTCAGATGAAACTCATCAATGGTGACAGTGGTCAGAACAATCCTTACCTTTGGGTGGAGGTATGACCAAGAGGACAAATGAGGAAGCCTTCTGGAATGATGGGTTTGAACTTAATGGTGACCATACAGGTATGTAAAGTTAAGAACTGTGCACTTAAGATTCGT
The DNA here is from genome assembly GCF_006542625.1 of Nomascus leucogenys. Taxonomy (NCBI): domain Eukaryota; kingdom Metazoa; phylum Chordata; class Mammalia; order Primates; family Hylobatidae; genus Nomascus; species Nomascus leucogenys. The sequence continues at coordinate 72,268,818 of NC_044395.1, forward strand.
GTATTTTAGTATAAAATTCTATGTCAATAAAATAGTAAAACAAAATAAAGGCCCAGAGAAGATTAAGGTGATGCTGCAATTGTGTGGCAAGACAAACCCTTGAACTCAGGCATCCCAATGCTCACTTCACTGCTCTTTCCTAACTCCCTTACATTTTTGGTGCCATAGTAACTCCGTGATGCTCCAATAGTTTATGGGTAGGTTTTCTGTTTTGTTTTGTTGTTTTGAGATGGAGTCTCACTCTGTCGCTCAGGCTGGAGGGCAGTGGTGCAATCTCAGCTCACTGCAACCACTGCCTCCCGGGTTCAAATCATTCTCCAGCCTCAGCCTTCCGAGTAGCTGGAATTACAGGTATATGCCACCATGCCTGGCTAATTTTTTTGTATTTTTAGTAGAGACAGGGTTTCGCCATGTTGGCTAGGCTGGTCTCGAACTCCTGACCTCAGGTGATCTGCCTGCCTCGGCCTCCTAAAGTGCTGGGATTACAGGCATGAGCCACCGCGCCTGGCCTATGGGTAGGTTTTGAACAGGGCAGGCCCCCATGGCAGATGGCACCATGGGGTCAAGAAAAGTCAGTCCAGGGTTGGTTGCAGCTAGAACCTTGAGAGTATTTACACTGAGTAGGAGTCAGGGTTAAAGTGGAGTAATAATGGTGACACTATCCTTATAGAAATACTAATAGATAACATTTATTGAGGACTTACTACGTACCAGGTATTGTTTGAAATATTTTACGTGTGTTAAATCCTCACAACAAACTTTTTGGTGTATGTACCATTATTAATCCACATTTTACAAATTAAATAAAAATAGGCCCAGATTTTAAAACCTTGACAAGATTTTACAACTAGAAAGGTTCAAAGCTGGTATTTAGATTCAGGCAATCTGGCTCCAGAATCCACACTGTAACTGTAATAGATACTGTCCCATATTGTATCATCTGCAGCTGGTAGAGAACTGGCAGCCTCTGCTCTGCTCAGGCCAACACCTACCAACACACAGACAAAACATTCAACATTTGTCCAATGGTCCAGATAAGATCACAAGTATCAGAAAGCAAAGCAAGAATTTACAGAAAGACCAACTACTTGTGACCTGGCTACCTTGGCCCACATTCAAGGATAACATGAAGACATGCTATGCTGAAAACCCAGGTGCCCAACTTCATTAATGATCAGAGAACTGCAAATTAAAACCACAGAGTGATAGTACTATACACCCACTACAATGGCTATAATTAAAAATATGGGTAATACCAAATGTTGGCAAGGATGTAGAGCAACTAGAACTCTAATATAAAGCTGGGAGAAGTAAAAATTGGTACAACAATTTTGGAAAATTGTTTGGCAGTTTATTAGTTGGCTCAGACTGTCACAAAGCACCACAGACTAGGTGGCATAAATAACAAATCTATTTTCTCACAGTTCTGGAGGCTGCGAAGTCCAAGATCAAGATGCTGGCCAATTTAGTTTCTGCTGAGGAACTACTTCTTAGCTTGCAGACAGCTGCTGTATCATTGTTGTCTTTCATGGCAGAGAGAAAAGAAAGCTAGTGATCAAGCTCTTTGATGTCTACTCTTATAAGGACACTAATCCTATCAGATTAGGGCACCAACCTTATGACCTGACTTGACCTTAATTACTTCCTCACTTGAAATACTACCAGGGTCAGGGTTTCAACATATGATTTTCAAGGAGGGGGCACAATGCAGTCCATAACATTCTGCCCCTGGCTTTCCCAAATGCATGCTTTTAAGGCATGCAGAATACATCATTCCATCCCAACAGCCCCAAATGTCTTAACTCATTCTAGCATCAACTCTAAAGTCCAAAGTCTCATCTAAATATCCTCTACATCAGGTAAATGAGACTCCAAGTACCATTCATTCCAAGGCAAAATTTCTCTTCGAATGTGAGCCTAAAGAATTAGGTAAGTCATGTGGTTCCAAAACACAACTGTGGGAAAGGCATAGAATAAATATTCTCATTCCAGAAGGAGAAATCAGAATGAAGGAAAGAATGATGAGTCCCAAGCAAGTCCAAAATCTTACCAAGTCAAATTCCATTTGCTCTTAAGGCTCCAGAATAACCCTCTTTGGCTCAATGCTCTGCCCTCCAGGCCCACTGGGGTGCCAGCATCACTACAATTGCTGTGTGGGGTGGCCCTGGCCCTTAGGCTAGACAGGGCACCAGCCCTTCTCCTGGCCTTGTGGTGGGAGTGGCAGCCTTGATGACCCCTAAAAACACCTTTTGCATCATTCTTCCTTTTCTTGAGGAATAGAGCACATTCACAGCCAAATAGCTCTATGGTCCCTATGGTCCTATGGACTCCAAGTCCAACAGCATTCTTTCATTCTATCCTACTTTCTCTGTCCCATTTAGTTCAAACTGGCAGTCTCTCTACAGGTGTAATTTCATCTCTATTCCTGGCTTCTGTCGAAATGACTGGCAAAGTCCACCTAAGTCAAACTCATGTTCTCTTTATCAAGAGCCACATCTTAGTGTTTTTTTTCAGAAAGAGCTTTCTCAGTTTTTTGCAACTGAGTTTTTTGGATAGGCGGATAATTCTTCAAATCTTTAAGTTAATGTTAAGTGAGGTCACAGGGATACAGCCCTGACCTGATAGGATTAGCATCCTTATAAGAATAGACACCAGAGAGCTCATTGTTGTGTGCTGTCTGTCTCTCCCATATGAGGACACAGCAAGAAGATGGACATCTTCCAGACAAAAAGGGAGCCCTCACCAGAAACTGAATTGGCCAGCACTCTGATCTTGGGCTTCTCAGCCTCCACAACTGTGAGAAAATAAGTTTATGTGGTTTAAGGCCTGTAATATTTTGTTTTGGCAACCTGAGCAGACTAATACAGGCAATGTCTACTAAAAGTGAAAATATGTCAACTCTGTGACTCAGCAATTCTGCTCCTGGGCATAAATCCAAAAGAAGTGAGCATATATTACACCAAACGTCATGATCAAGGCTGTTCATAGCAGCAGTATTCATGATACTTCCAAACTGGCTGTAGTCCAAGTGTCCATCAGCAGTTGAATAGATCATGAACTATGGTACATTTATAAAATAGAATACTACATAGTAGTAAAAATGAGCAAATTACAACTACATGTAATAGCAGGGATGTATCTCAGAAATGTAATGATGAAAGTGTTCCATTTTCACCACATCCATGCCAACATCTATTGGTTTTTGGCTTTTTAATTAGGCCATTCTTGCAGGAGTAAGGTGGTATCCCATTGTTGTTTTAATTTGCATTTCCCTGATGATTAGTGATGTAGAGCATTTTTTCATATGTTTGTTAGCTGTTTGTTTATCTTCTTTTGAGAATTGTCTATTCATGTCCTTTGCCCACTTTTTTGATGAGAATATGTTTATTTTTTTCTTGTTGATTTGTTGAGTTCCTTGTAGATTCTGGATATTTATCCTTTGTTGGATGCATAGTTTGTGAATATTTTCTCCCACACTGTGGGTTGTCTGTTTAATGATTATTTCTTTTGCTGTGTGGAACACTTTTACACTGCTGGTGGGAATATAAATTAGTACAACCACTATGGAAAACAGTACGGATATTCCTTCAAGCACTGAAAGTAGAACTACCATTTGATCCAGCAATCCCATTACCAGGTATCTACCCAAAGGAAAAGAAGTCATTATATGACAAAGATGCATGCACATGCATGTTTATAGCAGCACAATTCACAATTGTAAAAATATGGAACCAACCTAAGTGCCCATCAACCAACAAGTGGATAAAAAAAATGTGGTATATATTCATCATGGAATACCAATCAGCCATAAAAGGAAATAAAATAATGTCTTTTGCAGTAACTTGGATGAAGCTGGAGGCCATTATTCTATGTGAAGTAATCCAGGAATGAAAAACCAAATATCGTATGTTTTCACTTTTATATAAGTGGGAGCTAAGCTATGAGGATGCAAAGGCATAAGAATGACATAATGGATTTTGGGGACTTGGCAGGGAAGGTTGGGAGGAGGGGTGAGGAATAAAAGAGTACATACTGGGTACAGTGTACACTGCTTGGGTAACAGGTGTTCTAAGATTTCAGCAATCACCACTAAACAACTTATCCAAGTATCCATGTAACCAAAAACCACCTGAATCTCAAAAACCACTGAAACAAAAATAAAAATTTAAAAAGTATAATTATGAAAGAAGTCAACATAAGAAAATATATACTATATAGTCCTATTTATGTAGAATTCAAAATCAGGCAGCAATACTCTTATTTTTGACCTGGGTGTGTTCACTCTGGAAATTGATTAAGCTGTATACTTAAAATTCATTTATTCCCTCTATATATGTTTTACTTCAATACAATGTTTAAAAAGATAGTCACTCATTAAAAATGCCACACCATTGTAACAATGAGGAATGTGTTGCCATACTTGGTCGTGTGGGCATAGCCTGATTTGTTGGCCTGCAATTAACCAGCCAGTAATGTCACAGCAACTCAGTCCCCAAAAAGGACAAGATGGTAGAGGTCACAATGGACAATCCCTGGGAGGGCTCATCATTCACACACAGAGTGACATATATATCATTTTGTCCTTCACTCGTGTGTTTCGGTAGGCAACAGCTCTTTTAAACACTCTTTTAATTGCAATTGCACACATAGGCATATCTTATTTACTAAAATATCTTTTTAAATCATTGTGTACTTCTGGAGATAAGTAAACTCTGGGAATGTTATCAATTCAGAACAGATCAGCCCATGGCATTCTTGGTCAGGGGCTGTCTGCTGTACTTTGTTCAACAAACCATTTATCTTGCCTGTGTCTTGGCATCCCTCTTTGAGTCTCTGAAGCTTAGACTATGAATGGGGAATTTGTAAGAATAACTTATTTTCCTGGTAGCTGCCCTTCATTCTCCACCAGGAGAAGGTCAGAAGAGCTGGAAAGAAGGCCTGTGGCTCTAAATTTTGGCCCCAGCTATGATCTACTAAAGGGCAGAGCTGAAGACCATGCCATGGCACTCTGAAGGGACTCTGACATTTCAGGGAGCTTGGGAGAACCTCCCACTCTTGCTAGGGAGCAGCTCGGTTGTCAGAGCCAGAACTGTGATGTACCCATAGTTTCCCCAAAGGAAGCAGGTGTTTCTCTTCAGAAATGTAACCCCTTTCCTCCTCCTCATCCTGGAGGATCCTGGCGTCATAGCATCCACTCCCCCAGCTTCTTTCCAGACAAGGCAGGTATGACCCATCCTTTTCAGCTCATGAGGACGTGCCCTAATGAAAAGCCCCAGAGGCCCCTGGTCCCAGAGCTGCCATGACAGAGCCTAGCTCTCCTTCCCCATGCCAGGCACTCACATGCACACTCCTGGCACAGGAATCTCTTAGAGGACTCACCTGAGGCGTCATCCCATGGCAGATGTACATGATGGGGACATTCTCTGTATCTGGCCCCTGGTCAAGACACAAATCAGTCTTCAGAGAATTCTGCAGCTGAACATCAGAGAACAGATGGCCACACCAAAGAGAGAGGAACAGAGGGAGCAAATGCATTAACTCCGGAGAAACAAGTATTCTGCTGAGACAGATTTCATTTTCATAATCAGCCCAAGGCCCTTGAACACTATAGAACCAACAAGCACCAGCTTTTGCCTTGCATAAAGGTGCTGAGGGGAGGACAGCCTCCTTTGAAGGAGAAACACTTACATGTCATTAAACAGTGAGCTGGGTTCTGGGAGTTGAGACAGTCTGGTCAAAAACAGGAGATGCGCATGCATGTGCACACACAAGATGGTGCTTGTTCTTCAGCCCCTCCACTTCCTCAGGGGTGGGACAACAGCCTTCAAGTGTCCCTAGAGAAATCTTTGCTCTTTAGTGTTGGGGGAAATTGGCAACATCTTAACTATTTTCAGGCCTCAGAGATCCCCTGGGACCAGACGCTCTCTGCCTCCTGCAGAGCCAGCAGTGGCTTGGCCAGGCCCCTTGGTGGCCCACCTGCTTAGGGTCTTCCAGAGTGGGAGGTCGGGTGGGAGAATAAGAGAGGAGGGGGCCAGGGTGGGAGCAGGAGAAGAGAGCAGCATCTCTTACCCTCACCTACAGGTGCATGGATCCAGTCTTGGCAATTAACACATGTCTGGGTAAGAGAGCTTATATTCAATGTCACTTTCTTGCTTACACCCACTCTCAGCCTTTGGAAGGGCAGCCCATAGACCTCATGGCCCTGCTCACTGGCCACAACTGAGTGGACCATGGTGGGCACTGACCCACACTTCAGAATTAATCACTCTCTTTCTCTTTCTCCCTCTCTCACCTCTCCATCTCATTACTCTCTTATCCTGTCTTAGAAACCTAAACAGAACCCAGAGACTGTAATCGGTGGGTGGTGGCCACTAGAATTGCAAGGCTGTTTAAACTGGGCATGGGGGTTTCTGTTGGCCATGGCCATGTGCAAGCAGAGAAAGCCAGTTGTGATCAAGGATGTGATGATGCACGAGGCAGACAGAATGAGAGACAAGAGAGACCATGTTGCCCCTGCAGCGGCTTCAGTGGTTTCCCAGCTGGAATGTCCATGTCCAGCTGCACTTCACTTCCTACTCCTGTAAGAGTTTGTAGTACCTTCACCCCCCTCACCTTAACTTGAGCTGGCTTGACTGGGTTCTCTCCTTAGCAATCAAAACACTCTTCCTAGAACAGGGGACTGGAGATCAGAATCCAGGGAAGAAAAGGACAAGAGGCCACAGGGAAGCTATCTATCTGGGGTGAGGCCAGAGACAGCAGCAGGGCCTTTGTACTCCTGATGGTTTGTGGCACGAGTGAAATGAAGCCAGTGAAGAGGTATGAGATGGAGCCGATAACCAGAGGCCCACATGTGCTCCATGCATACCCTGTTCCTAACAGGGGACAAGGCACAGAGTTGAATTCTTTTCTTTTGAGCTTCCTTTCCTCTACTGGGTGGTAGCACCTTAATCCCAAACTCGCAGTTCAGAGATTCTGAAGAAATAGTGCATGAACGTGTGTCTCAGGCAGAGCCCCCAGTAGCATTTCTGCAGCAAATCCTCCATTATAAACCAATTCCTTGGTTTGCCTTAGTGGGAAAAGCATATGTAAACATATTTCGTTCTTGTCCTACAGCTCAGGTAGAGGTGGGTGTCATATCTAAAGCCAAGCACTATAACCCACTAGGAAAATCTGCTAACTGCTGTTGCAAAGAGGAAGGCCTGGAGAGCCCTGATGTTAGACTTGGCTTTCCCCTGGGTTCTTAATGCCAGTGCTTCAGTGAGAGGGTGGGTGTCTTTTGATAAAGTCCTCCCTGGCTCTGTGCCATTCCTACCCACCACCCCCCACCATCCCTTAGGCAGGTAGTCCACTGAAGCAGCTAGAAGCAACAGGCTGGGATGGAAACCTGGCTCCAGCTGAGGGGTGTTGAATAAAGCAATGTAACTCCTTTCTGTTTGTTTTCTTCCCTCTAAAATAGGAATAATAATAGTGCCTACCTCATAAGGCTGTTATGAGGATTAAGTGAAACAATATCTGCAAGTGCTTAGCATAGGGCCTGGCAAATAACAAATGTTGCAATAATTGTTGGCTGCTATTATTATTGCTGTAACCTTCCTCAAAGCCATTCAGGGAAACCAGCTTTTAGGAACGCATCTATGTGTCAGGTACCATGTGAAGTGCTTTCCACATATGTCTCACCTAATTCTTATAATGACTAGCCAGCCCAGAGATATTATCTCTTTTAAGGATGAAGGAACTGTGGTGTAGTAACAAACTCCACTCTCCTCCCTGTCTGTAGTGCTATTCAGCCTGTATGGACACTTCCCCATATCGCCCTTGGTCTTGGCCTCCTCTTTGCCTCTTCCCTTGGCTCTCAGGTTATCTGCCACTCTGGAAGCCTTTCCCGACCCATGTCTGGTATGAGAGCACTGCCCTGTGCTTCACTAGCACCCCATTTCTCTTAGGGTAGCACTTAGCAGGTTGCATACTTGTTCCTTCTTCACTTGTTTGTCTCCCCTGTTAGTCATCAGATTGGGTCTCAGTCTCACTGTATATCATACAGGCCAGGCACAAAGGAGACAGTCAACACTTGTTAAGTGGGTGAGTGAGTGGGTACATGAAAAACATGAGTAAATGACTGGCATTCCCAAATGAATGGAAACATAGTCAGACAAGCGATAGAGCTGGTCTGTCAGACTTCAAAACCCAAGCTCTTTCCGTAACGCAAATGGCTATAATCCTGAGGCTGTAAAATATGCCCTAGGAAATGGCATTACTGTGACCACTAAGGTTTTGCACATTGTCAAGTTTACATAGCCATTGAGGGGCAAAGCTAACATTCAGAAGCCAGGGATGTCTGTTTCCAGATGCCCCTCCATCTCTATGCTCAGCACCAGAGCTGTGATTAATCCAACGCTACCCCATCCCCTGGACATGAAGCTCAATGATCCAGGGGAAACTTATGCCCACACGATGGGGCCCACAGGTCCTTAGGCCTGCAGGAGTCATTAATGGGACCTATTAGTGGATTAATGGGCTGGGCTACAGACTTGATACTGGCTCAACTCAGAGTCCCAGAAGTCATTTGTCCTGAACAATGTCATTTGGGCATGAGCTGGAACAGAAAAAGGAAAAAGAAATCATGCCCCTGAAAAGACATCTGGTCTCTTCATTTTAGGATAAAAATAATTACCAGGAAGAATGATTCAGGCCCAGCAAATACTCTTGCTATTGTGGCTGCATCCCACTTTGCCCATCTTCAGCCAGTTGCCCCCATTAAGAGTTCATTATGCTCTTTGACAAGCAGGCATGTCTCTGCTCATGTAGGCGCTTGGCCTGTGGAGGAGGCAGGAGGGAGGGGAGGCTGGCTGGGCCCTGAGTAGTGGTGGGCTGATGAAAGTGCAGGGGGTCAGAGCCCTCTGCCAGCCGCAGGGATGGCTAACACAGCTCAGTCCTTTGGGATGGCAAGTGAATGGTTTTCAGTGTGACAGTAAACATAGGCCCGGCTCTGGACTCAGACAGATCTAGATCACAACCCTATATTTGCCACTTACTATTTGACAAACCAAATGTTTCTGGGGCTGGCATGGAGGGGCTACATGTTAAACCTGTTGCACATGTGTATAAGATGAGATGCTTTTGCTTGGAGGATGAGAATGCCTTTGGCCAAGACCCAGAATTGCAGTGGCCACATGCACACACCTCTACTGTTACTGCTTCTCCTGCCTCTCTGGGTGAGTTTGGCTAATCCTGCTCAGCCACAGCTGACAGCCTGCTGAGAACATGAATCCAGAAGCTTGCCCTGGCTCACGGAGTCTTGGGGCCAATAGTTTCTCTGGAGCCACAGCAGCATAACTCTCCTTTTAGGATTGGGTTCAACCATGGCCAAGCAGCACACATAGCTTGCTATGGGTGGAGTGTGGGGCATCAAAGGCAGCTGTGTCCACAGGATGGTTCTGGGGAGGTGAATGGGACAGACAGACACCTTATAGTGCATTGTGTTTCCATGGTGACAACAGGATCTGGAGACTCAGGTACTACCTGAGCAGCACTGGCTGAGGTGTTTGCTGGATGTGAATTGCACTAGCCTGAGAAGTGGAGAGGTGAGAGGTCACTGCATGTTTCTCTTGGGATATGTCAACCATGCCATGAGGACACTCATGGGAGGATAAGACTGTCTCCTACAAGCTGGCCTTCTGGATAACAGAGACCCTGGGGGAAGAGGGGGTGGGTCTAGGATTCCAGCTCTGTCTGCTTTAGAATCCTAGGATGTATATGATATAAGAGTTGGGGGGTGCATAGGGAGCACTAATCCCAATCTTTCAGCAGATTCTTCCCGCTCATAGGCAATTGTCCTGTTCACTACATTCCCATTTGGGGCAGGCTTTGAACTCAGCTCTAACCACAGCTCATCAAAAGAAGAGACCTCAGTTCTTCCTTCAAGTTTTCATCTTGTGATATCAAAAAAAGGTCTGAGGGGACACTCTCCAAAGGGAGGAATCAGAGTGATACCAGCAGCTGGTTTTTTAGACTTGGTTTCACTGCTGATTATGTGAGCTTGTGAAAATCACTCTTTGACTCTGTTTCCCCACCTGTGACATGGAGATAATATAACTAATCCTACACAGAGTAGTCTTGGGGGTTTGTCATGGCAAAAGTTTATGTGTTCAGACTGTAAGTCAGCAAAAGCCAGGCGAGATAGCCAAAAATCAATCAAAATACCATTTAAAATACCTTACGGCATTTGACCTGTATGGTCCAGGGAATATCGAGAAAATGGGAGAATTTATCATATTCAAAGTATTTTAACCTTAGAATTTATCATATTCAAAGTATTTTAACCTTAGACAGAAAATACATTGTCTCGATCTCTTGACCTCGTGATCCACCCGCCTTGGCCTCCCAAAGTGCTGGGATTACAAGCGTGAGCCACCGCGCCCGGCCACCTTACCTTTTAATCTTAAGCTAACTGCTTTATTATGTGTTTTATTAAGCGGAATATGCAGGTGTGGGGCCAGAGGTGAATTGCTTAGGACTATAAAGGAGAGACAAGCACCTCTCTCAAGGGACCGGAGGGATTTGGGCTATAAAAGTAAAGGCTGTCTTGCAGGTGCAGAACCCAGCACCCGGTCCCCAGGCCTACTGCAGTTCTTCACGTGAGCAGCTGAGAGGCTCTTTCCCTCCTCTCCCTTTCTTCACTATGTTTCTTTCTGTCTGTGTCTGAATGAAACCTGGAGGAGGCCAGCTCCTTACCACTCCATAGGCAATGATGTCTGAGTACATCCTCATCTCTGGGTACACGCTGACCAGGTACCACCGGAAGGTCTTGCACTGCAGCTGTTTCCTCAGAGCCTTCCTTGCAGTGATGTCCCCAATGTCAATTCCTGAGTCCTGCACAGGGATGCGGAAGCAGAGATGAAGCCACTCCCAGGTTGCAGCTTCTCCCCAAACTCTACTTTGGCATGACCTTGTGCCCCAAACAAGATTCCTAGAGACTGGGGAAGGGACCATGCTGCACATCAACTCTTGCATTTTCCCACGGGTACATTAACCCCATAACCATCCTCATTTAGACTATGAAACACGAGGTCAGCATTGCCGGGCATTGTCATCCAAGGCCATTGAAAATAAAGATGCCAAATCCTTAAAGAAAAAAAAGAAAGCTATAATCTGGGTGTAGATGAAAGAAATGGGAAGAATCCATCTGAATAAAGCTTTTCCCTACCGCAAGAGGCAAGATAAGAGATTCTGAGATTTAAGGTGAGAGAGAGAGAGGGGAAGGAAAAAGCACTGAGATGAAATGATGCTAATTCTATAGTATTAATAATACTATTCCTAAGAATCATAACATCTAAGGCTTAAACATTTCCAAAGTGCTAGGCTGTATTCTGGATGATACATGCAATATATATTTATTTACTTTTATTTATACGTATGTGTTTTGTCCCATTCATACTTATAAAGTAGCACTACATAATCCTCCTTTACAGATGATGAGTTGAGACAAAGAAAGGTTCAGTAACCTCCTTGGTAACTTGCCCAAGGCTCCACAACTAATAAATGGTGGAGCTGAGAATTGAACCCAATTAACATGGGTCTAGAGTTTCTGCTTTTAATGTTACTCTACGTGTTTGGAAGATCCCATCCTTCTGCCTCCTCGGACCAAGTCCTTGCAGGAGAAGCAGACTCTCTCTTTAAGCCTGGGAGTCTTGGTGTCTAGAGTACTTGTTTCCCTTCTTTCTCAGGAGCATCAGAGAGGTAGCCTCTGAGCCACCATGGCGCAGCAGCCAGGGAGCAGAAGTGAGACATGAATGTGTCCAGGAGTGAGAAGGCTAGAGAAGCCCCCCTCCTCATACTGCTTGTAGAGCAGAGTTGGGCAGCACTAAGAATTCCTCGGCCTGCATACCAGCTGTTGAATGGGGCACAGAATTGGCTGAGAAAAAGCTGATGCAAAAGCAGAAGCTGCCGAGGGGTCCATCCTCTGGGGATCTGATGAAGACCCAGCGCATCTCAGAGGATGACACCATGGCAGGGATGAAGGCCAGCAAGCAGATGGGGCATGTGGCGTCCCATAAGATGCCAGCCCAGAGTGGAGGGCAGATGAAGAAGTGGAGCTCTCTCTCACCGACACTGTGGTCCATATGCTGTCTGTTTGAATCCCTGGTTCAAACATCAACTCCAGGGATCGAGTTACTGAGGTTGGGCAGATTTTGTCTAAAATATCTGAGAAAGATCACAAAAATGGCTGCATTTATCTGGACATGAACAGGGCAAATTTTTGACATCAGACAACATGGGCTTGAGTAAAAACACAATTTAGGTATAAAAGAGACAGATTCCTTTTTGCCCACAAGAGTTCAGGCAATATAAAAATTTGAACCTGCTACAGCCTTAAGGTTAAAGTTCTAGAATGATGAGGAGCTATTTCAGCTTCCTAGTACTTCTTAATGACCTCATCTGTGACTTGTCTGCTGCACACTCCTGCCCAGAGCCTTCTCTGCAACTGTTATGTGAACATTTCTCTGTTGGACTCTGGCTCCTTAAGGTCAAGAAACTTCCATCAGACTTACCTCTGTGCCTCCAGGCCTAGCACTGAGCATGAACTACATTGCTGGGTGGAGAAAATATTTATGAAGTGGTGAACACAGGAACTGGCAATAGATGTAATCTACCTTCCATTCTGATCCCAAAGCATTCATTAAGTATTAACCCTTTACACTCCACGGTACTTTATCCTTACATCAGAAAACTGTGTCCCAGGACCCATTCATTCCTTCTCCCTTCATGTTATAATTGCCTTTATGTGACTAAATTTAGCACTGTGTCTGTTTTATAGGGAGCCACTAGAAGAACCTGTCTCACAAAGGTCTCTGTGTTTTCCTAAACTTCTGGGTTCCCATAGGAAAAGTTTCTTTCTGCACTTAGGAACAGGGCAAAGTTTGCCTCCCTCCATACGATCGAGTAAAAGATGAGAGAGATACAATCCACCAGGTGGCCATCTCCTGCTAGGAAGCTCAAGAACTAGCCCTTTGTTCAGCTTATCTTTCTGAATATCAAGTCTCCTTCCCCTTCCTGTGTATTAATTGACTTTTGCTTTTCCGTTTTAATAGTTCAGCATATCTGCACTGTGTGTTTACTGTAAATTTCATCAAACCTATCTTCAAAGCAGGAGGCATACATTGAGAAGAAAGTAAATCTTCTCTGAGAAGGTCACCTTGGCCCCTATTAGAAAACAATAAATGCATCTTCCTCTTTTGCCCAATACTTGGTGTAGCGAGTTGAAATGTGGCCTCCTCTAAAATTCATGTCTAACCAGAACCTCTGAATGGGACTTTATTTGGGACGAGGGTCTTTGCAGATATAATTAATTCAGGATCTCAAAGTGAATCATCCTGCATTTAGGGCTTGCCTAAATTATGACTGTACGTGACTATATATGACTAAAATGACTGATGTCTTTATAAGAGGAAAAAAGAGTGGTCTGGACACACATAGAGACAAAGAGGAGAAGGCCGTGTGAAGACAGAGGCTGAGACTAAGGTGATACATCCACAACCAGGGACCCCTCAGGGCCACCAGAAGCTGGCCGAGGCAAGGAAGGACTCTCCCCTCTAGATGCTGGAGGGAGCACAGCTCTGCTGGCACCTGGATGTTAGACTTCTGGCTTCCAGAACTGGGAGAGAATAAATTTCTGTTGTTTGAAGCCACCAAGTCCATGGCAATTTGTTACCATAGCCCTAGGAAACAAATATATTAACTTAGCCACATAAAAAGTGCCCAGTATTGCAGCCACATAGTCACAAAATTCCTTGTAGCCAGACTTAAAGCAGGGCTATCACTGAAGCAAATGACAAGCCATCCCTGGCACTCAGCCTGTCTTTGGGCAAGAGAAGCAGTCTAGAGTTCCTGAACCCTGCTTAAGAAAATATTGATGTTTTGCTGCAGACTGACTTTCTGTTTATTGATAAACAAACTGATTTTCAATTAAAGTAGCAGGATGCAAGAGGTGGAGGCTCTTCAGCCTTTCAAAAGCTGGGGACTGGACCTGCTAAGGGAGCAGGTGAGAGGGCCAGTTCTGCTCAGCACACAACTCCGAGGAGGCCCCAGCTTAGAAGGCAACAAGCAGAGGATGTCTGCCCAGCATGAGCATTTTTAAACTGTGGAAGGAAAGTACAGGGCATAAACAATCACATCACCAAAAAGAGTTAACACTTATCTAGCGCTGTGTGCCAAGCACTGATCAAAGTCTTTACATGTATTAACTTATTTAATTCTCAAGGCAGCCACCTGGGCAGGGTTGAAGGACTCCAGCTCCATATTTGCAGCTGGGATGCTGTAGACGAAAGGTTAAGTAAATTGGGAACAGATGTGCTTGCAGCTGAGGAAAAGGGATTGGGGCATAGCTATCTCAGGGGCAGCTGGTAAACCTCCTAGGGAAACTGTATGAAGCATATAGCATCCATGCATCCTCCTTCTTTTCCAACGGACCTTTACCAAGCACCTGCTTATCATGTGTCAGACACTATCCTAAACACTGTGTATACAAATAGGAATACGTCACACTCTTGGCCTGAAAGGAGAGTCTGGGAGTTTCAGACAAGTAAACATACTCTTTGTGAATAAGTGTGAGGCATGGAAAGGAAGAGAAAGTGAAAGAGAGAATAGAAGAGGGGCCTCATTCTTCTTACATTGTGTGGAGGCCAGGACTGGGGGCAAAGGAGGAGGTTAACAGTCAAAGATGGCTTCCTGGAGTAAGCAACACTTGTGAGTTTGGAAAAATGAGAAGGACTAGCTAAATGGGTGTTACCCAAACCCGGCCATCCTAAACTGTCATCTGGAGGGCTTTTTATAGATTGGCACCCACCACTCAAAATCCTCTCTGAGGATGAGACCCAGATGAGTATCTTTTTAAAAGTTTTCCAAGCGATTCTGATGCAGTTGGTCTGAAGATCTGCTTTTAGGAGTCACTAACCAAGGCAGAGAGGGATTACTCACACTGCCAGCAAACTCACTCATTAATAAGCATTAGCAAGGCATCACCAAGCTCTTACCATGCGCCCTGCCTTGTGCTAGATATAATCACACAAAAATGAATAAAGCAGTCTGTCCTCAGAGGGCCCATGGCGTATTGTGGTGCTTCTCAGTGGTTCTGAAGAACTTTCCCAAAAAACAGATCCCAGGGGCCCCTTCCAAACCAAATAAGTGGTAATCTGTGGGGGTGGAACCCAACCGATTGTGAAGTTCAGCCAGATTTGAAAGCCACTGTTCTAATGAGAGGGAGACTTTTACATAACAGAACACTCTTTCACAGGCTGGTCATGCAATGACAGAGAGATATTTAGGAGGGGGAGCTCTTTCCCCAGTTGGAGCTGGCTTTCTAGAGGAGGGACCCCTGGAGCTGAGTCTCAAAGGATGGGGAAGATTTAGTAGGGGTGGTCATACAGAAAGAGGTAGAGGGTAGGGAATTCAAAGCAGGATGAGCAAGCACCGAGTCGTGAGAAACAGCATGGCATGGACGGTGTGTAATGGGCAGTTCCCATAGTCCACTCAGTGTATGCAGACTTCAAAACAGGGAGTGGTGGGCAGTGGGGTTAAAATACAGGCAGAGGAGAAAGCATGGGAACCTTTGATGCCATGCCAAACACTGGGCTTTGTGCTTAATTTTGTACATAACAGGAGTCATTTAAATTTTTTTTTTTTCTTTGAGACAGAGTCTTGCTCTGTCGCCCAGGCTGGAGTGAGTGCAGTGGCATGATCTCGGCTCACTGGAAACTCTGCCTCCCAGGTTAAAATGATTCTCTTGCCTCAGCCTCCTGAGTAGCTGGGATTACAGTCACATGCCACCAAGCCTGGCTAATTTTTGTATTTTTAGTAGAGATGGGGTTTCACCATGTTGGCCAGGCTGTTCTTGAACTCCTGACCCCAAGTGATCCACCTGCCTCAGCCTCCCAAATTGCTGGCATTATAGGCATGAGCCACTGCGCCTGGCCTCATTTAAAGATTTTAAGCAGGGCAATGGCATGGTTGTTGTGAGTGTTTTAAAGATAACTTCGGGTATTGTAGAGGATAGATTTGAAGGAGATAAAGATTTGAGCCAGGAAAACCAGCTGAAGCTTGTGGCAGAGAAAAAAACAGGGCCTGAATGCAGACATGAGAGGAGGTCGGGGTGGGAAGGAGGGCTTGTGATTGACTGGGACAGGGCATTGAGAGAGAGGAAGATTGAAGGATGATGTCATTTTCAAACTCATGTGTCTGGAAGATGGTGGCACCATGCACTGAGACAGAATGAGAACAGGAGCAGATCTGGAGGAAGAAGGTGGGTTTAGCTGGTCAGATTCAGTCTGAGTGCCTGTGGGAAGGGCCAAGAGGAGATGTCCAGCTGGCAGTTGGAGATGTGAGTCTGAAAGTGAAGGCAGAAGTCAGGGGTAGAGATATTAATTCGGAGGCAGCATATGGGTGGGAGTCCAATGCAAGAGTAGATGATATTACCCAGGGAGATGGGGAATAATGAGAGCAGTCTGCCAAGGATGGATCCCCCACGGAGCATGTAAGCACCCAGTGAAGGTAAGAGGAGCCCTTGAAGAGTTAGGAATAATTGGAGAGAGATGAGATTCCAGGGTGTGGAATCATGGACCCAAGGAACTACAGAGGTTCAAGGAAAAGGTGAAATCCTATAGGTTAAAGATCTTAAAATGTCCATTAAATTAGGCAGTTGGGAGGCCTATGTTGACCTTGACAAAGCAGTCTTGATGAAGTATCAGGATATAGCTTGGGAGAAGGATTGGGAGCTGAAGAAATATTGACTCTGTACAAGTTTGATAAGAGGAAGGAGAGGACATTTGGACACAGGGAACAGGAGAGGAAAGAGAATTATTTTAGGAAACACACTGATTCTTTCCTTCTCCACCTAAGGCTTTATCCTGGGCAATTCCACCTCTCACCTGTCTTGTGTTCACTTCCCCTTACCCATTTGATTTGAACTACCGCCTTGAGGAGTCGCAGACAGACACTGAATTTCATCATTTTTCAGTTATTTTCACTCACTCAGTTCTCTACCATTCATTGGGTTGCTGGGCATTTCAACACCTGTCAGCTGCTAGGGGTAGAGGGCTAGAAGGTTTGCAGCTCTGGGGTACAGAGAGAAGGCAGTAAGAGTATGCTCACTCACCACTCCTAAGCAGAGCCTGGGGACCTGCTATGCCTCACTGGTGAGCTCCTGGGGAGTTTCCAAGTGTTCTTAATATTTTGCCGTCACAGGACACCTACCACAGGGCTTGGCGCCCCATGCAGAATACAGTGATTCAATCCTGATGATGAGTCCAGAAGGTACTGCAGTTCCCCAGAAACACTCTTACTGTCAGGAATGCAATCCCAGGCTGGTACATTAGAGCTGGCTGCACTCTGGCTGATATGTCTCCACTCCTCATTCTTGCTCCCAACTGCTGAAACCTCACTGATTGTGGGAGTATGCAACCCAACTCAAGTTCTCCTCTCCTATGGTGGTGGTGTGGCTGGGAGATGGGCTAAAAGCTCCCACCCATGAACCAGTCAACTTTCTCAATCATTTAACCAGAGCAACGTTAGCTTGGTGTAGAGTTTAGGTAACAGGGCTTTCACATGATCACTTTGAGCGAAGATCAATCATTTCCCCATTAGAGGCTTCCTAAAGGACTCCAAAGGGGATTGCCATGGCCTTGGGAGGAAAGAATGAGGTCACGTAGTCAATAGCTCTGATAGCTCTGTCTCACACAGAATGCAACACTAGCAATGAACTCCAGGCAGACAGGCTGGCAAGTGGGTTGGAATCATGTGGCTGGCATCTCTCAACTCAGTAGTAGAGCTGGGTTCTCTCAACTCAGTAGTCCAAGGTCATTTCCACATGTTTCACCTTGACACATGGCAGGGCTAAACAAAACTACCAGAGAAACATTGCTTTTTCTCTGGCATTTCTTAAGTACAGGTCACTAGAGGGATAGAGGACAGTGGCAGGCAATGATGAGGCTCTGTGAAGGTTAAACACTGTCTAAAAACTGCCCAGAATAACTCCCATCTCCCAGTGAGGGTCCCTGTAGGTGTGCCCCCGTTCCCATCCATGTGGCTCAAGAAATCCGAAAGGCATATGGATCTTTATAACTCTGGTCAAAGTTTCAATGGAGAAGTTTGAACCTAATCTATAGGAAGATTAAGATGCTTTTTGTAAACTTTTGTAGTTACTGGTATATTTGTAATCCAGGACCATGAAACATCTAATGTCAGAGAAGCTGAGGACCTGGGAGCATGAAGGAAACTTGAGCTACCTGTCCAACTTTCTCATTTAAAATTAGGACACTAAGATCCAGAGAGAAGTCCTCATCAAGCATGCTGACCAGGGATTAGGGTAGCAGGATAAGAAATGGCTTAGAGCCTCACGGCCCCTTTTCTTCAGCAAATAATATGTTTTGGGGTTGAGAGTCCATTCTTGCATGGCAAACAGGACTCTGGCTGACTCATAGGAAGAAGGGTTCAGTCCCATATCTTGCTTTGTTTCTTTTCCACCAATCCCCGAGAAACTCATCCCTACTGGAGATCCCTACCTCCTGGGGTATGTTCCATGCCATGTAGACGTGGCTTTTAAATTCATCCATCCAGACTTCAGCCACCCTGAGAGCGTTCCTGCGGACATGGGCGGTGAGGTCCTCTGTGTAGGGCTTGTGGGCTCGCTCAATGTGGGCAATCCGTGAGCAGGGCAGGACCTCCACACTCCCGCCACACTGCCATACCTGCAGAAGACATGGAGCCACTTGTCAGAGCCTGCCTGGCTCTGCCTTTCTACATCAGGCCTCAGGCAGCCACTTGACACGAGCAGGAAGAAATTCAGCCCCTTCACCTTGACTCCCCACATCACTCTCTGTGAGGGAGTAGGCCATACCTGATTTCTACTCCTATAGCAGCAGGATGGCTATGGAGTCATTAATTCATATATTGGTTCTTATTGCTGTGGATTTACCAACAAAAAAAATGAATGCACTTTTTTCCCTCCACCTGTGAGCCCTACCCCACCAAAAAAAGAGACCAGACATTTTGTTCCAAAGATCTGAATTCTCCTTGCACTTGGGGGAGAAGTTAACAAAACCCTTGATGATAGTCTGCAGTAGTGCTTGACATAGAGAACCAGCAAGACTCTCAGCAGAGACATCCTCTTCAAATGGACCACATGGGCCTGGACAAGAATTAGTGATCACCACAGAGAAGGGTGTCACCAGAAACCCTTCTTCTACTGCATCTTACCCAGGATCTGGGTTCTGACTGAATCTGAGGGAGAGCACTGCAAAGAAAGAAATGATATTAAACTTCTTAGCAACCTTGGTGAATAGGAGATTGATCCGAATGCAATCAGATTTTGAAAGATAAACCTTTGCGTTCTAAGTGTTAATGGGCAGCGTCTCAAAGCTCTTGCTACAATCTTTCCAGCCACCCTGACCTTTCAATGTTCCTGAACATGCACTCTTTTGTGCTTCTAGGCTTTGGTCCATTCTGCTGGTAATTTTAGAATGCCCCCCTGCCCCCAACTCCTTCTTCAGCTGAAAAAAATTCACCTCTCAAGACCTTGATCAGGCTGGGCACAGTGGCTCACACCTGTAATCTCAGCACTTTGGGAGGCTAAGGTGGGAGAATCGCTTGAGCCCAGGAGTTTGAGACAAGCCTGGGCAACATAGTGAGATCCTGTCTCTAAAACATTAAAAAATTTTTTTTTTAAAAAAGACCTTGATTATATGGCCCCAACATTGTGGAGTCTTTGCTCGATTTTCAGAGTAGAGGCAATTTCTCCCTCCTCTGGCCCCCACAGACCTTGATATCACAACTTACCTGCTTATAGGTCAGCCTTACTCACTGACGGTATATTCCTGGAGGGCAAAACCTATATCTCACTTACTCACCTAACAAAAGGCCAAGTACATAGAAGTACTTTGTAAGTACTTACTGAATAAATAAATAAATGATTGATGCTTCATCATTCAATCAATCAATGTATAAATGGCTGACATTTACTGAATTTCAGGTGAATCTGAAATACCTGGTTAGAGCTGATGAACGTGGCTTCTGAGGGAAAGTAATCGAGATCTCCTGGTGGACAGCAGATATTACTTGCCAGATACTGTCAACATCACCATGAACTTGGTAGATGAAGTTCAGATATATAACATGTACCCATCAACAACAATAAGTCTGGGATAAAGCCAGATTTGGATTTAGCTTATTTTCCCTGTGTTAGTTAGGAAGGGAATGCTTTCCCTTTCACCCATCCATGTCACACCAGTTGGCCCCTATAGCCTCTAGGCTGTTGGAGTTGGAAGGTGGCTTACTGATTTATTACTCACTTAAGCTTGTTTTGCCTTGAGTGTATAACTTAGGACCAATAGAAAGGAAACTAACATCCTCATTGAGCATCTCCTATGTGCCAGGCACTGGACTGTACATTCAGGAAGGCAGCAAAACATGGTGGGTAGGTTATGAGCAGGGCTGGCCATGAGACTACTCAGGTTCACATCCTGGCTCTGCTCCATGCCTGCTATGTGACCTTGGGCAAGCCACTTGATCTCATTGTGCTTCTGTTTCCTCCTCTCCATGGGGATCATGAGTACCTATCTCAGAAGGTCACTGAGAAAATTAAAGCAATTACATGCAATGTGCTTAAAAAATGCCTGGTGCATAATAAGCACGTGGTCATTCTTAGCTATTACTATCAAGCTGAACAGCACAATCTTTAGAATCACCCTGTGAGGCAGTTATTATGCCCAATTCCAAGTGAGAAAGTGGAAACTAAAGTATGTCCCTTGCCAGGCGCAGTGGCTCATGCATGTAATCCCAACACTTTGGGAGGCTGAGGTGGGTGGATCACTTGAGCTCAGGAGTTTGAGACCAACTTGGGTAACATGGTGAGACCTCATCTCTGCTGAAAATTTCAAAAAAAGTTAGCCGGGCATGGTGGCACGTGCCTGTAGTTCCAGGAACTTGGAGGGTTGAGGCAAGAGGATCGCTTGAGCCCAGGAGGTGGAAGCTGCAGTGAGCCCTGATCGTGTCACACTGCACTCCAGCCTAGGCAACAGAGTGAGACCCTGTCTCAAAAAATAAAAAAATAAAAAATAGTAATAAAAACGGAAGGTCCCTTGCTCAAGAAACACACAGCTGATATTTAAGACAAAAGGATCTGTCTGGTCCCAAAGAAGCTCAACGAAGAGCCAACACTTCCCCCATGATGATCAAGCTTTGAAAGGAATTCCCACATCCAGGAATGGTTCTGAGGATCATGAGAGGGTGGCGGTGAAGGCCCCAGGCTGTGCGCCTCCATTCCCAAGACCTGTACATTCTGGGGACGGTGCTGATTTCCAATTCACTTTGCTCAGGTTCTCTATGAAAACTTGTGAATCCATGAAGAAGTTATTGACAACACAAAGAGTCAGGGTAATGATTCTTTTTGCCACTGGAACAGAGGCTATTGCTTGACATATTTCAACAATACAACACAGAGCATGAGTCATAACAAAACTGTTTTATTACAGGACCTGCTTCTTAAAGAGTCGGTTTCACCTTAGAGTGGGCACATCTGCCGTCATTCTAATCAGAATGGTGGTGCAGCCCCTCTCATCGTGCCTTTAGACACAGTACAAGGAGCGGCATGACTGTCTAGCACCTGAATTCACTCCCCTCTTCCCACCCCTGCAGCCACCTCCCTTGTCCAGGCCACCAACATCATCTCTCATTTGGACTTTGCCACAGACTCCAAACACCTGACCTCCTTCTTCCTGTATTCCTTCTCCAAGCTCTTCTCCACTCAGCAGCTGGAGTGATTGAAGGTGTAAGCTGGACCACTCCCTCTCCTGCACCATGCCCCTGGCACAGCCCCTGATCTGGGTTTGCTCCCCACCACCCCTCCAGCCCTGACCTTGTGCTCCCCAATACACTCTATGCTGCAGCCTCTATGCTGTAGCCACACTATTTTTTTTACTTCCTCTCACGTGGGTTTTTTTTCCCTTTCCTCAGACTTCTGCACATGCGATGATGTGCCCAAGCCTGCCTGCCTCCCTCACTCATCCTCCAAGTCTCAGTTCACTGTCACTTTGCTGCGCCCCCTTCTGCTAGGTTTACCTGGTGTGCTGTGTGGTCCTGCCTTGTTCCCTGATCTAACACCATTGCAATTGCCTGTTTAATCACCTCCTTCCCTCTTGCAAAATGTTCTCAAGCTTGTCACCAAATTGTCCCTTAGACATGTGCTAAAAGGTGCTAAGAGATCCTGGGTTTCCAGGGGAGGTAGGGCATCTGGGCCAGGTGGGAGTAGCATATCGCACTTGAAAGCACAGCTTTGGAGTCTGTGGGAACTGGATTCACATTTGTCCTCTGCTACCTGCTGCTGTGTCACCTTTGGCAGGTTACTTCCCTCCCAAGCCTCATTTCTGCCCTGTGGGTGAAGGGATGCAGTGTGGATAAGTGTTTAACATTGAGCCTACCTCAGTGTGAGCACTACGTGGATGGCGGTCAAGGAAGCAAAGACACCCTGGACATGGGGACAGGCCATCTGGGCCAGCTCTGGCCTCACCGAGTGCTTGTGGAGTGGTGTTGGGCTACGTAACCTCTTGTCTAACAAACACCCCTGACAATGGGTACCACACCGGGCTGTGGGCTCAGGAAGCCCCTGCTGAAGTGCTCAGGATACTGGAGGCCCTCAGTCTGTGTGAGTGCCTATTATTATTTCATGATAATTATTACGTTGCTGCTATATGAACTGTACACCCACCTTTGGGGAGCAAACAGGCCACGGAAGACAGAGTTCTTCCCAAATGCCCAGCCCAGCAGAGGGGTGCACAAGGCTCCCTTCTCAGAGACAGGGAGCACTGGTCAACATCTCCAGTCCCCTCCTTTCTATGAAAGGGCACTCATCTATGGAGAGGGTAACAGCTTTGGCCTTGGCCACGGCATTCGGTTCTTGGCAGCATCTGGGCTTTGCAGCCAGAAGATGTGGACTCAGCATGTTTACCCTGCCACTTCTGGACCCTGCCCAATGGCACTGAAGCAAACAAGAGAAAGCCTGTGCTGGCCGACTCCTGGGAGATAAGTGGCTCCGCTGACCAATGGCTTGACCCAAGAGAGAATTTCAAAAGTCATACCCACAGCGCATCTCAGGGGCCCTCTGGGATGGTAGACAAAGGATAGGAAAGGAACTCATGGAGTCCAGCATTTGGAACTCATGGAGAATGATATCATGGAGCTTCTATGGAGGATTGGGAGGGGCAGGGGATAAGGAAGAGAGAGAAAGAGAGCTGGACCTGGCACATTAAATGTCCAATTCGCAACTGGCACGATAGAGCAAGCCCCAAACCAGAGGGAGGATGTACACAGGAAGGTCTGGGCTGGGGAAGCAGGGCAGCTGGACAGGGGATGAGGTGTGGGTACAGGGATGGCATGGCATTATGAGCTCTGGTGGGTAGAGATGCCTAGGGAGAGAAGGCAGGTAGCTGGGTACCAAAGGGGTGCCTGAGAAATGGACACCAAGGGTTGGAAACAGAGAAGGCAGATGTGGTCACAGGGAACAGGGCACAGGAAGCAACCACCAAGTTGTAGAACCTAATTTCCACATACGATGGTGAAGTCCTGCAGGCACTGGACACACCCGACGGCACATCAGCACAAGGCTGGGTCCTGAGGCTTCTGATGGGCACTGAGCAACACGTTTCTCGACTACACTAAGTTCTTTCCTGTCTCTGTGCCTTTGCACCTGCTATCGCACGTCCTGAATAATTTCTCCCCAACTTATGATCCAGCTCAAATACGACCTCTTTTGATTTGCCCAGTGTAAATTAGATCCCCTCTGAATACCTTTAGTGCCCTGCCTTTTTCTTCATAACACTTACTCAAAATACTTTTACTTCTGTATTTATTCTTTAAATGTGTGTCTCCCTTCACTGGACTATAAGTGCCATGGAAACGGGATCGTGTCTGTGTGTTTACCACTGTATACATCAGCACCTGCCACTTAGTCTATATTCAATAACTATTATTTGAATGAGTGAATCCAGTAATCTGAGAGTCCTGGGCTTTCACTGACTATAGAGGCATGGTTTTAACTAGCTCAGCGGGATGCCCTAATAAAGGCCATAAACATAAAATGTGGCTAGATTTTACTGAACACAATGACTTTCTTCAAACTCAAGTGGTTTTTCAGCAAAGCTCTGACATTTAAGTGCATACTGCTGCAACCAAAGAGAGTTACTTGGGCTGCAGAGCTTAAATTAATGTCGTAAAACCTAGGAAGTCATCAAATGAGCATAGGCGATAGCAGGCAGCTTCCTCTTGTGGAACCATGAACTCACTGGAGAGAAAGCTTCCAACCTCACGAAATGCTCAGATATGCCTACAGAGGAGCTGCTGGGACCACCTCCCACATGTGGCCAAGAACCTAAAGCGGATTGTAAAGTTACCTGGGGCAGAGCAAAATCACACTCACCACCGGCCCTTCCCAGAAAACCCTAGTCCTGTTATCGCTTCTGAAGAAGATTGAAACACCCACCCAGAACTACAAGAAAGCATGGAAGTCTTAGGGGCTGGTGGAAAGGGTTTAAGTCCTGGCTGTGTCATATATTAGTCTTTGACTTGGACCTGTCTTTGGATGTCAGCTTTTTCTTGGGGATAATGATTCCCCAGGTTTAAAAGAGATGCTGTATATGACAAGCTCCCACAAGCAAAGGCGGGCATGTAGTGGGTTCTCAGGGAGGCTCAGATCACTTTCTTTTCCCAGGCTGAGGACCCACTGGTACAAGGTCAGGGTTACATCTTGTATTGGCCACTCACACAAACAAGCCTCCTGCTCCCAAGCCTCAATTTTTCCCAGCTGCCAAATGGGGGAGCTGGACTCAATGTTGTCTTAGATCCCCTCTACTTTTTGTATTCTGTGATTTTGCATTTTCTAGCCAGTGCCTCAAATGATGCCCAGTACTTGAGACACAACTAAGAGTTGTAAATTGGGTTAAAATAGGGACACATACTAGACAAAGCAACGGGATGTAGTTTGATCATCTTTTCTACTCTGAGAGTCATGACTGCTCCATAGTCTATGACAGGGATGGCAAATGAGTTTACACTCCTGTGTGAAAACCATTTGCTTGATAATATCCTTCTGAAGCACTGTGTTGGGAAGAATTCTGAGGCTCTCTCCAGTCTCAGTGGAGAAGCATGCCACAATTTATTCATTACAGTTACCATGGGTAAGAGACCATGGTTGGTGGCACTTCAACCTTGTACTTCATAGCCACATCCACAAGATCAGATCCCAGATACTCTCCAGCTTTCATCTTCTTATGACTTTTAACGAGCTCTTTGCTCTTGGCAAACTGTTCCCACGGTTCTCTTAGCCCAGAAAGCCTCCTTCCTGCTCTTCACATCCATCCAAAGCCGGCCTGGCCCAGCTCCTCCAAACTCTTGGAACTCGACATGTACGACTCATGTGGTCCTTATTTCTTGGCTCAAGTGGTTAATTATCTTTTTACGTGTAACTGTCTCACCTAACTTGGCTGCAAAAGCAGAGACAAGAGGGAAAAGCCAAAACCAGCAGGCCATGGGGAGGAAGATGAGGTGGATGCAGGCTGAGGCTGAGGCCTGGGGAGAGCTGGCAGAAGACCAGAAAGTCACTCACAGAGTGGCCGAACGGTCAGATATGTAGGCAAACAATAGGGCTGGGCAGGACACTGACGCTCCAGGCATCCTCCAATTTTGTACCCTGGGCATTTCACTCACCTCACTCTATCCTGGCTCTGCATGGGAATAAGAAAGAGAAGAGAGGGCCAGGCATGGTGGCTCACGCCTGTAATCCCAGCACTTTGGGAGGCAGAGGCAGGTGGATCACCTGAGGTCAGGAGTTCGAGACCAGCCTGGCCAACATGGTGAAACCGTATCTCTACTAAAAATGCCAAAATTAGCTGGGCGTGGTGGTGGGTGCCTGTAATCCCAGCTACTCGGTAGGCTCAGGCAGGAGAATCACTTGAACCCAGGAGGCGGAGGTTGCAGTGAGCCAAGATCGCACCATTGCACTCCAGCCTGGGCGACAAGAGGAAGACTTTGCCTCAGAAAACGAAAAAAAAAAAAAAAAAGGAAGAGAGGTCGAATCTGGACAAGGTCAACACAAAAGCCAGAGACCATCAGCAAGTCAGGGGTCAGGGCATGCAACAGAGCAGCCAGGATGAAGACAATGTCAGTGTGGAGATAACCTCCCTCCAAAATATCTCACTCCCACGCTGGCAACCTTTAGTCTCCAGATAAGAGCACATTCCTTACCATGGTTTGCAAGATCTCTGAGAACTGGCCCTGTCTATTTCCTGAAGCCTCATCTCTCATGCCATCTAGTTACATCCACTTATGCCATGGACATAGGTGGATCACATTCTTGGGTTTCTGTCCCCTCTTTCTGCCATTCTCTTTACTGGAAATTCCCATGACCCCACCATGTATACACTTATTTCCCTTGCTAATTCCCACCTACCTTCCCTGGCTGCCCTAGTTTTGGCTCATGCCTTGGCTATGCATTCCTGTATCACCTGTAAGTCCTCTTGCACAGTATGTGTGATAACTCTGTGTGTGTGTGCAGCTTAAAGACACATAGTACAAGGAACAACTGTTGACCTGCCACCAGTTGTTGACCTGCCACCCTGCTTAAGAAGCAATGCTTTGGCAGTAGCTTAGAAACCTCTGAGTGCTTTTCCTTAACCCGAGAGGTAACCTATTATCCTGAATTTTGTTAATAATTTCCTTGCCATAAACCTACACTGCACATTGTTTAGTTTTGCCTGTTTGTGAATGCTATACAAATGGAACCAGATTGTACACATCCTGCAACTTGCTTCTTGCTTCATTTATTTTCATTATCATAGTGTTCCATTGTTTAAATATGCAGTAATTTATTTATGCTCTCTTTTGTTGGTCGACAGTCTTGTTTCCAGTATTACGGATGGTGCTCCTCGGAACACGCTTGTATGTGTCTCCTGGCACACGAGAGTGGGCAGGCCTCCATGTATTTATCTCACAGTGAAATTTCTGGAGCATAGGTTATATACACACGTTCAACTTTCCTAGGAAAAGTGACACTGTTCCAAATAATGTGGATCACATTATACTCCCACCAGCATGGATGAGGCTCATATTGCTTCCTATCCTTGCCAACATTTGACATTGTCCAACTTTAAAATTTTTGCCAATCTGATGGGCATGAAATTCTCCCTCACTGCAGTTTTAATTTGTGACCTCCCCTGATTACTAGTGAGACAGAGGTTTTTTGTTGTTTATGCGCCCACAATACCAAACTCTGAGAGAAGGCTCATGTTAACTTTGTCCTCCTCAAGACATTTCTGGTGCCTAAACAGGGCTGGCACATGAGAGGTGCTCAAAAAATATAAATTGCACGAATGAAGGAACCAGAGCTGGGCTTTAGTTCTGCGTTATCCTCAGTGCACTTTACTTGGTGCTCTCCCACGTTTCCTGGGGTACATATTTAGTTATTTTAAAGTGTAAGGGAACATTTAAAATATCTGACAATGCTTATTCCTTTCATCAGAGCCTGCAGAAAAACACTCCCTGAGGATATGGTTTCCCAAGCGCTCTTCTTGCAATAAACACTTCCGAAGAGTCCTCTGTGTGGAATTGCTACTTGGAAAAAAAAAAAAAAAATGATGCTTTTTCTTGGAAGGTGTCCCCGAGAGGGTCTGAACATTTGGGTTAGCCCCAGCAAACACTTGAAGCAGTTCCTCTGTTTGAAAGAGGTCCCTCATAACTATCAGAGGCAGCAGGATTCATTGGGCAGAATTCCAAGGAGAGACAAGCTAGGCTGGAATGTCTGGAAGCTTTCCATGAAGAAAAACTTAAAAGACTGTTTTGCAGGAATCTGGGATTTGCTGAAACAGCTGCTTACCCACAGGAAACCCAGTGTCAAGTTAGAGGGGCAACAGTAATGTGTCATTTTCAGCAAACTGGCCCATCCCATACAGAGGGCCTGGCTTTTCCTTGGACCCCAATGCTTTGCCTATAATGATTGGGCCACAGGAGTTCAGGGAAGGACATTCCAGGAGGACTGCTTTGCAAACGTGTGGTCATTGAGACTAGAAGATATCTTTAATGGTTCTGACCAAGAAGGGCTTATTCGTGGTCACCTCAAATCTCCTATCAGCCAACAGGCCTGATTACTATTGTTCAAACTCAGGCCAGATGGGACTCAAGACAAGTTGGAAAAAGGAAGACATCAGGCTCTGACATACAGGGGTTGGGAAACTGAGCCAGGAGTAGGGTGGTCTCCAAAGGTGTGGCAGAGACCCCTATTGCTCACTGACACCTGGGTGCTCCTCCACATTTCCCTGCACCCCTTGCAGTCAGGAGGGTGCAAACCGATGACATGAGAGAGGACATGGCCTCTGCCACTTCCTGGGCAAGGTGGGTGACTGTCCAGTGTGTCTCCTTAGGTGCACTTCTACTCCCCAACCCACCATCTGCTGGATGTTTAAGCCAGGGTGAACTTGAAGTTCAAAGATGCTGAACCCACAAGAGAAGCAATCAGAGTCCCCAAGTCACTACTTGGAGAAAAGCTGCCCAGGAGAACCTCCCAGCCAGCCTTCAGGGGACTGTGTAAGCAAAATAGGACATTTCCTGGGTAACCTCTATTTCCAGCAGTTCTGAGAGCTGCTGTTTCAGTCTGTGATGCTGCCAGTATGTAAAGAGGCAAGGTGACCAAAGAGGCATGGTCCCTGCAGGCACCAGTTGCCAGAGGTTCAATCTATTGTGTGGGGCTCATAGGAGAAAGCTCCAGGCATAAGGAGATGGAGTGTCTGGAAGGTGACCACTTCCCAATTCCAGCTGATGAGTCCATTCAAAGCAAGACTCCACTAGAGGCTGAGGATGCAGGGAGCAGATCTAGCCCCAAGGGGTGAGAGAGGGAGCTGCAAGGGGCAGGCAGGGCATTAGGACTCCTGTACATTGGGCTGCCATGAGAGTTTGGTTCAAACTCAGAACCAGAGCAGAGGGCAGAAAACCAAGGGTGAAGCTAGCCAGGGTGGTAGAGGAAAGGCTTGAAGATGACATACAGTTCCAGGTTCCTTGGAAAGCCACAGACAGAAGCCCTGTGGCAACTCCACTTATGCAAGAGGGAGCTAGCTGGTGAGGCCAGGGCTGCAGCCACACTCTTCCAACCCTTGTCAGGGGACACAAAATCTAGAAGGAGCTGACCCTCACAGCTTCCCAATGCACAAGGCTGGGAAGGTAAGCTAGTTCAAGTCCAGGCATATCTATGGAACCAAAACCCTATAGAAGCCCCAAACTCAGAGACAGAAGTATTAGCAAGTTCCAAATCAGGGTCCCATTGACACCTGTGCTATCTACTGTAATCACTTCTTTATTTTGAAATAAGATCTCTAGCCCCCATTACTGTCACTGGTGCTGCCAGAGAATGACAATGAGCTTAAATGTCATAGGGATTGGGGAGCAATTTTGTAAATTCCAAATAAAAACCTTCCCATCCCTAATCTGAGAGTCATTTTTATCAGCTGACTGGGCTCATCTATCTACTCAGCATGTTCAGAGCCCTTTTGTGGGCGTTAAGTCCCTTTCAATTGCTGTGAGGCACCATCTCCTTGTGGACGTGCTTGTGCTATCCAGCTGCTATTCAAAGCGCATCTCCTGGACCATGTTTAATTTATACTTTGCTATATGAAGATGAAACATTTACTCATTTAAAATATTTCTTTTTTTATGTCTCTAATCAGTGGCTGTTTCTTTCCTCTCTCTGAAGCTTAATCGAATCAGAAACAAATCCCACACATATGAATGGCTCATTAGCATGTCCCAGTCAGATTCAAATTGGCCGTCCATACCAGATGCCCCCAAAAGGATGACACTGGCCCAAAGAAGGACTCTTTAAACCAGTGTCCAAAGGGTGTTGCCATGATAAGCCAGGAGGGTCCTTTCTGAAATCCAGGGTAGATACACTCTGTCATTCCCAGCACCATGGAGCCAACTGATGACAGGTAATGGATGTGTCATTGAGATGGGGTTGGTGGGAGGCAACGTGGCCAAGCCTGGGAGCAGACATCAGAGGAATGTCTGGTGTCTATGTGTCTGGCTGAAGCATCATCCTCACACTTGGCTCAGTGGGGCCCTTTTATCAAATGATACAAATGAGGCTGAGATGCTGAACATTCTCTCACTCAGAAATGATATTTGTTCTAAAGAGCTTCCCCTCTTAATCAAATGAAACTCAGATTATAAACGCTGGTATGCTATGTCTTCTTTTAAAGGATTTGCCCTTTTCGTAGACATCAGAATGAATCATCAGCATGGGCATCATCACTGGTGTCGTCTCTGAAAGTCACCGATAGCAAACTCTCATTTAATACAGATTTACAAAAGAGATCAGCATACTGCAATAAAGTAGAACTGAAGGGAACCTAACCAGGACCTTCCATCATTTCCCAGGTGAGCAAACTAAGGTTCAGGGTCACGGGATAATTTAGAAGCACGGTAAGATATGGATCCAAGAGCCTGCCTTTTGGAAGACAGGAAGTCATTATGGTTCAGAGCATAGCCTCTGGGGCCAAACAGTCTTGGTGTCAAGTCCTACATTTCCCATTTGCTGAACTGGTGACTTTAGGCAATTCACTTCACCTTCCAACACTCAGTTTCCTTGTCTATGAAATGGAGATAAAAGTGATACATTCCAAAGATAGTTGTGTGAATTAAATGACGTAATACACAGAAACAGTTTATTTCATCACCTGGAAGAAGTTTAGAGCCCCCTAAGTATTAGCTATAATTATTATCACTATCATATTCCATCGATTATAAGATTCATTATTGCTATACCACAGCTTTTCAGGGCAGGAGAAAACACACTACATTCCTCTGAGTTCAAGATTTATATACCCAAGTGCCTACGTCTCACCTTCACTCTCATGTGTCTCAGGCATCTCAAGCTTACCATGTCCAAAACGAAGTTCATGATTTTCTTCCCTGCCTCCCCATCTGTCCCTTAGTCTGCCCCTCATCCATCTAATAGCCGAAGCCTGTAACCTGTAATTCATCTGTAGCAATGTCTTCTTCCTCCCTCTCCACATCCAATACATCAGCAAAAGCAGACAGTTCTACCTCCTAAATATAGCTTGAATTTAATCACTTCTCTCCAACTGCACAGCCAACATCCTGGTCCAAGTCCCTATTATTTTTGTGTGGGCATCTCCATCCAGAGCCTCTTCCCCGGTCTTTCTGTGTTGTCATGCTGCCCTTCAATCCATATTGCCCTCCAATCCACTTTTTAAAATTATACATCAGAGCATGTCCCTCCTCTGCTTGAATGCAGTTCAGCAATTATTTACTGAGCACTAAATATGTGCCAGTCTTTGTTGTAGGAGATGGGAATCTTATCACAGAACAAAATATAAAAAATCCCTGACTTTCGGATACTTACACTGTGTTTTTTCTGTTACAGCACTTCCTGTGGACTGAATTGTCTCCCCCTTCCTCAAATCCGTATGCTGAGGCTGTAACTCCCTATATGACTATACTGGAAATGGGGCATTTAAGGAGGTGATTAAACATGCACAAAAAATTCTCAGTAGAATGACCATATGTTCTGGTTTGCCGGGGACAATACTGGTTTATACCTAGTGTTCCACTGTTATTAGTAGCACCCCCTTTCACTCTCAAAAGCTTCTAGTTTGGACAGTAAATTAAAATTTATTTACATATGTATTATTTATTTAAATATGCCAAATGTATAAGGTCCAACCTGATTTTAGAAACACTGAAATCCCAAATAAGTATCTGTCTTAAAATCACGGTCTTACTAATCTTTTCCCTCCCCTAGTCCATGATTTCTCTATATTACTACAATCCTAGTGCAGTGAAAATTAAGCATGTCATCAAGACCCTCACCTACCGATGTACAGCATTTGAGGCAGGCCTGAGGAATAAAATAGAGCACCCCACCATTCAGTGCTCCAAGCCAGGATAGAGACCAGAGCCCTGCCTCGTGAACTTTCCCAAACTAGACAGACAGAGAGAGAGAGAGACAGGACCTAAAGGAGTAAATGGTGTTCCTGGGCCATTTACACCAGGGGTTAACTCTTTACTTTCAGGACTGACTTTGTATACAGGTAGGCTTTGTTTTATAGAAAAACTTGTGTGCAGGGGTAATTTCTGGATACCAGACTTTATAGAAAAACTTGTGTGCAAGGGTAATTTCTGGATACCAGCACCCACAGCACTAGAAAAAAACGTGCTCACGGGTACCCTGCCCCTTGCATTGCTTTACAAAGCCAAGAACACTTGTATTTGGAGATGCCCCTGACCCCTCCTTCTGCAACTTCAGATTTATGAATATCAGGTCTTGTCCAAGGAAAACCACGGCAGTGTCAGAGCAGGAGGAGAAGGAACTCTTGCTCATTTTGTGGCAGTTCTTCTAAGGAACTGATTCTGGCCTTGCTTGGTGGTCTCTTTCAGGAAAACTAGAATAACAATGTAATGGTGGCCAAGAAGCTACCTTCCAGGGTCTGATACAAACCAGCATGCAGACTCAGCTAAAGAAGAACAAAGAACAAAAATGGAAACAAAAGGAAGACAGAAAATGACTCTGGGGAGCTTTAACATACATTGTGAACTTCCAGGTTTCTTTGGCTTTTGTTTTTGCTTTTTTCCAAAATTCAGGAAATTAAACATTAATACATGACTATTATCAAATCCCCAGTCTATAATCAAAGTTCACCAATTGTCTCAATCAAAGCCTTTATGGCTATGTTTCCCCTTCATCCCAACTTTTTAAGAAGGTAAAAATTTCCTTCGGGTTGACTCCCCAAATCCTTTATCAATTGTTACCTCGTTTGTGCATGTTATTAATCTCTCTTTTATACAGCTCCCTCATTGAATGCAATTGAAAAAACCTAAGTGTGAAGACCATTCCTGAGTAAAATTGTTCATGGGCACTCTCCTTCTGCTCCCCACCATTTCTAGCTAATCGCTTCATTATGTACTTTTTAAATTGCTTTGTTCTGTAGGGATTAATTTTGCACTTATCTTCACTAACCATAAAACTTTTACAACATACTTTTAAACTGCATCTACTCAGCTGCTGGTTTGTAATTGCAAAAAGTCACTCCACGGCTGGCTGGTGTGCTAGGAGATAACACGCAATGGCCACGGAGCTTCCTGCTCCATGTTTTCAGATGCCTTCCTGGAGCCGGTGGGTGTGGGGCAGACCAATCGGTTCTAGACTGGCTGCTTGGGGTACCGAAATGTCCTTATATATGGAGATCACCAGCTAGGGAACACCATCAAATCCCAGAAGCTTTGGCCTCAGAGGCCTCAGGTTGCTCCGACCTCAAAGGCCTTGGGAATTTCAAGCCCTACAGGTCCCAGGAGAAGGTCTATCTACAGCTGA
Organism: Nomascus leucogenys; assembly: GCF_006542625.1. Lineage (NCBI taxonomy): Eukaryota > Metazoa > Chordata > Mammalia > Primates > Hylobatidae > Nomascus > Nomascus leucogenys. The sequence goes on from NC_044395.1 coordinate 72,302,230, forward strand.
CCACCTAGAAGGCAACAAAATTTCAACTACTCCCTCAAGGTCAAGTCTGTACTTTCTCAAGGCTCAGGCACTTGCCCTCTGCCTACAAGCAGGCACTAGATTCCCAGTCTTCAAGGAGTCCCTCTGCCTCCCTTTCTGGTCAAATACAATCTCTAAACTCTCCACCTTCCATCAATCTCCACCCACTCCCTCCTTAGCCCTTTGAAATCTGTCTTCTATCACTTCCCCTCGACTCCAACTATTCCCTCCAAAGCCTTCTTATGGCTGTATCTAATGCCTTTTCTCCATTTGCTTTCTCAGAGCACAGGCTGTTCATTCATAGGCTTTAGACAGAACTGTGTTTAAATCCAGGCTTCTCCACTTTTTCTCTTGGGACCAGGGCAAGTTCCTTAACTTCTCTGAGCCTCAGTGGTCTCATCTGTAAAATGGTAACAGTAATTCTGGTTTCCTGTGATTCTTGGGAGGGGTAAATGACATACAGCATAAAACTCACTAGAATATGAGTTCTATGAGGGCAAACCTAAGTTATCTCATTCATCACTGCATATCCAGTGCTTGGCACAGCATCTAGAATGGTAGGTGCTTTATAAATATTTATTGAATAAATGCACTAAATACAAAATAAATGTTCAACAAATGGTAGCTATTATCATTAGTATTCATGTTTGCCTGCCTGTCTGAGTTCTGAAATGCTGCCTTCCCCTAACATCTGTGATTTTCCACCAATACAGCTCCTATCTTTCTGGCTGATTCTTCTCCGTGGCTGTGGGATCACCCTGTCCCTGCCTCCATCTCCTATGCCCATGTCCAATTCTATAATCTCTTCTCTTTTCAGAAATGGTCACATAGAGGCCACCCGATCCCATTGTCTTACCTCAAAGTTTTTTCTTTCTTTTTACCTTAGTTTTATAGTTTTGGCTTTCTGTTGAATCCAGGTATTATATTTCTCTCTATCTTAACACCAACTACATATTACGGAATATAATATATGTTCACTGTATGAATGAATAGACAGATGAATAATGCAAGCTTTTTGGTTATTTCCACTCTTATTTCTAATGCCAAACTGGCCACATTTTCCCCCTCAAACTATCTCGAAGTCTCCTTTAGCCAATGGCACCCTCAAACCTCCCATCATCTGAGTTTGAAATATCAATGCCATCTTTGTTGGACACTTAATAACTCATTTATAAGAACTAGGAAAGACTAAGTCTTGACTTCTAATAATCATTCAAATTATTAAAATCCAAAACAATTCTAAGGGAACAGATGGACAATGACTTAGCTAAGGCTGTGGGTCATTGGGAAAATTCCCTTTGGAAGCACAAAGGCCTGCAAGCTTGAAATCTGTTTGGTGTCTTTTGAAATTCTTGGTCTCAGAAGACCACATAGATAAACACTTACACCACCATACACTGTCAGCCTTCTCTAGGTGTTACCCCACCACAGCAGCTGAAGGACAATGCTAAAGGGATTCCAATTCATGACAAAATGATACAAAACAGTGGCAAAGCTCACAGCCCCAATCCACACAAAACACACACACACACACACACACACACACACACACACACACACAGAGACATATTATCCCAAGCTCTCAGGTTATTCTGAACTCCAGCTGGCTTGAGCCAACCATAACATTTAGAAGCAACTAGAAACTAAAATCCAATTTAAGGTGTTTAATTTTCTCTGCCTCCAGGGATGGGAAATAAAAGAATCTGCTTGCAGCTTTTCTGTGAGACGTTGTATCTGGTGGTTTTCTGAGACCTTTTCAGCAAAGCAAAAATGCTGGTCCCCAGACCCCTTTCTCCTCACATCTCTCTAACTATGTGGGCAAAGACGAGGTTGCTTTACCTGAAACTGTGGTGTCTAATGATTTTAATTAATTTCCTTATGGCTAGCTGAGAACAGCCATGATACTAACAGTCAGCTGAGATTACTCAGACCTCTGGGTCCAAGGCCTTTGGGGAGAACCACATACCCAGTCTATCATGTGCTTCAATAACACACATTAACCTGTACACATTAACCTGTCTGGACTGCCTTCACTGGTAATTTTAGCGAAGTCTCCAGCCCTTTAACCATGGATACATATTTTTTAAAGTCTCAAATAGTGATGATGCCCATTCTAGGCAATTGCCAGGGACCCTTCCTTGCTTTCTCTTCCTCCTCTTTGTCTCTGCTCCCCGGGCCCAGATTTCTGACTTCCTCTCTGTTCTGGCTCCTCTCATTTAGTAATCCCCCATCTGTCTCCTTCCTGACTCTGTGGACTCTGGCTCAGCCCTCGACTGTTACCCCTTCAGTTCTGAAGTCTCCTGCCATGTCCAGTGAGGACATTGTGTAGTATCATCTGATTTAGGCCCCAGCACTCCTGAGAGATGCGGCTGAATCACTGAGCACTGAAATGGTACTGTGGTCATTTTCCAAAGCAATGCTGGCCCGAGTTAACCCTTGAAATTAACCTTTATGCCATCAATGATTTTAAACCCCGAAGGTAAAGGTGGAAAAACAACACGACATAGTGATTAAGGCATTCATTTTAAAACCAGTCAGGCTGGTTCTAATCTTGAGTGGTCCTGGGTAAGGAGGGAGTTATTTAATCTAATTTCCTCCAGGTTTCTAATTTACAAAATAGGGATAACAGCATGGACCTCACAGGGATCAAACAACAATTAATAATACACACAAGTGATTGCCAAATAGCATACAATAAATGGAAGTTCCTTTTGGATGAAATTCTTGGCCTCAGAAGACCACATAGATAAACATACTATGTTATAACACTTACTCCACCGTACAACAATGGGTCTGCTTTATGGAATAAAGCACCTACTTCTGTTGCCCAAGAGTATACATCACTACACCAAATCTCAGACGTCCCAGACCTTGACAGGTCAGTGCTGACGGGTCAAATCCCCATCTTCAGGATGCTCACTCCTTCCTCAGGAGTCTGCCTCAATGCCACCTCCCTTGTGAAGCCCCACCCAACTCCCCCAGGTGGAGTGGTTGCTCCCCCCTGGTGCTCTCGCAATGCAGCAGGATCTTTCAGCCTTGCTGTTTTGACCCTGAGCAGGCTGTGCCCTGTTTAGCGCATTAACCTGAATTACGCTCAGTGATGAATTTTCACTCAGAAACTCTTTTTTGAGTAAATGTCACTAAGCCAATTTAATTCTCTTCATCAATTTTCTATATGACAAAATTAAAATATTTCCGTCTATACTAATTTTCTAGTTTTATTTTAGCAGAATTATTTTCACTGGGGTTAACACTTTTTTGCATTGATTTTACAACTAAGATAGGGTTCTTCCATCAGTATGCTTTTACCCATAACACATTTTATAATTATGGCCTCCATCACAGGGTTTTTCTTGGTGGTAATGATTTCCACCAAGTTTAGTTTTCCTGAATCAAATTTTGCAAATGTAAATCATGTTAACATTCATTTCTTCAGGCAACTTTTTAGCTTTTATAGTTTTTGCTATGCTCATTTTTATTTGTTGCTTTAGCTTGAGTTGATTGTCTTTACCATTACTCATTGATTGGAAAAAACAAGGTAATTGTTTGCAGTTTTTGATTTTTAAATAACAATTTCTAAGAAATACCACATAAAAAGTGTAGCAGGTTGAGTTGTGTACTTGTTACTGTTGCCATTGGTAGATCAAAGAACACAGAAAGTCCTCAAAGTCAAAATGGAAGGAGGGGTCAAACATTCTGTTTAAGCTCATGACGTTTTCTACAGTCTGAGATGGGTACTCAGAACGTGGTAAGGTGGTTGTCTCTCCAGCTAGGCTGAGAGCCACTCAAAGGCAGGGGCTGTCATTCATCTCCAATTTCCCAGCAGGGGGAAAGTGAATGTTTGAAGGATGAATGAATGAATAAATAATGAACCACATAAATAATGAACCACCTGGAAGTGATGGGAAATTTTGTCAGATTTCTTACTGAAGACCACAATGCTATGCCTTCTTAGACCAGGCATAAATGGCTTCCGAAGCCACCTTTCTTGGGTTCAAATCGCATCTTTACCACTTACCAGTCATGTAACCTTGGGCAAGTTATATCACCTCTCTCTGTGCTTCAGTATATCCATCTGTAAGTGGAGATAGTAATAGTACCTACATTTCAAGGTACCGCAAGGATTAAGTGAATTAATACATGTAAAGCACTTAGGACAGTAGCTCACATATAATAACTACCATATTACTATTAATCATTAGTATTATGGTCATAAAGTTTATCTTTCTATCTATCTTTCTAGTGATACTTGAAGATGTCCTAACATAGGGAGCTCACTGTATCATTAGCATCTATTTTTTTATGGTTCTAATTTATGTTTCTGATATTGAGTAACTACATCTCTTACAGCTTATACTCACTGTTAATAGCTCTGACTTTCTGAGGCATATAGAATATATTTTCTTATATGTGACTGCTCTGTAAATTCAAAGCTTGCTCTCTCAGCACATACTAGGCTCCAAGCACCATTATGAAAATTAAACAGCCATAAATCCTGACATCATGTGTTTTAAAGTCCAGCAGGAAAGAAGAGGGAAAGATGATATTTGTGTCTTGCCTAGATCTTCCCCTCCTTTGAATCCAAGACCTTTCTGCATTAGTTTGCTAGGCTAAATTCACCCTGTGGACTTACAAACATAAAGCCTATAAAAATGAAATTGTGTGATATTAGTACATAAATAGACCAACAGATCAATGAAACCAAAATAGAAAATCCAGAAACAGACCCAAAAGTATGTGGCAATTTATTGTACAATAAAGGTAATTTTGCAAAGCAGTGAGGAAGGATATTATTTTGAATAGAAGGTGTTAGGATAACTGGTTGACCATATAGGAAAATAAGACATTGGATCCATTCCTCACACCAAACTGCAGGATCAATTCTGAATGAATTGGAGATTAAAATGTAAAAAATACAGTCATATAAGTATTAGAAGAAAACATAAGTGAATTTCTTTATAACCTGAGAGTGGGTAAGATTTTCTATGATTAAAATCTGGAAGCAAGAAGAAAAAAGTTTGCTTACATGAAACAGAAAAAACATGAAAAAAGCAGCCTTTGGATGGCAAAACAAACAAACAAACAAACATGAGAAGTAAAATCAAGACAAGTAACAAACTGGGAGAAAATACTTGCAATTTGGATGATGGGCAAAGTATTACCATCTCTAATGTGTAAAGATATTTAAAAATAGAGAGAAGACTAACAACCCTGTAGGAAAGTGGGCCAAAGATACAGCTTACAGAAAAAAGAAATGCAAATAGCCTTAATCATATGAAAATCTTTTCAACCTAGTTCTTAATAAGAGAAATGCAAATTAAAACTACCCTGAAAGGCCTTTCTCATCTGTCAGATGGGTTAAAAAAAATATTCCACAACATACTTTGTTGGTATGGCTGTGAGAAGACAGGCACCTTCATCATTCCTGGTGGGAAAAATATTACCCCTCTGAAATACTATCCCTCTGGAGGGATATTTGATGATGTCTAGCAAAGTTACATATGCATTTACCCTTTGACTTCACAATTCCATTTCTAGGAATCTATCCAAAAGATAACCAATAAAAATATGAAAAAGTATGCAAAAGACTATTAATTATAGCACTACGCTCTCAAAAGGAAATTGGTAGAATAAACTATAAAATGTTTATGCATTTGAGTAGTATGCAACTGTAAGAAAGGAATGAGGAATATCTCTATATACTGTTATAGAACAATCTTCAGAAAAAAATGAGATAATAAAAATGTGCATAGTATACTATCATTTATCTAAGAAAGGGGACCTGCGAATATATATTCACACTTTCTCCCCTTTTTTCAAAGTATTAACTAAAACAAACAAAAATAAATGTTTACATTGGAAATAGTGAGAAAACAGGATGAAGAGAACAATGCTGAAACTTCCTTATTTTGTAGATTTGACTTTGGACTGTATATTTACCTCATTTTTATAAACTAAATATAAATTTATATGACTATAAACATTTAAATATAAAAGTCAGAAGCAAAATGAAACAACTGATCATACTTCTTAAGTTGGTAGGACAACTGTACAGAGAGGAACACTTCTAGATAACTGTGGATAATAGTAATTTGACTGTACATCCTAGTGGGATAAAATCTAAAGAAGAAATGCAAAATAAATTAAACCATTTAATTTATCACATCATTGGTGGTAGCATCATCATTAATATGCTGAAACAGTCTTGTGCATTCTGGGGAATAAAATAAACAGGTACCTATGTTGTTGTCATCAAGAACCAGAAATTTTGGCATGAAAGAAAGGAAATATAGATGTAAAACTGATGAAGTAAAATTCTGTCGTCCTAAGTTTGAATGAGAAAGATCATCATGAATGCCTGAAATATTTTAGCTCTATAATAATAATAATAATAATAATAATAATAATAATTTCTAGCTCTGACTACTGAAAAGACCTAGAAACATGGACCAACCCAGTGGCAATGAGCATGCCCAGTGCCCAGATTGTGGTTTTAAATACCATTTCTCACTAACAGTAAGCTGGGTTCCTTAGGGAAGTAGCTAATTACAAGTCTGGAGCAGGAAATGTGTAAGATGAGCCTAGAACCCTCCTCGTGGCAGGGAAGCCATTAAAGAGTCAAAAGGACCCATGGACAAATGTCAACAGGCTCCAATGGACAAAGGTGGGACATTTGCAAGTCAATAAGGACATTAAATGTATGTAAGGATAATTAATTGAAATACATCAAATATGTTTAAACCCATAAGTTCACAGAGATACTAAAAAACTAATTGGTCCCCTTTGGAGGGTGGTTGAGAATCAATTCATTATTTTGAAAGCTATTATAGAAAGAACTATTTATCCTGACTTTTCCAAATGAATTTATTTATACTTCTGGGCAACCAAGGAATGGATTATTGTAAATGTCTCTACAAGAAGTATTTCAGCTAATAAATGAGGAAAGAGAAATAAAATTAAAATATTACTATTTGGTAACCCCTAAGGAATTACTGAATCTAGGCAATAATCAGCAATGATGGTTAGCATCACAAATGGGAACACAAGTAGACATCATGTACCTCATGAAGGAAGTACACACATACTGTCTATGAAATATTCTTGCTACAAAATTGAACCTAAATCTTTAGATTTAACTACCAATGTAGATGAAATATATGGGACAGAAGGACCTGTTAAATGACATCAGGGGAATGTAATCAAGAAAATCTAGACCGTGAGAATCTCTGCAGGAAAAATGACATGATCTCTTCAAAAATGAAATTACAACAGGGGGAAAAAAAGAGATGGAGAAAGATATTCAGTAGGTTGTGGAGACTGGAAAGACAAATTAACCAACCGAATCTTGATTCAAGCAAACAAATTGTAGAACAAAACAAAAACTTATGAAAGAATTAGAAAAATGTGTATACTCAAATATTTGACAGTATTATTCTTTTCAACTCTTTTAGGACTGAAAATAGCATTGTGGCCATGGTTCTTTAAAAGTCCTTATCTATTTTGGATGCATACTGAAATATTTTTGATGAAATGATATGATGTCTGAGATTTCCCTCAAAATAACTAGAGTTAGGTGGGGGATTAGGCAGAGGTAAAGATGAAACCAAATTGGCCATAAGTTGACAATATTGAAACAAGGTAACAACTGCAATGGGATTTATTTTACTATCTCTCTGTTTCTGTATATATTCGATATTGTCCATAATAAAGAGTTTTTTCTCTTTTTTCCTTTTTTTCATTATTTCTTCTAAAAATGGGATATGAGTGCAGAACGTGCAGGTTTGTTCCATAGGTATGCATGTGCCATGGTGGTTTGCTGCACCTATTGACCCATCCTTTAAGTTCCCTTCCCTCAACTCCCAACCCCCAACAGGCCTTGGTGTGTGTTGTTCCCTTCTCTGTGTCCATGTGTTCTCAGTGTTCAACTTCCACTTATGAGTGAGAACATGTGGTGTTTGGTTTTCTGTTCCTGTGTTAGTTTGCTGAGGATGATGGCTTCCAGCTTCATCCATGTCCCCACAAAGGACAGGTTCTCATTCCTTTTTATGGCTGCATGGTATTCCATGGTGTATATGTACCACATTTTCTTTATCCAGGCTATCATTGACGGGCATTTGGGTGTGTTCCATGTCTTTGTTATTGTAAATAGTGCTGCAATAAACATACATGTACATGTGTCTTTATAGTAGAAAGATTTATATTCCTTTGGGTATATGCTCAGTAATGGGATTGCTGGATTAAATGGTGTTTCTGGTCTAAATCCTCAAGGAATCACCATACTGTCTTCCACAATGGTTGAACTAATTTACATTCCCAGTGTATAAGCATTCCTATTTCTCCACAGCCTCACAAGCATCTATTGTTTCCTGACTTTTTAATAATCACCATTCTGACTGGTGTGAGATGGTATCTCATTGTGGTTTTGATTTGCATTTCGATAGAGAGTTTTTTCAAGTCTCATTTATGATAAAGTATCTGGAATATGAAGAAGAATACCTACATAGTATATTACTTGCTTTAGAGGACAGACAAACCCAGGTTCAAACTCCATTTCCCATAAGAGGAACTCTGTCATGTGTAATTCTTGAACTGTAGAAACTGAAAAGAGCTATATGATCTGTCACTGTCCCCTCGAAGCAAAGGTATGTACATAAACCTAGATTTAGCTAATCGTGTGCTATCACTCAGGACTTCCAATCTTTGTGAATGTCACCAAAACCCAAGCAACAGTGCCCAGTACCCAGTGGTAGGACCATCTAGTCATGGCAGTAGGGTCAGAGGTATTGTCCCAAATACACTATTATGACCATGTGGCCTTGGCTGTAGTTTCTGCTGTTTAGCCTCTGTTGGCTTTTGCTTGTTTTCTGAATCTGCTTCTTTGAAAAGCAAATTAATTCTTTGCGATACCCATATCCTTCCAATAAATTTCTTTTCTCTTTAAGTTAGGTTGAGTCAGTTTTCTTAGCTTGCAACACAGATTCCTGAGTGTCATTTGAATAAAAAGTTAAGCACGGCTATAATACATATAAATTAATGTGTGCCTTAAAAAATAAAGCACTATATAAAATGTGTGGTAGTATTTTTATGCACATGTGCATCTACATATAGAATAGACATGATGATATGCTTGTATAGAGAACTGTATGAAGTACTTAAATTAATTTCTTCTTGTTATCTTTACTGTTAAAAATAATGATTAGAATAATGAGATAATAAAGCATAAGAATGAATTAACTCTTTGACCAACATAAACATTTTAAATCATATAACACTATCAGGATAATACTCTCTGGCTTGCCTTCAGCATTTGATTGCTGTGTGCAATAAATAGGATAATTGTAGGGAAAGAATTTTGAAAATATAGATGAAAGGTACTGCCATTGTTATTTAGCTGATATAGAAGCAGCAGACAAACCCAGTGTAGGGGGTAAGGGGATTTTTGATATCTAGTGACTTTGTAATATGTGAAGTATACTCCTTCTATTGTGTCCACACCTTCTTCGCTTCTTTCATCCCTCATGCTCTGTGGAATAGCCATTGGTATTTTGCCAGGGCATGTATAGGTATTAGGTTCTCCATGATTGAGGAAAAAACCTAGAAGAGGGGATGAAAACTGGCAGACTAGGACAACAGAAACACTTAATGAGTTTAGAATAAAGTCACTGTCCAAGGTACTGAGAAATCTCAGATGCATATTTCTGCTTTAATAAGCTATTCTATAAGGCTAGCCAGATAAGGAAACCTTAAATGATTCCTTGGTGCTCCCAAGGCCCAAAGTGGAGCCAGTCAGCTTCACTTCCTCCTGTCCTAGATGTTACTCAGCTACACAGGGAGAGAGACAGAATCACTCACAGTGAGGGATTCTACTCCCAATCAGATCTTGTGATGAGGCTTAGAAGAAGCAGTTAAAAGGGGCAAGCTGGCACTAGGGAATGAAGAATAACAACAATCATCCAGTCTTAGAAGCAGATAGTAAAAGGTCATCCTCGAGGATGAAAAATCTGTGTAAGTGTCATTGTAATAGCAGACCATATTCTAAAGAGAAAAATGAATATGAACATCCCAAGACAAAGATTCTAAAATGCCAGTAAGAAACCCCAAGTGGGTAAAGCTTAGATATTCAGAGAAGGAGTCAGTGACTTGCAGATATGTTCAAGTGGGTGTCTTTCCAACAGCAAGTCCTTTCTGGGAGACTCTCTTCTCTGTAATACATTTCTAACAGCTCAATCCAGTCAGGAGTCATTCGCAGCTGGGGCAAGATGGAGAGGAGACGGGTCTTTTCTCTGGTTGCCTGCTCTGGACACCATGGGTGGGGCACTGGCTGTGGTTGTAGTGGCATTCTTCCCCACCACCCCCTACTTCTTTGGTTTCCATTCCAGAAAGATGAAGACAGCCAAGATTCATATTAAAGAAGTGAATTGAATTTAAAGCATAATAAATAGGCGAGGCTTTTTAATCAGTTTCTCCATGTCCATTCCATACAACTGAGAAGTTGCCTATTTCAGTATCAGAAATGTTAACAAGTCTTACATTTTCCATAGAAATCTTTGCATATATGTAGGTACTTTTTGTCTTATTGAATAAGCATACAGCATACAATGGAGACCTTTTTTTATGACTCGGGACTGTTATTAAGATAATTAACAACTGTGCCGTACTGTGTTGTGCTATAAACCTAGGATCTGCCTGAATGTTTAGCTCTAGAAGAAAGAGATACAAGCTGCTGTGCTGCTGGACACCTGTAACCTATTCCATAGTCTTTAGGTTCAAATAGTTTTTGAAGGATGTTTTTATTGGGCATACACTTATAGGTTGACAATTATTTTCTCTCAGTGTATTGAAGACATTATATCATAGTCTTCTGGGTCCCATTGTTACAGTTGAAAAGTCAGCTGTTATTCTAATTGTTATTGACTTAAGTCATCTATCTTTTCTCTTTGACTGCTGTAAGATCTTTTATTTGTCTTTGATATTCTGTAGTTCCTCTATGGCATATCTAAATGGGGATATCTTTATACTTACCTCACTTTGGACGGCATGACTTCTTAAATCTGAGGATTGGTGTCTTTTATCAGTTTGGGAAAATTTTAAGCCATCATTTATTTAAATGTTTTTTGCCTAACCCTCCATACTGTTTTCTCAGAAAATAGAAATCCTCTCTGGAGAAAGAGGATCATCTCCATTTGGAATTAGAAGATACTAAACCCACAATCTCAATTCTACATGTCTTTCAACATTTTTTCACAATTTTTTTCTAGGCCCCTTGGGCTGATTTTGAGTGATTTCTTTAGATCTATTTTCCAGTTTCTTAATTTTATTCCTTTAATAACGTTCATGTAGCTATTCTGCCCATCTGTTGAGCTTTTAATTGCCATTTTTACATTTTTCATGTTTGAAACTCCATTTTTAGCCTACTATGACTGATTATTTTTATAATGTCTTGCTTCTTATTCATATTTTCAATCTCTTCTTTTTCTAAGTGTATAATATAACCTACTTTATATTCCGTGTCTGATGGATTCAACAGTTGGAGACTTTGTGGGTCAGGTTTGGCAGTCCACTAATTTTGCTGCTGTTTCCTCTTGTTACTTTCTTTTTCCCTTGTCTGTTTTGTGATGTTTTTAAAACTGTGAATTCATATTCCTTAAAACTCCCCCTGTGGGAATTGTGTGGCCTGGGTTAAAAGGCTCTTTCTCCAGAGAGGATTTCTATTTTACACTGAGAAAACAGGCCTTTGGAGTCCCAGCTTTATGAGAAGTAAGGCAAGCCTTAAGCCTTCTGTTCTCTGTATTTTATGAAGTTGAGAAAACATAAACTTAAATGTCACCAGATTCTCCATATAGAATAGCCTCAACCCTTCTCCAGGTTCCTACTTTGGCTTACTTTTTTTGTCCCTGTGTTGGTTTCCCGGGGCTCTTATAACAAAGTATCACAATCTGGATCACCTAAAACAGCATAAATTTACTCTCTCACAGTTCTGGAGGCCAGAAGTCTGAAATCAACATATTGACTGGGCTGTGTTCCCTTCCAGCCCTCTAGGGAAGGATCCTTCTTTGCCTGTTCCAGCTTTCAATAGCCCCAGGTGTTCCTGAGCTTTTGACATCATAACTCCAGTCTCTACCTCCACCTTCACATGGCTGTCTTCCCTTTATGTCTTCTTGTGACCAAATTTTCCTCTTCTTATAAGGACATCAGTCTTGTTCGATTAGAGCCCACCCTAATCCAGCACAATTTTATCTTAACTTGATTACATCTGCAAGGACCCCATTTCCAAATGAGATCACATTCACAAGAGGTTAGGACATATTGGGGCTGGGGGCACTCAATCACCATAACAGTCTCAAACAATTTCAACCCCTTGCCAGCCTTTAAATGTTTTCGTATGCATTCTAGCACTTTTACAGTTATCATTTATATAATCTTTCTGTTTTCAATTCAGTGTCAGCTCTTATTTCTCACTCATTTCATTGTGCTTGGCCATAGTATCTCCTTCCTTTTTCTCATTGTGTTGCCGACTTACAAATCAGAAAAAAAAAAACAGAGCACAAAATAAGAAGACGGCTTTAAATAGGAACTCAGTAGACATAATTGTGAATAAAGTAGAAGATAATTATTGCATGGCTGTTGCAATATCTTGTTTGAGATGATGCTCAAAGTACTTTTATCCCTAGATCACTGTGATATGTCTGTCTAGTCCTTGAATCATAAAGATCTGGGGCTGAATCCTTTCTCTACCTCTTACGAGGTACATGACCTTGAGACATATGTAAGCCCCTAATTTCACAGTATCATATGGAAAAAAACCACTATTACAATAATAGTCTTTTTAGGGTGTTTCGTGGATGGATGACATAAGTGCCAGCATGACCCATGGCACAAAGCAGGCATTTAGTAATTGCGCAAGCAACTTTCTGTGTTCCAGATAGGTAAGGACTTTGAATAATTTGCCTCTGCTTAAGCGAAGGGTAAAAAGTGATGTCTTTCATATTGATACACAAGCCTATGGTGTAATTAGGGCAGGTGTGCTACTTTATAGACGAAACTGAACCACTGAAAAGTTAACTCATCAAACATGAAAGAAAGACAAATACTAATAACCAAACAAAAGGAGAAAATCTGTTTTGCTGATGATCAGTGGTTCTGTAACCCTTAAAGGGGGAACTGAAATTCAAATGAACTCATCCCTCCCGTTTGTACTCAGTTTTGCCAGTTAACAGCTTGTCGCTTCTCTGTTTTAAATGCCACCCTTTCTTCAACTCCAATGACACTTCATTTCTGTCAACTGAGAGAGAAGAGACGGAGGAAAAAAAAAAAACACAGATATCACTGCTAACTGTATTTAAAACTCTGTACACGAAACCACCCAGAGACATTTTAACTTGCATTTGAGAGCCTCACCCAGGCCCACACTCCAGAATAGCTTTATAACTTTATAATCTAAGGAAGGAAAAGCCAGAAATCTCCACTCTGTGACTGACTCACACACATGTTGGAAGCAGAGTTCACAAATCTAATTCCTTTCTCCATTCCTGCACATTTTTACCCAGAGAACACAAGCGAATGGAGGCGGTCCAACCCACTCAGACAATTCCTGACAGCAGCTCCTCGTGAAAAATATTATGTTTGGGGTGAGCATTTATCCAGGAGCAGTGCTGAAATGAGATGGCGAGGACACAAATGGGGAATAAATGGCCAATGTAGAGAGAGCTGCAGAAACGAGGGTGATTATGCAGGGGCTGTCCTCTATGAATACATTAGCTCCCCAATAAGCCCATGCATTTTGACTGCTTCCAAAGCAATTTCTCAGGGTTTCAATGAATACAGATGTCTGGAAGTGTTTTCTAAGCTCGGCTTCAGACAGACTGTTCATGTCGCCAGTCCTCAAAGCCCTAGCATTAAGTCTGGGTGGTGAGTCGGGCCCCACACAGTACCTGTCAGGTCATTGCAGGCATTGTGAGATGCTCATTGTGGGTGCCCAATCTCCCCTTCAGGTCAGGGGCAAGGGCCATCCAGGGCCAGTTGCCTGCCTGGTGGGGTGGGAGATTGAAGGGGGTTAGAGGTGAGAGGAGGGTGCATCCACGCTGCAATCCTTCAGTGGAAATTGAGTATCAAGAACTGGAGACACCAGATGCAGACACTAAGGCCAAAGGTGCCAGAGTAGGGCCAGTAGGTGGAACCAGCCAGATGACGTCTGCATGGATGTGTGAACAGGCTGGCAGTGAGGTGGAGCATCTCAGATAATCCCTATGGACACCAGTAGGCACAGGGCTCTCTCCAAGCATCGGCAAGCCTGTAGAGTGTGGGGGTGGCTGGCTGCTGAGAGTTCCCCATGGAGAAGACAGTGGGGGCCATCGAGCGGAGGACACCCTGCAGCTCCAATACTGGGTCTGCCAAGCATACTCCCTGGTCCTAGAGGTGGGCAGGCTTCCTTCTAGGACAAGATCCTTCATTGTATCCATTATCACATTCCTGCCTAACACCAGGGGACCTAACAGGAACCTCAGATAGGAAAGAGGGCTTCATCATAGATTTATTTTCACCAGCCAAGGGGGAAGAGCCAGAAGAAAGCCTAGGAAATGTTCCCGTAGGATGAGAAATAACATAGAGCCTCTTGGGGATCCATGCCACGAGCTGATTGCTGGAAAAAAACCTGTACTTTGGGGCAGGAGAATGGCGTGAGGCAGGAATGGGCCGTGGGTCTGGCTAGCGCCTGGGGTCAGAAAGCAGCCTGCAGTGAGCCTGGCTGCATCTTGCTGTTTATAAATCCTGAGTTTATTTCCCCGGGCTATCTCTTAACAAAGTCTTCGGGAATGTTCTATGGACCACTGTGGAGAAGAAAGAGAGTGTCAAGGTGAGAAATCCCAAGGAGAGCTGACTCAGGGTCACTCTTGTCCAGCCACCCTCAATGCCTGTTATTGCTTCCTGGAGCACACCTTTGCTCACTCTGATGGGCCTCAGTTTGATTTTAAAAGAGGCTGTTTCATTGAGTTGGCAGCTCAACCTCTCCCATGCTCCCTCCCCCATCCAAGCAGGTTCTGAAGTCCTCTTCTTCCTGAAAAGTCAAAAGGCTCCACCCTTGACTTCCCAATCCCAATCACACATAGGGTTCAGGACTGGACATTCAGAATCAGTCTGTGACCCTCAACCTTAAAACCCATTTCTCCACCCCCAGACTCATTCTCCCTGGTGAGAGCTGAGCCGAGCGGTTTGAGTGAGAAACCCCACTCACCCTGATCCCAAGCTCCACATTCTCGCCCCCGTAGACTTCCATGCCTTCGTCCAGCAGGCCGATCTCCTGGAAGTACTGCCGGTCCACAATGAAGCAGCCAATGAGGGCAGGGCTCCTGCAGGGGCAGGGGAGAGCAGAAGGGCTGTCTGGTGCAGCTGTCCGAGGAGTAAGAGCAGTAAGGCCTTCCTATCAGGAGAGTCTGGTTCTCTTCCTTCCTTTGCTGCCAGACCCAGTGTGAGCCTTGTTCTTGGAGTGGCCCGTGGGTCTGGCCTCACCCAACCACTCCAGAAAGGCTGTTTCATCTGGGCAGTGGGTAGACAGCTGCCATCCTGGGATCAGCTATTAGTGGGGTGGTGCTTGTGTGTGTGTTAGCTTTGAGAACTGGTGCTCAGCCTGCCAGTCTAGGTTGACTGTATCTCTAGCTGCCCTGACCCTGACCTCTGCACAGCCAGTCTCTGTTCCTGCTTGGGAATGCATACCAGCTTTCTTACCCTTCCCCAACTTGGAATCTGTATGTCATCCTTGGTCCACTTAGAAAGATTAGCTGGGACCAGGTTGCAAAGGATTTTGGGTAGCAGGGTAAAATATTTGAATTTTACCTGCAGGTAAATAGGTGTCCATGAGGAATTTTAAGCAGGACAGTGATGTCAGCAGATCTGTGTTTTTCCAAAAGAATAGTTAGGCAGCTGTGGGTGAGTGACCAGAGGGGAAGGGGTGGGAATTGAGGGGCCCAGCTGGGAAGCTCATTGCTGTATCCAGGTGAAAAATGATGGAGAGCTGAGTCAGAGTATCAGGAACAGAGACATGAATTGTTTAAGACATATTTTGATGTAAAATCAGCAGAACTTCAAAACAGATGAACTACACAAGGGTGAGAAAGGGAGAGGAAACTGGATGCCATCTGGCTTTCTGGCTCGGGTGACAGTGGGTTGGGGGCCACTCATCCATACAGGGGCAAAGGAGAAGAAAATGGTTTCAAAAGAAAGAAGCATTGGTGGTGGAAAAACTGACCTTAAGGTACCTGTGTGACACAGGAGGAGATAGCAACAGGCAGAGCTTAGGTACATGGCCTGGGTCTGGAATTCAACAGGGGCCTTAGGCTGGAACAACCTGCCAACAGCTATGGGATCCAGGAGCTGGAAGCCTTTTCCTTCCTTGAGGGCTGTGAGCTTGGGTCTCACTAGCTCTGTGAAGACACCCAGTGCAGCACCTCACAGAGAATGATTCACATGAGGTGAGTCAGCGTGAGAGCACGGGGCTGCTTCTCTGCTGAGAGCCCTGCTTATGCAGTGATGTTGAATTGTTCTACTGCTTATTGCTACCATTTCTAGCCCTTGCCTGGCTGGAGGACTTGGTGGCAGTGGGGGAATAAAAGGAGAAATGAAGGCTCCTCAGGGATGAGAAAACTGTCAGTCAATCACATGTAAATCAACCTGTCTTTGAAAACGGAAACCTTCCAAGGTGGAGAAAGGCGATTTTGCAGGCCATTTCCCTGGGGAATGCAGATACAGGAGACTTCTCAGGCAGAGACTGGCACCCTGGAGCCACTGTTTCTCTTCCTTTCAAATCACTGCATTTTATTCTAAACGGCTTCACCCTCATAGACCTGCAGGCATCCTGGGAAGCTAATCCAACACTCCTAAAGCAGACTGAGACCCTGCTGTGGTGGAGGTAACTGAACCGAGGCCTTCGAGGTAATCTCTCTGGGAAAAATCCCCCTTCTGGGTGCATGTCTCTAAGAGAAGTTCCCTAGCCTCTCTGAGCCTCCGATTCCATATCTGTAACATAAGATCCATTCTAACCCCACACAGACTAAATTAAAGCACTTGAGAGCCTCTGGGACACAACTGGCACTCGAAAGGTCATTTAAAAAGGTAAAAAGATGCAATTGTACACTAAGTCCAGAAGATCCCCTCTTTAAATACGTGATGATTCAGAAACATCAGGCTGGCAGAGAGGGGTGTCGGCATTTGCCTCTGCATTCCTAAGTGTTGGACAGGACAGGGCACGCTGGAAAAATGCTTTCAGGACACACAGGAAGGGACCTTCCTCAAACTGACAGTTCAAGCCAGGTGATGAACAGAATCTGAAACAGTTACTCTGAGATGAGCACAGGCCACCTCAGTGGTTTATTATTAACCGGCTAGAGTATTAAGTGGATTCTATCAGCATGAAAGGGTTATTGATTTACACGTTGCCTCATTCCTGAAAGGATTAGAAATAGCTTATGAAAAAATGTAAAATACATAGAAAACCATAAATAGATAAATGTCTGGACAGACCTAAAGATTGCAACAAATTGGAATGCATGTGCAGACCAAGGTCCTCTCTCAATCGTTCTTAAAGCAGACATGAAAGCTTGCCTTTGAGTTTCCCGTTGGTCAAAGTGGAAATGAACACACATGGTCTTAGAAACAAAATGTACAGTTCTCACGTGAAAATGTCATATTAATTGATTCCCTGGGGATAGCAAGGCTTTCTGTGACTGGCAGTCAGTTTAAAAGAAATTTCTCATGTGGATTTTCTTAATGGGGTCACCTGGCGACTTAGCAAACAGCCATCGCAAAGACATCCCTTTAGAATACACTAGAAGATATTGCTGGGCCCTTTTTATGACTTACACCATGTGTGGGCAAAGCACTCAAGTATAGCTTGAAAGAAAAGGGAGCTTAGATGGGCAAGATACATTTGTATAAATCACAGCTTTCTGTGGAGCTGTCTTCATCTGGGAATAAAACCAGGAATGTTCTTCCAAAAATCTTCCGTAAAAGTTATTTCCCTCAACCAAGTTTTTGATAAAAATTGGGTGATAGAAAATTTGAGGTTGAGATGACATTGTCTGGCAAGGACCTGGAATGCAGGCTTGCTGATTAAGACTGGACCAATACAGTTAGAGATGAGCAGAACAGAAATAGTTAATGCAGTCTTCTGCAGGAATGCTCATTGCGTGGGGGCATATTCCCTTCCAACAACATTCATCAGGCCTGGGAGCAGAAAACAGCTACACCAGTTCTGAGCTCAACAGTGGACAATAAGAGGGGTGAAAACTAGCCACTGAGTCTAGCTTCTCTGGGTGGATCCTGGCTCTACCGCCCAGAGCCTTTGGCAGGGCCATTCGCTTCTCTCAGTCTTGCTCTGCTCCTCTTGTAAAACAGGGATGAGACATGAGCGGTCAACAGGTTGCGATGATGATCAAATGAGCCAGTGTGTGTAAAAGACCCTTGTACATAGCAGACTCTCAGCAAACGTTTAACAACACAGAATTGTGGCAGGGCCCCAGCAGAGTAGGTAGCAGGTAACTTCAGGAAAGTTAGGTGGTTTTATCACATTTTAAGTATGAGTATATATTTTTTCTTCTGGCAAGGAAAAATGTGATCTTAAGTAATAATCACTGACTTTCAATTAAATTTTTCACACCCTTTCTCCCTCATATAATACAAAACAACATGAGCTTCTAATCTCTTTCACTCCAAAAACTGTACCCTAGGCCACCTTCTGGTGCCTTCTGTTTTGTAACGGGCAGGACTTTGCAGGGAGCATAAAGACACCCACCATATCATCAACATAGACAGAAATAGGCCAGGCATGGTGGCTCATGCCTATAATCCCAGCACTTTGGGAGGCCGAGGCGGGTGGATCACGAGGTCAGGAGTTCAAGACCAGCCTGGCCAACATGGTGAAACCCTGTCTCTACTAAAAAATACAAAAATCAGCCAGGCACAGTGGCAGGTGCCTGTAATCCCAGCTACTTGGGAGGCTGAGGCAGGAGAATCACTTGAACCCAGTGGGGCAGAGGTTTCAGTGAGCCGAGATCACGCCATTGCCCTCCAGCCTGGGTGACAGAGTGAGACTCCATCTCAAAAACAAAAACAAAAACAAACACAGACAGAAATAAAAACTAGTTGGGACAGCTGTTGGAGGAGTCCTGAACCTTAAAAGCCGAGACCACACAGGGGAGTCATTCATGAGTCTAGGAAGATGGCAGCAAAGGCAGGAAAGAACTTGGGACCTTTGAAATGCAGTATGAAGTCACTTTTGTCTGAGTCTTACAGAATAACACTCAAATATCATCAAGGTATACACTGTCCTGTGGGGTCCGATCTTGCCTCTCAGCCTCTCCACCCTCACTGCGGGGGACTGCTGGCTCACTTCCCACTTCTAGTCACTTTGAACCTACTCTGTGTTCATGAACTTTGCATATGGGCGTCCACTCCCTAACCTAGCCATCTTCTACTCGCCTTCAAAAACAAGTGAAAATGCTACCCTCTGAAAAGCATTTCCCCACTTTCAATGCAGTTTCTGCCTGAATGGTAGAATAATGTTCCTATTCCAATGATTTTGTCAGTCTTCACTAGACTCCAGGCTTTTGGCAGTGGGAACCAAATCTTCATCACTCTGGATCCCCAACCTGGAGCACAGTGGTTGGTGCCCAGCAGACGTCTCACAGTGATGTGTGAAAATGGGTCACTTTGAGGCTGTGAATGGATTCTGAGATCTTCAGAACCTGTGGCAGTGACTGAAGATCAGACTGCAGTTCCTTTCAACCCTGTCATCCCCACGATGGGGCTCAAGTTGGAGAATAAGCACTGGGCCAGTAGGGGGTCCCTAGCCTGGAGGTCAAAGCAGAGAGACCCACAGGTAAAGGTTTGCTTTACCTGATTGGGGCTGTGGAGTTCTCCAGCTTCCACCAGGCCTTGGGGGGATTTAGGTAGCGGCACCACAGCTCCCAGTCAAAGCCCTGGGCAGCCAGCGGGTATTCTTCTATCTCAAAGTTGTCATATTTTATGTTATCAAAGGATGGCGAGATGATCCGCTTCCGGTTCTCCTTGATGCGGGTGAGTACAGGTTCAGCCCTGGGCAGAGAGAAGACAGCCAGAGAGGGTAACCATTTCCAAGGTGGAAAAATCCAGAGTAGCGTCTCCCGAAGGTCCTTCCCCAGCAGAAAGAGGAAGGAAGGCCTGCCCATCTCCTCTGATGGAGACGTGCACTGCCTTCTGGGAAGGAGCCCCTATTCAACTTCCTGCTGCTCCCTGAGGATTTCCGGAATGGCAAGAGGCTCCACCACTCCATCGGCATATCCAGGGCTGAGCTGAGAGATTCTTATTCCATCCAACCCTGTGCCTGCTTGCTTTCCCTTTCTCCGTTAGAAAAAAAAATCAAGACATAAAAAAGAAGAAAAAGAAGAAAGAAACAGATCTGAGATTCCACAAGAAGCTTTCACCTTGGGCTTTGATTTTGCTAAAATTCTATGTATCAACCTGGAGGAAAAGACAGATGAGGATGGCAGAGACTAGGAGGTGACAACAAACCTACATCCACCAGCCATGCGATGCTGCCTTGGAATGCCAGCTGTGCCACATCCACCCCCCCAAAGCGTTTCCCAACCACCCAAGGAGGGGTGGGGCATTTGGGCTTTCCCAGGGAGCCGGGAGGTCCCTGCAGGCACCAGGCGAGTAATGTGTTTGCAGACAGGAATAAGCTTCTCATTAATAATACATTTGGTGCATAATTGTTTATTCAAATCAGCTTGAAATAGTAAGTGTCCCTTTCCTATCCTGGCCATAAATCCAAAGAAAATGCTGTTTAAATCGTCACAAGTGGCAAGCAGGGACTTCAACTATAAAAAATGACTGTGTTGCAGCCTTAATTTGGGACTGTTATGGCAGCATCCAGGCCAGGCTGTGTGCACGCCCTGCTGCTCCTTCCTGCTGAAGTGCCCTTGTCTCCCACTCCCTGGGGCAGAGGTTGGCACTGTGGAGTCTGGGGAGGAGAGCAGACCCCAGTGACAACAGGCATATTGATAAAAGGGTGGCTACCTACTTGCCCCAGATACTTATGGTCATCGCCAGAGCCTGTGTCTCCCAGGCCCAGGCAAAGTTACACACAGCAGGTGGCCCTGTGCCCTCCAGCCCTGCAGGGAGGTCTGCATCTGCCACTCTATTCCTGGCTGGCTGCAGCCACTGGGGCCTTCTGTCTGGTCCCTTTCTCCCTAGCATCTGAGCAGCTCTGACCAGAGAAAGAAAGATGTTCTTAGACAGTTTCACCATAGGGAGAATCTGAGATTACGTGCCACCTCCAGTCTGGCAGTGGGAAAGCCCAGGGCACCTGTGACAACATCGGGCAACCTTCCCCCACCTTTGCCCACTCGGTGTTGGTCCTGGTTGTGAGGCTGGGCTTCTGCCTCATGTCTGGCCCAGCTCTCCTTTCCTAGGTGTTGGAACCCTGTCCTTAGCCGGGCACTCTCTGCTTTGCCCTTAGCATGTACCCTTCTCCCTGACGACCCTGCCAGCCATAGTCACATGTGATGTCACCATGCATATTAGGCACTGTGTACTGACCTGTTGACCCCTGGCTACCCCCTCCCCTCTACCACACCTCAAACCCTAAAGGTCCAGCCTTGTTGCCTGGCTCACTCACACACCTGCATCTCACCCATTCCCAGAATTATCTCCTTTCCCTTAGGCTATGACCAAGATCCTAGCATGCTTTGCACTATTGGAGCCGAAGCCCCAGATCCCACTGGGACTCCTCCTCCTCTCCCAAGGGGCACTTACCAGCCCACATTGAACTCCACATGGGCATCAAAGAGTGCCACCACAGGGGCAGTGGCCGCCCTCCAGCCGCTGACCCTGGAGCGGATGAGGCCTTCCTGCTTGCTGTGACGCACGACTTTGATGAAGCCTGGCTTCTGGCTGTTCACCTTGTCCACATATTCGATCAGCTTCTCCTTCAGTTCCTCTGTCAGGGAGAAAATGCAGCCTTAGCATGGGAGGGAGGTCAGGAGGCAGAAGGCGCAATCACAACAGTCACTCTTTTAGGGTAAACTGACCCCCAGAGAAAGGCCGGGGGGCCCATTCCCTTCCCTGGGTCTTCTTCAGCGGTCCCCACAGTGGCCAGCACAGCTCAGTTTTGAAGGGAAAAATAGAGAGGAACATTTCCTGTATTTTCAGTATTTTCTGAGGTCCAGCAATGCACAGGGTCATATACACCACACACACGGTCTATTTAATCTTCACAACAAGCCAATGGGAAAATGGTAGCTCAAAAGGGTTTATCAAGTTCTCCAGCATCACGCAGCTTGTGAGTGGCACAGTCCACTTTCAAACCAGGCCTAGTGACTTGAAAAGCCATCATCAGCGTGGCTACCTCCTTCCTAGTGGTCTCCACCTCCATCGGTGCTCCTATAACCCCCAGAGGAAGATCCCTCTGCCAAGACCCTCGCCCAGGATCCACTCTCTGCCTGGATCTCCATCTTTCCAGGAAGTGGATGGCCAAAAGCTGTGCCCATGTCAGTAGCTGGTGTTGGTTTGCTGCCTGTGGTCCTGGACCTGGCTAAGCATTTGATGCCTCTGCTTCTTCATAGCTGTAAATGGGGCCTGCAGCAACAGAAACAGGCCTCAGCAGCAGACCCCTGAACCCTCAGCAAGAGAGGGCATAGCCGCTGCATTCATTACATTTTCCATAGCAGCTAAGGCAAGAGCCCATGACAGCCCTCGTAGTTGGCTGGACAGGATTCTAAAGTTCCTTTTGAACCAAGCATCCATCCCAAGGTGTGAATTCCCTCTGTCTGCCCTGATGAGTGATCATCCAGCCCCTGCAGTAAAAGGGAAATCCATGCAATCCATTCCTTAGAGGGCCTCTTCAACTATTAGATGTTCTTCCTTCTTCTGACCTCCAAATGCCAGGGTCCCTCAATCTTACATTCATGAGTCCAATGGGACCTATTTTGGAGCCGTAGAAGACAGATCAAGTCCCTCTTTCCACATAACAACTGAAGCCCATTCTTAAGTCCTTGCTAAGGACTTCTCTAGGTCAAATATCTTCAGTTCCTCCTTGTGTTTCTGCATATTTCATGATTTCAAATTCTCTAATCATGTTGAACTTCCCGCTAATTAAGTTAGTTTTTCTTGAACCCTTTTATATTATGCAGAAGTTGACCTAACACTTCTAAAGTAAACTGGGCTATACATAATAGAAGAAACAAATCACCTCCCTTAATCTAGAATCTATGCTCCTATTAATATAATCTAAAGTCACAACAACTTTGATTACTTTTGTCTCAAATTAAGCTTACTGCTAACATATACTTACAAATTATTTTTACATGGTGCTACTAAGTCAGGCCTCCTCCATCCCATCTCTGTGGATGCGGGTGCACATGCAGGTGCTTGTGTGTGTGTGTACATATGGGTGCCTGCTTTGAGTCAAAACAAAGAATGTTATGTTTACTTTTATTTAATCAGCCTTTCTAAAGATTTCCACTATTTCTTTGGATGTCAAAATGTTTTTGTCCCCTGATTTCATTACCCAATGTCTTTCTCATCCAGCCCTTCTATGTTTTCAGCTTCTGCAAAAGTGATAAGCATATGGCCTTTCTTGTCATTCAAGTGATCCTTTTAAACAGTGTGACCCCTGTCCTAAGCTAGGGCTGGTGGGGGCTATTAGTGTCCTCATTCCAGCCTGGAGAAAACTCGACTGACTTCTGGGCTGCCACTGACATGCTGTATATCTCACTGCAGTGCATACGGAAATGACCTCAAGATCTCCGATTGCTGCAGTCGCCTGGGGAGGTCACTGTCTCACAAATGTCAGGACGTTGGCCATGGAGCAGCATAGCTCAATATGTCTCACACTTACAAGGTCTTCAAGCACCGTTGTCAGGAGGCTTCTTAAAAAATTTACTGTTTTATCACTTCCAAGGTCCATTTCTCATATATCCTTTCTGAAAAATTTAAATAGAGCTCATAAAGCCTGATATTTGGGCTTTTGATGATGGCAGTTAAGTTTTGAGTACACAGAACTTGGAGTGAGAAGTGGGCTAGTACTAAATGGCCTCATACAAATCCCCTCCCTTCCCCATGAAAGGGATACCTGTCCCCTTCTCTCCCTCCTCAACCCTCAGGTGAGACTCCTGCCAATTGACTCCTGCCAATACCTACTGTGACTAAGGTATTGATGGGAGGAGGCTGAGGATGATTGCTACCAAATGGTCTCCTATGAGTTTCACCTCTCTGAATTCACATCCTTGTATGGCTGCCTCACACACTGAGTCTGGGCCGGACCGTGACACAGCAGGACACAGCAGGAGGGACCCTGAGCAAGTTCCAGGCCTTTTGCTTTTGCTCTCTTGCTGCCTTAACTAAGGAAGCTCCAGCCAGCCTCCTCCCCAGCCCAGTCATTTAGGCCACCCCACAAAGGCCCCAGACAGGTGAATGAGGCCCTCGTGGATCCTTCAGCCCCAGTCAGGCCACCAGCTGATCGCAAATGACAGGGAGAGCCATTGTGTAGAGCAGAGACAGGCTGCCCAGTGATCCCAGACTTTATTGCAGGATTCTGGGCCAATGGATGGTTGCTGATTCACACCATAACTTCTGGAATGGTTTGTTATACACAATGGCTATAATAAATTGTCTATTGTTCTGGTCTGGTGCTGGGGTTAAAATAAGATTGTGAACTCCTGATGCACAGGACATGCAGTCAGAGGAAGAATGAGCTTTGAGTGGTGGCAGCAAGAGATGGAAAGCTTTGCTTCCTATAGGAGCTACTTGCCCCTTTGTACCTGTGAGCTCTATTAACACTGAGCTGGAGTAAAGGCTTCTGGGGGACCAGATAGTAAAAAAATTCCAACCCCAGTTAGCTGCATCCCAAACATGTGCTGCTGATTAGAAGAGGGAATTCTCTTAGCCCCAACCAAACAACTGCTATCCAAAAAAGAAAATAAAGAAGAAACAAAATGCCTTGAAATACCCTGGATGATACTGGCTCTGTCTTTGCAAAGTACCTTTACTTAATGAGGCTTTCATGTTTTCTTTCAATCTTTGTTAAGTGCCAAAGCAAGAAAGAACTATCTCTTCTGCATTGGCTGGAAAATTGTTTTCCAAAACATTGTCCATTGTATATTATATATATTGACTATTAACTATTTTATATACACATAAACACACACACATACATGTTCACATATAATATCTCTCAGAACTTCTTAGCTCCAAAGATTGTGTTTTTGGAGTTGAGCTTGTGTTTTTTCTTACAGCCAAACACAAGTACCTAGCCCATCATATTTGCCTTCTTGCTAAGGCTGCCAGGAAGCTCAAAGACAAATATAATGACTAATCACAAAGATTTTATCAGGATTTTTGCTGCCCTATCTTTGCTAAACCTTTGATTTTCTGGTTCAAATTTAAAAGCTGATTGACTTTTACCTTTTATTCCCTATGCAAGCTATCTTTAATTATTTTTTTGAAATTTCTATAAATAACATTTAATAAAGTGTCTTGGTGGGTTAGGACAGGAGTATAATTGTGGAAGGAAAAGGGAAGGTATATTTTGTGCTTGTTTTAATGTGTTGGAGAAAGAGGAGGCAGGGAGTCAGCTTGCTGTGACTCTGCCAGATCTAGAGTCAATGTGGAGCTGTCGATAGCCCGTGTTGACAGAAAAATACAATTTGCACCCTGCATGGGGCCAGGTGTCATCCTGCTTATGTTGCTACTTCAGCTCTCTCCTACTGGCCACAAATCCCTGATCTCCTGACATTGGAGGGACCTCTGTAAACCAGCACTACCAGAAGCAGTGATGAAACACTACTCACTCCTGGGAGGTCACAGGCCACTCTCCACATCCCCACGGGGAGCCTCCTCTCAGGGCCTGCTCAGGACAGGCTACTTGCCAGCTCTCATTTCTTCAGACTTAGACACCAAGGAAACACAGGGGATTCACCAGCCTGGTCAAACAGAGCCCTTCTTCCTTCCTCATCTACCCCCTTCCACTGCTTCTATCAGAAGTGGTTGGCTCCACAACCACTAGCTGGCTGAGCCGGAAGGGTCTGGCATGGAGGCTGTTAATCTGATTTAAGTACTTAATGGGACGCTCCGATCTCACGCATAAAGGAAATTAAAGGATCTGAAAGTTGATGCCTAATGGGGCTTTGCTGTTTGGAAGGCAGGTGCACAGGCATTTTGTAAAACTGCCTTCCCATAGGCTTGCTGTGGAGAACTGGGCAGAGCTCCTCATCTCTCCCTCAAGGTTCAGATGAGCATTTCCCACATCTTCTCTAGGTTTTGGGGACATAGAAATGAAGGGAGAATTCACCCATTCATTCATTCATTCAACAAATATTGAGCACTTACTGATATGATTTGACTCTGTGTCCCCACCCAAATCTCATCTTGAATTGTAATCCCCACGTGTCGAGGTGATTACGTCATGGGGGCAGTTTCCCCCACACTGTTCTCATGATAGTGAGTGAGTTCTCATGAGATCTGATGGTTTAAAAGTGTGGCACTTCCTCTCCCTCCCTCTCTCTCTCTCTCTCTCTCTCTCCTGCCACCTTGTGAAGAAGGTGACTGTTTCTCCTTCACCTTCTGCCATAATTGTAAGTTTCCTGAGGCCTCCCCAGCCATGTGGAACTGTGAGTCAATTAAACTTCTTTTCTTTATAAATTGCCCAGTCCCAGGTAGTTCTTTATAGCAGTGCGAGAATAGACTAATACACTTACTATTAGTCCATTCATGGAGTAATAATCTTTGGCATGCCTTGATCATACCTCAACAAGGTACTGATCTAGTTGCTGTGATTACAACTGTAAACAAGACAGTCTGCAATGGACTGAGTGTTTATTTATTCCCCAAATTGATTATGTTGAAATCCTAACACCAATGTGATGGTATTAGGAGGTAGGGCCTCTGGGAGATTAATTAGGTCATGAGGGTGGAGCTACTATATTAGCCTGTTTTTTACTGCTGTAACTAAGAATACCTGACACTGAGTACTTTGTAAAGAACAGAAATTTATTTCCTCACAAGTTCTGGAGCCTGGGAAGCCCAAGATCAAGGCACTAGCACTTGGTGTCTGGTGAGGGCCTTCTTGCTGTGTTCTCAAGTGGCAGCAGGCAGAAGGGCAAGGTAGCCTAAAGCTTCAAGAATCCTCTTTTTAAAGAGCCTCAATCTCATGAACAAGGAAGCAGCCCTCACGACTTACTCAACTCTGAAAAGGCCGCACCTCTTAATACTTTCACACTGGTAACACCTAAATTTTGCAGGGGAAATACTCGAACCACAGTAGCCCTCATAAATGGGATTAGTGCACTTATAAAAGGGGCTCCAGAGAGTGCTCTTTTCCTCTTTCTGCCATATGAGGATGGAATGAGAGGTGAGCAGTCTGTGACCTGGAAGAGGGCCCTCACCAGGACCCAACCATGCTGGCACCCTGATCTCAGACCCCCAGCCTCTGGAACTGAAAGAAATAAATGTATGTTGTTTATAAGCCACTCAGTCCATGGGACTTTGTTACAGCAGCTCAAACTAAGACACAGCCCTTATGGAATTTCCATGCTACTGGATGTTTAAAAGGCATGTGGTAGAAGAGACACAGGAAAAGCATATTGGTCCATTTGTGTAGCTATAAAGGAATACCTGAGGCTGGGTAATTTACAAAGAAAAGAGGTTTATTTGGCTCATGGTTCTGCAGGCTTTATAAGAAGTGTAGTGTCAGCATTCGCTTCAGGTGAGGGCCTCAGGCTGCTTCCGCTCATGGTGGAAGGGGAAGGGGGGCCAGGATGTACAGAGGTCACGTGGTGAGCAAGGAGGCGAGAGAGAGTGGGGAGGCACCAGGCTTTTTATATCAACTCTCATGGGAACTAGTAGAGGGAAAACTCACTCATTCTCCCCACCACGCCAGGGAGGGCATTAATCTATTAATGAGGGATCCACTGCCATGACCCACACGCCTCCCATTAGGCCCCACCTCCATTATTAGGGGTCAAAAATTTTTTTTTTTTTTTGAGACAGAGTCTCGCTCTGTCACCCAGGATGGAGTGCAGTGGTGCAATCTCAGCTCACTGCAAGCTCTGCCTCCCAGGTTCATGCCATTCTTCTGCCTCAGCCTCCCCAGCAGCTGGGACTACAGGCGCCTGCCACCACGTCCGGCTAATTTTTGTATTTTTAGTAGAGACGGGGTTTCGCCGTGTTAGCCAGGATGGTCTCGATCTCCTGACCTTGTGATCTGCCCACCTTGGCCTCCCAAAGTGCTGGCATTACAGGCGTGAGCCACCATGCCCGGCCTATGGGGATCAAATTTTAACATGAGATTTGGAGGGGACAAACATCCAAATTATAGCAGAGAGGGAGAGTAAGCAGGAAATGCTGTGGAGTTACCATCTACAGAAGTAGTTGTCAATCAATTAGGGGGAGGAATTGGGGTATGAATACACCATGGGCGAGCTGAATTGTTCCCCTTAAATTCATATGCTGAAATCTTAAACCCTAATACCTCTGAATGAGACCTTATTTGGAAATAGGGTCATTGCAGATATAATTAGTTAAGATGAGATCATACTGGAGTAGGATAGGATCATACTGGAGTAGTACTCCAGTATGACTGGTATTCTTATAAAAAGAGTAGATCTGGATGCAGACTGAGGGAGGAAGTCATGTGAAGAGGAAGGCAGAGACTGGAGTGATGCATCTCTAAGCCAAGGCCTGCCAAAGATGGCCAGCAAAGCACCAGAAGCTAGGAGAAGGGCATGCAACAGATTCCCCCTCATAGTCCTGCTGGCACCTTGATTTCAGACTTCTAGCCTCCAGAAGTATGAGACAATGTCTACTGTTTAAGCCACCCAGATGGTGGTACTTTCATTACAACAGACATAGGAAATGAGTATAACCCAGCTTCCTCACTTATCAGTTGGGATGACATTGCAGAGTCTTCAAGTCTCCTGGTGGTTCCCAGGACGATGGAATCTAGATCCCCACAGCAGTACCATGTTCATTGATGCCCATGGTATTAGCTTTCTTCTCTTCTCTGTCTCCCATCCCCACTCCCTCATCAGTTTTCTAGGATCATCTACCAGATAAATGACTTGGCCCCAAATCTTGTCTCAGGATCTCCCTGGCTTCTGGGAAAGCCAAACTAAGAAAGTTGTACTTTCCAAGTCACCAAGGGCCCTACCAATTGCTTCACACTTGCCTGGTTCTTGAAAGCATTTAAATTTTAACTCTTGACCTATACACATAATGTGTATGGATGTGCGTATGATGGCTTAAATTCAAAGTATTGGCCCTATTTTTCTCTTCTCTCAATCTCTGCATTAATTGGATAAAAGAAAAAACAGTAAATATAGTATACTATCCATTATTCTAAGTATTTGGTATATGTTATCTCATTTAATCATTTCAACAACCCTAGATATAGCTCCTATTATTATCGTTCTATTTTGAAGACAGGGAAATTAAGGCACAAAGTGATTCAGGTAGCAAGCGGTGGAGACAGGATTTAAATCCAACTAGGCTGTCCCCAGAGTCCATAATCTCCACCTCTACACTCTATCCTGTCTCCCAAGAATAAGAAGCTGGCCTGCATAAGAATCAGCTTGTTTAAATCACAGGCTCCAGAGTACCATCCCAACAAAGAGTCTGATTCAGTAGATCTGGGGTGGGACCAGAGAATCTGAATTTCAAACAAGACTCTCCCGGTGAGATTCTGATGGATGGGCCAAATTTGGCTTGGGCTTTATAACGGAGTAGAAAAAGGCACCTCCTGCTGAATATGTGTGGTTCCAGCCCTTAACAGAAGGATGTAAATGCAGTGTGAAAATGGCTCCCTCACACCTGCCCAGGTAGTTTTTGTCTTCATTCTTCCAAACCCACTGGCTCCATCTTGCTGCCTTCAGTTGTGGGTCCTTCCCTTTCCAGCTGCTTTTTGTTTCTCTACATGGCCATCTTTGGATCTGATGTTTTGGACTGTCCCCTGTCATTTCCCAGCTGCCTTCTGCAGAGGCCACGGCTTTTTGTTCCACTCTGGCCACACCCCTCCTTCCTAGCTCAATGCTGTTCCTCAAAGCCCAGCCTGCATTATAGCTTTGCCACCCCATCCCTCCAGTTGCCCAGGAGGGGAGTGTGAACACCCCATCCACATCCCCACTAATCCACCTCCCACTGACAAGTGCAATTAATTGCTTGTCTCCAATGGTGCTAATTTAAAGATTAAAAGTGTTTATTCCTTTCCAAGTGAAAAGTGGCTTGTCTTTTTCAGATCAGAAGATTAACTGGCTTTCCTCTGAAGCCATTTAGGGCCATTGAAACACAAATGCTATGTCAACACATTTTAAAAGAGAGATTATTTATAAGGATGCAATGGTCGTCAAACCTAGCTGATCATCCACATCACATCACATGAGAAGCTAAAAATTAAATAAAAACAGATGTCACCGTCCCCACCTCCATGGAGAATCTGGAGTGGGGGCTCAGGACTCAGATGGTCCTGCTGACGAATGATGGTGAGCCTGGCTTGGGCAGCTGGGATCCCAGAGAGCTCCGGGCAGCATTGCTGTGTGTATTCCTCTGTCTTGAAGATCACTCCAGACAAGCTTTCAAACCCTGGGCAGCTTACAAATGCCTTCCCCGAGGTTCATTCTTCTGTCTGCTACACTCAACAGCCGCACTTCTGTCCAGCTCATTTAATAGCTGCACTTCGTCAAAGTCGATTGATACTAAGGGAGATTTGGAATGGCCTTAAATAGTTCCCTTACTCAGGCTGCAGGGTTCAGGCACACAGTGTTACAATCTTCCTGGGAAGCTGCAAACATTAATTCAGCCTTATCAAGTTACAGAAAGTCCCAGATTTACCACCTAATAGGCCCCACCCATCTGTTTTAAAGTCTACTTTTTGGTGTCACAGCAGGGCATTCATGGCCACCAAAACCCACAAGGAATATGCACTCCAAACTTAGCGGGGTCTCTCAAAACCAGGCTCTCAAAACCCACAAACACCTTCTTATCAGTGCCAAAATGGCTTATTCTCCCTAAGATGATGTATCCTGTAAAAAAAATGGTCAAAACTGGTTTCTGAAGATGACTGTGGCAGGTTATAGAAAAATGTTTACCTGGCCAGTTAGGAATGTGTTGGGTTCTAACCAAAGTTTAACACAGTCTCCCTTTCTTCCTCTCGCTCTCAAATTAAGACAAAATAAAACAAACAAAAAACCTTGAGTTCTAACGTTTGCCACTGCCTGTGGTATAAATGCTTCCACCATTGCTGATTTTGGGCTACCGGCCTGACGCCACTGAGTCTGAGTTGGGAAGAGATGTGCAGAGTTGGGTGAGGATATGCACGATGAGCTCGGATAGTCCAGGTCAGCCCCGGCGCTGGTCTAATGCTCAGGGCCAAATGGCTGCAGTTCTGTGGCCCTTCCCCTACACCACATAATGTGCACTGTGCTCAGCACTTCAGATCAATCCATCCTTTATTCATTCACTCAACAATGATATATTATGCACATATGATGTGCACCACTTAAGAGCCTCACCTCGTTACCACCCTGCAAACAATATTTATAGCTAATGCTTATTAATTTATCAGGTGCTGGGGACTGTTCTAAACCTGCTTCATATATTACTCATTCAGAACTCTCAGCAACCATAATGCTACTCAAGGTAGGTAGGTAGCATGACTATTTCTGTTCCATAGATTAGAAAACACAGCCCAGAGAGGCTAAAGGATTTTCTCAGTGTCACAGAGCTAGAAGATGGCAGAGCTGAAAAGCAAACTCAGGCAACCTGAAGATAATAACCTCATTATTACCTTCAAATGGCCAATGGGAAAAATCAAGGATGAGAGACTTTAAAGGACATATTCCAAGCAACACAGAAGGTAAGAAAGGAGCAGGATTCGAACTCAGGCCTGCCTGCCTCTGAAGACTTGGCTCTTTTCCAGTCTGTCCAGCAGCCTTCCGAAGGAGTCAGCTTTGTAGGCTCAACAGAAGCTCTTCCCCTAGGGCTGTAACTCCATGCTCTCTATTCGTCCACCTTGAGTAATTTCGCAGATGGGAATGAGAATAATGAACTAATAGAAGTCAGTGTCTTTGCTGACTAAATGACCTTGGCAAAGGGCCAGCTCGCCTTTGTACTTCCTGGGACTGTGTGAGGAGGAAACTCCTGTAAAGTAAAGGTGGGGCAATGAACCAAACACTGTGAAATTACTTACAGAGCAGGAACTACTCCTGCTACTCTGAGGAGGGTATGCAGCAGGAATCACAGGACTTACTAAAAATGCCATGATAGGTGACTGATGTCAGCCATGTCCAGGCAGGAGTGGACGCTGCTCCAGCCCCAGGTCCTCCAGCTTAGGAGTACCGAGAAGAGTCCTCCCATGAGCTTCTAGGGAGAGCGTGCCAAGAACTCAAAGCCTTGGAAGAATTGCTGGCAGATAGTGTTTAATAGCAGGTGATATCAGAGCTGAGAACAAGCAGTGTGGACGTCCCACTGTGCAAAGGGAATTCCAGGAGGCCCAGGTCCAGGTCCTCCTACCCTATGTGTGAGCACTCAGGAAGGTCCAGTGCCCTTAGCGGTTAAGCCAGGGGCCAACTTGAATTTTGGTGCTGGCTTCTCCTTTTGTGCAAGGCTGAGAGTTTAGAGTGCTGCCGAACTCAAAAATTTGATGATCCTAAAATCTCATGACTGACAGCCCAAGCGTTTATGATTCTGAATCCAAAATTTCAAAATTCTGAAATTTTTAGAGTCTCTGGTTCTTAAATACTAACTCCCAGGATTCTGAGATCCCATGAGTCTAAGCCCCTGTAAATGCCAGAGTGATCACTCTAGGCTGTGCTCACCACCATCCTACCCCCAGTCCCCACCATCAATTGTTGATAGCTTACAAGGTCAAACATCCTGGTCCGGCCTTCTCTGCAAGACTGTGTGCTCATCATTTTCCCAAATGCACTAAGCTCAGTCATGCCAGAGTGCCCTTGCACTACCTGCTACCTCCACCTCCCCTGACCCAGCTCAGCTTCTGTAGGAAGCTTTTCCTCACCTGCAGCTCTAGAAGGGGACTGGTTTTTCCTTGGGGCACAGACACAGGGGACTAAAAAACATACACCAGGCAACCAGTGAGGGCCAACCTCAGGCCCTGAGCTCCAGCTCCTTCCAGGGCAGCTCTGAGCATCCTCTGGGGGAAGTTAAGGCTCCCACAGGCTGTATGTCAGCTCCGTACTTCTGCAAATCACTGCTGCTCAGGCTGTGTGACCAGGGGCCTCAGCCTGGCTGACTCACGACTCAGGAGACCCAGTGGGCTTCACACATGTATTTACACCTAGCCTGATCTTGTCAGCAGGGAGGTGGAAGGCCCTTTTTCTCTGCTTCAGAACACCTTCCAGCAATGTATTCTCAAAGGGAGGAGTCCCATGAAGGACCAGTGACAAAGCAGAACCCAAGTGTTCTCCTGGCCTTCCCGTTTTTATTTCTTTATTGAAATATGTCAAGTAGAACAGTAGGAACAGAGGCTTAGGGAGAGACAGGCCTCAATTTAGTTCCCAGCTCTGCCATTTACCGTGACTTTGGGCACAAGACAAAATCTCTCTGAGCCTCAGTTCTCTCTTCGACCTCTTTGGGTCGCTGTGGAAATCCACAAGACAATGCCTGGCATGTTGTGAATGCTTCACAGCTGGTGCCATTACCTACTCATCAGTCTGAACTCCTTTGCTCCCTTCCTCCTTTCCAAAGGAAGGTCCCTAGGCTGGGTGCAAGCTCTCACCCTCTGTCCTGCATTTCTGAGAAAACCAGCCCTGCAGCAAACTGCCGTGGGACTTCCCCAGGTGCAGGACACAGTTGCTGCTCTTCAAGCGCCACTTACCACCTAGCCACTCCAATTCAATTTCCAACCCCTTCCCGTCTCAACCTGCAACTATTTATTTAACAACCCCTTAACAGTGATTTCTATGTGCAAGGTACTCCTAAGATCTTTATTTGTACTGCAACTTAGCCCTTATGATCACTCTATTAGGTAAGTACTACTAGTAACCCATTTTATAGATGAGAAAACTGAGGCATGGTTAAATTAGCAAGTGGTAGAGTCCACATTCTAAGTTCAGCACTTTGGCTCTAAATTCCGTGTTCTTAATACGTTTCCTGTCTATGGGACCAAGGGCAAGAGGGTGCATTTAATGAGCATCCACCCAGGCTTTGTGCTTAACAAATGTCTTGTTAGCCTCTTAACAAGGCCCTTAACAAATGTCTTGTCAGCCTCACTTTCTGATTTAAGGCAGATGAAAAAAATAAAGGAAGGCTAATGCTATCTTTTTTCTCATTCACTGCAATCCCCTGAGGCAGGAACCTTTATACTCTTAGGCCCATCTTACAAATGTGCAAAATGAGGCTAGGAAGAGGGGGCCAGGGTATTTATATATCGATCCCAGCAGTCATTGGTTAAGGACTGCTCCAGGGGCAGGTTAAGTTCCAGAACATCCAGCCTGTCCTGTGCAAGGCAGAGCAACCTTCCAGGGCTTGAAGAAAGCCCCCAGATAAAGAGAAGCAGGCATCTGGGCAACTGGAAGCACTGTGCACACCTGAGAGGTAAGGCCGGAGCCACACCCCGGCCCTGACAGATCTGCTACACCAAGCCTGGCACGTGGCAGAGGTGCCACAGGCGTGTGTTTTGTTTTCATAAACATGCAT
Organism: Nomascus leucogenys; assembly: GCF_006542625.1. Lineage (NCBI taxonomy): Eukaryota > Metazoa > Chordata > Mammalia > Primates > Hylobatidae > Nomascus > Nomascus leucogenys. The sequence goes on from NC_044395.1 coordinate 72,336,922, forward strand.
TGCAAGAATGAATGAGTGCATGAGTCATGTCTTGGCTCAATGCTTCTAATGACCAACATTTATACTCCTCCAGGAAGACTTTAGTACTGTTTTTCTTTGGTTTCCTCTGCCCTTTGGCCCTGTATCCCTCATTGTGCATTGAATGTTCCACTGGACTGTGAGCTCCTTAAGGAGGGACCTATGGTTTCACCCTTCTCTGTATCCGGAGAGCCCAGCCGGAGCCTGGCATTCAGTAGACGTTTATTGACTACATGGATTCATGGCACATGGGACAGAAATCCTTATATAAAGGTTTTGAGGACCTCTCTGGAAAATACCCAGAAAAAAGCTGATGGGCCCGCTGGTAAGCCTCAGAACTACCTTGGAGTTAAAAAGTCATCATTTAGCCTGTAATCCCAGCACTTTGGGAGGCCGAGGCAGGCAGATCGCCTGAGGTCGGGAGTTCAAGACCAGCCTGACCAACACAGAGAAACCCCATCTCTACTAAAAATACAAAATTAGCCGGGCATGGTGGCACATGCCTGTAATACCAGCTACTCGGGAGGCTTGAACCCGGGAGGCAGAGGTCGTGGTGAGCTGAGATCGCGCCATCGCACTCCAGCCTGGGCAACAAAAGCAAAACTCCTTCTCAAAAAGAAAAAAGAAAAAAGGTCACTGTTTATGTGGAACCTTCTTTCTGAAGTTTTTAGCACTTGGCACAGGTTCTGACACATGGTGAACATGGGCTCACCAGGTTTGTTTCACACACAATCCCCATTCAATCCTTTTGGGACTCTGCAAGTTCAATAGCATTACAGCCATTTTTTAAGTTTTATTTTTAATTATTATGGATACCATAGCCATCCTAACATAAGGAAATGGAGGCTCAGCAACGCTAAGGTTTTTTCCTATAGGCATATAGCTAAGGAACAGTAGGCTCCATCCCAGGGATCATGGGGCAGGTCAGTCAGACTTTGCCATCTTTCCTCCTAAAGGTCCCTGCCGACCTTTCTTACAACCTCTGCATGCTCAGTCTCCTGGGGGGTCACTGAAACCAACAGTAGAAAGCGTGGGAAGGCAGGGCAGGGCATGTTCAGACAATGGGAGCAGGCAGTCCAGCAGCAAAGTGGGTGGGGCCGACCTTCAGTTTGGGGATGCCCAGCCTCAGACTTGAAACAGCACCCATGGGGTCTGGGTGTGGGGTGGGCCAGCACTGTCTCCCAGGACAAAACCTTTCTTATCAGCCCTGGGGTTGCTGATGGGACTGGAAGGGATTGGTATTGAGGGAGACTCTTAAATCCAGACTTTGGTCCCAGGTGGGCCACTGTCCATGTTCCTGGGCTCTTAAGTGGGCTGAGAGTTTACTAACTGCTTGAGTCTGGTTAGGCTGCTGCTAGACCCCAAATGTAGAAAAACAAATGACTTCTGGAAACCTTGTGTATTTTTCTGTTTGTTTGTTTGTTTGCTTTTAAGCACAGAGTCTAAAGCTAAAGGCATGTCCTTGCCAGCTTTCAACATGAACTGCCAACATCGGCCTGTTTCTAGGCCCCGGCTCAGGCCATGTGGGCTTCCTTGCTCTTCTTGCATATGCTTTTCTCTTCCTTTAAAGCCACCAAAGGCAGAGACCCGGGTCCTCGAGATGCTATCAGAATGCCAGACATGGGCTGCCAGTAGAGGAACATCAACAGCTAGCTCAGGACAGGTGGGATGGACAACCTCGCCCAGAAGCTGCCCTCCAAAGACTGTCAGCCCATCTTCTCGCTGTGCCTTTCAGCATTATTGATTTTTTCCAGATCCCTCTATTTCAGGAACATACAACCTCCTCTCATGAGATTTACTCTAGAAAACTCAAGAAATATTATTTCCCTGATAGACATGCCCCCAAATATCAAAAATATTGCTCCTTCTCACTTCATGCCCTGTTTGTGTTCCTTTCATTCATGTGTTCAACTGGTGGATATTTACTAAGCACTGGGTGTGCGGCAGGCCTGATGCTAACTGGTGGAGACCGGGAGTAAGTCAGTATCCACCTCTTAAGAAACTCACAGTTTAGTGGGAAGAAAGAATTAAACCAGTAACTTGAATGCATTGAAATATGTTCTAAAAGTAGTTGTCACAAGGTGCTATGAAAATACAGTGCAGGATGTGACAACCTTTGTAGGGGGTTCAGGGCAAGTTTTACAGAATGTTATTTGCATTTGTCTCAATGGATGGATGAAGGGGCTTTCCTAGGAGGATAAAGGGGGCATTAAAAAACCATCACAGGTAGAAAAACAGAATGTATAAAGGCTAGAAGCATGGATGTGCATGGCATGCTTGGGAAGGAGTAACAGATGTGGGCTATGGCTGAGTGTAGGGATACAAATTCAATTTGGGAGAGGAGGTTGGATAAGTGAGTGGTAGAGAGATAGTGAGGGCCTTAGAAGATGGGCCAGAAAACATTAGGAAGTCATAAGGAAGCTTTGTTTGGATTCCTCCCACCTAAAGGTCTCCAAGAGATGAACTGAAATGTCAGGAAGAACTTTTCATCAATTTCTTAATTAAAAACTCTACTGTAGCAGCAGAAGGAACTGGCCCACTCTAGAAACCTAAGGAGGTGAGGTTTTTGTTTTACGTTGTTTCCCCCCAAATAACACAAGTCATGGGCTCTTCACCAAGCTCCAAGCCTCAATCATGGCCTCACTAGGTCTCTAACAAGGGCCCTGGCCCATTGCTCAAGACAGTATCCAGGATAGGGATAGATGCAATTAGAGGTGGTATCGACAGGCTGGGTCTGGTCCTCTGCCCTGATTCTTGATCCCTTCCTGACTACATCCTGGCTTTCCCTGGCACTGTAATGGGTTCCTCATTTCCCCTGAACATTCTGAGTTAGAGTAGCCAGGCCTGATGCTCTCACCATGGAAGCGACTCATAGACCACCCAGGTGAGAGGCTGGGCTGGCCCAGCCAGGGAGCAGGGTCTGACATGCTGTTAGGGACCCAGTCTGAAGACAACTCAGCACACAGACTCAGCCCTGCAGTATCAGGCAGAGTTATCTCCAGCTTCAGAACTGGGGTTATCATCTTTCCTGAATGTTCATTCACTCATTCAGCAAAAATGTGGATGACACAGTGCCAGGCACCCATCCGTAAGTAAGGTTCAGGCCCTGTCAACCTGGGCCTTGTGAGGTCCCACAGTTGGAACGTTGGGCACGGCTGGGGTCCCCATGCCTCTATGACAAGTTTACAATGCTGCTGGCCCAAGTGAGCCACAGAGGACAGCCTGATGATTGGTAATGAAGTGATCGTGTCCAACCAGGAGCAGAGGAGCCAAGAGGAAACAGGAAGAAGGAAAGGAGACAGGTGCCCTTGGCCTGCTTTAGTGCCCACTGTGTGGCAGGGCCTGTGCTTCGTCTGTATCAGCTCATTTAATCTGCATATGTAGCAGGGCCTGTGCTAGGGGCTTCACCCACATTTGCTCATTTAGTCTTCACAATGATCCCATGAAATGGGGAAACTGAGACCCAGAGCCTATAAGGATGGTGAGGAGTCAACGTCAGGGACCTCAGGGAGCTTTAGGTGTTCCCGCGTTAGGCAAGGGCCAATTGATGGGTGGCAAATAGAAGTGGCCACTGCTCTTGAAGGGGAGGTGAATGAACCTAAAAAACCACTTTCAACAAGGTATCTCCCTGCAGAGTGGAGGGAATGATGCAAAGAAAAGAGAGAAGGAAGGAGGCCCAGTGGGAGAAAGACCAGCAGGACAGAAACAGGCAGCAGAGCCGAAATGAAGAAAGGGGACCTCACTCTGGATAAAGGAAGATGGCACGAAGGATGGAGAGCAGGCTCTGAAACACTGGGGAAACAGGAGGGGAAAGCTAGACCTTCTGTAGGCAAAGCACACTGACCATGACCGTGATGCAAATGTCAACTAATTAAAAAGAGACTCTCAGAACCAGGGGGCACAAGGACAGCTGTTCCTGGCTGCTGCTAAGTGGTGGAGATGGGGAGGGGAGAGGGAGGGGGGACACAGCCAGGTGGGAGAGGTGCCATTTTCCTGGGGTACAGTTGAGCCTTACCCAGCAACAACCACTTCCCTCTGTTGTTGATCCCCATGGGGCTGAACAGTCCCACAGAGTTAGAGAGAAAAGTCTTTAAAGTCTGGGCAGGAAACCGAGGAACTCGGATAGCTGCGTGATACATTCATTGCTTTTTTCTCACCGAATTTGAAAGAGCAAAGAACTGGCACAACGGCGGCTGGGTCTGTCAGTGGTGTTCGCAAACAGTGTTTGGCTTTCTCGATTCTGGCCTGGGATCCACAAGAGATGGATCAAGAAGGGCAACATTTAGAAAGGTGAGGAAGAGAGAGTTTGCTTAGAGATTAAGTGATGTCATCAGCAGTGGGGGGAGGAGAAATGCATGAAACGGGTTACTATGGAGAGCTGCAGGGACGATGGAGAAAGAATTCACGTGTGGGAGGTACCGATGAGTCAGACGAGGAAACTATCCAGATGGGATCTGAAAACAAAACTTCCCTCCTCAGAAGTCTACATAGCAACACGGACAGCTTGGTAACAAACAAAGAAAATGGAAGCCAAGCGTGGGGATGATCTCACGGCAATTGCAAAGATTTGCACGCGGGAATCCAGTCTGGGGCAATAGTGTGGTTGGGGGCAGTAGGGATTAACACCACCTAATCTAAGGGTGAAAGTGTTTGGTGAGGTCAAAAGGGAAGAAGAACAGAGGTGAGAGCTCTGGATGTCTAATCTGCAGTTGGCACTTTGACCAGATGGAGGGAGAGAGAGGCTGTATTTCTGGCCCGAACTGCAGTATCAGTGGGGAGGCAAATAGGGAGGGTCTTTGCTGCCAAAGGAAAGGCTTTCATTCCAGTCAAAGCAGGGTGCTTGGCAACTTGCTGAGCTAACAACTTCCTCTCCCAGTGGCTGGAGAGAATGATGCCATGGTTCTCTCCCCTGTGCATCTTGGGGGTCTCTGAGAGTCAGAGGAAACTTAGGAGTCTTTTCCTGTGAACAAATGCACCCCCATGGCAAATGTGTGCACACACACACATACCTACATACACAGACCCCCTTTTGCCTTTTTCGGGGCATTTAGGAGGTCTCCAGAGACCATCATGGTTCTCCTAGGACTCTGCAGGCAGGCTCTATTCAAAGCCTTTTGGTATTCTGGGCTTATCAACTCCTATCACCCACAAAGAATTGAGTGGTGAAGTGAAGTGTTGGGAACTGTAAGGGAAATGCCTGTGCCTTTTCACAGTGCCTGCTTGAGAGAGAAGGGGAGGCCAGGTATTCACAGAGCCTGGGTTTTAGTAGACAGATGTCAAAGAGTGAATGGGAAAGAAATCTGTGGATTGTAGGCTTTGGGAGGAGATTCTCAAAACCAAAATTCTGCTTGTATAACCAGTGATGATCCAAACCAGGAAGAAAAAGGGAGGAAACCCAGAATAATTAGGACCTGGAGAATTCTTGAGGACCTTTTTCTTTCTTTCTTTTTTTTTTTTTTTTGTTTGAGACAGGGTTCACTCTGTTGCCTAAGCTAGAGTGCAATGGCACCATCTCAGCCCACTGCAATTTCCACCTCCCCGGTTCAAGTGATTCTCATGCCTCAGCCTCCCAAGCAGCTGGGGCTACAGGCGCCCACCTGCCACCATGTCTGGATAATTGTTTTTGTATTTTTAGTAGAGACGGGGTTTCATCATGTTGGCCAGGCTGTTCTTGAACTCCTGGGCTCAAGTGATCCACCTGCTTCAGCTTCCCAAAGTGCTGGGATTACAGGCATGAGGCACCACACCCGGCCCACAAGGGCTTATATTTTTAAAAGGGCATAGAAAGAAAATAGAAAGAGATTCAAAATTGCAGTTGATTAGGCTCTGTAAGAACAGAGTTAAGAAGATGAACAAGAAGGGGCCGCTGACTGGGGCCAATGGCATATTGTATGAGATGCCAGAGAGAAAGTGCAGCCCCTCAGCTTCCATTCAGCCGCTTGCATCCATGCCTGGGAGACTAATGTGCGATTTGAAGGGAAGAGGAAGGAAATTAACACTTATTAAATAACTGCTATGTTCCCTCACTAAAGTGCTCCACACATTATACGCATTATTTAATCTTCAAAACAACCCTGAGAGGAGCTATTGGTATTTGCGTTTTATAGACGAGAAAACTGGGATGTTAAGCAATGTGTTCAAGATTGCATACTTAATAAGTAGCACAGGCTTGATTCAAATCTGTATATGTCTTTTTCCAAAGTGTGTTCCTTCTGTGTCCACTGCCTTTCTGTCTAAACCTCAGAGGTCCTAGGATAAACCCCTGCTCTGGGCATTACTACCTTGGGCTAGCTCTGCCTGAGCTCACTGGGTAGCTGGTGAAGTAGAGGAAAGGGCTAAATAGTCACCATAGGAAACACTGGCTATGAGGCAGCAAGCACTTTCTAAGCACTTTTCACTAATTCATTTACTCCTCCCAACAAGCTTATAGGAAAGAGCCTTTAATCCCCACTCTTTTAAAGATGAGAAAACCAAATTCAGAGGCTTTATGGTAAGTCACCAGCTCATAAGTGGCAGAACCAGGATATGAATTCAGGCAGTCGGGCGTCAGCTCTGGGCAATTAACTACGCTGCTAAAAATGAACAAAAACAGAGTGCCTGACTGATCCCAAGAAGCTCCAGTTTCCCAGCCCAGGTGACCACAACACAGGACACTGGGTTATCACAGAACTAATAGGAAGTTTTGGTATGGAGAAGAAAAGGTTGGAAAACCAGATGGACGCATGGGATTTTAACCCAATGAGAGGAAAATGATTATTTATACTACAGACAATGGGACTTAACTCAAGCACAGGCAAGATTTCTTAAGAGCGGAAGAACAATGTCCCAGGCACATGAAAACAGCATGTACAAGTATCCTGAAAATGGACAGAGGGAGGTGCTTAAGAGAAGCTGAAGGAAGCCTCTGCAGCCAGGGCAGAGGATAGCAGGTGCACAGGAGTGAGATGGAGCTGGAGCTGAAGGGAAGGTGGAGCCAACCCTAAAGAAAGGGCCTGATATGGACAAACATGCTCCCCCAAAATACATCTGTTGAAAGTCTACTCTTGCAATGTGATAGTAATAGAAGGTGGGACCTTTGAGAGGTAGTTAGAATTCATGAGGTCGTGAATGGGATTAGTGCCCTTATAAGAGTCATGAGAGAGCTTCTTCTCTCTCCATCATGTGAAGATATGGGAAGGTGCTTTCTGCAACAGGGAAGAGGATCCTCACCACACCCTGACTATGCTGGCACCCTGATCACAGAACCTCCAGTACTTTGAGAAACAGATGTCTGTTGTTTAAGCCACCCAGTCTATTGTAGTTTGTTCTAGTAGCCCAAAGTAAGGCCCTGAAAGCCATCTTTAAGAGGTTCACCTTTATTCAAAGAACAAGGATCAAGATTGAAAAGGGGTGGGTTTTGAGTGCCTGTGATTCTTCGGCCCAGCATAGTTTTTATCAGAACAAGTCCATAAATACATCACATTTCTTTAACAGGCTAGGGCTGCATGCAGGTCAGGAACACATGTAAACAACAACAACAGCAAGAATGACTACAAACAGTAAGGATATAAAACTTTGAGAGTCAGTGCAGTATAATGGTTAAATGGACAGATTTTTGAGGGCTTCACTAACAGGGTTTAAATCCCAACCCCACTTACAATGTATGCACTTGGGCAATTTGTTCTACCTCACTGGGTGTATGATTTATGTTATAAATTAGGAACAATAATAGAACAACTCACAGAGTTGTTAAAGAGTTAATGCAGGTAAAGCTTCTAGAAGAGTGCCTGGCAGGTACTGAATACTCAATAGGTGCTGGCTCTTAGTATTGCAAGTAACATTTATCGAGCACTTACTATATGTTAAGTATATAGCAATGAAGATTTTACGTGCGTTATCCAATTTAATGATTGTGGTAGTTATATACACAGGTTTTTAAAAAATTTTTATCTTCAAAAATGAAGCTTTATTTCTATTTAATTGAGTGTGGGCTGGACTTAGTTGCCTGCTCCTAATAAATAGAATATGGCAGCAGTGGAAGTGATGATGTTTCACTTCTGAGACTAAACCATAAAAACCATTCCAGCTTGGGCACTCTCTCTTGGATCACTCACTATGGAGGAAGCCAGCTGCCATGTCATGAGAAAAGATCCACACAGATCATCCAGCCCAAGTCAAGCCTTCTGATGACTACAGCCCCAACCAACATCTTTACTACAACCTCATAATCCAAACCCACCCAGCTAAGACACTCCTGGATTCCTGACACTCAAAATTGTGTGCAGTAACATGCATTTGTTGCTTTAACCTGTTAAGACTGGTATAATTTGTTACATGGCAATAGATAGCTAATGCAATGATCATTAGACAAAGTCTTTCTTCATATCCTTGAGGAAGGTTGCAAACTCAAAATGTGAGTAATCAAGGACTGTGGCAAACCAGAGAATGCATGCCCTGTCTAACGAAGGTGTCTTTCTTTGTTCTGGCTGCTACAACAGAATACCATAGACTGAGTGACTTAAGAACAACAGAAATTTATTTCTCACAGTTCTGAAGGCTGGGGAGTTCTAGATCAAGATGCCAGCAGATCCAGTGTCTGGTGAGGGCACTCTTCCTGGCTCCTCAACCACTGTCTTCTTGCTGTGTCCTCACATGGCAAAAGGGGCAAAGGAGCTCTCTAGGGTTCCTTCCATTCTTAAATATGCTTCTCACTCCCAGCTTTGATGTCACCAGGAAAGTCTATGCTGTCCCCAGGCTAATCCTGCCTTGACTCTAATTGGCTGGATGGTGATGGAGTATGTGTCTAGCTCTTGTTCCACTTCCTGCCAATCTCTTTCTATTGGGACAGTGCCATGAGTATGCACCACTGAGTTACTGATCTAAATAGTGTTAAATTTTCCCAACTATGAACAGAATTGGTTCTAGTGCCAGGAGCGGGGCTAAGTGCTCCCATCTTCAATGGCAGAGGGTTGGCCTGGGCAGGAACGTAGGCAGTGCTTGGATACGGGACATAGGAGGGCAGTAGTGAGATGAGACCAGGGGAAGGCTGGATTCCAATCATGGAGGACACAAAACGCCAGGCTAGAGTCTCTCAAAGGGTCTCCATCTGACCCACTGCAGGTCCCCAAACCCCATTCCGTCAGGAAAAAGGATGCTTCTGGATCCTTTGCAAACCCAGAAGAGAATCAGGAAATCATGATGTGTTCAACCTCAGACATTCCAGGTCTGAGAGTTCAGAGTACAGAAAATTTATCTCCTTTCCTAAATGGAGAATGAACAAATCAACACACGAACTCATGATCAGCCTCCTGGAGGTAGCCAGTAAATGTGATCCTTCACAAGGACTTAGGCTATTGTGTGACTTCAGCTCTGATGAGCTCACTGCAAGGTTTAGTGCTGGGCAGCATGATCGAGCTGGCCTGTTCCCAGCACTCGGTCCTAGAGGCTCACGCCTCGACCCCACTGCCCTGCCTCCTGTAACGCATGCAGATGCTGAGGGGCCATTCCAAGTACCCCTTTGACATCCTGAGCATACACTCATCTTCTAGGAACAAGGATACTGGGATTCCGTTACTAGGGAATAGCCCCTCTGTCGCTCTGATCAAACATTTCACTTTCGCATGTTTAATGTTATCATTCAAAGTCATAAACGAGAAGGGCCAGGTTGCTGTGTATACAATACACAATGCACATTTGACAAACTTTTACTTAGAACCTACTGTGTGCCAGGTTCTGTTCTAAACATTAAAGAGACACAGTCTCTTGTCTCAAAGAGTTCCTAGCCAAAGGGAAGACAGATACAACAATAGATCCATAAGCTCCATCCTAAATGGTGAGTGCTACCACAGAGGTGTGTACAGATAGCTAAGGAAATTCCCAGCTAACTCTTGTTGAGAGTAAGGAAGGGCTTTACAGAAGCACTGGCATTTTGGCTGGGCCTTAAGGAATAAAGAAAAGTTTGCCAAGTGGACAAAGGTGAGACAAATCCTTCTAGTTAGAGGAATGGTATGTACCAAAGCAAGAAGAGATGAAGTAGGCTTACATATTATTAAGTGAATTCAAGGTAATCACAGATGGCTGGCACATAATTCTTCACAGAAAGGCAAAAAGGCTAGAAAGCAAATAGTAAGGCACCAGAAGAATCACGCAATCATGGTTTATTTTCTATCACCTTGGGAACGCTACCCTTCAGAGTGTTTATAGAACAGAGATTGTCTTAAACGATCCAGCCTGGTGGAATTAGATTTCTTTCCTCTTCATTTATGAAATGTAAGCAACTCATCCAATATTCTCAGAAAAAATAACTGTTGTCATTGGGGGCGTAGACATGTTTTAATCCATGATGACAGCTTGTCTTCAATCATAAACTGCTTGTATCTTTTTTTTTTTTTTTTGAGACGGAGTCTCGCTCTGTCGCCCAGGCTGGAGTGCAGTGGCGCAATCTCGGCTCACTGCAAGCTCTGCCTCCCGGGTTCACGCCATTCTCCTGCCTCAGCCTCTCCGAGTAGCTGGGACTATAGGTGCCCGCCACCACACCCGGCTAATTTTTTTTTTTGTATTTTTAGTAGAGACAGGGTTTCACCGTGGTCTCGATCTCCTGACCTCGTGATCTGCCCGCCTCGGCCTCCCAAAGTGCTGGGATTACAAGCGTGAGCCACCGTGCCCGGCCACTTGTATCTTATTGAACCAGGATTTGATGGTGGGCGGCTTCCTCTGATCCGCTGCCATGCTGGGCAGAACTTTTCAGCAACAAAAGGCAAAATGATGAGCTTCTTTTGTTAAGGTGCCCATAGGCCTCTGCTCAGGGCATGGAGTTATGTGACACTGAGGACATCAGCCACAGCTCTTGGAGAGAAGGATTGCACATGGCATGGCTTTCTGTCCTCAAACTTCATTATCTCAAGGCATAAGCCCTCTTTTTCATGGATAGAGCCAGTGTCCCAAAAACTCTTCAGGGAACTATAAATCCCAGTCATTTTCCAAACCTAAAGTGTGGCATTTTAATGCACCTGCCTTGCAGCTGCGGGTAAGAACAGCGTCTGCAGGAGGGAAATAGGAAGATACAAAAATACAAATGGCCTCTTGTAGTGCTGTTGGCATCTGACAAGGAGCCTCAGGTGTCCCCACGGGCCCCGGAGATGGTGTAATGCTTGTTTCTCTTTGGAGTTAGCATAGCTCTAGAAAGTGGGTGCTTCTTTATTCTCTGCCCCAGGCATTCCCCTGAGGAAAGTGAGCTTCATAACTGGGAAAGAAAAGTGATCCTTTAGAAAGAATCATGCTCTCCTTAGGGCAGAAGGAATGACACTCCAACATGGTATGGAGGGGATGATAGGACACAGGGAACGAAGCAGGGGTCTGTACAGTGGAGGGGCATGCAGAAAGCCAAGCAATACCTGTAACCAAACACTTGACCTTGAACTTGAGGCATCCTTCTCAAAGCCTCCCACAGGAAGCGCCTTCCACAGTTAGTTTTTCCAACCCTTCAGCACTGTGTGAATCCTCCACATCACATTTCTGATATGGGGTCCATGCCCTGCTTGATTATCTCCTGGCATGGGGAACTCACTACCTCATAAAGCAGCTAATTCTCCTGTTGAATGGCTGTGGGTGAGAGAAAAGTCTTTCTCAAGTATACAAGAAATCTACTCTGCAGTCACATCCACCCATTGGTTCCAAGTTTTTGCCCAGGGGAACTCTGCTACCAGCCAGTCCTGATTTGTGGAGCTGCTTTGGGCATCCCAAGTCTTCCCTTCTGGAAACTGAATACTGTACTTCCAGATCCTTTAACCATCCTCATGTGTCATTCTTTGTCTCTGAGAGGTCAGATCACATTTTCTTCCCTCTGGAACTTCTCCTTCTGAAAATCCCCAAGGGATCTTAGTCCAGGGCTATACTCTCTCCTTCCCTGTTATTCTGCCATGGGAGAGAGAGGCTTTGATCCAAGCCAGTGCCCACCACCTGGGGAGGACAGGTTGCTTGGCAGGCAGTAGCCTTGTCTCACCCTCAACTGTGCTGTGGACTCTGCTAACTGCTGTGCTGACTCTCCCCCTGGCCAGGTGCAGGAGAGAGTGCTGATGGTCTGTGGGCTGGAGAACACAGTGCTCTGTGATGCTGCTGAAGAGGGTGAGGTTGCTCCTTGTCCTTCAGTTTAATTGCTGTGGATGGTAGAGAGGAAACCCAGCCCTGCTGCCAGCAGCTGTAACTGCTCCCCCTTAGATGGTCAGAGGATCTCTGTCCTCAATTCTTGGCCCCTATTCCAGAGGAGTTATGTGCAGTGGGCAGGATCCAGGCAGCCTGGCTCTTCTGAGGGAACTGTGCCCAGAGATACCAGGCAAATGATGAGCGAATGCCCCACCACTTGCTGGTAGCAGGAGGAGAGCATTCCCATGTCTCATGGGCTCCCCATGAAATGGGCTTTCTCTTCCGTAAAGGAGTGAGTGTCTAGAGGAGTTCATGGGTGCACGGCATAGAGCCAACTATCGCTGCTCCAGGAAATGGGGATGGCATTCATTACTGAATTCCCCAAATGCCTCTGCCTCACCATCCATCTGTGAATAGGGGTAAGACAAGTGGATATATTAGTTGGATTCAACTCCGGCTGCTTTTATTCTCTCACCCTCCCTAGGGAAAGCAAATGCCCATGAAATTTAGAAAGGCAAGAGGAGCAGGAGCCGTAGCTGAAGCACTCAAAGGCTGATGTAAGCCCTGGCCTGGAAGGAGTTAAGGATCAGCACCCAGGGAGTGGGCCAAACATTCCGTGTTATAGAAGTAAGGAGAGTCACGCGGAAGGAAAATGTCTGAGTGTATCTGAACCATGGCTCCATCCGAACCTAAGCCCTCCACCCCACCTGCGTTCTGGAATTCCTCTCAAGCTTTACTGCCCACAACCATATTCTCATTCAAATGGGACTCTATCTGTCTCAACTCTCATTTCAACCTAACTCTGACTTCATCTCAACCTTAACATCCTTTTGACCCCAACCTTCATCCCAGCTCTAGCCCTGCACAGACCCTGACCATACCCTGGCGACTCCATCAGCTATGATTCACCACCGCCTGGCCTCAACTTGAACATGCCCCAGCCACACCTAACCCAGACCTCAGCAGACCCAGACTCCCCTCCCAGCCCATGGCTGCCCAGGCCAATCATGTTTCCTAGAGCAGAGCATGAAAGGGGTCCCACCTGTCATCAGGGAACAGATGAAGCAACAGAGCTGCTTTGCTGTGCTCTGTGTTTCTCCTTCCTATTCTCTAACATAACTGTATGTCAGGTAGCCAGACACCTTCCTGCACCTTAGAGAATTCAGACTCAGTTACCTGACACTTCTATGCCTTGAGCCCCGGCCGTGGCAGACCTGAGTCAATGGCCTCCACTCTTACTTCTCTCCACTCTGCTGGGTAATGGGAGGCAGTGTGGGGTGTGGGTGGTCAGGGCAAGGTGGATACAGGAGACCAGCTCCTCTTCCCTTCCTTAGTTTTAGATTTCTAGGCTATGAAGGAGACTCATGAGAAAACCACTGCATCACTGTTAAAAATCATTTGGTTTTATTCCCACTACACTTAAACTGTTTTTAAGACAAAATTCAGACTATGGTTATCTCCTCCACAGAAACTAGTTAAATCAATCCTTTTCAAAGTGAATTTGAAGTGGCTAGACTTTGGAAGGAATGAGATGGAGGTGCAAGGGTGTCACAGATTTTCACTGACTTGGAGGAGGAGGGCACTTGTGCACATGAGTCTGGGGTTCAAGGTCTCTTCTTCCATGGGCTTTTGGATTTAGAGCAAAGAGAACCACATAGAAGCAAGAGGGCTTTTTGTTGGGGGCAAGTCTCAGAACACAGGAAAGGATCACATTTTCTCCTTAATAAAGTTAGAGAGAAGCGCCGAATGCAGACCACAAGTGGGGGCCCTCTGAGGGCGCCTTTTGTCCGATCTGCAAGCTGGGAGATATCTTTTCAGTGCCTAGAAGCTATCAGATGGAAGAGAGCAAGTTCACGTTTCCTGAGAGTGAAAAAAGTCAAGACTACTCATGCAGCGATGGGTAAGAGTTCTATGTGGCAAGGAGGACATATGGGTGTGTGATCCTTCCATGCTATGCCTGTATTCTGCATATCTGTCTTTCTTGCTGCAGGCAGCCTTACTGCTGTACTAGTCCTAATTTGATTTTTAACACCTTCAACATGGTCCTCTACAACAAGCAAGGTGTCGGCAGTCCTGCTGGACCAGAAGCCTCACATCTCATCCCACGGAGGTTCATAGCAGAGAGATTGGAGAGTCCCAAACAGCCATGTGAGGATAAACATTCCCCAACAGTGCATCTCCCTATTGTGATTTTCTCCTTGTGAACTGCGTAACTTATATCATCACCTTAATAAAAATACATCTGTGAGAGCAATTGTACGTCACTGAATTTTAAACTAATAGCCATATTTTCCAAGCACCTACTATGGGCTAAGCATATAGCCTGGATTAGTGGCTGCCAGGGCTGTTGTAGAAAACCCTCCTTTGGTAGGTAGGAGGATAATCATCATAATGTCTGCAGTTTCTACAAGATAAGAGTCTGTTGTAATGACTCAGCTCAGCTATTTATTGTACCTTTTCTGGTTTTCCACCTTGGCACCTTGTGACAACTATCAAATTACAGTTAAAAGTTGAAATATTCTGTCTCCATAGAGCTAACTTTTTATACTAAATGAACTGAAAGCTGGTAAGTATCACAAAACGCTGATATTTCCAGCCCCCTGTCTACCTCCAAAGTCGCTTACAGAAATGGTTCAACATTTATGTACTATTTCAGCCATGTTGAAAGGAAGGGATGGTTCCCAGTTGCCACTGCAGTACAATAAAGGCAAAATTGAACACCAGGGACCCAGAGGGTTAAAATGCCATACAAGTCGGGGCAGTATACCAAAATAATTGCAAAATGTGGCCAAAGCCATATTCTGGAATCACAATCATCAAAACAAATATGATAATCAGAATACATGGGAGATGCCTGAGATAAAAGCCAGCAGAACAGAAAGGACATGGAAATTATCAAAGTTAAATATAGTCCAGGGTCATGTCCTTGGCCAGTGGATGTTCCCATCCCTGCCCTTTTGGAAGAAAGCCCAAGGCCTTGCCCCATAGATGTGGGTCTTCAGGTTCTTTGCAGGAGGGTGAGGCCAGGAGGAATATTATCTCTGGAGGGTTTGCACTGAGGTGAGGGTCTCGGGGCCAGGTTGGACCAGGAGGAGGCCTTCCTTAGGACAGCTTAGAATAGCCTAAGTGGAGAAAGAACCTACTCAATTCAGGGAGGAAGCAAGCTCATTGCCAAAGTGCTGAGCCTAATGGATGCAAACCAGCAGATTGCCAAGCCCAGGACTTGGGAACAAGCTGGGATTTTACACGTCATAGGCAGAGACAATGTGTTCAGGCCAAGGCCGTAAAGGGGAGGAATGCCTGAGGATGGCTGTGGATGGCAGGGGCTGGTTTTAAAGGCTGGCGTGTCCAGCTGACAGTCATCCTTCTTTGCAATCATACGGCTTTCTGACAGACCAGGCAAAGGGCTGGTGCTCAATCGCTGAAAGCAACCTCCAATCAGATTAGCAAACCTTCCCTTGAGGAAACAGACCAGGCCACTTCTGCAATGAAGAGGCAATTAGGGAAGCTGCCTTCCCCTGAGAGAGCCACCACCGCTGAGACACAGCCTGTGCCACTTCAGCACACACGTCTCTGTTCTGCAGAGCCAGAGATAAATAGCAAAGGCCACTGGGCTTCGGCTCTATTTATTATTATTCAGAAATAGCACTGCGGAGCGTTCTCAAAGTCAGCTGCATGATGTAGCCAGCCAATGCTGCCAGATGATTTGGGGGACAGGAGAGGAGATATTCCCAGTGACCGTGTTATCCCAGACAGTCAGGAGGCACTGCAGGACAAGGGAGGTGCATAAATTTATTTGGCCACTGAACTTAATAAACCTAAAAGGAGGGCAAAGGAGAAGAGGAAGCATGGCCAAACAAAGGTTTGGAAAGCTACAGGAAAAGGGACCAGATCCCCTGGGATTACGAGCAGCAGGAGTAAAGAGTGGCAAGCCATGGCTGCTCCAGAGAAGAGAGGGAGGGAGGCCAGGGCAGAGCTCCCAGCTGCCTGTTGCATGCACTGAGTGGAGGCCCCACCCGCAGCCATTCACTCCTTGAAGCAGTGGGTCCTGAGCGCCCTATAAGAAACATTGTGTCTAAGATGTAGCTCTCTCCCTGAGGAGTTTACAATGGATCTGCCCAGAAGAGAAATTATACAAAACAGTAATCAGAAAACCATACATTAAAAAGTATATACTACCAGCCAGGCGTGGTGGCTCACGCCTATAATCCAAGCACTTTGGGAGGCCAAGGTGGGCAGATCACTTGAGGTCAGGAGTTTGAACCAGCCTGGTCAACTTGGTGAAATCCCATCTCTACTAAAAAATACAAAAATTAGCCGGGTGTGCTGTCGGGCGCCTGTAATCCCAGCTACTTGGGAAGCTGAGGCAGAATTGCTTGCCGGGAGGCAGAGGCTGCAGTGAGCCAACATTGTGCCACAGCACTCCAGCCTGAGTGACAGAGCAAGACTTCATCTCAAAAAAAAAAAAAAAAAAAAAAAAAAAGGAATATACCACCATGTGGCCTAGGGGAATGTTGCTCTCAATGAATAGATCAGAGAGTACCCAAGATTTATGCAGAGAAGACTCTGGAAGAAGGTGAGTCGGGCAGAGGAGGCATACGCACACCAAGTCGCACTCCTGTCTTCCAAGAGTCGCCGTCTCTTTGGGTCACCTGTTGTGATTCCTACTCTCCCACTTAAACAAATGTTTCTTATATAAAGGAAAAGAGGCTGCCCCCTCAGTCTCTGTGGGGAGCTGGCAAGGCACCCACACCTGCATCGTAGGCAGGAGAGAAGGTCTATTTTTGCTATGACCCAGGGCTGATCTGACATGTTAACAGCCCCCACTGGGCCCAAGTCAGTTTCCATGGCGTCTGGAGCCTCCACCCTCACCCTGACCATAAGTTCCTTGAAGACACAGGATGGTTATATATGACCAATAAAGTGGCACAGTGCCAGGGTCGGAGCAGTGCTCTGCAAAGGAACCATTTGATTTGGGTCCGTTAAAAACTAGATTCCTAGGCTGTTCTCAAGCCTGACACGTGAACCCAGATGATCAGGCTCAAAAGGCAAAACAGCAGCAGCCCACAGACACATGTGCGTCCTAATCACCAACTCCTTCAACTTTGACCTGGTGGTGAGGCATTGAGGTGTCACAATGCATTTTTCAAGGGAATGTGTCTTTAATTAAAAACAGCCCTGGTACCACAGGCTAGGAAATCAGCATTTCCTTCCAAATGCTACCAACAGATGCCACCCTGCTGAGGCGTGGGAGGCTGGTGGCTGGTGGCTTTCTGCCCACCCGCTTCTAGCTACTGGCTCATGGGGGCAGCCAGGATGCTCTTCTCCCTAGCTCCCTGCTCAGGGTCAGCAGCTCAAATCCTGGGAAGGAAACTCAGTGTCTGGGTTCCTAGTGTGTGAACTCCCTAAAGGCAGTCTGTATCCCTGTCCTCCCAGAGGGCAGGCCCAGCAGTTCCCAGAATCAAAGCTGCCTCTGCTCTCTGCACAGTCTGGTCTGGCTAAAGGGCAAGGCCTGGAGAGTTTGGGACTCCACCCGGCCACAGTCCTGGGACTCATCAGTTCTCTATCTTCACCACAAGCCAGCCTTCCTCTGCTCAGCCAGGTCCTCTATGGGACCCCGGTTCCCCAAAATGAAGTCCCATGATACATCTGTACCCAGATAACTCCCCGTATCCTCTCTGCCCACCCCCACCCAAGCTCCATGCTCTCCCCAGTCACTAGAGGCAGCTCCATGCAGGAATCTCTGATCTCAGCCCTTTCTAAAGACAGTCACTGTGCCCCACATTTTATTCAATGTTGTCCTCGGTTCTAGCTTTGTCCCTAAATTAGTTTGTGAGCTGGAACAGGGAACTAATAAGGGGACTGGACCAAGTCCTGAGACCCCTCTGCTATGTGAGTCTCAGGTCTCCTTTCCTCTGTGGACTGACTTCTGTCTGTCTTGTCTGAGGTCACCTCTATCCCTGCTGTCTATGTAAACAAAGATTAACACACAGTGACAAGTCCACAGCTAAACCTTAAACCCCATCGGTGCAACTAGAAGTCAACTCAAAGCTCCCTGCACTACCAGGGTTACGCCCTGCAGCACTATCAGCTGAGACAACAGCATGGGCTGGGCACCTTCCGCCTCTCCCCACCCTTCTTTGTCTCTCTGGACCCGGCTCCCTGGCCCTCCCACAGGGGAGGATCAGAGACAGTGGGAAACCCAGAGCGAGGGTGTTTAATCTCCCAGCCTCTTCCTGTCAGGGACTCCCTGTGCTGGCTCCTGTTCCCCTGTGTCCTCTCTCCCTTCAGGCCTGGAGTAGGAGGGATTCCTGCTGTTTCTAGCCCCAGGGTCTCGTGCTGTCCCTCCTGGCAGCTTCCCTACATCCTGCTCACACCTCTACACTCATCTCTTGATGAAACTCTGCTCAAATTACCCACTTTGAGAGTGCCACCTGCCCCTTGCCAGCACCCTGCCATCAGATCCTGTGGTCGGGGGATTGAAGATTGTGTGGAAAACCGGGGAGCAGGGAAGTGAGTTCAGAAGAAAACCTAGGAAAAGCCCTAACACATTTTTATGTTCATTATACTCAAATAATAAAGACAGCAAATGAAATAAAGGGCACATCGGTGGTATTTTTACATGTCTTAAATGAGCAATCAGGGGCACTGTATAATTAATTTCCATTTACCATCCTTTGCTTGCTAAAACTTTCTCAAGATTTCTCTCCTGCAGTTTTCAATGACACACCTGAAAGTCTGCTTTGCTTTGCTGCAGATAATATGTACACTAAGAGGCATTTTCCCCTGGGTCTGGAATTTTAGTTGAACGATGGCTGTCTAATTTTACAGCTCAGAACTGGTGGCTCCTGCCTCCTGTCTTACTGTGTCTCCAGAAATGCAGCAGCACTTGATGCTTCAAGTGAAAAGGCCTGGGTGACCCTTACTTAACCCAGGCTGTTAGCTGTCACTAAGACATTTCTCAAGCCCTCCCCAGTATACACAGGGAATTATACACTGGCACCCTCCAAGACAGCTTCCTGCTAGGACATGTTAGAGACAGTGGGGTCCTGGCTTGACTCTGTCAATGCCTCCTCGGTGCCACAGCCCTTGGTAGCTTCATAGAACTTAGTGGAGGCTGGGTGCAGTGGCTCATGCCTGTAATCCCAGCACTTTGGGAAGCTGAGGAGGGAGGATCCCTTGAGCCCAGAAGTTAGAGATCAGCCTGGGCAACATAGAAAGACCCTGTTTCTAAATAAACAAAAATAAATTAGCCAGGTATGGTGGTGCATGCCTGTAATCCCAGCTACTCTGGAGGCTGAGGTGAGAGGACCACTTGAGCCCAGGAGATCTAGGTTGCAGTGAGCCATGGTCACCACTGTCTTCCAGCCTGGACAACATTTTTTTCCCGCTGTCTATACATGAGGAGTGATCTGAATATACTAGAACTGAAATCCCCACAACAGAGGGCAAGGCTTGCAGAAATAAGCCCTTGCTTATTATAAGCCTTGAATTTCATGAAAGACACGTTTTCCTGCTTCTTTTAGGCTCCCACAGAATCTAGTACAGCTCTGGGCTCCACGGGAGCTCAATGCATCCTGATTGAGATGCTGATACATAGGGTGACCCATCTTCTTGGTCTGCTCAGAACGGTGCCTGTTTTGGCACTGAAAGGCCAACTGGGGCAGACGGCCATCCTTCTACAGCAAATCTCTCACCTGCTCAGCCTGGAACTGCTCACATTATCTTGGCATGGGACAATATTAGAGATGCTCTCTCAAGGTGGAGCATGAGATGGAGATTCTTGATTCTTAAATAAACACTTTGCCGAGGAAGGGCCCTTGAGGAATCCTGGCCAGGAAGTGATGCAAGCAGGTCAGGGCAGGGGAAGATGCTGGGCAAACAGCTGCATCGTTCGAGTCTAGCCTCGCTCTGACCCCACGGGGAGCCCTGGGGCATAAAGCGCATCTCACAGTTGTCCCATCCGAGGCGAGGCTGGAATTTTTAGACATCCATATCTTAAGCACCCACTGGTCCTGGGCCATATTGGGGAGTGGGACCTCATATCCCAGGCATTTTGGGGTGAGGCACCCCTGGAAACAGAAATTTCAAAAAAGGTAGGGCTTGGAGCTTCTGGCCACCAACACTCATAGCACCTGGGGACAGGTGAACTGGCCAGCAAAAGGGATCTGGATGGGACACCAAAAGCAACCATTATAGTAACGTGGCTCCAGCTGGTATGTGGGGTGCCAAGGGAGTGCCTTCAACACCGTTGCCAGCCTTGCTGCCATCCCACTTACCCAAAGTGTACCTAGGCCTTATACGTGTGGCTCCACTGCAATTTTCTGGCTTGCATTCTCAGGTCTGACCTGAAACCCTTGTCAGCTAGGGCCCCACTAGACCCCTACTAGAATTTGCCAAAGTGTTTCCCAGAGATGGAACCTTACCCTTGCTCCCCCAGACCTGGTTTGGACTATGCTTCAAAACTGCTGAAGCTTTGGATCCCCGATCCCTACCCCAGCCTGACTGAGTCTTATATAACCCAAGCCACCACTTCACACAGGTACTCTGTCCATCATCAGATGGTCCTACTCTGCACAGTCACAAAACTAAATGGAGCCCCAGGTTCTAAGCACTGTGAGCAGGAGGTGCTCAAACCACAGTCTTGCTTAACAAGGTCTAACCCTGGTCTCTGCATGACCTGCAGAGGTTCCAGCATGCCTTGCAGTTGGCCTGTGTAGATTTGGACACAGTCAATTTCCCAAGGCTTTTAGAAATGCAGTTTTTAAGTGTCAAAACATATGTGCATGGCCCTTGTAGCAGATGCTGTTTATGCCCAACTGATATCCTTGGAGCCTCCTTTCTTCAAAGTGCTCCCCGCTAACCATCCTCCCTACTCCCATCTCACCACATTTAATTATCAGAACTTTTGCCCATGGGCTTCATTCAAATGCACAGAAGGCTGCTCTGCCCCAGCACGTGGAAGGCTGAAGTGCTAGAAATTAACACCCCCAGAAAGCAACTCTCAACCAATGACGGAAGGGAGCTAGAGGATAAATACCCCAGCTCCCTCCTCTCTCATGGGGGATCATTCTAAGCATGAATTTTACACCTGTTTCCCAGAGTATCCCAGTAGGATTAAGCTCTTCCCACAGTGGTGCCTGGCAGCTCTTATTGGTGGTTTCCCTTCCTTGTCTTATCTCCCTGCCCCACTGGCATACCTTGAACTTCCTGAATAAACTGCATGCAGTTGAATCTGTGTCTCAGAGTCTGCTTCTGGGGGAACAGCCTCTCCAAGGCGAAGCTGGAGAAGCTGGGACAAGCCCCGCGCCGTGTAGCTCAGGCCCTGTTTAGCTGGCTGCTGTGCATGCCTGAGTCCCGTGTCAGGACCCAGGTGGGAAGCTCTTCTGCACTGAATGACCCTGGAGAGGAAGCAATAGTCTGGCCAAACATCCCTCTTTAGGTGCCCCATTAGGATTCAGAGGCAATCTCTACTTTCTCTGGAGGCCATTTGATCTGGGGAGGTGATTTTAATCAGGGATTTGATCATCCTACGGACGATTCCTTATTCACGCTCATTCTTCTCCAGCTCCCTCAGGCCCCTTAACAACATTAGACTGCAATTTCAGGTTTATATAATTTGGTGCTTAATGCACCTTACCACTAGCCCAGAACAATTGAAGTAACTCGCTGAGGTGTCAGCTCATATCAGAGCCACCCCTTCCCAGAAACCTCCACTCTGGGTCTGTGGCTGCACCCAGGGCCCCAGCATGGAGCAGAGGGAGTCTGGGAAGTTGACTAATCCAGGGGTCCAGGCCCTGGTTCTTTGAAGCCTTGCTGTGTTATAACTAGGGTATTCCACCATTCTTCAAGAGGATGACTGTGGAGCTAGCTATGCAGCCAAGCCAGGCTCAGTCTGTCCCGACCTCTTCCGAGAGCCTGGGTATCCGCTCTGCTCAGCAGTGTCCATCTATCCAAATGCCCCCTAAAGATCGTCCCTCAGCTGTCTCACAGGCAGGTCACATATGGCACATTCAGCACTTCCCTCTGGATCTTACTCACCAAACCTGTTCTTCCTTTCATTGTGTCTGGCCCATCTTGCAAACTGCACTGTCCTTCGCCCTGTCACTCAAGCTAGAAACCTGAGCTGCATCTTCCATTCTTTCCTTTCCTTCATCCCCTACATTCATCAGCAAGTCCAAATAGATCTCGGATGCACCCACTTTTCTCTCCCTACAGCCATTACAGCCTGAACAATTATCATGTCTTGCCTGAAGCATCGCAAGCACCTCCCAGATGATTTTCCTGTGGCTACTCTTACCCATACCCAAATTATTCATTACACAGTAGCCAGAGAGAGCTTCAAAAATGCCCATTTGCATACTTTTGTTTGTTGAAAGCTCATCAGCATTGTGTATTGCACTGAAAGTAATATTCTAAAAAGTCCCACACGACAAGGCCGCTGCCTAATTCTTCAATACCATCTCAAGCCATCCTCCTGCTTCCTTACCACCCTCCAGCCACACTGGACTTCTTGTGGCTCTGAGACCATGTTACCTCCTGCCTCAGGGCCTTTGCATGTGCTGTTCCCTCTGCCTCGAACACTTTTCCATGCTCTTCACATGGCTCTCTCCTTCCATCCTTTTAAGCTTAGAGGGGCCTTCTCCAATCATCTAACCTGAAGCATGCTCCCCACCCCACATTAGATTTATTTCATATCATTCTTTTTATGTCTTTTAAGGCATTTATTATGGCCTATAATAATTTCATTTGTTTCTTGTCTGTCTCCCACACTAGGCTGGGAGCTCTGTAAGAGCAGGGACTAGGTCAATCTCATATTCCCAGTGTACAGCACACTGGCCTTGCACATGGTTAGTGATGGATTCATTTTCTATTGCTTCATAACAAAATACTGTAAGCTGAGCAGCTTGAAACAACACAAATTTATTATCTCTTAGTTTCTATAGGTCAGAAGTCCAGGTACAATGAGCCTGAATTCTCTGCTCAGGGTTTCACTGGGCTGAAATCAAGGTGTTGGCCAGCACTGTAGTTCTCAACTGGGGCTCAGGGTCCTCTTTGAGATTGACTCGTTGTTGGCACAATTCGTTTCCTTGCAGTTGTAGGACTGAGGTCCCTGCTTTCCTGCTGGCTGTCATCTGGGGAATGCTCTTAACAACAAGAGGCTGCCCCATCACCTTGCCCCATGGACAATTCACCGCATAGGTCTCTACTCAGGCCACCAGAGTACATTTCTGTGACGTCCCCTTCTGCCATCAGCTAGAGAACACTGCTTTCAGAAGGTTCATGTGATTAGGTCAGGCCCAACCAACTGATTGGGGACCTTAATTACATCAGCCAATTCCCCTCACAGCAGGACTCAGATTAGTATTTGCTTGAATAACTCGGCAAAGTGAATATACACCACTTCCCAGGAATCAGGGCTGGGAAGCATGGGGGATGACTTAGAATTCTGCCCACACAGTGATCAACAAATAGTTGCTGAATGAAAAAATGTGTCCTTGTAGCCACCTACTTGTATAAGTAGGTCCGCCAAGTTCATGTGAGTCTATCTCTAGGTACAAGGCAGTTAAAGAAATACATAAGTAAAAACAAAAAGAGTCTAGTGGGAAATATGAGAAAGGAGAGGAGAGCCATATTGAACCTGGAGCTGGGAAATGTGGATACAAACCCTAGCTTGGCCACCATCTTGCAGCGAGAACTTTGGTGACTCAGCTCCTCTGATTCTCAGTCCCTTCATCTCTAAAGTGGGCATAAAAACCCTAAAACATAGAATAGAAAAGACAGAATCTATCTCCCACACACACCTATGCATCCTCCCACCCATGCATCCATGCATCCATCCACCCATCTCATTTGCAAAGCAGGAGGGTGGGATTTGTTTTTCCTGCCAAGTAGAATTCAGGAATTCAGCAAGCAGCAACGCTCTCCACTGTTGGACTCACATGTCACAGGAATATGGAGTACACAGGTCTAGAGGGCAGCAGTTGGGCCCCTAAGACTGTGGGAACTCACTCCAGAAAGATTAAACAGCAACCTTGAATGTTCTTTTCAGAGAAAATAAAATCACTTCAGCCAATATCTCAGCCTCATGCTTGAGCAGCCCTGGTCAGGAACACTCAGTAAACAACTTTGTTTTCTTTGATTCTCTGCATTAGTTCTTATTTTCAAGCCAAATGAAATTTGACAACACAGACAAGCTCGCAGACACAGTCCACAGGAAGTGGGCCTGTGACTTAGCCAGAGGCCTCGTCCAATGCAGAGACACATTCCTTTCTTCAATGTCTAAGCTCCTTAGGGAAATGTGGAGAGTCAATGCTGCCACTGTGTAGCCTGGCATTAAAATCATCCCTGCATTGCTGGAATTTTCTGTCATATCACTGAGTGTCATTTGGTGACAAGTTAATTCCTTCCCACTGTCTGGTGGAGAACCCTCTCTGCACCTCCTGATCTCATCAGCAGGATCCTTCAGTCAATTTCCTCCCGAGACCAGGGTCAGGACACCCTGCCAAGGATGCTGGGAACCTGACCTTCACCATTAACTCTGTTGGAGACGCTCTTTTTAATTTCCATTTGGCATGGAGCTCATGTAAATTCTGAGCTCCTACTTAATTTCTAATTCATTTCTGTCACCCCATCAAATTCATCAGGTGAGGAAAGGCTTAAAGATTTGCTTTCGTAAAGCTCCAACTCACATTCCTTTCCCTGGATGAGAGAAGCACGGGGCCCGAGATCTATTCCTGGGTTTTGTTCAGCTCTGACGTGCTGTGGTTATTTACTCCCAGATGGCAGCCGCCACCACACCAACCACAGCCACCACAGACACACTCCACAACCATCCCCCAGGGTAGCAGGTCACAGGCAGTGCAGGAAGAGGAAGCCACACAGGGGAAGGGAATTAGGGAAGCTAGGGCAGCGTGGCGAGCCATGGCACCTCAAAATGATAGCAGCCCAAACCCTGAGCCAACCCATGAGTAGGACTGAGCCCTGCCCCATCTCCTCCCCCAGCCCTTGCTCCCGGGCGGAGTCCTGCTGAGATGAGCCCCACCTGACTGACAAGCTGTCCTAAGTGACCCTTGCTCTATCTGACTCCTCTGCAGCCTGGTCGGCTTTCTCAGGCACTGGCCACATCTATTCCTACTCCTGACTTGGACCAGGGAAACTGATTCAAGTTCCTTCCAATGTCTCAAGATTCAGGGAAGTGACTCACCCAGGATGGCATCTGAGTCCACAACCCAGGGACAGAATCCACACCACCATTGCAAAACCATGCGCCTTTCTGAAAGGGCTGTTCAGCTCAGAAGGGGCCTCCCTGAATCAGTGGAACTAAACCATATAGCCAATGATGATGCCCTCAAATTGTGCACACGGTGAAGGAAAGTTGCACAGACGAGTGGCTAATTCAGCCTATCTGGAGTGGCTGCTTTCCGAGATGTGAAGAACAAGTAATTATGAGAGAGACGGAGAGAAAGGAGGAAAGAGTGCAAGAGGGGGTTTTCAACAGGGATGCCTGAGATAAAAAGCATTTCAAGAGAAGCTTCTGCTTCTCAAAGTGGGAGTCAATATGGCAGAAGCTGCAGACAGACAGACTAGGGCCATATCTGACCTGCCCATGTTTCTTGTTCAGCCCATCAAGCATAAAAGTGTGAATTTCCAACTTGAGAAAACTTGCCAGTCCCGCAGGCCAGCAATAGGCTGGAGACAGTGCTGGCTGCCCCTCTCGGTAGAGCTTGGGCTCATTCTTTTGTTCACCAGTTTCCACCACTCCTTATTGCCTTGCATCGGCCCACCTCCCATAGTCACACTGTCTAGCCCTGTTAGGCAACTGAGTTTAGGACCCCTGAGCATAGAACAAGGTTAAGGACTCAGTCTCTGCAGCTGAATCCAACTAGGGCTCAAATGCTGGGTCTGCCATTCCCAGCTGTGTAACCTGCAGCTTCTCTGAGCCTCAGTGTTCTAATCCGTGAAATGAACATGGTACTAATAATACTAAGATGTATCTCCTATGAATGTCCTTAGGGCAAAATGAGCTAACACATGAAAGATGCTTAGCTAAAACAAATAGCTCTTGTCTGTATTCACTTAGGTTAATATACCAGCCTGAAGGTGGGGTGTATATACCTGCGAGGACGACATGTATTCTGATGATAGAAATACTAAATGGCTCTGTGCTCAGCCATGTATTGTTTAAGGAAGAGGAGTGCTGCCTTCCCCTATGACTTTGAAAACTCTTCTATCCCCATGTTTCTGTCTCTGTTTCCCTTCAGTCCTCAGAGTCATTCACTGAGCCCTCATGGGGCATACAGCACTGGGTGAGGCTTTGTAGGAAAGAGAGAAGGAATCAAAAAGTTGTCTCTATTTAGGATTAAGTTACTGCTGAATCTCAGTTTCCTCATCTATAAGATGCGGAGAAATACTGAAAAAATTAAAGAAGCCGTGTGTAAAAATGCCTAGCACAGTGTTTGGAACACAGCAGGTACCTAATACATTATCATGTTGATTCCTTTCCAAATTAAGAAGATTCAAAAACAAAGGCAGGTTCTGTCTTTCTCCATCATCATCTCCATTTACCCAAATCCATTCAATCACCAAGGCCCAGCTCAAATGCCAACTCTTCCAGGAAGCCCTCCCAGAGTGACTGAGATCTCTCCTCTGGGCTTCTCCAGCACAGTTTCCCTTCACCTGTGGCTCATGGCACTCAGCACTTTGCTTTGTGTGCTTTGCTTATTTGTGTGTTATCATCTGCACTCGGCTGCCAGCTCGCTGGGGACAGAGAGTCTTTCTCATCCATCTTTGGATTGGTGGGCTGAGTATGATGGCTGACACTTGAGAATGCACTTTGTGAATATCTGTTGAATGAATGAGTCCAGCTAGCAAAGCACTGGACCAGGGTTGGTCTCTAGGCATTGCCATGAGCTAGGTGTGTGATGTTGGGAAACTCACTTAACTTCTCTGGATCTCAGTTTTCTCTCCAGTCAAATGAGGATGTTGGATTATTTTTTAGAGCTGCCTGCCCCAAATTGCCCAATGTCCCTTAATTGTCCAATGTCCCATTAGAGTGGGAGGGACCTACACAATGAACCAGGTAACTATCGCAGTTGTAGGTCAGGTGCTCAGTGGAGAACCACCTGAGCCATTGGAGAAGGCCCTGGAAGTCACAGTATGGGGACCAGCAATGGAAAACACAAAGAGAATCACATATCTCTGCACGCAGGCCATGCCTTCTTTGGTTGCCTACAAATCAAGTCTCTACTCTAGCAGCACAGAAGGGGTCAGAGTCAACCATGGGGCCATCCAGAAAAACTAGCCTTCTGTTAGTGGTTGCTGGTAAAAAGCCTTCCTGCTTAGTCTGACATTTCTTTGTTTTGTGCTTTTTTTCTGTTTCAATCCTTTATTAGAAACCATGCAAACTGGCCAGGCATGGTGGCTCACGCCTGTAATCTCAGCACTCTGGGAGGCCAAGGTGGGTGGATCACTTGAGGTCAGGAGTTCAAGACCAGCCTGGCCAACATGGCAAAACCTTGTCTCTACTAAAAATACAAAAATTAGCCAGGCATGATAGCGCACGCCTGTAATCCCAGCTACTCAGGAGGCTGAGGCATGAGAATTGCTTGAACCCAGGAGGCGGAGGTTGCAGTGAGCTGAGATCATGCCAGTGCACTCTAGCCTGGGCAACAAAGCAAGATCCTGTCTCAAAAAAAAAAAAGAAAGAAAGAAAGAAAAGAAATGAAACCATGCAAACTTTAATATAAAAAATACAAGTGCAATAAGAATCTTTGTGTCAATATGATTCTCAGGATTTCTCTCATGGCAGCCACCCCAAGACCAGGCCTAACTAAAACACCCTGCCGCAGGCTGCCCTTGCCTCTCCTGGCTAAAATTCTACTTATGCCATGAGCTCTTGGGACATGAGCTCCTAAAATCAACTAGAACCTGGGGAGTCTGCATCTGTGCCAAATGAGGGCTGGAACGCCTGTCTACTTGCCTGCTATCATTCTCTGACGACAAGAACCACATCTGGTTCCCTGCTGCCTCCCTCTTGCAGAGCCTTGGGCCTGGTACTCGATTTGTTAAATGAATGCATGACTGTAAGAGCAGAAGGGGTGCAAGTCCCTGTGGGCTTGAGCAGAGAGGAGAGACAGTTCCTGAAAAAAATTCAATTGGTTTCCCAATTTAGGTCTCCTGAGAGTCGATTAGGGCTCTCATTTTTGAGAGAAGAAAAAACAAAAAACAGAGCAAACAAACGTCCCTCACCAAAACCGGCTTCCCAGCCACCACAGGAGAGAGCAGATTTCTGTTGCTATGCAGCATAGGGGAACCCATACCTGCTGTGGGACCCTCAGACCTAGTCATTTGCACCAGCTTCCCCAACTCCTAGTGCTGTCTCTAGCACCACCTCCCGCCCTCACCTTCCAACAAGGAGGTGCTCATCTTCTGAAAGATAATTATGCAGGACAGATATGGGCAGCAGCTGGGGTGGCTACAGCACTTAACTCTCATCCACATGCTCCACTTTTTGCTGAGCACTGAGACTCTGGAGCTACTGGAGGCCACTTGGGTCACTGCATGGTTTGGGGCAGCCTTTCAGGAAATCAATTCCACCAGAAGGTATTCCATACTCCAAAGATTTAATATCAGTAGGAAGCATTTGATTCGTTGAGTTTTGAACTGTTTTAACTATTCAGGAAAGCAGAAGGAGGACCCTGGCATACAAGGAGTGCCCTGTGTTCAGCTGTAACTATTGTCTGCACCTGAGTCTGTCTTTTCAAGCTGCTGAGAAAGATAGGCTGGGTGCCAAGAATGAACAAGGAGACCTTTCCTGCTAGCTGCACTGTGGCCCTGAGTAATGTTCCCTGGCCCTTTCTAGGGACAGCTTGATCCCAGTGGCTGGCAACAGGGCCCCTCAGAGTGCAAGAGACACCCCTCCTGATTCACCCCCAACACTCAGCTCCAGTTTTGGGAATTTCCCCATTGACAGATGGTCACACAGCTGACCAGGGAAAGAAGGCCTTTTTTTTTTTTTTTTGTATTTGATTCCTGCCAGCTTCATTTATCAAAAACTGGTCACCTTGGCTAGTCCATAAAGCAAAATGGTACAAAGCCCTCTTGCTGTAGATTGCTACAGGGAGCTCATGAGCAAAAAGAAGGAAGGTCCTTTGCCCTCCCAGGTGCTGTCCTTGGTCAGCAGGGTAGCATGCGGGGGAGTTCCTGATTCTCTAAGACAGTTTCCTATATCAAGTAAAGGGGCCAAGAGGAGTGATGAGCTACCCACACCACTGCCAGGCTCAGGCAGCTTCAGCGGTGCAGCATGCTGGGACCTTGGCAGAGTGGCTGGTGAGAGCAGAGAAGAGGCTGGCAACATGCAGGACTAGAGCTGGAGAAACGGACTGAGCCCTGGGGCTGGTCCACAAAGAGGCGGGTGACTCAAGAGCTGATATACTTAGGCATCACTAAGGATGCTCTTTTCAGGAGAAGGTTATCAGTGGGAAGTCCCAGCCCCCATGATGTAGGAAGCCAGGTGGATCGAACCATGGGAGCAGGGCCCCAGTTTGGTGTACAGGGAACAGAGTCTAGCCCCTCAAGGAAGAGGATTGACCAGGGCTAGCTGGGAAGCTGGGGCCCAGCTAAGAGGATGAGGCAGGCATCAGAGCAAGATTCCATTCCACTAGAGAACAGCAAGTTGACAGGAAACAGAGGCAGGCCAAACGCAGGACCAGTGCAGAGAAGGTTGAGGGAAGCTGGGGTTGTTGGCCAGCAGGTACAGGGAAGTCATCCCAGGCTGCTGAACCGCTGTTAAGTCAAGGCCACCCACTGGGAAGAAACAATACTTCTCTGCAGAGTCTCTGCAGAGGTCAGGACTGGCCACGCTGCTAGCACACAGCACCTCAATGTACTTGGCCA
Source organism: Nomascus leucogenys (assembly GCF_006542625.1). Taxonomy (NCBI): domain Eukaryota; kingdom Metazoa; phylum Chordata; class Mammalia; order Primates; family Hylobatidae; genus Nomascus; species Nomascus leucogenys. The sequence goes on from NC_044395.1 coordinate 72,366,958, forward strand.
AAAGGTGCCTTCTCTGGACTACGCAGTTAGAAAAGGCACTTTGGAGACAGACTCATACCAAGATGCATAATTTAGCAAATAGCACAGATTTTATTTTAGCCCCTATGTGCCCCTGGCCTGGGTGCCCTGGCATAGAATCATGCGTGGCAGCTGAGAGGTAGGTTCAGAAATGGACACAGTTGAATCAGTTGAATCTGTCAGATATCTATATCATCTATATATCTATATCTATATCTATATCTATATCTATATCTATATCTATATCTATATCTATCTATGAGAGAAACTTTACTTCCACAGAAACTGGCCAAAGCAGGGCCCAGGCCTGGGGTCAGGGCTTGAATTAACAGGGAGAGATGGGCATTCAATACTCAGAGTAGCCAGAAACTCAAGAGTCATATAAGTCATTACAGTAAGAGCTTGGGAAAGTGCTGCTGGACACCACCAGAGGAGACGTAGCACTGGCCATGCCCAGGAGGAACTCTCAGGCTTGGTATAGGATGTGGCAGGTAGAGGCAACCCCAGGCAGTAAGGAGCAACGATAGGAGAACCCAGGACTCAGGTGGTACCGGGTGGTGTGCACCCCAAGGTTGCCAGGAATTTGCTGCCAGTCTTGAGGGTGAGCCAACCTAGTTGCACTGGTCAAAGCCATAGAGGCGGGCAGTGGCAAGGAGCCTTTGGCTGAACGGGCTGACAGCCCATGTGCCTGGCTGTGTAAATACCTTTAAGCTGCCTGAGTCTTGGTTGTAATTCAATTAGCTACATGGGATTCTTTAAGCTCCATAAAGCACAATACTGTTGGACCATTCTTTTCCTCTGTTTTTTTTTTTTTTTTTTTTTTTTTTTAACTTTTGCAATTATTCCAGCTGCATGCAAAGCTGTTGGTAGTTTTACAGCCTGGAATGAGTATCTCTTGTGTAGGACAGAATCTTTGAAACTTTAAACAATGATTAGGCAGGCTCTGGGCCAAGGGATAATGGGGGTTCTGCAGTGGGGGGGAAGGACCCAGCAGCTGGTGGCAAGCAATCTGGGGAGCTCTGTTTCTATTTCATCACTACATTGACTTTCTCACCAACAATTAAAATAACAATGATTCACAGTTGTGCAATTATTTGTCATTCATCAGGATTTTGAAGGTGGCTCCAGGTAGCAGTGGGTGGTGAAAGAGGCTTGTGAAAGAGGCTCAACCCATTGTTAGTGGGGACTGAAACACCACTGCTCACACAAGCACACACAAGCCCACGTGCCCATGTGCCTGTATGTGCAGCTTATGCATGCATACTACTGCATAAGTTGACACACACAGGTCCTCATCCACCCACAAGCACACTCACACACACACAATACACACACGAACACAGTGCTCACATGGATGCATTAACACATACATGTGTGCACACATGCACACACACACTTGTATGCATGAATATGAACACATGGATATGCATGCAAGGCATGCACACAAACATGTGTTACATGCATGTAACACAATACACATGTACACAACAAACATGTATGTGTGCATACATGAACAGAGTACTTGCATATACATGTATAAAGATGTGCAGACATAAACATGCACATACATGCACACTCACACAGGCATGCCAACTTCTCCCTATTTCAAAGAGAATATAGGAAGCTGCCTCCCTCTCACAAGGTGACCTAAAGCATGGCTGCCAACTGTTGAATTACCTCTCACCCAACAGAAGCCAGGAAGCTTCTATGCAACCCATCTCTCCTTCTTACTGAAACTGCAGGCAAAGCTCCAGGCAAAGCTCAAGGCTAGGACACAGACACACCCTTCTCTGAAGTTCCCTTTTTGTCTCCTACTTCACTGGTCCTGCTGCCCAACATCTCTCTCTCCAGAGGAAATGGAGAAAAGGGATAAGGACAAAATTCAAATAAGTTGTTTGGAATCAGAGACCCATGGTGCAACAGAGGCAAGCAGCCTGTTTAATGGTAAAGGGTGTAGGCTCTGAAACCAGTCAAATCATACCTCTGTAACTCTGGACAAGTTCCCTAACTTCGCTGGGTCTGCCTCCCTATTACACCAGGTGACACTGGTAATGGTCCATACCCCCATCATATGGCACTGATTAATTTATGGTGAAGTACTTAAAATAGCTCTGGCACATACTAAGTGTTCAATGAGCTAGGGGCGCCTGGTCAGGGCTCTTTCTATCTAGGGGCACTGGGGGTCACTTGAGTCTCAGGCCCAGGCCTGAAGAAGTGGGGGTCAAACTCCAGCCCTGGCCAGAGGCAGCTAGCTGGGTGGTGCCTAGCTGGAAGCCTGAAAACCAGCCTGGGGAACCCTTTCTGGCCAAGCCTGCCTGCTGCCCCCAACAAAGTAGATGTGGGTCCCCAGCCAACACCTATACCCAAGAGAGGACCAGGGAGGCTCACCTACGTTGGACCTGCCATTTTAGTGCATGTGGCGGTCGTCCTGGCTCTGGTCTGCCCTCCCTAAGAAGCAATGGGGTGGGCTGGCTGTCAGGAGAGAACCAGAGAGGAGGTGCCCATGTCAATGCCTCCCAGGCTTCCAGGAGCAGGAGAGTAGAGGAGACACAAGGTCCAGAGCCAGCTGGCCTGGATTTGAATTCCTGTCCTAGCACTTCCTGGCTATGTGGCCTTGAGCCTGTCCCTTTTTTCTTTTTTAGACCCTCTGAGACTTAGCTGCCTCATCTATGAAGTGGAGATGGTGACCACATCTACTTCCCTGGGAGATCATGACTATTCTTTAGTCAACAAAATTGACAGAATGACTACAATGAGCAGCACACTGGGCTAGTTGTTGTTGGGGTCTTGAGATGACCAGGATCATGTTCCTGTCACACTGGTCACCTTAACTAGTCTGACCTAAACTACTCACTGTAATTTAGTGAGTCAATAACCAGGTAAAATATAGCAGGATAAGGGGGAGCCAGGGTGTGTGGGAGCACTGAGGCCAACCCCCTAATCCAGCTGGGGTGGTGCTGGGGGCAGAGCCATGGAGGAGTTTCTGGAAACAGTGGTAGCAAAGCTGACTTTGGAAGTCTAGAGCTAAGCAAAGTGAGTGGGGTAGCAGAGGACATTCATTCCCAGCAGAGGGAGCAAACCAGGATGGTCTGGCTATGGGCCACATGCCCACATACAGTGCAGACAAGCAGGAAGAAGTGCACACTGGACAAAGTGATGAGACTGCCTGTGCTGGAGGATGTGGTCTTCTGTGGGAGTCAGAAGACCCGGGGCCCTAGCTCAGCTCTGCCATGCAAAGAAGTGGCACACTGGCAGGTTTCTGCCCAATGTAGGTCCGCAGTTTCCTCCCAAGAGCCAGCTAGGATTAACTGGGTTCTGCTTATCTGACACTGTTGTCGGGAGGGACAGTTTCCCTCTGCCCGTCTCTTGAGGCCCGCTGAGTTGTATGACTTCTCCTGGCAACAGATATGGGAGGTTTCTAGCAAACGTGGCCAGCGTGAAGACCGGGTCCATGAGCAAAGGAGATCCCTGGCCTGGGAGAGAGAGAAGATTCAATCCAGCCTTCAAGCACATGAAGTGCTGGGAACCAGCCATTGCCTTGCTTGAAAGCGGCAGGAGGAGACAAGTGATGGGCTGGATTCAGGTTGGGCAAGGCACTGCCAATCCAGAGCAAACAGACATCTCCAGGGCATGGGATTCTTAAAAGAATATTTGATATTACCATTGCTTTGATGTGCTTTTAATCACAAATTCAAATTAACTTTGAAATTTCAAGTGGCATGCAAGAGGGGTATGTGATTTTTATGTTTATCAAAAGAGGACATGAGTTCAAACAGGAAACAGAAAATGACTACAGCAAAGAAAACTTTTTTTTTTTTTTTTTCCAGAAGTGGAAATGGCTGAATTGTGGGATTGGGCGAGGGAACAGCTGGGACAGCTGGCGAGGGAACCTGAAAGAGTTCACATTCATTGGGCACTTGCTCTGTGCCAGGTACTGGAATACCTGTGTCACATGAACAAGCCCCCAAAGTGCTTAGCCAGGCACTCAGCACAAAACACGTGGCCACCAAAAACCTGTTGAAGGACTGAAAGAATGAAGCAATGAATGCCAAGAGGCAAAGGCAGAGACGCCTCTATTGACTGAAAATCCTGTTGCTTCTCTCCCTCTGGAAGTCTGTAGAGGCTGAATCATGCAGTCCCAGCTAAAGACATTGGTCCATTGGGATTTGCTGAAAAGTCTGGTCATTGAAACCAGCAGGCTCAGAGCTGTGCTCCCACCATTTTTTTGATTTGACAAGGAGGATGAGGAGGGGAAGAGAAACATGGCCTTCGAGCTGCAGAGCAGGCAGAACCTGGTCACTACTGTCAGGAATGCTTGCAGAGGTTGGATAACATGGTCACAGGGAGGCTCAGGTTGATCATCTGACTCCGAAGATGGGAAGTGAGTTCAGGCCAGCAAGAGAAACTTACCTTCTCCTCTGCACTCCACCCCACGTTCATACATATCCCTGGGATGCAACAGGGAAGCCCCAAGGACCCTGGCCCAGGAAGAAACACTCCACCCAGTGGTGCCTGCAGCCAGAGGCTAGCTCTGGGGGAGCTGAGGCAGAGGCAGCTGTCTCAGGCTCCTCAGCTGCAGCACAGATGGAGGACAACAATTAGAACAGTGACTCACAAAGAATCAGAGTGCCCTGGAGCCATGCTAAAATGCAGGTTTCAGGCCTTGCCCCAGATCTACAGATTCAAAATTCTTTCATTAAATCCATATTTATTGAACAACTACAAATACCAGGCACTATTCTAGGTGCTGGAGATGCTTCACGGGGCAAAATAAATGCCCCTATCTTCATGGAGCTTACACACTGGGGGAGGGAAATGTGCAAATAATTAGGAGAGAGTAAATTAGTGAGCACAGTACGTCAGAAGGCAGTTGGAGATACAGAGAAAAAGAAACAAGGGGTGGGGTGAGGAGTGACAGGGAGGAGTGCTGCCCTTTAAACCGAGTGATTCACTAACAGCCCTAGTGAGGAGGCATTTGAGTAAAGGCCTGAAGAGGAAAAGGAGCAAGTTGTGCAGATATGGAGCAGGGTGGAGGGGAGGCAGTAGAAAGAACATTCCAGGTGGAAAAAAACAGCAAGTGCAAATGTCCTGAGGCAGCGGCATGCCTGGTATGAATCTCCATATTATTCAAAAAATAAAATTTTAATAATATACAGACAGGGTCTTGCTATGTTGTACAGGCTGGTCTTGAACTCCTGGGCTCAAGCGATCCTGCTGCCTTGGCCTACCAAAGTGCTGGGATTACAGGCATGAGCCACCACACACTGCCAAATGTCCATATTTTTAACCAAACTCAAACGCTGAAGTTTGAGACTGCTGCAGCAGAGTGACAGCATGATAGATCGGAGCCAGCCCCTGAAAAAGTGGAGCTTGTTAAGGAAGTTGCTAAGGAGACAGAGAACAGGGATTCAGGCTCCTACATAATGGCCACTTACAGAGGATTCAGTCCCTGGCTTCTGAGCGAGAGCTAAAGGTCTAGAGAGGCTTGGAAGAAGAAAGCAGTGATTGACTGCCCTGTTCCTGTGTTTGAGGAAGCACAGGCCTGACCCAAAGCAAAGGTGTGGCCAAAGAGAGCCTGGGGAGACAAGAGGCGCCAGCATGCATGGAACTAGTAATAGAAGCCTGGGAAGGAAGGCTTAGTGAGGAAGACATTCTGACGACTCTGCATGGCTACGTAATTTAGAGTTTTAAACACCAACATCCCTTCCATCGTGTTATCTCATTCAAGCCTCCCAACAACCCCTGAGGTGGGAATTATACATCTCAATTTTACAGATAAGGAAAATAGGGTTCGCAGAGGTTAAGAACACAAGCTAGCACAAAGTCAGAAAGAGCCGGAATGGAAAAGCTGGCCAAATGCCAAATTCTGCGCTCTTCCCACCAAAACAGCTGTCTTTCAACAGTGGCTACTTGTCAGCTGTTGTCATGATTATTCTTACTGTTGTTATTTTTATCACTGTCATTTTAAGTCACCTTGGCACCCAGAAGCTTACAGGGAACTTTCACTCCAATTCCCTCACCTCATCCCCAGTGCCTCTGTGAGGCAGACAGGGCAAGGCAGGTCCTGATGTCCCTGTCAGGGCACATAAGAAAACCTAAGCCCAGAGACCCATGGCAGCAGAACCGAGCCTGGAAACCAAGTCCTGGAACATTTCATACCCACGTTAGACTTATCTGCCGAACTCCCCATGGCAGGGACTAGGTCTGGTCCATCACCCTCTTCCTTCCGTTAGCCCAGGCTGGTACTACAGAAATCTTAGTTGAACCAAGCTGAGTTGGCCTGATTTGAAAAACATGAAAGTCTTGCGCTGAGTGACAGGCCCAAGAGAAGCAGCTCCCCACGTGGAGCCTGCACAGGGTCTGGCCATAGCCGCTTTCCTCCAAGTCAGGCTGAGGTCCGAAGGGCCTTTAGCCATGTCCTAAGGCTAGATAGGGGCCACTTCCTCCAGGAGCTCACTCTAGTGTCTCTTCTTCCCCTTTTGAGGGTTCAGCTCAGCCTGGGGTCAAGGAACCCCATTCCTGGTTACCTCCCTGTCCCATTCCACATGGGAACTCTAGCCAGGGCCAGGCCCCTTCCCACCATGTCTGGCCTCCGCTCTGGCCCTGTCGGCCATCAGGCCACTGAGCCTGCTACTGCGCTTCACTCTGGGTACCCATCACCACAGCCACATTGCCTCCTGCTGCCTCCCTGTTCCCTCACAGGGCGGGAGAAAGACAAGTCCTTTATTTTTGGAGGCAACTCTTGCTTCTGTGCCCTGGATCCCATCTTCCTCCTCAGAGGCCCTGCTCCAAACTCTGGCTTCAGGTGCCCACCTCCCTAGACCCATTAAATCACTAGAGGTAAAACCTGGGCCCTGAATTTCTTAAAAGCCCTCCAAGTGATTCTAATATGCACTCAGGGTCTCAAGAACAACCTACCTTTAAGAAAAGAGAACTAGAACACAATAAAATACAATAGAATTGAACTGAACAGAACAGAATATAATAGAAAATAGCAAAGTGCTTTGCACATTAGAAGGGTAAGTATTGTTTCTTAAAAGTCGTGTTCCCATCGTGTGTGTATGGGTGTGAGTGGGTGTGTCATCCTGGGTCATGATGTAACTTTATTTCTTGCTGTAGAGGATGGTAATTTTTAATTTTTATTTTTGGAAAACATTGCTCCGGTTCCTGCCTGAGCTTGTGATTCTCCTCTACCGTCGAGAATCCTCGAGGAAAAATCTCCCCTCACTGCCTGCTCTTTATCTTCAGCTGGCTTCGACAGCCCCCATCTCCAACATTCCACTAAAGCTTCTCACTGAGGTTTCCCAGGTCTGTCCTTTCCACACCTGGTGGCTTCTGCTCAGGTTCCTCGTCCTTCCACCTGTCTGTGGTTTCACGTGAATAGACGGTTCTCTTATTCCTGAAATTCTCTCTGCCCACGGAGACTGTGCTGTTTTCCAGATTCTCCCGAGTGTTCCTCCTCTCTCACCTGCTAATGCTCTTCCTCCCGACGCCTACATATCTTACCCTCAGTATTCTCTCAAGCTTCTAACTTTCTGTTCTTTCCTCTTCCCTTTTGATTTCCTCTCCTTCCAGTCAATGGCTTTAATTACTCCATGCATGAGACTCCAAATCCGTGTTCCCACATTTCCCCTCTGTGGCTCCTGCCATGCAGTTTGCTGGCTTATGTGCCTGCCTCCTGGAAATGGGGTAGAACTCAGGGAGGGTAATAGTGACAGGGATCAATTCACAGTCACACATGATGTGGCCACTGCAGGCAGGTGAGGCAAGCAAAGGAGGATTTATTTATCTCCATTTTCCAGAGAGAGAGAAACAGACTCTGAGAGGCTGAGGGACTTTTCCATGGTCAGTTATCATCCATGGTGGAGAGGGTTCCAGAATCTATGACTTCAGGCTTTAGTCCAGAGCTCTGGCCCTTCACACCAGGCACTGGACACCAAATATGTTCAAAAGTGAAGCCACATGTTATTCCTGAAACTAAAGCTTCTCTAACAGAGCTGTGAATCATTAGGAATGCTTTTTAAGACCAGTCTCAGTGGCTCATGCCTGTAATCCCAACTATTTGGGAGGGTGAGGCAGGAGGATTGCTTGAGTCCAGGAGTTTGAGACCTGGCTGCCCAACATAGTGAGACTCCATCTCTACAAAAATTACAAAACATTAGCCGGGCATGGTGGATGTACCTGTAGTCCCAGCTACTCGGGAGGCTAAGGTGGGAGCATTGCCTGAGCCTGGGAGGTCAAGGCTGCAGTGAGCTGTGATCGTGCCACTGCATTCCAGCCTGGGCAACAGAGAAAGACCCTGTCTCAAAAAAAATCAAAATAAAAAAAAGAATGCTTTTTAAAACAGCGATGTCTAGAACGCTTTTTGAACTCACTGAATTAGAATCTCCTAGGAGAGCTTTTTGTTTGTTTTAACTTAATATTTTGAAGTAATTATAGATTCACAAAAGTGTACAAGAAGGTTTCATATGCCCCTCACCCAGTATTCCCCAATGGTAACATTGTACACAACCACAGCACAATATCAAAACCAGGCCACTGACATGGCTACCATCCACAGAGCTTGTTCAGATCTCTCCTTATATAGGCAGGCACTGGTTTGGGTGTGCATACACAGCTCGATGCAGTTGTGATGACAAGTATAGCTTTGTGTAACCAACACCACAATCAAGATACTTTACTGAACCATCACCACAATGCTCTAGAGCTTTGAAAGCTCTAGGGTGCTGCTCGTCTGCATCCCTGATGACGGACTACTGCACCAGGGCATTGCTCCTGCTGCCTGCCTCTTCTGGGGCAATGCACTGCCATCCTCTGAATCACCCTGGCTTGAAACTCTGAGCCATCATTGACCTCCCCTCTGTTGGCCCGCCTGCCCATGGCTTCTCAGCCAAATGGTCCAACAGATTTTTCCTTCATAATACCTCTCAGGCCTATAACTTGTCCCTGACTCCAGGCCTCTTGACTTCTCTCTTTACTGCTGCAATAGCCTCCTCATCCATTTCCCTTCTTCAAGATGCCCTTTTCCCCAGCCAATATAATAAAGCATGACCAAATTCCTCCATTGCCCAACTCTGACCCCGTCATTCCTCTGACCAAAAGCTTTAGATAGTTATTGCCATTTACAAAATAGAGTTCAAACTCTTTAAGTTCAAATAGGAAATCCTCTATATCTGATTCACTTTCCTTATCGAAATTTCTCAGACTCAATATCAGCTTTGTCCATATGACTTAGAGTCCAAATGGCATCCTTAAGGTTCTCACTACAGGGAAGAAATGAAAGGCTCCGAGATTTCTTCCTCCTAGTGCTCCATACTCTTCTCTCTTGTTATGTGAGGAGTTGTGCCTCTTGCTTGGGGAATGTTTTCATCCTTGAATGCTGGTTCTTCCATCCTGTGCCTCCTTACACTGTAAGACGTGAGGAGGATCAGCAGGCCTAGGTGAAGTCCAGGGATGGAGTGTGTGGGGCAGGCTAGTCAGGCTGTCTGGCATTAGTCACTAGGAAATGGGAGTTTTCTTAGGCACCCATTTTTTGGGTCCCAGGCTAGATGATGGCAGGCAGCCATCAGAGATGGGAGCTGAGCCCTTCCTGTCTCCCTCGTGATAGACAATTACCTTTATGACTATGTTGCCTATTTGCATCCTAGATACATTTTCCTTTATTCATGTCCACGGAACAATGAGAGTCAAATGATTCTCCTTCAGAAATTTCTAAAATCCCCTCACAGCACTGCTCCCACACTTCTTGCCACATGATGATAAAATGAAAATGAAGATTCACTTTCTCAGGTTAAATACATTTCAATTATCCGATGTGTTTCAGCTTTAATTGATAACAAATCACAAATTGCCCATCTGAACTTCTCATTACAGCAACTGATTCATTAGGAAATTTACTACCTGACAGCAGAGAAAGCTCAAAAGATAACACAAGCTCAGTGTTTCTATGATACAGTGACCCAGCAGTCTATTTTGAGAAATCATGTATTATCAGAAGTACATTCATATAAATGGTCCTATCAAGAACACTGTTTTCTTAGCTGTCTCAAAATGTGGTCTTTCAGTCTGGAATGGCATATGATGGCATATGGGAGTGCAAAGAATCTGAGACCAAGAAATGTGCACCAGGGAAAAGAGGTGGCTGGTAGTGCTGGAGAAAGAGAGTTAGTGATATGATGGTTTCAACAAGGTGTTTGCAGGCCACCCAGGGTCTGGCTAGGGACAGATGGAACAGGGGATCCAGCAAAGAGGCTAGACATTCAACAAGTCTGTTGCTGTCGTTGAGTTACATGTCCACTGCCATCCCCATCATCACCACCACTACAACCTCCATCACCACCAGCACCGTCGTCACCACCGCCACTGCTAACATAACACCAGTGAACAATCTTCCAGGCAGAGGCTGAGGAACCCTACTAAGTGAAATGATGCATCATGGAAAAGAGTCACTGGACATGTTCCCTGTGTATATGGTAGGGTAGGAGGTCAGGGCCTTCTATCTTATCGTATTGCACTGGAATATGGGAGGGGACAGTAGCCAGCCAGTGCCTAAAGACCAGACCCCTCTGGGATGCAGAGGCCATGCTCAGACAGAGTGAACCTTCTGAAGCAGTGACCACCATGAATTTCTCATCTATACTCCAGAGAAAGAGCAGCCACAGACACCCTTGAGCAAATGTGAACCACGATGCTGAACCATCGGCTTAGATGTCAGCCACGAAGTAAGGCCTGGGCCCTGGGAAGCTCCGACACTCACCGTTACTACTGTTGTCATCCACCAGGATGATCTCTTTGAGCAGATGCGGGGGCGTCCGTTCGATGGCCGAGTGGATGGAGCGCAGCAGCACCGAAAGCGCTTCATTGACGAAGATGAACACGATGCTCACCTCCGGCAGGCTGTCAGGAAATGAGAGGTTACGGCACCTGCAAAGAACAGCCAAGCACTTAGATTTGTGAGTGACTCAGCTGGAGTCACCTCAGGAGCTGACCCAGCCCATGTCCTGGCTCCAGCTTTGCTGGAGGGCTCAGGAGTCCAGATTCTTCCAAGGGCCCCTTCTTTGATGCACTTAAGATGAGCCCTAAATGTCCAGCAGAAAGGCTCACAAGCATTGAAACCAGTTCACCCCACACCTGAGTTGAAGTTGTCAGTGACTATGCCAGCTGAACAGTAATGCCATGAGCACTTAGGACAGCACATGGCAGCTGGCAGGTAGTCCCTGATTGTTTACTGGAAGAATGACTTAATGTTTCTAAATCCAGTAGAATGGGAAATGCAACCAACGTAAATTTGTAGTATTTCCAAAATGGTAACCAACACCTAGGTGAGGCCAGACCTCAGGCATCCAGCCTCAGGAGACAAAGATGCCTCCTCCCGGAGACTTCTGCCAAAATCTACTTCCCTTTATTCCAGAAGGCATACTGCCTGCAACTCTCCTGCTTCTCACTCACCACAGAAAACCAGTTTCCAGAACAGGATTGGAGCTAGAAACAGTCTCAACATGAGGAAAAGGTAGAAGGACCAGGTTCAGTCTCATTTCACAGATGGGGAGAATGAGGCTCAAAGAGGTTGAGTTCCCACCTATGGCTGCACTCTGAGTCAGCTACCATGACAGAACCCCAACTCTGGTCCTCTGACACCTGTACCAGGATCTCTCCTTGAAGGAGAAATGGCCATGAAAGAGAATGCCCCTAACTGACCCATTTCCCCCTAGCTCTGCTGAAATCCTGAAGCCATTTGGTGGTATCTTGAGGACTTGAGGTATTCCCCATATGAAGAGGAACACACAGTTCTGAAATCAGATCCCATGAGAGGCCAGACCATGAAAAGTGCCATGGCTCCTGAGGGTAGTTCCCTCCTCTGCAAGCCTAGTCTTTATGGACAGGAGACCACTGCTGGTGCCCTTCCCTGCCTGATACTAAATGCTGTTCTAGAAGGCACTAAGCTCCCATTTTCTGTGTAGATGAATGAAAGAATGGGGCAGCAATCACAGCCCTGTCCCAGGTCCTGAGTTTGGAGAGGAGGGTTCCCACTGAAGGCTCCAGGGCTTTAGGGCTGGTGACCATGTTCCACTGCTCCAGAGTGGGAGGTGCAGCCAGGTCAGAACATGCAATAATGAGCATAATTGCATGGGGCTTCTGCTTGTCAGTAATTAAAGTGTTGCAGAATAGGAATGGGCCTGCTCTTCCTTAATGAGGAAGGCTGCAGGATAACCAGCACTGAGCAATTTGGAGAAATCACCATGGGGCCCCAGACTGCTTAAGAGCATGAGATTAATAAACTAAGATCAGCATCTCTATGGTTACCAGAAATGTACAGAAACTTTTCCCGTTCTATTTCGAGCTCTCCTTCTCTCTCACCAGAGAGGAATGGGGTAAAGAAAGAGTTGAGCCTTTTCCCAAATATACTTTGTACTTGTGATTTTAATAAAACCAAGTTAATAGATTGGTGTAGAATTCATTTGTTCTTGCATTTAATGGAATAAACATTTGTTGAGTATCTTCCACTAGGCAGGTAGTGTTATAGGCACTGAGGTACAGCAGGAAGTGGACACAGTCCCACAGTCCCTGTCCTTATGGAGCTTATGCTTTGACAGAAAAACAGATAAATACGGAAGAAAAAATACAATCTCATATAAGTGCTAAGATGAAAAGAAACTCTAGGCAAGAGAATGAGACGATGCCCTGGCAGCTGTTGTAGAAGGGGTGGTCAGGAAGGCCTCTCTGAGGAAGAGAGATTGGATCAGAAACTTAAATGGCATGCCAAAGTGAGTCGTGCAAGGGTTCTGTGGATCCAAGGGAACCAGTGCTATGGCTGGAGAGGAGGGAACCAGCTGATTTAACAATGGTGAAAGAATGAAGGGAATAGGGAGGAGAGGGGAGGAACTTGAATGAAGGAGAAAGACTGGCATGCCTTCTGAAACTCATTGGATCTTTTTCAATTTTTTGGAAAAGAAAAATGTGAATACAATTTTTATAACAGCAATTAAAAGATTTATGGTTGACAGTCAAATAAGTCCTCTAGCTAGTATTTATTTATGGTGATCAAGACCAACAGTTGGGCTTTCCCTAGGCATGAAAACGGACAGAGATTAGTATTAACACACAACCACTTGCTAATTGCATTTAAAAAGTAATACCATCTGTGGCCAAACAAATAGCACATGAATTCTTCTTTTATATAAAGTATAATAGACAGCTGCCAAGAAGGCCAATGGATTGGCACAAGTTCACTGTCCTCCCTACTAAACTCCACCAGCAATGAAGACTTTGCTTCTGTATCTCTCTGCACTTCCCCAGGGGGTCTGCTCTGCATTCCCAGAGTCTCAGTATCCAAATTTCCAGGGTGTTCAGAGATAGGGGTTAACTATTTCCCCCTACTCTCTTCCCTTCTTAATTCTGAATGTAGTGCCCAGTCTCCCCCTTCTGAGGAGACCAATTTTAATTCCTCCCAGTAGCAGCCCTGATGGTTTGAGCTGCCAGTCTCTGGAAGCTGGTCTCCTGATGGTCTTCCTCCACGCAGAATGAAATGCTGTATTTGTATAATAAGCTAAGCCCTGCTGATCACGATTTTCACAAGAAAGACTTTCGAACATAAAGTTTTCATAGGAAAACTCATTTGAACATAGCTGAACACATTCTCTAGGGCATCACATTCGAACCTATTTATTGTCTGCCCTGCTCTACTAGAATGAAGCCCCCTGAGAGCAGGAACTTTGCTTTTGAACTGTGCTGTCTCCCAACCTTCAACCACAGTCTGGCACTTAGTAGGTACTCCATGAATGTTTCTGGAATGAAACGAAGCTAACAAGCTTGCTTGTTTCATCTACGGCCTACATTTTGAGTGCCTGCCGCTGATGTTATACTGCTCCGTTTTCTTACAAACCTCCTCCTTTGGAAGAAGAGTCAGGTCCTGGTCCTCCCCCCACCAGCAGGCTCCTGTTCTCCCGTCCTCCCTCCTCCTGCATGAAAGGCCCCAATTCCTCATATTCGCAGTCTCCAGAAATGCTCAGTTTCTTTACACTCTAATCCCTTCAGGCTAAATGCCCTGACCTCCTTAAATCCTTCTTTTCTCTTCTCTCCTGGGACTGCTGGGGCCTCCCGGCGACAGCCATGCTGCTGCTGTGGCCTCTCTCTTGGCATCAGGAGACACCTTCCCTCAGCCTTCAGTTTCTCCACACCTGACCTAAGGTGGCCCTGGGTGAGCAGAGAGGCAAGGGGCAGGCAGGATAAGGATGATGATATGGGGGGATCGTTTTAGGGAAAGCGTTTGAAGGGGATGAAGTCACCCAGGTGCTGTTCCCAGCTCTGCCCCACCTTGCTGTGTGACCATGAACGAGCCACCTTCCCTCTCTGCTCTATGTCTTGGTCACAGAATAAGGAAGTGGGAAGAAAGGATCACTCAATGGCTTCTCTCCACAAGATTGAGGCTGTTCTATCTCACATGTTTTCCAACTTCCCCTCCCTCCCAACCCACAAATGCCACAGGACACATCCCCTTGCCACCATCATGACTACATAGGGTGACAAGCTCGTCCCAGTTTGCCCAGGACCTTCCCACCGTTTCAGCACTGAAAGTCCTAGACACACCAGGTCAGGTGGTCCCCCATGCCTACATCACCATCTCTGAGGGCACAGACTGGCCTTGCTCACAGCCTTCTGCCCACTGCTGCACACTGTGATGCAAGCAGCAGGTCTTCCAATGGTATTTGTTGAATAAATTCCCTTTCAGGTTCCACAAAACACACGTGCATGCCACATCATGACATGGTCTGTAGTTCGTATCTTCACCTCAACACTGAAGTAGAATGTACATTGCTGAAGGGCAGGGGCAAAAAGAAGGAAGAAGAAGAGCATGTCAAGCAAGACATCTACATCCTTCCTGGTCATGCCATCCTCATCACTGCAGACACTGAACTCAGGACAGAGGGCTTTGTGCAATAGTCCAAGTCACCTTGAAAAGAACACGCCTCCAAGAGCTGTGTGGGAGAGGACTGCTCTGGACCCAAGCCCAGAGCTTTTGCTCCAGAGTCCAGCCACTTTCTTGGCCTGGCAACCCAGCACTGACCCAGTGGCATTTGCTCCCAAATCTGTACTGCTAAGATGCCCTCCCAGAGCACCTGGATTTTCCAGGACTGGGCCACCCACACACTCCGCTCCAGTCCTGCCGCAGCGGGGACCCTGTCTACTCGCCCAGAGCCTCCCTCCCCTCTGCCCTGATGTCGGCCTCTGCACTTGCCTCTCTGCTCACCTCTGCAGAGAAGGGCTGAGGACAAGAGCTCTGGGTGTCACACTCTGGGGCCAGACCTTCTGTGTTTAAGCTCCTCGAGGACTCACAACTGCACAAGACCGAGCCCATGCTCATTTTGAGAACAGGCATATTCTCCTGTAAAATTAAGCCATAAAAACCTCCCTTTTTACTTTTATTCTTGTTCAAAGCTGAGCTATTTTCCACTAGAGATAAAAAAAACAAGGCATTTCTGAGAGGGGAGGGATATGGTTGTCTAATAAGCCGGAATTGACGGTCATGACAGACTCCATTCTATCGAGCTCTGCACACAGAAGGAGGTGCAGGGATGGGGAGCAATAACTTAGGGGGCTTCTCTGCAGAGATCCCCCAGGACTGTTTGGAGATATGTATGAGGCAAAGTTACATCAAGGGCTTCAGTGCTGTGTGATCATGTGAGAGGCGGGGAAGCGGCAGGGAAGCAGTGGAGGAATAAGTGAGGTAAAGCCTGGCTCTCGGCCACCAGATAAGACCCAGGGCAGTGGCCAGACCTCAGCGCTACAGCCGGACACCTCCATCTTGGATTGGCAGACCCTCCCGTCTTTGACCTCAGCAAGTCTGCAAGGTCCTAGTCTATCGGAGTGAATTGTTCATAGAGGCTGCTTGACCTGGGGGTAGGGGGTGGGAAGAGTGAGCAGGCCGGTTCTAGAATGAAGATCAAAGTAGACTGTGAACAGGGGTCTGTCTGCCAAGACACACTAGGAACAGCATCCAGCTATGCCAGTGTTCTGGGAGTGGAGGCGGGGCCCAGCTGCCAAAGCAAGTGAGACGGTGGCACTCCAGGCAACCACTCCCCTGAGGGGATTGTCCTGGTCCTGCTTTCTCCCCAGGCTTTTCCTGGAGAGTCCCTCCCCTCTCAGCTATAGTCAGCACACAAGGGTTCAGGCTCACTAACCCCCTGGGACGTACACCCAGGGAGAGGGTCTGGCTCCAGGATCGGCACTGTCTTCTTGGCCCTCATGGCCACCATGGCCTCACTCCAGCCTCTGTCTCCTACCTGCACCCACGGGACTAGCTTGATTCTCCTCTGGCCTTACTCAGATACATCTAGCTTCTTCCAGATCTTTCCAGACTAGATTCCCAGGCCTGTCAGCTCCCAGATTGCAGGACATAATAAAACCAGAGGATGAAGGCAGTGTGGAGGTTCCCATTGGCCAAGAAAACAATCAAGACTGTCCCTCCTTCTGGCTGGTATCTGTATCCCCATAGCCTCTGGGGCTAACAGACTGCAGGGTGTTTGCTGCCCCATGCGGAATACTCAGAAATAATACTAAAAACTTCCATTTACTGTTTACCATATGCCAGAAACCATGCTGAGACTTGTTCAGATGTTTTTACTATTTTCCCCATTTTATTCCTTTCTATAGTTCTGTATGGTAAACAGCATTATTATCCTCCATTTAACAGTTGAGGGAAATAGAGTTGAGATGGTAAGTTATCTTCCAGGGTTTAAACCTGGGCTCATTTGATTCCAAAGCTTGTCTTCATAACCCTGCTGAATGATGGTTTCTATATCTTCCTTTCCATACCCACCCGTAAGTGCCGATAGTGAGACAGTGGCGGTGTGTCACTGGCAACCCAGAGACCTTGGAGGGGGAGAGGGTGAAATGAAGGAGTTGTTTCCAGGCTGCCAAATCTGCATGAAGAATGGAGAGGCTGTATTCTGTCTAGCAGGACAACGTGGACAAATACGATCAACACTACTGAGTCTTTGAAGCCCAACACGGTCTTCCTGTAACACTCCTGCCTCTGAGATGTACAATCCCGGTGACTCCTTGCACCGAGGCTGCTGTGTCTTCTGTTGTGTGGCATCTCCATTTGACTCACAATGAACAGGACCAGTGACTGATCTCCTGAGCCCCAAATTGCCATCAAAGAGCTAGCTGCAGGCCTATGAGGCAGCCTAGCACAGAAGCTCTGTGTAGCTGGATCTAGTAATGTTAAAGAATGACCAGTGGCCCTGTCCAGCCTTTCTCATGGAGGGGTTGAATGTAGGAGATCCTAAGAAGGTGATAAGTGAGGCCCAGGGGAGCAGAAATGATGGATAGGAAGAAGGGCATTGTCAGTGAGTGAACCGTAGACGTGGACATGAAGTCACTGTTAGAAACACAGCAGAAGTGGGGCAAAGGATGGCAGGCTGGAGCTGTCCAGGATGTCTTGAACCACGCTGCCTCCTCCAGAGCCTGCCTGTGTGGCTTCTGATTGTGTGATTGTGGGCCTTCATCAGCCTTCAAAAAATCCCAACCACCTGTGATCACCTGCATAGGTTTGGTTCCTTGCTCCCTGAGAACACGTACATAACCCAGGAGAGAAAGACCAATTCCCTTCCTGGGCTGGAGTCCAGTCCCCTGTGAGACTCTCACAGATTCTGCTTTTCTTTCATGCCATGTACATGCCATTGCAACGTGTTTTTTTGTGTGATCATTTAACAAACGTCAGTGTTTCCACTAGACTATAAGCTGCACAAGGTTAGGGCCGTGTCTGCTTTGATCATCAGGTATCCCTAATACCGGGTATGAAGTTCAGCATAAAACGTCATGGCCCGTGCATGAAATTCAGAATGCACCTGGTGATGGGCTGAATGAACACATGAATAAATGAACAGTAGAAAGCATTCAGGTCCATAAGGGTTCTGTGGATGGGAATTCCACCATGACCCGATGGGAATGGAATCACTGAGTTGTACATTTACTCCCTGCCTGACTGCAGCAATAAGACTAGATCATCCCACAAGCCAAAGGGGTGATGAACAGGATGATGGAGGCAGGGTGGGGATACTAAGTATATCCAGGACTTCAGAGATTTGGCAAGACACTACATCTGGCCCAGATACAGAAGAGACAATGGACGTGTGCGAATCGGGAGTTCTGCAACGCGAGAGAAATCGGCCAGGCCTGCATCTAAGAGCAGAATTTGGTGCAGGAATTGCTGATGAGTAAACTGCTAAGTATATGTGATCATCAAAACATCCAACTTTCATCCAGAGGCAGAAGGTCAACCATCATCCTTTCAGGTGAATTTACCAATTTAGAGAAAGGCTCTGCTATGTAAAATGTAGACGGAAAATAGGAAATCAGGAAAGAGAATCATTTACAATGTAAGCAACCAACAGGAAGCAGGGATACCATTTGTCCCTAAGACAGCTTAGAGATCTGGGGAATGTGGGATCCCTGGGCTGAATGAACAGCCACCCAGGGAACAAAAGCCAGCTGGCTCTGATGGAAAAGCCACATTAGGCACACTCTGTGTGGTGGGTTTGTCAGTGAGCAGGCCAGGCCCGTGGCACCTACAGCTGAGGAAGGTGGGGCAGAGCAGATCTGCTGGGGCAGGGAAAGGCAGGTCCTGATAGATCTGTCAGGGCAGGCAAAGGCAGATTCTAAGGAAGAATGGGGCAACTTTGCTCTCTAGCAAAGCCTGGCTCAGGGCTTGGCCTCTGACTCCCAGAACTCTGGGACTGGAGAGAAATCACTCCCCCAGGGACTTCTGTGTAACCTGTCCTGCAGTGCCTGTCTGGCCCTGCTCTCATCTACTGCCAGGGCAGTGCCCTGTCCCATGTGCTCCTTGTCCACATAGCAGTCCTTCAGGTCGTTAAAGTCATGATCATGTTCCCCCAAGTCTTCTCTTTTACAAATCAGAGACCCAGATAATAAAAGTGACTAAAAGTTAAAGAGCATTTCCTTGTGTCAGGCAGTGGCCCGTGAGCTCTACAAACATTACACAAATTTGCAGTATCATCCCTAACTTACAGATAGGAAAACCAAGGCACAGAGAGGCCAAGCAACTTGTTGGAGGTCACCCAGCTTATAAATGAGAGACCTGGCCTTGGAAAGTGGGGAACCAGGTTTTAATTACTACTATATAATCTAAACAGAAATTTCACCTGTTTGTCATACTACCCAATTTCTCTTCTGGGTTGTCCCACTGTAAATACTTCACTGTCTCAACATCTCTTAAAACCCAATTCTGCAGTTGTGATCTGAGCAGCAGAGTAGAACAAAGCTATCACCTCCCTCTTTTAAAACATTATACTTCTATTAATATAGCTCAAAATTACATTTCTTTTAAGAATAACATTATACTCTTGGCCCACAACGAAACTGATATTAACAAGAACCAGAGGTATTTTCCCAAAGTACTTTAGTTAAAGAGTAATTCCCTTTTGTTTGTACAGTTAGCGTGTTCAATGCAATGGCAAAATCATGATTAAGAATGTTTACTTTAACCCTTTGTCCTCAAGTTGCCATCACGGAGAACACACTGTCCATAGACCTCTGGGTCTCCTCCACAGAGACAAGATCCCAAACTAGAAAAGTTCGCCTGGGCAGGGCTGGGCAGGGCTAGGTGATAAAATAGTGTCCTGGAATCATAAAACCCCAATAAAAATACTGGCTCGGCCACATAGCACCTGTGGGAATTTGAACACGTTTCCTAACCTTGTGAATGTTCAGTATTCCCCTTTATAACATGCGAATAATAATAACAACCCAGAGCCACATGAGGATAAAGTTAGATAGGAAACTGTATGTTAAGCATTTGCACAGAACCTGGCACACAGTAAGTGAGCAGGTGACGGCTCGTGAATCATTCGCTCATGGGCAGCAACTCTGGGATGATCCAGCAGTCATGGCCTACCTGCTCCTGCTGGAGCCATCTCCCTCCTCCCCCAGGACCACCTGCAGAATTTGTGGGGCCCAGTGCAAAAGGAAAACGCAGTGCCCTGTTTAAAAATTATTGCTACGAACTTTAATATAGTGACAGCAGAGCATTAAACCAATCACAGAGCCTTTCTTGTTCCAGGATCCTGTGCAACAGGCTGCATACTGTCTTGTTTTCCTAATACTAATACTGTCACTGTAACAAATTATTATAAACTTGGTGGCTGAAAACAACACAAATTTATCATCTCATCATGCTGGAGGTCAGAAGTCCAACACAGTTCTCGCTGGGCTGGAATCGGGGTGTGCAGCACTGCATTCCTTTCTCAGGAGGACCTATTTTCTTGCTTTTTCCAGCAACTTGAGGCTGCTCACGTTCCTTCCCTCATGGCTCTCTCCCATCTTCAAAGCCATCAGTGGCCGCTGAAGTCTTTCTCACATTGCCATCTCTCTGGTTGATCTTTTGCCTCCCTCTTCCACTTTTAAGTGCCCTTGGGGTTAGACTGGGCCCAGCCAATGAATCCAGGAAAACTTCCTTAGTTTAAAGCCATCTGATCAGCAACCTTCATTCCATCTGCAACCATAGTTCCCCCTTGCCATGTAACATTACATACTCATAGGTATGGGGGATTAGGATGTGGACCTCTTTGGGAGGCCATTATTCTGTCTACCCATGAAGCCAGGACCCCCAAAGTTCAAAGATCCCAGATGTCTCTCTAGAGTCTGGACTGTTAAAACAATCTGGCCCACCAAACACTCACAGCCTCATGAAATGCTCCCTAACCTGCTCCCAGGGAGACCAGTGCCCCTGGCTCTGGGCTGTATTTTTTGTTTGCTACTATCCTGTCCTGCTTCTTAATCACTTTGATGCTCACAAAGGATTATCTCCAGCTCCAGACCCAGGGCTCTTTTGTGAGCCTATGTGTGGATCTGTCCCAGTTATCCCCACCTAGGGCTGCAGAACATATTCTGACCGCCTTTGCCAATCCCTCATATCCTAGCCCCAAGCCCTAACCCACTTGTCAAACCCAAGAGCCAGTCCATCCTAACCCCTGGGAGAGAGGGACATGGGCCTCAGGGGACACTGGTGAGAAGGGCAAAGTCATTACTGATAAGGCTCAGGAGCCTCTGAAGATCTGCTGGCAAGAGGCAGGAGGCAGTGTCTGCCAGAGGCTCTGCCCTGAGCTGCCTTGGAGGGAGGCCATAGAGTTGCCATGGAAACACAACAACCCCGGAGCTTGAGACCAGAGCCCCCACTTCTATCCACACCCACGATCCCTTAGGCTTTCCTGTGCCCCTTGTTTGGAAATAGCCACTTCTTGCAGAAAAGAATGTGACATGAGTCTGAGGCCGAAGCTGCAGAACTGGAGAGCACACATGTGCCACCTGCCTGGCCTGGCTATCACTGGGGTGAGAAGCCCACCTTCCCGAATCACCTCACACTGGCTAGCTCACTTCAACCCTTCACTGTCCTCCTTCTCCACAACTCACACCCATCTTTTCAGTGACCTCCCAAAAGATGTCCCCTCCTCCTACCTCTCCACCCCTTGGGCAAAGGACTTCCTCGGTTGCTTTCTCACGTCTCCATTTTTCAAAAAGAAATGATGTTTCACTTACACACAGTAAAATGCACAGAGCTTCAGTGTATAGTTCAATGAGTTTTGGCATGTGTACGCCTCTGTAGTCCACACCCCAATTGAGACTTGATGTTTCCTTTTTCTCTTCTTGCCCCTGCTAGATTATTTTGGAGCCTACCAATAAGGAGAAAGAGGGTGGACACCGAGAGGCAGGAGGAAGCACACAGAGAGAGCCACAGGACATCTGGAGCCTGCAGCTGGGGCCATAGGGGATGGAGCTGGGTCCAGCCAGGCTGGGATGAAGACTTTCTGCCCTTCAACCCTGAGACTAGGTATCTTCCCAGACCAGGAAGGAAGCAAATGAACCCCTGCCCAGCCCTGGCCAAGGCCCCACATGGATGAGGTCCAGGAGGCTTCACCAGAGGAGTCTGAAGTATCCTGTCTCCCCCAGGCCTTCCCACCTGGATGGCTGAGGAGTCTGCTCTACTGCTGCTACAACACTGCAAGGAGGATGAATGGCATTTTGATTTCCCCAGGAGCCAAGGGGCCTGGATCCTTGAGGAGGTTTGTCCCCTCTTTGTGCAGATGAGGTTGGAAAAACTGGCACACTTCCTATGCCTATTACATATTCATAGGAGTGGGGGATTAGGATGTGGACATCTTTGGGAGGCCATTATTCTGCCTATCCACGAAGCCAGGACCCCCCAAAAGTTCAAAGATCCCAGATGTCTCTCTAGAGTCTGGACTGTTAAAACAACTCTCCCCAGGGAAGTCGGCACAGGGAGGTGCCTTGCAGATGCCACCCCCCAGGCCCCGCCTCCCTGCTGCAGAGAGGTGCCTTGCAGATGCCACCCTCCAGGCCCTGCCTCCCTGCCACAGAGGCACCAGAGGGACAGTGCTTCTGTGGCCATCACATCCAGGCCACTGCCTTACTAAAAGCCTGCGAGGACAAGTCCTCCCCGCCATGGAGCCTGAGAAACGGTCAGCAGACTCGCCCTCCCTCCAACCTCTGTCTGGGTTCCCATCTCAATGTAAACTCCAGGAGACATCTGTCCGACTCTTTGTTGGGTGCCCAGCACATGATGAGTACTCAGTAAATGTTGGCTGGATGAAAAAATAAATGAGGCCTAGCAACTGGCTGGACCGATGTTTTTCCTTCTAGTTTTGTCCTGTCTTGTGTATAAGGCACTGAGCACAGCGTGGTCCTATCTCAGCCACATGACGAGCTGGGTCCGATTACATCTTTCAGCACCAAGAAAAAAATGAGACAAAGTAAGTGACTAGCTAGAGGTGAGAGAAAGGAGGGTGGGCAGGATTCTGAACACTCACTTTCTGATCTAGGAATGAAGCCAAGAATAACATCAGGGTTAGAATTTGGAAGAGTAGGGCCAAGAATACCAAGAGCAAAGTGTGGAATACAAGCAGCAGGGACAGAAGTCCCAAAGAGCAAACCGGAATTCACAAGAGGCACAAGGGCTCCGGCTATGGAAAGAGCCACACAGCATGAATCTTCCAGAGACTGCAGTGACTGTGGCTTCCTCTCCACATGCTGACCCACATCCCCTCAGTCCAAATCCCAACATTAGCCAGAGCCCAGGCATCATTCTGAGCCTTGGCAACAAGCCTTGGTTTCACGTTCACTAAAACAGTTTTTTCCAACATGTAGACGCCAACCTTCCTCCCTCCAAAACTGATCAGCAAATGCTCAGGGCTATATTGTTAAAGCGGGCCTGCCACTCCCATTAGAGTGACACAAATGGATGCCTCAAGGCAGTGTAGGACAGTGGTTACATGCACAAATTCTGTTGCCAGACCACCTGCCCCAGCTCTGCCACTAGTGACCTTGGGCAGGAGATATCATCTCCCCATGCCTCAGTTTCCTCTTCTGTAAGATGGAGGCTAATCACAGGACCTACCTCAGAAGGTTTTACTGTGAAAACTCAAGGAGTTCTTATAAATTAAGTGACAAACATATGCCTGAAAACATGGCTTATCCTATATAAATGTTTGCCAGTGTCGTTTGAAATAGGATGAGAGTCAAATTTTGGAAAGATGTTTCCAAAATGAATTAAGCAGGATGAGCCAAGCAATGGCCTTGTTACAAGGCAGGGATGTTTTTATGGAAATTAACAGACAAAAGGAGGCACTGTTTTACCTAAGCACATGCTTGTTTTGTATGGTCCACCAACAGCTCTCCAATCTTGGGCATGCGTCTGGCACGTGAGCTGAAATAGAGCTAGACAGAGCCTTCCAAGTACATGTGCAAAGAGAACCCTCCCCTGTTAAAGCCACTTTCACAGAGCCCTCCCTGAGGAGTGAGGAGGCTCTGCTCTGCCTTTTATCGGAGATTCTGTTTTTCTGTCTGGAAAAAGGGGCTGACAGAAGTTGCTTGGTGCCACGGGGGAGGTGTGGAAGCTCCACAGACTGTAAAGTTCTGTGCAGAGGGAAGGTCTTTCTATAAGGACGATTGCTCCTCTCCAGCAGCTCAGGAGAAAACTGCAGAATTCTGCCCACCTAAAGTCCTTCAGAGTTCCTCCCTCTCTCAGGCAAATTCCTCCCACAGATGAGAGTGGGTGGGGCACTTCTCTCAGTTAAAGATGAAGGGCTCCCACATGCGCTCTCATTGTGCAGCACTGCGCACAGTCAAATAAACAATGGTGGGCCGATGTCAAAGCCACGATCTGGCATCTGAGACATGGGCTTAAGGCTCAGCTCAGCTGTTTATCTGACTCTGTTACCTCAGACAACACTCTTTCTGCTCTTCAGTTTCCTCAACTCAAACGGGAAGAATCTACCATTTCCTGGCGTACCTTCACTGCAGTGTTACTGTGGTCCAAATGGGAAGGGCATTATCGGCACGTCCAGCACTGTGGGAATCCCAGTTGTTGTTATAACCAGGTTACAATCTGTAAAAGCCACCCTTTCCTTGGCTTCCTTTTCATTTTCCCTTTCATTTTGAACAAATACGGATTGAGCTGTGCCTGTGTTTTGTAACAGATTGACTGAAAAGTCCATGGCTTTTCTTCTGGCCAAGGCCATGGCCAAGTCCCCTGCAGGAACTAGAGTGCCCTATTCCTGATGACCCCTTCTCCAGAGCCCCTGTGTGCTGCCCCCATCAGACCAGCTCCTCTCCAGAGCCAGGAGTGGTCTCTGCAGCTCCTCTGTGGACTGAGACCCTGTGACACTTAGCTGAGGTCACCTTCAGGATATTTCCAGAATCCAACCCCGTGTCAGCACCTCCCCTGCTGCCATCATGGTCCAAGCCACCACTGCCTCTCACCTGGAAGCCTCTTAACTGGTCTCCATGCTCCCAGCCTTGCCCCCTCAGTCTGTTCTCAGCATAGCAGCCACAGGCACCTCTGCAAGTGACAATTAGCATATTGCTAATCTGCTCAAGCCCTTCCCATGGATCTCTGTCTCACAGAGTAAATGCCACACTCCTTGCAAAAGCCTATGAAGCCCTTCTCCTGGGATTCACCTTGACTGCACATCGGAATCACCCAGGAGCTCTAAACAATACTGAAGCTGAGTGCCACCCCAGAAACACTTATCTAATTGGTCTGAGGTGTGGCCTTGGCATCAGGATTGTTTTTTAAGTCTCACTTGATGTGTAGAATGTGCAGCAAGGTTGAGAACCACTGCCCTAATGATCTGCTTCCTGTTGCTCCTCTGGCCTCATCTCCAACTACTGCCCCCTTGCACACCCCGTTCCAGCCACAGGGGCCTCCTTCCTCTTCTTCAAACATGACATGGCATGCATGCTTCTGCCTCAGGGCCTTTGCACTTGCCACTTCCGCTGCCTGAAGCGTATTCCCCCCATCCTCCAACAGTATCCCCCATGGCTTGCTTCCTCTTCTTCTCCAGGTTTTTGCTCAAATTTCACTTCTTACTGAGGTCTTCTCTGACCACCCAGGAAAAATTGCAGCTCCCCACTCTTGTCCCAGGTGTCTCTCTCTCTCTCTCCGACTTTATATTTCTCCATATCACTCACCACCATCTAACATACTGCATATTTAACTTCTTTGTTTTGTTTACTCTCTGTCTCCACCAAACTGTCTCCACCCAGCTCTGTGAAGCAGGGGTTTCTGTATGTTTTGTTCACTGCTTTGTCCCTTGTATTAGTCCATTCTTATGCTGCTATGAAGAAATACCTGTGACTGAGTAATTTACAAAGGAAAGAGGTTCAATTGACTCACAGTTCTGCATGGCTGGGGAGGCCTCAGGAAACTTACAATCATGGTGGAAGGCACCTCTTCACAGGGTGGCAGGAGAGAGAATGAGAGCCAGCAGGGAAAATGCCAGATGCTTATAAAACCATCAGATCTCATGAGAACTTACTCACTATCATGAGAACAGTATGGGGGAAACCATCCCCACGATTGAGTTACCTCCTACCCGGTCCCTCCCACAATACGTGGGGATTATGGGAACTACAATTCAAGATGAGATTTGGGTGGAGACACAGCCAAACCGTATCATCCCTGTATCTAGACTATGCTGGCACAGAAGTGCTTAATAAATGACCTGCAAGTGAAAGCATATTCTTCTCTCCCTTTGGACATCCGCAGCTGCTCTTTCATCCTAGCCCAGCCAGGTTCTCCCTGAGCCACAAACAACCATATCCAATTATACAGTATACAGCAGGTGTTCAATGAATGTCTGTGGAGCTGAACTGAATCTTCTCCCTAAAAGAACACAGCCTCCAAACCCAGCAGCAAGATCTTTCTCAAAGACTCCAGATATAAGCTCACTATGGTTTGCAGCTTTTAAAAAAATGTAAAAATGAGAAAAGGGGGAAAACACTGTGGGGGGAGCTCACAAAAATTAATGAGATTTTCTCAGCTGAGGTACGTGCCCACATTTTTAATAATTGGGAGTAATAAGAATTCTCACTGAACCTTAAAGGAACATCCTTCTGTAACAAAGAGAGAAGTCAAGACAGACTTCTCTGTCAGATGTAACGACTTGTTAGCCCTGCAAGATGGATGTACTTTAAAAACTAATTTACAGAAAAAAGATTATGCATAAAATGCAACTAATTGGGTTAAAATGACGTATAAACAGGAATGTGAGATGATTGTAGTGTCCTTAAAGAGTAAATTAAGTTGTTAATCCTCAAAATCTCTACTGGAAGAAAGCTTTGCCCCTACTCAGCTAATGGAGAAACTGAGGCTGAGGGAAGAGGAGAGTGACTTGCCTAACGCAAGCCGAGGGGACAGGCCCTGGCTGAAGCAGGAAAGGGACCCAAGAACCCAGGCGCCCAGTCCTGGCTCTGCTCCCAGCACTCTGGGGACCCCATCTCCCCACAGGCAGGTCCACAAGGGCCCGGTCACTGACTCTGCTCACCCACTGGGTCTGAGGTCAGGCAGGGGCCGGTCCAGGGGCAGGCGGTCGCTGAGGTAGGCGTTGTAGCCGTAGTACTGGAATTGCTTCAGGGCCACGCGCCGGCCTTCGGGGCTGAGCTCCTGGCCCCAGTGTGCAAACAGAGAGGAGTCTGTGAAGGGCTCAGCCTCTGCCTCCTCAGGCTTGGCAGGAGCCTCTGGAGAAAGAAGGAACAGGAGACAGTGGGTCAGAGTGCACCCCTGCATGTGTTATAACAGTCCCTTTCCCTTCCTCACAAACAGCCTTTGGTAAAACAATCTTAGCCCCTTCTTTCGGGGTCAGGGCTGACTTGGGTTTTCATGCTTTCCAAAGACCCATTCATCCATGAATCCATCCATTCACCTAACCCACAACCACCAGGCACAGGAGATAGAGAAATACACCTGACAGGGTCTGCTGAGAAGCTAATGGATGTGACCCTGATGCCCCGTGGCTTCAAGTCAGGACCCCCTTTTTCCCCAGTCTGCCTCCCTGCCAGAGATGTTGGCCCCAGCCCTCAAACTGGGCATCTGCTTCTCTGTCCCTAGCCTGTACCCCCATTTCCTGCAATTCCCAAGCCCACCCCACATTGAGGCACCCAAGCTGGGACTCTACTCCTCCACCCAGTTCTTGCCAGCCCTTCTCCCTCTTCACCATCTGGTCCTGCAGTGAGTTGCCTAGTGCACCATGTGACATTCACCTGGCTGTCAGCACCCCGGCCAGACTGCCTCCTGCTGCTTCCAGACACTGCCCACCAGAATAGCAAATCCATGACACAGGTGACAGCCAAGCCACACCCCGCCTGCCCTGCGCTCTGGGCCCTGCTCATGGGAGCCCTGGGGGACTTGGTGGAGACAGCTCAAGGCCAGCACATGGTTTCCCAGGAACTTCCCAGAAAAAATGGAGGGGAATCACTAACTGTGAGAGCAGAGGCTTTGAAGTCACACAGTCGTGGATTCCAGTCAGTGCTCCACCACGTCCTGACTACATGACCATAGCACAGTCAACCTCCCAACGCCAAAATTCCCCCCCCCTCTAGAATGCAGAGATAATAATATCCAACAACCCTCCAGAGATTGTGAGGATTCCATTAAACAACATGTATAAAGCATTTAGATCAGTTTATGTCTCAGAACAAGTGCACAGCCAATGGCAATTAAGATTATTATAGCAAGGGAAGGTTATTGAAATCTCTCTTTTATGGGGGCTAAAAGATAGATCTTGCTAGGATATGGGCCGATAGTCCAGGACTTTGGAGTTACTTCCCTGGGACAGGTCATCAGGTGAATCATTTGAGATCAGAAATCAGAGAAATTGGACAGAGTTGGCAAGCCCACTGGACAGGGCCTTCTGTGCTCACAAATACATGAGGGAAGAAAGAGATGGAGCCAGGAGCCCAGAATGACAGTGATCAGAAAAAACAGAAGCAGGTCAGGGACAGGAGAGGCAGGCAGGAGAGGCAGGCAGGAGAGGCAGGCTTGGGACACCTGCCCACATCCCCTTGCTGGCCTGTATGGAGCCAATGGGTGCATGACCCACCTAGGTACAGGCTGGAGATGAGCAAGGAGCTAGGGTTCTGAAGTCTTCAAGGCTGCAGAGTTGGGGCTATGGACTGCCACCTCCTCTCATGGTGCTCTCCTAAAAGCCCCTCTGAGAGAGAGGAGACTGCCTGGGAACAAAAGAGGGAGGCTTCCAAAACATAGGCTCCTCCTACCATGGAAGGGGTGCTCCAGTGGCAGGAAGCCTCCATCACCGGAAGCAGGCAGAGGCTATCAAGAGTAGAAGGGGACTTAGCAAGCCCACGATCCTGAAAGCAGAGATGCCAGAGACCTCAGTGTAAGAGATGCAAAAAAATCTGTAAACGAACTCCCAGGTGCTGGACTCATTGGGTGCAC
The DNA here is from genome assembly GCF_006542625.1 of Nomascus leucogenys. NCBI lineage: Eukaryota > Metazoa > Chordata > Mammalia > Primates > Hylobatidae > Nomascus > Nomascus leucogenys. The sequence goes on from NC_044395.1 coordinate 72,395,747, forward strand.
ATGCATAAGGTACCTCTCCGGGCCACGTCCTCCAAATGGGACACCCTTTAACTCCTGGGATAACCATCAGAGCTAACACTTGATGAGTGCTCACTCCTACCATGAGCCAGGCTCTGTCCTAAGCATTTTCTCTTATCAACTCATCTCACCCTATAAGGTAGAAATTGTTGTCATCTTCATTTTATATATAAAGAAAGTGAGGCATACAGAGAATAAAAAACTTGTCCAGGTTCACACAGAAGGAAGTGCAGTAGCTGGATTTCAATCCTGGGAAGGCTCTCCCCAGGCAGTGGTCCTCCCACTATGCTATACAGCCTCTACAAGGCAATGGGCTGCTAAAGTACGTGAAGTACAAAGACAAATATGGCATACCATCTCGGTGACTGATTTTCCTTAAAGACATAAAAGCAAAGTTGGAAAATTAAACAGATTAGGATATATTGAAGAATAAAATGCAAACTATGCAAACACTTCTAAGACACAGCATTGTCAGGATTGCAGTGGCCTGCCCAAAGCTCCATCCCAGAACTTGCTCATTCTTCTCCCCTACTAGGCATGCTTGAAGGGTAGCACAAGCATGCACGATCTTGAAGGTCCTTGTTATCTCTAAAAAGATGTATGACTCATTCGTTTGGAATGGGGGGTAGTAAAAATCTAAATCAGTGAACCAACTGAATCATATAATATTTAAAAGAAATGTTGCTTTCTTTTAAATTTATTGCTCTCAAATACCTAAATGGATATTACCAAGTAAAATGAGATCAGTTAATGGAAAATTATGATCCAAAATTAGGCCTGCATTGTATAATAATATATTATAAACATATTAAAGTCCTGGTGACACCACATGCTCCTACCTTTTCACTCAGTATGGGCACAAAGGATGACAAACTCAAAGTGGTGAGTCCTAAAAGATGAGGTGGGGAGCCCACAGCAAGAAAGATGTAATATTTGTTGAATTTCTGCCAAGAGTCAAGCACTGCGATAGGTCATTTCCTTTATCGAATGTTGCCTCTCTTCCTCCTCACTGGTGCAACTCCACAGAGCAGGACCACATCTGACTTGACCCCTACTGGACTGCCAGCTCCTAGCACAGTAACTGCTTCTTACAAGGGACTGACTCAATCGATCATTTCAAAATACATCAGTTAATAAGTAACCCATAGTGGTTAGACACGATGAAACCAAAAGTGAAAAGGTTAAGTGTCTAATCCAAGGCCACCCAGTCCCAGTGTGTCAGTGACATCGAATAAAGGCCTGGCTCCTCCAAACTCCACATTCTTTTCTTTATACCAGGGGTGGCAAACCATGGTCCAAGGGCCACCACTTGTTTTTGTAAATAAAGTTTTATTAGAACACAGTCACATCCACTTGTTAACGTATTCTCTTTGGAGCTGAAGAGCAGAGTTGAGTATGTAAAACAGAGATGATATGACCAGAGAATCTGAAAACACTATCTGATTCTTTAAAAAAAAAAAAAAGTGTGCCACCCCCAACCCTTTCCCCAGCCCTGTCTGCCTTGTACCTTAGAGTTGACTCTCCTGAGGTAAGGAGGCCTTGCCTCTCTGAACTCTATTTAATTTTCTTTACTTCCAAAGAATTGGTTAAGAACACTGGCTGTGGAGTCAGAATCCTAGGGTTTATCCTCCAGCTCTACCATTTGCCAATTTGGTCCACCTCACCCTGAGCCTCAGTTTCCTCTTCTTGAAAATGGGGTTGATAATAATAGTGCTTCCTTCATAGAACATTTGTGAGGATAAATGAGATGGTCAGTTAAGGAGCTTGGCACAGTGCCTGGCACACAGTAAGCTCTCCAAAAACACTGCTGAAGCCCCCACAAAGCCCACAGCCCTATCGGGCCACTGGAGTTCGGGTGGGAAGGTGACATTGCCAAGGTCCCCAGCTCTGGAAGATGCTGACACCGTCCCGCCCCACATGAAGGCTTTCCATGTCCATAGACAAGTGGTCTATGCTTAACCAGACCTAGACTCCACTCTTGTCTCCAGTGAGAAAGCAGGCCTACATGGTCATCCAGCAAAGGGGACCACCGTTGACATAAGGGGGACAGGCAAAGAGGCCTCAGAGAAGTGTCTGGGCTGGGTCCTCTACAGAGGTCCTGGGGTGTTTGGCATATCTGGTGATACCCAGACCCTCTGATGTCTGGCATCTAGGGATGAGGCACCTTCCAGGAGTGGACTCTGGCTGAAGCCCCTGCAGGGATTCAGACCTACCTGGGCATGTCTGACCAACTGATGAGGTGACTCAAGAGAAGCACATCTCCAGGGGCTGAGGACTCCCCAGGAGGGCCCATTCGAGGCAGAGATTGAGCAGGGCACAGTGAACTCTGTGAGTTGCAAAGCCAGAGCGTGTGAAGGAGAGTATTTGGAGGATTCTGAGCATAACACAGAGGCTGTTACTCACCCCCTGCCCTCACCCAGCCCTGAGTGCTTGTCTGGGTCCCAGGGAGAAACAGGATGAAAGGGAAAGTGAAGGGGCTGCTTCACCAGAAAGCCATGCTTGGGGCCCAAGCGGTGCTTGAGTCAGGGAAGGCAGAAGGAAAGGGATGATGTGATTAGGGCAGGTTGGGGAGCCCCCAGTGTGGCCTGAGGAGACCCCTCGGCCAGGGGAAACATTACCATGCCATGTCCTTCTCTGATCAGAACCCTCCAAGGGCCTTCCGCCGCCTTCTTGCTAAACACCTGCAAGGCCCAGCACTCACCTCCCATCTCTGCCCCTGGTTTTCTCCTCTCCAGCCACACCGGACACTCATCAGATTCACCAGGCACACCTCACCTGAGTGCCTCAGCTGCAGCATTTCCCTGCACATCCTCCTGGCCAGTTCCCTCACTTCTATGTCTTTACTCAAAAGTCACTTTCTCAGCAAACCCTATCCTGAACATCCAGCCCTCTCCCCAGTTTTTACATATATAGTCTCTGATATGGTTTGGCTATGTCCCCACCCAAATCTCATGCTGAATTGCAGCTCCTATAATTCCACGTGTTGTGGGAGGGACCTGGTGGAGGTAATTGAATCATGGGGGCAAGTCTTTCCCATGCTGTTCTCACGATAGTGAATAACCATCAAGAGATCTGATGGTTTTATAAAGGGGAGCTTCCCTGCACATGCTCTCTTCCCTGCCACCATGTAAGATGTGCTTTTGCTCCTCTTTCACCTTCCACCATGATTGTGAGGCCTCCCAGTCATGTGGAACTGTGAGTCCATTAAGCCTCCTTTTCTTTATAAATTACCCAGTCTCACTTATGTCTTTCTTAGCAGCATGAGAACAAACTAATACAGTCTTCATTCATTTTGCTTCTTGTTTGTTTCCCTGACTGGAATGTGGCTCTGTGAGGTCAGGCATTTGCTTTGTTCTCTGTTGAGTCCCTCAGACTCAGAACAGCATCTGGCACCTAGTAGGTGCTCAACCAATACCAGTCAGAAAACTCCCTGCCTACTAGAGATTCCCCAAATCTTTCAGAGGGAGTAGAAAGGGGGCTGCAGTCCTGTGCCAGCAGGTAGGAGCACAAAGCCAGTGAAGGCATGGCCAGGGCAAATTCCAGCTGTGTGCAGTTAATTCCTCCCCAGTTCACTTAAGCAAATGATTGTGCACAGTTACACAGACTGACAGGGCACGTTTAAGAGCTTCTCAGGTAGTTCCACAAAATATGGTCAATGATAAGCAATCTCCACTGCTCTCCCCGGACTCCTCTGTAAATCTCTTATACCAGAGAATTACCAGGCTTCTCTCCCAAGTATCCAGAATAGGACTGTGCATGGAGTAATTACCCCCAAAATATAGGGAGAAGGAAGATAAGGAGGGAGGCAGGGAGAGAAGGAGGCTGTGTCTTCTTCTTGCCTCTCTCTCTCTCTCTTTCAAATCTCACCAAGAAAGGCTCAGAATCAAAAAGATTCCACTGAAGGGTCCAAATATCCCTCCTCCCAGAAACCCAGGCACAAAGGGCAATGAGGTGGGAAGACCCAGAGACTCTAGAAAACTGACCTAAGATGCCCTCAGGAAGTGTCCAGCTCAAACCACAGAGCCACAGAGAGCGAGAGAGTCAGATCAGGAGTTCTCTTCCTTCCTTGAAACCTAGCCCGCAGTGTCCCCAAAGCTCTGGCAGACACGTTGATACCTGTCTTCCCTCCGGAGTCTCCTCAGTCTCCAAGATGCTCATTACAGAAATCCTCACCATCAAGCCCTGAGGGGAGGATTCCCTCCAGAGGACACTAATCACTCCACCCTTGAAGAGAAAGGTACAGTTGATGGGTCTGTGCAAAGCATGACATTTCTGACATCAACAGGCAAACAGGCTGACTCCTTCCTCATTGTTGACATTGAAATTCTCCCTGAGGGACCCAGCAAGCAGTCATTCCTGCTCATCCTCAGGGTGGGGGGAGCTGCAGCTTGGCCAGCCCTATTCAGAGAGGCTCCCTGATGGCTGTGCTTCCTTTGTTTGCTTGGAGCCTTGGAGCTCACTGTCAGCTTTGCCCACAAAGGGTGTTAACCCCTTTTATCAGCTAAGTAACAAATATTTAAGCAAGTTTATTCTATGCCAAGCTTATTGCTTGAGTATTGAAATATTAAGATTACTCAGATGTGTTCCCTATCCTCATACAGCATCCAACTTAGTGGGAAAAGCAAATACATAGAGAATGTAATCAATGCTCTGATCAAGGGTGTATAAGATGCCATTGGGTCCCTGTAGGTGAGGGGAAATGGGGCAGAGGGAAGCCTTCCTAAAGGAAAGGATGCTTGAAGTGAGGGGAAATGGGGCAGAGGGAAGGCTTCCTAAAGGAAAGGATGCTTGAATTGAATAATAAGTGCGATCCTCAAGCTCACTCCAGGGAAGTACACCCCAAAGTAGGAGGCCAAGAAGAACCAGGATGCAGGAGGAGGAAAGACCATTCTGTGGGGCTCAAAGCTGCTAGACAGGTGGCTGTACAGATCTGAAGCCAAGAAGCCAGACCCAGAGCATCCAGAGCCTCAGCAGGCTGGGAGTAGCCCATGGATGGGGGCAGGAAGAACCACAGTGAAGACTGCACGACTGAAAGCCTTGGAATTAGCATTATTACTTGGGAATAGTTTCTGAACCTACAGGCAAGTATCCCAAAGCCCAGCACGGTAAGCATCACAAAAAGGTACTCTCTAAAGTGGCACTGGGTGCAGTGACTTATGCCTGTAAACTCGGCACTTTGGGAGGCCGAGGTGGGCATATTGCTTGAGCCCAGGAGTTTAAGACCAGCCTGGGTAACATGCAGAAACCCCATCTCTACTAAAAATACAAAAATTAGCCACGCATGGTGGTGTACACCTGTAGCCCCAGCTACTCAGGAGGTTGAGGCAGGAGGATCACTTGAGCCCAGGAGGTTGAGGCTGCAGTGAGCTTTGCCACCGCACTCCAGCCTAACAGAGCAAAACCCTGTCTCAAACAAAACAAACCACAAAGTGGCAAAGTGCATTATTTGGGGTCCAACTGCAGGCTGATCTTGGGTGTCTACTCTAAAAGCTTTATCCCTGGAGCTGATTCCCTAGTACAGTATACCCCAATTCCATTGCACTGCACCTACCTCTCTTAGAATGTAGGTTTAATCAATCTCATCATAGATAAGAGAAAACTGCAGCTGGAGACATTAAGGGGCTTATTGCTGAGCTCACAGTCCTGACCACAGCCCTAACTGCAAATTATGCGCCAAGACTTGTTGTCTGACTTGAGGACTGGAGATACTTTAGTCCCCAGGAGGCTACTCACTTGGTCTGTACTGGTTCAAACTAGTTGTTAAACTATTGAAATACCTTCCTAGTGGTGGCAAACAGCTGCTGCCTAAAATACCTCCAGGGCCCCCCTGTAACCCCAGGTGCTCTGGACCTTTTCTTGGAAGACTCCAGTTCTTTTCACCAATCAGCAACTCAAAGGCCCAGCCAAGAACCCCAGGATTCTGCTCTAGGCTGTGTTGAGCATTCCTGTCAATTGGTTAGTACTGTCCCTTGCCAGTTGTTTGCCAAGTATATTTTGATTACCACTTGCTTGAGTCCTTCCTAGGTGGGCCCCTGTGAATGAGAGTGATGGGTTTCTGGAGACCCACTCACTCAGGTCATTTGCTTCCCCCATGGTCATGCCCAGTCCTTATTGTACATGACCTGTTTTTCAAAAAGTTCTACCAATGATCACATAGGGCACCTGGGAAATGCCATTATGTGGTCTCAGCGATATGCCCACGGTGCCTGACACACAGCCCATTGATAAGAGTGGAGCTTACAGATGCATCCTGACAGGTCCATGCTAATTCATGGAGACAGGTGGGAAGCGGGGCAGGAAAGAGCTTGCAAAGCTTTGAGCAATGAATGCAACAAAAGCCACAGCTCTGAGCATTGTGCATGGGCTAATTGGCCAAGCAAGAGGAGCACATCTGGAGGCCCTGCCAAGCTTTTGAGGCTCCTGAAGCCACTGATGCTGAAAGTAGGAATTCCTGCATGAAGAGTTCTGCTTCAGTGGGCTGTCCACACAAAGCACTGGCCCCACTGGCTCATGCTCCAAGATTGTGGTGGTACTGAGACTGCACAATGGAGTGGGGAGGAAACGGGCTTCAGAGTGAAAGGGGTATTGTAATGCTGCCCAGCCCCGTCTAGGTCTGACTGCCTCACCTTCTAGGACCAGATCCCTGCAGATCCCCTTCTGCTGAAGCTGAGTCATTTTGCCAGCTCTTGGTATCGCTGGAGATAGAAATTCTGAGGTGCCGGTGGCTTTTTGGAGGAACTGCAGGAGAGGCTATAGCCTGGACCTCTTCCTAGGCAAGAATCTAGCGCTCATATCTGCTCCCTGGATTGGAGGACAAGGGAATCGGAGGAGTCAAATGGCATGGTTGCTGCTGGAGGTCAAAGTGGTTTAGGGCTCCCACCTCAAGGTTGGGCCGCAGGAATGGTCAAGTCCTACCGAAGGGTCAGACAGAGCCACCCAGGACGCAGCTCACCTGGCTGAGGACCCCTGGCCCGCTGCCCAAGCTGGTCTGTGTGCTGTCTGGGAGTGGCAGCTCTGCTTCTTTTCCCTCGGTTTGTGCACCTAGGGATGTGTTCCCAGGAAGCCAATGGAGCCTTCTTGTTTCTTGTGGTTTACTCAGTTTACTGTGTCCCTCTCTCAGGCAGAGGGGATCGCTGAGAAGGCTTTGAGGGTGGGTGGGGAGTGGGGGCTAGCTTTTGCCCTGCAGCCAGTTCTGTAGCCACTGCTATTTCTGTTTCTGCCCTCAGGCCATGCTCATAGCAAAGCTCTGGTTGTTTGGTGATAAGATCCAGAACCCAGTGAGAGGAGGCAGGAGAAACTAGGACAGGCAGGTTGGGGTGCCAGGCATCTGTCTGCCATGGGCCCCGAGACCCTGTGTCTGAAGTGCACTTGGAGTGCAGACCCAGATGGTCCTGTCTCCTGGTCCTCCTCCCAGAGTGCACTGGGGACCCCTTCTCTCCCCACTTCTGGGTCTGCTATTTGCTCTCTTTGGGAAAGACCCAGAGTCCCTTCAAGCCTTCACTTTCTTCACTTGCGAGATGGAAACCGACTGTCAGAGGTCACTGTGAAGTCAGCTTTGGGAAAGATGAAAGCTAAGCATCAAATAATGCAGCAAGCATTGCTGAATATTCCAGATAAGAATTCATAAAGAATGTTTTCCTTTTCTTCCACTCCCAATTTTAAAAACAGCTTTACTGAGGTATAATTTATATACCATAAAATTCACCCATTTTAAATGTACAATTCAATGATTTTTTAAAAAAACTTTTCTTCTACTCCTGCAGTGCATTGTTGCATGCTTTATTTTGGGTTAAAAAGAAGAGGGCTAATTGAATGTTCAGAAATGTACATTTCTCTTGTCGGCTTTCAGTAAACTCTTGCCCGCTGACTTCCAATGATGAGAAGTCACCATTATTCCCATTAAAGAGCTTGATGCTTGGGCCTTGCCCAAGAAGCCCAGACCATGTTTGCAGAGCATCAAAGCCCAGTTCACCTGAGCACTGCTAATGAGGGCAGGACTCACACCACCATGCAGAGGGGTCACATCATAAACAGCCAGAACAGCAGAGTTCAGCCTCGGCTGCCTTCAGCTTGCCATCTGCTGCGTCGCCTTCACAGCCTGCAGGCCTGCCCTCCTCTGTCTTCCAAACACCCAGCCTTGAGATCCAAATCCCAGCCTTTGTGCCTGGTCCCAGCCAAAGCCAGGCACTGAGATATGTGGAAAGCCCGCTGGTCTGGGAGATAGGAAGCCTCGACCTAACCTCATCTCCAACACTGGGCAAATCCCCAGCTCCCTGGGCCCTATTTCTCTTCTGTAAGATGGAGCCAGTGTTTGCATTTTACTTGAGTGAGAAGGGGGACTTCGGAACATCATAGCAGTACTCTTCTTATACCCAGCAAAGCAAGATGTTATGCCTCTGCTTGTGATTAGGCTCCCAAATGACAATTTTCAGATTTTTGAAAACATTCTTTAATATGTCAAGTGCCCAAATAATGGTAAGTAAATGCACTATTCTGTTGATGGAGGGCTTCCCTTCTTCTCTGTTTCTAGAGTTGCATTCAAACATGAGCCGAAGGTCTTTTGCCAAAGGCCCCCACAATTAGGCTTTCTCTTCCTGGAACCCTCAGAGCTGCCAAAAGAATGAAGTGGAATCTGACAGCAAAGAGCTTGGAACTAATCAGGAGGAAGGAGCCCTGACAGTCTCAGGTCCAATACTATTAAAATCCTCTGCACAAGGACTTTATTCAGCATGGCAAAGGCAAATCCAGGACGGCTTCCTCTGACACCTGAACAGTGTTGCAGGGAAGAAGAGAGGCTTCTTCAGGGTGCCTCAGCCCAGAGTAGGGTGGGGTCTGCCATCCAAGAGATGCCCCACTGCAAGGCCAAGTGCAGACTCCATTAGGGGCTGAGACCATCAGACCAAGGAGCTCTGGAGGCAGCTCTGCCCTGGATTGGCTGTGTGACCCTCAACAAGCTCTTAAACCTCTCTGAAGCTCAGCTTGCTGTTGAATGTGGATAATGATGTCTATGTCTAAGCTTGTTGCAAAGATTAAGTGAGATGAGGGACACCTGGAAAGTGCTTAGCAAACCATCAGATAGGTGGTAAAGTGTATTAATAGTTTCCTATGGCACTCTAGCAAACAACCACAAACTTAGTAGCTTGACAATGCAAACGTACTATCTTACAGTTCTGAAGGTAAGAAGTCTGACAGGCATCTCACTGGGCTAAAATCTAGGTGTTGGTAGGGCCATTCTCCTTTCTGGAAGCTCTGGAGGAGAGATTCTGTCACCATGCCCTTCCCAGTTTCCAGAGGCTGCCTGCATTCCTTGGCTTATGGCCTCTTCCTCTGTCTTCGAAGCCCACCACAGTGGGTCAAGTCCATCCCACTTCGCAGCACTCTGCTCTTCTCTTCAGCCCCCTCTGCCACATTCAAGGACCCCTATGGTTGCATTAGGCACACCTGGGCAATACAGGCTACTCTCGCTCTTTAAAAGTCAGCTGAATTCGCAACCTTAATTCCCTATGCAACCTTAGCTCCCTTCTGCATTGTAAGGTAACATATTCACAGGTTTCAGGGATTAGGATGTATACATCTTTGAGAGGCCATTATTCTGCTACCATAGCAAGAGTCTAATCATTGTGTGGCTTTTCCCATCTATTAAAAAGAGATTCTAATACTTCACTCACAGGGTTATAGTGAGGAAAAATACCAATAGTTGACATTTGTAAAGAGCCTACCATGTCCAACCCTACTGTGAGCAAAATGGCTCTGTCCACCCCAAAACTCACTGAGTGTGAACACACCCCGTACAATCTGGGCAGGGCTGTTATCCAGGTTCTCCGAAGGTGCAGCGCACCTGAGGGCTGCAGGTGGCCATGAGCTGTGGAGGGGCCTTATCTCTGCCCACTCCTACCTGACCTTGAAGCCCTTTTGGCCTTTCCTCCCTCGTACACTCACTAACGAGGAAGAAAGGAGAGCCCTAGCTGGTGCAAGGCAGGGACTGAGGCAGTCGCCCTCCTGCCTCCCTGTTTCTTCCTGACCCACACAGACGGAATCATTACAGTGTCCATCTGGCTTCCTGCTACTGTTCTTTGGACTTAGGGGTTGGTATTTGGCTACTCTAAGTGTGGCTTTCAAAACTCCCTAAAGCTGCAGTTCTATTGTTAGTTTGTTGTTGCTTTTATTTGGGGAGGGGGATTCAGAACCCTCTGAGAAAAAATGTTAAAATTGCTTTTCTTTATAAACTACCCAGTCTCAAGTATTCTTTTATAGCAATGCAAAACAGAGTAAGACAGCCAGGGATACAGGAATTTGGCCCTGCACCCTGGGAGGTACTGGCAAGAGTTAGGGAAGGCAACTCCAGCTAGGTGGACTAGGACTCAGGAAGGGTGGTGGGTCCCAGCAAAAGACCAGAGTCAGTTCAGTCTGGGCTGACATGGCAGGCAAAGGACAGGAAGACATCTGACTCTGCAAGCTTAGTCCAGATACTACAGGATGATCTCTCTCAGTCAGAAAAATCCCACTCCACTCCTGACAGGCTGGCACTGCTGGGTCTTTCCTCCCCTGCAAGGGGGACTTCTGGGCCTGGGTGTGTCTGAGTGTGCGGCTGGGATGGCTAGTGCAGGTAGGAGCAGCAGGGCTCAGTGTGTGCACACACACTCACAGAAGTAGAAATAGCCTTGATTAGAAATTATGCAGAATGAAAGCTGCTATTAAAGGGTCACGTTTTTACACTCCATGCCAACTACATAAAGTACATGTAAAAAAACTCATTTTAGAGAGTGACAAATGTCTGTATCTTAGGAACCAGAATTTATATGTGCCATTACTTGCTACTTTAAAGCAACCCTTTAAAGCTAGAATTCTGCCTAGGAGAGATATAATAAACTCTGAAGCACATACCGTTATCCCCCCCGCTCCCACCCGCCACCGAGCTGACAGCCTGGAGCTGACACCCGGACTTCTAAATATATACTACACTGTTCACACATAAAACAGTGTTCCCAGTGTTTCCACACATCAATCTATTGGAATGAACAAGCCGGACCAACCCTGCTAATGTTAAAGAGGCATGCTTCCCTGACACAGACACACAGATGGGAACAGCTGGGCTGGACAGGGAGAAAGCAGGGTGGCCCTTGCCAGTAGGACAGCCTGCAGCCCAGAACAATGCCAGACGCCTGCTGCAGCCATGACTACTTTCGAGGCTCTGCCACAAGGGTCCTTGCTTTGGGAAACCTGCAGCCTGAATGAAGCTGCAAAAATCATATGTACCTTTTCTCTGTAATATTACTCTATCATGTGCTCCTCTGTCTCAAACAGCCTCTCCCAGGAAGCCTGCCTGTTTCCAGTTTCTTTCTTCTGGTCTTAAAGGGAAGTGGGGTGCTGTAGGAACAGTAGCAAGCATCAGACTTCACCCAGAGGGCAGTCAGATTACAGATCGTGGGGTCCCACCCCAGGGTTTCTCATTCAGCAGTCTGAGGGGAGGCCTGAGATTGTGCATTTCTAGCAAGTTATGAGAGGATGCTAAGGTTGCTGGTCCACGGTCCCCACTGAGAATCTTAGCTGTAGAGGAGGGGCTTCCTAGTCTTGGCTCTCAGTACATTCAGTGTGCGGCTGTGGCAAAGTCTTTTCTTTTTTTTTTTTTCTTTGCGATGGAGTCTTGCTCTGTTGCCCAGGCTGGAGTGCAGTGGCTTGATCTCGGCTCACTGCAACCTCCACTTCCTGGGTCCAAGCAATCCTCCCACCTCAGCCTCCCTTGTAGCTGGGGTTGCAGGCTCCTGCCACCACACCCGGCTTATTTATTTATTTATTTATTTATTTATTATTTTTAGCAGTAGTGGGGTTTCACCATGTTGGCCAGGCTGGTCTCGAACCCTTAACCTCAAGTGATCCACCCACCTCAGCCTCCCAAAGTGCTGGGATTTCAGGCATAAGCCACCGCACCCGGCCCTTCCTTTTCTTTAGGCTGCCCTTTTCTCATCAGTAAACACAAGGTGATCTCTAAGATCCCTTCATGCCCAAAATGTCACAATTCTAAGGTGGCTCAGATCACTGATTGTCACTTACACAGGGCCTGGTGGCTTTCACTCAGAAGCAGAATGTTCAGTGGAACTGCCTGAAGTCACACAGCCAGGCAGCAGCTGATTCTAGGACTGGGAAGTAAAAAAGGGTCTTAATGCCCTCACTCCTGCTCAGTGCTCCCTCCACCACCCAGGAGGGGTCCTGCAAAATGGCTCTGGGGAAAGGCAACCTGCTCGAAGAACAAGTATTTGGGGTATCAGCCAAACCCCAGAGCCTGAGGCCTGGGCACACCAGCAAACCTCCTCTCTCAGAGACCCCTTACCTGTGTTGGTGCCTGGGTTTAGATATACAGCATGCACCTGCCCGTACAGGGCAGGAAGGTGAGAGGGTAAGCAGTGCTCTGCAGTGTGGAGAGAGAGGATGTCAATCATAAGACCCTGGAACTATCAGTCCAGTCTCCCACAAGAGAACAGGGTTCCTGTTTCTCTCAGTTATCACTGGCTGTATCCTCACACATGGACATACACACTCAGACAGACAGACACACACACACACACACACACACACACAGAGAGAGAGAGAGAGAGAGAGAGAGAGTGTGTGTGTGTTCCAGAAGCCCGCAGCAGCCTACAAAAGCTCATCCTGAAAACAGATTCTTCTAGTCCCAAGTGGTTGCTCACTGCTTATAGCAAGAGCATTAAAAATGTGTCATTTCAAAGATGAGAAAAGAACACTTGTAAAAACAAACTTGTGAGAAGAAATATTATTCAGTTAACTAGCCCACATCTGATTCTTTAAATGTAGTGTACAGTGCAGAAGGATAAATACGAGCCAGAGCCCTGGCGAGGTTGAGGTCTGCTCACATGCCCCTGGGAGCCCCAGCTGTGGTGGCCCCAGGGCTGAGCGTGCCATCACTCCCAGTAGCTGTCGGCTCACTGGACATCTTTTCATTACTGTCCTAAGTCGTAAATCTCTCACCCTCAGCAGTCACAGCTGTATTTCATCAGGGAGAAGTGGATTTGTTCTTCAAAAAAAATGAACAAACAGGCCCTCCCAACCCCAGGCCCTGGCAGGATCGGGAAAAGCTTTGAATCCACGTCAAAGAAGCCATCAAAGGAAATAGGCCATTTTCAAACAAAATCCATTTCTTGAGCATGACGGTAAAAATATTTATCACATGAAAGATGTGAAACCTTTATGATGTCTCGACGCTCTGTATTATGAATGCAGTATGTGTCCGGCAGAATGTGTGCAAAAACCGTCATGCTCATGATTTTGAAAGGGGGAAAAATTAGTCTTTCCATCTGGCAAATTCTTAATTTACCAACCCAGTCGTGCTCTGTGAGCACCTGAGGCAGAGGAAGGAGGCAGTCCCGGCCTGCAGCCAGACAAAATAAGCAAAGGTGTTGGACAAAGAAACTGCACGTCCAAGATGTAGTGAATGGGGTCCCAAGCTTATCTATCTCTGTCAGCCATGGGTTTTGAAAAGCATCCACACTGATAGCTCCTGTACAAGGCCAGGCAAGGCTTCTTCGGTGGGTCCCAGGATTTTCCACAAAGTCTAAACTTTCTTCCATAATCATGAATTTTTGCTCCACAAATGGATTTTTAAAGTGAACAAAAAAGCCTATGCCCAGAAAGATCTTGAGAGGCCAAGCCAGCCTTCCCGGGAGACTCGAGGTCTCATAGGCTCAGATCTAAGGAGGACTCTGCTCAGAAGCCCTGCAGCCCTGAAGTTCCTCCTCCATACCATGCCTCAAAGTTGGTGGGCACCCAGAGAGGGCACCCTGATGCACAGCCCCATGAACATCTCCTCTTCAGGAAGGAGGCATGGGCCCAGATCTAATGCCATTTCCTCCTGGTGGGTGGCTCAGAAAGAAGATCCCTCGTGGGCCCTGGCACAGTGAGGAAGACACATTGGCTTGCCCTACTTTTTTCTGAGTACCCACAGAGAAGTGAAAATTAAAGTCCATGAATTTGGCATTATAAATAAAATGAAATTCATTTTATTCGATTAATATGCATCAAGATACAGCTGTGCAGAGAGCAGCATAGCCTAGCGGGGAAGAGCCAACCCTCTGAGTCACACTGCCTGAGTTTGGAGCTTGGCTTCACTACTCACTAGCTGTGTGACCTTGTGCAAGTCACTTAACTTCTCTGTGCCTCCATTTACTAATGTGGAAAATTGGGGATAATCATATTATCCACTTCCTTGTGGGGTTATTGTGAGGACTGAATAGGTTAATAACAGAGCCTTTCACATTCTATGGGCAACATAAACACTGGCCGTTGTTACTATTATTGTTACTGGTTAGGTGCTGGGATGGGAGCTGGGGATGAAATTACGAGCAGTAGGGAGTTGTCGGGGTGGCTGCTTATTATTTCTTGTCTTCCCCACCAGCGTCAAGTACACAGAGTAACTTAGAACATAAGGCAACTTCTCTATCCTCTCTACGAGGACGGAGAGAATACAGATCCCACTGGTACCCTGGGCGAGGTACCTTGGGATGCCTGAGGAAGGTCTGTTCCCGGATCCTCAGCCCCATTCCTGCTGAGGTCAGGGGAGGAAGGGATGTCAAGGAGGCCACATTGGCACCAGGAGCTGAATGCCACAGTGGGAGGGTCTGTATTTAGATTGATTTCCCCTGAGACTGGGGAGTTGGGTGGGCAGGGTCATCCATCACACTGTGTAGCCCAGGGCTAGGAAGCAGAGATTCCCGCCTTATGGAGCTGTCACTGTGCAGGAAAACACCAAGGATTACTCAAAGCTTAAGCGCTGCTCCTCCAGGCTGCACGGACGGTGTCACGCTGCCCTCTGATCCTGGGACTCGTGATCCGTATCCATGGCAGCTCAGTAGCCACAGAAACCAAAGCCACCTGGCCATGAGGTCAGGAAGCACAGCTTAGGAAGGGTCTTGAGAATGGCCTCTGGGAACCAGAGAGGCCTGGAGGTGACAAGCTTCTCTGCTGTTGGGGCTGATCAGGGGTAGAGAAATGGAGTGCCTAGACCACTTCATACACTCGCTTCACCCACCTGTGTAAGACATACCACGGTTAGCTCCTGGACCACGGACCTGGGCAAGGTCAGCTGGCTCCATATTAACCTCTTCTCCTCTGCCAGGCCCCAGGAGGATGTGGAATTACTGGACAATATTTAAGTAGGGTACTCAGCTATCTCTATGGGAGGGGCTCGCACCGTCATACTGCGGAGCAGTTCTGCCTTCTTCCCTGGCCTCACTGCATGGCTCACCAGTGCTCTGCTCAGCATAGGGGGTAGGAAGGTCTCCCAGATGTGGATGTGAGCCAAAGTCAGGGCCCAAAGGAAACACAGGAGGCATCCATCCAGACCAGTGCTTCTCAGCCCTTCTCAATCATAACCTACAAAACTGTATTTTTTGCATTTCACCCATTATACGCAAACACATATACGGGAAACGAGGTTACAAAACAATCTTTAGCATGACTATGTGTGATTAACTCTGACACATTCTATTTTATTCTGTAATATTCTATTAAGAAGGGATGCTGTTCAGGACCTAGTAAATTGATTTCATGCCCTGCTGGGTGGGTTGTGACTGCATTTTGCAAAACACTGATGTAGATCAACAGACTGCAACCTTTATAAACCAATGCCACCTTTACATGAATGTTGAAATCCCTACCCTCCTTTCACGTTACTTGAAATTTGAAAATAAATTAGGTATCACAATTGAAAACAGAGAAAAACAATGGCCATTTTGAAATATGATTTTTCAAAGTACATGTGCCACTTGACTTTCCCAAGATTTTGATATGGACACCCAGGAAAGGAGGGATGATCCCCCATTGTAAATAACTTATTTATGACTGAGGTTTCCAAAAGAGTCTGTGGAGCCCCCTTGAAGAAAGTGGACCCTGAGTGGGGGTGAGGGGAGTCTGAGACCCCTCTTTCCCCCTTTGCCAGAATAGATCCAATTCAGTCTGTTTACCTATTAGGATTTTGCATAAGAAACCCTTTAAAGAAAGGGTCTGTGGCTAAAGAAGGTGCTTTGAACCATGAAAGCTAATGAGTTCATCTGTCTCCTTTCTCAGGGGAAAGGATGAGGCCAAGGCATTTGTTCTATCAGAGAGGTTGGGAGACTTGCTAAAATGACATAGAGAGGTAAAGTTGGGGCAGGAATGAGGGGGAAGCAAGACAGAAGGGAGACCTGGGCAGGGTGTTCCTGAGTTCTTCAAACTGCTTCCAAAAGGCCTGGCAATAGGACACACGCAGATCAATGAAAGGACCCAATTACTTGGCTTATGTGCAATTTCTAGAAGGCTCAGAGTAGAAAATCTTCTTACCTACTGGGAGTCAGAAGCCTTGATTAACAGCTACATGTGTCTTTGATTAATAAAAGATGGAAAATGAACTGATCATCTCTGCACATAGGCAGTATGTGCGGAGGAGAACATCTTCCAAACCTGGGGCCCAGGAGGCAGGAGGCCCTTAATGGGGAGAAGATAGCCATCACTGCGTGTAGCCACAGGCTGTATATGCTGTGTGTGCCCATGGCAGGCAGGAGGGCTCTGCTGTCTCTCCACACTGACATGCAGAAGCCACACTGAGGATCAGGGCTCATAGCTCTATAGCAACTACTACATCAGGTGTTGCTGCCCCAACCCAGGTCACCCACGGCTCCATGGTCAGAAATCTTCCCAGTGCCACTGGTTCCACTGCAGCTGCCACCCCTGCCCCTTCACAGAGCCCTTTCTTACCCAGAGACAGATGAGAGAGGTTATATGGCAGAGGCTTTTCTCCCAGCTTCCAGCAACATCCTCTGAACACAGCAGAGGCGCCATGCCAATCTGATGGTCAGATGGAGGCATTTAAAGGGAACCACTCTGTTTGCCAGAGCAAGCCCAGGTCCCAGCCATAAATGTCCCCAAGGGTTGGAATCAGCCCAGGAGACACGCCCACACACTCATGCATTGTGCACATTCAGAGCACAGACAGGCACCATGGCTGAGAACACAGTTTAACCCGAGCTCTCAACCCTGGCTACACATTAAGTCAACTGGGAATGAGATAATCACATCAAATTAAGAATGCCCAGGCCCAACCCTGGTTGAGTCAAAATCTCTGGAGGTGGGGTTCGGGGCATCTCTTTTGTAGTATTTCCTTTCATTGTTTTCTAAACTCTCCAGGTGATTCCAATATGCAGCCAAGATTTAGAACCACTGGATTAAGGATAGTGGTTTCCAAACTTCAATATGTATACAAGAATCCACCTGGCAAGTTTGTTAAGACTACAGATCACCCCAAGATATTCCATCCCAAGAGATTCTAGGGAAGAAGGTCTGGGTCAGGATAATTACTAAGAAGTCATAAGAAATTAGCCCCTCCCTAATCAGCAGAACTTCAGGTCAACTAGAAACATCTCAAATCTCAAATAACAAAGCAAGCCTTCTTGTCTTATCCTCTGAGAAAAATACTATAATCCTTTTATATATCATAAATGTTGTACTGGTAAAATATCATGCCTTCTTTCAGATGTAGTAATATGTTATCATTCTTCTCTGTCCCACAGCCTTTGGAAGTTTAATAACTTATGACTGCAAGGTCTATTTTCCTCATCTGAACATCATAATGTTTCATCTTCCCTGCCTGAGCATGGAAAGACCCACCTCCCCAAGGCAAGTTGTTGAGGGCTCCTGAATATACTCAGGTGTAGAAAGAGAAGCCTGTCAATGACACCGGCTGTGGTGGTCCCCAGGCCCCCATGGGTGAGTGCTGCCCTCCTTCCTGCCTGCCATGCAGCTCTAAGAAACAGCCAAGTCTTGTTTTAAGATTCTGAGTCTTTTCTCCATACCACAAACTTCTCATGTGTTTCTGAAGCAGTGCTCCCCAGCATACACTTTGAGAAACAGATTTAAAAAAGCTTCCAGCCAGCCCTTGCTGCAAGGGCAGGTGAGGCTGGGGCTGCAGGGAGTTTGCTGGGAGTCAAAGCCAGGCCAGGTTGCAGGACAGAGGATCTCAGGGACTCTTCATTGAGCCCCACTTTCCTGAGTCACTTGTAGTTAAGATTCTTGGGTCTGGGGGCTTTTTCAAACAGGATGCTCACTAATGCTGGTCTACCACTCCACTTCAAGGATGACCAGCTTTGTGAGCAGCTGTCACTGATGGAGTGTGGCAGATTCTACAGGTGCTGGTGATGGGGAAAATGTTATAAACCACCGAAAGAAGGATACAGGAGTCCAACAGGCTCCCTGCCTTCAGCGACCTTCGTTCTCCAGCGTGAGATGGATGGGTGAATGAGTATTGCTGGTGGACCATCATTGCACATGGGGCTGGCTGGCTGGCTGGACAGATGGACAGTCCTATGGACAGATGGCCATACAGTGGTTACCAGGGTTTGGTAGGGACAGTGTGTCGGGCACAACCACTGCCTCTTGAGATGAGGCCACCAGGACACAGCACATTTTAACCACGTCGCTGTGAATCAGCCAGCTCTGAGGATATTATTTTTTGGATCCCGGTAGCCAAGAAAAGCAGTCTGAGTTGCTATAAACATAAAGAAGCCCGTCTGCTTTCTTGCCTCTGTGAATGTCTCAGACAGTGCAGAACTAACGAAGGCCCCAAACCATGGTACCAGACTGTTCCCAGGGACTTCACAGAGGGAGCAGATGAAAGGCATGGAGACAGCGCTGAAAGCCTGCCCCTCATTATAAGCACTTCCAAGCTTCACAGCAATAGGCAGCCCTCGTCAAGTTTGTTGTTATGGCTATGTCTTTTACAGGGTCCAGTACAGATGTCCATGGCAGAGACAGGCTGCTGCAGGGCTCAACAGAAGCCCCTGTCCTCTAGAGAGCAGTCCCTGGTCCCCTGACCCCTAATTCACTTCTTCTCTAAACCTCACTGGATCTGCATCTTGGTGATCAACCTCTGACTTGTTTTCAGTTTGATCCATGAGGGCCATTTAGGGCTCCTCACATAGGCTGTGAGCTCTCTGAAAGCAAGGATCATCCATGCCCTTGTCAGCTTAGGGTCTCAGGGCTGGCTACATGGACGGTGTTAAGCAGATTTGCTAAAAGGTGGACTGTGAGTTGGTTGTTCGGGAATGAGTATAGGCTCCCTTAGGTATTTTCAGCTTCCTCTTGCAGACTTTTCCAAAGGTATTTAGGGGTTCAGGTGGCAGTTAGACATGGGGCCTTTTCCAAGGACCCCGTCAGCCTATCATCCACTCAGCTCCATTGGAGAAGTGCATATTTAAGGACACGGTCATTCCATCAGGCCCCCAGAACAGGCCCCTAGTCACAAGCTTTCCAAAACATCACAGGTCTCCAAGTGGATTTTGTTCTTTGAATGAATCGAAGTCCTGTTTGCTTGCCTTTGTAACTGCTTCCCATAGGAACCTTTAGAGAAAGACTGTCCCTCCAATCTGCTTCTGCCTCTCAGGTTACTTTTGCCAATTGACAGGGACACTTGGATGGGGATGGTTTTGAAGCTGTGACCAAGATGTTTCCCTGCCTTGAGAAGTCTCACAGCCAGCCCCCATCCATGCTTGGCCACAGCTGTTACTTTCATTATGTCACTAAGGGCAGAGACCCTGGACCACCAGGTTCAAGGCCAGGTCTTCAGTCCTCAGGCCCTAAGGTTAAGACCCAGGCACCAAGGGACATCCACATTCTGTCTGTACATAGTCCTGTTGCGGGCATGGAGGAAATTGTACGGTCATGCCCTACATTCATATCTTGATCTATGGATGGGAATTTCCATCTTAGAAGACAAGAAGAAGCCCCCTATCCTTCTCCACTTATCTCACTTTCCCTCTGTCATCAGTGTGTGAGAAAGGTGCTATCCTCCATGCAGTCGGCTAGGCAAGTGAGCATGCTGTAGACCCCATTATTCTTACACTAGAGGCTTGGGGATAGTGATAGGATGACTAATCACTAGCTAATCTTGATCTTTGGATCTGTATATGATTCCTGTCTAGTACCAAGCTAGCTGAGATATTGGCAGAGACAGGGGATTGACTGAAAGACACCTTTCAGGCTCCACTAGCTGGGTCCCTTGGCAAATTCTCAGACCCCTTCCTTCCAGAGAGCTTCTTCCTGCCCCTGTGAGCCCTGTGCTGGGCAGCATCTCCCCAGACCACAGACCAGGAAGGACTGCCAGGAAGTGCAGGTGCCATGGTGTGTCCATGCTGCATCCTTAGCCTCTGACCATCCGTGGCCCCGGGACACTACTGTGCTCAGTGGGATGTTTTCCCCTCCAAGTCCCCCTCCTAAAAACCTCTGCCTGAGAGTCAAATGTCCCGCCAAATGGCTTCTTGATTTCTCCCCATTCATGCTCAGGGGCCCGGGCACATCAATATCCCTCTTTCTCCTGTATCTTCCTTCCCTGCCTTTCCTTGGGACCATTTTCTTCCATCATCCATGTGCTTCAGTCTCCCTTATCTAAGAAAACCTTTTCTGGCTCGCTCTCATCCTAGCCTCTCATTTCCCCCACTTGCTTCCATTCCACTCCTTTTTTAAGAGGTCTACACTGGCTTCCTTCTCTCCATCCGTCCTTATAGTTGGCTTTCTACCTCTCTCATGGTTGCAGCAGTTCCCCAAGGGCAGGACTGTGCATTCAGAACATGGCGTGGGGCTCAGCACCTAATAGATGCACAAGAGATGTTTGGTAAATAAATGAAACAACAAATAAACCCACTCAATAAGTCATGCCCCACTTTAGGCCTCAATTTTTCACCTATAAAGCAGTGAGTCATGTAGGACTGGTCCAGCCCTGACATGGTATTGTTTTGGGACTTCCATCTCCGTGGCATCATGACAGGTAGGTGGGGACTGGCTGCCAATCATGGTGCTGGTGGCAATGCAAATCACAGGCAAGATTCTTCTTGCTGTGATTCCCCAGGTCTCTTTCAATGCTTCCCCCTTTCCTTCTGCTTTTTGGCACGCACCAGCTCTGCCATGAAATTTTTAGCCTAATAGAGGTGATGTATATAAAGTCCATAGCACGGGGCTTGGCACACAAAGTAAAAATAAGAACGCTTGTAGAAGCATACTAAGCAAGGAAACTGAGGCTCAGATAAATGTTACCTGCCTGGGGGTACTCGGCAAGAAAATAAGGTAGGCAGGATAGAAATTCTGTAGTACTTTTCTGATATCATCTCCTGACCAGTGGGGCCATAAGTCAGTCCTCTTCGCTCCTGCCCTGCTCAGGCACTGACTGGATGTCTGTTTGACAAAAAAAACAGCTTTGCAGCCTGGCCCTTCCCATCAGTAGCACAGTTGTCCGGGGGCCATGAAGGGCCTGTTGCAGGAAACAATTTGGGTTTTATTTAGGGATTGCTTGCAAGATAAGTAGGTTTCTTTGGAGTATGCAGAGTGTGCAGCCAGGAAAGATCAAATGATCTGTCTCACACTAGGCACAGCTGATAGCAACCAATTCCCATGATAGGACAGGGGCTCCACTACCTGGATGGGGGCCATGTCTCCCACTGGTCTGCACTGCCTGGCTGGAGCAGAAAGAGGGATTTGCAGGGCCTGGTGCCAATGCCTGGCTATCAGGTTCCCTGGCTCAGGACAGGTCTGGGGCTGGAAGGGTAAGAGGGGTCACATGGGGACAGGGGTACTGCAAGGACAGTCATTTCCTCACTCTCTCACTGACTTCATGTATTTCTCAGAGCTTCCCTTTTCTGCCCCCAGTAAATCAAAGTCAATTCAAGATGGGTATATTCAGAGAGAGGGGGAGGCAGAGAATACACTAAAATGTTGGTAATTCTTTCTGGGTTGTGCAATTGATGATGATTATTCATTCTGGAATGAGAAATCAGTAACAAATGACAAGTTAAGTGCTTATGGAGCCCCTTCTGAATGTACAGAGTGAAACAAAGATACAGACTCTTATACATTGAGTCTAGTTAGAGTAATAAAACTAATGATTACGATGTCTACTTACCTTGAAATCAGCTATGCTATGTTTATAAAAACACAAACTAAGTGCCAGACAGTATGTTAAGTATTTCTATCTTCATTATATTATTTCATTTTCAGAATAAACCATGGGATAGGTATTACCATCCTCATTTTCTATACAAGGAAATAGAAACTCAAAGAAATGTCTTAGAAAGACTATATATGGGCCGGGTGCAGTGGCTCCCACCTGTAGTCCCAGCTACTCAGGAGGCTGAGGTGAGAAGATCACCTGAGCTGAGAAGGTTGAGGTTGCAGTGAGCCATGATCATGCCATGGCACTCCAGCCTTGATGAAAGAGTGAGACCCTGTCTCAAAAAAACAAATAAATAAAAAAGATTCTACAGCAAGCAGGAGGCCGGGGTGCCATCCACAGCACCCACCTCACTCTGCCCTATCCCGCTTACTGCTCTTACTACAGCCCCAAACCCACCTTCCTCTAAACAAGGCACTCTCAACCCATCCCTGGTATATACAGGCCCAGAAATACCCTGGAACTAAACAGCGCATTATTAAGTAAAATTAAATAGAATTCAATAGGGCTACTGTCACTTATTTGACTTCTTCAGTGCAAAATACTTCAAGGCAAGAGCTTTGGATGGGTGAAAATGTATTTATTGAGCAATCAAAGGAAAGCACTCCAGGCCCAGAATATGCTCTTCTGTACAACTTATTTTATAAATACAAACCCAGTCTCATTCAAACATTCGAAATGAAAGATTTGCCTTTCAATGGAGAATCTGCATTTCAACATAACGGTGTCTTAGTTATTCAATAGAGATGCAAGATCCGATTAATGCTGTATATTTAGCATTTAGAAAGCCTGAGGATTCCAGAAGGCTCATTTCGGGCCTAAAGACGGCAGAGTGTGCAGACGGTGCAGAGTGAAATATGTGAGCTTCACTTTCAGCATCCTGAGTGCCTTCTCAGAAGGAAGGCTTGAGGGCAGCAGCAGGGCTGTCTTTTTTGCAAATCCAAAGTGTGTATGCACGTAGTGGGAGAGAGAAGCAAGTTCACTTCCAAGCCAGTAAGTTTGTTAAGCTAACTGAACACCTATTACCTGTCAGGCACCTGACAGACATTGAGACTTTAATAAAATAGACCAAGGCCAGGTGCAGTGGCTCATGTCTGTAATCCCAGCACTTTGGGAGGCCGAAGTGGGCAGATTACTTGAGGTCAGGAGTTCAAGACCAGCCTGGCCAACATGGTGATACCCCATTTCTACTAAAAATACAAAAATTAGCTGGGTATATTGGTGCATGCCTGTAATCCCAGCTACTTGGGAGGCTGGGGCAGGAGAATGGCTTGAACCTGAGAGGCAGAGGTCGTAGTGAGCCGAGATCGTGACACTGCACTCCAGCCTGGGCGACAGAGTAAGACTCCGTCTCAAAACAAAACAAAAAACAACAAAACAGACGTTAATAAAACAAACCAAGACATTAAGTAAAATAAACCAAGAACCCAGGTCATTACAGATTGTGAAATAGTAAGAGAAACTTGGAGGAGAGGTGCTGCTTTAGATAGAGTGGTCAAAACAGGTCATAGGAAGGACACATTTGAAGTGGTATCCAAAGATGAAAATGAGCCAGCCATAGAACTAAGGAGACAGCAAGTATAAAAGACTTGTGGCCAGAAAGAACTCAGGGGGCTCAAAGAACCAAAATGGCACCAGTGTGATTGGCTGAGAGTGGTAAAGATAGGTAAGGTATAAGGCTGGGGAAAGATCGTACAGGACCTGTGAGCCTTTGTGAGGAGTGTGGCTCTTGTTCTAATAGCAATGGGAAAACTTGGAAGGGTTTTCAGCAAAGGAGGAACAGAATCTGATGAACATAACTGAAAGTTCAAAAGAATGAATGGAAGGAGGCCAGTTCGTAGCTATTGAGTAGTCCAGGAAACAAGTGGCTTGGATGACGCTAGTAGTATTGGATATGGAAAGAAGTATTTAAAGTATATTTTGGAAGTAGAAACACTGGGCTTTAAAGTTAAGTAAAGGTGGATTCATTCATTCAACAATCATTGGAGATCAAGAAACCTGAAGACCAAGGATTTATTGCTCACTGTATCAACAATGCTTTAGGACTGCAGAGGCTCCTAACCATGGGAAGAGTTGCTGCAGTGCAAGCAGGGACGCCTCAAATTCACCATAGATGAGATAACATATATGTATATATTTAATATATTCTAGAAAACATACTAGAGGACATGAGAGACAGTGTTTACTCCACAGCTGTCTAAAATGCCCTGACCTGCCTTTCCCCAGAGTGGGAATGTCAATATAAAAATGGGCACCTAGATGAGCAAAATGTCCCTGAGTCTGACAGCCTCCTGACACACCCAGGCCTCCTGCCTGGCACAGGGTGGGCACCTTTTAGGGGAAAATATTGTGCTCATTCCACAAATGAACAGAGAGGGGCTACTGAATACCATGTAAATTTTAGTATGTAGATTTCAACTTTTTCCCATTTCAATTTTATCACAATAAAGTGAATAACCAAACAAGATCTCTTCTTTCTTTTTTCCTATAATTCTACTTTGTGCCATTTCTCTCCATGCTTTCTACCTGCAGAACACATCTTGTTATCATATTACAGTGACTGCATCTCAAATAGCTGATAATTATCATATTTCTAGAGGCTGTTAACATCTACTTTCCACAGTGATATCCTTCCAAATCTCCATGTGAGTCATTTATTTCACTTTTTTATGAACATCACAGGTAGGTGCTCAGTGGAAAATAATCATTAATCTCATTAAAACAGCAGGGTGAGAAGCTTAAGATCATGGCTCCTGACATCCTAGAAGTCTAGAATTGTGGCTCTTGAGACCCCAAATTGAGTTTTGTTCCTTTTAATCATAATGAATGTTAAAATCTAAAAGCATACTTTAAAACAAAATCTCAAAACTTGACCAGAGGCTGTTGCATCTTGTTACTTATGCTCACTTAACAATGCTAAGTACTTATGGTACCCAACGATACTGCTAGCCAGCCCTGGGAGAGGACTGCATGCACAGTTGTTGCACCTGCCCAACATATATTCATTTTGTTTTCAGAAGAAAACTGCGGAGATGCCCCTAGAATCCCCCACCCCAACAGAGGTTCTACAGGGAGCTGTGCATGAAACAAGTCTCCAAGGCCTTCTGGATTGTCACAGTTGGAGCCCACATCCATCTGCCACACAGCATCTTGGCTCCATAGAATTCCAACTGTGTAGACCCTGACTCCAGTCTACACAGGATGAAACAACAGGCACCGAATC
Organism: Nomascus leucogenys; assembly: GCF_006542625.1. Lineage (NCBI taxonomy): Eukaryota > Metazoa > Chordata > Mammalia > Primates > Hylobatidae > Nomascus > Nomascus leucogenys. The sequence continues at coordinate 72,420,967 of NC_044395.1, forward strand.
CAGGAACAGAGCTAGGGGAGCCATGGGTTTCTTGACCCATCCCATTCTCTAAGCTCAAAACTTCCCTGCCTATAAGGTGAGATGGCTCATGATGATAGACATATGGACACGGCGAACATGAAAGTGCCCTTCTCTGTTCAGCCTTCCCTTCTGGTCCCCTGGAGGCTGTGATCTCTCAACTTATTAGTTCAAGAATGATATTTTTCCTTCATATCTTCCAGCCAGGTCCCCCCTGGAAATCAGAAATCAATTAGTTCAGTCTTTCCCCGTACCAGCTGATAAGGTTCTTATGAGTAGCAGTGAAATTGGGAGACATCCAAACATTAATAACAGCATAGAGAAGTGGCCCCTCATCATCATGTGTCCCGGGATTCCAGACTCTTATATTGCAACAGCTGACTTATCAGGGCCTGGATCTGTTCAGACCAGGGACACACACACACAGACACATACACACAGACAGAAATAGAGTTCTGTTCTCCTGTGGTTATTCAGGGATACCCAGAGCTGGGGAATGTAATTTCTCAGGTGAACAGAGCTAGTTGGACACATTCAGAAGGGAGAAATTTCTCCTATAGCCTATAAAATTAAAGGCAATAAGTAAGCAAATAAAATGTGTTTCCTAGGACTCTGGAGGTGCTTTCTTTATTGGCTCATAAAGCATTGCCCAGCACTCTTGTTCTGCTATCGACAGCTCCGGTGACAAGGATGAGCTATCAGCTCACTAATTGGAATGTCCTGTTCTCAGGAAACTTTTTCTGAAGGAATCAAATTTCCAGCCCCCACTGTCTCTTTTCAGGAGCGATTGCTCACAGGCACTTAGATATTTGAGATGGCTATTTCATAGCAACTTGGGCATGATGTGACAGGTGCAAAGAGAAGACAGATTCTGGGAGATGCCCACATAACAAGAAAGTTAAGCTGGGAATTTTCACTAAGACACCAAGATGCAATGGATACCAGATGCCCAAGCAAGTTCTCAGGCAAACCAGTGCATGACACTTCAAAGAAGGTGAATGAAAATGAATTAGTCATTCACTTAGATTGAGGGACAAAGGACTGCATTGTGGAAGATTAAGAGGGTCTATGAAGAGGATTTCTGAGTTGGGGTCCACCCATCCCCGAGTGAAAGGCTGGATGACCGACTTCCCACCCCACATTTACTGGGAGAGGCTTCAGTGGAACCACCTAGAGAATAGATTTGGGTTCCCTGAAGTTGGAGAACACAGGCATCTGTACCTGACTCATGGTGGAGAAAGCTAGAGAGGCCACCAACACCTCCTCCAATGGCAGGTTGAAGGTGGCCAAACCCAGAACCCATGGTGGGAATGCCAGCCTGCAATTGTTTTAGTAGGCATCCTGCCTAGGAAGGCATCTTTCCAGGGCATGGGATCCCTCAACAAGCCACTATGAGGGACCAAAGGGGCAGGAACCATGGAAGGGTTGGGAGAAGCCAGTTGAAGCTGAGGCCCTGGCTCTATCAAAGAAGCTGCAGTCACCTGGCCCAGCAGGTGCGTCTCCAGAGAACTCACACAATCACAATAGAAAAGTCATCTTAAATATCTGCCTGGGCCTGCAGGCACAAGGCCACTTCAAGACAGTATCAGTCAAGTGGGAAGCCTCCTGCCCTCCACACCTTTCCTCTCCCTCCTCTTTTCTAGAATGGTGAGAGATCACAGCTGGCAAATAGGGAGGAAGAGCTGGGAGAAAGAAAGCAGGAACCCATTCCCTTCCTTGGACTACAGATCCTCTAGCAGAATTAACAGCGAGTTTAAGTTTTGCTGATTAAATAGCACTGGACCCTCTTAAGACTGTGTTTTGGTGTAAATTTATATACGACTTATGAAAAAGTCACGGTCTTCTCTGAATTTTCACCCTATAGCAGAAGACTTACTCTTACTGAGCACATTTAAAAGGACAGTGATAGCAAAGATAAAGATGCTTCTGTAATTACACCCCAGGAGTCTTGTCTATTCAAAGTACTGGATGTACCGAGTCAGACCATCAAGGAGAGGCTTTATTTGATCATCCATGGCTAATTTTGCCAGAAAGTCCTACAATTAGGAACTGATCCCTTTGGGACATCAGGCTTTATCTAAGATCAAAAGCTTCAAATCCACCGGGTCGTAATATTTTCCTGACTGTGGAGGGAGGGGCTTTATGCTCTCAGCAAAACAAATCTATATTTGGGGTTGTTTGTCTAGATTTGCAAAGATAATTTGAGGATATAAGGAAGATTCTAAGAACATACAAAGAGAAAAGAAAACAAAACAGGTCACATAGAAAGGAGAAAAACCTGGATGGTATCAGACCACAGAAGCAACACCGGGAGCTGGAAGGCAATGAATCAGCACCTTCAAAATTCCAGGGAAACTTGTTTTCAACCCAGAGTTCTAAAGCTAGCTAACATGCCAATCAAATGTGAGCGTAGAATAAAGACATTTTCAGACATGTAAAGGCAAAATATTTATTTCCCACGGCCTCTTTCTTGGGAAGCTACTGGAAGACATGTCCCTCTCTATCCCACACTCTGAAGCTTGTGGCTGGTGGACCAATGTTTTCTTCTGCAAATTCATCTTCTGGAAGCCTCCTATAAAAAGGGAGTAAACCAAGAAAAAGGAAGATAAGGGATTAACGCAGGGGGTTCAGCCCAGGAGCAGGATAAGGGACTCCCTGAGATGAAGCCGTCCTCACGCCCCAAACGGCAGCACCGAGGCAGGCCTGAGCAAACAGCCCAGATGCAGCAGAAGGATGGAGCACTCCTGGAAACCAAATGAAATGAATGGATCTTATGTGTGTGTGTGTGTGTGTGTGTGTGTGTGTGTGTGTGTGTGTGTGTGTATATATTCAAACATTCATAAAACAGATTTGATACAGCACATACAAAAAAATCAATGCTAAATGCTTATTTAATTTTCTTTATAAAAGGGCAAATATTAATATGACTGTGTCTGGGGTTGGCCTGTTTGACCTCATTTCCATTCCTTGCTCGTTTCTGGCCCATTCTATTTCATGGGAGTTGAAGCAAGCAGAGCAGCCTGACTCCTGCAAGCTGCGTTTCTCAATTGGCTTCTATGTGAATTTGGCCAACAGGAGGCACTGAAGAGAGATGGGGGCAGGGGGAGTGGAGAAGCCTAGGTGTTTCTGCCCCTGGCTGTCTGTCTCTTGCGGCATCTCCCGCGGAGGTGGCACCTCCTCATGGCTGACTCCTCTCAGAAAGGACTGCCCTGGTTCCACCTTCTGCCAATGGCCTTGCGTCTTGGGCTCTGGAAAAACTGTCCATGCCCTTGGCTCTCTAGCCCTAGGCCTGGTGGTGGCAGCTTCCTGCTGTGCCTAATTGCTGGTTGCCTTGACTGCCTCTGTTTGGCTTCCCAATTCTTCCATTACTTGTATAACCCATTCCTTAAATTCTGCCTAAAATGCTTAATGATTAATGTTTTCCTAACTGGACACTGATTCAACTAGGAAAAATAAAGTTTACATCATGGAAGTCTCCTTAACAGGGAACAATATTTTCACAGTACATAATGTTAATACTGTCTATCGTTTTAACCCAAAGTTTGAAGATTGAGGAAGAGGAGGTATGTGTTTTAAGGAGATAGAAAATATAAGGCAGCCAAATCCTTATCGACTATAATAAGAAATCAATACATAATGTCTAATACTATTGAATCAGAAAACAGTGGTGCCAGCATATTATTTAGAAATATGGTAGCAAATATGAGTTGAAATAGCTAAGGGGTTCAATAGTGCTTCTCTGGGGATCAGGGCTGGGAAGATGACTGTGGTGAAGCAGGGAACTATTTTATTTTATTATAGATACTATTTGAGGTTTTTTAACTGTGTAAAGGATTACTTTGATACAATTCAAAAAGTAATCTAAATATAATGATTTATTTCAGTGGTTTGCTGAGGGATGACATTAAACTCACTAACCTACAGTTTGCAAAGCTGACATCTGCCTCATGTGGAAGTCAGGTCATTGATTCATCTATGGCCTCTGGCCCCAGTCCCTCTCTATCCCACACTCTGAAGCTTGTGGCTGGTGGACCAATGTTTTCTTCTGCAAATTCATCTTCTGGAAGCCTCATCTAGTAAAATCCAGGCCAGAAACATGAACTCATTTAAAATAGTTATGCTCTCATCAACGTCCCTAGACTCAAATTGCACTGTGGAGAGGTAAGTTACCTAGATGCTCTACCCCCCAGATCCAGGAGTGATAGAGAAGATGAGGAGAGAGGAGCAAGTCTGCTACCCCAAGCCCCACCAGGAGGCCAGAGAAGAGAGACAGGAGAGTTTGTAGATCTTGGAGCGGGGAGGAGGTACAGGAGGCAGGAAATACTGCTATTTGTCACCTTCCCTACCTTGAGCTTCAACTTCCTTTTATTCAATAACCTCTTATCTGAAACATCATCTCCCAGAACAAGTCATTGGTGGTGGCCACAAAATAAACTAAAAGAAGGGCTCAATCAATCTTTCTTTCTTTTCTTTCTTTCCTTCCTTCTTTCTTTCTTTCTTCTTTCTTTTCTTCCTTTCTCTCCTTCTTCCTTTCTCTCTCTCTCTTTCTCTATCTCTCCCCTCCCCCCCACCTCAGTCATATCCCAATAACTGACCCTCAGTCTCTGTTATTTGTTTTTTTGGGGAATCTCATTCTGAGTTCTACTCTGCCCCTTGGATAATGGTGAAATCTATTCATTCTCAGTTATCTATCCATCTTCCTCTGGCCTAATGGTCTGAATTGGTTCCGGGTAGTGGTTTCTCTTATCTCTCACACTGCCTTCTGAGCTGCAGTGGTCTATGAAGCACATTATGAATATATCAGACACTCTGCTTCTGGTCTCTGGTAGAAAGAGCCTCTGAGCAGTCTCTGGTCACCACCTGGTCCCAGGACTGGTTTTGAGATCTGATTCTGTAATGCAGTGGCACCTTCCTACTGGGGATCACTGAGAGCAAGAGAAGTGACATTGGGAGGCTGGCTTCAGCCTCCAGAGTCTTCCCTGACTCTCCAGACGAGTCCCTTCATCCCTGTATTAGCACTTCTCACAGCGTGCTCTAGAGAACCCTAGTTCTGTGCAGTTATTAAGTGCTATGTGATAGAAGTTTCTGTGGTCAAATGACTAAGGGAATTACTGCTTAATCCCGTTAGGGGAAAACGATTCCTGACTCAGGACTTCTCAGGCCTTTCTTGGGAACCTCCAAGAGTGAAATATACCTATAGCCCTGGGCAACCTCATGTGACTGGGGAGCCCTTCTTTGTGGACACATCCCAGGACTGATGTGCTATAGGAAATGCTGTCTTCCATAATCTTCTCTAAGTTCCTCAGCACTGACTTTCCAATCTAATGGAATTTGCTCAAACTGCTTCCAGAGGGAAACTCCAATGGAATCCTGGCAGGAGGTCTCTATGGGTCTGGGTGGCTGTGCATAGCCGGTGAGTAAGCTCAGGGCTGAGAGAGCAGCTGAGCCACCCAAACAGCCCCCTGAACTCCACTAGGTGATTCATCTGCAAATTCCCATGAGAAGGCAGTCTGTGCCACCCCTTGCCCTGGCTACAGCTACACCTCTACATGCCCTGTGCTCCCTAAAGTGTGGATCCCTCCTTCTCGCTGGTCTTAGCTTAGGTTCCCCCCAGAAGCTGACTCTTGGGCAAGCATTTGAGCTCAAGAAGGAGATGAAGAAAACCTGGTAAGGGGGAAACATGAGACAAGAAGGGAAGGTAGCGAGTAAAGGTGCTTTATGCAGCCAGCATGCTGAGAGATTAGGACCAAATCCTGATGGTGACACTCAGTGTAGAGCACATGCCTCAGAGCTGACTTTCCCAAGGGGCAAGGGAACTGGGGTATTTATACACTATCTCCAGGCAGTCATCAGTTCATGCTGTGTGGAGGGCAGGACTGTGAATTTCCCAGCACTCTGGCCTGCCCTAGTGTAGTAGACACCAATGGAAAGAGAAAGCACCCAGGCAAAGAAACTCAGGTGCTGGTGATTGGAATTTGGATCAGTGTGCACTGAAGGAGTAGAATGAGGGGAAATGGGCAAAGCACAGATAGCACGATAGCACCTGCTGCACCTCTGAGGATGTCATCACCCCTCCTACCCTAACAGGCCCTTCAGGAGGCACAGACCTTGTTTGAATTATCACAGTTGTATCCCCAGTGCATAGCTCAGAGTCAGGCCCCACTGTATTGTTGAATGGCAGATCCTTCAAAGCATAGCTTAAATACATTTCTTTGAATTACCTACCCCATTCCACAGAATTAATCATCCCCATCTAAGTCCCTACATCCCTCTTTGCTCCCCTCTAGCCACACTGAATTATGATTGCTGTCATCCTTGTCTGTTTCCCTACTGGGCTGTGGGCCTCCTGAGCAGGACCCTTGTCTCCCAGGGCCGAGGCCCATAGCAGGAGCTTACTTAACATGCAACTCCTGGACTGCATGGAGCTAGTTCCACTGGGGCCTTTGGTGTGGAGTACTCAGGGTGAGAAAGAACATTCAGCTCCAGCCTGTCTGCTGGGAAGCCCATGTGCAGTCGGAGGGGCCTGCCAGCCTCCCCCAGCTGTGGCAGCCCCATGCAGTGGGCACGCCCTCACTGGGCATTTGGCTCTGCCCTAGAGCTGTGCTCTTCACACTGATCCCAGGGCCCCATTTACGAAAGCCCTCCACCTCGGCCCACAGACCCCCGGAGCCAGAAAAAGGGAATGAGGCCTCTGGGCAGATGGGCAGCTTGGACTGTTCTGCAGTGAGGGGAAATGTACAGAGGCAGAGAGAATGAGGGGTGGCATCCTGGGCTCACTGAGAGAGGAAGGCCATCCTCTCCCAGGGGCAAGACCCAGCCCTTTATGGTTATACAGAAGCCATGAAGACAGTCACCTCTTTAAACCATAAGAAGCTATGGATTTGCCAGTCTGAAATCCTGAGCACCTTCTCCTTGGTCCAATCTGATGCCCACTGCCGTGCCTAAGAGAGGGACTGTCTTGCCTCCTTGCCTCTACGCCTGCTGCTCCCTTTGCCTAGACTGTCCTCCTTTGCCAGCTCCATTCTTAGCCTGCTAAAATTCAGCTCTAGGGCTCCCTTCTGGGCAGCTTCCCCTGATTCCCTGGGCTGTAAGAAGCCCTCCTCTGGTCTCCTATGAGTCTATGCTATGACTCTGTCCTCAGTCATAGCATAGCTTTCATCAGACTGTGGAGCTCTGAAGTCTCCTCATCACATGGGGAACTATGTGGTCAGCTTTATACAACCAACTGCTGCCATGGACACTTGAAACGTCTTGGTCGAAGAGGACAGGATGTCCACTGGACATTATTCTGAGGGTAAAAGAGCCCATTCATTCTGGAGGAGCCAATGGCAGATGGATCTGAAAATGTGCCCCCTACCCTGGCCCAGCCTGCTCCTGGCCATCCACACAGAGCTACTGGGAGCTACGGCCTGAGGAGGGTTCGGAAGGGTCAGCACGCCAACTTCATAAGACCATTCTGAAATCCACACTCTTCCTCTCCTGATTGAGACAAGACCCTGAATGGCAGAAGGCTCTAAAGGCAGCCCGTGGTAATGCTAATGAGCTGCGGGAGGACAGGTGATGGGGGCTGTGATGGGGGCCGTGCCTTCAGGATGCATAGATGTTACTTAAATAAATAATGAGCTCAATATCCGTGGGCGAGTTGGTATTTAGGCTCCTTTCCGTGTGTTTTTGGATGGATGATTAATGCAACTGTAAAAGAGAAGCCGTGAGCTGTGTGTGGGCAGATGCAGACTGAAATGAAGGCCCCGAGCAAAGTGCCATCGTGGGACATGGGGGTCCAATGTGTAACCACCTCCCCGGAAGGACACAGCACCTACTCTGTGCGGGGGAGTCTCCATGCATTTCTCATTCATCTTGTCAAGAGCTCAGTGAGATTACTGTTATTATCTGCATTTTACAAATAAGGAAACAGAAGCTCGGAGCAGTTAAAAAGAAAGAATTATCAAAATTCGCCTAGCTGCTGAGTGCTGGAGTCAGGCTGCCCACCCAAACCTGTTTGTAAGGCAGAGCTCTTGCAAAATGCAACAAGCCTACTGCTGACCACCAGAGACCTAAGCTAGTTCTGAGCAATTTGCTTCATTTGAAAAATAGCCAGGTGAGGCTGGGCGCAGTGGCTCACACCTGTAATGCCAGCAGTTTGGGAGGCCAAGGCGGGCGGATGACCTGAGGTCGGGAGTTTGAGACCAGCCTGACCAACATGGAGAAACCCCACCTCTACTAAAAATATAAAATTAGCCAAGTATGGTGGCACACTCCTGTAATCCCAGCTACTTAGGAGGCTGAGGCAAGAGAATTGCTTGAACCCAGGAGGCGGAGGTTGCTGTGAGCTGAGATCGCGCCATTGTACTCCAGCCTGGGCAAAAAGAGCAAAACTCCGTCTCAAAAAAAAAAAAAAAAAAAAAAAATACCCAAGTGAAATGTTAATAAAGCCCCCAGGGGTCTCTCTGCTGCCTTCAAACGATGGAATGGACACTAGATGGAGCGTGCAGAAAGTCACATGGTTTACAAGAACGAGAGTCCCAGGGACTAGAAGGACAGAACCCAAGTTATGGGGGGACCTTAGCAGCACTGCCAAAGGTCCCAAACAGGTGAGGAGAAACTGAACAGCTCTTCCAGGGCCCCAAGGAGTGGAGCCCACAAATCAGTGCACTGAGACTAAAGAAGAGGCCCCAGGGCCTGTAGCTGGGAGCAGCCAGGGCCAGGCAGCCGCAACATTAGCTTCAGCATCTGCCATGCCCATGATTAATCCTAGCTCTGCTTCTAGAGTCAGGGCTCTATGAGACCTTGGGCAAGTCACTCAACATTTCCAAGCCATCGGTGACATGTGATCATCATGCCAATCTGGAGGGAAGCCTGTCAGAAGATAATGTAGGGGCGACATGTTTATTAGGTTAACGGCTAAAGGAAAAAAAAAGGGTTTCCTCTTATTCTCAACAAACCACCCAACACAACATTTTGCCAATCAGTTCTCCAGCAGACACCACCTGGGTGTTCTCTAACGCAATTCCATTCTGACACCGTCTACCATTGGTTGAGGGCTAAGTCCCACAAGACTGCCTCCACTTCAGATGCCACTTGCAAGTAGCAGGTGGTTACCTATCCTTTTGATGACCCACTATAAATCAGAGATTCCTGTGACCCCCTCCTCGGTGTGATTCATCTGCTAGAGTGGCTCACAGAACTCAGGGAAACACATTACTTATGTTTACCAGTTTATTATAAAGAATATTATAAAGGATATAGATAAACAGCCAGATGGAAGAAATGCATGGCGTAAGGCATGGGAGAAGGGTGCTCCGCCTCCAAGAGCTTTTTGCCAGAAATGGGGATGAAGACCAAGTATGCATTTCATAATATCACAATGGCCAGACAGAATTCCTTTTAGGGAGAATTCTTTGCAAGACCAATTTCGTGAGTGCTGGGTTGCAGGTGGGCATACAAACACACACATACACATACCCAGGTCCAGGGCACCAACTGTATACCAACTGTGGCCCAGACAGCAAAAGAGGGGAGGAGTTGACCTTCATGGGCCAGTGTGAAGAACAGGGGGCTTGCTTCTGACAAAGAAAAGGGAGGACCACAAGTGTCAGGCCAGCAAGCTGACATGAGCCTAGGATGAACTGTGGGGCAGGGAAACCTTGTGTGGTAAAGGGGCCAGCAGACGCTTTCAGAACTTGGAGGCTTCTGGAGCCAGTTAAAGTTGCTGCCCTATATAATCTTCTCTAGGAAGGCCTATTGTAAGCCTGAACCTTGCGCTTGAGTGAATTCTCTTGATGGAACCTGCAGACTATCAGCACAGTGAGAGCATCACAGAGATCGTCGGTGGGCAGATGGATGCCCAGGAGGCAGAGGCCACCTTGAGTCCCTGGGAGTGAGTGGGAATCTACAAGAAGGACTTAGCATGCTGGAAGCTGTGAGATTATCTGAAATTATGCATATATCTTTGAGGGGCGAGTGGGCCTGCTGGCACCTGGGCCACCCCTGTCAGAGGCTCGGCACCATCCCAGGTCCTTGTACCTCCCACCCTTCTTGCCTTCTTCCCTATACTCATTTCCTCAAACTTCTCTGCCTGTCACAATATGCTCTGAAAGTCAGAAGCCCATGCTGCATCAGGACTATCCCCATCTTAGGAAATAAAACAAAAGGAATATTGGGTTTCTGTGAAATGAAGGGTGTGCAAACCCCAAGGTCTTTGGGCACCACAGGACACTTGAGCACCTGTCAAGAAGTGGCAGAGATGAGGAGTAGATCTGAAAGTTAAATCACTCCAAATGGGTTTTCTTCATCTTCTTCTACTTTAAAAAAAAAAAATTCATAGTACTAGACAGGTTGACAACTTATTAAAAATGGTTCCTCACCTGGAAAGTGCTTATTACTTACATTGTACTATCTTTATTACATCCATACTGACATTTAACACTCAATAAATCTCCACTGCCTCCATGAAGATATGTCTGACAGCCAATGGCAGTCTCTGCCTTTTCTCTGCCTTCTAGCATGGGGTTTGGCTTCAGGGAGCTGAGCTGTGCTCTGCTACCAGGAACCTCAAAGCCAAGGTAAATCTTAGTGAAAAAGACCAGTCCTGGGATGGCTTTGTCCAAGCTAATGGCTCCTCCCCACAGCACAGCCAAGACCCCCATGTGCTAAAAGTGGCCAAAGCCCAAATGTAAAGGGAGCTGGATGAGAACTGTGTATGTGAGGGAAGGAATAAATGTTCCTGCCATCTCCCCCACCACTTGACCTGGTATGATGGCCAAGGCCCCTCACTGTGGTTTCCCCAGCCACCACGCTCCTCTCCAGGAATGACCACCCATCATCCTCCAATAAGTAAATATGACCCAAACTCTGGGCCTTTGCTCATTCTTCCTCAATCTTCTTTCCTTTGCATCCCTAAGTACTCAATTGATGCTCTGAATCTTCCCCACTCATCTCCCCTCCCCCTTTATTTAACCATTCCACTTCCTTTCTTCTGTGAAATGTTGTCTTCACGATATTATTATAAAAATCATTTTATATTGCATCAAGGCATAAGAATGACACAATGGACTTGGGGGGCTCAGGGAGAAAGGGTAGGAAGGGGTGAAGGATAAAATACTACAAATTGGGTTCAGTGTATACCGCTTGGGTAATGGGTGCACCAAAATCTCACAAATCACTACTAAAGAACTTACTCATATAACAAAATACCACCTGTTCCCCCAAAAACTATGGAAATAAAAAATCTAAAAAATAAAATGAAAAATAGTTGTATATTGCATCAACATTATTTAGTATTAGGAAATGCTAGTACAAGTAAACTATATCCAGTGAGTATATAAGTTTTGAGACCCACTGAAAATACTCATTCATCCGTGCATCCTTTCAGCTGTGTTATAAATCAAAATTATTTTTCTCTCCTCTCATTCGAGTCCCTGCACAGGTTTTCCTCAGCAGTTGAGCTTGAAGGTTTCCACACATTGATTACTAATAACGACAGTGGGAGCCCCGATCATTGCTCAGAAACTCCATCCACAATACCTGAGGCAGTGCCATGCAAGAGCTCCAGGTAGGACCAGAGCTGGCCAGTCCACACAGCACCTCCTGCAAGCTGGGACTCTGTCCTCCTTTCTACTGCACACTGAGCTCACTTTTCTGATGGAAAGACAGAGACAACCAAGAGCTGAATCCTGACTTCTTGAACAGTGCCAGCCCTCAGTGCAAATTCCTGCAGGAAAAGTGCACAATGAATAAAGTGATGAAAATAATGGCTTGGGTGAGGGAGGGAAAAGGTGATTATAAGCCCAAGCTCTGTAATTGAACAGCTGGGTATGGGTCCTAGGTCCAAGCCTTACTATCTATTACATTGTACAAGCTATTTATTCTCCCTAAACTTCAGGGGATAATAGGTATGCCTATTTTATAGAGTATATTAGTTTCCTATTGTTGTGGTAATAAATTACTACAAACTTAGTGATGTAAATGACACAAATTTATTACTTTTCAGTTCTGCAGGTTAAAAATCTGCAATGGGTTTCGCTGGGCTAAAATTGAAGGGTCAGCAGGGCTGTAATCCTCCTGCAGGCTCCAGGGGAGAATCCATTTTCTTTCCTTTTCCAGCTTCTATAAGCTTCCCACATTCCTTGACTCAGGCTCCTCTTCCTCCATCTTCACAGTCAGCCCAGGTGGATCAAATCCTTCTCGCATTGAATCACTGTGACTCTCTAGCCTGCTTCTTTTGCTTGTTAAGACCGTTGTGGACAATCCAGGATAACCTTCCCAACTCAAGGTCAGCTGATTAGCAAACCGAATTCCCTCTTGCCATGGAATAAACTGTATTCAGATTCTGGAGATTAGGTTGTGGACCTCCTTGGGGGCCATCATCCTTCCTGCCACATAGGGTTGTTTGGAGAATCAAGTGAACAATACTTGGCACATAAGTGCTCTTTAACTGTTGGAAATTTCTGTATTTGGTTCTAAATCCTTGTGTGAACTCCTGGCCCTTGGCAGCAAAGTACATGGGGGAGACAGTCTGGTCTATTTGATCCAAGCTTCTTTTCTCCTGGACCCAACTGAGGTCCCTGTAAGAATGAGAGGGCCACTTCCAAGTGGGTGATAACTATGGACCCAACTTACCACATGGATTCCTAAAAGGCCATGCTTACCAGAAAGATGAGTAAGGTCCCAAGATGGCCCACCCAAAAACCCAAGAGCTTTAACCTCTTTGCTCTTCACAAGGAAAGCTCTACTGTAGACCCCAAGGCCCAAACATGACCTTGCCCTTGACCCACATGGCCTTTAGTGATGGAATGAAGAATAAAAAGAAGGGCTTAGTCAGCCATAGAAATTAAGGAGCAACATTAGAGTCCACTGCTGTGGAGTATGATCCAGGCACAGTGAAGTGTGCCCCAAACATGGAAAGAAAGTGACTTGGTAATAATAATAGCATCAGTAGCTAACATTTTTTGAGTACTTCCTACATGCCCAGCCCTGAATGAAAAGCTTTATGGAGTTTATCTTATTCCATCCCCACAGAAGTATGAATGGGGGAGCATTATTATGAGAGTGAAATGAGCAGGCACTCACACATGGGTGGAAATAGCTTGCTGTTAGCAAACTGAGAGCTGAGAGATGTGGGATCCTTGAAGTTCCATCCTTTGACTTGGCAGGTCTCAAGGATGCGGTGCTGGGAGAGGACTAGTACACATTACATTGAAACCTATTCATCTGAGCTGAACCTCCCTGAGATAATAGTGTGAGCAAGAGGAGTGAGGCAAGGGCCTTTCACAAGGAGGAAAATGTCCACCTGTGCCCACCACTGTCCATGCCAGTCCACATGAAGATGGAATCTCCTTGGCAGGTCACTCCCTAGAGAGAAGATAGAATCAGTTCCACCCAGTTAGGCAGGCAGAGCTTGGGAGTTGGGCCTGGTTTTAATGCCAGCTCTGCCATGAAAACACCGGTGACCTTAGGGAATGTTCTTAATTTCTCTGTGCTTAGACTTCTCATTTGTCAGATGATGATTATATTAATAATAGCAAACACTTATGTAGGTGTTTACCAAGTGCAACGTCCTGGTCAATGAGCATATGTGTTAACTCTTATTCCTTGTAGCAACCCGATGAGGTAGGTATTACTGCTATCCTGTTTTACAAATAGGAAACTGAGGCACAGAAAGTTTATATTAAGCAGTCTGATGAAGGTCACAGAGCCAACGGTGGTCAGAGCTGGGATTTAAACACTTAGAGTCTGGCTCTAGCCTCAGGGGTCCGACCACTACTCTATACTGCCTCACAACATGGCTGCTACGATTTGAATGTGTCCCCCAAAAAACCTGCGTTGGAAACTTCATCTCCAATGTGACAGTGATGGCAAGTGGTGCCTAATGACAGGTGTTTGCATCCTGGAGTCATTCACTTCATGAATGCATTAATGCCTCTATCACGGGAGAAGCTTCGTTGTTGCAGGGGCAGGTCCATTATCACGGGAGTGGGTTTCTTATAAAAGGGCAAGTTTGGCCTCTTCTCCCTCACTCATTCTCTCTCTCTCTCTCTCTCTCTCACACACACACACACACACACACACACACACACACACATACACACTCCTTCCACCATGGGATAATACAGCAAAAAGGCCCTTACCAGATGTTGGCCCCTCCATCTTGGACTTCCCAGCCTTCAGAACTATGAGCCAATAAATCTCTGTGCGTTATAAATTCTCCAGTGTCAAGTATTCTGTTACAGCACACAAAATAGACTAAGAAAATGCCTTACCTCCTAAGGCTGTTAGGAATTAAATAAGATATCTATGTAATGTGTATGCAGTGTCTCACATGTATAGTAACAGTATATAATACAAGCCAAATATGACAAATATTAAACACATAAGAAATGAATGGAGGCTCGGTGATAGAGCACTCAGCCCAGTCCAGGGGCCTATAAGGACAGGTACTATTGTTTTCAAATGGCCAACGGTGTGACCAGAGTTACAAGGAAATGTAAGTCTTCTGTGGGACCGTCTCTGACTTGTGTGTCAGAGACAGCCCAGAAGGTCCAGAAGGTGTGCCCAGAAAGTCTGTCCCGGCAGATGCAACCAATAAGCCCTGTGCTGCCTTTGACTTGTGTTCTCTCCAAATCATGCAGGGCTGGGCCTGGGTCTCCCTAATGAAACTCCAACACGGATTGTCAGAGGTTTGTCTGGCACATCTAGGACTGGATAATGCAACCTAAATGCACTATTATTCTGGCACAGCCACACTCCCAGCCCTGAAAGCCCAGAACCCAAAGGTGGGCTCTGGCAGATAGTGGAGGTGTGGGTGGCAAGGTGACAGAGGCAGGGTGTGCACTGAAGCAGAGTGAGACAGCCACATAGGCCAGATCTAGGTCTAGCAAGTGTCCAGAGAGAGGTGGTCATCTCCAGTCCAAATCACTTCCCTCCCTAGTCCAGGTGGGGTCATTGTCACTAGGGAGTCAAAAGCCAGGCCAGCAACATGAGGTGGCTCTCTATCACATGCCCTGGATATACAAGGGCACCTCAACTCTCTGCCATTCCAGGAGCTCTGTGGCAGCTGCTCACTTATAAGACATGTCCTATGAATGATTTGCAAGAAATAGGTGTCCAAAAAGACATACTATCATCCAAGAGCCATGAGCAGTGACACTGACAGGCACGAACACCTTCCAGGCCTTTTTCCCAGGTTCAGAGCACCAATCTAGTCACTGAAAGCAAAGAATAATTAGTCCTGCCAGATGGGGCATGTATCAAAAACCCTCTCCCAGGGTATAACCAATTAAAGCCTGGGTTTTAAAAAGCCGATCGATTTGCTCAAAGGAGCAAACTCCTGGCTGCATGGGCTCTTCCTGCTGAGCCATTTCTCTGCATTTCCTAAAGCAGATCTAAAACATCCCTATGGATTTGGTTTTCATATGGCTATGCACAGAGTCCGCCGATAATCTCTATGCTTCAAAGCACTTGCCAGGCATTTTTCTGATGCATATTCATTTAATCATTCAACACAATTTCACTTCACCCTTTCACCCTGGAATCTGTACCCTGGGAAGGCCAGCAGCAAAGTGCTGGGGCAGCAGATTGGATGCACCAGGCCGAGTTGGCTGGCACAGTCTATACCACACCACAGAGGTGCGGACGGGGACCTCTGAGCCAGTCACTCCCGTCCAGAAGCAAGACAATCTCACTTGGCATCCACAGCCAAGCAGAGCCTGAGGAACAAAGAAAGCCTGCCCATTACAGGAGATTCAGATGGACAAAATCAGTAATGAAAAGCTCATCCCTCATAGAAAGGAAGAGTACCTATGATTCATTTAGCATTGACTCAAATTTTTATTTTTAAATTCTAAAATGAAGAATGTGGGATGCTGTTTTATTGGCCCAGCCAGAATTAATGAGTAAATGAAAAAAGAAAGAAAAAAGGAAAAAAAAAAAGGTTCTTCAGGGTGGGGGAAATCACTCCAAATTGTATTCTCATGTTTAAGTCACCCAGGCATCCTGGTATCAGGCAAAGGCCAGCATTTCATCCAACAGTTATTCATACTGATGTGCTGCCAGCTTAGTGCCAGGCAATAGGCATACAGAAATGAGGAGACACCAGGTGCTACCTCCTGGGTCACTTTTCAACTCACTGTGGCCTCACAAGGAACATCTCTGGTACCTGGCAGCTGCCTGTTTAGAAACCAACAATAACAGTGCCATAGAAGCTGAGAATGCTGCTAATAGAGGGAAGAACTGGCTCAAGCCACAACAGAGAAAAGTACAGGGTTAGAAATAGATCTGCATTCTGCACTATTTACAATAGCAAAGACTTGGAACCAATCCAAATGCCCATCAATGATAGACTGGATAAAGAAAATGTGGTACATATATGCCATGGAATGTTGTGCAGCCATAAAAAAGAATGAGTTCATGTCCTTTGCAGGGACATGGATGAATCTGGAAACCATCATTCTCAGCAAACTAACACAGGAACAGAAAACCAAACACAGTATGTTCTCACTCACAGGTGGGAGTTGAACAATGAGAACACATGGACACAGAAAGGGGAACATCACATACCGAGGCCTTTCGGGGGATGGGGGGCAAGGGGAGGGAGAGTATTAGGACAAATACCTAATGTATGTGGGGCCTAAAACCTAGATGAGGGGTTGATTGCTCCAGAAAATCACCATGGCACATGTATACCTATGTAACAAACCACGTTCTGCACATGTATCCCAGAACTTAAAGTAAAAAATAAATAAATAAATAAATGAAATGGATCTGCATTCTTAAGCTCCAGAGCAGAAAGGCCATGACTTTGAAATTTCTTGGGCCAGGTGCGGTGGCTCACATCTGTAATCTCAGCACTTTGGGAGGCCAAGGCAGGCAGATCACAAGGTCAGGAGTTCAAGACCAACCTGGCCAATATGGTGAAATCCTGTCTCTACTAAAAATACAAAAATTAGCCAGGCATGGTGGTGGGTGCCTGTAGTCCCAGCTACTCGGGAGGCTGAGGCAGGAGAATTGCTTGAACCTGGGAGGCGGAGGTTGAAGTGAGCCAAGATCGCGCCACTGCACTCCAGCCTGGGTGACAGAGTGAGACTCCATTCTCCATCTCAAAAAAAAAAAAAAAAAAATTTCTTGGACCTCAGTAGGGCAGCTTTTCCTCAACTGGGTGGATCTTTTTGGGCAGCTTCTATTCACAGCCTAAAGCCAGAGACTACTCAAGAAACAACATCTCCCATTCACGAAAACCTCCTGGTTTCGTGACCAGCTCAACCTTCCTACATAAGCTTGATAAGTTCCTTGATCTCTAGAAGGCTCAGTTTTCCCATCTGTGAGTGGGAATAATATTAGCCAATATTGAGGGATTGTTAAGAGAATTAGGGATAACATTGTGAGTGTTTAGTAAGTCTCCAGCATACAGTGGTGCTCAGAAAGTGATTGTTGATTACAAAATAGAAATGATGTTATCTACATCTCAAGATTTTTTGGAAAAAAAGCCATGAGGTACACCCACCGCTGGGCCTCCCATTTGGTGACTAGATAAGTAGGAGGCCCTGCTAAGGCACAAGAAATTGGAAAGTCATGGCCTTTCTGCTCTGGAACTTCAGAACGGAGATTTCTTTCTTTCCCTGTGCTTTTGTCTGTTTGTGGCTTGAGCCAGTTGTCCCTTTGATCATAGGAATTTCCCCCCTTTCCTTCACCAACCCACTCCTGTCCCAGCATGTGGCAGCAGAGACCAGAGCCACGGGGAGCTGTCACAGAGACCGTGGCATAATGGTCCAGAACCCGGCTCTAGAATCAGACTGCCTAGGTTTAGATCCCAGGAGCACAAGTTACCTAACCTGTTGGTGCCTCTGGTTTCTCATCTATAAAATGGGATTATAGAAGTAGCTCAGAGTGCTGCTGCAAGGATTTAGTGAAGCCATGCATACAAAGAACTTAGCACAGTACCCTGCATATAGGAAATGCTTAACAAATGTTAGATATCAGAATTATTATCAACATCAGGAATAAGATAAGATGAAAGGAATACAGTCCCAGGAGTAGGAGCTAAACACAGGAAGATGAATTCAAGTCTCCAGCAGAAAACAAGCAGTGCTAAGCAGCAGCATAAACAAGCCAGACACTTGAGCCTAGAAACTAGGTCCCTTCCCCAATGCTTCCCGTCTAGGATCCCATGTGACCCTGAGAGCCTGCTTCCCCAGTCTATATTTGCCACTGGCCATCTTGTCTGAGAATGACAACCTACTTCAAGGAGCCATGCCCAGGACTGCCACATCTAAGAGGTTTCACACCATCTTTGTGTCCTGCAAAGCTCAGCTCAAACTCGCCATCTCTTCCACAGCACTGACTGCCACCTAGACACGACTCAGCCATACGAAAGACCCCTTGCAGGTGAGCCGAATGCAGAGTCATGGCTCACAATTCACTGCAGTTCCCCTTCTTTCCACTGCTATCTGCCACACATGAATTTCTACACAGCCTCAGCCTTTTTTGCTTTTAAGTGCAGAGGATTGGGGTGGCTTTGACAGCAGTTCCTCTTCCATTCTGTCAGTACACACACTCCTCATCCTGGGGCATTTCCACTATAGCCCAATCAGAGAGATGAATCCGGCCTATCGTGCTATTATTCAAAGCTGGTGTAAGACTAATGTTCTCATTGGAGGGGAAGTATTTTAATCTTACAACTCCAACCATGATCATCTGGCAGTGTTGCAAATCAGATACCAAATTCCGCCAAAGGAAAATGCAATAACATGGAGTTATAAGCCAATCATGTGCTCTGTGGTTTGAGCATATAAATGTAGAAGCCCGGCATGAATCTTCAAGAGCATCCTGGTTTTTCCTAGGGAAGGGGAAGGTTGAGGAGTGTCTCAAAAAAAAAAAATCCAAAATTACATCTTAAATAAAAAATCCAATCCAGCCCATGAGATGTGAATCAAAAAGTATTTGAAATCAGGCCAGCATTTTGTCAGCAATTTGAAGTTCTGCACTGAGGGCCTGGACTCGGGGTTTCGAACCTTAGGTTTCCAACTTTGTTTCCTAAAGTCCACTCAACAAAGTAAGATGAAGAGCAGCATTTTTGCATGGTGTATACAGGAATGTTAGGTTAAACAAAGCTAAACATGTTTCTTTCCGAAGGTACTTCTCAGAGCCTTCACTATGCTAATAATGAATGTGAGTCTCCAACAGGGGGTTGGGTATGCAAACTTCCCCCAAAATGAATTGAACATTTAGAAAGGGGTGACTTGTAGGACATATCAAGACCCATCAAGTCAGGGGTTCAAGGAACCTGCAAAAACAGGGTTGTTGGTCCTCCAGAGGAAACCAAATGAGCTCCACTCTTAAGCAACCATATTCATTTGCTCATTAGGAGCAAAGAGCCATAAGTGGAATCTAGGATGAAGTAGTTATGACAGAAAGTCACGTGTGGCAGCCTCCATTCAAGCAAACTTTAAAAACATCAGAGAGCAAGCAGTAGCACTCAGAAAGAAAAGACCAGTGCCCAAAAGCACCAAAGCAAAAATTACACAGAAAACGTGAAGACCCACCAGCAACAAGCCAGAAAGCCCTTGTGAATCCTGAGTTAGGGCAATTCTGGTTATGGAAGAGGTAGCAGAGGCTCTCAGAAGTCCCTTGGTACTGGGAACTTCTGCTAGAAACATGGCAGAGCAGAAAGGGTAGCACCAGAAAAGGCTGTGACCAAGAGATGGGCAGGTCCTCCTTTCAAGGCAGTCCTCTGCCACCTTCTCTAAGACTCCCAACTTGATGATGCACCAGACCCTTTGCAAAGAGTATTACATCCATTCTTTCATTATAACTTCATAATCCTAATCCTAAAACATATGTGCTACCAGCATCCCCGTTACATGGCTAAAGCAACTGAGGCTCAGGAAGAACAAGTAACTTGTCAAAGGACACACAGCAAAGAATAAGAGCCAGGAGCTTATTGTGTGTTTGTTGAATGAATGAATGAACAAATATGGAGAAAGCATCTCTTGCAAACACCTCTCCACTAACTTAAAGGGCTGGTTTCGAATATAGCAATAGAGTTTTGATGATCTGCCGACTTCATTTGATTGCAACCCTCTGCCTGAAAAATGACAGGCCCCTCTTCTGTGGTTCACCTATCACCAAAAACCCTAGCATCAGCAACACTCCACAAGCTGCCATACTGCAAACTGGGTCCAATTACAGGGAAGGAGGGTCAGCTCTTGCCTGACTCAGTTGAACCCAACTAGCAGCCCCCCGGGTTTAGCCCAAACTTACCCAGCAGTACATTGCTATCAACTCCAATAATGGGGCATGCTGGAAAAATAAAACAGAAGATGGTTCTTAGAAAGAGATTTCCTCTTCATCAGTTCTACTTTTCTAAAGAACAAGCAGCTCACTACCTCTCAGTAGGTTCTAATCAACACCACAGAGAAGTAGATAAAGGGCTACCACACAGAGGGTGGGAAGAAGGAAAGACTGCACCAGGAAGGAAGGGCAGGACCTGCAGGGTAAGCTGATGGGAAACACTGAGCCTCAGTTTCCTTGTGAGGATCCCCCACTAATCTGAATCCACCCACCTGACTGCTTCTGCTATCCCCACTGCAGTGGTCTGAACCCCCTCCATTTCTGGGTCTCTCCAATGGCCTCCCACCTAATCAACCACTTCTATGCCAGTTCCCTCACCCCCTGCCACCCATCAACCACAGTAACCAGAGTGAACTTCTAAAAACATAAATCAGATCACATCACACCTCACTTAAAATGCAGCAACTGCCTCCCTTCTCACTTGGTAGAGCACCCAAATACTCCACCCTGGTCTCCAAGGGCCTCACCAGTCCTGCTCATCCCACCCTTCTCTTGCTCACTCTGCTCCAGCCACATGGGCCTTCCTGCTTCCAGTCTCATTCCCACCTCAGGGCCTTTGCACCTGCTGTTTCTTCAGTATGGGATGCTGTGAACCAGGGCCAGACCCTTCTTGTCATGCAAGTCTCAACTCAATCATTGCTTGCCACAGGACAACCTTCCCCAATCAGCCAACATCAGCACCCTCAACTGACCCTTGTCAGTCCCTCTACCAAAGCCTTGTGTCCTGTTTTCCTCATAGCACATACCATTACTTAAAATTATCATACTTATTATTTATGTTTTACCTCCTGTCTCCAACACACACACACACACACACACACACACCCCTTAGAATGGGGCTCCTTAAGAGCAGGGACTTTATGGGTCTTATGGAGCAAGACTTTATGGGTCCCTCCTCTTATGCAGGGCCTGTTCACCTGCACCTCCAGAACCTGGAACAGTGTTAGGCACAAAATAGCTGATTAATAAATTTGTGCTGGATGAAAGAATACTCCAAAAGGTTCTCGTATGAATGAAATGAGATTATTATCTATAAAGAATTTTGTGGAGGCATGGCACCAAATAAGCACCTAACACACAGTATTTCCAGTAACAACTCTCTTATCTGACATGGTCAAGAGCAGCTAATAGGTTAAGCAAAAAATTTAAAAGCAGGAATCACTGAAATTATGCAGATAAATGTGTACGTGCATATACATATTTTATATATATACACACACACACATACACACAAACCATAAACACTATTTCAACTTAAAACATTTCATGCTAATCTTTTGGTGTAGGGCCAAGGCTTCTATTTGAGCTGTGTCTCCAGATTGGAGTTCTACATCTTTGTTTTCCCTTTTTTAAAAATTATAATTCATTTTTCAGGCCTTGTTCAGCTGGTAAAAAAATAAAAAATAAAATTACAATTCATGACTTTTTATATCATCTATGATTTCCAAATTTGGCTTAAAATAAAGAACTAAACTTAAAAACTAGAGAACTCGCCTTAAAAAATGGAGAAGGAATTTAAACTCATATGTGAAACCAACTGAGAGCAAAATTCTTCTAGGATTATGTACATATGTCTTCTAATCTTTATCAGCTGCCCTGCCTACAACTAATTTGACAGCCATCATTGCTAGTAATTGACTTTTATCAAGTCGTTCAATGCATGCAACTTGATTTTTTCTAAGAAGCAATTCTCTTTTTGCTCATATTTTACTGGGTCACTCAATATTTAATTAGATTATGTTAGTACAATAACAAGCTCAGCAAGCACAGGAAGGACTGGGAAGAAATCCAGCTCTGTGACCCTTGGTAAGCGTTCACCCAAGTGCAGAGGAAATGGGGGCACTCAAAGAAATACTATGGGTTCCATGCCAGCTCTGAGTGCCCGGCAGGCTGTGGACTTCAGTCAGTAGCTTCTGTAGAAGGAAGAGTCGAGAAAACTCATGAATTTGTGACTCGGTTAAGAAGTGGGTTGGCCAGGCATGGTGGCTAATGCCTGTAATCCCAACACTTTGGGAGGCCGAGGCGGGCAGATTGCCTGAGCTCAGGAGTTCGCAACCAGCCTGGGCAACATGGTGAAACCTCGTCTCTACTAAAATACAAAAAATTAGCCAGGCGTTGTGGCGTGTACCTGTAGTCCCAGCTACTTGGGAGGCTGAGGCAGGAGAATTGCTTGAACCCGGGAGGCAGAGGTTGCAGTGAGCCAAGATCATGCCACTGCACTCCAGCCTGGGCAACAGAGTGAGACTCCATCTCAAAAAAAATAAATAAATAAAAGAAAGGAAGTGGGTTGAGAGAGATTCTATGATGGTAGTAACAGTAATTGTAGTTACAGTCAGAGAAGATTAAATGGAAATATGCCAAAATGTTTTCTCTGGAAGACTTATATTCTTAACACTTTCCTATGTCTTTCAAATTTTGACAATGTCCATAAATAATATTTCACAAAAACAGAGCAAATTGTACTCTTGGCTGAGTCGAAGGATACAAACTGCTGACAGTTACTGTTTCTAGAGCCCCTGCTTTATGCCAGTAACTTACATATGTTACCTCGAGTCCTTGTGGTCACTCAGCAAACTGATAATCAGCTTTATTTTATGATCAGCCAGCCGTAGAACTATATGACTGTGTTCACTTATGATGGTCAACATTTAAGACCAGTTCTCTATCCCAATACTGTATTCCCTCCTCTGGTCTAAAAGCTACCAAATGTAGTCAGTATTTCCATCAGCTGGCAGGACATCAAGTCAATGAGCCATCAGCGCTGACCAAATCCTCCTTTATATCACTGTCATGTCCTCTACTTTGTGAGTTGATTAGGAATAAAGTCTTTCCTCATCTTTTCTGGCCTTCCCCACTGCCCTCCCATCCCTGACTGCAGCCTGTTACCTCCCTCCCCAACCTGTGGGCTCAAGACTCCCAGACCTGGGACAGATGTAGCTTCATCAGCATTTGCCCTCTAGAGCCTGTGCCTGTATTGCCCTATCTCACTTCCCTTCCTGGACTGTGGACTTCCTTCTTGCTCTGCCCTCTGCTATCTGTGTCCCCGTCCCCTCTATCTGCCCACCTGTGCTTCTGCCCTGTTCCAGCCCTGACCTCCAGAAACCCCAGGCCTCTGCCTTGCCCTCCAAGAAGTACAACCCACGGCATGGCCTGGCCTCTGTTTACCCTAGCCACACATCTTCCTGGTGACTCAAGAAAGATTCAGACCTCTGCTGACCCAATTTAGTACTGACACAGCACAGGAAATTGTTGGGGTTGGGGTGGCTCACAGGTGATGGGTAATGTGGATGGGAAGAGGGTCTCCAACACCAGGTACCAGCAAAATTCTGGTGGCAGCTTCAGACAGACAAAACCCTCCCAATGACCATAGAACTTAACTACCAATGACCCTTAAATTCAAAGGACTTACTGGTTCCAATTATCAAAGAGAAAGATGCAGTCCTAGAGACACAGAGAAAGAACAAAGATCAAGAGAAAGATAGCAAAATCAAAAAGAGAGGCCAAGCATTGTTAAAACATGGCATCTTCCCACATTTAATATTCTCATCCCATTTCCTTCTACGAAAAGACTTAATTAGCAACCTCAAATAGGATCTCAAAGCAAGTGATAAGCAAATAGGAGCCTATAGGGAGAAAGTCACAGCACAGGGTTCTAGAAAAGTGTAGATCCAGACAGTTAGCGTTCACTACCAAGAACCTGCAGGAGGCTGGCCTCCTGGGAGTCCCTAATACTGGCGGACAGAGACGGGTTTCAAATCTCAATTTCTTCACTTCTTTCTTGAGTGGCTTTAGGTACGTGTCTGAACCTTTCTGAGGCTTCATTTCCTCACATGGGAAGTGGTGATGGTAACACCTACCTCACACGATTGTGGAGGCTTAAATGAGTTCAGGCCAATACCCAGATCAGCAGCCATGTCGGGAGATGTTTTTGGTTGTCACATCGCAGTGGGTGGATGGAGGTGCACCATGGGCATCTCTCAGTAGAAGCCAGCATGGATGTTGGTAGGCACTGGTAATCATCCTGCAGGATACAGGACACCCCCCATGACAAAGAGGGATCCAGTGCAAAATGGTGACAGTGCCGAGCTACAGAAGCCCTTCCCATGCACAGCATAGAGTCGGGCTCAGCACGTTTTAGCACCCACAACCCCTCCTCTCCTTACTTCTCTTTATGGATAGTGAATTGCATCAGGTAAGGAGTCAAGGATCTCCTTTTCATGTATTTTCTGTACAAATAAAGCCCGGCACAGCACCAGGCTCTCCCCAAACCTGAGAGTTCCTTTCCTCCCCTGTCTTCTTGCAGAGCCGTGCTGAGCGGGCAGCCAGGTGCACAGCAGGGATGCACCTCAGGCCAATTTGCTAGCTGACCAGCACAGAGGCCTTGGGGCAACACCTGTCGCAGACTGGAAACTGGGCAAAACAGCAACTCCAAAGAAGCTGACTTCAGAGAGACAGCCAAGCTTGGGTAGCACGAGACTCCCTCTCGTTTTCACTCACAGAGATAAAAAATGACCCTCCTATTGAACTGTAAGTGTACCATTTTCCTCAGACTTGACAGCAATCCCATATTCAGAAGGTAAAAGTCAGAATTCATTTATTCAGTAAGTCACTCAATTATTCAACAAACATTGGTTTCATGCTTTGGTGTGCACAGGACTCTCGTGGTTTGTGTTAGAAAAATAAATTCAGTGTTATTACTTTTCAAAATCTGTAACTATTTAACCAAGACATCGATGGGAATGAATAAGTAACAGAGGGAACGAAATGTTTAAATCTCACAGAATCTTGGATCTGACCAGCCTCATTTTAAATGGTGAAAATAGCTGATAAAGTGGTCAAAGTTAATATTATTCCATTATTCACTCTCTGTTTATTAAGGCATCAGAGGTGATTCATTGAGTTTCTGAAGCACAGTATTTTTAAAATCCTACTCTTTCATGAGCAAACTATTCCAAGACACAATTTGCCTATATTATATAATAATGTGTCTTCCCTAGAGATGGCCCAAGTAAAGCCACTTGGTTCTCATTCCTAAATTCAATAAGGCCTGTTTCTACCTTGCCTGAGTTTGTGAGAAAATGCAAGGGAAAGTGCCTTGACAACCAGAAGCCCTGGAACAAATGTTGACCTCTATTACTCATATTAGCCATTATAATTTTCAAATTCCTGGGAGGTAGAAGAAATCAGACTTGGCTTTGTGCTTCTAGGTGCCGGACTCCAAGTTGCAAAGATGCCTGTCCTTTTTCCATTTATTGACTGTCTCATCCGGGGAGGTTCTGCCCTCTTAGCCGACACAGCACAGGACACAGCACAGGAAGACACTTGGCTTTGTGCTTCTGGGTGCCGGACTCCAGGTTGCTAAGATGCCTGTCATTTTTCCACTTATTGACTGCCTCGCCTGGGGAGGTTCTGCCTTCTTAGCTGACACAGCACAAGAAGACACTTCCCTCTTGCAGCAAATGCGGCTTCAGGGAGGCCTGAGATCTTGCTTCTATCTTGTTTGCTCCTTTGCCCACTGCCTTGCAAGAAGATCTGTAGGGGCCTCTGAGGACGAGGCTCTCAGTTGGAAGGAGCCAAGAGCCAGCCTTCAATGTTGCCAAATGCCTGTCTGGCCCAAAGCAGGAAGTATGCAAGAACACACCCACAGTGCTGAGTGTAGAGCTCGTCTGAGGATAAAGTGCCCACCTCTGAGCTCAGCTCAGCACCTCATAAAGCGAGGCTCAGACTGCATAAATAAGATGTAGCTCTAAGGCGAAGTGAGGCTTGCAGAATTTACGTGCTCCTGGGGCCCCTTGCAAACAAGCTTAAACCAACAGTACCTGCCTCTCCTTCCCTTCTGTGTACCATCTGACGTGGCTCGCAAGACTGCCTCTTGTGATTGTCTGGGGTATGCCTGGGCTGAGCAGGCAGGCAGGAGCATGTGTGGCCTTTGAGAGGCCCTGGTTCCCTCTAGGGAAGGACTGCTCAGAAACACAGACAAGAGGCCTTCACCATACTCTGCTGGCTTCTGTGCAAAGGAAAACAGGTAGAGAGAGCCAGGAAGCAAACAGAGAAGGAAAGTCATTTACAGGAACAGCCTGAGTAGAGAAACCAGATGTGGGCCAGTGTCAGCAGCAGAGATGGTCTGCTGCATAATTCATCCATTGTGGGTCTGTTTATGTGTCTGTTTTTAAGGTTAATCATTTGTTTGATCGAGGCCTCTTCCCCTGATAGCTTCTGTTAGCACATGAACAGGATGCCTGTATGAAATGCAAACATCCTCATTTGGCAGACGCAGACTTTGCTAAATTATCCTTCCAGCTGCAGATAAGTTGTGACATTTGTAATAAGTTGCCAGTCATGAGAGGCATAGCGTATCCTCAGAGAAATTCACGGCTGAATTCCTTCCCAGCTCCAGTCCTTAACGCTCTCCGAATGAAGGGCACTTTCCAGCCCAAGACACAAAATAGTTGAGAAGGAAGCACAGTCACTCATTTTCGTGGGATATTAGTCTGTCCCATACAGACGCATTGGCCCAGATTGCAGTTCCCATCAAAATGTTTGTAATATATACACCAGGCAAGCACCTCATGGGAGAAGAGGGCTTCCTGCCCCACTCATACACACACTGACGGTCAGACCTCTATCCTTAGGACAGAGAAAAATAGATTCCTCTTCTCAAAAGTCACCCCTGAGGAAGTAGACGGATTTTAGTACAAAGAATCCTGAGTGGGGACCAGATAGTGAAGGCATCAGAGGTAATATGCTTTAGGAGGAACAGTGAGATTTTGGAGTCAGAGAAGCCTAATTTCCGGAGCCAGCTTTCCCACACTTATTAGCTGAGTGGTCTTGGATACATTATATCACTTCTCTGAGCCTGTTTCCTCAGGGTTAAGGTGGGCTGCTATGAAGCCTAGAAATGACGATCTGAAGGGCCTGGCTCACTGTTGTTGCTTGACAGAGAATAGCTATTGCTCCAATCATTATCAAAGACAGTCTAATCAGGTGCCCACCTCCACTGCAATTTCCAGTTTTACCTGTACCTGAATCCTTGCGGGGATGCTACAGCCTGCAGGTGTTCATCCATCCCATCATTTCGCAAAGACTCCGTGGCACCTGCTCAGGCCAGGCCCTGTGCTAGGCACTATGTGTTCAGCCACCAATAAAATAAGCTCCCAAGAAGCTGAGTTCACTTGAGCGTGAGTTTGACAGTAAGAAAAGATTTCCTAATTTTGAGTCAAAACTACTACAATGCAACAGTATTCCCTGTGGATTATGAGAAAGCTTCGCCACCTTCTGTGACAGTTCCAACTGTATTTTCAAGCATCATCTTTTTTCCCCTTTTTGTTGACGTAAATGTACGTACAGAAAAGTGCACCAAATACATGTGTACAACCCGATGAATTTTCTCAAGCTTAGCACCCCCGTACAGCAATCACCTTGGTCAAATCATTGTCAGCACTCCAGAAACCCCTTGTTCTCCCTTCCACCACTACTCAACCAAGGATAACCATGACACTGAATTCTAATAGCATAGGTTCATTTAGTCTGTTTTACCATTTTGACATTATCTTTTAAAAAAATGATTTGTACTGGGTTCTTCTCTCTCCCGGCCTGAGCATATAAAAGCAAACACTGAATAGGTTTCCTTCTATATCATGAAGTTCTGCCTTTACACAGTTTTCTTTTCTGTTGAGCTCCTGAGGGCCAGGGCATGTGCTGCAGAGCCGGCACATAGTAAGTGCTCAGTAAGTATGTGCTAAGTAAATGAATGATGACAGGATCCCTCCATACACCCCAGCAAAGGCAGGATCAGAGCCAACAGCTGCAGGGCAGAGAGTACAGTGCACAAGATCTGAAAAGGAATTGTAGAGCAAAGACCTCTTTTCCAGGTAATTCTGCCCCTCTGGACTGAATAGCCCTGGGCACACTCCTGACTCACTGAAGTTCTATTGAGTAACAAGCATTTTATTCTGCCCTCAAACATATTCATATTTTTCTTATTGAAAAGAAAAAAAAAACCTGATCACAAATAAATCAGGTCATCACCGGGCATGATGGCTCATGTTTGTAATCCCAGCACTTTGGGAGGCTGAGGCAGGTGGATTGCTTGCGCCCAGGAGTTCCAGACCAGCCAGGGCAACCTGGCAAAACCCCATTTCTATAAAAAATACAAAAAATTAGCCAGGCATGGTGGTGTGTACCTGCAGTCCCAGCTACTCAGGAGGCTGAGGTGGGAGGATCACCTGAGCCTGGCAAGTGGAGGTTGCAGTGAACTATGATCATGCCACTGCACTTCAGCCTGGGTGACAGAGCAAGACCCCATCTCAAAAAAAAAAAAAAATATATATATATATATATATATATATATATATAATCAGGTTATGAAACATTTAATGAGAGCCTATACTTGCTAGGCAAGAGGGGTAATTTACTGAGTGCCAATTACGTGCTGGGCATTCTGTTTGCCTTGGATGACTCAGAGATGAACCAAGTTGCTAAGATCCCTGTCCTTTTTCCATTTATTGACTGCCTCATCTGGGGAGGCACCCTTGCTGCTCACAAGTAGCTTCCTGGCTAAAGGAAGCTACAAGCACATAAACACACAACTGCAGCATTAAAGTGTTGGAAGTGCCAGAACCCAGATATGCACAAAGTGCCATGGGAACATAGGAAAAGGAGCAAAGTTTAAAGAAAATGCCACCTTGAGGAGATGACATTTGAAGAGGGCTTGAAGAATGAGTGGAGTTCAGTAGATGAACACAGGGAAAGGATGCTCCAGGCAGAGTAAATGACATGATATTTTGTAATACACACACTCCAGGCAACTGGTTGTTTATAGCCAGTGTCTGCTGTGATTAGTCATGGATTGGTTGTGAGATATTATGAATATCAACCTTAAGTAAAAACAAGAAGACAGGAAAGGACAGACCATACTAAGATAACAGTGTTAGTTACCAGATTCTTGAATCTCTATGAAGGATGGCATGCAGATGGCATGCATACCAACACTGACTCCTATGCCCATGGCAGATCCAAGTAATCAATCACAGCACTCTCTCCAGAGTCACCCAGAAAACACCTGCTCAGCAAAGAGCTCTAGGCCATCACCACAAAGTAATAGGAGTTGGCATCATCCTGGGTTGCATATTACAGCTTCCATTGCCTTATCACCTCCTCCCTCATCAATGCCACATCATCTGGGTTCAGTCTCCCACACCCCATTGAAAGCGTTCTCGCTAAGATTTCCATTGCCTTCCTCCTCACCAGATTCAGAAGTCCCCATTCTGATTTAATACCACACTCACTTCCTCCTGCAAACTCTTGCTGCCTCCTCCATGAATCCAGTGTACCTGCTCTCTCTCCTTCATTTGCGTGCCTTCAAGTTCTGTCTGTGCTTTTTTCCCACTGTTTCACATCTGGACTTTTTCCACAGGAAATCCCCTAGCCCAGGCCTTACTGATCTAATCTCAGAGTCAGAGAAGCCAGCCATCCATCCTCACTCCTCTGAAAGGAAGTCATCCTCCCCTATGGCCTTCCTTATCAGTACAGGTTAGCAAACATTTAAAGCCCAGCTCAGCTTTCAGGACAAAATTATGTATTACTGAGGTTTCCTGCAGCCACCCTGCAGCAACTTGTAATGCCCAGAACCATCTGGCTGCTTTAGTCCTCGGGAGCCTCAGTGATGAAAGGTGCAGCCAAGCAAGAGGGTGAAGCTACCAGTGAAAATAAAATTTAGAATTTATTTACTGATTTCAAACAATCTATGTCCCCAGAACTCCAGTGTACAGCTCCTCTGGCAAGTGAATATAAAAAAATGTACAAGCAATACATGCATACACTCCATAAAACCCCACATGGTTTGGCTAGGTCTAAGCTATTCACGTATTTTGCAAAAGAGAAACCACCACAAAATATTTAATGTGTTCACTTCACACGTGGCTTCCTTTTTCCTGAAGTGGGATGACTTCAGACCCAGGATAGTCAGGCAAGGATGTCAAATACACCATCTAGACCCTATCCAGATGACTATACTTCCCCCAGATAGCTATGAGGGGGACAAGGAAAAGCAACTGATGGTTCAAGCGTTTGGTGTGCAGGGCAACTTCCCAGAGTGCTTGCACTGAAGACAGTGCTCATCCCAGGCTCAGGCTTCCTGGAGTAGTGCTGGCCATGCATCAGCCAGAACTATTGATTCCCGTCATGGCTATTTTCTGGTAGAAAGTGGGGTATTTGTCTTAGGTTAATTAAAAAAGGACTATGAGAAAGAACTGTGTTATTAGAAAAGTGAAGGCACGTGAAATAACTCTGAAGACTATGCTGCTTCCAGATACTGAGGGGACAAAACTTCCAGTCAATGGGCAAGAAAATAATTCCAAAGACCCAAGGAAGGTACAGCCCTGGTATCCTGGAAAATGTGCAGCTGCTGAGGAGGGTAGAGAGTTGGCCATGGAAAATGGCCAGCCTGTCCTCTCTCAGGTAATCCTATGTCCCTTCCCAAACCGCATTTTCACTTCTTCATCTTCCACACTAGGTGCCCCAATATATATATATATATATTTCCTCTTGCTAAGATAATGTGTTCTGCTGTGCTTGGAGGTTTCTAATTACCCATCCCCACCTACTTACAGCAGCCCCTGGGATAGTGTTCCCGGCAGGTCTCTCCTCTCACCAGGTCTAGGAGGAATAGGCTGCCATGCCTATTGTCAGTAAGCATCATATATATATATATATATATATATATATATATATATTATATTGAGAGCGATCTATAGGGTCGCTCTCAATGGGAAGAGCACCTGCAAGAAAGCTACTGTCTGGCAGAACACATTCCTTGTGCACTGGGAACCTGAAAATGTGGGCAAACAAGCAGAGGTGAAAGTGATCCGTGAGTTGGTTGGCTTCCTTGGCATTATTATTCAGGATCATCACTTGGACACTAGTGTTAAGTGAATAAGGAGTGAATTAATAAATGAATTTTTCTATTGTTAGAATTTCCACTTTTTAAGTCTCTCATTCATTCTAAACAAAAGGAGAAATCATTGAAACAAATATTGACTGAAGACTTACTTTATATCAGGAATATTTAATTATCATAAAAACCCACCAAAGGAGATACGATTTTCCCTGTCTTGGAAACATGGAAGCTGAGTCTCAGAGGAAAATTCTGATCTGAGTCAGCCTCCCAAACACAAGCCCCAGTGCATTTTCCTTTTTATTTTTCCTCCTCTTTCTCTTCTTCCTCCTCTCCCTCCTCTTTCTTTTCCTCCTACTCTTCCTCCACTTTAATCTCTTCCTTTTCCTTCTCCCCTTCCTCTTTCTTTTCTTCTTCCCCATCCCTAACTTTTTAGTTCTTATATAGATCCAAGCTTTATATGCACAAAGATTAAAGTGTGAAATATTTCTACAAACCTTATAAAACATATATATTCCCTTTCTATAGGAGTATCCTGCTCCACCTCTGTGACGGTTAATATTTCGTGTCAACTTGATTAGATTGAAGGATGCAAAGTGTTGATCCTGGGTGTGTCTGTGAGGGCATTGCCAAAGGAGATTAACATTTGAGTCAGTGAACTGGGAAGGGTAGACCCACCCTCAATCTGGGTGGGCACCATCTAATCAGCTGCCAGTGTGGTCAGAATAAAAGCAGCAGAAGAATGTGGAAAGACTACACTGGCTTAGTCTCTCAGCCTACATCTTTCTCCCATGCTGGATGCTCCCTGCCCTTGAACATTGGACTCCAAGTTCTACTCTTGGACCTTCGACCACAGACTGAAGGCTGCACTGTTAGCTTCCCTACTTTTGAGGTATTGGGACTCAGACTGGCTTCCTTGCTCCTCAGCTTGCAGATGGCCTATTGTGGGACCTCTCCTTGTGATCATGCTAGTCAGTACTCCTTAATGCACTCTCCTCTTTATATACACCAATCCTATTGGTTCTGTCTCTGTAGAGAACCCTGACTCATCCAACCTCCACTCCTAACTACCAGTTTCCACTCTGGGGCAACTGCTTTCACCTCTTTTAGTTTTTTCTCTTGGTATTTACTGGTATGTCTCTATGTTACTTCTTCCTGATTTTTTTTTTCAGTTGTAAGCATTTACTATGGATTTTCTCTAACAGAAGGTAAAGG
This sequence comes from Nomascus leucogenys, assembly GCF_006542625.1. Taxonomy (NCBI): domain Eukaryota; kingdom Metazoa; phylum Chordata; class Mammalia; order Primates; family Hylobatidae; genus Nomascus; species Nomascus leucogenys. The sequence continues at coordinate 72,453,437 of NC_044395.1, forward strand.
TTTAACTCTCTTTCACAAATGTATTTTGCCTCCCCTCCCCACCTATCTTCTGCTGTGCATTTAAAACAATAACTTTATTCCACATTCACACTTAATGATTTAGGAGGGTATAGAATCCCAAACTGAAAATTATTTTCCCACAGAATGTTAAAGTCATTGCTCTATCTTTTTCTAGTTTCCAATATTGTTTTTGAATAATCTAGAGCCATTCGAGGTATTACCTATGGGTGCAATGTGAAAAACCCAGAATATTAATTTCTCTAAAAGTATCCTTTGGTTTTAAATACCTTAAATGAATTTTAGTTCACAGGATTGATAAGGTAAATTACTGATATCTTCTTAGACCCTAAAGCTTCAGACTTATGGAATGTTAAAGCTGCTGATCACTGACACTTACTGACAATAGGCATGGCAGCCTATTCCTCCTAGACCTGGTGAGAAGACAGACCTGCCGGGAACACTGTCCCAGGGGCTGCTGTAAGTAGGTGGGGATGGGTAATTAGAAACCTCCAAGCACAGCAGAACACATTATCTTAGCAAGAGGAAAGTAAATAAAACACTAAGGGAATCAAAGTATGTAACCAAGAAAATGTCTACCTAAAACTCTTGCACAAATACCCCCAGGGATGCCATAGAGCGACAGTTCATGGGAAACCCTTCTCTTAGCAAACATTTTCACCTCTATCTATTAGAGCTTATTCTCCACTTTTTAATGGAAACCAGTGAGAAAATAGGATCAACTGCCAAAATCCACTTTGCAGCCAATTTATAGCACACATCTCTTTTATTACGCAAGGGATATGTACATTTGGCCCAGGGTAGCTTAACAGCACGTGAAGTTAACTTCATGCCAATTTGAGTTCACAGTTCTAAGCACATATATTGTTCTATATTGCTACACAAAGAGTTGCTGTTGCTTTGTTTTAGCGTGTTAATTCTAAAAATTCAACCCTATAGAAAAGTTGTAAGAGTTGCACAATGAACATCTGTATAATTTTCATCTAGATTAATCAATTATTAAATCTTACCACATTTAAGTTCTCTCTCTCCCCCACTTCCTTCTCTCTCTCCCCATCCTTCTTTTTCTCACTTCAACTCTAAATAGATTGATTACATATGACAGCATTATTGTATATTACCATAATACCATATGATACCCAAGAAATTTAACATTGATAGACCTATTGTCTAATATACATTCGATGTTTAAACTTTCCCAATTATCCCAATCATGTCCTTTATGGCTCTTTGTTCATTTCCTGATTCATAATCCAATCTGAGCTCAAGCATTGCATTTGCTTGTTATATATCTTTTTGGTCTCCTTTGGTCTGGAACATTCCCTCCACACACATATACCCTTTTTTGTTTTTTAAATCGTTGACATTTTTAGAGGATACACTATTTGAGGTAGGAGATCTTATAATGTGAATGTGTCTGATTAATATCTCTTTATTAGATTCAGGTCAAAGATGTTTGGCAAATACTACATAAGTGACGTTGTGCTCATCCCACTGCACTCCATCAAAAGCCACATAATGTCAGTTTGTCCCATTATTGGTAATTCTAAGTGTGCTCACTTGATTAAGGTGGCATCTGCCATATTTCTCCGTTGTAAAAGTACTTCATTCGTTTGTAATTAATAAGTAATGTGTGGGTGTTACTTCAAGGCCATGTGAATATCTGCTTCCCCAAGTTGTTGTTGTTTTTTAATCACTGCAATTATTGTAATCCCTCCCTTACAGATTCAAGCAGTAATCAGAAGACAGAAGCATGGTCTTCCTTCACTTCACTCTCTCTGCAAATCCCATTTGGCACTGGTTAATGATAATGAAGACTTTGGCACTTTTTTCCTATAGATGCACTTACAGGATAGAACACCATTTCTAAAATGCATTCCACCAAAGCACAGTGAAAGCAATTACCAATACTCAATTACTCCAGCTTCACTCCATCACTGTAGATACTCTTAAATGCTATGTAAGGGTGGTTTTGAATATCCCGAATGTGGAAATTACAATAACAAAGAGAGGCTCAGAAATTTTTGATGGCTCCCAAGAACTACCCAATACAACCCAAACTCCTTATCTGGCACTCAGGCTCAACTGGATCTGGCCCCAGCTCCCACCCCTCTCCCATGACTTCCCTACCTCTCGGACCAAACTGAGCTTTTCTCTTCTTCTTCTACACCCCCATGCTTTTCCCTTGCCCATTCTGAATCCTCTGTCTTGAATGCCCTGATTCTCATCATAGAATTACAAATTTTACTTAGCTTTTAAGGGCAAGGTCACACTTTTGCTCTTTCACAAGTGTTTGCTAAAGAAAAAAAAAAGCTTCCTCCTTTTCTGAGTTCTCTTAATCTGTGACAATTAGGGCCCTTGGTATCTAAATGGTACACTGAGCTTGTTTTCAGAACATCAGTGAAGTTCTAATACCAAAATATTTTTGAAACAATTTGATATCCAAAAAAAGGTTTTTTTAAACATTTAAGTAGTTATCATGGGAACAATTGGAACTGTGGAATTGTTTTTATATATTCATAATTTAATATATTTTTATTTTGCATTACATTCAGGAAACAGGGGAAGGGAGCACTATGATTCTTAGGACCCAATACATCCTAATCTAGCCTTGGGTGAAAACTCTAAGAACAGAATTGGTGTTATTTCTCCCATAGCCCCAGGCCTAGCATCATGTGCTATGCATGGTAACTGCTCAATAAGTAGTTACTGAACAACTGAGAGAAAGCTTGGACTCACAACAACTGTTTGTGCTCCTTTGAAGATGGAATGACTTTCCCTGCCTCTCCATGCCTCCGGCCATTTCTCCTTCAGCACATCTCATCAGAAATAAATAGAGGCTTCAGCCCTTTGTGCCTAGCCACTGGCAGAGAGCAGAGGACTGGCCATGGGCCTTTGGCCACACGCTGCCATATCTGAATTCAAGACCTTCACTGCCCTGTGATTAACACATGCACTACTCCATCCTCTGTGGGAAACTGAAAGATCCTGTTCATGGTGACAATTGGAGAGCAATCTCTCTTCTTTGGCTATATCTGGGGTCACTCCCAGCATCACTCAGAGTATTTGTATAAGACACAGCATCGGTGGTCACATCCTCTGAGAAGCCTCCTGAGGGCAGGACCTTCCAGCAGAGCCCCCAAGGTCCTTGGTTACAGCATCAGAACACTCCAGACACTTCACTATGGCCCAGTGAGTACCGACTACATGCAGATGCTGGCCACAGCATGGAAAACTCAACACAAGGCAAGACTCAGCTGCAGCCCAAAAGGAGCATTACCACCAAGTCACAGAGACCACGCTGATGGATCTGAAGCACCCAAGATTCACACAAGGCAATGTGAGATGAAGGGTGTGGAAAGCCTCACAATAGGAAAACCACCTTTGATGGCAGCCCATATTTTGCCTAGCACTAAAGTACACAAACTATTTTAACATCTGCTGTCTCAGTATACTCTCCCAGGGGCCCCGTGAGATGGGCAGGTCAGAAGCATTAAATGTGAAACCAGGTAAATCTCCCTACCCTGGGTCGTCTCTGTGATAAGGCCTCATCATGTTCCAACCTCTATTCAGGTCACTTCTGCAAACCTTCCATGAGTACAGCTCATTTCCAGGCCTTGTACCAGGCACTGGGCATGCAGAAAGTCCCTTAGAACACAAACTATGTGCAAGGCACTCATGCCTTTAGAGATGCATTTCCTGCATTGGTGGTATAGTGGTGAGCATAGCTGCCTTCCAGAGATGCATTTCCTGGGTCTAACCTGGGGCTCAGGGCAAGAAATAGAAATGAAGGTGCCTGCCTTTGAGGAGTTATCCAGCTATTGTGCCACTTTTCACACCATCTTGTGTGACCTGTTGGCCCATCTATCTTTTCTTCTAGGCTGTGATCTTCTTTAGAAAATAAGCATCTCTGTGACTCCAGGGCAAATCTCAGGGCTGGGCACACTGCAACATCATTTCAAAGCCAGGCTTCTGTGATAGTGGACAGTCCCAGAGCTCAGACCTGTATATGCATTCACTGAGCTCCACCCTCAGGCTTTCAGGCTGCAGGCCTTCCTGACCCAGACTTCCGTGTACCACCTCTACACGCCTCTCTGTAGCTCTAACATGAGGATGGTGCCTGGGCAGACACAACTGGCACTCTTTCCTCTCGGCGGGGTGTGCAACTGATACTGCCTTCCACTTGACTCCTGACAAAGACATGCAGCCTGCCAGGTGTTGCAAGGGGGGGCCAGGCTGCAGCTGAAGGCCTTCTCTCCTGGGGGTTATAAAAACAGGCTGCCCCTCCTTTTGGACTGAATGAGGTTTCTCGCTGTGAATAATGGCATTGAAGTATCCAAAGGCTGCATTCAGAAGCTGAATCGTGGAATCCCAGCCAAAGAATCTGCTGGAGACTGAAGGGACCAGCTGTCCAGCTTCATGCAGGGAGGGCTCCTTGAAGCTAACTACTGCCACCAGGCCCTGGTCTCAAACCTTACACACTGGTCTGCAAAGAGCTACAGCTCAAGGTTGCTGTGTCCCCGCAGCCACGGCTGAAGCACGGCCTAGCCAGTCCCCTACAGCTAACAGAGCGACCCCACACACGTGATCCCCAGAATAGGCCCCAGACAATCCTGAGAAGACCTGGCTAATGCAGTGGTTCTTTACTTCTGAGTCACACACCGATCAGAAAATCTGAGAAAAGGCTTGGACTATCTCTCCAGAAAATGCATACACATGCACACTGTGTTATGGAATGAATCCTTCTGTTCCCACCAAAATTGATAGGTTGGAACCTATCAATGTGATGATGTTTGAAGGTAGGGCCTTTGGGAGGTGATTGGATCGTAAGGGTGGAGCCCTCATCAATGGTATATTGGTGCCCTTCTAAGAAGAGGCCAGAGAGCTCTCCCAGTCTCTTTTTGCCATGTGAGGATATAATGAGAAGCTGGCAGTAAACAACCCAGAAGAGGGCCCTCACCAGACCCAGACCACACTGGTACCCTGATCTTGGACTTCCAGCCTCCAGAACTATGAAAAATCAATTTCTGTTGTTTGTAAGCCATCCACTCTATGGTACTTTGTTACAGCAGCTCAAACTGACCAATACATGTACATGTGTATATGTATGCATACCATCATATGTATATACATGTCTACATATATATACACATACATGTTTACATATATACATATACATACACAGAGTTACTCCCATAATTTTTACACATTCACAGATTCCCTAAAGCCCATCCAGAAGTCTAACTTAAGAATTCTTTATTAAAGTCACCAAAGACGAAAGCCAATTTTTCCATCTGAAATCGCCCGCCCCCATGGGTTCAGGGCTGAGCCGTGTCTCCTCGGCAGGAGTAAAGGGTGAATTTAGCCCTACGTCCAAGTGGCATGTGACCTCACACACAGTGTGGAGAGCAGTCTGTCTCATGGCCTGGCACTCTTGACCCCATCTCACAGCTGTCAGACTCCGCCTGACCCAGATCCGCCAGGAGGACAGACTGTTTTTCTTTGTGGAAATAGTTCATGGTGCTTGTCATTTACAGATTCTCTCTGGATTTCACTCAGAGATGGAGGAAAGCATCCAATCCTGTGGAAATTCTTTATTCTGAGTGCGGCAAAGAATTAGGAACAAGATGTGAAAGGAGGTCTGACCCTTATTCTCACATATGTGGGGACACACACATGTACACACACAGTTTCTTTCTGAGCCCAGTGCTGTGACAGTAAATCAGCCATATCTACATTATAGCTCAGCCCAGCTCAGACCTTATCCAGCCTAATTTTAGTGACAGATTCTTCATCCAAATTGGCAGTTTGCACAGGGACTGTGTTTAGAAGGTGCTACGGAGAGTCTGGCGGCACCTGAGGCCTGGGCGCGTTATGTGCCTTAACACAGTGGTATTACCATGCTCTGCTACTCTCCTAACCCATCTGTCACATGGACACCAGGACACACGGGTGTTGCCTAGAAAAAGGATGCCTCTCGACAAAGTCCCATAATGACACTAACTCCTCTCATCACTCAGGTGGCCCATGTGTGTGATCTGTGTGTGTGTCTGTGTGTGCGTGGTACCTGTGCATGTGCACCTGTATACTTACACATCCAGGCATGAAAACAGAAAAGGCACTGGATATTAAGTACAGATGGGACTCCATATAGATTTCCCAATAGACAGACCCAGAACAACAGGCACCCCTCCCTTCTGGACCACAGAAATACATCTAGGGGAGAAAAGGGCAGCTGGATGAAGATGAGCATGTAGTGTGGAGTCACGGACATTCAGACCTGGGCTCAAGTCCAAACTTGAGTGCTCACTCCCTGTGTGACCTTAGGGAAGGCACTGCATGTCTCTGAGCCTCAGTTCTTCTTCTGTAATATGGGAATCATAAACCTCCCTCCAAAGGCTGGGAGAAACAGATATGAGGCTTGAAGAAAAGGAATTAGCACAGTGCTTGGCACACTGCAGAGGGTTGATATACATCAGTTGACTTCCTGTCCCTTGCTCTGTTCTGAGCAACTCCTGATTGAATCATTTTGGGAGAATCTGACTCTGGTTTTTCAATCCTCCGCTGGCCACAGGGTCTATCTCTTTCAAAGACGTGGGTTGCCCTTCCACATCCCACAAGAGGCTGAGATTGGCACATCTCAAAGAGGACTTAGGCAATAAAACTAATAACGCTGTGCTTCCCAGAATGGAAAGCCTTGCCCCATACCTCTGCATTATGATTGAAGTTTGTCTTCTCTGCCAAGACTCAAGCTCCTGTTTTTCAAGTAATCCAATCTGTTTTGTTCAAGACAAAGGACAAGAGGGTTTTATGGGATGAGAAGTCGGTTTATTTCCTGGGACGTTTACACAGGTCACAGTAAAACAGTTTCATGTCTCCAATGACATTTCTTCTGGGACTGTTCAGGGGGAACATTATTTTTTTTTTTTTGTAAAGCTTTAAAGGTGGTTGTTCTTTTGTTGTAAGTGGGACTGAAATGTGTTTCTAGGCAGCTACAGGGAACTCACTGTGATGGGACTTCCAGAAAAAAAGGCACAAGGCTTGAACGGGTCATGGGTGGAAAATGGGGCAAACTACTGGTGACCAGCTCAGACCCTGAGTGCTGGTTCCCCCGAGGGCCAGGAGAAGCCACTGGGAGTGAGGGGACCCTCTTCCTGTGAGATGCCTTGTGATTACAGAGGAGGAGGCTGGAACAGAGAAGGGAGCTTTCTAAAATACGCTCACTTAAAGAGAAACTTGGACCCAAACCCATCCAGTGATTCCCACATCGCAGATGAGGAAACTGAGGCTCAGAAACATGAAGTCACTTATCTAAGTCACACAGGGAGTAAGTGTTGGGGCCTACGCTTAAACCACATCTAGGTTCTGGAGCTCCAAAACCCATGCTTGCAATTGCCTGCCCCAGGCTGGTCCTGCAGGGAAATCCCCACCAAGTTGCAAGCAGAGGCTCCCCACTTGCAATGGCAGAAATGCTTTCCTTTACACAGCAGCATTCCTGAAGCCACCTCCAAGGAAGCAGCCTCCCTGAGCACTCCCCTTGTAATGACAATGGATGGCAGGCCTCCCTTGTGGCCAAGGGTCACCAATCCTGGCATCTCTGAGTGTGAATAAGAACAGCTGTCACACAGAGGAATCAGTTTTCCAAATGTGAAATTTCACATTTCCCATTGCTTGCCACCCATCGGATTGCAGCCACAAGCCACTAGTCCTGCGACCCCTTCCTACTCTTGCCCTACAAATGGAAAACTCAAGGAAACCATCAGCAGTTCAAACAGACTTCTACCTTTGGCCTGCCAGCTGACCTGTGCTCGCAGCTGCTTCCATCTGGCTGCTGGTAGAGGGACTGGAGGTTACAGAAGAGGCTGACGGCACCATGACAGACTCAACTGAGTGGCAGCAGAGGCAGGAGCAACCAGAGCAGAGCAGGCTGGAGCCCAGAGCCTAAGAAGATCCCAAGAGTGAGGGCAAGTGAAGGATCTGGACCAGGAGGCAGAGGTTTGGTGGCTCATGGGAGGATGAAGGACCAGGAATCCAAAAGTGGACCGAAACCAAGAGACAATTCAGCCATGGGAAAAGACAGATCCTATGAAGGAGAACAGCCATTATTTATCAAGAGCCAACTGTGCACTACGCTTGTGTGGTCCAAATGAGAGGCATTACAGAGGCCAGATCCAGAGCCTGCATTCAAGTTTTGAATCTGCCTCTTTCTAGCTGCGGGTCTTTGAGCAAGTCACTTCACTTTTCTGTTGGCTCAGCTGTGTACTCTGTAAACTGAGAATAGGGGCCTCTCCTAAGATACCGTGAGAATAATATGAGGTCACCCTGCAGAGGGCTTGGTACTAGGCACAGCACATGACCCGTACTCAGTAAATGTGGGCTATTAGTATGAATCTTCACAGCCCAAGAGCCAGGAATCGATAGTCCCATTTTATAGACAAATAGATTAATACTCCTGTTTTACAAAAAAGGGTAGGGGGGATGGGGAATTCCTGGAGGTTCGGATACACCCTAGGTCACACACCTGTAAGTGGCAGAGACAGGTTGGAACCTAAGTCTCTGTGTGCCCCGATTCCCCCTGCTCTCTCTGTATGCTGCCCACCTGTCAGCCTCAATGAGCAAAACTACATACCCCCTGCCCTTGTGGGGCTTATGTTCTAGTGTGTGGGCAGAGAGGGACAACAAAACAAACCCACAATGATGAGTCAGGTGGGCGATAAGTGACACAGAGAAATAGAGTTGGGTTGGGAGATAGAGAGGGATGGGCCACGGGCTCTCTGATGGCAGTGGCCAGGGAAGGCCTCTCTGACCAGCTGAAACCTAAGCAAAGACCTGAACATGGGAAAGAAAGGAAGCCTTGTGGCTGTCTGGGAGGAAGAGCATTCCCAGGAACAGGAAGAGCAAATGCAGAGCACCTCGTGGGAGCAGATCACTGGGCAGGAAGTAAGGGTCCTGAAAGGCCAGGTGGCAGGGCCCCATGAGGGAGGGAGGTAGTGGGAGGAGAGGTGGGTCCCTCAACAGGAGAGAGGCAACTCAGCAAGGAGCCCATGCAGAGCTGGAGGATCATAGTTTCTGGGGGCTTCCAGTCAAATGCAGGATAAGTGACAGGTGAGATCCCTGAGGAGCTGGGATAAACAGCAGGGAAGCAGTCTAGGAGTACATGGGGCTGGGCCCTGAGTGTGACAGGGACAGCAGTGAGATGGGCCGTCACCACAGCCGCCTTCTAGTCCCTGATCAGGCACAGGGCCCTCAGAGCTGCTAAGTGGGCCCAGCTGGAAGGGAAGGATGTGTAGGGACAGGGAGCACGGTCATCCTATACAATGTAAAACACTGAAGAGCAAACACCCTTAGACACCCTGGAAATCAAAGGAATTTCTCCCAAATAGCCCATCCCTGGAATGTTGGAGCAAAGGAGGCCTGGACTTAAATTCTCGTCTCAGCACTAAGTGGCCTTAGAAAAGTCCTGGTTGGGCACAGTGGCTCACACCTGTAATCCCAGCACTTCAGGAGGCCGAAGTGGGAAGATTACCTGAGGTCGGGAGTTCAAGACCAGCCTGGCCAATATGGTGAAACCCCCATCTCTACTAAAAATACAAAATTAGCTGGATGTGGTGGAGCGTATCTGTAGTCCCAGCTACTCGGGAGGCTGAGGCAGAAGAATCACTTGAACCTGGAAGGCAGAGGTTGCAGTGAGCCCAGATCACGCCATTGAACTCCAGCCTGTGCAACAGAGTGAAACTCCATCTCAAAACAAAAACAAACAGAAAAAAGAAAAGTCCTGTAACCCCTCAGAGTCCGCCTATCCTCATGATTAATAAGACCCATGCTGCAGGGGCACTGTTGGGGCTAGACAGGGCCAAACACTCGGAATGTGCTGGCACATAGTAGGCTCTCTACTATTGGTCGCTGTTTCCACTACTATTAGGGCATATGGATGTGCTAAAGCTAAGGGGTAAATCATGGCCACAGCTGATGCTAGCTGACTGAGCTGCAATATGTCCAGTGCAACGGACTGAATGTGTATGAACCCACAAAGTTCATATGGTGAAATCCTAACCCCCAAGGTAGTGCTACTAGGAAGTAGGGGAGTGATTAGGTTATGAGGGCAGAGCCCTCATCAATGAGATTATTGTCCTTATAAAAGGGATCCCAGAGAGCTCTCTTGTCCCTTCAGCCGTATGAGGACACAATGAGAAGATGGCTGTCTATGAACCAGGAAGAGGACCCTCACCAGACACTGAACCTGCTGGGGCTTTGATCTTGGACTTCCAGCCTCCAGAAGTATAAAAAACAAATTCTTTTGTTTATAAGCCACCCAGTCTACAGTGTCTTATTTATAGCAGCCTGAACAAAGACACCCAGATAAGGTCAGCTGTGTAAAACAGGCCAGGTGGACGTCATTATACTGCAAAGGCAATTAGACAGCTCAAGTGAGATCTGAGATTCAGCCTCCACCCACCGAAACCTACTGGGATTCTGAACCCCGTTAGGACTAAAATATCTTTTAATTGATGTAAGTACAAATACTTTTTTCCTCCTGGGAAAAAATAAAGAGGGGGAAGAAAGAGGATGCATAGGAATATATACATCCACACATGCACATATATGGACTTAATTTAATCAATTGAAATGCATATTTGTGGTGTGTTAGTTATCCCCAGAAAACTAAACAGACCCTCACATTTATCCCTGGCATCCCTGCTCTGGGGCTGTACAGATCTGGCCTATCCTAAATAATATTTAAAAACGAGTGGTTACTCCCCTCTTTATCCCCTTGTGAGACTAGCTACGTAGACGAGGCTGCAGAAACAGGGCCCCTGCCACAATGCTCAGTCCCGGTGACCTGTCCTTGCTGAGCCATCTAGGACCAACTCTTCTCATCCCCGTGGTCCCTGCCCCAGCCCCCAAGCTTCAAAACCTACTCAGAAGAAGGCTTGACAAACTATTCTAACCAAAGTAAGAACACTGATAACCCTCCAAAATCATGCCCCTAAGAAAAGAAATCTGCAATTTCCCATTATTACCAGCTTCAGCTAAAGGAATGAAGCAATAATGGTGCATTGTAAGTCATCCTGGGAAAAGTAGGCTTTCTCTATGCCCCAGTGCCTACCCTGGCCTGGTTAAAAGGTTCTGTCCCAAAGGTAGAGCTGTCATCCTCCAGCAGTCTCCAAGGTGGCAGAGCCCTAAAGATACTAGCAGAAGAGTGTCATCCTCAAACATAAAACCAGGCTACAGAGAACTTCATGGGACACCAGGCTGACTTTGGGCTTGGCTGCACAAGACCTGCCTGTTCCTAAGCTGAGCTTCCTCTCACCAGCCAGCTGAAAGCCCTTTCTCTGGTGTGAGCCCAGTACAGATACAAACTGCATTTCATGGCTGAAAAAGCCAGTGATGGGATAAGTAGTGTTTGTTATCTAACTAAATTGTAGAGGAAATGATGTGTGAATGAGAAAATTTTAACACAACCGTGGATCACTTCTGACAAGTTCGATTATGGTTTTGTTTAGTTAAGCACTTGTGCATTCTAATGAATTGTCCTATGGAATTATTAATTGGATCTGGGATTTCTAGGGCTTTCCCAGTGCTCTGAATCCTTCCTAGTAGAGATGATGTACCTTTAGGTGTCGTGGTTACCAGGGTTGGTTTTCTACTAAAAAATCTAAGGGTGGAGTGCAGGGCATGCCAGATCCTGGCATCTAAGCCAAAACAGTGAGGGTCACTCTTGGTCTCCCAAAAAGTTAGAAAGACAGAAAGATGCAAATTCTTGAAAACACACGGCCATAGAAAAAGACAGATTTGGGGCCCCTGTGGTCTGTGTCTTTTCATTAAGAAAGGATTCTAGTTGAGAAGTAAGTCAGAACCAGTAGATCAATTATCCAGGAGCAAAGTGTTAGTCATAGAAGATGGGGAGGGAGCACTGGACCCACCAGCTTCTCTAAGTACACAACAGAAAAAATAGGAAGAGGTCCCAGGGCCATGGTCCTCAGAACATCCTGGTGCCTCCTCTCCTGGGTGTGGCTATGCTAGCACTGCCAGGCTTCTTCTGTCCCCTTTCCACCCTAAGGATGACACTGTGGCAGCTAAAAGATCATGCCAGCCTCCTTGACGGAACCAAACCCAGATCTTCTCCAGCAATGGAGATGCCACACATAAGGAAGAAAGATCACTCAGTCCACCCAGCAGTACTAGGTGCAATCGCATAGACTGTGCCCTGCATCTGGGCACCTGGGGATGAGGGAGGCTGCAATCTAGCCCACACCCTGCTCACCAGGCCATAAGCCTAGGGGATGCATCAGTCCAGAGGGGTGTGGATTTGTCAGGGCCCCAGCATGAAATTTCCAATTGAGTTTAATTTAAAAACTATTTACAACGGCAGACAGCATTAAGGAAAGTCAACAGAGGTGGAGGCACCCTCGGCTAGCAACAGGGGGAAGCCATTACCACATTAGGCCTGAAGGGGTCAAGGGAGAGAGTCCTTCCAGGAGCCCAGCAAGAGCTGTGCCTGGGAGCATTGTTCACGGAAGAGCACAGCCACTGCCAGATGCCTCCACGGCCACGCCCACCTGTAAGCCAGAGGCATGGAAGCCTGTTTGATGCAGTCCATAGAGATCAGCCTGCTGGGACCAAAAGCAGTGTTGGGAAAGGTGAGGAGTGGATGTGGAGGGCAAAGGGAACCCTCCCAGGCCAGGAACCCATTCTCCCTATGGGCCAGCCAAGGAAAGCCTGATTTGCATCTTTCTTTCACTCCCCATCAACTGCCTTATCTCCCCTTGGAGAGCTCTCATGGTCCCAGTGCTGCCCCCACCTTCCAGGCACTCTCCCATTCCCCTGTCTCAGCCCCATCTCGCCCTGACTGTAGGAGCAACCAGGGGAAGGAGGGACTGGAACCCATCGTGAGACTGCAAGCAGGAAAACCTGGAGGCCTGCTCTGGGAACCCACCCACTCCTACTCTTGCTCCTAGCAGGCATATAAAGTCTGTGGGTAAGGATGGGCCATGACCACAGTGCAAGCAGCCAGTGACTGTTCCCAGTGCCTGACAGAGGTGGGTTTTTATGTCCAAGGAGCGACACTGGATCAGGTCTGCCAGCCAAAGACCCGGCAGAAGTCACCAAAGGAGGGGTCCAAAAACTAGAGGCAGCCAGGGTGCAAACAGCTGGCACTGGGGAGCAGGAGCACAACCTCCTTCCTCCCCTGTGGGTAGGCCCCTGGAGAGAGTCCCTGGCCAGTGCCCTCAGGCGATGTTTTTAACCAACAAGCCTGTAGCGCTTACTGCATGCCCTGCAGGCACTATTCTGAAGGCTTTACAGAGATTTCCCCCATTTAATCCTCAAAAGAACACCATGAGGGAGGTCCAATTAGTTTCTTCATTTTAAAGATGGGAAAACTGAGGCACAGAGGGCTTAAATAACCTGCCAGATCACCCAGGGAGCAAATGGTAGAGCAAGATTCAAGAGCAAGCAGCACGGAGCCTGGGTGTGTTCTCTGGCCTGCTGAGCCAGTGTAAGCATGCCCATTGCACCCCTGTCAGCCACAGACACTCACAGTCCCTGGGAAGCAGCCTGCTTCCTGTTCCCCTGCCCCAGCATGTCAGACATCTCTGAAAAGATGTTCCATGCCACTCACCGAGCAGACCTGAACAGTCCCAGAGATGACCTAGGGCCTGTGTGGCATGCAAGGGGATGTTGTGGGCTGGCTTCCTATGAGGCAGCCTCTGAGATAGAGAAGGGCAGCAGGAGGCTGAGTAGGGAGAGCTCTGGGGATCCACACCTCCGGGAGCAGGAGAAAGCTAGATGGGGCAGAGGGACAGCCAGGCTGCAGCGCAGTGCTGACCATGATGGGAGTGTTAAAGATGGGGTGGCCTGTACAGCTGTCATGGGCTGGAGTGAAGGAACCCCTTCCTGGTCAGGCATTTCCTGCGGATCAGTCCGGGGAGGGGGCGTGAGCCAGGCAAGGCAGTCCCCTCAGCAGGAGCACCCCACAGGCAGCTGAGGCTTTTGCAGGCCCTACGCCAGCATGTGGGGAAACTAGTCCTGCATTCCTGGCAGGGATCTGGGAAGCACATTGCAGGGTCCACCGTAGGGAGCCTTAGAGCCCCTGGCTGGCCTTCCACTGCCATCCTAGGAAGGCTCCCTGTGCCCTTGTTCCTGGCTACCTGGCTGTATCCTCCAGGACACCTCTCTCATTGGGGCTGACAGGAGCCACGGGTTGGCAATTCCTCAGGGAGGGAAGCTTTAGGAATCTCGTATCCTCTCCCTTTCCACCCAAGGCCCAACACCTCCTGGCTCTCTTTTGTGCCCCATAATGAGCCCTGAATTAGTTGACACCTCCACCTCACTAGCGAGCTAGAAGTTCTCTAAGGATCTTAAAGATCACCGCTATCTGGATACAAACAGGGGTACAAACTAGCAAACATTTTTAAATTACAAGAAAGGTAAAACTTTGGAAAGTCTGTCCTGAGCTCTGGTGACTTACGGTCTAAGCCCCACCTGCCAGAATGCTCAGCCCACTCTCTGGCCACCAGCTGGACTCACTCCTCATCCCTCGTTCTTTAATCCAAGTCAGTGACTCTCTAAGTCCCTTCATAGTGACTTGCTCTCCAGTTCTCGGGACTCCGCAGGCCTTGTGAAGAGCAAAACAGATGCTCAGTGGCCAGAGAGAGTTCTGATTACACCACGGAAGAAACTCGAGGTGAGGCAGCCACTTTCCTGAGCTCCGACTTCATTCCTGAACTGCTCAGTCCTCTTATTCACTATCAGAAAATGGCAGAGATTACAGTGGCGGGAGAACAAAAATTGCTCAAAGCCACCTTCTTCCTAAACATAATTTACACTACAATGACAGTCACTTCCAACGACGCTTATGTGACGGGAAGGGAGGTGACTCAGGAGAGCCCACTCAGAGGCCCGGCCCACACACCTTTGGCCAGGAAAGGAAGCCAACAGGCACTTCACCATAGAGTCCCAGGGCAGCCAGAGCCAAATGGGTGGCTGCACCTGTTCCTGCAGTAATGTTGGCCCTACAGGGACTTTCTCGCTTTAACCCCACAGAGGAGGCACAGGGACCAGCTGACCCCAGAGAGGCCACTGTCAAGAACACTTTCCTGAGGCCCAAGAAAAGGGAAGAATCAAATATCAAAAGGGAAGAATCAAAGACAGCAAGTGACTTACAAATGGAGAAGACCCTAGAGCCATGTCAGCGACGCCCTAGGAAGGGAGGAAGGAAGGCCCTAGGAGGCCCCAGGCCTCTTCTCTCCCAGGAGTCCTCCCCCTGAGGTGCTACTCTCCTCCTACCTCCACATGACCTCTCCTCATTCTGGGGAATAACCATCAGGTCAGACACACATCGGTCCCTGCCCTACACACTCTATGTCCCACCTCCAAGAGAGGGCTGCCCAAACTGGAAGCTCTTAAGCTTCCCTGAATCCCATCCCTCTTTCCACACAACTTCCAGTGGCCGACAGGACTTAAGGCTAAGAAGGGGAATGGGGCCAGGCTTCAGGGTCCTCTCATCAGAGGGGAGGAGGGGATGAGAGTGTCCCTTGATTTTTTGTAGTTGTTTCTGACCCAAAGCCCTGCCACGTAGCACAGACAAGAGACAAAGAATCATGCCCACAGAAACACGCAGCCCTGCGTCAGCTGTCCCACCACCACTCAGCTCAACAAGCAGAGGGAAGACCTCTGACTGGTCCATGCCACATGCCACGCTCCTTGGGACTGCCGCAGAAGAGCTCAGAGTCTGCTAGAATCCTGATACTAGCTACTGTGACTGGATTTTTTTCTGGATGTTGAAACACAAAAACAAAACAGACAGTCCACTGTATCCACAGAACTCAAGATATCTAACAGTCTCAGTGTGGCGGCTCCTTCTCCACCGACAAAGACACTCATCACGCAGCTAGCTGTGCACAATCTGTGCCACTTGTTTCAGAAGTCTGGAGCACACATTTGCCACACGGACAGCATGGGTTAGACTAGCTTCCTATTCAAATCTGGGTTTACAGTCTCCCCACTCTTACTCTGAAATTCTCTTGGAGCACCAAACATGAAACTTCTTCCCCTGTCCTCAGATTAGGCAGATGAGAGTAAAGTAAGAGACTGAGCTCAGTGCAGTCCACTAATAGTTCAGGCAGAGGCGCTTCCTTACAAACTGCTTGCCAAGAAAGTAGCAATTTACGTGCTTTTTCTTATTACAAGCCCTTTCATTATGTCCACAAGATAAATTCCATCTGAGTGAAGGTCTACAGTGCTATTTTGAGCCAGGAGGTCTGCCTTCCAGTTTTGCCACCCACAGACGTTATGAACTTGAAAAAGTCATTTCGCTTTCTTTCAAAGAACTGCAATCAGAATAGGTCCTGCATCCCCTCCAAGTGCAGCATCTCATTTAATACAACAGCTGTTTGAGGCAAATCTTGTCACTCTCACATTACAGGTGAGGAAATGGAGGCTTATGGAAGTTAAGTAGCTTGCTTGCTCCGTACAGAGGTAACTGAGAGCTACCTCTAGAGGTCTTCAAACTCAAGAAGTCTGGTTTCAAAGCTAATGCTCTTACAAATCTTACACCCTGCCACTTTGGGAGGCCGAGGCGGGTGGATCACGAGGTCAGGAGATCGAGACCATCCTGGCTAACACAGTGAAACCGCGTCTCTACTAAAAATACAAAAAATTAGCCGGGTGTGTTGGCGTGTGCCTGTAATCCCAGCTACTCAGGAGGCTGAGGCAGGAGAATGGCGTGAACCTGGGAGGCGGAGCTTGCGGTGACCCGAGATCACACCACTGCACTCCAGCCTAGGCAACAGAGCGAGACCCCGTCTCAAAAAAAAAAAAAAATCTTACACCCTGCCTCCCTGGGAAAGGAGGTAGGACACATGGCTGTAAGCAACAGCAACAGCGCTGGCTAACATGGGTCAGAAGTGAATTAATTAAAGGACACTGGGAAGCTCATGGAATTGCCAAGAGAGGTAGCGAACCAGGCTCTCAGGTCACCAAGAACATCACCCCAAATCTTACTTCAGTAGAGGACCCTCTGGGCACTGCCAATACTGTGGATACTGGGCACTGCATTGCAGCTACCAGAGCCCCAAGAACTCAAGGCTTCTGACACTTTAGCTAGTGCGAGGTACCAGCTCTTGATTCAGAGTCTTAAATCAAATACTTGTGATTGATGTTGCCCAAGTCATAGACCTGGCCCTAAATCCAAGAAAGGCTGGAAATCACTTATCTAGTAGAAGCCTGTTCTGATCAGCCTCTCTTCCTACCAAGACTCAAAAGTAGGGAATTTCCCAAACATAAGTGGGCTCAGATGCTAGGTGGCCCCAAATGACAAATGTCCAACAAATGAGGAAATTGGAGTTCTTCAAGGTCCTTTTCAGCAGCATGAGTCTATTTAACGGATTGTAGTAGAGTATATTATAATTCTCATTTATCTGCCCCCCTTCTCTGTGAAATATTACACATGGTTATTTATTACCATTGCCTTGCAGTATCCCTCCATCCTATGGGAGAATGGTTTCTCAATGACACTGAGCTTGAACCTGTAACTTGCAGTGATCAATGGGATATGATATAAACTAGGCCCTAGCAGAAGCTTTAAGAGCCATTGCATACGGAGGCTGTCACTTTCGTTTTCTCTTCCAGGAACATGGCGTGTTCCAAATAGGGATTGGTCCTTCAGCCTGTGCCTCAGAATGGGAAGACACGTGGAATAGAACCTAGCAGAGCTGTGGCAGCCACAACTGACTCACACAGTCTCCAACTTTAATGTGAGCATAGAAATAAGTGTTTCTTATTCTAAGTCACTGATTTGGGGGGCGGGAAGCTGTTTATTACAATAAAACAGACTGATACACATTTATGGAGAACCACTCCATACCATTGTCTAGTGAACAAAGGAAATATATAAGTAAATAGGACTCAGTCTCTGCCTTCACGACATTTGTCTGTGTCATTCTTGAATCATAGCTGGCAGAGAGTGGAAGTATTTTAAGGGAAGCATAAACACAAGCTCTGAGAAGCAATAGGAAAGGAGACAGAGATTCTGCCTGGGGTTTCCAGGAGGCTCCCAGAGGATGCGAAATCCGGACTGGATCTTGAAGACTAAGTCCAGGGTTATCAGAGAAGGTTGAAGAGAAAGGAGAGGATTTCATGCAGAAAAACCAATATACAAATTCAGAGAGGTGCAAGAAAAAAATACGTATATATGCATGAATACATTCTGGTGTTGCCGGAATATAGACAGGGTGGGGAGGAGGAGTGGTAGGAAAAACAACGAAATGGAGGAGATTTCGAAAGGCCCAGAATGCCATCCTAGCAATTTAAACATAACTCTCAAGGAAACACGAATGACTGAAAGTTTCCACTGGATCCTTACCTTCTAGGGTAATAGAAATATTACCCTAGAAGGGGTAGAATGGAGGTGAATGAGAAGCAGGGAGCTCAATGAATAAGAAAGACTGTTAGATGAAAATCAGTGCCAGATGATAAGGTCCTTATCTGAAACAGCGATAGTAAGAGCAAAAAAGTTCATGAAACATTTCAGTGGGGAAATCGGTAAGACTTGATTGGATGAGGTTGAGACAGGGAAGAA
The DNA here is from genome assembly GCF_006542625.1 of Nomascus leucogenys. Lineage (NCBI taxonomy): Eukaryota > Metazoa > Chordata > Mammalia > Primates > Hylobatidae > Nomascus > Nomascus leucogenys. Next base: position 72,472,035 of record NC_044395.1, read on the forward strand.
TGAGTAATACACAGAATATAGGGCTACTGATTTTATCTACATGGAGGGTGGAGTCAGTTGTGGATATGGAGGAGGTAGGAAGGGGAACAGACTTGAAGAAAGCTGATGATCTGGTGTTGTGCATATTACTTTTTTATTTTTTTATTTTTTGAGACGGAGTTTCGCTTTTGTTGCCCAGGCTGAAGTGCCATGACATGATCTCAGTTCACCGCAACCTCCGCCTGCCGGGTTCAAGCAAGTCTCCTGCCTCAGCCTCCTGAGTAGCTGGGATTACAGGCGCCCGCCACCATGCCCAGCTAATTTTGTAATTTTAGTAGAGACAGGGTTTCTCCATGTTGGTCAGGCTGGTCTCGAACTCCCAACCTCAGGTGATCTGCCCGCCTCAGTCTCCTAAAGTGCTGGGATTACAGGCATGAGCCACCGCGCCCGGCCACGCATATCACATTTGAAGTGCCTCTGTAACATGCTAATGGGGGTGACCAGTTGGCAATTTGGAAGACATGAAAGAAACTTCCGTCTGCCTGGAGTAGGGGCAAGGTATGAGAAAGGCTCCAGAGGCAGTGTAGACATTTGCTATAAGTATGCTAGGCATTCTCAGGGACAGGATGTTGGAAGAAAAGACAGCAATGGCATTTCAGGCAGGCAGTCAGGGATGTATAAAGCTATAAAGGCAGGATGTCATCAAGGAAGAACAGGAAGTTACATGTGGGTGGAGGGAGGGAAGCCAGTATTGGCTTTTCCATGTAACAATTTCCCGCAAGCCATGGGCCTGGCCATGGATCAAACATTTCTATGGGTGACAGAGTGTTTGTGTGATGGTAGAATAGCACGACTTTGTGAATAAATTCGTAGACTCTTACAAGTAGACTCCTGGAGTCTTTGATGTTCCTTTAAAAATGCAGTGCTGGTCCCTTTCTGGCATGTATAGTTACTTCTTACGTTGTCTTTCTGCTATAAAAATCAGAACATATGTAGTTATTCACGGAAGTAATAAATACATCATTCTTTCTTTTAAAAATGTATTTCTTTTAAAAATATAGTGTATTTGTCAGGAGAGAGCTGGTTATATTGCAGTAACAAAAACACCCCAATTACCAGTGGCTTACATCACAAAGGCTACATCTCAGGCTACACATCCATCAGGGTCACCCAGGATCTCTGCTCCTGTGTCATCATTGTCACCCTTACGTTGGGAAAAGAGCTGCTAGAATACCTGTACCATTGACCATATATTGGCTCTTAAATTTTCCACCTGAAAGTGACATGTCACTTTTGCTCACATTTATTTAGCCAAAATAAGTCACATGGCCAAGTGTGAAATCCAGGGAAAGTGGGGAATATTACTCTCCCGCAGGAGCACAGCAGCTGTCAGTGAACAGCAATCCAGTCGAGTCCACGCCACACCCTAAGATGGACAGGTTCCTCAATGTCTGTGGGAGTCTCGCACCTAGAGTATGACAACTATCATCTGATGTGGGCACCCTCTCCTGAAGGAGTCCAACACAGGGATGACGCTTTCTCATTTATAAATGCATTTCTCCAGGCCTTGACAGCAGATTGCCAATGACCTTGGCATTCCTGGCCAGGAATGTTTCCTGTCTAGGCCTGTACTCCCTGCGTAGTGATCCTTCCAAAAGTCTTCATTGTCTTGACGGCACCCCCCCCAACCCCCGTCCCCTGCCAACTCTGGACTAAGGATGGAGATGAGGGGCATCTGCTTCTGCTTCTACAGTAGCTTTTCTCTGCATGAAGAAAAAGAAAATCTGGCACAGAACCTATGTTTCACTATCTAAGACACTTTTTTGATCAAATGTCCCCATGGTCTGCTGTTGGATTGGGGTGTTTCTTTTTACCCCTGCAGATACTTGTTTGCCTTTCAAGTCTCTGGGCTGATGCAGTCAGCTCATTCCGGTACCAAAACAGGGACAATAATTATTATTCCTACATGGTTCTGCAATTCACAGATTTTTCCTAAGTAAATGTCCACATGAGCTTTATTCTACAGAACTGTAAACAGATGCCACAAAGCAGTGTCTCTGCCACCAAGGTTCACCAATTAGAGGTACCAAGCCATGAGCAATGGCCCATGAAATATTTAAAATTCTTCAAGATTAAATATATATTTATACATTTTTAAAACCCTAAGTCTAAATGTATTTATAAAGCCATATTTTATTTTCCATGTTCTGCTTTCTAGAACAGAGCTCTCTGGGCATAACAAATTCCTCCCCTCAGTCTTGAAGAGCCCATCAAAGCCAGGCATCTGCAATGAGCTGTTTTCTATTCATTGCCTGATGGACACCAATTATTCTCTATTTTCTTAAACTGTGAATAGTAAGAGACTGTTAAACTCAGGCACCCTAGCAGAAGACAAACAGCAGAGGCCCTGCCACTGCCCAAACCACCAACACCTCTAGATGCCAGGCAGGCTGGCAGCTGGATATTTGCTGAGCATTTCTGATATACCAGATACATGCTAAGCACTTAGCATGGGTTATCTTATTTAATCCTCATAACAACTCCATCACATAGGTCCTATGATTACCTCCATTTTACAAAGGAGGAAACTGAGTCCTAGAGAATGTTGTTATGGAACAACAGCAGAGAGTAGGTGGCATATGAATAGAGTCTTAGAGAATAATTGGAAATTATGCAGGAGTTCAAAAGAGGAAGGCCACCCAAGCAAACTGAATGGCATGGATAAAGGCATGGAAACGCAGAATAATATTGTGTGTTTGTGGAAGGGTATAGACTAGGAAGGCTAAAGCACAGAGTACTTAGGTAGAATTGCCTAAAATTCCAACTAGGAAGGTCAGCTAAGGCCAAATTTTGACGGAACTCAAATGTGGTGTGGAAGAGTTTGGGCCTCTGACTTCAGAGACTAGACAAGTAACCAAGGAGAGAAGTGGGCAGGTGTAAGACAGTAAGGAGCTGTGAGGACTGTGGCAAACCAGAAGGTACACAACTTCAGCCGTAAAGGCAATCAGATTCTTTAAGTGTGAGCTGAATTTGGCCTTTAGGGAATTAGCTTGCAAACTCTACAAGGCAATGAGAAGCTGATAAGGGGAATTAATCAGAGACTGATATTGTCAGATCTTTTTGTTAACAAATCTCCCTGACAAGCATGTGGATGATGGGCTATGCGGGGCAAGGCTGAGAACAAGGGAACTACCAAGGAGGTAGATGCAGGAAAGTAGAAAGACATGATGGCAGCTAGGACCTGGGTGATACCAATGGGTAGAGAGAGAAAAGTGATAGATTTGAGAATGGAATATTAAAAAGGAAGAAACTGGCAGGACTCCATTCAAAAAGGATATAGGGGAAGAGGGCATGGGAGTTTCAAAGATAATGCCCAAGCTTTTGGTGCAAACCATGGGGCAAAAATTGCTGTTAAACCCAGGGAGTGGAGGAGTAAAAGATAAGAAGTGTCATTTCAGACAAGCTGATGGGCAGAGCTTTGACATTCTGCTACTATGAGAGGCCCTCAGGGCTAGTTTGGGTCTTGGCCAAGACACCTTGCTAGCTCCATGGTTGAATGACTAAAGGGTCCATCAAAGAGAACAGCCTCTTCTGTATTCCAGGGGTTGACCAAAAGTTCCAGGAGGTACTACTAGTGCCTGCCCTGTGTTTCACCAGGATACCCATTGATGCATGAGGTCACCAGGTACCAGATGTGATTTCATGTGTCAACTTGTCTGGGCCATGGGGTGCTCAGATATTTGGTCAAACATTATTCTGGATATGCGTGAGGGTGTTTTTGGATGAGATGAACATTTGATTCAGTAGACCGACTATATGTGGGTGGCCTTCATCCAATCTGTTGAAGACCTACCTGAATAGAACAAAAGATTGACCCTTCTGTGAATGAGTGAACCCCTCCTACCTGACTGTTTGGGCTGGAACACTGGTCTCTTCCTGCTTTCAGACTTGAAATGAACATTTGTTCTTCTTGGGTCTCAAGACTGCCAGCTTTTGGACTGGAACTTACACCATCTGCTCTCCTTATTCTCAGGCCTTCAGGCTCAGAACTACACCATGGCCTCCCATAGACCTCCAGCTTACCAAATGCAGGTCTTGAGGCTTCTCCGCCTCAATAATAGTGTAAGCCAATTCTTTATAATAATCTCCTTATACACACACACACACACACACAGAGACATATGCGGATCATTTTTGCTGCATGTGTGCACGTGCACGTTAGAGGGGGGAAGGAGAGAGAGAGAGATGGTATATGAGTGTGTGCCTATGTATGCATGCGTACCTATGTGTGAATGTGTGTATGTCTGTGAGTGTCTTAGAGATTGACTACATATGTATGAGTGTGTATGTGTGTGAGTGTGTACATGACTGTATGTCTTTACCCAGGTTTAACTCTCCTTGTCTTTCATACTCAGTATGAATTATTCTACAGAAACTTTCCTGCATCTTTCTGAAGTTCTTCAGAGTCCGGTCCTCAGCACTGAAGGGTGCTTGGGCAAGGCAGCTGGGAGACAGCTCAGGTGTCACAGACATACTCACATCCCACCTAGCAGCTTTGCTTGAAGTCAAGGCCTTAATTGCACCCCAGGGCCAGGCCCTCCATCCCTTCCTCCCCAACACAGGTTCATTCACATGCATAGGCTTGTGATGTCTCTAGTAAGGAGGCCAGGGCAGCCAGAGAGGAGGGAAGGCTGGAGCGAGCAAATTCCAGTCCTGAAGCAACTCAAACAGAGTGGGGAAGGGGCCCCTGGATTCCTGCCATCTTCAGCATGCACTTAATAACTTAAGGCAATTTTTTTAAGTGAGCAAATGCCCTCTGTCCACAGCAAACAGGAAGGCAGTCCTCTTCCCTGGGCTGCTGACGGGGCCCTGTCTCTGCCCCCAGGAGACACCTTCAAGCTATGGGTGCTGTCAGCAGTCATTCGGGCAACATCAACTGGACCTGAATCCACACAGCACTCTGGGCAGACCCTGCTCAAAATGCCAGTGGGCAGGACAGGCCTGTGAGCTTTGTGATCTGGAGTGCATTTTTCAATTAACCCTTCTGGAAGTCCATCGGACCCAAACAGGCAGGCCATAGGCATCCTCCAGAGGAAAAGAAAAGGCAGGCAAAAGACTAAGGAGTTCTCCAGACCTCCCAGACCACATAGAGCTGGGACTGGAGGCCAAGCTCTTGACCTCCATTCTACCTGCCCAGCACTTGGACAAAGTTACCTGTGGAACCCTTCAGTGTTCACAACCCACAGCCACTCTGGTCAGCTGTGCTGCTGGGTGGAGAGCACAGAGTTCTCTTGTCAACCAGCACCACAGACGTACTGTCCACTGGGTGCCCTACAGAAGCTCATCATGGAGCCACCAGCTCCCACTCCCTGGCAAAAGTCCTACTGAGACAAGCAGGATTGGAAAAGAGCAGAGCCAAGGAGGTAGGGTCAAGTGGGAGAGAGCCTACCAGAGCCTCTGGGGGCCTCAAGGAGACAAAGGCAAGAACAAGGCACTCACTGAGGACAACACTGTGACGCCATGCCTGCACCCCAGGCTGAGGCCTGCTCTGAGGACAAGCCCCCTGCCTGCTACAGGCCTTTGCCTGCTGCCTTCACTGTACCTCTCCCTCCTCCTGAGTGTGCTGCTGGAGTAGAAAGAGAAAGACACTACACAGGGATTTATTCTGAATATGTGTAAATCCATAGCTGCCTTCAGCAACAACCAGGCAGGGTAGAAGCCAATCATGGTTTCTCATAAGCAACTGAGGCAGCACAGTATACAGGCTTTGGGAAAACCCTGCAGGAAGTCCCGTCCACAGCACAGGGCTAGGAACCCCGCCAGCATTGCAGACATGTGGGAGGGGCTTGGAAGTCTTGCCAGCCGTAACACCCCTGCCTGTTCCCCTCATCCTTCCCCAGTCCTAAGTGCCCTGGAGGAAGAAGCTCAGACAACCTGTGCTTGCCTATACATGAGTGTATGCAAGTGCATACACATCGGGCTGGTTACTCTCCCCCTTTCTCTGCCAGGCTCTGTGCCCGGGAAGGAGGCCCCTGCCTATGCAACACCCAGCCTCCTCAGTAAGGCTCAGCCAAGGGAAGCCATCCATAGGGGATCACAGGGTGGCAGAGTGGTCAGGGTATTTCTTCCCCTCCTGCAGTGCTTTGGGCCCACGTCTCCACAGGGACTGTATCTTGCACCAGGCAGCATCGATTCCAAAGCTCTGGTTCCTACCCTACCCTGGTAACACTATTTCTCTCATTGTCCAGCCAGCCCTAGGTGTAACAAGAGCTCCCTCCTGCTGTGAGTCTCTGGGTCTCTCACCCTCTCTTACTTGCTCCCTTAACTCTGCCTCGATCTCTTCATTGTGATCCTTTCATGTAAGCAATTGGGGTATATTCTGTTTCAGGCCAGGCCCCTTCTGAGAGGTGAGGGTGTGTATGTGTTTTATGTATGGATGCACGTGTGTGTGTGAGTGCAGGTACTATACACCGCAGTCTCTACACAACTGCAGCTGTGTATGTGCGTGTGTCATGAACACATGCACAGGATACACCTTTTCCCTGAACTTTCAAGGCTGACAACAGGAAAGCTATCTTTGAGCATCCATCTCTGAATCCCAGAGTGCCCCATTTACTCCCATTCTGACACCATTTTGAAATGATTAGCCTAGGTCTCTACCTGGCCCAACAGCTCAACACTAAGCTCCTGGAGGACAAGGGAAAAAAAAGTAGGAGAAAGCAGGGAAGAGGAAGGGAGGGGAGAGGAGAGAGGAACAACAGGAAAAGATAACTATCATTCATTGAGTACCTGAGCTGGAGCACAGACTTTACAACCACTTCTCCGTTCTAAAAACCAAGTAGATCATTGTTCATCTCTTTTTACAAGTAAGAAACCAGGACTCAGAGTCTTCAGATAATTAACCTGAAGGCACACAGCTAATGAGCAGTGAGAGGCGTTCAGCCACAGGGAAGTCCAAGCCCTGGCCCTTTCCACTCTCCTCTGCTGTTTCTCGGTCTCCCTTACCCAGAACATAGTCATGGCCTCACGGTGGGCACTCAATCAATGCTCATAAAACCGAACTGAAGCTAAGAAGAAAATCCAATGGCATTCTTAAATACAAAGACAAAGCTCACCAGTCATGAAGAGAGCCAAGCTGGTCAATGCCTGTGCTCAGATCATCTTGAACAACGTAATGGAATATGTCTATGGCTGCAGTCCTGGAAAAACACAGAGGGCTTCCCGCTGAGCTGCTTCAAGGCTGGCCCTTGGTCAAAGCCATGCATGATATTAAATTCCAGGACAAGGGCTTTCTGAAGCACGGTTGAGAATTGGAGCCTCAGAAAGACTGAGTTGCTAGCACATCCCTCAGCATACTCTCTTGGCAAGGCCAGGGCAAGCACTCAACAGCAGATAATTTGCAGACAGTCTATGCTGCTGATGGAAACTAAAATGCCAGGTAATCAACTGGATGGCAATAAGGGTGCTAAATAATTGCCATAATAATAATTACTGTCCTAATTCTTTGGAAGGTCAGATGGCTCAAAGTTTGAGACCTGTTCAGAGCTCAAAGTGGGGTCTGGGCACACCTGCCCCCTCATAGTAACCAGCGCATTGCCCTGCCCACCCCCACCCATGTTACTTCCCAGCCCTTAGGTAATCTCCAGAACCCAGAAAATGTTACAGCTGTCTGGCCTCAGAGATACCTGCCTATTGTGCCAAAGCTGGCAATGAACTCCTGTTCTGTTGAACTGCTACCAGGAATGAGGTAGCTTCTTTAGCTTGTTTCATCCTCAGGGCACCCTATTAGTGATCTGTCATCACCTGCAGGCTACAGAGAAGAAGCTGAGCTCAGCCAACTTGCCAGCAGTCTCACAGCTGGTCAATGAGGAAGCCAGGATCCAAACCCAGGTACCCAGGTCTGCCTTGTTCCAAATCCTACTGTCTTTGCCATACCTACTGATGCTGATGCCCTCCAAGCCTGTTCCAATGCCACAGTGCTCTTTATCCACGTAGGTCTCCCTAAGGAGCCACCAGGAGTGAGGCAACGTTTGCTCAGAGACAGACACATGTACCATCTCCAGATCAACAGGACCCGGGCCCCTATAGCACTGAGTCAGGGCTCACTGTGGCACCCCACTCTCTCCACACTGCCTCCTACTCTACCTCCTCTCCACAACAGCTATTTATAATCCTTATTTGTACAAACAAAACAGTGTATTCTGGCTTTTTTTTTTTCCTGCACTTTAAATAACTAAGTTAAGGATAAAAGAAACAGAATGAAAACGTTATCCAATCATTGGCCCGCCCTGGTGCATGTCTGTGTATCTGATATTTTCTCCCAGTGCCATTCCTAATAGATGCCTCTTCTCTCTGCCTCATTATCTCCTGCTCTCCTTTGTGCTTCTAAACAAAGGCAACGTGGCACAGGGCCATGACTTGCTTACTGCCTGCCTGGCAGATGGAGTAGGGCTGGGTCTGTCATGTACCCCAGCCCTTTGGGGAATTATAGTACAAGACCTAACATGGATTGAGCTGTGTTGTTATGTGCCAGCACTATGCATCATCTCATGCAGCCTCATCACACCCATGCTAGCACCCCTATGTCACAGATCAGGAAACTGAGGCTTATAGAGGTCAAGTGGCTTGCCCAAGGTCATGGAAAGTGATGAACCCAAGACTTGAACTAGGGCAACCAGACTTTGGTGTCCAGGCCCTTGGCCATGGGCAATTGGTTCAGGCCTTTGACCACAGCTGGTCAGAACTAACAAACTCCAATGGTGACTCCTATCACCAACCTGATGGCCCCAAGGGAAGCTGATATTCAAAGAGATACACAATGACCATGAGATCTGCCAGAACCCTTTAAAGGAGAAAGTATTAGCCAGCCCATGGTAGGCATAATATGAAAGGAGAATGAGCTACTCACCAGCCATTTTGTCTCACTCTTATCTTGAGTAATGGGTTTCAATTAGTCAGTCAACAAACATTTGCTCAATGCCAACTCCATGCCAGACCCTGTGCTGGATGCTGCTGATGCGAAAGTGAGTATAACACAGTCTTGTCCTCAAGATGCTTAGTCAGCCAGGGAGACAGATGAGAGAGCAATAGCTGAGCCAGAGCCACAGACACACACACTGAGATACAGGTGTATCCTTGCCCAAGACGTCAGATTACCACCCCTCCTGCCATTCTATGTAACTTGAAAACTTCCACCTTTTCCTCAATCCGTTTTCCATTGGCACTTACTTCATTCTAATTAGCAGACAAATAGAACCTGTGCAGTTCTTGCTGGGTTCTTGATATATTCTCCACGCTGTGTTTACAAATACAACTGCAGACACAAATTTCTCCTGCCACCTGTCCTGCGAGGTATGCTGGTGGCCTTTAAATGCTGGATTCTGTTGATGTTCCTCATGCAGCAGCAGCAGTACATGCAGCATGCAGCACTCTGCTCATGTCCCCTGCAGCACGGGAGGAAAACAGCACAATGCAGTGGGGACGCCATGGGGCAGGGAGCCAGCAGACCTTGTTCGGGTCCTGACTCCACTACTGTCTTGCTGAGTGACCACAGGCAAAGCTGTTAGCCTCTCTGAACCACCATTTCCTTGTCTTTAAATTGAGGAAATTGAATAAGGAGCTTCATCAGATCCCTTCCAAAGTCCCATGGCGTATCTGCATGGCTCTCAGCCCACAGTGCAGTGCTTTTTACATAATACAAAAAGAATGAGTGTGAACAGCTGCTGGTGAGGCAGACCCTGGCCCCCGGCCAGTTGGAGACCAGGGCACTCTGGTACCATGGGTAAAAGCGTGAGATACTGAATGAGCAGGCATGGTGACCCCTGGTTCTGCCACTGAGCAGCTCTGCAACACAAGGCAAGTCAGTTAACTTAGATGAGCCTCAATTTACACAGCAACATGGTGATAATATTTTCTGCATTGAGTTGGTATGAAGATTATTTGAAATAATGTGATTTGAAGCACACAGCAAAGCAATAGATGCAACCTCCAGTATTATTCTTCTCTGCGCTGCCCTTATTGTCCATGGAGGCCAAGTTCTGATGTCCCAGGGCTGACTCCTGGTTCTCATGGGCTCCATTTTCCACAAAAGGGCTACCAAGCTCATGCCAGCTCCTTCCCAGGGAAGAGAACCCTGCCCTGTCCCGAGCCCACAGGCTGGGCTCAGATGCCATTGGCCAGACCTTCTGACCACTCAGCCAGCCGAGCTTCCACAGCCAATCCCTGCTAGGCTTGCCCGCCTGCCTGGATCCCGTGACTTCCTCCAAAGAGTGCTGGTGCTTTCAGCTGCAGCCTACCCAGTAAATGCATTTCCTGCCAGGCTCCCACCTTCCTCCTGCATCTGCCCTGGGGACTGTTGTATGCCATGCTTGTCCTGCTCCCTGGGGACTGTTGTATGCCATGCTTGTCCTGCTCCCTGGGGCCTCACAGTGGCCTGCTGGCTAGACGTGCTTTCCTGCCTGTTCCTCACTTCCTGTAACTGCCTCTGGAGCCCCCAGAGGAGCTGTGTGAAATCACAAGGAGGGCCTTTCCCATGCAGAGGGTGGTCCCTATCCACGGAGGTCCAAGTCCTCCACCCATTTCCCGTCCAAACATATACACAGTAATTCATGGTTTAGTCTAAGCAAGCAGATCTTTCAACCTAGGTTCTCTCTCCAGCTATTCCTGACTATACTTTTAAGGGGCTTGTACAGGAAATGACGTGCAATTATCAAGACCTTGGGCTAAATTGGACACATGGAAAAGACCACTCAGCAATACTAATAATAAAAGATTTCATTTATTGAGCTCCAGGCACTTTGTATACATTTCCTCACTGAACTCAATCCAACAGCTCAGTGACATAGGTACTATCATTATCTGTATTTTACAGAATAGGACTGGACTGCTGAGCAAACAAAGTTCCCAAGATCACACAATTGGTAGGGTCAGGGCCAGGCTGTTCAACTAGGTCTGTCTGCTCTAAAGCCCCAGTGCTAAGCCAGGTTTCTATCCCGCCTCCCAAGACAGTCAAGGTGGCTCTGGACCCACAGAGGAAGGCAGGAGGGAGGAAACCAGGGCTTCCCATCCTTACGCCTCACTAGGATCTGATCAGATGCTGCTGTTCTAGCCTCTGATAACTTCTCCCTTCCTGACATCGGCTTCTTCCTCTACAGCTCCATAGTCGATGAAACCCGCCAAGACCTTCAGCAACTCCGTATCTTAGAAATGAAAATGGAGACAAAGAAAAAAGCCTCCTGGTCCCTGCATGCCACTTACATAGATCACAGCCAGAATGAGTCTCTAAAGAGAAGGACTTACAGACTCTGCTAATTGGGTTTAGCAAAATGACGTTCAGCTTCACACGTGGTAGGTGCACACCACTGTTATGCCTTGTGCGTTCCTGCTTTGCAAAAACAATGACCAGAGCTTCACAAAGTGGTGCTTCAAGGCAGAATGTTAAGGCAAAAAAGAACAGGGCTTGGCCAAAGCCAGGCAGCACCACTACCTAAGTTTCTTATTTAATTTCCTCAAATGTGTGTGGTGCTGGTTCTTCCTGGATTTGTCCAGGCCATCTCACGCAGTTACATTTTTACTCTGTACAGTGAACAGAATGTTTTATGTTTTATATAAAAATGAATATACTGCTCACTATGGATCAGACACTGTTGCAAGTGCTTTATCCAGATCAACTCTGCTGATCTTCATAATAATTCTATGCGAGAGGCACTGCTGTTAGTCCTGTTCCAAACATGAGGGAACCGAGGCACTGAGAGGTCATAAGATACAGCTTGCCTAAGGTCACACAGCTAATCAGGGGTGGAGCTGTGAGTCAGTCTGCATTTTTAACCACTGTGCTACCCTACTCTGCATTTCCTAGGAATCTGTTCAATATACAAATAAAGAGAAATATATTGCTTTACCTTTGTAAGGCTTTTAAGATGAATTCACAAGTTAGGGAAAAAAATCCTTTAACCATAATTCTTTGGAGCATTTAGAAAATGTGGTCACCAGGATACAGGCAATCATGTTTTATAAGAAGAAAAGATTTTGTAGGTCTGCATGGTGTCTAGACAGGGAGCTGAGAAGAAAGGATATGTCCATGTGTCTCCAGGGCTGCCCAGAGAACAAGAGCTTCACGGAAGACTACAGGCCCTAGTGATTAGACAGAAATAGCCCAGCCATGGAGAAAGTCATCCCTAAGCTGACTGGGTCTGGAGGAAGCAGGTTGTAAAACACTGTTTCCCAAAACCCAGTCCTTGGACTTCCCACAACAGAACAATCTCAGGATTTTATTTAAAATGTTGATTTAGGACCTCACCCTGGACGCATGATCAGAATCTCTCAGGAAGGAATAAAAGGGGGCATAACCCAAAACCCTGAATTTTTAACAAGCTTCTCAGATGTTTTGATTACAACGAAGTTTGGAATTCTCTGCCCTAAAAATCTGACAGCTCTATTTGCTGTGAGAATCTGTGCACTATGCATCCTCGGGAAATATGACTCAGCCACTGAATAAAGGATGAGTTACAGCCCAGCCCAGTTCCATGACCAATTTTAATCTAATACAACTATAATATAATAACAACAATAATGATAACTACCAATTACTGGGCATTTACTACATGCCAGACACTGCTGAGTGTTTTACTAATCTTATTTATGTTAACTCTTATCACACCCCTGTGCTGGAGTTATCATCGACCTTGTTTTGCAGAGGGTGAAATTCAGGCTGGAAGAGTGGGCGACTAGCTCAGGATTACACAAAAAGCAAGCAGCAGAGACAGAATTCAAACCCAATGTAACACCTTGACCTTTCTGGCTCTGAGCTCAAGGTCAGTGTTGCGGGCAGCCCGCCCTGCCACTACCATCCCCAGGGCTATAATGGGGCTGGGAAGGCCACTCACTAAGGCCAGGGTGTCCTTTACTTGGCAGGGAGCAGCTGGAGGAGGGCTGCTCTTTCTGCCGCATGTTCATTTCAGCTGAGCCACCAGGGGTGTCTGTCCCCAGACGTGGACACCAGCCAACATGCTGCGCTGACTCCAGCTCCCAGAGGCCTGGGCCTGCAGGGTGGGAGAGACCAGCATACCACAAGCACCCTGTGGCCTCAGCAACTAGGGCGAACTTTTCCCTGCTTGCACCAACAACCCAATAGCCCTGGAGCTCACGGCACTCCTCTCAGGGGCCTCGTCAGCAGCTCCCTTCTGGTGATGAAGCACAGGCTGACCTGAGAGTGAGTCCTCCCTTCTTAGATGTGCCTCCAGGAGCTCTGGTTTCCCAGGCTGTAAATGGGGACCTTAACAGGGCCTCACTGGGTCTTTGGAAGGATTAAGTGAGGCGCCATCTGGGAAGCACCTGGCCCCAGGGCCTGCACATCGCAGGCCTGCTGATCGCCCTCTTTACTCCTGCTGCTGCCTCCTTTAATTTCATGGCTGTGGTTCCCATCTGCACAGCACTGCCTGGCCTCCCACCCCAACCCTCAGAGATCCCAGTAAAAGATGCTTTGTCAACAGAGGTGCCCCCCCAGATCCCTGGGTGCTGTGGGCCTCCCTGTTCACTCAGTCCCAGGATGTGGGCATATCCAGAGCAGGGCCCTAACTATCTTGTTCTCTGTGACATCTTTGGGCTAGAGGAGTGCCTGGCAGGGAGCAGGCACTAATGTCTGCTGAATGAGTTAATTCAGTCACTGAACAAATGGGAATTGTGCACCTGCTTTGCGCAGGTCCAGTGCTGAGGACAAACGCATCTGAAGCACAGGGCTCTGTCCTCAGATCTGATATCCAAGGCTCCCTCTCAAGGGCCTGACGCCAGTAAGGCCCCCTTCCCAGCACCCACACCTGTGCTGCCCCAAAGAATAGCTAGTAGCCTTGAAGCCACACTGCCTCCCCCACAGTCTTCCCTTCAGCCAAGCCTCCCAGAGAAAGATGCTCAGACCACCCTCTCCTTCTGCAACTTTCTATGTGAGCCTAGGGAACGAGCCAAGCCCAGAGGACTTTCCTGAAGAGTGAGCAAGTTGCTTTCCTTCGGCCTGGCCACACTTCCAGAGAGCTGTCCTGACACACCTTGCTGCCCACGACCTCCTGCAGGAAAACCACAGGAAAGGCAAGTATAGACATGAGCCAAACCCAGGAGGAGCTTCACCCCTGCCCTTCAGAAGACCCCAGAGACCCCGCTGTGAACGTGAAAGAGCCAAACAACCATGATGTGGAATTGCTGGGAATGCAGAGGGAAACTGCCCACTTGGGAGGCTGCGGAGGGTTCCATGCACCCTGCTCCTCACCTGCGATGTAATGGGTCCATCTCAATCACTTAAGTTTATTTACTGGCCATTAAAGACCTTGCCAAAAGACTGAAAAAAAGGCTGTGGCTGGGTCTTAGAAAGCAAAGGAAAACAAAACAAAACCTTAGCACCGAAGTGTTGGAAACTGCTATCAAAAGCAGATCGATCAGAAATAAAGAAGAAAGGGGCCCTTAGACAATAAAGGAAGTCAAAGGCAAACTAGAATTTGCTTTACACAAATGTGATATACGGTTTCCAGACACAGTGCCTTGCAGGGGTAAAGGGCACCTGGATTTCCAGTACCAATGGGAGATGAGGGGAGAGGGAGCTGCACAGGGGACCCCGATGCCAGTCCGGCACTTGCAGCCTGGCCTCTGGGCTGGCACCCCAGCCCCACCCACCACCACCTCTCTGGGCCTCAGTTTCTTTTTCTAAAAACTTAAGGCTTTGGACTGGATTATTCTAAACATATTTTGTGGTTCTAAAACCTCTTCTCACCTCCATGTCAACATTTTCAAAACAGAGATAGTCAGTTCTATCTCCTTAGCAAGCCGTCTTCTCAAAGGCTTAGAAGGCGTCCTTGTAACTTTGTTGAAGGGCCCTGGAAGGTGCAGGATAAATGTTTTTCTTCCTCATTGCCATGGAAACTTGTGACTCCTACATCCCTGATGCTAGGACAATAGCATGCCAAGAGCCCTGGGTGGTTTGGGTTTGTTTTGTCCATACCCACACTGTGTGTACTGAAGGGCTGGCAGAACTGCAGGTGACACCTTGCCAATAGGAGGCACGGCTGTTCCTGATTTCATGACCAAGTTTCATTAGAAACTTTGGAATCATGGCAATCATATAAGTAACACTGAGGCTGCACTGAGGGGCTCCCAGAATTAGAGCACCTTTGACCCTGAAAACTGATCTCTGATCTTGCCTCTGCGAGTTTCCCTTGGCCTGCCCTGCGATTTGGGAGTGATGCTTTGTGATTTTTCCTGCCACCTCTAATGAGATATGCACTTCAAAAAGGCACCCTCGACAAGCACTGAATGATACAACTTCATCCCTGTATGACTCTCTGATCACAGCAACACATTAGACTCAGTGGAAATGTGTGTCAGACACCAGGTCTTCAAGGACCCAGACAGAAACAGGCAATTGGCAGGAAGGTAGATGGTGGTGGTGCTGTCTATTCAGACACTGGGTTGTCAGAGGGAAAATGGGTTAGAAAATCCTCCCAGCCTAAATTAACCCTGTAAAATGCATCCAAATTGCTAAAAGATTTGTGCAATGTTATGATTCTCTTATCTTTGATGGTGGATACTTCAGAAAACAGAAATAGAATTACTTAAAGTGATGCTCCCTTGCTCCTGTTAAAACTGGGGCAAACAATACACTTCCCTGCATGTCCCACATCCACTTCTCAGACCACAGTGTTCCCCACTGGCTGAGATTAATGGGGATGACACTGTGGCTGCTGATATTTCTCACTGCCCAACTCTGTACCTACAAGTTCTTTCACCCTCCCTCACCAATCAGGGTCAGCCCAGTGCCATGCGAATAATAGCCTATGTTGTCATGAACACTTTAGACCCAAAATCATCCAAACTCCTCCACTTCTCTCCTGTCCCATACACAACTGGCCACCAGGGCTTCCTCAAACTCCACCTAGATCACCACCATTATGATGATAATCTCTGCCTTCAGTACCTCTCCCCAGCTCTTCAGGTGGTCTCCCAGCCAGGCTCCCTGCCTTCAGCCTCATTCCTCCCATCCACCTTCCACCTGCAGTTGGCGTGATCTTTCTAGA
This sequence comes from Nomascus leucogenys, assembly GCF_006542625.1. Lineage (NCBI taxonomy): Eukaryota > Metazoa > Chordata > Mammalia > Primates > Hylobatidae > Nomascus > Nomascus leucogenys. The sequence goes on from NC_044395.1 coordinate 72,488,069, forward strand.
CCACAAACCTCATCATGCCACTTTCTACTTAAAATTCTTCCATGGCTCTCCAAGGCTTGCAGGATCCAGTCTTAATCCATTAGTCTGACATATAAAGCCTTCCTGGGCTGGCACCCCAGCCCCACCCACAAATGCATCTCTGCCCTCAGATCTGATATCCAAGGCTCCCTCTCAAGGGCCTGATGCCAGTAAGGCCCCCTTCCCAGCCACCACACCTCTATTGCCCCAAAGCGTGGCTAGTAGCCTTGGGGATTCCTCCCTTCAGCCAAGCCTCCCAGAGAAAGATGCTCAGACTACCCTCTCCTTCTGGAACTTTCCATGTGAGCCTAGAGCACAAGCCAAGCCCAGAAGCCTCTCCCGAAGAGTGAGCAGGTTGCTTTCCCTCAGCCTGGCCACTCTTCCAGAGAGCTGCCCTGACACACCCCGCTGGCCACAACCTCCTGCAGGAGAACCACAGGCAAGGCAAGTATAGACACGAGCCAAACCCAGGAGCTTCACCCTCACCCTTCGGAAGACCCCAGAGACCCCGCTGTAAATATGAAGGAGCCAACCAAACACGATGTTGGATTGCTGGGAACGCAGAGGGAAACTGCCCACTGGGGAGGCTGCAGAGGGTTCCACGCACCCCGCTCCTCACCCACAAGCTAATGGGTCCATCTCAATCACTTAAGCTTATTTACTGACCATTAAAGACTTTGCCCAAAGGCTGTGGCTGGGTGTTAGAAAGCAAAGCAAAACAAAACTGTGGGAACAGCCCCTCATCTCACTCAGAGTTCCCCTCCTTGTAGATCTAGCCTTTCCCTCAGCCCGTCTCCCTACCAGATAGAGCAAAGCATGGACAGACGCCTCCGTGCTACCATAGCAACCTGGACCTCCTCTCCAGATCACTCCTACTTCCATGTTGTCTGCATGTTTCTTTATATATCTGTCTCCACCCTGTACCACCCATCCCAGCAAAGGCCACAGTGCTGGTACACGCACTTCTTCAATGAATGAATGAAGAAATCATCACGTGCTTCTCACTTTTTACATGCAAAGAATAATTCCTACCACATCCTTGTTCCAGAAAACAGTCATGCCAAGCTCAAAGAAGAAGGAACTAGGTGTCAAAAAGAGAATGCAAGGAGGTCAAGAGCATTGATTCTGGACTTCGGCAGCGTGGGTTCAAATCTCTGCTACTTTCTAGTTGTGTAATCTTGGTCACCTCTCTGCGTGTATCACATTTGTGTAAAGCAAATTTCAGTTTGCCTTTGAGTTCTTTTATAGTCTAAGAGCCTCTTTCTTCGTTATTTCTGATCAATCTGCTTTTGACAGCACTTTCCACACACTTTGGTGCTAAGGTTTTGTTTCGTTTTGCTTTGCTTTGCTTTCTAAGACTCAGCCACAGCCTTTCTTCCAGCCCTTGGGCAAGTGTTTAATGGTCAGTAACTAAGTTTCAGTGGTTGAGAAGGATCCATTAGTTCGTGGGCGAGGAGCAGGGTGCATGGAACCCCTGCAGCCTTTTCTACTGTGTGGAGAAAGAGTGAATGATATGACCTTCCTCATAAGGTTGTTGCAGGCACTAAATGCACCAGTGTGTCTAAAGTACTTGGGAAGGATCTGGTGCATGGAAAGTGCTTGGTCAGTGTTAGTTACTATTATTAAGAAGGCGCCGGCTTCTTGGGTCTTTCTACCTCTGCCACTTAGGGAATAGAGCCTTCCAAATGGCTATGTCTTGGATGTTTCTAGAGCCTCATTTCGGAAAGTTGTTAATTCCAGCCAGGCTGATCTGTGATCATTGCAAGTTGTTGGGTCCTTGAGAGTAAGTAGAATTTGTGGCATAGGTGTCCACTGTCTTAGCTTCATTCTCTCATGGCAGGAATCCTTAGTAGGCCACCTCAGCTGGAGTGACGGGGACGTGGTGAGGACAAAGGAGCCTCAATGGAGACCCACTCTGGAACTGGATATGCCACCCATTTCAGGTCGGGGATGTCCCTTCTCTGCTACCCTGTCCCCACCATCCCCACCACCCACCAAGGGCCTGGCTTCTGCACAGGACACCATTCACCAAGTGCTGCTGGAGTCTTTCCCACAGCATGCCAGGGGCCAGGGGTGTAGGGAAGGGCGGGGCTGCATGGAACGGCAGAAAGGGCCTGGCTTCAGTGCCCAGCACATCAAAGCCTCTGCTCCTCCCCTCGCCACCCACTGACCTGATGCAAATCCCATCCATCCCTAGGACCTAGGCTTTTACAACTGCAAAGTGAGGGGCCAGCTGAGATCACTGACTCCTATATCCCATGGCTCCATGAAGTGACTGGGGCCCTGAATGTGCCACGGTGGGTGGGTGTGGTATTCCTCCCATTTCCCCTTCTGGCGCTCTGGACTCCAATGGCTTCTGGTAATACTTGCTCTTCCTCACACACGAAAGGCCTTTCCTAAGTGACTTCCTCGCTCCAGGCCCAAGCCAAGAAACCTGAACAATAAAAAGCCAGTCCGGTCCTCTGTCACAATTGCCTACAAACTTAATAAAAATGGATTTTTGGGCCCTGCAATAGAGTGCACATGGCTTCCTCGTCAGCACTGAAGGTCCCCAGGCTGTGCCAGCCCCTCCAGAGGCAAGAAACCAATGGCAGATGGGCCTAGCCAGGACCCTGGGACCCCATAAGTGTGGGAGATCTGGTCCCCTTTGTTCAAGAGGGTATAAATTAGGCCTAACTCTGGATGGTAGCCACACCGGAAATCAAGCACATTGTAATGGACATTGAGGGGACCCAACTTTCAGTACACACAAGTGGGAGCAAATGTGCTCTGGGAGGTTCTGCTGACTTATACTCAGAAACAGGCCATCCCTATTATTAATAATGAACACTCTGATACCTGCTAAGCTCTTTCTGTGCTAGTTCTGTGCTAGTCACTATGCTAAGCACTTTGGGTGCATTAAGTCATATAATTTGTTTATTCAAACAAAAATCAGTGAGCACTTGGTAGATGCCAGAAGCCATACTGTGCACTGGGGTACAGTGGGAAGCACACAAACATGGCTCCTGCTCTTAGAAAGTGAACAGTCAAGCACCACAATTCTTTTTTAAGTTCTAGGATACATGTGCAGAATGTGCAGGTTTGTTACATAGGTATACATGTGCCATGGTGGTTTGCTGCACCCATCAACCCTGCATCTAGGTTTTAAGCCTTGCATGCCTTAGGTATTTGTCCTAAACGCATCACAATTCTTGAACTTGGGTGTGCATGCTATAAAAATCACCAGGCCACACCCTCCAAACAGAATCTTCACTTTCCTTCAAGTGCCCCATCTCTAATTCACACTCAGAAACACTGATCTGGTGCTATAGAAGAAATCTATTACTTTGCTCAGATGAGGAAACTAAAGTCCAGAGAGGCTAAGTAACTTGCACTAGACCACACAACTTGTAAGGGGCACAGTTGGGATAGGATTCCTGCTCTACCTGGTTCCAGAGGCAAAGCTCTTAATTACTACACTACCCTGCCTTCCTGAACCTCACCCAAATAATTACAGTAGTATTTACAGAGTATCAGATCATTCCATTGCTATGCTATCTTTCCAACTACCTAACCATGTGAGGTAGAAAGCATGACTGTCATCCCATTTTACAGATGATAAAAGGGAGCTCAGAGAGTTAAAGTAACTTGCTCAAGTTCACATGAATAGCAGGCCCCAATGCCAAGATTCCAAGTCAGACTTGACCAGTTGCACAGCTTCTGCTTTTTCCAACGTTCCATGCTGCTTCTTTGAATGCTCTTTCATAAAGGTAAAGAGTAATGAGATGGAAAAAGCAACAACTGAAACTAACCTTAGGCTAAACAGAAGAAAAAAATGCAGATATCCTGCTAGCAGGCAAGGACTCAGGAAAGAGGGCTTCCTTCTCCCATGGCCTCTGGGTCACCTGTGCCCCCAGAAGCCAAACCCCATGATGGGAAATTCCAAGCTGCGTCTCCGTGTGCAGCCATGTGGATATATATGCCAACCATGCCCACCTGTGGCAGGTATGCAGGCCACATTCAGATAAGCATGTGTACAGTGTATCCAAGCCACACTCCTTGAAATCCTGGCTCATCCCTCAGAAAAAAATAACCTTGTTGGCAAGTGGTCTTCCACCATCCCAAGCAGCAGTTGCCACAGGACCAAGAAAAACCACTAAAAAGGGTTTTCCCATCAAAAGAGGTTTAAGCAGCTGGAGTGCATGTGAACGTCAGTCCTTCACTCAGGGGACAGCCAAGCCAGGGGAAGGAACAGAAGGGAAGGCTGGAGAAGCTCTCTGAGGGATGGTGTTTGAAATTCTGCATTGTTCTGAGCTACCTGCAGAAATGCAGTGCCCAAGGGAAAGCCTGGATCCTGGGGGGATGTGGTCATTTTGCCTGCATCAAAATGACAAACACTTCCATGCAGAGCATCAACTAGCATGCAAGGAAAAAGGTGGGGTGGGGAGCACATCACGGCACCCCAGAAAAGAACAGAGCTAACTTCTCCAGGAGTTGAGACACCCTGGGGAGGTTCCCAGCTTTAGAACATTGGCAAACAAGCAGGATTACGCCCCTCTTATCCCCAGCCCCTCAGCCAAGCTGCCACTGTAATTCCTTTCCCAGGCGTCTGTGACACAGTCTGAGCCCTGGTATCCCTGAGAAGGCTTACAAGTCCAAAGTGAGCCAGTTGTTTGAGCTACCCTTGAGCCACATCATATTTGGAAGATAGGGTACACAGAGAGGAGACCCAACCATCCCATCTGCCTTCGTGGACACCCACTCCACCTCCACACCCCTGTCAACCCAGCCAGGACCTGAGGCCATCGGGACTCCCTGTCATATCCTCCCCATGCACTAGATCCTGCCACTGCTGCCTCTTTATTCTCTCCATTTCTGCCTTCCACTCTCTGTGCCAACCACACCAACCTGCTGCCTGAGGCTCTGTCACATCATCTCTTGCCTGTACTTGAGGACATCCCAGCGCTTATCATCTCAGAACCTACAATCCCGTCTCTATAGTCCTCTGCAAATCAAATTCTGCCACTGCAATGCTGTAAAAGGGATCATGGCTCCCACTGCTCACTGGATAAACCCAAAATCTTGACTGCACCTTCAAAGCCTTTCCCAACCCAGATCCAGCCAACCTACCTGGTGTTATCTACTGTCCACATACTCTGACCTCTAACCGTACAAATACACCTATTCCCCAAACAGGCCTATCTATCTACTGCAGTAGATACCCTGAATGTTGATGATGTCTTCCAGGTTTCTCATCCTTCCATCTTATAAATTATCTGAGGACCTGGCACAGAGCAGGCACTCAGATCAATTTTTGGTCAGATGGACGGATGAGTGGGTTGGGTGTGTGGGTGGGCAGATGAGTAAGTGGGTGGGAGATGTGTATGGATGAATGGATAGATGGGTAGGTGGATGGATATGGAGTCTTCTTTTTTTTTTTAACTCTTGTCATTTTCATCTGATGCCTCTTTGGGAGGCAGACAGCCTGACCAGACATTTTCAAACACAAAGGCAGCTTGGCTGCTACTTTTAAACTGATTAATATGAAGGATGAGAATAATAATGCCTATGTTGAAGAGCTGCTGTGAGGATTAAATGAGAAACGTACAGAAAGTATTTAGCCTTGTGCATACACATAGTAGGTGCACAATAAATGACAGCCACTGCTGTTGGAACAAGGTCCTAATAACATGTGCATTCCTTTGCCTTCCAGTGGGCAGGACCCAGGTCCTCTAGCTTCTCCTAGTTCTGGGTGAGACAGATCTTTCCTGAAGGCTAGAGTGAAGGGTGGGGGTGGAGGTGGCCACAGAGGAGCTCCTGACCTACTTCGTGCAACTTCAGGCTCAGGCAAGGCCCATAGACAGTGAATGATGCAAAGAGCATTCAAAACCAGCTACAGATAATAAGGCCTGTGGGACCAGGCACTCGGGGTGGCTCTCTTCAGCATGGTCTGCTCAGCCTCTGGCAATGCCCATGGCCTGGGCCTCTATGAAGTTGCCAGGCATGCCTCCCTCCCCACAAACAAAGGAAGGCAGCCCCCATCATCCAGGCTACAGGAAGACCCTCTTTGATACCCATTAGGAAAGACACCGAGAGTTAAGACCAACCTGCTCCACAGGACGTGCTTGCCCAAGCAAGCCCCTGCTCGAGACCCTGCTACCATGAATCTTAGGGTTCTAAGCCATCTCCCTGAATCCATACATTCCCTTCTATCCCATCCTCTACACTGCAATTGGGGTGAGCAATATTAACATAGATCTGATCCTATCCCTCCCCAGCCTAAAATTCATTCCGTGCTTCCTTAGGAGGTCCAAATTCCTTAGCCTGGCATTCAAGGCAGCCCTTCCAGACTCTCAGCCTGCCCTATATGTATGCTCTGTCTACCATTCCTGGAACGTACCATGCTCCTTCAAACTGACAGGCCCTTGTATGTGCCATTCCCTCTGCTTGGAACTCCCAAGTTGCTCAGAGAGTAAATGGCTGAGTCAGGACTCCAGGCCCTATCTTCTGACTCTGAATTCCAAACTCCTTTGGTGGAAAGGGCTTGGGGATTCCAGAATAGCCCTACCTCATGATGCAAGATGCCAGGACAGACCTTTACCATTTTTCATTTCCCCAATTTTCTAAATTTGCCATCATTTCATATCACTGTGTGACACTGTGAACGGCCAATGGTTGCATGAATAAAGCCAGCACAGGCTGCAATCTGCATCTCCAAAAGTTTGAATGGCTCAGCTGCAAAAGTGAGCACAGGCTGACATTGCCAATCAATCTTGTCCTTGCCTTCAGTTCCAGTGTACTGCATGGAACACCCTAGTGAGACTGCAGTAGGCAGAAAAAAGAGAGAGGCAGCCTCTGTCATCCCAAGCCACAAGGAAACATCTTTCCAACACCCATTCAGAAGGCACCAAGCACTAAGACAAAACTGCTCCATCCAACACAAAGACCTACTTGTCCCAGCTAGCTTCTGACCCCTGCCACTGTGCTCACAGGAACCTCTCCATGGCCTTCACGTCCTCTGACATCTGGACCTCCTGGGGTCCCTGGGCCAGACCCTCTCCATTTGCCAGAGGGAAGGCCTCTGAAAGCCTCCTGCCCATCTGCACAAAGTCATTCACTCCTCTCCATCAATAATGACTTTGCACATCTAAACAAGTTCTGAATGCAGTAAGCCTCAGGCACACAAAAATAAACACATGCACAATTTATCACTTTTCCCAGCTTGACCAACTCCACTTTTGCAGGCTAAAAGTTTCTTATCCAAGGCAGTACATGTAAATTCAATGTACAGATCTCTATGCTAATGGCAGAAAATTCAACACAAATACAAATCTTCTTTGCTAATCACAATAGATGTTTTCCTGGTGAACAATAGATGCTTCGTCTACACTTTCACTCATACTAATGTACTTTATATTAGCTGTTGTGGCAGAGGCTGTTAGTTAGAACACTCAAATTATGGCTGGACACATGGCTTCCCAGAAAGAAGACTACATTTCCCAGCTTCCCTTAAATTTAGGCGTGCCTATGTAACTACAGTATGGACAGTAGGATATAAGAGAAAGTGGTAAATGTAACTTCTCAGAATTGTCCCTAAAGAGAAGGGATATATGCTTCTCCATCCTCCTTCCTGCTAGCTAGAATGCACACATAATGACTGGAGCTGCAGCAGCCATTTCAGACCACAAATCAGAAAGCTCAGGTTGAGGATGACAGCAACAAGGGCCCAGGCCTGTGATCCTGGAAGAGCTAGACCAGTCCCAGACTGCTTAACTCCAGACTTCTTGAATTTGAGAGAGAAATACACTTCTATCTTGCTTAAGCCACCATTATACTGTCCCTGCTGCTAAATCTAATTCTAACTGATACGGCAGATGACCTAAAAAGGCTTGGTCTGCACTTCTAGGCATCTTCATCTATATCAGTGCCAAACACTGCTCATGAGACCATTCTGTCCCACATGCTTGGGCTTCTTTAAGGGGCTGCTTCCATCCAGATGGAATAATTGGCCCCAGTCCTTCATAAGAAGTTGACACTGGCACAGGCCACCTTGGTCCTTAAGTCCTTCTTCACCCTTCTATCTGGCCTGACCTTCCAGTCTGATTTCCACTGGCTAGCTTTTCTGGCCTACAACTCTTTCCCATTATCCCCATTTCCTCCCCAACATTGCATACAGGTGGTGTTTATTTCAAGTAGTGGTTTCCAGGTAACCTTCTTTGAACTGTTCTAGCTACAACCCTAGTGGCTGGGCTGGGACCCTAAGCATTGACCTCCCCTGCCCTGACACAGTGGAGGAGAGCATAACCCACGCAAATATCCTTGTAGACTTGCTCCCTTCCTTATTCAGTCTACGCCTGAAGAAGGGTGGAGGAGGGGAGGAAGGCATGCTGGAGAAACAAAGTCAAGGGCCTGTCCTGGTTGATTTGCTTTCTCAAAAAGCCAAGCTGCCAGCCACCCAGCTCTGGCCACTGGAGCTCACTGGAGCTGAGGAAGGCTCACATTATACAGTGGCAGATGCCACTGAAAAGGCAGCCTGTGCCTCCAGGACAGGACTCTGATGGCAGCCCTAGAGAGCAGAGAATCAAGCAGCATTACAGGGTGTTACAAACCAATGTATCCAGCAGGCAAGACACAGGGGCAGGGACTGCTCAGCTCTGAGCTCCTGCAGAAAACAGGCACCAGTTGTCCCAGTGCAGGTGGAAACACAGGGTACAGTGTCTAGACCACAATGATAGCTTTTAGCCCACCCTGGGATCTAGTCTCCTGGATGAGCAGGTTGCTAACACCTCTTCCCCAAAGGCTTCCATGTTTCTGACCTCTCAGAAGATGATGCAAGGGGATCTCAAGGCAGTCCCATTCCCACAGTTTTCCAACTGGACACATTGATTTTTTAGCACTCTGCAGTTGGGGAAACTTGGCCAATCCTCGTGCCATGTGAGGCCCAGAACTGTGTAACCCCTGTCCCCATCCATTGTCACACAGGGCTCTTCTGAAAGCCTTTCTTTTCTCTCCTCACAACCTGCCTCTTTCTCTCTAATTGGCCATAATTTAGAAATAAAGTCTTTCCGAAGTTTCCCTAGATTCTCAGATTACAAGTGCGTAGGATACTTACTGACACAGACAGGTAAGGACCACAGGAGTCCCATGCCATGGGAGTGGACCCTCTGAAGCAGTATTATACAACAGAACTTTCTGCAATGGAAATGGTCTAGATCTGCGCTGTCCAAGATGGTAGCCACCCAGCCATATGTGGCTCTTGAAATGTGGCTAGTGCAACAGAGGAGCTAAGTGTTAATTTTCTTTAATTTCACTTAATTTAAATATAAACAGCCACATGTGGCTAGTGGCTACCATCTTGAATATTGTAGTTCCAGGGGAGTTACACAAATAAGCCAATAGTTGTCTTAATAGAGATTTAATTGTTATTGCAGTAAGCAGCATGGAAAGGAAGAGCAACACACAGTGAGGTGTGCAATGGGGGAATTTCACCTTTACTTGGGGAGAGGGAACATCACTCCGAAGCAATCACATTTTAGTGGATGATCCAACTTTGGATATAAAACTGAAACTCTATATATAGTACCAAAAAAAAAGCCCAAAAGAAAATAACCAAAAACATTTTTCAGATACTTTATAACAAGTTCACTTTATTTATATAAAGAATAAACTTCTTTTAAGTGGGTCAGCTCAATACTCTATATTTCTCTCTGAGGAAAAGTAAACTAAATAAAGTTGCTATCCACTTATATGTGGGCCAAACCTGATTTTTTTTTCTTATGCAACAGAGATCTGTCATAGAACAAGGTGTTCTTCACCCTCCCCTGAAGGAAAACGGACAAGTTGGCAGTAAGACCACTGCCTTAGCCTGCCCTCTTCAAACCCCATGACTTCCCTTCCACCATTGGAACCTCTAGTGCTTGAGGTCATCTCTGAAGTCATGGAGCAGAAACAGATTCCCAAAGCCCAGAAATTTCCAAGAACTTTGGCATCTTTGAGCTTCCTTAAAATCAAGGGTGCAGTGGCCTTAATTTCAGACTGGGTGGCTGTAATAGCTCACTCCCTTGGAGAGAACAAGGCAGGGTGAAGGCTTTGGGAAAGTTGGTGAGAGGCAACTGGGAGAGCCACCAGGTAACTGCCCATTTCCTGGGCTGCAATAAGAACTTTAGAAAGGAAAATTGTCTCACACGTCCATGTGAAGAGACCACCAAACAGGCTTTGTGTGGGCAACATGGCTGTTTATTTCACCAGGATGCAGGCAGGCTGAGTCCGAAAAGAGAGTCAGCAAAGGGTGGTGGATTATCCTTAGTTCTTATAGGTTTGGGGATAGGCGGTGGAGTTAGGAGCAATATTTTGCGGGCAGAGGGTGGATCTCACAAAGTACGTTCTCAAGGGTGGGGAGAATTACAAAGAACCTTCTTAAGGGTGTAGGAGATTACAAAGTACATTGATCGGTTAGGGTGGGGCAGAAACAAATCACAATGGTGGAATGTCATCAGTTAAGGCTATTTTCACTTCTTTTGTGGATCTTCAGTTGCTTCAGGCCATCTGGATGTAACATGAGGTCATAGGGTATATGATGGCTTAGCTTGGGCTCAGAGGCCTGACAAAAATGATAATGTATTCACTGAAAAGAAGGAAAAGGAGAAAGCAACCACAGGCCCTCTGGAGATGCAGCTCTTCAACAAGAGGCAGGGTTTCCAGGCAGTGAGCCATGCATGTGAGAATTGTGGTCACCCACCCCTCACCTGCCAGGGCCAAAATATGGAAAGGAGCCCAGGACCCCAAAAAAGCTAGAAACTCCTCCAGCTGTCCCCCTACCCCATTCTTTCAGACATCCACATTATCACCCATCATGTTGTATCAAAGTTATCTTTGTGCCTTTACCTTCTCAAAAAGACCAAGAGCTTCTGGAAGGCAGGCCCTGGTTTGATACCTCCCAGCACGGGGCCTGGGGGACAACAGCTGTGACAATTGGCTATTGAGTAAATGCAAACAGTATATGGGCAGCATAGTTTTCAAATCCCAGCCCAGCTTCCTAATGGCCATGAAACCCTGGGCAAGTTACTTAACCTCAGCCTCAGAGTTGGAATTAAATATGAGAAAGCATTTCAGGGTCAGCCTAGAGCCCTTGTAAGGGCTCAACAGCAGGGGCATACTGTGGACAAAGCAGGGATATACTGTGACCCTGCTAAGAACAGAGTGATTCCCACAGACCCCACACCCTTATGCAAAGGACTTGTCTTTGACCAGAGGCTAAATCTAGCATTCTAGCTTCTGCATGGTTCTGTCAGCCTTTCTCAAGAAAGACAAGAGCCTGCTTTATTAAATAACCAGGTCCCAGCCTCACCTCACCTCCAGGTCTCTGCTCCACGTCCAGCCCCTGACACCCCACCCACATTCCTGGGCTACTCCAGACTGAGATCAGCAGTTTGCCAGGAGCCACAGCTTCCCATCCAAGAGTCACAGCCCTGGGCTTTGCTTACTTGGGTGAGTTTAATCTAGATCAGTAGTTTTCAAGCTATTCACCCAGGACCAACAGAATTAGTGTCTCCTGGGAACCTGTGAGATATGCATTCTGGGGCCCAAATGATACACCCACTGAAGCAGAAACTCTGGGGTGTGGGAAAGCAAGCCCTCCAGGTGACTCCGACCTACTCTCAAGTTCAAGAACCACTCTGAAGTTTGGCCTAGTTTTCCTTTCTTTATCCCACCCCTTCCTGCTTCCAGATCAGTATCTTCCCATGCCCCCAGGGTGCTGAGGTCCTGAGTAAACCTTCCCACCTGCTGCAGGATTTCAGAAGACCCATCTATGTATACTTTGCCTTCCCAGTCAAGCACCTGGGGCCAGCCACGACTGGAACCAAGACACTACCATGCAGCAAGGCTGCCCCTCCAAAGCCCACCTCCACAGCTCCTACCTTGTCCCAGGGCATGGATGGGACCCAGGCCTCTGTCACCCCCTCCCTGCCTGCCTCTCCCAGAGTTCCACAGGCCAGAAGGAATCCAAGATCTGGATCCTGCCTCCATGGAGGGGTGAGGAGGGGCAGTCAGGGGAGGGAAAATGCCTTCAAAACTCACTGAAGGAGAAATGGGAGAGCCCCTGGGAAGGCCCTTTATGGAAAGGAGAAGTGTGGAGAGGACTGAGAAGCACCAAGCTCCCCCCCAGCACCCCCAAAATTCCCACCCGATGGCAGACACTGCTAACCAGCTGCCCCCGGGAGCCCTTCCAAGTGGTCCTCTTTTTAAGTTTCACTTCCCGCTGAGCTGAGTCACCCGCAGCTGGGTGCCAAGGTCGCCTGCCATGTCCCTGATTGCAAGTCCACAGTGTAGCTGAGAAATCCATTTAACTCTTAGAAAATGCATGGGCACATCCCTAAGGCAGCGCTGGAGAATTTGCCACACAGGACACGAGCGGCTCGGGCTCTGCCTGCCTGATACTTCCATAATTATACATTGATTACTGCTCCCCTTCTGCACTGCTGGCCCCCCCCGCAGCACTTCCTAACTACAAAAGGGTTTGCCAGTTACAGGCAAGGGGAATCAATCTTCTGTTGAGTGATGCGTCCTCCCAGGTGGTCACCACACCCTCCGCCCACTGGCGGCATCTTCCCGACTTAGCTCAGCAGACCAGTTAGTACCAAGCACCCATGCACCTGTGAGGACAGCAATGTTTCTGGAGCCATGGCTGTGACCTCCTAGTCCTGCCAACGCCCTTCCTTACATCTCAGTGGGCTTGTTGCCCTTTGCCACAGCCTGGCCCTCTTTTCCAGGAGCCACTGGCTCTGGAAGAAGCATTATCACTGAGTGGAGAGGGGGCCACAGAGAGAAGTGGGGGACCACCGTGACGGGGAGGCACAGGTAGCCTCAGGGACACCTGTAATCTGTCTCCAGCATGTCTTCCAGCATATCTTTCATGAAAGACATTACCTGTGCTTGTCAGCAAGTGTTATATGAAAAAAAAAATGAGGGGGAGGGATGGGGAGCTAAACTTCTGAGATGAAATTCATTTATGGCACCCTGAAAGTTAACCAGGCTTTCTTACTATAAGGTGTCTCCAAGCCTTTAGTGTGATTAATGTATTTAGGTCATTCCTGATGCAGATTTTCAAATGTATTTTTCACAGAACTCTATTCCCCAGAGTCTGGTATGGAACTGATGTTCCATGGAACATCTTTTGGGAACTGATGCCATCTCACCGGCTATGTTGGAAGAAGTGTGGCTGATTCCCTCACATGGCTCACACACAGCCAGCTCTCCCCTAGACACTCTACTTATGGAAAGTGTCAGGGGAGAGGCAAGAGAATCCAGATTCCAGGACTGCAGGGCCTGTTTCTGACAGTGTCTGTCTGAGCCCAGGGTCCCCGAGCAGGGGATGAGGGTCCTGGAGGGAGCAGACAGGCAGAGCGGGACAACAGGGCTGGTCCTGCGCAGCCTCCTGGGAAGGAAACACAGAATCTCTGAACCTACTCTTGCAGGCACCTTCCTTGCACTTTGAGATTGTGGTCTCATTAAATCTTACCAACAACCCAATAAAGTGTCTATCATTTCTGCCATTCTACAGTTGTGGAAATCGACACTCAAAGAGGCTAAGAAATTCAGAGTCATCGGGACTTGAACTAAGGACTCTGAATGATGAGTCCTGCTCAGGATCCCTGATGGGCTGCTCAGGGCGGGGGTGCCTATCCCCAGCCCACCATTCATGCCAGCCAAGCTGCCAAGGACCCAGCCCCTCTCTGACAGCCAACAGGCTGCAGGGTTCTCTGTTTTCGGGAGATCTAGCTCGAGAGCATTTTCCTGACACAGTGTAAACGTTTACCAGAAACAGGCTTCTTATCTTCCCCAACCCCAGCTTAATCCACGCTCCAGTGCTTAGGAGCTCAGACTGTGACAGCATCAGCCCAGGAGTGGGCCACGTGCCAGCAGGCATGCAGCTTAAAACACAGGTCTGGCGTGAGTCTCCTATGACAAAGCTCTTCTGGGCCCTGGCTACTGACTTTAACCTGGCTTTGAATGCCCTGGCTTTAGACTTCTAATCTCCAGAACTATGACAGAATAAATTCCTGTTGTTTTAAGCCACCCACTTTATTACAGAACCCTAGGAAATTGAAACACCCACTAAAGACACATCCTGCCAGACTTTCCTCATTTCCTTAACAGCATTACCAGGGAAGCAAGTAATGGTCAAGCCTTCCTGCAAGGGTGCACCTCCCTCAGCCAGAACCTCCTCAGATCAGGGGCTTCCTCAGGTAAGCCCATGACCAGGTGGAACAGCCTGGCTGGGGATGCATCTCTACCAGACCAAGTGGACTCTGTCTCAAAGACATGGAATCTTCTCCAAAGACCTCCAGCACATATCAGGAAAGAGGCTGGGGTCTCACGAGAACGCAGAGCAGGATCATCTGGACGTTGATCTGGTTTGCTTTCCCTTATTTCCTCTGAGTCCTCTAACCTAGACCAGACTTAAGTCAACACCAGAAATCAGGAGACCATCAGTGCCAAGTTCATGGATAAAGCAAAACAATCGCATGGAACTGGTGGGAACTTGTATAAACAATTCAGGTTTCATGGAGGAAACTAAGACCCAGAAAAGGGAGGCATTAGTTGCCCAAATACACGCCATGAGGTGGAAGCAGAAATGGGCTCAGGGTTCCCACTATGTGAAGTTGGCATAAACATAAGGAGTTAAGGCCAAACTCTGTCGCTTGATTAAGGAGTCAGCCATCAGGACTGTGCAGCTTGGAAAACTCTATGGGGTACCATTCACACTGTAGTGTACCCCTAGAATTGTGTAGAACACACCCTGTGCCCTATACCAGGCAGCCCTGACAGTAGCCTGAAGTGCCACGTCTAGGGATTGCAAAAATGTCACTAGGGTAAGTCGCCAACATGGCACCAGTAACTCAGGTTTCCAGCGGCAATTATGCAATAGACAAAACTCGCAAAAAGTGAGTTAGTCTCAGTTCTGTGCAAGATAGTGCCCCTGAGTAAAAGTAAAACTAAATACAAAAATCTAACTTCTCACTGGCTCCAGTTTCCTACCTCTGTTGAGTATTTTTGCGTTGCAAATGAAGTTGTGCCATGCAACTACAGACCATGCAACTGCATACCAAACTTGCATGATGCCAGCTGCTGGCTAAAATTCTGAAAGCAGGAAAGCAGGATACAGCGCTATTTGCAGGGAACAAACATTTCATGATGTGTCCATGTACACTACCATTACCTTTAGCTAACAGGAGTGGCTAATGCTATCCAATTATGAGCAATAGAAAAATGTGCAGTAAACTACAATCCCAAACAAGTTCAAATGTTATGCTCAGTGCACATGATAGCCTATAGAACACTTTTTAAAGGTGTACAGATCCTATTACTAGAAAATCCATTTTTCTGTCTTCAACAAATAAATGTTGAAAATGTTGAACAAATATCTCAAGAATATTAGATAGAAGAGGTGCCATAACATTAGTCTGCCCAAGAGGCCCATGGGTCTCAGTGAGGCTCCCATGCCAGGCCTTGGGTCTTTCCTAGACAGTCTCAGGACACAGGACACTGGACACTGGATGGCCCGATGAGGTTTTTCAGTCTAGCTGTCTTTACACTGTTTTAAGGAACTCCAGGGTGTCACAGAGGTGCCTCCAGATCCCTGCAAGTAGGAGAGTCTCTGAGCCTGATTCCTGTTTAACAGGAAGATTGCCATTTGATGTTTCAGTATTGGAGTTCTGTGTTATATTCATTTTTAAATGGTTATGGCGGGATTTTTAATTGCAATAATTATTGCTCTAAGGTAGTACCCATATTTTTAAAAGCATAAACCATACAATTAGAGAGCTTGGATTTAACTTTTTTCTCAGCCACTTATTGGCTGTGTGACCTTGGGGAAATTACTCAATGTCTTAAATTACCTAATTTCTCTGGGTCCTACCTATGGAAGAAGCCTCCTTCAGAGCTGTCAGGGAACTCAGCTGGAAGGGCCCTGTCCCCACACAGCTCTGGACCCAACCCTGTGCCTCAGTTTCCTCATCTGAAAAATAGGGATAAAAATATCTCCCTCCTAGGGTTGTTGTGAGGATCAGATGAGTTGTACTTTAAAGACACACAGAATGCTGTATGGCACACACTGAGCACTCGGTAACTGTCAGCTGCTATGGCTATCAGTTTGATCCCTACTATATGGAAGGGGAATTGGGGACCCAGAGAAGCAAAGCAATGGTATCTGAGGTTGCTGGGATTACAGCCCAGTTCCTTTGACTCTGAGCAAGGTGTTCTCATGCCACATGGCTGGTACTCATTACCATCTAGCCACCAAGAGGATGCTCCAACATACCTGGTGATCACAGCTGGTCCATGTATATCCACTGAGTTGACATTTCCCCAGCTTGAAGCAGAAGCTGATTATTTGTCAAATTCAATTGAAGAACGAATTCAGCTGTGAGTGTTTTTGAGCTACTAGAAATGTCCCCAAAGTGGAACTGTATGATGGAAACTGAAGGCAGTGAGGCAGGGGTGGATGGGCGCGCACCTCCACCACCTGCCCTCACCAGTGTCAGTCAGGGCCAACCTTCCTGGATAAGCTCCCCACACACATATCCTCCTTCTGCCACAAGATGTTTAGAAAATACCATCGCCCCTAGATTCTCAGAGCCCCATTTCTTTTTTACATTGTAATGTTTTTGAAATGGTGATTGATGGTGAATCTTATGATCAATGTGTACTCTTAATGTGGTAGTGTTTTTTTTTCCCCTCTGAAAAACGATGATTAAATCAATGACAAGTCTTGCAATAGAGAAAAGGCAATACCTTGTAATAGATGCAATGGGATCCTTGATTTTCTCTAGAAAAAGACAAGTGAGGAAAAAAATGGCCAAAGTCCTACTGCTAAATGCTTGCAAATGCCTCAGTGTGTGTGCTTCACATTTGCGCAAGGTGTCAGGCAGAGTGAGGCTGGACTCTGCGGAGGGCACAGCACTTGTCCCTGCAGGTGGAGCCTGGGTGTGCCCAAGGCCTGAGGCAAGCTGCACAGGAATAGCCCTGCTTCATGCTTGGAGTCAGGCAGCATTTCCACCCTTCTTTAGAAGCATCAGGGATGGAAAGTCCAGCCCAGGCTCAGAGTTTCCTGGCTGGGAGCCCCTGCAGCCAGAGGGCTGGGATGAAGTTCCCCTCTTCTGACACACTGCTGGATTTCCCCAGCTTCCCTGGCCAGGAAAGCACTTTCGAGGTGGGGGAAACTGGCAACCCTTCCTGCCTCTTCATCTTGGGTCTCAGAGGGTAAGAGCTTAGCTCAAGGGACTTTGTTCATAGAGAAAATAACATCTGCACTCCAGGAGGGGTGGTTACTGGAGTCCCCACTTACTGCCCTGATGATCAAGGACAGCACCACTTCTCACCTTTAGTCTGGAGTGTCTCCCCACCTTGCCAGAGAGGCTGCACAGCACAGGAGTGCACAGCACCATAGCCCGCCAGAGCTCCAGCCCCAACTCAACCACTTCAGAAACGGTGTTTCACCATGCCTCTGCTTCCTCATTTGGAAAATGGAGGTAATAAATAACAGCACCTCCTTCACAGGCTGTTAAGAGGGAAGTAGATGAGTTAATACATGTGAAATTCTAGGAATGTGGCCCAGCACCTATCAAGTCGTATTTAAGTGCCAATATGGAGATTTGCTGTTCGCCTGGCAAACTACTATCCACTCTTTGAAAATTCAATCCAATAGTCACCTCCAAGAAGCCTCTTCTGACCACCCCCTCCACTCTCACATTCTCCTCTAGCCCATTATCTTCCCCAGGTAAATATGCGGGGGTGAGCTTAGGGGAAAGGGGAGAGGGGTGCCTAGTCTCTCCATCTATTGTTTGCATCACACCCCAACTGCCTGCTTCTTTCTCTTGTTAGACAGGGAGCTTTATAATAGCAGGGCTGAGTCTTGGTCATCTCTGTTTCCCCAGTGCTTAGAACAGGACCTGACACCGTCTACAATCTCATGAGGGTTTAAGGCATGGAGAGGGGTGGGATAGAATAGAATGGGATATGATGGGATGGGATGGGATAGGATAGAATAAAATGGGATATGATGGGATGGGATGGAATAGAATGAGATATGATGGGATGGGATGGGATGGGAGGGGAGGGGATGGGATGGGATAGAATAGAATGGGATACGATGGGATGGAATGGAATAGAATGAGATATGATGAGATAGGATGGAATGGAATGGGATATGATGGGATGGGATGGGATAGGTGGAACAGAATGGGATATGATGGGATAGGATGGAATAGAATGAGATATGATGAGGTGGAATAGAATGAGATATGATGGGATGGGGTGAAATAGAATGATATGATGGGATGGGGTGGAATAGAATGGGATATGATGGGATGGGATGGGATGGGATGGGATGGGATGGGATGGGATATGATGGGATGGATGGGATGGAATAGAATGAGATACAATGGGATGGGATGGGATAGAATAGAATGGGATACGATGGGATGGGATGGAATAGAATGAGATATGATGGGATGGGGTGGAATAGAATGGGATATGATGGAATGGGATAGGATGGGATGGGATGGGATAGGATGGGATGGAATAGAATGGGATATGATGGGAGGGATGGAATGGAATAGAATAAGATACAATGGGATGGGATGGAATGGGATAGAATAGAATGGGATATGATGGGATAGGATGGAATAGAATGAGATATGATGGGATGGGGTGGAATAGAATGAGATATGATGGGATGGGGTGGAACAGAATGAGATATGATGGGATGGGGTGGAATAGAATGAGATATGGTGGGATGGGGTGGAATAGAATGGGATATGATAGGATGGCGTGGAATAGAATGAGATATGATGGGATGGGGTGGAATAGAAGGAGATATGATGGGATGGGGTGGAATAGAAGGAGATATGATGGGATGGGGTGGAATAGAATGGGATATGATGCGATGGATGGGATGGGATAGAATGAGATATCATGGGATGGGTGAGATAGAATAGAATGGGATATGATGGGATGGGATGGAATAGAATGAGATATGATGGGATGGAATAAAATGAGATATGATGGGATGGGTTGGGATTCAATAGAACAGGATATGATAGGATATGGTGGGATAAGATGGGAGGTGATGGAACGAAACAGAATAGTTGTGACAAGATCTCTTCAAATCACAATAGAGACACTTGCTCAAAGCAGATTCAGAAAGACAAAAATATCCTTAATGTGGAAGACAATTCACCCATTGGTGCCCAATGTCCGTAAGGCTGGGAACGCGCAGATCTCCCTGGTGACATCAGACCAGTGCAAGCTCTCTGAGTCCTGCCTATGGAAGAAGCCTCCTTCAGAGCTGGCAAGGAGCTCAGCTGGAAGGGCCCTGTCCCCACACAGCTCTAGACACAGCCCCTCTGGCTACAGGCATCATGGCAGGTGTGGTTGTGCAGGATAAGGAGGGCAGCTCACCATACAGGGTATTGACCCCAGCCCAGCAGTCGTGGGTAGCTCTGTATGCCTGCCTGCCTTACCAGGGCTGAAACAGACCATTTTCTTGGGCCCTCAGACCCCACTGGGCCTCCAGGGAGCAGAATTACTGAGATTCCTGCCAGATCCTTTTTGAGGAATTGCTCTTCTAGCCCTCTTTCTGGGAGAAAGGTGTTGTTTGGCAGAATTGCCACAACTCTGCCACTGGGGAGTGGCAAAGCCTACTGCTTGGCTGTCCCAGGGTCTTGTCCTGCAGAGGCCCCTTGGTTCACACTTCTGCCATGGAAAACTCATTTTATTTAACCTTTTCTTTCTTTGATGGCATTTTAATGAAAAAGTCACTTAAGACCTGCAGTGAAAAATATATTTTACTAGAACAATGAATAACCCAAATACCATTTGCCTTTTCTTATCAATTCTTGGTTCATTCATCATCTTTATTAAAAATCCATGAGAAACAGCAGCCACAGAAACTGCGAGGTGCCTTTTTCAGGGAGCTGAGAAGGGAGGGGAGGGAAAAGGGAAGTAAACTCCCTCTGGGTCTAGCCACCTTCTCTTAATAGAAATCCAGGAGGCCTTTCTCTACCTTCCACTTGCAACGCCACCCAGGCAAATCCATATTCCAGAACAGAAAACCAACACTTCTCCAAATGAAGCACTATGCTGTAGGGAAAGGAAGGGATGTGAAATCATATAATTTTGGATTCAAATGCTGAATTACCATGTATAAGCCAGGTGACCTGGGGAAGTTACTTAAGCATTGTGACACTCAGTTTCCCAGTCAGCAAAATGGGTATAATAATGCGTGCTTCACAGGATTGTGGTAAAGATCGAGTAAGAAAGCAAATGTGAAAATGCCTAGCAGAGTCAGCTAAAAAATAGATGTCCAGGAAAGGCTGGTTAACTTCATTAATTCATCCCAAAAGCATCAGCTGAGGAAACCCTTTCTGGTCCAGCTTTAGTGCAGAACTGTGCCCAGCGATCTTCCCCAAAGTCTTGCAGGTGTCATGGGTGTGGTTTCCCAGAGAAACAGGTCCTGCCTCCAGAAATCCTGGGTTCCCAAGCAGTGAAGCAGGGAGTGGCCCATTGGGCAGAGCTTGGAAAGCGAAGATGAGAACCGGGCAGGGGAATTAATAGTAATGACCACCACACACCCTCCCATTTCACCTCACCACAGATCCACAGGAGGACAGGTATTATTACCTCTGCACACTGACCAAGTATCCGTGGCTCACAGGGGCGAAGGGACATGCCCACTGTCACACAGTGAGTGAATGCAGGGCAGGGCTCTAACCAGGCCTTCCGAGCACCTCCATAAACCACACTCCTAACCCCTTCTCTTTACTAAAGGTGTGGGATCGCTCCCTGCATTAGTTTGCTAGTGCTGTCCTAACTAAGTAGCACAGACTGGGTGCCTTCAACAACAGATATTCATTCTCTCACAGTTCTGGGAGCTAGACATCCACAATCAAGGTGCCAGCAAGATTGGTTCCTTCTGTGGGCTGTGAAGAAGGAACTGTTCCAGGCTCTCTCTTTGGCTTCTGGCTGTCTTCTTGTGTCTCTTCACTTCATATGCCCCGAGCGTGTGTCTGTCTGCGTGTCCATGTTTCCCCTTTAGATGTGCACACCAGTCATATTGGATTGGGGCCCACCCCAATGACCTCATTTTCACTTGATTTGTTCTATAAAGTTTCTATCTCCAAATAAGGTTACATTCTGAGGTACATTTTGGGGTGAGGACTCCAAAATATCATTTTAGGGGAAACACAATTCAACCCATAATACTCCCCTAGACCCTGGACCCACCATCACCATGAAACCTGCCTCCTACCCCAGCAACCCCATGGCACAGCACAATTTCAAGGCCCCACGTGGACATCTGCAAATAGCAAGGCAAGTCAGCAGAGGAGCAAACAAAGTATTATATATTATGAAATTCCAGAGGGAGAAAGGCTCAATCACGTGTTAAGTTCCTCCAAACACAAAGTGCTCTGCCTTCAATCCGCATTTTAATGATGCTACCTCAAGGCTGAGAGAGGCTATTTAACCCAGGTCACGTGGAGGAAAGTGGCAAAAAAGACTTGAACTGGGGTCTGCCTAGCTCAAGGCCTGGGCTTTCCCTTCCCATCACCCCACCTCAGGCTTCATTCAGCACCCCACAGCCCTCAAGTTCACAGATCGGAAGAGACTCCCAGGAACCACATGCTTCCAACATGTGCTCTTTCTCTCCGTGCCTTCTACAATTAGCCAACTTGGTCCTGATGTTTTGTGCTTCACAGCTTCCCTATATACCTCCACGCCCACCCTGCAAACAAGACTCCTCCAGCCCAGGAGGTGACCCCCCCACCACACCCCACAGAGTGCCCTCGAGCATTGGAGGAGCAGCTGTTTGCAGTGGGCCCAGCTGCCTGGCACAGTCCAAATGTGTCCTCCCCAAGCCAGAATGTGGCTGTTCACCTTGCACCTCCCCAGATCAAGAGACTTGGCTCTTCCTGGCTTTGTTCTCATAGGGCAACTTCAGCTCCGCCTGCAGTCTTTTCTTTCCGGAAGCTTTGCTCCAGTCATCTAAGTAAGGCCTGTTGGTAGAAGAACAGCCGAGATCTTGACAGACAAGATCTCCTGCCTTTAACTGCATTACTCTGAAGATGGCTTCTGGATGCCTTCCAGCTGGGAGTCTCACCATGAAGGGCCCCAAGTAGTTTCCAACTTGTGAGTTTGAACACTTAAGCTGAAAAAGGATTTAAATGCTCACATTTAACTGACATTTACAGTGTCTTCTAGGTGCAAGCAGAGGGCTGTATCATCTCATCTGACTATCACTCCATCCTCATGTCACAAGTGAGGAAACTAAGGCTCAAAGCCTAAGGCTAGCTTGTGGTCGCTCGTGGGGGCCCCACAGCCGGCTAGTGGGATTCAAACCCAGGCTTCCCAACGCCAAGTCTAACACTCTCTCCTCCCAGCCCTGCCTCCCTAGCACCACACTTTTGTGGAAACTATTCTGAGAAATCAAAGCAGCTCTTTTCTATCCAGAACTATAAATATCCAGAGAGAGGGAGACGAGATGAGAAAACAGATATCCTTTCCCAGGATTTGGGAGCAAATTTTTGCAAAGCTCCCCAAAGCATTTTGAGTTCTGAAAGCAAGAAACTGTTGATAGGGGGAAAAAATGCAGAGAGCAGGATATAAAGAGCTATGCTGATCTGACATGATGGCTTGCTCCAACGCCCTAAAAACTAGCAACGATCAACTAGATGCTGATTACTAGTGAGGCACTATGCTAAATGAATGTCAGCTTGTTTAACTCTTACAAGAGCCCAGTGAGTTAGGTACTGATCTTAACCCCATTTTACAGTTGAAGGAACTTGAGCGTAGAGAGGTAGAACAACTTTCCCAAGGCCAGAGAGTTTATAAGCTTCCACGCTAGAATGTGTGACTACAAGTCCCGGGTCCATAACCACTGTGCTATACTGCCTTCATCTGAAGGTTCATCTTAAGAGATATGCACCTGACTCTCTGTCAAGCCTCCACTTCAGGTCCTAGGATGACAGGCACATCCCTGGGAGTCTACACTCTGCTGGCAACTCCAGCTGGGAACCCAAATCCCCGGAAGGATTCCAGGCAAGTGCTCACTCAGAAGAGCAGAACTAGAATGCACGTAAAACAGCTCCATCACATAAGGCCCCCTGGGTCTTCTCATCCATGCCTCCCTTCTTTTCTTCCCGGTGGCCCTATGCATTTCATCTGCCTTATTTGAGGGCTGAAAGAGTCATTTGCCTCAAATGCAAACCTGAAAACTGTCAGAGCTCATCAGCATGGTGGCAATGCAGGCAGTCCCCAATTCCAGAACGAATTGGTAGCTAATGAGGTTGGTTGGAATTTAATACCAACTTATCTATGAAAACCCTGCTAGCCCAAGAAGGATCCAGCCAGTCAACCCACACAGCACATTTACCTAGACTATCCCTGGTCAACCTTTACTCTAGGCTGTGCTGTTGGTAGGCACTAGCCACACATGGCTATTTAAATTAAATATGTTAATTACAATTAAATAAGTCAAACTAGCTACATTTCAAGTGTTCATAGGTGGCCTGTGGCTGCTGGATACCATAGCGAACAGAACAGATCTAGAACATCTCCCTCCCCACAGAATGCTTGCTCTATTGGACAGCCCTGATCTAGACCCTAACCCCAAACTCCAACACTGCAGAAGATAATACATTCCTTCAAAGGTTAAACTTGGGGTGCCAGGGATACACCACTGATCCCAAGGGAAATTAGAGAACACTGCAACTGACTGGAAAGGGGCTGTGGAATCACCAGCTCCCAGTCTGTACACTGGATCTGACACTTCTTAACCATAAGACCATCACTGTTTGCCTCCACTGCCTCATCTGGAGCATGGGGACAGTGCCCTGTTTCCAGAGGTCTATAAGCATCAAGTGAGATGATGCTCAGCACACTCAGTGCTCCTTCTGTCACCTGCTAATGCTACCTGCCCCATAGGGGTGGCTGGGATCCCCAACTCTAAGCAATCACCAAATGATTACCACAGTCTGGAACAGAGTGGTGAAGGGCTGGAACAGGACTGGCGGTGGCAGAGGAGCAGTGGTGGGAAGGGTTCTGGTATGCCTGTGGCTTCAGTAGTCCACCCTGCTTTCTTCCATCTCTCATTTTGGTCCCTGCATTAGATTGATCTAAGGCCTCTAAGCATGAGGGTAAGTGCCCCAAATGCAAGCACTGGGAAAGGAAGGAGCAGAAGAAAGAGGAGGCTGGAAATCCCACAAGATGGTCCTAAGAATAGGAGAGGAGCCCCCGCACCATGGAGGAATCCATTCATTCATTCAGTAAACAATGGCTGACCATTTTAGGACCTTATATTAGGCACTAAGGAGACACAGATGAATAAAACATGGACCCTGCCCTCAAGGCCTCCACAAACTAGTGGGTGAGACTAACAGAAAATAGATCAACGCACTTGTGTGGTCAGTGGTACAACATCAGAAAATCCAGTCGGTCTTGGGAACTTAGACAACCAGATGGTGGGTAAAGGGGTCTTGAGAACAGGAAGTTAAAAAGGTTTTGGAGGTTTCCAAGAGATGTTGCTTGCACTAAATCTTTAAGACAGTGTAGAGAAGGGTTTCGAGCAAAGGAAACTACAGGAACAAAGAATAAGGATATGGCACCTAAATACTCATGTCACTAGGTAGTTCCATAAAGCTGGGACCTTACAGGGAATTGATGAGAGATATGGATGGAGCACGCAGAACATAGGAAACCTGCTGTCATTTGTATGTAAAGAATGTTCATAAGTTAGGGATCACATATATTTTTTTAAATTAAAAACATATGCAAAGCATGAGCCTTGATTAGATATTGGATTACACAAATGTTAATGCACAGGTTGGGAAACTTTTTCTTAAAGAGTCAAATAGTAAAATATTTTAGACTTTGAGGAATATACAGCCTTTCTCCCAAATATTCAACTCTGCAGCTGTAGTGCAGAAGCAACCAGAGATGATATGTAAATCAATGAGTGGGACTGTGCTTCAATAAAACTTTATTTATGAAAACAAGCAGGGAGCAGGATTTGGCCCAAGTAGCCAAGCCCCACTATGAAGAACATCCTTGGGACCAGCAGGCAAATCTGACTGAGGACAGTACAAATCTGACTAATGTCAGTACAACACTATTGTACTGACATTAATTCCCCTGAGTGTGATAAATATATTGTGGTTCTGCAGGAGATTATCTCTGCTCTTGGGAGATGTCTTTCTTGAGAGGCGTCTTCGATCTGCAGAAGTGCTTAGAGGGCATAATGGCTGTAACTAATTCTCAAATGGTTCAGGGAGATAACAAGTATATATAGAAAGAGAGATAAGAGAAATACGTCAAAATGTTAACAATGGTGAGTCTAGGTGAAGGATATACAGATGTTCCTTGTGTTATTCTTGCAACTTTTTTGTAAACTTGAAATCTTTTGAAATAAAAAATTTGGAAAAAATTGAAACTTGAGAAAATTCAGAGGAACAAAAGGTCCTGATGAGCAGACCACTTTGAACTCCTTCCATCCTTCAGACCCCTCTGAAGCGACCTAGCACAGGCTTGTCTTTCTGCAGAGTGGATGTGGGTACACTTTTGATTATGTGTTCCACCTTCCCTGATTAGTTGTGCACTACCAGAGAAGGTCATTTGAATGCGAAAATGAGTGCAGCTTCCTGGATCCTGATTAGGCCTCTCTTTGCCTGAATTCCTGCTCTCCTCATCCAACAGCCTGGAGGACAGCTTCCTTTTGACATTCGGGCCTCAGAAGCTATGGAAGAACAAGCAGCCAGCCAGTATGGAATTTCCTACAGGAGGTAGACTCAAGAGCAGCCAGGAGCAAAAGTAAGTCCTTAAGTGGCATTTGTCTGATCAAAGGCCACCTGGAAGCCCATAGGTGATTTATGTGAAGCTTTCTGCTGAGCCAGGAGCTGCTGACAAAGGTTGGCAGCAACACTTTTCCTAGTAACCTAGATCCAAATCTCTAATGATCACACAGAGTGGGATTTCTGATTCTTGACTTATTAGTAATCAGTACCACCAAAAATACTAACACCTCCATTAAAGAGGGCATCCATTGATTTCCATTGGGAAGGTGGAGGCGTTTGGAGGCTCGGTATCTTAAAGAGATTCAGTTTTGATTTTTCATCTGTCAAAGTAACACCATAATGTACAAAACATACAATTTCTGGCAAGGGGTGAGGGGAGGGTAGTAGGAATGACTATTCCAGCACTCCTACCCTCCTGTTTCCCTGAAAAGCACAGTCTTAAAGCATTGTTAGTCAGTGGTGCTTCTTGGGCCCCTCTGGGCCCCAAACCGAGCCAACCCCACCAGGAAATGCCCATCACTGCCTCTGCAAGCCAGCTCGTGCATATCCTCTTATGGAGGAGAAAAATGCAAACAGAAGTTACCCACAAGGGACAGATGGCATTGTTTGGGAATCAAGGATCTGACTTTCTCAATGTCTCCAAGACTCAGGATCCAGAATTCTTAAAAAGCCTTTCTGTCTCCAAAGACTATGTCCTATGGAGATAAGCACCCTATATATCTTCCATCAATTGCCCCAAAACACCCATTCTGGTACAATGCATTCGTTAGCAGTTACCACCCTCACCCTGTCTTTAAGAGAACTATACAACCCATCTCCCTTGCCTTGTGACTCACGAAGGCCTGGCCCCACTGCCAGGCATGGCCACGTGACTGATTTTGGCCAATAGAGTGTGAGCAGACATGAAGGATGACAGGTCTGAACAGAAGTTGTAAATGTGACTGTACAATTTGGCTCAGCCTCTTGCTGGTGTCAACCACAATAAAACAGGCAGGTCACAGCATGAGAAAGTATATGGAGCAGAACTACAGCCAACGCACAGCCCAGGTAACACAAGGAAGAAAGAAACTTTTGCTTTGCAAGCCACTGAGAGTTGAGGTTGTTTGTTACGCAGCCAGACTTCGCGACAACTGACTAATTACCCTCTAATACAGGAGTAGCTGGTAGCTCTGGGGAGTTGGCCAGCTCTTTGCACCTATATCCTATGGCTCCTATCACCCACCTAACAAAGCCCAGGCCTAGTTCTATTTTCACCATAACTCATTTTCCATCCATTTATACCCTAGGCTCCTTAAGAAGTGAAACTTCCCTGCAACACCCTTAGTTCATGACTCATCCTGCCAGTGACTCTGGTTAAGGGAGGAAAAAGGTAGGTTTAATGTTTCAGCAATACCGCTGGAGATCTCAGAGTAAAAATCACCCCCTTTTCCTCTCCTGGGGAGGCTCTACACCAAGAGCCAATGGATACTCACTGTCTAAGACAGAGAGCAAGATGTACAGGAGAGGGCACTGGACTAGGAGTCTGGAGTTCTGTATTTCATTCAGGCTAAGTCACTGGGCCATGTGACCCCCTTAAAACCACAGAGTCTCTAAGGGCCTGGGTGACCTTGTACAAGTCATTCCCTCTGTCTGAACTTATTAGTGGTTTTCAAACCCAGCATTGGTTTCCTTGGAGATGTCTCAGCTGATAGCTGAGATGAGAAGAAGCCTGTGGCCAATATAACCTCATCCTCTGCTTCTGCCAGATGGGCTCTGTTTTGACCTACTGTGCAAATTCAGTTTCTAGGTAAGATTTTGCTTATCTAAGAATCCTACAGCTAAATGCATTTCAAAATCACCGATCAGGTGATCTCTGAGGGCCTTTCCAGATCTGACACATGCTGATCCTCCCTGATGCCTGACTTCTTGTATATTCTGTGGCCACCCACTTCCTTGCCATTGTAGTCAAGGATTTACTAACACCCAGAGGGCACCCAGTAGTGAATGACTGACAAGCAAGAATGTAACAAGGTAGATTCAGAACAACTCAACCTAGAGTTATGAAACAGCTGCCTCTATTTCTCCAAGGTGATTAGACTTTGGAAGGCTGATGGGAAAAAAAAAAAAAGCAGTTCAGAGACACCACTAAGGAAGTGAGCTCAAGGTTTTAGCTTTCTACTTGCGGTTTATTTTCTGCCTTGAGTATCTGGGTAAGACCACCACTTGCTCCTACCCCAATACCCCAAGCTGGAAAAAGGTTCTTTGGAGTGAGATTCTTACTTTTAGATCAGTAAATACAGCCAACGTGTCCTGGAAACCATCTTGTGTTTCTCACATTCTCTGGGAATTCTTCTAAGAAATTCTGATCTCAGAGGGCTTGCAGACAATGGAACCTCTGCCCAAGGGGCTGGGAGCTTTTGGTTTCCCAAAGCCTTGTTTGGGTGGACCCATATTCTAGCATAGGAGAACAAGGCCAAGTTCACTAAACCAAGGGCTATGTCCCATCTGCTCGGGCAAGCTGTCCTTCCTGAAATGGCTGAACAATACCCAATGTGACAGGAATCCATCCATTCTTCCACCCAGCACTAACCATGGGACCCCAGAGTAGGACTAGGGGTGACTATGACCTACATCCAAGTTGCTGGTAAGTAGGCAAGCAGGGAAGAGATGAGACATGGAGATCACAAAACAGGGCATGGGGGTAGCCATAGGAGAAAGGGAACTGAAACAGAGAGAGAGGCCAGTCCATGGAGACAGGAAAAGCTCAGGAAAGAGAGGAACTTTGGTTCGGGGACATTTATAAAGAGGGACAGAAGCAGAGCAGGCCACTCAGGAAGTGAGGGAATGTGGCTTGGACTTTTCCTGGCTGGGAAAACACATAGAAAGAGCCTGTTTCCTCTGCAAGCAGAGACGTGAGGGAGCTCAGCCAGGCTGGAAGTGTCCAGAAGGCGGAGCCCCGGACTGGCTGGAAAAGAGAACTCCATCTCAGGAACCATGGTTTGCCCCGGAGAGCTTAGCACTGGGCTGAGCACACTGTGTAGGATTCAACGTGCTAAAGTGAGTCACCATGGGCCACCCCAAGAGCCTCCCAATTTGTTGCCTGCTTCCTTTCTTGCCCTCCACCCCCTCTGTTCTCCATGCCATGGCCAGAACAACCTGATAGCACTGCAGACCTTTGTCTCCTCCCTTCTTAGATGCCCTGGCTGGGCTTGCACTATGCATATCTGCTTCCCTCTCCTTACAGCTAGCCCACCAGCCCTCACGTGATCTAGCCTCTGCGCATGACCCAAGCCTCATCCGGCCATCCGGCCCGTGCCCTGCCCTTAACTGGCCTCCCTAGGTTTCTTGAACACACCAGAACATACTTTCTTTTCCTCTTAGGGAACCCTGCCCTCTGCCTAGAAAGCTTTTTTCCACAATTCACCCAACCAGCTCTTCTTTCTTTCAGATCACAGTCTCAAAGCTCCCCCTGGCCACCCCAGCTCAGGAAGGATTTATTTCCCTACTTTCACCTTGTTTCTCTCACACGCTCCATTTTTTGCCTTGACCTCACTTCTTGCAATGTGTACTGACCCACTTAATATCAGGCTTCAGCCCAAGTGCTGTGAGAAGGCAATGATCTCAGGTCTCCATTGCATCCCCAGCACGAGCATAGTCCCTGGCACATTCACGGCTCAGCACACTGTTGAACAATGGAATGAACAGGTAATGTACTTGCCTGTAAAGAGTTACTCTCCGAATTATCCCCACATCTTCCCTCTTACCAACCAGTTAAACCCATGCTATATTAAAGACATGAGGTATTAGTAACAGTTAACATCCACTGAGTGTTTTTCATGGGCCCCAGGTTTTCCTGGGTTGAGCACACTGTATGTGATTCAACATGCTAACCTGAGTCACCATGGGCCACCCTAAGAACCTCCTAATTTGTTTCCTGCTTCCTTTCTTGCCTTCATTTAACCCTCACAGCAACCTAATGAGGTCAGTCTTATTCTTTCCATTTTACAGATGAAAAACTCAAGGCTTAAGATTAACTTAGCAGTTTATCCAAGAGCTCCTGGCTAGTCAGTGTCAGGACCAGGATTTCAATCCAGGCAGCCTGACCCTTGAGCTGTGCGTGTAGCTACCTTCAGACACAAAAGGAAAAGGTCCCAAGGGCATGTCTTTGGAGAATTAACCCCTGACTCTGTGTGGTGGAAACAGAAAACCAATGAGTCTGCAATGGGTGTCTCAGCAGGCTGGGAAATGAGGTTATTTGGTGATAAATCTAACTCTTCAAAATTAGCTCTGCTCTCTGAGCCTGGGTGCCTGTGCTTCCAGAAGCCCCCCAAGGCTCTAGTCCTCTAATGACTAGGTCAGATCAAAGTCAGAGTTCCCAGTGAACACCGGCTTTCTGGAGGGACATGCCTCTTCCTGGGCAGTGAGGCCCACTGTGCAGATCAACCGCATGCCCAGGAGCCTTTGTAATGGGCTGAGCTGGCTTTGGCCACCTCTTATCAATTAGCCACATCCAGTCTAATTGACAAGAATATCTTGACAAAGGATGTTTCAATCCCATTTAAATAGACTTTCTCCACAAATCCCATAATACGTAATGAGGTTATTTTATCTAGAAAGATATCCAATGACCTGGAAAAAAAAATTGGTGTGTGTTAAAGTGAACCTACGTCTGCATTTCCACAAGCTTCTCTAAAACTTACTGATGACAGTATCTGCCTGGCTGCAGACTGTGAAGGTGTTTATTCATTCCAGAGTCCCTTTCCTGTCCCTCTGCCCTAGGAAAACACAGTGAGCTGTATGCCCAGCAGTGTAGACCACAGATCCCACACTAACTGGGCATAGGAATTCCCTGGGAAGCACTTTACAAATACAGATTTCCAGGCTCCCCCACTGAAAAGTGTGATTCAGCAGATCTGAGGTGTGGCACAGGACTCTGTATTTTCCTGGTTCTCCAGCTCTCCCTATGCAAGCAGGCCTGTGAAGCAGGGTGTGGGCATCATCGAGTAGTGGTGTGGATGCTGTTGGCATGTAGTGTCTTGCTGGGATCCAGGCCTAGCCACTCCTTTCTGTGGGATCCTTGACCATGTAACCACTCGGCCTCAGTTTCTTTATCTAGAAGAGGGGTACACAAATACACAGCCTGCTTGCTCCTTGGGTGGCTTTCAGGGATCAAGGGAGGTGGTATGAGTAAAATAATAGCAAGAATTAACATTTATCAACTGTCAGCACCAGATGAAGCACTTTGCCTGAATAACTTAGTCTTCATGAAAATTGTATGAGTGTGTTACTGTTGTTATTTTTGTTTTAAAGGTAAATAACTGAGACAGAGTTTAGGCAGCTAATCCAAAGACACCCAGCTTGGGATGTGAACTTGGGCATGAGTCACGGCCCCGGCTCTGCTACAGTCGCTCCTGGCCAGTGCTGTGTCTGTGTGAGAAGCTGTCTTAGATTCAGCTTTCCTGCTATGTCCCTCTCTGACAGCATTGGGATGTGAAGTTCTACACAGAGCAATGGTGCAGGAGGACCCCTGAACATTCAACATGGCTGCCCGGTGCCCTTCTGAGGAAGACAAGGAACAGATGGCCCTCGCAACCCTCACCTTCCTGCCAACTATTGGGGTGCAGAAGCAGGCACCAGCTTCTGCTCACAGAAAAGAAGAAAAACACAATGGCAGTAACAACTCCAATTGGGGCATGAGTTGCCATTTTGAATTGCCAAGGCTGGAGGCCAAAAATATTGAGAAGTCTTAAAACAGTGGCCCCTTAAATGTGTACATTTGACAAAGAGGAGAGGGTGCTACCATTTACTGAGCACCTACTCTGTGCAAAACTCTTTCAAGTGGTCACTTCTCTTAGCCCTCACAGTAGCCCCATGAAGGAGGACATTATCTTAGCCCATTTTACAGATGAGAAACCTGGGTCTCAGAGATACTAATGAAAGTGTCCCAGGGCCAGCAAAGAGTGGACACTGGGTCTGAATTCACATTGAACTGGTTCCAAAACCCTGCCTTTCTGAGCCACAGTGCCCCTCCAGAGAGCATGTTCATGTTCACTATGGTGGGCGGCCTTGACTCATACTTGACATGGATGTCCCAGAGATTCCCTACACACAGCTTTCAATCCTGAAGATGGAGCTCTCTGTCCCCGGGTGGGGCTGCAGCATCACAGTGCCTGTGGGAAGGCTGGGCAGACTGAAATAAAAGGGATTTCTTCCTGCTCCGTCGCTTATGCTAAGGTACATGTGCCCACCTAAGTATCAGCCAAGCCAAGGGGAAAAGCCACAATTAACTGAGCACTTACTTGGTGCCAGGAACTTGCTCATAGACGATATCATTAAAATTTTACAACAACCATGCCAGACTAGGTCTTATTTTCCTTATTTTACAGATGCAGAACTTGATGCCCAGCAAAGGGGAAAGGATAGCAGGAGCCTCGATGCACACAGGAAGAGGTGCCAGCTGGATCAGCAAGAGGCTGGTGGAGAACAAGAAGCTGCTATGAACAAATCTTTAGAAAACAGCAGGATCTCCGAGGAGAGAAAGAATTTCTCTAAAGCCAAAAGCTTCATGAGATGGAAGGGGATGTCCTGTCTCCTATATTATATCCTCATCATGGTCTCAATGAACCCACTTAGAAGACACCCATGCATGAGCATCGACAGTGACTTCCCGAGGCTGGACGGCGATCCTTCCCGCTGCAGAAGGCAGGGTGCTGAGCACTGTGCTGCGGCTTTCTGTGCACCATCTTCATTTGGTGCATTTTGAGGGGTCATTCATTCTATCAACATCTCATTATAGAAGGCAGAGTTCAGAGAAATTAGGATGGCTGCCCAAGGTCACCCAACAACTCCGAGAAAGAGTTGACATTCAAACCTAGGCCCCTGAGCCTGAGCTTTCCACATGACACTGTAGCATCTTTCAACAATCAGAGGAGAATCTAAGCAAGTCAATTATTGTAGGTGTGTGGCTTCCCATGCCCCATGGGAGAGGAAGGGTACATACTGCCTTATAAGAAGTTCTATCAGTACATGTGTGACAGAGAGGTTACCATTCCCTGAGGTTGCCTATAGGACAATTGCACTAGGTCAGACCCAAAAAACTGGAACTACACTTTATAGAGGGCACTGGAGAAAGTAGATGGCTTCTGAAGGCTACAAATGAATCCCAGCCCTGCTCAGACCAGAAATCTGGTCAAATCTGCTCCTTAGACTGGGGGAGTAGAGAACCTGAGGGCCAGATAGGTACCATGGGTGAACCATCCCCCTGGTCTGGACTTAAAGACCTGATTTTGATATCAAAACGTTAAGAACCTCCCTCAATACTTAACTACATCCAAATTCTGGCTATGCCACATAATGTCCTATCATCCAGGAAGAAGCATCACACCTGGCTTCTTGCTTGGGCTTTCATCCACTTAAAGGAATCCACAGCATCATGGCCATCATGACGTCACATGAGGTTTATTTAGGTTTGAGGTCTGTTTCCTATCATGAAAGTCCATCTACCAGCACCTACCAGACGGCTAAAAGGAAGCAAAAGACACTCTGGGTGCAGGCAGGAGCTGATGTCAAGGGGAATCCCTTCTGCAGGATAACTAAGAGATCCACACAAAACAGATGGAGCCAATTTAATATCTCTCCCAGCAAAGGAGTCGTATTAGGAAAGCAAGGACAGAGCAGAAGCATTAGTATAAATTACTCTGAGTGTTCATAAAGGCTTGCTGCTCAACACTCCCCGGAGGCTAAAGAATTGTTTGCTCCAGCCTCTCAGACCCAAAGCATGCAAATTAATAGCATGATTTATCAAGAGGTATTTTTCATTGGTGTTCTTGAACCAGGTTTCTTTAAGTATTTGGGTTCATCTATCTAGCATGTGCCTGGCTGAGTACTGCTACTATTATGCAAAATGCATCATAAATCCAACATTTAAGAGAGGTTTATTTAAGCCAGTCTAGAGCATCCAGGGTCCAAGCTCATTACCATGAACACAACTAATTCCTGGCAGGGTATGGGGCAGTGGAAGCCAGTCCATTGCATCTGTAAGCCACTGAATGGTCACAGTCTCTGTGGGTGGGGTGTGGGGATGGGAGGAGGACCAAGAGACCTTTCTCCCACTCCAGAGCCTGCCATCCCTGGTTCAGCCTCTGCTTTGAGGTTGCCATATCTTTGCTCAAGCTATTCCTTCCTCCTGGCACCCCCTTCCTACCCCCTACATCTTTCTCTTCCCAAACTAAACAGCTTTAGGCCCACTAAAGCTTTTCCTGATCATCCAAGGCAAGGCCCACCCTCTGGCCTCTCTGGAGGAAGGAGCCTACAAAGGAAGCCTACGAAGGAGGGTAGGCAAGGAGGCTGGATGTGAGCCTGCAGACCCTGGGCCCAGGCCCTCCTCCCTTTGGAACCTCAGTCTCTTCATTTGGATAAGATGATTTCAAAATTCCTTTTGGGAAAACGTTGAATTGAGTTCTCATGCCTTGGAACTCCTGCTCTCTGTTTTCTGTTATATGAGGCCATGAGTTCCATGAGGATGTAAGCTGCTCCCCTTCCTCACATCCTCCCCAGCACCCAGCACAGCGTGTCTGGAAAACAGCAAATGCTGTGAAAAGATGAAAGGGAGGAGAAAGGAGAGAAGAGGAAAAGAAGGGAGGAAGGAGGGGAGCCACTCAGCTAAGTGAGGACCTCACTGATAAGTCATCAACCATTCTAGACAAAACAAATTATCATCATGGCCACTCCTTTGAGGACGAAATGCGACATCTGCCTTAAATATTGAAAATAATAACCATATGTATGGAAGACTTACAATAGTCACAACCTCACTGCTGGGGAGGGGAGGTGACCTGATCCCCAATTTCACAGAAGAAGAAACTGGTTCAGAGAGGTGCAGCAACAAACTCAAGGTCACATAGAAAGAGACAGAGCCAGGGTTTCAGGCACTTCCATTGAACCACTGGGCTACCTATTGTACATTTGTTTCCAGAAGGCAGAAGCAGCCTGGCATGTGTGAAATCCCTAGGGCATAAGGGAGCCCAGGCTGCCCTTCTCTAGCCATAGTCCTCCTCCTGCACCAACTGCACCTGACCAGGTTCCCAAGCACTGACTCCAGGGCAGGACCTTGGTCAGACCCTCATCACTGCTCACCAGGCTGTGGCTCCAGGCAGAGCCATCTTGGCTTCACAGCCTGGGTTTAGGCTGATTAAAAGAAACATCTAAATGACAGAGTATCATATCATTCCAGCTATAGTAATCGCCCCAAAGAGATCAGCCACAAGATGTGGGTTTAACCAGGTGCAGATATAAGAGAGGACAGTGGGGTTGGAGCAGGGGTAAGGAGGTATTAACATTTGTTGAAATGTTCACCTACAACACGCAGGCATGTACTCTAGGTCATCCCAGGCACTCTGAATGTGCGACTTTTGTGTAAGTTTCATAATGACCATAGGAGGAAAGATGATTATCCCATTCCACAGATGAGGAAATTGAGGCCACACAGCTGGAAGGAAATGAAGCTAGGACTCAACCCTAGACCCACCCAACTCTGAAGCTTGGGCTAGGGGCTGAGCCTGTTCCCTTAGCTGGGTTAGTGCATGGCACTAATGAGATTGGGGTCTGCGTGTGGGGCCCACATTATCTGAGATGAGAATGTGCTTTTATAAACTGAACTCTAAACAATCACTTTTTTTGTTTTTGCTTTTGCACAGAACAAATTTCTCTCCTTTGGCCATGGCCTGAGGGCCAGTTTCATGGTGTGAATGCACACCCTTAGTGCCACAGAGACAGAGCAGATGGGGTGGCTGGCTGAAGGCAGGCCTTCACGACTGTTCAGGACAAGATGGAGGCCAAAACTCAGACTTCGGCAGTTGTCTAACTCTTTTTCCTGCCTCCGAGACCGTCAGACTGTCACCTAGATGCACGCTCACGTATCTGCAGCGCTGCCTGGCTGTGTGCCCTGAGCTCAGTTTCCTCATCTGTGAAAGGAGGATGATGATACTTAACTCACACATCTGCAGTGGGGATGAAATGAAATAACGTATGTGCTGCATTCAGCAAGTACCTGGCCCATTCCAGGGGCTCAGTAATGGTAGCCATTATTCTGATTATTGTCATCATCTTTCAACTTCACACCCACCAGACCCTGGTGGACTCAGCAGATGAGCAGACACGACCACTGTGGGAGCCACTGAATTGCCCCAGGCCCCAGAATGGAACCTGGCACCAGCTGGAGCAGCGCAGCCTTGCTGTCCAGCCCTGCTCCTGGGCAGGTCAGCTCAGAACCTTCTCCGCCCACTCTCTGAAAACTGCCTAGTATATCAGCAGCTGAGTCACCACTGTGTGCCAGAAAGGAAGCCACTCATACACTGCATAGTGCAAAAACCCCACCCCTCCAATTTCTGTTTTGTTAGACAGAATGTCACTGGTGAGGGCCTGCATCCACTCTGTCACCCCTAAACAAGGGAGCCTAAGTAAAGCCCAGAGAAGCTGGGCTGGAGCTTTTGAAGAAGCATAGAATCCTAGGCTCAACACCCCAAATCGATTCAGAAGGGCTGGAGGATTTGGGACCAGGCCCTAGGAAAGAGGGAAGCTCTCATCTTCTTGTCGAGAGGAGGCAGACAAGCTTCCGGCTGGCACTTTGAGGGAGAGAGCAGCTTCATTAGGAAGATTATTGGTTTGGGAAGTGATTAAATAGAATTGAGAAGACAGGGCGTGGGTGGTTATTGGTGTGGCCAAGGCTTCCAGAAAGAAGAAACTGTTTCATATAATGAGAGGGAGGAATACAGATCGGCAGGGGCATTTGGCAGGAAAAGGGCAAGAAGCAATTTGATAGGAGAAAGAGAAAGCCAGCCTCAGCTCCAACATGTGACTGTCCCCAGGACCCTTCAAATCTTCCCTAAAATGAAAGTGCTCTGAATGTCTCAACCAGAACTGCAGGAGGGAATGGTTTTCTTGCCAGCATTGACCTGGGGCAAAACATGGCCCACAAGCCTCAGCCAGACACAGAGGAGACGGTGACACGTGCCCCAGAAGGTGCTGAGCTCCCACGAAGGCTGACAATGTCCCATGGCATAAGGGCAGGGAGGAGGTGAGTCAGGAGAACCCCAGCAGCCATCAGGTTTGTACAAGGATCCAGGGCTGACGCTCCTGCAGGTCACTGGCTAGCAAAAGACAGCCAGCCATGAGAAGGAGCCGAAAAACATAAAAAGAACCAAAAAAAAAATCAAACTCAATAAGCCAAATAATCCCCACACTTTCTCCTTTTAACCAGTCCCCAAAACACCCTTTTCAAGTAAGAGAACACTGGCCCAATGTTCAGCTTTCCTGCAGGTAAAACGGATTTTAATTAAAAAGTAAATTACAGTTTGGGTGCACCTGGTAATGTGTGCAATGGCCTTAAGCCAATTAAGAAGAGGTTTCCCTTTTATCCTCTCCTTCACCAGGATGAATGTATTGCTTGGCTTTTACAGAAAGAAGAAAGAGAAAAAGCAAAAAGCAACAAGACATCTTCACAAGAGACCCCACCTCCCGGGTCAGGAGATGAGGCGGGATGTCAGGACTGCGCGTCACAGTAGCCGGGCCTCCTGTGCGCAGGACAAATGGGCACCGTGGTCCCCTTGCAGGCTGCTGCCTTCCTTCGGGACTCCTGCTGCATTAGCAAAGTCAATGAAGGGGAGAAGAAAGGGAGGCGCAATCCCAGCCAACCTTTCCCTAACAGCTCTTTCCTAAAAACCACCTTCTGATGCCTTGTGCCTTGTTAGAAATGGAAAGGGCTATGTCAGCAGCAAAGAACTTGAGGCTTGGACCAGCTGGCTCCCTGGAAACCCAAAAGGGATGGGGTGGCCTCTCTTGCCGCCGGCTTCAGGAAGGAAGGAAGGAAAGAAGGAAGGGCAGCATCACAGGTCAGCCAGGGAAAAAACAAAGCCAGCCAAGAGGGCGGCTCGGGTTTCCCGGCCAGCAGCACCCCAGCAGACACATAGGTTTGGCTGGGAACTGGCTGTGGGCAGACACGATCCCACTGGAGAAAAATGTGAATCTGGACATTTGTTTAGCTGAGTGGCGGTGATGGCAAAGGAAGGCTCCAGCCCTGCAGCCGTGGCATGGGGCCAGCTCTCAGGAGCTTACTGAGCCACCCTGGTCTGCTGGATCTAGAGAGCCCTGAGTCGAGGCCCACCTGTCACCATACTCTAGGTTTGACCAGGACTAGAAGATAACAGACAGCAGACTACTTGGCTGGGCTATATGGCTTGCTCACTGGCTTGCTCATTTCAAGTAGTGATTTTCAAATTCCGTCATTTAATGTGTATCCAAATAAACTCCTATGCAAACCTCAATATATAATACAGATGGAATGGAGCTGCTCTGGATGAGGTGGGGTTGAGGTGGGAGTTTCTATCCCTGTCCTACCCATTGGGCTTCTAGCCTCTGGAACCCTGCCAGGGTACCCCATGGGCATGGCAGGCCATCATCAGAAACCTTGAAGATTAGACCTGGGCTTTGGGACTGACACCCGGAGCTCCTTGTGAGGAGGGGCAGTGAAAAAGCAGGTACAATTAAGATTAATTGATAACCTGTCTCTTTCTGAATAAACGATTAAGCCCATTCCTGTGTGCTCTGAGGCCATGCCAACAGACAATTGTATAAATCAATGTGCTAAGCCCTGGAATGCTCAAGAGCTAATTTCCACATTTTCACTCTATTTCAGTGAGGAGAGAGCCCTGGGAGCAGGGGTTGTGAAGAATGTGGCTTGAACATTCTTTAGTCAACCTCTGAGTTGCGACTCAGTGAGTTCGCCTATAAAATGCCTTCACAAAACCTGAAAACTCAACAAAAGATGGCCCCGACCCCTCGGTGTGGTGGCTTCCTGTAGGATGAGAGGAAGGCCAGGTGGAGGGAGTCTGGACGGTGGAAAGTTCTGTATTAATCAACTTGAGACAAAAAAGCAAAACGGAAATTGAGTTAAAGAGACAGATATCTCTGTGAAACAGACTCTCTTTCACAATCATTTTGACCCTGGGGTTGCCACTAACTCACCATTGTGACCTTTGGCCTGTCACATTCCACGTTTGGGTCCAGGTTTCCCAGTCTGTTCCCAAGATGCAAACCCTTGGTGAAATACCTCGGCAGACCCAGGGCAAACCTCATGTGTTCTCAATCCCACAGCAAGGAAGGTGCCATCTTATTTCTTCTCCCTCCCCCCACCCCCGAAGACTAGTCCTGGGTCCTTCTTATCAAATTTGCTTTCGTAAGACCGTCCCTGAGACATAGCCATGAACATCCCAGGCTTCTCATGTTTCCCGGCTTTTGCCCAGACTCTTCCTCCACTTAAAATCCCTCCCTTCTGCATCCTGCTACTGAACTCTTCTTCCTCATTTTTCCAGTGCAAATGTCTACAGTTCTGTGGCCAGGTAGCTCAGCCACCGGAGTTGTAGATTAATGAGACCTCCACACAGAAATACAATTCGAAATACTTAACAACTGGAACAGATGGGCACTGCCCTGGCAGAACACCCAACCAATCTGAACAGATGTTGGTCAAGACAACCCATATGGTCATGCCGGCATGTTCCAGTGACCATTGGCCCTGCCCACACCAAGGGTCATCACACCATAGCAGGGCTGTCTCCATCCCTAACTCACTCCTGGGCTCAGCAGGGATTAGGGCAGAGGGTGGGCAGCTCTTTACCTGCTGTGAGGCATCTCCAAGGGCAGCTCTATAGCCACAGGATCCAGGGTTATTTCTAACCTACCCTGGACTGGGCAATGGCATTGTGACTTCTGTAATCTCCACCCTCCTCCGGTACAAGGGCACTTTAGTGAAAGGATGCCAAGAATTGTGTCATCCTCCACGGTGCCACCGTGAAGCCTGCTTCACAGCTCCCTGCGGCTGCTGGAGAGAGGGAGACAGTGTGTGTTGATAAGGACAATTTATGTGCTGCATGTGTTTTGTCTATTTGCTGGTGTCCCTAGAGAAGCCGGCTTGCTGAGCCAAGGGTGCAGCAGCCAGAGAGACTTCCAAAGACATGAGACAAAAGTGCCCTGAGGCCTGAGGTGGGGCAGGGCTGGAGTAGGGGCCCAGACAGCACTGCCCATGCTGGTGTTGTTGAGTATAAGCACAGAGCAGAAGAGGAGGCCAGTACAACAGGCAGGACTCACAGAATCACCAAGGAGCACTGGCTCTGGCCAATGTGACAGATTCATTTTCATCCGGGTACAAAAAGACTCTAAACAGAGCCAGGTGCTGGTCATGTGTGATTCCTGCCTTCTGGGGATGCCTGCCAGGATTTTCTGCTTCCCTCACCGACCTGTAATAGCTACTGCATTTCCTGCTATTTTTGAGGTAAACACTGATCCAAGCAAGGACAGGGGCACGCTACAGTGAGACCCCAGCTGACCTCCCCTCCTCCTCCCCTGCCCCTTCCCCATGACATCCCCAGCCCTTGGCAGGACTTGGTCACCTGCTGCACTCACAGAGCAGGGCTGCTGAAGGGTACAGCTTGTTATTAATTCAACAGGGGCTGCCGAGTGGGCACTATATCCCGCCTGGCTCCTGCTACCCACTCCTGGCTAAGCTCACAGATGAAGAGAAATTCTCCATCCAGGGACCTAAATAGAATGCATGTGGCTGTTTCATCTTTAGCAGGACAGAAGCAGCCAGGCAGGGAGAGGTTATGCTTATTCCTAAAAAGGTTGGTCGCTCCCCACATGCTGAGAGCCTTTTTTCTTTGAGACCCACAGGTGACCAGCCATTCATATTCAACATCTAATTATTGAAAGGCCACCAGATTTCAGGCATCTGGTATACCAGATAGGGAGCTAAAGAGGACAAAGTCCCTGACCCCAGGATGTTTATAGTTTACTGGAAGAGAAAGACAACAAATGAGTAATCTAGTAATTTCCTAGTATACATGTGGTTCCATGTATACTGTGTATTAGGAAAAACCGAGCAGAGGCAGTGGGAAAGAGTAGAATGGGCTGCTAGGGAAAGCCTCCCTGGAGAGGTGACATCTGGGGAAGAGGGCTGAACAAAGTGAAGAGGGCATTCCCGAAAGAGGAAAGAACAGGCAAAAGCTCTGAAGCAGGAACAAAGCTGATGTGTTTAAGAACAACACAAGCTGATGGGTCAGAGCAGAATGAGAGGCTTCAGAGAGTGGAGGGAGAAAAGGGCAGGGAGCCGGGCATGGCCAGGAGGCAAAGGGCCTTTGTTCCCAATCATTCACTGCCCCTCCCTGTAAGAGGGCTATGCATGCCTGTCCGTTGCTCTGTGGCTTGCAGTGCTATCCAGTAGGGGATTCTGTGTCCCATCCCACAGTGACAACGAGTGACTGTCTCACTTGCTTGGACCACTGGAATAGGAGCAGAAGTGATAAACATGCACCAATTTGAGAAGCTTTAAGAGCCATTACAACTTACAGCTATTGTTCTCTTTTCCTCTGCCACAAGATGGAAATGATAG
This sequence comes from Nomascus leucogenys, assembly GCF_006542625.1. NCBI lineage: Eukaryota > Metazoa > Chordata > Mammalia > Primates > Hylobatidae > Nomascus > Nomascus leucogenys. The sequence continues at coordinate 72,529,334 of NC_044395.1, forward strand.
CTGCTCCCTCAGCCCAGATCCTGGATTGTAGATATCATGTGAAGCAGCGCAGACTTTCAATGTGCACTAGAAATACACATTGAGGGCTAAAAGCCTTTGTGATGTTGCTCCAGCATAACTTGGCAGAAACTAACCAACACAGCCTTTCAGGCCTCATCAAAGGTGATGCAACTTATTCTTCCTACAATTAGTAATCATTACAGGGCTTTGGGAATTAAGCATTTTTCAAAGACTACTCCAGTTGTTGAGTGAAGAACGGACCCACATCAGCTGCACCTCTTTCTCCAACTCCTCACCACAGCCACAGAGCACAGCCACTGCCACACACACCCCACAGAAGTGGTTATCATGGTCCTGCAGAGAGGAAGATTTAAGATTTCCCTGAACCATCCTATTATCCCCCATGCTATTTTTATATCCCAAACTGAGAGGCATGGGACTCTAAGTCCTGCCGACACTCAACTCAGGAAGGTCGTCCATGTGCTCTTCCATAAAAACCATGAGGGCCAGCAAAGCCTGGTGCTTTCCAGCTCTTTCCTGAGAAGTTACACTCAATTTGGTCCTTTAATGAGGTTTTTCCACAGCAGCACAGAACCAGTCTCCTGCTGAGTTACGGGTCAGGGAGGACAAAGCCAATTCCACCCTGGTTTCCCATTTCTGGCAAGATCATCCTGGGGCTATTTCTCAAGGCAGCTGGTCTTTCTAGATGCTAGCCCTCTATGTGCACACTTATATCTCATAATGGATGGTGACCTATCAGATGCCTTTGGGTCCTCCAGAGCAACTCACCAGTGCCAAGTACATAGGAGGAGCTCAATTCATACATTCTGAATGAATGAATAAATGTAGACCATCTGAATCCATAGGTGAAAATAAAATCCATGGGGTAAAAAGGTTTCTAGCTCTGTTTCTGGCTGGAAAGGGCATGAAAGCTGAGTTTAATCAATAAAGAAGAGTTGTGGCTACTAAATTCCTCTCCACCTGGCCCCAGCAAAGGACACATTTACATCTCATTCCCCAAATGTAGGACATCAAAAGACCAGAGGTCCTATGAGACGCCACTTCTTCAAATGAAGACATTTTGAAGAACACACACGAAGATATTTCCAAAGCCCTGACCACGAAAATGCTTAAAGCTTCAGCTCCTTTTAGAAAAGCAAAAATCAAACCAGAGAATTACAGCACTATTGGCCAGTAATGGTTAAGCTCACATGATGTGCAAGGCATTCACTGGGCTAGGAGGCAGAAATAAAGAAATAGCCCTGTCTGCAAGGAGCAGATGATCTCAATATCATTATAAGGCCCAAATAAATGAATTATGGTCTTAGACAAGTCAACGGCTCCCCACAAGATGAAAGCACAAGGTCACACTCAATGAAATAGAGATGAACCGAATTCTTGTGAGGACATAGGAATTCGAAAAGGAATGGCATCATGAGCTGGGCTGGCTAGAGACAGATTTAAGCTTTGAAAACTGTGGCCAAGCAGAAAAGAGATAAGAGGACATATGGAGAGAAGTAAAAAGGGGAAGTAGAAGAAGCGGCCCCTGAGATTCTAGGGAACTTGGTTCCAAACGGTAGGACAAGTGGGCCAGCGGCAATAAAATTAAAGCAAAATGTCCTTCCAGCAGCTGGGGACAGGAAGCTCGAGGATAGATACTGACCTATGCCAGGAAAGGCCTGGAAGTTATGTCCAGGGAAGAAGATAAATAAATAAACAACACCTTGCAAACACAAGGGGACAGTTTGTATTTTAGAGTCTTGGAAAAGTAAATCAAAGTAAACAGGAACCTTGGAGCCATCAGGTTACTGATGGAAAGCTGATGGGAGATGCCATAAGAGAAATGGGTTCCTGTTCTCCAGTGCATTTCAACTGGCCACATTCTCAGCAGTGAATAATGTAGGCAGAGCTCAGAGGAGCACGTCTGAACGTAAGGACAGAGAGGCGAGTCTTCAGTGAAACACCCACAGAGAGCTGTTTGCCCCATGAGATTCCTGAGGAGTGTAGACAGCAAAGAAGCAAACCCAATGAGCCACAGTGTAAATTATTCCTATTAGTCAGCACTATCTTATAAGCACACATACACATAAAGCACTTCTGCTGCAGACTGAAGTATGATGGTTGTCTCAAGAGAAAGAGCTTATACAATTGAGGTGGACACTGAACTACGTACTTTTTTCATGAAACACTATTTTCACTTAAAAGAACAACTGATGAACAAATCATAATTATTCATACTTGGGAATCTGGTGAACTTTTCTCAAAGTCTTGTCACTCCAAGGAAAATAACTGATAATATTTTTCCCCAGTGATAAAATTCAAGCTCTTAAGCAAAAGTTATAATTTTGGAAAACTTGCCTCTACCACTATGAGCTTGACGGCTTCCCAACACCTAAAGGCTTCTGATGATATCAATGGTAATATTAATGGAAGTGATTTTTCACACTGTATAATAAAATGTGTCCACATTTAGAAGATCTGCCTAACTCTGTGAGCCTATCCTTTCCAAATGACTAATGTATAGTACTGCAAAATCATGCTTGGATAAAAGATACAAGCAAAGTACAAGACAGACCACAGATTTTGATGTAACAGAATACAAAACATTTACTGATGTGGTTTCAGATTTCACTCTAACTTCTAGAAAGTTATCACTTGTCCAGTTTGGGTGTAGTATCAAAGAAGAATATCCATAATTATCTGAAAATATTAAAATACTCCTTCTTTTTCCATCTGCATATCTCTGTGAAGAAAAATCTTTTTTTTTTTTTTTTCGAGATGGAGTTTTGCTCTAATTGCCCAGGCTGGAGTACAATGGCGAGATCTCAGCTCACCACAGCCTCTGTATCCCAGGTTCAAACTATTTTCCTGCCTCAGCCTCTGGAGTAGCTGGGATTACAGGCATGCACCACCATGCCCGGCTAATTTTGCATTTTTAGTAGAGATGGGGTTTCTTTCATGTTGGTCAGGCTGGTCTTGAACTCCTGACCTCAGGTGATCCACCCACCTCGGCCTCCCAAAGTGCTGGGATTACAGCCATGAGCCACCACGCCCGGCCGAAAAATCTCTTTCACACTTCAACCAAAACAACATATCACAACAGGCTGAATGCAGAAGTAAATGTGAGACTCCATTTTTCTTCTAACAAGCCAGGTGTCAAAAAGATTTGTGAAAATAGAAGACAAGGCCACTCTTCTCAATAAGCTTTTTTTTTGCTGTTGCTTTGGAAACTGCAATAGACCGAATGTTTGTGGTGCCCCAACCCACACACAAAAAAAGTCACATGCTAAAACCCTAACCCAGGGAGGTGGGGCCTTCGGGAGGTGATTTGGTCATGAGGGTAGAGCCCTCATGGGTGGGATTTGTATCCTTATGAAAGAGAGTCTAGAGAGCTTTCTTATCTCTTCCACCATGTTAGGATGGAACAAGAAGATGGTGGTCTGTGAACCCGGCAGTGGGCCCTTACCAAATGCTGAATCTGCTGGCCCCTTGATCTTGGACTTTCCAGCCTCCAGAACTGTGAAAAATAAATTTCTATTGTTTATAAGCCATGCCATCTAGGGTATTTTATTATAGCCTAGTCTGAATGGACTAAAACAAATTGTACCAAGAGTCTGTAGTTCTTTTTCACAAAAAGTATGCTACTTATGTTAATTTATGTAATCAGGTTTATTATTGCCATTGTTAAAAAAAATTAATAATTATTTTGAAATTTTCTCAGTTTAAATTTCTATTGTGGCAAATACTATAACCTACAGCAACAAAAGCTCTCTTGGAGTTTTCATTAATTTTTACAAGCATAAAGGAGTCCTAAGACCAAAAAGTTTGAAAACTTCTGGCTTAAACTATAGCTAAAAGATAGGAAATTCTACTTGTTCAGGGCCCAGCATCCATAACTAGACCCAGTTTCAGCCTCTGTGAAGTGAGATCTTCCCTGTTGACAGGCAGAAACCACCAGGAACCCTTTTGCTTAGGCTGTAGTCAGGACATAGTTGATCTTTAAAAAAAAAATGAAATGTTTCAGCATTTATATTTAGCTGGTATGCACTGGTTCCACCATATCAGTTCTTAAAATACTGAAATAGGCCGGGCATGGTAGCTCATGCCTGTAATCATAGCACTTTGGGAGGCCGAGGTGGCAGATCACCTGAGGTCAGGAGTTTGAGACCAGCCTGGCCAACATGGTTAAACACCATCTCTACTAAAAATACAAAAAAAAAAAAAAAAAAAGCTAGGTGTGGTGGCAGGCGTCTGTAATCCCAGCTACTCAGGAGGCTGAGGCAGGAGAATCACTTGAACCTGGGAGGCGGAGGGTGCAGTGAGTCGAGATAGTGCCAAAGCACTCCAGCCTGGCAACAAGAGTGAAACCCCATCTCAAAATAAATAAATTAATTAATTAATTAACTCAAATTTCCTCCCATTTTAGAAAAAGCTGCTTTCCCAAGTTACTTGAGAGATGCTTCCAGCACCCATTATCCTGACCCCTCCTCCAGTATCCAAACCTTCCCCAAGAGCCAGCAACGAAACAGTTACTGCCTGGAACAGCACTTTGCTCTAGCACTATATGACTGGTTCTGACTGGACACTGACAAATGCCACGTTAGCTGTTTATATATTTGAATATCAGCCTTCACTGGCTCACTTTCTCAGAAATGAGAAAACTTGGAGGCAATTTGAGACTTGGGCAGAAAGGGGAATCATTCCACAGAGTTGAGCACTGGCTGGAAATGCCATGATTCCCATGTCAGTATGCCACGCAGGCTGACCCCATCAGCAAAGCAGGCTTCCCTCCAAGGAATTTGTTACACACCAAATCAGTGAAGACTGCATCCCAGCTTTTCTGCAGGTTGCTAATGAGCAGTGAGCATATCCAAACCTCAATCTAGGAGGAAGCACCCTGGAGCTCAGCCTAGGATTTGAATACAGGAGCTTTGCAGGACCATCAATAGTCAAGCACAGAAAATACCCTACAACAGGAAAAGCTGAAGTTGATGTTTTACATGGAATGCCCTCACCAATGCTGTTTCAAAAGTTATATCCTACAGAAGTAAGACCAGTCATCAACATCAAAACCAACCTGTAACAAGGAAAATTAATGGGCAATATTTCCCCTTGACTTTCCCTGGTAGGTGCTCAAACTTAAAGAAGAGGGAAAAGTCAACAGTTGGTAAAGCCCACCCCATCTCTAGCCCCCACCCTTTCATTTCATGAACCTCTTCTATGGTCCAAAGAATAATAAGAATGCAAAATATAGAAATCTGAAAGGAAAGAGAGAGGCAGGGGGAGAAAGGAAACCTTTCCACTAATTCACTAAGAGTGGCATGTCTCTACCAATAAATTACAAAATAGGCATGCTGTTTCCAACTTCCACACTTTTATACACACAAGTCCTTCTGCTTCAGGCTCCTAACCCTTTCCCCAACTTTCTGCAGTTGAAATCTACCCCATCTTTCAGTGCTCAGTTCAAATACTTCTTTCTCCATGAAAACTTCCCCAAACCTACACACCCATCTGCTCAGCTGGAAGTGAGCCATACCCCCTTCCTGGTTTCATCCCCACCAACCTTCCATCACACTTTCTTGTCCTTTTCTTATGGCACTAGTCACTTTTCACCTTGGGAATGGATTACTTCTGTCCATGTCTTCACTCCCCTGTTGGACTGTGAGCTTTTTGTAGGCAGAACTACATCTCCCCCTTTGCATGCCTCCAGTCACCTAGCAAAGAATCTGACCATTTAGTGAGTACTATTTAAATGTCTGTTGACTAAACCAATGGATGCATGGACAAATGAAAAGAAGAAAGGAAGAGTAGGAGGGAGGGAAGGAATAATGTTACGCCTTGATTCCTGTGAAGTGAGTCAATTCTTGCCTCTGTCTACTAGTCATGAATTCTCTCCCTAGAGCAGACAGATGCTGGGCTCCACAGTATCCTTTTCTTCCTTATCACTCAGCATCCTAACCAATCTCATCCTCTTCCCAAATCTGGATGAAGACTCAGGGATGCTGTTAAGCAAGAAGAGGCTTATCCAGGTCAGCTCCAGGCTCAGAGGAAATATTTAGCTCTGTTTCCTCTATCCATAGAGGAATACTGCAAACGGGTAATCTGGCTCCACTGTGGATCTCAAACGCCAGCTCCTGCATTTATTGAGAGTGACTTGTGATTTGTACTTTGCCACTCTACCTTTTGATGAGAACAGATGTTATTTGTTTCTAACTCCCAGACATCTGGAACTGAGGAAATTCCCAATACCCAGTTAATTACCATCGAACAATCAGTGCCCATTACAACTCTACTAAAAAGGCCTGTTTTTGCCCAGGCCTGATGAAGCAGGATCAGTTGCACCAGCAAGCAGAGTGACTGAAGTCAAAGCTGGCACAGTACACTAAGCCCTATCTTGGGAAAGATTGCACACAAGGAATCCCTATGCATAGAATCACCTTCCCAACTGATAGAAGAAAATAAACTGACTCTGAAACCCAGACAAAAGGGATAATGTGTTTGGACCGTGCTGGTTAGCTGTCTGCCCCTCCCCCTGATGACCCCCATAGGAGTGGAGGGAGAAGCCAGGAAGGAAAGGGGGCTGCGTTACTTTGCAACTTGAGTCTCCTGCCACAGACTAGTGAGGAAGTGGGGGGAGAAGTGGCTAACTCTAGCATTTATTCAAGAATAGAAGCACATTTATGAAACCAACAGATCCTTCTTGCTTCTCTGAATAAACAAGATCAAGAGCTGTAAAGAAAAAAACCAAAACAGAAAAACAAAAATACAAGCAATCTCCTTTGCCAAAGGTAACAAATGCCCACATTCCAAGAGCATCTTCACAGTTTGCCATATTGCTAAAAATGACTCCCAAATACGAATCCAAAGGAAAACACTACACCATGTCTCCCCTTTTGCTGTTCAGCAGGCGTGGGAAACTGTTAGCTCCAAACTCTTAAGAGCTTCAACCACGAGAGGCATTCAGCAGTTTTAGGGTTTTTTTTTTAAGGTCTTTAAACAGCTGATTTGTACAAGACTCACAGTCTTGCTGAATGCTAATGACAGCCCAGCCCTTCTGGGGAGAGTGACACAGTTTGTCTATCGCCCCTCACTCCCAAGAGAGCCACTGAGCACCACATAAGCCAGGAGCTTCACAGACCTGATCCTGAGTTGGCTGCTCACAAAAATTCCCAACAACCTACTCTCAAATTTGTAGCCCAGATAGTCCATGGAAGGGAAAGGGAGAGCAGTCATATGTTTTGTAGAATTGTCGGTGCCTGGAAAGAGAGTCCACATAGGCAATCACAACACCCACTGCGTCCAGAGGTGCAGAACCTGAGCCAGCCATTAAAGGAGTATGAGAGGCCCTGCAAAGAATCCAGATCTGAGGTTACGCAGACCTAGGTCCTACTCCTGGCTCTGCCACTTGCTACCTTTATGACTTCACCTAGGAGTGATATTCAAATTTGTAATAACCAATGCAGCATGGACATGTGGCAGACACTGCTGTGTGTTCACTAAAACCCACCTCCCTTTCTTCCAGGGAAACAAAGTAGACTACATTTCCCAGCTTCCCTTGCAGTCAGGGGCTGCTACATGGCTGATTCTGTGAATAAAATGTGGTGGAAATTAGGTGCTCCATATCTAGTCCTGGCTCATGGGCACCTCCATGCTCTTTCCATGTTCTCTCTCTCCCCGTATCTGCCGATTGCACACAAGGGGTCATGCAGAAAGCGACAGGGCCCAAGCCTTTGTCCTTGGATGGAAGGAAGACTGCAGGCCCACAAGGAACTTCCACATTGCTTGTTGGGTAAGTGAGGGATATTTTCATTGTACTGGTTAAAGCCACTAGTTGGAAGTTGACATTAAAGTTAACTTTCCTTACTCTACCTATATTAGGCACCAACCAATCAGAAGGACACTGGCTGTTCTGCTGCATCAGTGCAACAGGGATATACTAGTGAGATATCACTCCCAACTTGCTTTTGAATCTGTTTCCTCATTGATAAAATGAGCATGTTACTGTCTGCTCAACAAGGATGCTGTGAAGATTGACTGGAATCTTGTACAGTCACCCACCGCATAACGACATTCGGTCAATGACAGAACACATGTACAATGGTGGTCCCGTAAGATTACAATGGAGCCCAAAAATTCCTATTGGCTAGTAACATCACAGCCATCCTGATGTTACAGCACAATGCATTCCTCAGGTGTTTGTGGTGATGCTTATGTAAACAAACCTACTGCACTGCCAGTCATATAAAAGTATAGAACATAAAATTATGTACAGTACATAATCATTGATAATGATAATCAACAACTATGTTACCAGTTTATGTATTTGCTATATTATATTTTTGCTATTATTTTAGAATATATTCCTTCTACTTAATTTTTTTAAGTTAACTGTAAGACAGTCTCAGATAGATCCTTCCCCAGATATTCAAGAAGAAGGCATTATTATCACAGGAGATGACAGCTCTATGCATGTTATTGCCCAATGGGACAAGATGTGGAGGTGGAAGACAGTGATATTGATGATCCTGACTCTGTAGGCCTAGGCTAGCGTATGTGTGTGTGTGTGTATGTGTGTGTGTGTTAGTTTTTAAGTATTTTTAAGGCCTTCTTAAGGCTTTGTAAGGCTTAAAAGCTAAGACACACATACACACATTATTAGGCAATATTATCATTGTGCAAACTTTATGAAATTTGCACAACAATAATACCGTGTTAACAATGCATTTCTCACAACATATCCCCATCATTATGTGATACATGACTGTATAGATAAAGCATCTAGCACAATCCTTGGCTCATGGTTGACTTTACTGGATGAGCCTCACTGCGTTCCTTCTTATCCATGTTTCTCAGGCTCCTCATTTGTAAATGCAAATTATTCCAATCACATCCTTCCAATTTTATAGGCAAGTGGGGAGGGAGACCATGACAGCCTCAATTTCTCTTCCTACTTTACATCTCCAACTACAGTCATTCTGCCCACAAGGAAAGCAGCCCCCCAGTGAGATCTGCTGTCATTTTAAAACAACTTTATGGAAATGCTTCCTCCTGGGTGAATGTATGTGGTTAAAGGAGGCTGAGATAGTAATAGAAGTGCATTTTCTTTAGTGCCAGATGGAAATACAATGAGCCCAGCCATACAGATGTGCTCCCATACCCTTTGAAGGGACAAAAATACACACATGATCAGGTTTGGGTCCCGAGAACACACCTATAATCTTGAAAGCCAATACCCAACTGTGATTAGATGTTATGAAGATTTAAGGATTTCGAGTTTGATGTAACACAGTCCTCAAGATCAGACCACAGAGTCAATTCCTATCCCAACACATGCTGACTGAGTGACCCCAGATACATGATTTAATGTTTCTGTGCCTCAATTTTATAATAGAAAAAGGGGATGATAATAATAGTATATCTTAGTTTGTTGCTGTGAAGATAAAGTGAGATAATTTGTGCATAGCATTTAGCATGGTACCTGGCATGTAATAAAACTCAGTAAATGCTAGCTATTAATGTCTGTGTGGCACAAACCAGAAAAACTTTTCAGCAAGTTAAGGAGATTCCTATTTCTCTAAGCGAGTCCCTAGAAACATCGTCAATCTGTCTCTGGCAGGCGTTTTTTCTATTTAATGACTCTAAAGAGACAGAAAAGCTTTAATCAATGCCCGGAAGTGAAATGCTAAGAAATTATATGCACGGTTACGAAAAAAAAATCAAAGATGTTTCCCACACATTGTCCAGCAGATAAAAACATATTGACATGCTGTTCCTGCAAGGAAGTGGACTGAGTTTTCTAGATAATGTTTGAGCAATTCATCCTTCCCGCAACTGTCCTCCACTTTCCAGGCAAATAATACCTCCAGCCAAATAAGGGATTCACTCCCTCAAGTTCCTACCATGGCTCCCTGGCAGAACCATGCTCCCTCACCTTACCCCTACACACAGCACACGCCCTGGGTCTGGCACGAGCTCAAAACAACTTTCAGTTATGAAAAAGGGTATAAACCACAGTTCCTTCTTAGAAAACCAGAAAGATGGTGAGAAACAGTAGGAACATCCTTCATATAAAAATCCCACCACTCCCCAAAGCACATTTGGGAGTTCCAACTCTTTGAAAAGCCAAAACACAGGAAAGGGGCTGATTTATTAGGCAGTCTGGGGCCCATACTGAAAATTTTTTGACATATCTTCAAAGTACAAAGAGAAGGCAAGATATTCAGTCAACTTAACCAAGTCATTTCCTTCTTAAGGCCTCTGGTTACCTTTCTTGTAGATAAAATGCTAAGGGTCAGACCAGAACAGAGGACGCCCATGCTTCGCATTGTTTTATTGTTGTTGTTTTTTTTGTTTGTTTTTGTCTGTCTCCCAGGCTGGAGTGCAGTGGCGCAATCTCGCTCACTGCAAGCTCCGCCTCCCCGGTTCACGCCATTCTCCTGCCTCAGCCTCCCCAGTAGCTGGGACTACAGGCACCCCCCTACGCTCGGCTAATTTTTTGTATTTTTAGTGGAGACAGGGTTTCACCGTGTTAGCCAGGATGGTCTCGATATCCTGACCTCGTGATCCGCCCGCCTCGGCCTCCCGCTTCGTTTTAAGTCTGTCCAATGCAGCTCCCTTTAGGCAAGACGTACAGTCTTTACTTCTCTACAGGTTATACCTGTGCCCTGTTCTGTCATAACAAACTCATACGACCCATGTATGTTGCCTGCCTAGCATTTGAGTTTGTGGACCTTGGAATAGAGGGTCTCAAGCTATTCTTGGTACTTTGTCAGCTCATGAGTCTAAAAAAATCTATGAGGTGAGAAGCCCATACTAAATCCTTTCCTCAGTTTTCCCAGTTTCTGAAAGGTACTATGAAGCTTGGCCTTCCTTCTCTGTGAACACACACTGATGTTAACAAAGGGGCTATAAGATGCATGAGGAACTTTGTTCCTTTTTGTCCACATGTCCAAATGTTAGCAAGATGCTAGCCAGACCGCATCTAATTTTTTTTTCTACCATTTCCAGAGGCTTCTTGTAAGTGATTGTCACCCTTTAAAAATTTCCAGGCTTAAGCCCAACCTGGTGGCTCATGCCCCTAATCCGAATGCTTTGTTAGGCAGAGGCAGGAGAATGGCTTGAGGCCAGGAGTTTGAGACCAGCCTGGGTAACATAGCAAGACTCCATTTCTACCAAAACAATAAAATAAACTAAAATAAAATAAAAATTTCCAGCCTTTCTCAATTGCACTGTCAAGTTCCAAGATGACCCTTGGAACATAAAATTTTCATATGAGCCTCATGCTCATTGGAACATGATTCCCCTGCCTTGCATTTGGCTTTTCAAAGAATTGGTCTTCATGTTTGTACTTTGTGGATTCATAGAGATTTAGATGACGGACGCTTTTCTCTTGCTTCTCAGCTCCTCTCTGCTTTGCTAGGCTACACAGTAGATTCTCCGTTTTGGAATTGAAAGTAGTTTTCACTCTGTGCCAGACTGTGTGTATGTGCATTTGTGTATCTATACATGAGAGAGAGGAGAAAGCACAGTTTTTTTTTAGAAGAATGTCAGGTCCAGGTGGCCACAGTTCATTGGTATCTGTGCTTCCTGTCCAGAGGGACCTCACTCCAGAAGCCTTAAATGCAGAAATGCTCTCCTCCATCCACTAAAGTTGGAAAAGCACTAGCCTGAGTCAGTTCTTAATATTAACAACCACACATTATTTTTTAAGCTTTATTGATATATAATTTTCATATCATAACAGCGACCCACTTAAAAGGTACAATTCAATGGTTTTTAGTTGATTCACAGAGCTGTGCACTCATTACCACAATCTAATTTTAGAACATTTTCATCACTCCCAAAAGAAACCCTGTACCCACTAGCAGTCATTCCCTATTTCCCATCCCCACACTCAGACCCAGCCCTGGGCAACCTCTAATCTACTTTCTGTCTCTATAGACTTCTCTGTTCATACAAATCAAATGATATAATATTTTGTGTCTGACTTCTTTCACTTAGTATAATGTTTTCAAGATTTATCCATGTTGTAGCATGTGCCAGTATTTTGTTCCTTTTTATGGCTGAATAAATATATCATTCCATAGATATACCATATTTCGTTTATCCATTCATCAGTTGATAGATATTTGGATGATTTCCACTTTTTGCCATTATAAATAATATTGCTATAACCATTTGTGTACAAGTTTTTGTGTAGATATGTGTTTTCAATTATCTTGGGCATATATATATATAAATACATATAATATATATGTATATAATCTATATACATATCTACACAGATACAAAATATACATATGTATGTGTGTGTATATATATAATCTCCAAGAATGAATATATGTGTATATATACACAAAATATACATATATGTGTGTATATATATAATCTCCAAGAATGAATATATATATACATATTTTATATATACATATTATATATATATTCATTCCTAGAATTGAAATTACCTGGTCACATAAACTTTAAGCTTAAAATTTTGAGGAACTCCCAAAATGTTTTCCAAAGTGATGGCACCATTTTACATTTTGCTATGATCTGAATGTTTATTTTGCCCCAAAATTCATATGTTGAAATCTAATCACCAAGGTGATGTCTTTAGAAGGTGGGGCCCTAGGGAGGTGGATAGGTCATGAGGCCTTTGTCCTCATGAATGGAATTAGAGCATTTTTATAAAGAGGGCTCAGGGAGCTAGTTAGCCCCTTTTATCATGCGAAGACACAGCAAGAAGTCAGGAGGCTGCAACCCAGAAGAGAGACTTCACCAGACAGAACCCCATCAAGCTGGCACCCTGATCTTGGACTTCCCACCCTCCAAAACTATGAGAAATTTCTATTGTTTAAAAGCTACCCAGTTTTGTTTATTTTGTTATGGCAGCCAAGATGAACTAAGACACATTCTCTTCAGCAGTGTATGAGGATTCCAACTTCTCCACATCCTCACCAACACTCATTATCCTAGTGGGTGTGAAGCCATATCTCATTGTGGTTTTGATCTACATTTCCCAAATGGCTAATTATGTCCATCATCATTTCATGTGGTTATTGAACATTTGTATATCTTCTTCAGAGAATTTGTCTATTGAGATGTTTTGCCTATTTTTTAATTGCATCATTTATCACCTTTACTATTGAGTTTTTGTAAATTCTGGATATTAACCCCTTACCAGATAAATGACTCCCAAATATTTTCCCCAATTCACTGGATTATCATTTCAAGAGAATACTCATTGAATAGTATTCTTTGATATACAAAGCTTTAAATTTGATCAAATCCAATTTATCCATTTTTTTTGGTCACTGTGCTTTTGGTGTCATACCTAAGGGGCCTTTGCCTAACCTAAAGTCACAAAGATTTAGGTTTGTCTTCTTCTAAGAGTTTTAAGATTTTACCTCTTATATTTAGTTCTATGATCCATTTTGAGTTACTTTTTGTGGCTAGAGTGAGATGGGGGACAACTTTATTCTTAACATATAGATATCCAGTTGTTCCAGCACTGTGTGTTAAAAGACTGTTCCTTTCCCCTTTAAATTGTTTGAGCATCCTTATCAAAATAAAATTGGCCATAAATGTAAGGACTTAATTCTGAACTCAATTCTATTCTGTTGATCAATGTGTCTGTCCTCATGCCTGTATCACACTGCCTTAATTACTGTAGCTTCATAGTATATTTTCAGATCAAAAAATGTGAGTTGTTCATTTTGTTTTTGTTTTTCAAGATTATTTGGCTAGCCTGTACACCTTAAATTTCCATCAGAATTTTAACACAAGCCTGTCAATTTCTGTGTAAAAGCCAGCTGGGATTTTGATAAAGATATCTGAAGTATTGCCATCTTAACAATATTAAGTCTTGCAGTCCATGAACATGATATGACTTCCCTTTTATTTAGGTCTTCTTTAATTTTTTCAACAACGTTTTGTAGTTTTCAGAGTACAAGTTCTGCACTTTTTTCTTAATTTCTTCCTAAGCATTTTATTCTTTTTGATTATATTATACATGATTTTTTAGTTTGTTTTCAGATTGCCCACTGATAGTGATAGAAATACAATTTGTTTTTTTATATTGATCTTGTATCCTGTAACCTCACTGAACTCACTTACTATTTCTAACTGATTTTTAGTGGATTCCCTAGGATACATGATTATGTCATCTGCAAACAGAGATAGCTTTACTTTCTTTAAAACCTCTGGTATAATATTAAATAGGAGTGATGACAGCAGATATGCTTCCATTGTTCCTGATATTGAATGATCTTAATGGTCATTCAGTCTTTGACCATTAAGTATGATGTTAGTTGTGGATTCTTTTGCAAGTGTTCTTCATCAGGTTGTTGAAGTTCTCTTCAATTGCTAGTTTATTGAGTGTTTTCATCCAGAAAGGGTAGATTTTGTCAAATGCTTTTTCTGCATCTTTTGAGATGATCATGTGCTTTTTATACTTCATCAATATTTTATGTGTAACATTAATTTTTAGATGTTAAACCAACCAGGAATTCTTAGAATAAATCCCACTCATTATGGTGCATGGTCCTGATTATATGTTGCTGAATTCAGTTTGCTACTGCTTTGTTATAGATTCTTGTTTCTATATTCATAGGAGATATGGTCTGAGGTTTTCTTTCATTATGACATTTTTGTCTGGTTTTGATATCAGGGTAACACTAGCTTCATAAAATGAGTTGACAAGTGTTCCTTTCTCTTCTATCTTTCAGAAGAGTTTATGATTGTTATAGATTATTACAGATTATAGTAATTTGTTATAGATTACTGCAACCTTAAGAAACTGCAAAAAGAAGAGCAAACTAAACCTAAAGCAAGCAGAAGAAACGTAAGGATTAGCATTGAAATAAATGGAGAATAGAAAGCCAATAGAGAAGATCAACAAAACCAAAAGTTGGTTCTTTGAAAAGGTCAATAAAATGGACAGAACTTTAGATAGACTGACAAATGCAAAAAGAATACTCAAATTATTGGCCAGGCACGGTGGCTCATGCCTGTAATCCCAGCACTTTGGGAGGCTGATTATATATATACATATAATCAATAATCAATACCAGATTATAAACTGGTATTGATTCTTCCTTAAATGTTTAGTAGAAGTTACCCAGTAAAGCCATTTGGACCTGGGCTTTTCTTTGAGAATTTTTTAAATCACTAATCAATCTCTTTACTTGTTAAGAGGCCTATTTATATGTTCTATTTCTTCTGTTGTTCACTTAGGTAGTTTGTGTCAGTCTAAGAATTGGTACATTTTATATAAGTTGCCTAATAATTTTTTGGTATATCATTTTATTATAATCCTTTATTTCTAAGGTCAGTTGCAATGTCCTCCCTTTCATCCCTAATTTTAATAATTTGAGAATTTTTTTTTTTTTTTTTTTTTGAGATGGAATCTCACTCTGTCACCCAGGCTGGAGTGCAGTGGTGCGATCTTGGCTCACTGTAAGCTCCACCTCCCGGGTTCATGGTATTCTCCTGCCTCAGCCTCCCGAGTAGCTGGGACTACAGGTGCCCGCCACCACACCTGGATAATTTTTTGTATTTTTAATAGAGACGGAGTTTCACCGTGTTAGCCAGGATGGTCTCGATCTCCTGACCTCGTGATCCGCCCGCCTCAGCCTCCCAAAGTGCTGGGATTACAGGCGTGAGCCACCGTGCCTGGCCAATAATTTGAGTATTCTTTTTGCATTTGTCAGTCTATCTAAAGTTCTGTCCATTTTATTGACCTTTTCAAAGAACCAACTTTTGGTTTTGTTGATCTTCTCTATTGGCTTTCTATTCTCCATTTATTTCAATGCTAATCCTTACGTTTCTTCTGCTTGCTTTAGGTTTAGTTTGCTCTTCTTTTTGCAGTTTCTTAAGGTTGCAGTAATCTATAACAAATTACTATAATCTGTAATAATCTATAACAAATTATAACTGTAATCTATAACAAATTACTATAAACCCAATGGCTTAAAACAACAGAAACTTATTCTCTAACAATTCTGGAGGCCAGAAGTCCAAAATCAGTCTTACTTGAGGCAAAATCAAGGTGTCAGCAGGGCTATACTTCTTTGCAGGCTCTAGAGGAGAATCTGTTCCTTGTTTCTTCCAGCTCCTGGTAGCTGCCAGCATTCCTTGATTTGTGATTGCATCACTCCAAAATCAGCCTTCATTTTCATGTGTGTGTAACCTTCCTCTGCTTCTCTCTTAGGAAGTTACTGATGATCAAATTTAGGGCCCATCTGAATAATCCAGGATAAACCCATCATCTCAAAACCTTAACTAATTCACATTTGCAAAGAGTCTTTTTTCAAATAAAATATTTACTAGTTCCAGGGATTGGAACATGGATATCTTTTGGAGAAATTTTGTCAACCTATCACAGCTAGATTATTATTTTTTCTTTTTCAATATAGACATTTATAGTTATACATTTCCCTTTAAATACTGCTTCATCTGCATAAGTTTTGTATGTTGTGTTTTCATTTTCATTCACCTCAAAATAGTTTGTAATTTCCCTTTTAATTTCTTCCTCTATCCCTTGGTTATTTAGGAGTATGTTATCTAATATCCATGTATTTTTTAATTTTCTAGATTTCCTGCTGTTATTGGTTCTAATTACATTTCACATGGCCAGAGAATGTACTTTGTTCATTTCAAAGGATGAGTTCGATCCTTTGAAATTTACTGAGGCTTGTTTTATGGCCTAGTGTATGCTCTATTCTGGATAATTTTCCATATATGCTTTAAAAAATGTGTATTCTGCTGTTATTAAATGGAGTGAATTATAAGTGTCTATTAGGTCTAATTGGTTTACACTTTTGTTCAAGTCTTCTATATCATCATTAGTACATCTGCCTAATTGTTCTACCCATTATTTAAAGAAAGTTTGGAAGTCTCCAGCTATTAATGTTGAATTGTCTATTTCTCTGTTAAGTTTTTCCATTTTTTGCTTCATGTATTTAGGGGTCTGTGGTTAAGGTGCATATGTGTTTATAATTTCTATATCCTCCTTATGGATTGATCCTTTTGTCATTATAAAATTTTGCTCTTTATCTCTAGTAACTTTTCTGTGTTTTAGTGTCAATTTTGTCTGATATTAAATATAGCCACTCCAGATTTCTTACAATTACTGTTTGCTTTGTGTATCTTTCTTCATCCTTTCTCTTTCAAATTATTTATATCTTTGAATCAAAAGTGTGTCTCCTGTAGACAGCGTGTAGTTGCATCTTGTGTTTTCATCCAATCTGACAATCTCAACATTCTAATTGGATCATTTAATCCATTCATATTTAATGTCAATATTAATATAGTTGGGTTTATATCTGAAATTTTACTTTTTGTTTTCTATCTCATATATTTTTTGTTCCTCCTTTTCTCCTTCCTTATGCACTAAGTCAATATTTTCTTATACAACATTTTAATTTCCTTAATAATTTTTAACATTTCTTTTTTCCCAGCTTTACTAAAGTATAATTTACCAATAAAAATTATCTATATTTACAGTGTATGATGTGATGCTTTGATATATGAATACATTGTAAAGCAATTCAATCAAGTTAACATATTCATCACCTCACATACTTATCTTTTTTGTGATAAGAACATTTAGAATATCTTTAACTCTACTTCTTGAGTTATTTTCTTAGTCGTTCGTCTGAAGCCTACAATATACCTCTTGACTCATCCAAGTCCATTAACTTAATTCTAGTGAAATATAGAAAATTTAGTCCTATACAATTCTATTCCCTCCTCCATATTTTTGTGCTTCCTGTTAATATATATTACATTTCTATATAAGCTCAGCAGTACAATAATTTGCATATTTTTTATACAATTCCTTTCTAAATCAGTTAAGAGAAGAAAGGTGGAGAAATATACAAATACGTTGCTTTTTATTATGGCTTATATAATTACCTTTAGTGGTGCTCTTTTTCTCTTCTGTGAATTTGAATTACTGTCCTGTATGACTCACATTCAGCCTGAAGAACAATCTGTAGTATTTCTTGTAAGGTGGACCTGATAAAAACAAATTCTGTTTTTGTTTTTCTGGTAATGACTTTATTTTGTATTCATTTTGTCTTCAACTATTCTTTTGAAGAATAGTTTTGCTGTGTAATGATTCTTGGTTAACTTTTTTTTTTTCTTTCAGCACTTTGAATATATCATTCCACTGCCTTTTGTCCTCCATTGTTTCTGACGAGAATTCAGCTGCTAATCTTGTCAGTATTCTCTTGTAGGTGATAAGTGGTCTTTCTGTTACTGCTTCTAAGATTTTCTCTCTCTTTAGCTTTCAAAATTTAAACTATGATGTGTCTGGATGTGGCTTTGTTTTTATCCTATATGAACCTTGTTGAGCTTCTTGGATATAAAGATTAATATTCTTTCTCAAATTTAGGGAGTATTTGGCTGTTATTTCTTCATATATTTTTTGGTTTCTTTCTTCTTTCATTCAAGTATTCCCATTAAACATAACATTGCTGTATTTAATGGTGTTCCATGTTTTTCTAAAGCTCTGCATATCTTTATTCATTTTTTTCTCTTTTTTTCAGATGTGGTAATCTCTATTGATCCATCTTCAAATTTGCTGATACTTTCTTCTGCCAGCTCAAATATATTTTTAAGTGCCCCAGAGATTTTTTCATTTCTTATATGTTTCAAGTCCAGAATTTCCACTTAACTATTTTCATAACTTCTATCTTTTTATTGGTATTACCTATTGGTAAGACATTTTCATGATGCCTTTAATTTTTTCAGCATAGTTTCCTTTAGTTCTTTGAACAAATACATAATAGCTACTTTGCTGTCTTTTTCTGGTAAGTCTCCCATCCAGGTCCCCTGAAAGACAATTTCTGTGATCTGCTTTGATGTCTCTTAAATTTCTGTTGAAAACCAGACATTTTAGATACTATATTTTAGACACTTTGAATACTGATTAATCCCCCACCCAAGGACTTCTTGCTGTTGCATTTTATACTTGTTTACCGCATTGGATGGGCTACTTCAGTGAAGTCCTTTTCCCCCAACAGTGTGTAGTCTCTCATATTACTTCTTGAAGGTGAAACCTTAGGCATGTGCACAATGTCCTGATTCTCCCTATCAAACCCCCTAGGATGACAGTGATTTTAGCAGAGCTCCTTTTAACTGTCTCTATTGCTTATCTCCCTGTTACATTTCTGGCTGGACTGCCCGATTGGTTTCACCTCCAGCTGTTAGCCTCCACTAGTCACTACCTGATTGCTCTATTGCTTTCAACTGTGCCCTTAGGCGTAAATTGCTCCACAGTCTGATCCAATTAAATTTGGGTTTGGGGGTTTTTTTGGCAGGGATTTTCTTTGAGGCCAGTTTTTGAGGCTTTCTTTGACCATAGGAAATGTCTCTTTCTTTGATTATGTCTGTTAAACTACAGTAAGTCCTCACTTAACATTATCCATAGATTCTTGGAAACTGTGACTTTAAGCAAAATATAACATATAACAAAACCTGTTTTTTTCTCATCAATGTTATAACAAAACAACATTGAAGGAAATGACGTTATTTGAGGACCTGCCTGATTTGCTTAAAGTCACAGTTTCTAAGAACCTATTAACAGCATTACTGTGTTGATAGGAGAACTTACTGTGCTAGGTCGCCTAGCTGGCCTACTCTGTTTGTTTTGTTGCTATTATGGAGCTACTAACCTCCTCTTAAATGCTCAGAAATTGCTTTTATGCTTGGACCTCCTCATACTCCATTCCAAATAAAGTCAAAAGCTACAAATCTCTGTGTTCCTACAACCTGCCCCTATCCCTGGGCAGAATATCTATACCACTGCTCTGGAATTGTGAGTAGGAATAGCAGCCTAATTCTTTCTCTCAGAGTGACATCCCTGCTGTATGAGTAGGGTGCTGGGTGGAGATGGTAGTCACTGATCCTCTTGAATTGTTTCTCCTGTTATGAAACCTCCACCCTATATGTGAGCCAGGGATAGGGGCAATGAGGTCCTAGTATTCTCAACATAGGGTAAAGCTTCCACCCTGTAAGTAGGGGCAGCCCCAGACCACTCAACCATGCTCTGCAACACAGAGCTGGGAGACATGAGAAATCCTGGTGGCCTGGCCCTTCTGGGAGAAAAATATAGCCCTAGAGTGGAAGTTGTGGGAAAGGAGCACCCCATCTTCTTGTCCATATCTGTCCAGAGGAGAGCTTCTGTTTTATTGAGCTGGAATTGGGGGAGGAAGGGCGATCATGGCTCAAATGTCCCAGACTCTTGTTATTACTAAAATTTAGTAGATTTTCTTGAATATGTGTTTCTTCATTTTATGTATGTCATCAGGGCAATTTCCAGGGACTTTAGATGGGTGTTTTTTTAATAATTTTTACCAGTTATGTTGTTTCACTGGGCAAAGGACCCACAGAGCTCCTCACACTGCCATTCCAGTTCTTCCCTAACCCCCTGTGATTTGCACTGCAAAAAAAGAGAGAATCATTTAGAGAACAGCTGGCTCTATTGATCAGTGCTCTGTTTACTTCACTTTGACCATATTTTCTGAATTAAAAATAAGGGTGTGTGGTCTGGCAAGAGCTTTGTGCTGCTTCCAGGTACAGGAGTCAAAATGGGTGGTAAACTTTGGAAATACTAGAATTTATGATTCATTTACATGGTTTCTAGGGAAAATAGATCAGAATATTTAAAATTGGGTTGTCCCATATAATCTGAGAATATTAAATTGCTAAAAACTCTGCTTATCCTGGAAAGTTCAAAGGGACTATTGGCTGGTACAAAGTCTTCTTTGAAAGGAGGCAGTTCTAAGTTATGTCTTCCCATCATCTATTTCAATTTGTGTTTGGTGCTTCTCCCAAGACAATCAATTTAATTCTAATGAGAATTCAACATGGAGAAAACTGGGCTGTAAACAAATAATACCCAACAGCCAAGACTAAGTGTTGCCACATAAGAACCATCCTCCAAGGCTGTAAACAGACTGTTTTGCTCCAACACTGGCTCAGTTACCACCTCAGCATTCTGAATCTAGAGAGTTTAATACATCTGAGCAGATTTCTCAGCTAAAGCCTAACTGTATGGATGTGGCCAAAGGGAGTGTGGCCTGCCAAAGGTGGGGGAATGTATAGGGCTTTCTCTGAGACTTCATTCCCATATTTTCCTAAAATTAAACTTTGAAGTCTCCAAGGAAATCTAGTTTTGAAATGATACACAGCACCCACCCCCTCAACCATCAGAGCAACATACCCTCCCTGGAAATATGCATCTGCCTAATTGCTTGAGATTGTGTCCAAACTGAATATTCATAATCTTCACGTTGTCACAAAGGCTATATTTTTAAATGTTTCCATTCCATATTTAAAACTCATTTTCTCTCCTTAAAAAGATCTATGGATTTTATTGGATCCAGTGTTATTTGAGACATCTGGCTAGCTGGGGACTGCATGGACTAAGGTCTCCTGAGAGGGGAAAAGGGGGACAGAAATTACTGAAATCAGAGTTATTGCAAAGTATAACATTTGCTGTCATAAAGTAAATAAATGTATCTTACGCATATATGTGTAACCAGTTGCCATGATCTAAATGTCTGTATCCCTTCCCCAAATCCATATGTTGAAATCCTAACCCCTAAGTTGATGGAATTAGGAGGTAGGGCTTTTGGGAGGTGATAAGGCCATGAGGGTGGACCCTCATGAATGGGATTACTGTTCTTATGAAAGGAACCTCAGAAAGCTGTCTTATCTATTCTACCATGTGAAACACAAAGGTGCCATCTATGAGCAAGAAACTGGGCCCTCACCAAACACAGAATCTGCTATGTCTTAATTTTGGACTTCCCAGCCTCCAGAACTTTGAGGAAATAAGTGTCTGTTATTAATACACCACACAGTTTACAGTATTTTGTAATAGCAGCCCAAATAGACTAAGATATCACTTTTCAAAGATTGTGTTGGTTTGGTTGGTAAGTTAAAAATCCCTTAAGAGCATTATTGAATGTCTTATTCTCCTTCATTGTGCATGATCTCCATCAGTGGCACTGTGCTGACCACGCCATCCACACAGCTGGGTCTCAGTTTCAGAATCAGTGAAGTGAGGCGGGTTTACTATTCAGGTAGCCCATTCCTGATCCCACACTGCTGGGGAGTGGGGAAGGACAGGGTGGACAAGCAATCTGCATCCAGCCCTAGACACCCAGGCAGCTTCTGGCAACACCAGTAAGAGGCAGCACCAGGATTTGAGGCAAGTCCAAGTGACTCCAGACCCTGCCTGGCACCAAGTCTGCATGGTGGAGGGAAGGGTGATGTGGATCAGAATGCAGCCTTAGCAACCAGAATGCAGAGCACCATTTCAGAGCTTTGAGAAGCTTCCTGGATTTTGCTCCTGTTTTCTCAAACTGGCAAAACCCAAAAGGCAAAGAGAAAGAGATTAGGAATTTGGGAAGCTTTTCTGCCCCAGGGAAGAATCAGCCTCAATGACAGTTTGGTATTAACTAGCTCAGCCATGCAGGGAGGCATAATTAGTTTCCCAGCCCATAGCTTCATTCCACTGGTCCCCCACACCCCAAAGCCTACACAATCTGTTTGAAATGAAAAGGAAAATAAAATCACTGCTCTCCTCAGTTGACCCACTGTCTATTGCTCCCAGCCGTGAGCAAAAGGTGAGACAGCCATCTGTCTGCCGTGGTAAAAAAAAAAGAATGGAATAGTCCTTTTTAAATGACATTTTCAATTTTTCCCCTATGTCTATTATGCCCTCTTCCACCCTACTGCCCAAATGACTCTTTTCAAATTGAAAATATCAGAGAATAATAGGAAAAGAAAAATCATAGTTGTCTGAGGCTCCAGCTAATAGGCTGTGCTGTCCCTGTCCCGACAGGCAGAGTCTGAGGAGGAACTTTTACTGTGTCCGTTTCCTGCCTGGGGAAAGTGGAGAAGGGCCTGCAGTGCCAAACTCAGACCCACACCCATGGGTGGGCAATTCCCCAGGTGGCCAGCAGATAACTTGGAGTTCCAGGCTGCCCAGCTTGACACCTGGGCCATCTCCTTGAGGGATTTCCACAGGCAAGCAAGAAACACCCTCTTCTGACCTCGGGGTTGCCCTCTCTCAGCTCCCTCTCCTCACTGTAGACCTTTCCTGACACCTCTCTCCTGGTGCGAAACAGCAAGTCCTAACTTGCCAGACCACCAGCCACTGCCACCCTGAAGACACAGGTGGTGGAGTCCATTCTGAGGTTCTCACAGGCCTCGGGGTGAACAGGAGGCCCTCTGTTTCTGCTTCAGAGGGAAAGCCAGAGGCCAACTTCCCTTTACCTCTGGGGTCCCAAGCACTCTGTTTCCTTTCTTGGAAATGAAGCTATGCTTTCTCCTTTCTAGTGACTCTTCAGGTGTCAGTTAAAATGACTTCAATGCTGTCTCTCCTCTTGAAGCAGAAATGTCCTGCTTACCTGCATGTTTTTTCGTGCAGTTTACTTTTTACCTTCTGCACCCACTAGATTGTTTTAGTTTGAAAGTGACCACAAGTGACAGCTTTATTAAAATGAAGACATCGGGGGTCCCTTGAAGGCTTCAGGCTTCTCTCACCAGCTGATCCCTGGGAGAGCTCAGTGTGGAAAGCACACTGCACACACGCTCATGTGCACACACACACACCACTGAGCTTCAGCTTCCCTTGGATTAATCTTGACACAGTAGTGTCAGCTATGAGGTGCTATGAGAGAGACCCCAGAAGCATGAGCGTTCCTGTCCCTGACCCAAAAAGCACAGCATAGAACAGCCTCTCAGAAGCCATCCCCAAAGCCAGAATGAAAACCAGCTCTTCTGTCCCTGGGCTTCCCTTCCAGACAGCCTTAAAGCCAGAGGTCTGGATGTGAATCCTAGCACCACCTCTTACTGAGAGGTTTTAGGCAGCTGGTTTATTTATTCATGTGTTCACTCAACAAACTCCTACCTAGCCCCTACTGTACACCTGGCACTGTGTGACAAACTGGAAAACAGGAAAAACAGGACCCAGTCTCCACCTTTAAGTAACCCACAGTCTAATGAGAAAAGCAGACTAATAATTACAGGACAGTATGATTTTCTCATCTGTAAAACGGGGCTAATTATCTCACAGCCTTATTTTAAGTATTAAATAATATGAAGTGGATTAAACAGTGCTAAACGTCTGGTTCATGGCTGATAAATGTGAATTTTCTCTCTTTTTTCCTCTCCTTGACATAAAATATCTGCCCCTCCTCTATCTGAATCATCATTCTGGTTTGAGGGGCTGAGAAGATGCTCTGTTCCCAGATACGGAGGCAGCATCACTAGGAGCTGTTGGACCTGAAGTCAGGCTCTGGTCAGCAGGCCAGGGAGAGGAGACCCCATCCAAGGGAGACCCTGAAAAGCTGCCTACCTCTTTGTCCGATAAGCACCTCGTTTCATCTGAGAACAAACAAGTCAGGATTTTCCTTCCTGGTGCACATGTTTCTTCTGAAGTTGAGGGAAGTAACTGGATGTAGAGGAAAATTGTCTAGACTTCAAGTCAGGATCCCTAGACCCTATCCAGGGCCTCCAGGACCCAGTAGAGGGTCCTCAGGGTAGTCATCAAGTTGCATTGGGTCTTGGATCCTTCAGCAAACAGTTTGAGGGTGAGGATGCTGATGTTATCTGCAACTCTAACATGTTCTGATTCTAACTAGAGAGCCTTCAGACAAGAGCCTTCACCAGTGGGATATGATGTGAGAACTGCAAAAGTAGGAAGGTTTACCCTTCTTTGCTGATATATGAGGAAAGAGAAAGCAACTGCGCTGAGCTGCGCACCACAACACTAGAAGTTTCCACTATTGACCAGAGTGAAAGAAGACATTTAATTTTCTATTTACAAAAATCAATGCATACTTTCTGTGTTTCTAAAGTAATTACAAACTCGAAAATACTTATGCCTATTTTGCTAAAAACAGCTGGCTCTTGTTGAAAAATAAGCAAAACTCACAATTGTTCCATTTTGGTAAATAAAATAATTATTTTTATTGTTTCATTAAGACAAGTATCTTAACAAGTGACGAAAATAACCCCTGTTAATCAAGAAATAGTTTATTGCCTGGGAAGTTTCAGAATGATTTGCTACAATTCTCTCTAGGAAAGAAGCAAAACCATCCCTCAGTTTTCTGCTATCATTAGAAAGAAATCTTTTTTAAAAACACTTTAAATAGATAAGTGCTATAAAAAAGTATAGAATGTACCTTCCCAATGTGAACTACATCTATCTCTGAATTGTAAAGAATGTATATCAAAATTATATCATGCAACAAAATGCACATTTTGTAGAGGGGGAAGAAAGAAAAGATTAAATTGAATCTTCCTGACAATTGTCTTAAATCACACCTTCCTGCCTACAATTGAAATTATAAGTCACATTGCTTTGAGTTAAATCAAATTCATCCTGGCAGGAAGATAAGCTGATGTGGCTTCAATCTGGTTTGAAAGTTGAGTTAGAAGAAAGGGAAAAATCTCTCCTCAAGAAGACACTCTCCACCAAGGAGCTAGGAAATGAGACTAACCCACCAGGTAATCGGACACCCTGCATGACTCTTCCACCAGCCAAGGTTTCAACCAACACAGCACATTCCTGGCATTGTCTGCTGCCCACTGCAATGCCAAGTTTCTACAAAAGGTTTTACAAAGCAAATCTATAAAGGTTTTACAAAACAAATATTTCTCCACAAAAAAGGGCAGGCCCCCAGTCTGGAGGGCTCAGAACTTCAGAGCAGCGGTCAGTGACACTAAGACGCCCTGGAGCAGATCTTCCAACATGTCTCAGCTGAGATGTGACCAGCGTTAGTCTGGGCTCCCCTGGAGCCTAACTTATGACCATCCCAGGCTTGACTTATGTGGGAAAGTCCCAACTAATTGCAATGAAATGGGGCTAAATCTGATATACTAGGTATTACAACCAGAAAACATATTCCTGACTGTATTTTCTATGTGAGCTTCAACAAGGATGAAGGAAAGAGGGAATGAAGGAAGACTGAAAAAGGGAACATGTTGTCCCCGGTAGCTCCTACCTGATACACAGGGTGGGGGTGTTTGCCTGTCTCTTTTTTTTTTTTGAGACAGAGTCTTGCTCTGTTACCCAGGCTTGAGTACAATGGGGCAATCTCGGCTCACTGCAACCTCCGCCTCCCAGGTTCAAGCAATTCTCCTGCCTCAGCCTCCTGAGTAGCCAGGATTACAGGCACCTGCCACCAGGCCCAGCTAATTTTTGTATTTTTTTAGTAGAGACAGGATTTCACCATGTTGGTCAGGTTGGTCTCAAACTCCTGAACTGATGATCCGCCCACCTCGGCCTCCCAAAGTACTGGGATTACAGGCGTGAGCCGCAGCACCTGGCCGATTATCTTCATTTCTATGCTTGGGGAAACTGAGGCACTGCAAGTGAAGAGACTTGCCCAAGGTCACCCAAACTGTAAATAGCAGCACTGATTCTCATGACTGCCTGCACACTCTTTTCCACCACACTCGCTGAGACACTCAGGCTTCCCTCTTGAAAGTAATTGTTGGTTTTATTTCATAACTAAACTTGCCCTCTCCAAATCTTTCTTACTCCACTCCCTTAAGTCCTCCTCATTCTTCAAAGATATATCACTAGTTCCTATTCCTCCATGAAGCCTATTCTGACAATTCGCTCTTCTGGAATTCAGTTTTAACCCTCATTACATGAGTTAGCTTGCAAAAGATCCTTAACTGCTTCTTGTTTTGTCTTCTCAGCCCAATTATGAGCTCTTCAAAGAAAAGGAGCATGTCGCATGTGTTTTATCATTTCCCACCATACCTGGCACAATGCCGAGCCCGAGAGGTACCCAGAAAGCAGCCACAGAACAGCCTGCATTGATGCCTCTCTGCTCACTCCCTCTGGTAGCTCCCCAGTCCTTCCAGAGCATTCCATCTGCAGTGGCCTTTGAGGCTGCACAACCAGCTTCCTAACCAGCCCCTCTCTGGCTTCTTCCCCTACCCCCTTTTCCCACCATCACCCTGCTCTAGCCACATTGGCCACTGTTTCTCAAACACTTCAGGCACACTCCTGCCACAGGGGCTTTGCACTGGCTGTTCCCTCTGCCTGGCACTCTCTTCCTCTAAAATACACATGGTGCACACCTCACCTTCTTCAAGTCTTTGCTTATAGCAGAGCCCCTGACCACCTCCTCGTTTAGTTGCAGTCCCTCGTATTTTTGCCCTGATTCCGCTGATACATCCCCAGCACAGGTGCTCAATAAACGCTTGTTCAGTGAAGGAAGGGAAGAATCTGAGCACATACCAAAAGAAGGCAGCAGTACACCCCAGGCCACTGTCAAACTTCCAGCCAACACTGAGGAGAGTGGGAACTTGGAAGCACATCTGCAATTTCTCCCAAATCCTCATGGTGGTTTTATTTCCTCCCATTCCCACACCACAATAAACAATGCCAGCTTTGGTGTCCACCTCCTACAACTGCCCACATAGCTAGGGGCCCACCATTTCATACATTTAACTCCAAATATTCCATTCCCTCAATTAAGTGGGAAGTTCCTGGAAGGCCTGGCCATGTCTGCTATTGACTTGGTGTAGACCAGTCCCCCTTTTATGGTCCCCTACCCCACCCCATGCCCTGAGCCTAGAGGATCCCCAAAATAAAGCTATGGCCTGAATGAGTGGAGGAGATGATCTTGTTGATGCTAAGCCTGCTCCTGGGGGAAAAAATGATGCAACTGGCTGCAAAATGCCATACCTAGAGTTTCTCTCAGTCTTCCAGAGAGCTGAGCCCAGGTCAGCTCATGGCATAGTCATCTTCCTGCCTCTCCAGGAAAGGGGGCTGCCAAAATAATCACTTGGTAACCCACCTCAGGGCTTCACAACTCTCAAAAAGTTTTCTTTCGGTCTCAACGTTTCTGCTAAAAAAAAAGGATTGAGCCTATTTTCTCTTGATCAACATTATTGGAGCAGAAAAACAAGAGGGCCCTTAGTCCCTTACTAAGGAGCTTAAGAGTGGTAATGGGCTTTTCTTACTAGCTGCTGAACCTGGGATAAGCTCATTACAGTCACTGAGCCTTGATTTCTTCATCTGTGAAATGGGGATAATAACACCATCCCACAGGCCTGCCTATGCCATTAAGATGAGGTGACAGGTGTAAAGTATTTAGCACATCACAGGTGCTCAGCAAACATTAATTCTCTTCCTCTTCCCATTTCTTCTCCAGATGAATTCAGACCTATTTTTCTATAGTCCTTCCTCACTGGTTTTTTTTTTCCCATTCTTGATTGATTGATCTCTTCTATGCACTTTCCATTGGATTCTTCTAATATAAATCCCCAGGTTCTCATAAAATAAAAGGCCTGGCCCAATTATCGAGTTGGACATTCTATGTCATAATTCCCACATGTTATACCTTCCTCCATTTACTCTTAGAAACTAATGCAAATCACAGGATCCATTTATTATTAAAAATGAGATTTAGAAGTGGAAGAAACCAAAATGTTAAAAGACTCACTTCTCCAGGCCCATGAACTGACAGGTCTGAAGCCTTCTCGAGACCCTCCCTTCCTCTGCAGCTCCTTCTCTCCCATCAGGGAAATATGATGATTAATTAGACAAAGCCTGTCCCACTTGTTGAACTCCTTTGAGGCATGAACCATATAAACACAAAGCATTATACCTGCAACAAAGAAACCAGAAAACCCCTCTGCCTTGGGATGCTAACCAAGGCACGGCTAAATAAATTTGTAATGGAAGATCAAAAAGGATCTTCCACTTGGATAATAGAAAATGTCACCAGCATAAACAGAGAGATTAGTTCAATAAAGGAATAAAGTTACATTTGTGGGTCTCGAGTAAGATTTTTGCTTACTTTTAACTTCCCAGTATATAACTCACAAGGTTATTAATATGGGCTCCTACTGTCTTGGGCAAATAAACAGCTGCTGATGTTTTGTGCCCAAACCACTTTATTAGAGCTTTCCATTACAGCAATTGTTTCTTCCTTTCCAAATCCTGAGAGGCTCAGACAGCTGAAAATCAGAGAATGCCAAAGCGGAAGGAATAACAAAGAAGAGAGGAGACAGTCTTTGTGGGCAAGGAAAACGGGGAAGGGGCTGTGGACCCTCACCTTCTTTGTAACCTTCAAGCAAGTCAACCTTCAAGAGCAGAGAGCAAAGACCGGATGTGGCACAATCAGAAATGCTATTTTTACCCCGATGCTAGGAGTTATCACGGAATAGAATTCACCACTGTGAGAAGCCTCAGATGACCAACCATCCAGGTTTGCCCAGGGAATTGGGGGCTTCCCTGGACCTGGGACTTTCAGTTTTAAAACAGGGAAACTGTGAGGCACATCAGGATAAGCTGGTCACCCTGAAAGACACGTGACTATGCCAGGGCACAGGAAAGCACTCACCCCGGTGCCTGGGACATTTTGGGTGCTCAAAAGTCACAATAAATCTGAAAGAGCTCTAGTCTGCAGCTGGAACACTCTGCTTTTTTGACCAGGACCAGTTCCTGGAGGCCCCACAGTGACCTAGGAGAAAAGGCTGTCCACAGCTTTGTGGTGGCTGCTCCCTAACCCTTCCAGACCAGGGCCTTCTACTGCTGCCCACCCTACCCTCCAGGTTCCTTGTGGACACAAATGTAAACCAAGCCCCTGCCTGGCCTCCCACTTGACCTGAGGCCTCTGAGCTTACACTCAAACACCATGTTTGATAAGATAATCTCCCATTCCTCTCTACGAGAAACATTCATCCTCCTTTCTATTCTGTAGAGAGCATTGGTTTTGTAGCCAGTTTCCCTTCTTGGCTCTACCACCCATCAGCCCTGTGACCTACCTTGAACAAACTCTCTAAGTCTTCATTTTCTTACCTCTAAAAACTCTACCTTACCATGTTGTGAAGATGGAAAGGAATCACTAATTTTAAAAATTATAATTTTATTTGTTCATTTAAATAAATAAATAAGTAATCATGCCTGGGCAGCACCTGGGCCAGTCCCTGACATACTGGAGTACCGTAGTTCTCTTCCTCCATTCCCTTGATACAATCAATCTTTAATTCTCTATATGCCTGTTGCTCTTAAAATAAATCAAGGGTTTGGCTAGGATTTTCATTTGTCACTTCAAATCTCTCCTTAGCTTTCTAACTCTCATATCCATTGGCCTAAGCAATTTTGGTACTGTTCTCCTAAATCCCCAGATGCCATTAGCACAACATTCATTAAGCCAAGCTTTGAATCCTGTCTTGCCAGAGTCCCTGAATTACCTTCCCGCTCCTCTGGGATCTCAATGGCCTTTAACTCCAAGTTCCCAGGGGACAGAGATGGATGCACAAGTCAGACTGGCGAAGCCCAACAAAGCACCAGAGCTTGTTAAGATGCAGCACTCAACAATCTTAATCAGGGACTTCTGCTCTGAGACTTAAACTCAGCGCATTTGTAGAATGAACCTATTCATGCTAAGGAACTGGCCACAAGCCTCCTTTGTAGGCATCATTTTTCATTGTTCTCACCTGTCCCAAGGTGAAGAGTGCAGATGCCACTTCTCTGGCTCTTCCCAAACACTGTATTTCTGTGAGCTCTTAAAGGATGGTGGCAATGGCAAGTAGCCCAGCAAAGTATGCCTGTTGGCTCTAAAACCATTTTAGCTGTGGCTCCGTAAGGGAAGCCACTGAATGTTTATTGTGGCTGGACACTCAGGGGTTTCCAGTAGCATCATTAAGGACAGCTTCATCTCCCAAAAATAAACCTTCCCCAAACTGAAATTGAATGTCAGGCAGTGAAAGAGAACTACATCTCAGAACTGCATCCCCACTGGGATGAACTGTCTAGCAACATATTTTAATCCATAATCGTGTAGTCAGAAAAACCACCAAAGCTTAAGTGTTCATATAACCAGGAATCCTTTTGCTTAAAGTTCCAGTTGGCTGCACTGGAACAACAGGGGTCTATAAAAGGTATACAGATCCACAGAGAAGATTCCAGAACAGCAGTCATTCCCAATCACTGCCACAACATACTGTGCTGTGGAACAGTTGTGAGGTAATTAGTGAGTAACAATAATTTAAGTACCAAAGCTTATGAATGATTAGCTTTAACTCTAATAAATTAAAGGGATTTCAAGGTTGTTACATTCCCTTGCATACTAATATGCTTTCTCAAGTAGGAAAAGAAAGGGTGGAGTAAGAATGAATGCAATGTGTTAGCAGGTGCATCCTCCTAGCCCTGCCCTAGGGCACATGCCCTGTATGTAGGCATATGTGTGAGGAAGGGGGAAACATCAAGGACCCCTGGGCTCAAGCATTGCATTACAGATGGAGCTGACTCTAACCCCAAAGGCAAGTGAGATTCAACAACAGTTGTAGGAGCCATAAAATGACCACATCCCTGCCAAATCCAAGGCAGAAGCTCCACCCTTCAAGAGACATTCCAGGCCAGCATAAGCAGCATGGCCCACCATTCGTTGAAGGTGGCTTAGCCACCAGTGGACCTCAGCCACTCTGCCTCTTGCTCCTGACTTGAGTGTCATCCAACCTGTATGGCTTCTGCCCTTCAGCTTCACGCGTAATTCCATCGCTCCCCAAAGCCCACCACGCTGCCTTCCGGTTACATTTATCACTCACATACAGCCAGGTTTTTCCTCCAGGAACTTTCTGTGTAACATCACCTCCAGCTGGACTGCTCAGCAATGTGCTTCTCCACAGGGCAGCCTGTCTCTCCCCATCTCCTAGATAGAACCCAGCTAACAAAAAGCCAAGCTTGGCTTTCTGCCACAAACCAAAGGAGAACCTCAAGCCCCAAATCAAGACAATAGGTTTGTGTTAGTCCATTTTGCATTGCTATAAGGGAGTTCCTGAGGCTTGGTAATTTATAAAATTATAAATTTATAATTTGGCTCATAGTTCTGCAAGCTGTTCAAAGTCCAGCATCTGCTAGGCTCCTGGGAGACTTCAGGAAGCTTACAATCATGGCAGAAGGTAACAGGGAAGCAGGTATGTCACATAGTGAGAGAGGGGTGAGAGAGAGAGAGAGAAGAAGAAGAGGAGGGGGAGGAGGAGGAGGAGGAGGAGCTAGGCTCTTTAAACAACCAGCTCTTGCATGAACAAATACAGCCAGAACTCATTCATTACCAGGAAGACAGCACCAAGCCATTCACACGAACACCTCCCACTAGATCCCACCTCAAACACTGGTGACCACATTTCAACATGAGATTTGGAGGGGACAAACATTCAAAGCATATCATGCACATTCAGCTATTCAAGTGAAGTGAGGTCAGAAATCCTATACGATGGTAATGAAGACGCTCCAGTAACCCTGTATGTGACTCTGAATCCCATAAATACCTTTGGGAAAACATAGGCCAGCCTAACCCAGGTGACTAAAGCTGACCTTCAAGGCCCTCATAAATGACAAAACCAGACTGTGGCTCTCTGACACTTTTCATTCTGAATTCTCCTTGAGATTCTCCACCAACCTACTTATCAAGGGCAAATAACAATTTATGTCAAGTGAGTGGGAAAGAATGTGGAATTCATTTATTTTACAGCCTACACACTTCTGGCTAAAAGTGAAGATTCTTTGGTCATGGGGAAAAGTTGTGTCCTTTGGCAAGGCTTTTCTTCCTCATAAAGCTGTGGTTCTGAACTATTAACAAAGGTAATTAGGCTCAACTCCTAAGTCCTGCTATTGAACTCTCTCAAAATGTCAATCACTGTTACTAATATAATTTCACATGCAACAGTTCATTCCAGAGGACAAGTAGCTTTACTATTTAAATGACACTCTTTCCTCAAATAAACTCCAAGCACTCAGCAAACATCATATCCTCTTCTTCACAAATGCTGCCAAGTCAAAGATCAGATGAGAAGAACACGAGCCAATTCTAAGTAGCATCCATAAGCTATAGGAGACAGAAAAACATCGAAGCCCAGGACATTTGCTGATTCTTAGGGACCAGAAATGATTTGTAGTCATGGTGAACAACCTGCTGTTACTGACCTGGTGTACATTAATATGCACATAATATGACTAATAAACTTTCAGGAAACAAAATGCAGTTAATAACCCATTTCTCCATTGTTGGGATGATCTTGACTCAATGAAGTAAGATAATGGATTTATAAATTAGTCACATAATGTAATACATTATTAACCATGGTATTCAGAAGGGTAAATAGATGTTACAAGAACACCACCCAGGAATTCAATTTCCTTTTAGATTTATTTACTCTCCTGAATTGTTTATACCACCATCATCCCTCACAAAAATGTAACAGTCTGATCTTTCCTCTTTTCCTGAAACAGTTATTTGTAACTCTTTTTTAAAGTAGAACCTTCTTATAAAATGAAATATTTTATAGAATGCCAAATAGAAAACAGAAGACAGTGGAGTTTTGTTGTTTGCAGGGAGGGGAGGGAGTACCTACAGGCAGAGTCGGGGAGACTCCACTTAACCCTTTTAATTCTCAGGCCCCAGATCAAACCTTCTACAAGTTTAGGGCTCCTGGGGACACAGTTCAAAAACCACTACCCTAAGGCATCTATGTAAAACTAAAATTATGTATGTAACATATAATACAGGCAAAATATTTATTTATCAAAAAAATTTGTAAAATACACAAATCACAAATACTGATAGTCTTTTTTTCTTCTTCTTTTTTTTTTTCTTTGTAGAGGTGGGGGTCTCACCATGTTGTCCAGGTTGGTCTTGAACTCCTGGGCTCAAGTGATCCTCCCACCTTGGCCTCCTAAAGTGCTGGGATTATAGGCATGAGCCACCACGCCTAGCCAAACACTGATAGTCTTAGAGAACAATGAGCAAGGACACAAATAGTCCCACAAGATAAAACAAACACCAGGGGTAGGGGAGGACATTAAGTTCTAGAGTAATCAAAGGAGTACAAATCAAAAGAATAGAGCATTTGACAGGGATTACATTTACTTGGAAAAATTTGAATGATAACACCCAATGCTGGCCAGGCTCCATGACGTTGGTACAATAATACCCTGTTGGTGGCTGTAAAGAAAGGCTTTCCTTTTGAAAAAACAATCTTTCATAAAAATGTTCAGACTCTTTGAGTCAGTACTAATCCCACTTCTGGAAAGACATCCTTAAACATAATTCAAAAAACAGTGAGGTGAAGATGTTCGTTTCTGCTCTAATTATAATAGCAAAACAAATGTCCAATAATAGGAAAGTGGTTGAATCAATAATGGTACACTGATGACAAAATACTATGCAGTCATTAAAAATACAGTAAAAGTTCTCTTTAGAAACTCTCCATTTAATCAATTCTCCAGATTAACTATACTTGCCACTCCCTCTGTAACAAACCCTATTTGTCTCTAGTACCACTGCCCACAGCTGCAAATAGTTGAGTTGTACACTTACCAGTGGTCCACTGGGTTTGTTCTCAAACATGTTTACACTATTTGTACTTGTCACTGTAACGGCATAACCTAATCACGTATTATATAAACCAATGAAATACAACTGCTAAAAAGATGAGCATTGTTTCTAAGAAAATTACTTTAAGTTCTAAGTGCTTTGCAAAGGCTTTGTAAAGGGTAGTCAGTTAAAGAATAGTAATCAAATTACATGTGAGCGAAATCATTGCAAAAGATCAGACAAAAATTGTAACAATTTAGGCTACTACACTGAGACTGCTTCATAAGCACCTTTAAGTTTCCAATGAATTTTAAAGAAAACAGAACTAGAAATCAAATTTTGGAAACAGGACATTATGGGAGTGGTTTGCGCAAGGAAGATGAACAGAACACCAATCGGCAGATGCATCCCAAAGACAAAACTTTGGCCTGATATCAAAAGCCTAGCAAATAAATGTACATTTTGGATAACATTAAAATGAAAATATTTAATGCATGTATGTAATATTTTGTTGTACTCTACTCTCTAACCAATTTTTCTATTAACTAACTCAAGCCCTGACCATGTTGACTAAGAGGGATTCTTTGTCCTTTGAAAACAAGTCCGCTATGACAGGGACCAAGAGTGCCCATACTCTTGTAGAGTGTCTTCAGTGTACAGTTCACCACTGTAATCCCCAATCACTTTCCCAGTGCAGTGCCTGGCACACATTAGGTCTCCAACAGATAAATGTTGAACCAATAAACTATGTAGCAAATATGGAAAAAATAGTGCTTTGTTAACAAAAAGAAAGTGAACAAAGCAGAATATAAAATTACACGTAAATCATGACCACACCTTCATTTTGAAATATGGAAGCAAATGAACAAAGCTAGAAGGAAATGCTCAAAATGCAAACTGATTTTTAGGGTAGAATGAATTATGGGCAATTTTATGCATTTTTAAATATTTTCTTAAACATTGGCACATTCTTTTCCATATTCAGAAAGCTACTAAGAAAAGAAGAAAGCTATATTTATTTTTACTGAACTTCCAAAATAAGAACTGAATCAACATTTCCATTTCCTGCACTCTCCAACATTGAGAACTCCTTTAACAAATTCTTGCTTCATCCGCCTCACCATGTCAAGCCATCAGATCTTTCTACTCCTAAGATGGAGGGAACCTGACCCTTACTAACACTTACTTTGTGTTTCTAAACCCCCAGGATGCTTTTTTTTAAAAACTCATAAGTTATCCACCCTCTCATTTAAAGTCTATTTGGTCAAAAAACTTCTCAAAACTGCAATTTACATTCCCAAGAGATTCCCAAGCACCATCTAATTAAATCATTCAATCAGAAAACAAATTAAAATGAAATATCACTGCAACTCCCAAGACGAAAATAAACTTTTCAGTCATGACTAGAACAGACCTCTGGGGTGATGCTCCAAAGCCTCTTCTAATTGCAAGTCCTATGGAACATCCTGCAGAACATTTTGTGACATTTGCAGCTTCCAGGAGACTTTCCTTCTAAAGAAAAGAGGAGCCTGGACAAGACTCCAAAGCAAAACATCTTTTTTGGAGAGTGGTAACACTCACTAATGACCAACGTGGCCATAGGCATCAGCACTCATCCATTCATCCACGCTTCCACCCCACAGCTACTTTCTGTAGAATGTGCCAGGGACTGTCCTGCATGTTCAGTAAACATTAGTTAAAGGACTGGAACCTCTGCTTCTTGGCATGAAACAAAGCAAAACCTGAGTTTATCTATGGCGTTTCCAAGTGGGAAGGCTGCTGACTCCCTCACGCCTCAGCCATCCTCTGAGGTCTCTTCCTCTGACACCCACTTCCACCATCGTCAACAGACTCCAAGGGACCCTGGGGCCCTCCTGGGGAGACAGTTTAGTACGTGGGTAAGAACTTAGATTTCTGAAGCCACACTAGCTGAGCTTACATCCCTATACTACCATATACCAGTGTGTGACCCCGGACAAATCATACACCCTCTCCCTGCCTCAGTTTCCATATCTGTAAAATGGAGCGAATATTACCTACTTCATAAGGTTGTGAAGATTAAATAAGTCAATATATGTAAAGTGTTTAGAATAGGGCCTGACACATCCTAGGTGCTATGTTATTTTAGCTCTTATAATTATTACCCCTTATTCCCTCCAGTTCAGCAAAGTAAACTGGATTGTTCAAAGGGCTATGCTGACTAGAGGGAACTTGACAGTGGGTTACACATAAACAGCTTGTACCATCAAGTACAAGAGCTTGATCTTATTGTCCTTTACCACCCTCTGCCTTCAGAGAGCTGCACTTGACCAGCCCCAAATTTTATAGGCCCTTTACCTCTGTTTCCTAAATCCCAGCTCAGGATGGCCCCAGCGTGGCAAAGGGAGCTGTTGGTCATTGCTACACCGTCATGGCACAGCCAACCTGGTAACCTCTGCCTTTGCCTGCCTCATTTCCAGTCTTTCCAAGTCACTGACCCTTCCCTACCTTCCTGTAGGTTGCAGCTTTAGCCCTCTGTTGATCTGAATACCCACAGCGGTCATTGCACGTGTACAAGTGGAACAACATGTGTTTTAGGGACCCTGCCTCCTATTTTTTTATTAACCTATCTTCTCCAATTTTTCAGGTAT
This sequence comes from Nomascus leucogenys, assembly GCF_006542625.1. Taxonomy (NCBI): domain Eukaryota; kingdom Metazoa; phylum Chordata; class Mammalia; order Primates; family Hylobatidae; genus Nomascus; species Nomascus leucogenys. The sequence goes on from NC_044395.1 coordinate 72,566,331, forward strand.
AGATTTGAAAGTGCTGAACAACACATAGTTATAAAGTTTCTGGGGAGAAAAATCACAATACTTCCTTTCAACTCAACATCCTGCTTGTTTCCATGTCGAACCTTAGAAATCATGTGACATGGCCCACATTCCACATAACAGGCACCCACTCCGTGACAGGCTCAGGGGTTAATGGCATCCCCTGAAAGCATCCCCAAAGCAGTACCTTGCTCACTTCCTGCCTGACCAGAAAGAAAAGCACAAGAGAATCATTTTCCAGGAACACATACACACACACAGAATCTGTGAATGAAAATCTCAAAATCTGTCAGCAAACTAGAAATGTCAAAGTAAGGCATGGCTTTTTGTCTCCTGGGGAACATTCTGAATCACCCTGGGGGAAATACTGTACTTCTATTGCTGATTAATAGTCAATGAAGACCTATGGGATGGAAAAGGACGTGTAGGAAATAACAGCAACTGGCACCCACAGACAGGTAAATTGGTTTTCAAGCCCAGTGCCAGGTTGAGAGGCAGAGGCAGGTCTGAAGAAGAAGCTGTTAATGTCCCTCTTTTCTGGGAAGGTGCCGAAGCCATGGGCTTGTTTTGAAGTCATTAGTCAGGAAGCACTACGGGTGTGGATGCCTCTCCTGCACTCACCTGAACCTCCCTGAACCTTCCCCTCCTGGGAAGGAACTATTCTGGACACCTGGGGAAACACGAAATTCAGACGGAGGGGCTATCTCTACTCTGGCAAGGGCAGCAGGTGCAAGGACTGGAATTCAGACATCCACGTGTAAACAAAAGGGAGTGCTCCTGGGTGGGGGGTAAGCCTTCAGTTCAGTTCGATTTTGCCAACGTCTGTCATGCGCTGGCCCCTGAGCCTGCTGGGCCTGCTAGGTTTACAGGGGAACCAGGCTTGGCCCTGCCCTTAAGAAGCTCACACACCTGAAAGAAAGCAGGAGGCGCGGGGAGGCGAAGAAGTGTGGACGTGAGCATGTGTGTGTGTGCGCGCACACTGGGCACCAGTGCTCCTGGCGCCCGGAACTCCATCCCCTCCCATGACAGCTCATTGACCAGGTCGCCTCGGGAGAGCGCCCTGCAACCCCCACCCTCCCTTTGGACCCCCGCACTGGTCTGGAGCGCACCCAACCAGCGTAACCTTACACTTCAGACCCAACCCTGGTAGGTCTGCCTGCTCAGCCCCGGCTGCTCCCAGGGCCTGAGAGTGGAGCTACAGCAGGGATCCGCCTTCACCCGGTCCCGGGCGGCTCCGCGGGGAAGGCGCAGCCCAGGGCGTGTTCTTCCAGTCTTGGGCGGAGGCATCACCACAGTGGACAGAGACTCTAGCGCTACTTCCCGGCGTTGACACCTGCTCCTGGAGAGGGTCCTGGACCCGCGGGCTGTGGTGGGGGTAGGGACTGCTATAGGTTCAAGCGGCTCTCCAACCACAGAGGGCTCCTTGCATTCCCCATCGCCTACCAACGGGATCACAGCAAGACAGGGGCTGGGGCTGAGACAACGCAATTTTCCTAGCCTCGCTTGTCCCGCAGCCCGCGGGTCTTAACTGCCAATAGTCAGGGCCGCCGCGCGGGCATCTCGCCTGACGCCAACAGTGGCCAAAAAAGCTCGTTTGCCCGCGCGTTCCCTCTTGTACACACACAGACATTCACATGCACACACACTCTGAGCCGGACTTGTGTGCGATCCCGAGAGCCCGCGAGCAACCAGCCCAGAGTCACACGCACATTTGGACACGTGCGCAGCGCGCCCCCATACCGCCAGCTAGCTGCACACATCCGCTCGTGCAGCCCTGCGCACACACGTGTGCCCCGGGGAAGCGCGCACGGCCGCAGACAGAGGGTCCCGCAAGCAGGCAGGAGATCACACGCAGGCCCCACGACTACCACGCATCTGCGGCCCCAGAGCCCCGCCGTGGCTGAGTTGATGCGCACCAGCCCCAGCGCACCCCGCGCCGCGCGGGGCACTCCCGGGCCTCATGGGCGACCCAAGTTTCCGGGGCGCCCGTACCTTGAATGTGCTGCTTGATGACATTCTCCAGGTGGTCCAGCCGCTCAATAATCTTCAGAGTGTCCCCTTTGTCTTCCTCCAGCTTCTTGTCGGGCGCCGGCTCCTGCCCCCGCACATAGACGCTGGCGATATAGTTGGTGACCCAGCCCACGTAGAGCAGGCAGATGATGTTAGTCATGCCGCTCAGGATCACGCAAGTGGACACCAAAGTTTTGGTCTTCCTGGTGCACACCATTCTGGGCTCCTTCCTCCATATAGAGCTCCCGGGGGCCCTTCCTTGTCGTGCGCCCCGAACTCCCCCGCGCTCACACCGCGTAGCACGTCCGGAGCCGCTGGGCACCTCAGCACCTGAGTCCCGAGGTTCTCCAAAGCCCGGTCCGCTGACAGTGAAGCCGCCGTGCCCAAGTTTGCAGCTCCTGCCGCTGGCCACCCGGAGAGACCTTGACAAAGGAAACCAGGTGGATGTTTTTCCAAATTAAAAAATCCCTGAGCCCTTCCTAGAGGGGTCACGGGTAGCCGGCAGCTGCGCGTTCAGATGTGTACGTCTGGGAAACTTTGCCACTGCCTGTGTCGGCGGCCACGCCGCTTCCCATCGCCAGCGCCCGCTGCCTTGGCGGTCCGACCGGCCCGCGCTGCTAGCAGAACCGCGGCAGTGGCAGCGGCGGCGGGGAGAGCCGCGAAGCAGAGCGGCCCGGCCCCCTCCGAGCGACAAGCGCCGCCACCAATCGCGCTCCGGCTGGGGAGAGGGGCCGGTGCTGGGCGGCAGCGGACCAACGGGGCGGGAGCTGGGGGCGGAGTCCAGCCCCCAGGCCCCACCTGCTGGCCGCCCCTGGCTCCCGCCCCCAGGGACGCGCCCGGGCCTCCACCCGCGCCTGCACAGGCTGCCCCAGACCTGAAGCTCCCAGAGAGGGCGCGCTGCCAGTCCCAGCCCTTAGGTCGGCAGCTTCCTCCGTTATGGGAATTCCATCTCTTGCTCTTGGGCAGGAATCTCCTGGTTTTTTGGGGGTCGCACGGGTCAGCTTCTTTCATCCGCCGGGGCTTCTCGCATTGGTGCCACCCGTCGACTCCTGGAATCTTTTCTTGGTTGCCAGGACGCTGAGAAGCCAAGGAAGTGCCAGCCCCAAGGGCATCCACTCCTTCCTTGGCCTCACTTGGGCCTCCACCCTGCCCTCTGCCCTTCAGCCACCGGCCTCCTGAGTGTGTCCAGACCTGGCCCTAAACCTGGCTGAAAGGAGCCAACCCTCCGGGAACCTCCCAGAAGCAACATTGGTGACCTATTAGATGACTCTCTCTACCACTTCTTCCCCACCCCCACCGCCTGCCGCAATTTTTGCCCCATCTAGGTTTTTCTTTAAGTCTATACAGCTCCCAGGACATGGATGTGTCCTTTAAGCCCAGTTTTCATTCATGTGGGACCAGGGTCATCCAGTGCATAAGGAAACCCTGCAAGGAAATGCCGCTGGGGGGGATTAAGGTCTCTGAACTGTAAAGCCCTTCTACATGTTGTTTGTGATTGTTATCAGAGAGGGCGGTGGGAGAGACCTGTGACTGAGCACAGGAGGAGGCCAGACGCAAAGAGTGATACTGCTGTGTTTGTTCTTAGTGCCAATGTTTACTCATATTATCCTCTTCTGCTGAACACCCCGTTCTCAGCACCTGAACAGAATTCCTTTAAACAAAGACTTTTTACAACACAGATTTCCCGCCTCTTCTCCATCTCTGAGCTGCTCTATTTTTTTGGCCTAAGCCAGGGAGACAGCCTGCTGCATGCCCACTTTGTTGTGTGCCAGCCTTCCAACCAGCCACAGAAATACTCAGGGCAGCTCCATCCTGGGATAGCTTCTGGATTCAAATAACTGGCCCCACAAAAGAGGGAGAGCACAAAACCAAAGAAAGGGCCCTTCTACCAATGCTTTGCTTACAAAACTTCCCCTAAGATGGTATAAAAACAGATACCAACTAGGGACCCTGGAAGATTTCCCTTGATCCATAGCTGGAAGAGAGAACAGTGGGTGTGGGTTGGGGTGGGCTGGGGTATAGGAGGGGGAGAAGAATCGTGTGTATGGTATGTAGGAGATACATACATGAGAGGAGAGAATGTACACAATTTCTGAAAAAATCAAGGTCGAGAAATCTGCCTTCAGGAGGGAGTAAAACTTCTCTCTCCCTTTTTTCTCTTCCAGAGGTATAATCCAGCTCACAAGTAAAGGATCTGAAATTTCTTCCGGTTGGACAGACTTAAAAGCAATGCCCTTGAGTACAGGCTAAGGTGTAATCTTTCCTTCTGTTCTGCCCCCTCTCCCAGGAGGAGTCCTGGAAGTTCAGCCCTTCTTGGGATCTTCCTAAACCACCACAGGACTAGAAAGAGGAGGCAATACTCATTCTTTTCACATTCTTAATGGAAAAAAATTAAATCCCAAGTTTAAAAAAATGAGGGTCAAGAAGAAAACAAAGTGAATTGTGTAATCTTAAATTTTGTACAGCTGATCCTCTAAGATAATGTGTAACTGTAGAGGGGATGAACACAACAAAAGAAGAATGCTGAACAGGTTCTCCTCTCTGAAAAGACACAGGTTTGAGTTGACCAGTTTAAAGAATTTTCTCTGGAGGTGCAGGCAGATTCCAGGGTTCTAATCCCAGATCCACCATGTATTAGTTATGAGAGCCTGACACATTTCAAAAAGTCAGTAGGGCTCAATTTCTCCCACGTATCAAATGTAGGTAGACAATACCTTACTGAGGACGGGTTGTGAAAAATAACTGAGAGAATGTTCCAGAAAGGGCTTTAATTAGTGCAGGACACATAGTGAGTGGTTAGGATCATGTGAGTTTCCTTCCAGATATGGTCACTCCCTTTCCAGGCCAGAGCTCAGCTCCGTGACCTCCATCATCCTGCTGTTTAGCAATACTTGGTTTCTCTACCTACCAGTATCAGCCCTCTCTCCCCTAATGGAAGCTAACAGGAACTAAAGCTATGAGCACCAAGGGGATCATCTCATCATGGCTAGCTGGGCTCCAGCACATTGGCTTTCTATTCATAATGTCTGTCTTCACCATCAGTAGTACAATGATCTGCATAGGTTGATAAAATATTCAAAATGAAAGGCTGGTTTCTTGCAGGTACTGGTCACCCCCTGTACCTTCAACTTTCCACTCAAGACCCCTAATCCCTTGGTTACAAACAAAGGAAGTGAGAGGGGGCATAAAGGCTTTGCTCACAAAGATTTTGCAGTCACAGGTCAGAAAAAAGTCCCTTTGCAAGCTCCCTCATAAACAATACCTGGGTAGCAATTCATACCTTTAGTCCTGAATTCAGTTACCATACATCCAATCTTACAAGTAATGGTTGTGCTCCTGAGGTTTTTGTAAATGACCAGCTGTCCTAGACTCCACCCATTCTGCTCCAGATAGGTAGATCCAATCTGAGTTTCATTGTGTCAATACGGGCCTCTTTTCTGAGCTCAGGAAGCTGCTAAAAATCATCCTTGGATTGTAAGGATGTTTCTGATTCTCAAGTTCGGTCATTTATCTAACTCCTAAGTGTTTCCTCTCCTTTACTTTAAATAAATCCTGCCTCCTGCTGGGGATCACTGTGAGGAGTTAATCAGATAATAGGTATAAGCAGGCCTGGCAGAGACTCCAGTACAACGTAGTTCTTCAAACTTATCCTGAGAGTTAGAATCTAGGGTCTCCTTTAACTCCTGCCACAAGAGCAGAGTGAGTGCCTTGAGGCATATACAATGGGGCTGAAGATTCTTGATAGGGCTTATCTACTACAGCCTCTGGATTTCACCCATCTTTTACATTGGGTAGGCAGCTCTTCTCTTGATGTGACTGAGGGCGAGCTAAATAAGACTTCCTACCCATAAGTACCACCACACTGTGACTCCCCCAACACTAAGCCTTCATTCAAAATATCTTTGATACTAGAGTTAGAGAAGGCCAGTCACTAATGGAATTCAGCCACCAGCTGATTACATTCTGCATAGGGTACCCTGACCTGAAGTTTAAAGAGGAATAGTGAACCAGTCTTGGCCAATGGCCGTTCACTCTTCAGAGAGGGTTGTCAGTGGTCATCTGTACCTTCCAGATGGCAGCACCATGCAAAGCCTTGGGGCCAGAGTGTCAGGATTTGGGGGGCTAAAGGATAAAAACAGGCCCGGATCATGGAAAGCCTCAATCCCTGTGCTGGCTGCATGGGAATTGGGGTTGCCAGGTTCCTAGGAGAACAGGGATTGTTGGCACTTCCAGCATGGATGGATGGATGGTTCAGAGACAAAAGCTACAGAGGAAAAGTAGGGCCAAGATTGGATTTTGCCAAGCTACAGGTCTGAGATATCATTAACAAAAAAGGTACACTTCTCGGGGAGGGATGGTAAATGAAGAGAGAAATGTTTGTTTAGTGCCTACTTTGTACCAGGCCTAGTGTTTTTCATGTTCTCTCTTGAGCACAGATTATGGAGCCAGACAGCTGGGTTCATATCTCAGTTCTGCCATTTATTAGCTGCATGATCTTGGGAAAATTCCTTAACCACACTATGCCTCAGTTTCTTCATCTGTACATGGAGATAATACTGATACTGCTTACCTCACGGAGAAGTTGTGAGAATTCGATGAATTAATGTATACAAAGCACACTAAAGGCACTACATGTATTGGCTATTGTCATTATTGCTGTCTCTGAGCATCAGAGTATCTAATATGCAAATGAACAGAGGGAAGACAAGCCACCCAGAGGGCACTTTCCTCTAACTAGGGGCAAAGGGTCCTCTTGCTCCTCTTCTGTCACCCTATTTAAGGATCCAAAACAACTCCTGGCTGAATTACAGGGCAAACCCTGGCCAGAATCCAGCAACGAGACCCATCTAACCCTCTGTCCATTGATTCATCCACTAAATATTTTCTGAGTGCCTGCTCTGTGCTAGACCTAAAGCTGGGTACTGGCGATACAGAGGTGACTCACAGACCCTCATCCCTGCCCTCAAAGAGATCACTGTTGAATGGATGAGGCCAAAAAATAAACAATCATAATACAATAGGATAAGCTCTTTTCTGAGATATTCTATTAATATGAGAAAGAAGGCACAAGAAGTCAAGGGAGGTACCAAATTCCTCCCTAGCAAGTGGTTATGCAACTTCTGAACAGCTTCACTTCCATTCGGTCACTGGACAACGCTGCTGGGGAAAAATTTCTTCTTTAGACACAGAAGAAAATATTTGCAAGATAGTTAACAGACCAAGGATTGAAAACCAAAATATATAAAGAATTCATATAAGCCACTAAAATAGAGGGGTGAGAATAACCAAATGGAAAAATGAGTCAAGAATATCAACAGACAAGTAGAGAATGTATAAATAACCAATGAACGTATAAAAGAGTGAAAAAGCTTATTAAAAAATAAAAATACATTTTAAAAACATAGATATCATAGTTCACCTATCAAATTGAGAAAAAAAATTAACAGGGAAATTTCCAAGTGTTGGAGAAAATGTGGGAAATAAGTACTACTCCCATATTCTGTTGGTAATTGATACAGTTGCTTCGGAATGTAATTTGGCAGTAACAATGAAAATAAAAATGCGCATTGCCCTATGACCTTGTACTCATAGCATGGTCCATGGACCACTGGCATCAGCGTCACTTGAGTGCTTATTAGACAGTCAGTAGATCCAGCCCATCACATACCTACTGAGTCAGAATCTGCATTTTAACAAAATGTCCAGGTGATTTAAATATACATTATAATCTGAGGAGCGATAGATATGAAATTGTTAACCATAGGCTTTCCTTGGAAAAACCAGGATAAGAGGTAGTGACCAACTTCTGAACTTTTTATCATGTTCAACTGTAATTCTGAATTTTTACAACAAATATTTCTTAATGTAATGCTTTTGAAATTAGAATTTGTTTTTATTTCAAAAGCGATTCTTCTGGTTGTAGTGAAATCTGCTTTGCATTGCTTGCAATCCTGCTTTGTGACTTGAGCTAGTCTTGTACTATTTTAAGCCTGTTTGTTCACCTGCAAAATAGGGATAATAATCCACACCTAGCAAATAAGCCAGTCCAGCCTTACACACCAATGGGCTTTGAGCACATCACACCAAGCACAACTCAACGTTTGACATTCGTAATGACAATTCTCATTGTCAGGAAAATGGCCAGTCTTTATGCTTTATGGCCATAGAGAAGAGAAAAATACTGTGGGAAGAAGATTTCACCAAAGGGAACAGATACACATGTACACATACACACACAACATACAAGATTCTTGAGCTACTTATGCTGCGCGGAGAAGTGTTTCCCATTGAAACATAAAATAAATCATCAAGGTATATAACCATTTTCACCATGTATCAAGAACAGGGATGTTATCAGCCACCACTTTATTCCTCACTCAGAGCCATTGTTTGGTTTCATGTATTTGTACATAACTTTTTTTCTTCTCTAGACAGGATTTCAAACTGTTGCCCAGGCTGGAGTGCAATGGTGCCATCATATCTCACTGCAGCCTGAAAGCGATCCTCCCGCCTCACCCCCACAAGTAGCTGGGACTACAGGCACACACCACCATGCCCTGCTAATCTTTTAAAATCTTCTGTAGAGATGAAGTCTTGCTATATTGCCCAGACTGGTCATGAACTCCTGGACTTCAGTGATCTTCCCACCTCGGCCTCCCAAAGTACTGGGATGACAGGCATGAGCCACCATGCCTGGCCTTACATAGTATTTTTATAGGGTTGTCTGCTTATTCAGATGCAGTGAAACATTTTATAAGAGTTTGGCTTCCTTTTCTTTAAAAGGATGTCGTGTAGGAAATAAAATATGTTGAGGAGGAAAGCAGTAGAGCCCTGAGGTTGCACACATGTAACCAAAAAGACTTGGATTCGAATTCTGGGTCTGCTATTTACTGATTTTGTGAGTCTGGGCAAGTTAGTTAAGTTCTTGGATCTGAATTTCCTCATCTGTAAAATGTAGCATCTTCCTTATAGGGTTGTTGTGACGATTATGAAATGAAATTTGTAGAGCTTGGCACTAAGTTGTGGTAAGCATTCAACAAATGTTAGTTTTAATAGGACTTAACATATAGCATTTTTTATTCTCAGTCCACAATTATACATATTATACAGCATATATATGTGGCCTAGGGGTTACATACATATTTTTAAATGTTTTATTACTTAAAGCATTATCAGTTTCCTATACAATAGAAACTGGGCATGCCAGTACACAGGCAATCCATGAAGCACTGTTCACACGTCTTGATTTTCAAAGTAACCTTACAAGGTAAATTAGTAATATGCCCAATTGATAGATGAGCAAACTGTATCTAGTGACAAGCATTGATGAGTAAAAAGAATAGAGCACTCCCAAGTCCAGTACTCTTTCTGTTTACCGCCTCCCTCCTGAGTAGCTGATAAGGGACATCTATCTTCAATGAGGGAATTAAGATGCAAAAAGGGAGAGGCCTCTTGGAATTATTTGCACCTGCAAAGGAGATTGTTAAAAACAGAAGCACTTTCAAGGCTTAACTAGATATTGTCCTCCGAACAAGGAAAAGTGTTATTAAATTCCTCCCTTTCAAAAGAGAGAATCTGGTTGGTGAAGTAGGGGCAAAGGAATGGCGATTTCTTTAGCCCCTACTGATGGCAGAAATAGTCACAGATTTCCTCAGACTCGTGGAAGGTGCTTCCCTAAAAACTCATATATGAGTTTCAGGAAGGCAAGAGAAGGAGCTGGATGCTGAAATGCCCCTCTTCTTAGGAAAACACCTGGTGACCACCTTGATGCCTGGGTAAAAAGGGCAAAAAGCTCCCTCCACTGCCTTACATCTCCCATTCCTAGAGCCTCAGATAAATAGCAAGGGCCCTGTGTGAGGGACTGCGGATGCCTGCCAGGCAAGGAGAGAAGCAAGTGACCTTTTCAGGGTTGATATACACTGGTCCAGGACATTATTGGCCCATAAGTATGTTCTCCGCGCATCACGAGCAGCCAGATGGTAACTAAAATATTCAGCAGGCACACAAACCTCTCACAATAGTGAGGTGACTGGCTTGTTCAGAACAGAGTGATTTCTGTAGAAAGCACAAATTGCAAGTGGCAAGAAGCAGCTGGGAGATGGTCGACAATCTGCTTCTTCTGACAGAGCCAGAGACCAAAGCTTGGGACAGCTTGCATTTGCAGCGGGCCCAGAGCCCTTCCTCAGAGAGGAGTGGAATTTGTCATCAAAGGACTTGTATAAACTTAGTTTCAAGACAAACGGCAGATGCACAAAAGTACAAAGTACTCAAATGATTCCAGATAAAACAGCTTCAGCAGGTGCCAATGAATAGGCTGATGTCGCACGATGTATTTCCAGAGACCAATATAATCACTCTCCTAACATGGCCCAAACCCACTGTGTCTAGGTATTTGCTAATAATTCTCACTGTGCATAGGCTGTCTTATCTAGGCATCTGCAAGCATGATGAGAGAGATGACAGACTCCAGAATACAGGGTTTAAGACTCCATGTCCCCAAGTAGTTTGACAGGCATGCCAAATCCTCACCATCCCACCCTTATTTCATTGCAGGGTCTCCAGCAACTACTAAATAGGTTGATCCAGCATTTTCAGGTTGTGCTCAATAAAACTTACCATAAGCCTTAGTAACATTCTTATTTGTGATGTGTATTCTAAAACCAAAATACAATACAGATTCATTTATTTTCTAATACATTTTCAAAACATTTCTCACTTCTCACTCACTCTTCAACCATAATAATCCTCTCCAAAATAGCTCTCAATAATGTTGCCAATTACCACAATGTAGTTGAATCCAACGACATTTCTCAGTCCTCACCTTATGTAACCTTCCGGCAGCTTTGAACATTAACTTTCTCTTCTTTCTCAAAACTTTCAATTATTTTACCTTCTAGGACAGTATGCTCTCCTGGATCCTTCCTCTTGCCTCTTCCCACTACCAACCTATACTCTTCTACCTGGCCAATCAGAATTGAAGCTCAAGATTCCATCCAACTCTCTCTCCTCTTCTTAATCTGCTCTCCCCAGGCCTAGCCAATTTCATCTACATCCAAACCATCAATTACTCTGTATAAACAGATGATTCCAATCAGGTTTCTCCTCCAAAGTCCAGACCAGTATATCCAATTGCCTGCTACTATCCCTCCTCATATGACTCAAAAGCAACTCAAAATCAAAATAGCAAAACCAAAATCATTCCTCTCCTCCCTACCCCTCCAAATCTGATCCTTTTTCAATGTTCCAATCTCGATAAATTACAACATCTCTCTTCAGTTGTGCAAACCGGAAGTCCAGAAGTTATTCTTGACAGTCCCTTCTCCTTTGTGCTTCATTTCCAATCCATGACCAGGCTGTACTGGTTTTAACTACTAATTACATCACAAATATATCCGCATCTCTACTACAACCTGTCTTCATCTCTCACCTGACTACTAAGTGGAAAACAACCTTAGTCTATTGACTCTAGGAGGGCAGAGATGGATCTCTGAATTTTACTCACAATAAAAACCTCAGAGCCTACTATAGTACCATATAATTATTTAATAAATTAATGAATAATAGACTTTACTTAAGAATTGGGAGACGAAGGCAAGAGGATCACTTGAGGCCTGAAGTTGGAGAACAGTCTTGGCAACACAGTGAGACCCTATTTCTACACAAAAGTTTTAAAAACTGGAGGGCGTAGAGGCATGTAGCTCCTCGGGAGGCTGAAGTGGGAGGATCCCTTGTGCCCAGGAGTTCAAGGCTGCAGTGAGCTACGATCGTACCACTGCACTCCAGCCTGGGTAAAAGAATGAGATCCTTTCTCTAAAAAATAATAATGATGATTTATTTTACTTAAATTATATATTATCTAATAGTGTCAGAGAATAGTAAATCCTACATGTAAGAAGAATTTCCAGATAATTTAAACTCAATTTCTTTTTCTGCTCCTTTTTCAGTTTGGATAACAATCTTCCTTGAATATACTTAAAAAAAAAAAAAAGATAAAATCAAACTGTCAGCTAGGCACGGTGGTTCACGCCTGTAATCCCAGCACTTTGGGAGGCCAAGGCGGGCAGATCACCTGAGGTCAGGAGTTCGAGACCAGCCTGGTCAAAATGGTGAAATCCCGTCTCTACTAAAAGTACAAAAATTAGCCAGGCATGGTGGCAGGAGCCTGTAGTCCCAGCTACTCAGGAGGCTGAGGCAGGAGAATTGCTTGAACTCGGGAGGCGAAGGTTGTAGTGAGCCAAGATCGCACCATTGCACTCCAGCCTGGGGGACAAGAGCGAGACTTCATCTCAAAAAAAAAAAAAAAAAAAAAAATCAAACTGTCATTACGATCAGATGATATTTAGAGAACTCCAAATAAGTGTCAATTTATTATAATTGATAAGGTAGTTTAACAAATTGCTGGTTATATTATTAATCATATATGAAAAATCAATTGCTTTTTTTACACTCCAACAAACAATTTGAAAACAATTAAAAATATATTTACATAGCAACAAAAAATATACTTAAAACTCAAGTTAGAAAAAGTTGTGCAAGAGACATCACGGCTTCAGCAGTTATCCTTCCAGTGGTCATAGTTCCCAACTGGAATGGTATGACTGGGTAACAAGCCTCTCAGACCTTCTCAGTTGTCTTCTATTGAAGATTTTCATCTTAATTGGCTTCCCAGGTGGAATTCTAATGTCTGGGGTAAATCAGTGGAGACTGACATTCCAGGATTGTTGGAGGAGGCAATAAATGCATCTAAATCTGTACAGAATTGAGGCCCCAGAAGCCTCCCCACTCTTCAGACAGTATTTTGTTTTCCTACTTCAGCTTCCTAGATCTTAACCAAATAACACAAAAACTTTACTTTTTAGTGTGTTTACTATACTTACAAAAGCAACAAAATAAGGCCCCTGAAATAGGAGAAGTTTCACGGGCATCTTCCATTGGCCCAATTCCTGATCACACTTGTAACCATCCCAGTCAGATAACTGAGGAAACGAGATGCAGCCTGGGGCTGGGGCCCGACGCCCCCACCTGTGAAGGATCCAGGATGTCTCTGAGGGGGTCTGGTTCGTGCCTGCATGTCTGATTACATGGGTGCTGAGTGTGTCAGGCTGGGAGTCCAGAATGCTCCAGCCTATGAGAGCCCCTGCAGATTTTTTGACAGGAAGTTGACATTCATTTATTTATTCATTTAGCAGGGAGGAGCTGGGGGAGCTGGCAGCTGAAGTCTGCGGTGGCAGGCCAGGGTAGGGTGGTTCCCAGAGCCCGAAATCCTGCCCTGGGCTGGCGGCAGGCAGGTACAGTTAGACCTCTACCTGCACACGAGAGCAACGGTTCCTCCGCAGGAAATAAGGGAACCAATAAATGTGTCAACCCCTTGAATACTTTATTCATAAGACGGTCCCTCAGCCCCTTGTTCAAAGCCTTTTTTTCCCTCATTTACATCCAATTCTAATAATTCAGGTGCTTGTTTTCCCAATTTATAACAGATTAAGAGTAACAATTTAGAAAAGAATTTGGGAATGCAGTGAGTGTTCAAGGGGGAAAGACACTGGCAATTGTGAAAAGTGACAGTTTGATTTCAAGGAAAGACACACACGAAAAACAACAGCGAGTGAGGAGACCAGGGAAGGGAACGGCGCCACACCCCGGATGGTCAGATCCAGAGTCCCGCACAGAAAGATTTACTCTTGCAGTTCCCAACCTTTTTGGGACTGGTTTGGGGGCAGGATAGAGAGGAGATGGTTTTGGGATGAAACTGTTCCACCTCAGATCATCAGGCATTAAATTCTCATAAGGAGTGCACAACCTAGATCCCTGGCAGACGCCGTTCACAATAGACTTCACGCTCCTACGAGAAACTTAACGCTGCAGCTGATCTGACAGGAGGCAGAGCTCAGGCGGCCATGCTCACTCATGGCAGCTCACCTCCTGCCCTGCAGCCCGGTTCCTAAAAGGCACTAGGTTTGGGGACCCCTGGTTTACTCCCTCTGCTTCTCTTTGGAAGCCCTCTAGAAGCAGGGACCTTTCTAAATCCCTAAAAGCCTGCAGTGGCCTACAGAATATTCCAGCCCAGCTTCCGAAGGAGATCCAGAGCTGCCATGGTTGCTGTGGTGGTTTTGCCTGAGCTCATGTTCCGGGCTCACTGATGAGGGGCTGGAGATTTTGACCAAGCTCCATTCCCCCCGCTTCAACAACCCCTCACACAGGGGGAGACAGCTGGCCTTGGAGACTGAAAGGGGAACGCACGGCTCCAGGCCTCACGGCCATCTTGGGATCATTCCCACCCACACCCTGAAGGGCCACTGGAAATGTAGAGTCGCTCTTTTTCATTCCTGTCTTTTTAAACAGAGGTTATTGAACATCACACTTTGTCATTGTTGACTCATTTTATTGTTGTTGTCTCAAATTAATCACTGAAGATATCAAATATTAGCCTGAAATGGGAGGATGACATTGGATAGGGTCTTTGCCTTTCCACTGAATAGTCCCACCCTGCTGTGCAGTTTGTTTTAATATTTTCAATGTTTTTCGTGTGTGTCTTTCCTTAAAATCAAACTGTCACTTTTCATAATTGCCAGTGTCTTTCCCCCTTGAACACTCACTGCATTCTCAAATTCTTTTCTAAATCATGACTCTTAACGGGCTATAAATCGAGAAAACAAGCACCTTAATTATTAGAATTGGATGTAAATGAGGGAAAAAAGGCTTTGAGCGAGGGGCTGAGGGACCCTCTTATAAATACTGAAGAGGTTGACGCATTTATTTGTTGACTTATTTCCTGCTTCTCAACTTCTTCACTGTTCTAGCAGCTTGCACTTCTGGCCCCACCAATCAATTCTCCACAAAGCAGCCAGAGCAATCTTTTAAAAATGCAAAATTGACTCTGTCACACATACTCCTTCATCCTTCCCCTCTTAGAACCCTTCAGTGGCTTCTCATTGCCATTGGGATGAAGTCTAACCTCCTTGACAGACCTCCAAAGACCTGCCAGATCTCGCCTCTACCATCTTCCTCCCATTTCTGAGACCTTGTACAAGCCACTCTTACCCTACCACACCGCCCCAGCTCATCAGGTTTCATCTTAATTCCTCTCTGGAAAATTTCCCTGGCCCCCTGAATAGTCATGTGTTCAACCCTGGTCCACAGCCTCATATACTTCCCCATCCAAATATTTAGCCCAAATTATAACTGCGTAATTGCATGATAGAGTTCTAGCTCCACCATTTACTAGTTGAATTGCCTTGGGAAAACTACTTACCCTCTTTAAGCCTCAGTTTCCTCATCTGTAAAATGGAGATAATTATTTCACCTACTTCCTAATCTTGTGGCAAAGAATAAGATGCAAGTCAAACACGCAGGAAAACAAATGTGATGGCTATTTTTTGGTTATCTGTCTCCCTCACTAGAATATAAGTTCTTTGAGGCCAGAGACCTGTGTGCAGCACCAGCACAGAATCTGGAACATAGCTACTCAATTATATGTTGAATACTTGCTGAATGAATGTCAATTTCCTGTCAAAAGATCTGCAGGAGCTCTCATTTCAACTTCAACAAATTCCCATTCTTCTGCATAGTGTTCTTCAACCTGCACCCACCACCAGCCTTCTCAACTTCTCTCCTGCTACCCCTTAATAGCACATCTCATGAAATTCTCTCCACCTCATCTCCCTTCATCAAATCCTGGGTCCTCCATTCTCCAAGAAGCTTTCCTGGGCCCACTGGTCAGGTCTTCCTGACACTCCTACTTAACGGCTCTCACTTCGTTCTTAACTTTCCCCAATTCCTTTCTGGCTTCACCTCTCCTCCTGCTCAGATGGTGCAGCTCCAAGGCAAGCTCTGCTCTGCTTCTCCTTTTGTGCCCCCTCCCCACCCCCCACCTCTTCGTCAGACTCAGCCCACGCCCAGCCAGGGTCTCTCTGCCTCCTGCTCCTTCCAAAGAGCCACTGCTTTTGATAATGTTCTCTCCAGAATTACATCCTCACAGTGTTTACCTCCGAGTTCTGAAGCTTCACCATGCCTCACTTAAGGTATTGACATTTCAATTCATGATAAATTATTCAGCAGCTCATTTTCAGCCAAATTCCTCTTTTCTTCAGGGCCCGTTCTCCTCCAGCCACCATCTCAGGGCAGCCTTTAAGTCTAATGACGTGTTTACAATCCACGCTCTGCCAGATATTAAAGCAACGCAATGCACTTGGGGATGATAAAGCATTACTTGGAATTGTCAGCAGAGGGACAGGCCCAAGAAGAGTGCCAGTCTGTTTTTATACAGAACAAAGATTACTGTCTCCACTACAAAGGATCCATGTGCAGACAGTGGCAGAGTGATTCCGGTTCAAAGGCAGGGCTTTTGCTGGAACTTTCCAAGCCTCGCTAAAGAGCAGCCTGACAGCTGATGGGCACAGCCAGCCCTGGTTCCAGTCAGCCCTAGACAGAATGAAAGGCGTGAGGATTTTCAGCCTCCATGATGGCATCAGGTTGTCTGTTGAAGAAAAAAATGGAACCAGAAATATTTTGTGATTGGGGCATCTGAGAAAGTGAGCAAACAAGAAGCAGCAGAGAATACTTACCCTTCGTATTGACACTTTTAGATGGTACCACCTCATCCTCCTCACGAGTCCCTGTCCCTGCCCTTTCTGGCTAATGATCTTGCAGCCCCGCACAAGCTCCCCTCCCTTCTTCATGTTCCTGCTTACAGTACTTCAGCTCCTCTCCTCCTCCACATTAACCCTGCACTTCCCAGGCCCCCAGTGGAGAACCCATTTCTACCACAGCCTCCTAAACTGCCTGTGTCAGATCAGAGGCCCTCCTCTGATGACCGTCAATTCAGGGCCATCAGACACATTAAGGTGTGATTTACATAGTCAGTAATGGGGGTAAGAAAAGTTAGGGGATTCCACTATTGAGAGTCATAGGAAGGGAAGGAGGGTCCTCCTTGTCTCAGATGTCACTGACATCTATAACTTCACTTTCTTCAAGTATTTTTGATCAATTAAGCTCTGCTTTAAGGTTTATTCTGACTACCCTCAAGGGATTGATCCTGAGCAGACCAGAGTGGAGGGGGTGTACATACCCAAAAGGACAAGTGACAGGACTTCCTTGGATCTCATCAAAACTGAGATGGTGCTCCTGGAGGCACCACAGAAGGAATTACAAACAGTCAAAACAATAACAAAACAAGGAAGGCAGCAGTGCAGTGGCCAGAAAAAACAAAAATTAAGCGAGTCAGCATGATGGCTACTTTTGCTCTACCACGAAATCCTGTGTTTCTCTCTTTGTTCATCTCTCTTTCACTGAACACGGAAATAATACAAAGCCTGATGGATAGGACACTGTCCCAGAAACATTTGCTATCTCCTTCCTACCCACACTCTCCTCTTAGAGAAACTGTCAGCCCTGGCAGGGGCAGCGCTATGCATTTTGCCACCTGCTTCTCCCACCACCCTGAGTCTCGGTCCTGGCGAAGCTGATTGGACAGGAAATGGAAGCCTCTCAGCCAGAAGCTAGCCCAGGAATTTGTGACTGAGACACAAATGACTAAATCTGTTAGCAGTGGGGAGGAAAGGAAGACAGTGGTACAGAGCAGGGAGGTAAGACCACCATTTTAGGGCAGCCATGGTGGACTATATGCAAGTAGATGGGTAAACAGAGAAGCCAAGAAACCAGTTGAAGAGAGGAGAAAAAAGGAGAAATGCTGAGGGAAGGCAGAAACAGAAAGTCATGTGAGAGAAAGAAAGAGAGACAGAGAGTTCTCTACAGTCCTACAGTTGCATTTCATGAGATTCCTCTACCGCAGTTGAGTTCCAGTGAATGGGCATCCTTGCCATCAGAAGATCCCTGACTTACATAGACTTTCAATCCCTACCTCCATGTTACTCACAAGCTCACTAAAGAAATAATTCACCTCAAATCACTAACTAATGAGCAGCTACTAAGTGCCAGAGTGGTGGCAAGCTATGGATCAGAACACACCAGTTCTAAACACACTTGGTGCTGCTGTCCTTGCAATAGTGAGTTCTCATGAGATCCATTTGTTTAAAAGCATGTGGCACTTCTCCCCCACTCTCTCTCTTGCTCCGACTCTTGCCATGTGATGTGCCTGCTCCCACTTTGCCTTCTGCCCTGAGTAAAAACTCCCTGAGGCCTCTCCAGAAGCTGAGCAGACATCAGCACCACATTTGTACAGCCTGCTGAACTGTGAGTCAATTAAACCTCTTTTCTTTATAAATTAACCAGTCTCAGGTATTTTCTTACAGCAACACAAGAACTGCCTAACACAAAGGCCCTGTAAGTAGAAAGTAGCAGAACCTGGGTGGGAACCTGGTGAGGCTGACTGCAAAGCCACATTCCTTCCAGTGGCTGTACTGCCTCTCCAGGGACATATAGAGGTGTGTGTGTGTGTGTGTGTGTGTGTGTGTGTGTGTGTGTGTGTTCACAATGAATGACAAAGAATGGAGCACGAGTGCAGAAACGTTACATATGGTGTTATATATGGGATAGACCTGCCCAACAAATTATCTTGCTCTGAATGCCCATTGATAAACTCCAGAAGAAGAGAAACTTAGGAGTCAGTCTAGAAATTCTTTTCTTTCATCATGACCCACCCCTCAACACACACATACTAATAGTCTCAAAGTCCTGTGGCTTCCTCCCTAGCACTAAGTCCAGGTCTGACCATTTCTTCTTTTTACCATGTGCTATTTGTCTTCGGCTTCCTGGCACCTAACACTGTGCTTGGAGCAGAGTGGGTGATTGTTAATGTTTATTGAATCCAATGGAACTGCTTAATCCTGTGGGATAAATGCTCCCTGTACAATGCCCTTGCCTTGAATGAAAACAGTTGATGCCCTCCTTACTTGTGATCTCAACATGACCATTTCCCCCAGGTCCCTGCAAAGTTGGTGATTGCTGCTTGGTTTCTTCACTCCATTAGGAGCACCACGCTTCATCATCAGCTGCTGTTCTCTTCAGAAACTCTTTATGTTGCCCAGCATCCTTTGGGTAATCAGAAAAAATATAATGTCTTTACTGCATCTGTTTGTCACTTGGAATGCATGGGGAGCCTTCACGGAAAATTTCCTCAGGTTCACATTTCCTTTCAGAACCGGTCTGTTCTTCATCTACATTTAACTCTTGAGTCACCATTCTCTCTCTCTCTCTCATACACACACACACACACACACACACACACACACACACACACCACATTCAGAGTAAAAATGGAAGGAACCTTGGACTGAGAGCAAAGAAAACCTCCATTCTGGCCTAGGTTTTGATATTATCTTACCTTAAGTAAGTAAATTGACCTCAGTTTTCTTCATTTATGAAATAAGGAGTTAATTTAGTAGTTTCCAAATCAGTTTTCATGGAGCCTAAGAGTTCCTTGCAGGTACCTAGGGATAACACTGGGCAGGAGTGAAAGCTCACACACACACACATACACACACACTCACAATGCTAGTCAACAGTGGTGTTCACTAAATATTTTCAGTAGGAAATAGCTTCTGGGCATACGGTAGGATTGTGCTTCTTGGCCTCTTATGTAGGGCCATGTGACTGATGTTGACCAGGGCAACCTGGGTAAAAGTACTCTGTGTCACTTTTAAACTGGAGCATTTAATTGCCAATGCAACATTTGTCAGAGTTGTACTTTTCTTTCGTCATGGTAACCATCAGTGATCAAAATGGGAGCTGCTCCATCAGCTTGGGACCTGAAGCAAGGAACTGTAGAGTTGACCGAGTCCGTCCATGATAGACATACAGCATGAACCGGAAAAGCCTTTGTTGTTATAACAGCTGATAAAATGTTTGGATTGTTTGTTACTGCACATAACCTAGCCTATCCTAATTAACATATTCTCTCTGTCTCTCTCTCATTCTCCCCAACCAGAGCAACTCTGTATTTGTTTTACATGTTAGCTTTCTGCATAAGATTTTGTTTGATAGAAGAGTCCAAGAGGTTAAAAGAATTGAAACTCTCAATCAATGTGATTTTTGGAGGCCCCTTCCAGTCAGAAATCTATGGTTCTATACAGATCCTTCCAGCACTCCAGCTATCTTCCCTATCATCTTTACATATTTTGACTTTATTTCCTCTCCATAAGCTTCTGTAAATTTGATAATTATCTCTCACAGAGATTTACTTTCACGTACAATTTTATGTCAATTTTTGGATCTCAAAATGATGACCCACTTTTTCTTCGCCACATGAACTTTCACTTATCACAACCATCAGAACAGCCTTACCTGCCAAAGTTGACAGCTCCACTCTGACAATGTGGAGACTTTTTGCGAGCTGTCCCCATACTGTCTCTGTTTCCCTGAGATGAAAATGAAAATATGTGCCTTTACTTTAGAATTATAGCTAGTCTGACTGTTTTAGTCAACTAGTATCCCCCACCATGCCTACTCAGAAGTCTATGTAAGAAAGATTTCTAATAAACTTACTGATTTTTTAATATAGTGAATACACATAATATCAATGTTTCTTTAATAGTCTGGTGGCTGCTGAAATCTCCCTTTTTCAAGAACCACCAAGACCAGAGGGGTTGCTATGGATAGCTTAAATAAGATACCAACTGAAACCTGGGAGATAAATTAAATCAACAGTTATCAAATTTTCTGGTATCTAATAATCAATCTAATAATCTCCCCCTACAGCACCCACCAAGTTTCTAATTCATTTGATCTGAGGTGATGGCCTGGAATCTATATTTTTAATAAGGGACTCTGATGGAGATGGTCACGGAATCACAATTTAAGAAATGTTTAGGCTTGATCTTTCAGCTGTTTTTAACCATAGGAGTCTGTGGTTAATTTCAAATTCCAGTGTATACAAGAGACTCAAAACATTTAGCTAAAAGTACTGCAGGAAAACCACTGGTCATTTCTAAATATTTCTTCCTTGGTAGTGGAACCAAGGCATGGGAATGAAGGAGCTGAGATTTCACCCAGTAAGTAAGGGATCTACAGGAGATGAGGGGGAGGTCTCTTATCTAATGGCACCAGTGATGCCAAATCAGAGCCCAGAGCTGGTAAGCTGCTATGGTGGGAGAACCAAGATGAGGAAGACAGCCAAAGCATGTTCTGAAAGTGAAGCATAAAGACAGGAAGACGAGGAGGTGAACATAAGAGTGGCAAATGCAGGCAGTTTCTGGAGGAGAGCGCTCAGTGGGTCCTAGAGACAGGCACAATGGC
The DNA here is from genome assembly GCF_006542625.1 of Nomascus leucogenys. NCBI lineage: Eukaryota > Metazoa > Chordata > Mammalia > Primates > Hylobatidae > Nomascus > Nomascus leucogenys. The sequence continues at coordinate 72,587,550 of NC_044395.1, forward strand.
TTAGATGTAGAAAACTAAGGTAAGCCAATAGGAAAAAGCCCACTAGAGTAATTCACTTCCTGGGGTAAAGAAAAGGAGTTTCTGGGTACCAGATCTCATGAAAATTGGGCTGGGTTTTAACCCAAAGTGACCAGGAGTGGGATGAGTTGAAAGATAAGTATAATCCATCACTCAGGGAAGAACCAAGAGTTAAGCCAAATAAATCTGGTGGATAAGTTAAAGTATTAACTTGATGGAGCTAGGAATAGGAGACAAGCTTTTAGAAGCTAAAAATTTGGGGAGCTGGTAGAAACCAGATTGGGGTAGAGAGTACAACACCAGAGCGGGAGTGAAGAGAGAGGTCAAAGGCAATTGCCCTGTTGCTGCTATGAGGCTGGCCTCTCGTTTTGGCCCCACGTGGTGTGGAGTGGGTTGGCCTGGTTTGAAGACAAATAAGCCAGGCAGTGACCTGTCCCCACTGGATCACAAAAAGCATGGGGCCCTTGTACCCAAGGCCTCTTTTCACAGCCAGAACGTGGCTGAGGTCTATTCATCCAGCTTGGCAATGAAACAGGCTGAGCTATCAGCTGCCAAGCTCGGCACTGAGGAGTCGGAGTAGATGGTCAGGATTACTTGGGGCATGCAATTTGCCAGGCTTATGTTTGGCAAACAAACACAGCCTAACAGACAGACAAAAGGTTTGAGAACAAAGAGGGTCTGCATTCTCTCCTTCCTCATCTTCTTTTTCCTTCCATTATAGGATGCCTTTGCTGAAACAATGGGCCATGGCCCAGTAATTCCACTGAGGCTGTGTTCATTGTTTCTCATCACAAATTTGGGCACATCCTTCCCCAATTAAAAATTCTTTGTGCTAAAGGAGAAAATAATTTAGGGCTCATTACAGTTTTGTTTTCAAAGCAGTTAATAGAATATGGTAGATAATGGAGGGAGAAGGCAGAACTGGGCTGGAAAACTGGAAAATTGACTCCAGTCCCAGTTCTGACATTCCCAGTCCAGCCATGTGATTTTAGGCAAATCACTTCATTCTCTTTAGGCTTTTGTTTCCTTGTTTGTGAAAGGAAGGCTATTGAATCATGGTTTCTAAATGTCCTTCCAACTCAGACATTCTCTGACATCCATGATTTGAAAAGCCTGGATTGCACTTCCTTCCTACCTAACAGGAAAGCTTAGAAAGATGGAGCTGCCTCACCTTGCACAAATAGGTACTTAATTGTTAGAAGAATGAATGGAAGGATCAGAGAATAAGTGACACCCAATGACACACATTCTGGGACATCTTCCTGAAAGGGTTGCCAAACCAAGATGAGAAAGACACCAAACAGGTAATGAATATGAAGCATAAAGTAAGTCAGGGAAATGGGGAGGTGGACACATGAGTGATAGAAGTAGATCCACCTTTGACCTCCACAAGTGGGAGCTCCATTGATGCTGAGTCATAGAATCATAATTACAGAGGCTCAGAACTCAAATGAACCTGAAGACCACTGTCATGTCAAGCCAACGCATTTAACAGGTGGAGAAATAAGACTAGGAAAAGTGACTTGCCTGTGGTCCCAGAGCTAGCTCACAAAAGAGAGCTAGGAGCCAGCTCTTTCTGCTTCCCTTCCCTGTGCTTTTCCTCTGCACTGTGCTGCCTCACATTTAATGAAAGAGCAGCAAAAAAATGGAGCTGAAGCTTTAGGTAAGGGCCCAGAGTTGATAACCCAATGTGACTTTAATGGCAATACTGGAGAAAAAGGCTTCCCAAAATGTTTCAAGAAAATACCTCTCATCCCAACCTATGTTCCTTCCTCCCATCCCTCAATTACAACTGAATAGGGACATAGAGCAGCAGGTTCTGCAAAATGCATACCCCATAAGAGAAGATGACCAGAAGTAAAGACAGAAAGAACTAATTTTAGTGGTATTCTGGGAATAATTCCAAACAGATTTTGTTTTATTGAGAACAGTCATGAGCAGTGGCAAAAGTTAGAGCCTCCTTCTCTCCAGAACTGTGAAAAATCCCCTTACCATCTGGCCAGTGGCTTTGTCAGCTGACTTTCTCATGAGACATCCATACTCCCTAGACTTCAGGTTTTCCTTCTATGAAACAGAGAGGGACAGAGCCAGTAATATTCTAATGAGGTTCATATATAACCAAGCACCAGATTCATCCACTCAAAACTGCCTTTATTATATTCTCCCTGCTTAAAAAAATCTCTTGTGACTCCCTGTGGCCATGTTCATTCTACTCAAGAAACTTTGCTTATTCAGTTTCCTTGCTATCTAAGTCCATTTTCTGTTGCTATAACAGAATATCTAAGACTGGGTAATTTATAAAGAAGAAAATATTATTTCTTCTCAGTTCTGGAGGCTGAGAAGCCCAAGGTTGAGGAGCTGCCTCTGGTCTGGTGAGTTCTGGTGAGGAACTTGTGCTGCATCATAACATGGCGAAAGGCATCACAGGACAAGAGGGGTGCACTGAGAGTCAAACCGGCTTTTGTAACAGACCCACTATTGTGATAACTAACCCACTCCTATGATAGCCCATCAATCCATTAGCCCATTAATCCATGCATGAATTGATCCAGTCATGAGAGCAGAGCCCTCATGACCCAGTCACCTCTTAGAGGACCCACCTGATAATACTGTTACACTGGGGATTAAGTTTCAACATAAGTCTCAGAGGGAACAAATATTTAAACCATAGCGCTTGTCTAATATGAAGAGTTTCTTGATCACTCAGAAGAGGACGTTCCTTCTTGCTTTCTGCATTTGTGGTCTATAATACTCATTTGGCACCACGGATGCAATACCTGGAATTACAATCTTATTGTTATTTCCAGATGAGATCACTTACTATCTGTGGTAGACAGAATAATGAGCCCTTGAAGATGTCTACATTATAATCCCTAGAACCTGAAAACATATTATGTTACATGGTAAGGGGGAATTACAGTAGCAGAGGGAATTAAGGTTGCTAGCCAGCTCACTTTATGATAGGGAGATTATCCTGGGTTATCCAGGAAAGACCAATATAATCAAAAGAGCCCTTAAATGAAGAAGAGCAGGGGCAGAACAGCCATAACTAGAAATATAGCATTGTCATAAGGACTCAAGCAGGTATTGCTGGGTTTGAAGATGAAAGAGATCACCTTCCAGGAGGTCTCTAGAAGCTGGGAAGGGGAAGAAAACAGATTCTTCCCTACAGCCTCCAGAAAGAAGACAGCCTTGCCAACATGTTGATTTTAGCCTAATGAGACTCTTCAAACTTCTGACCTCTAGAGCTATAAGATAATAAATTTGAGTTGTTCTAAGCTACTATATTTATGGCAATTTCTTACAGCAACAATAGGAAATTCACTTGCTGTCTGTTATATCGTACACTTTTGTGCTAAACTGTTGGATGTCATAGACTATAGTCAATATTTTTTTTTCTAGCTACCAAATAGTGCTGGACACAAACTAAGCAACCAGTGGATGTTTTTCTAAGCAAGTGAATAAATGAATGAACGAATGATTTGGAGTTAAAACAACTTGAATATTAGTCAGTCAATCAAATAATAGATAGACCCCAAAGTATAAAAATCTCTTGAAAGCAGACTCAGGTGTCTGGGTATAATATGCTATTATTTCATGGATATTTCTTATGTGGGTGATTTAAAAGTCTCATTATTGTTATTATTTTTCCAAAACCATATGATACTTTGGGAATAACTTTGGTCTTGAAGTCAGAAGACCTGGAACAAAGACCTTCTGTTGACACATATTAGCTGCATGACCTTGCATAAGCCATGTAATTTACTGGGCCTCAATCACACCATCTGTAAAAGAAAGATGCTGTTCACTATCTTGAGAAGCCCCCAGGGTTGTGGTGAGGACAAATGAGACAATGCAGAAAAACAGGGCTGTGAAAACTGTAAAATGCTGCGCAAATGGGTGGAGTTGTCATTTGCCACACTCCTCTTTAGACTAATTTTTTAGATAACAGGGATTTTTATTAGTGCCTCTTCTATGCTCACTTTGTTACATGAGTCCTTGTTGGAGAAATGTAAGAAATAAAAGCTTGGAAGGGTTCATGGTTCAAATGAGAGACTAGGAGGGAATAAGTCAATTCATTCAGTTTGTACTCTGGTCTATAAGCCCACATGCACCTGGTTTGGCCCTAGGCACTGAGGGAGCAGGTACTGCTGAGAATGGGCAATGAGCCTCCTGGGACAGATCACAGTTCAGTGAGTTGACACCAAGAATCCAAAGTTAACCAACTAAAGAGAAGGACCTTTCTTCTGGGGGAAGCTTTATCAGGTAGCTGGTTCCATTCCTGATACAGAGTGTCTTAGTTCATTTTCTGTTGCTATAACAGAATACCACAGACTGGATAATTTATGAAGAAAATGAACTTATTTGGCTTACAGTTCTGGAGACTGAGAAGTCCAAGAGCATGGCACCAGCATCTGGTGAGGGCCTTCTTGCTGCATTATAACATGGTGGAGGGCATCACATGGCAAGAGGGTAAGAGCAAGAGAGCAAGAGAGAACTCACTTTTATAAGACACCTACCACCAAAACAACAAACCCACTGTTGTGATAGTGACATTAATCCACTCATGAGAGAAAAGCCCTCATTAATCTATTAATCTATTCTCAAGGGCATAGGGATTAAGTTACCAACACATGAACTTTTGGGAAACATATTCAAACCATAGGACGGAGCACTCATGGAGCAACTTCTACCTGCTAGAAAAGCATTCCAAGCTTTTTCTTTATTATCTGGGATCTCCATATACCCATGGTTCAATGGGGCTGGAATATGGAAGAAGCAGAGGACTTGAGCACACTCGGACACAATCCCTGGAAGATATCTGGCCATCAGGACTAATGCCTTTTATTTCCCAGGGAAAATTTTATTTCTTTTAGAAGTTAAGTCGTTTAGGCTGACAACAGGGGCTGCCTCAGGCAAAAAGCTGAGGATGGAGAAGTTGCTCTTTTATAACACCTTACTTCTCAAAGAAAAGTGCTCTAGATGCCCTCCCCATCCCCCATTTGCTTCGAGTCAAAAGCATTTATAATCCCATCACTCTACAAATAATCTCATTTAAGAAATAAAAACATATGACACAAAGCTCTTCATCTCCATTCCCATTAGCCTTGAATTCTCCTTACAACTCTTCCCAGCTTCAGAAATGTGGGACAAAGTCTCCTTCTAACTATTTAAATCTAATTTCTTACTTGTGCTTTTGATCCTACACTAACCCATAAATGCAAAAGGAGAAAAATGCTACAGGCACAAAAAAGTCTTCATTATAGCAATATCAATAAAAATTATATAACCTAGAATTCTGATTAAAGATGGCAGTTTGCTAGCATGTGCTTATTGCTTCTTCATTCTGTGTTCCCACTAATATGATAAAAAGAATAATTTAAAACATACACACACACATAGAGAATGAGAAAGGAGACATCGGCATATGACAGATTTCAACAAATTTTTAGAAGATTAAAAGTTTGTTGGAGGAACAGTTACTGATTTGGCAAGATGGAAGACACCAGAGGAGGAACATGAAAAAGAACCAGTTTGCTCCATATAACCCTGGAAAGGCTAAGCATGCAGATAAATCAGAAAGTATTTGGTACTCAACCCACTCACCTCTTCTCCAGGCAGGAGATCTGCATTTTCTTCTCTAGCAAAATTAACTGGAAAAACTCAGGGTTTTCAGAGGCAACAAAAGAGGTGACTTCAAGGAAAAGTCCAGTTTCCTTGAAGTGAAGCCATCAGTTGAAAAATACCATCACCTTCCACCCAAACCCGCACACATTTTTACACACACACACATTTTAGCATCGTAAATATGAACAGACAACTAAGATTAAACAAATAATTGAGAAAAGCCCTAACATGAAAGGTTTTCATGTGAGAAATCAAAACAAACAGGAAATAAAGATCTTTATTTATCAGGGATAATGCAAGACAGAAGGAAATAGTTCCCCCTAATTATTATCCTCAGTTACATATGAAAAAATGCATATGTTAAGCAGCAGGAAACTAAGAAAGAAAAAACTCAGAGACTAAGAAAGAACTTTTGGAAATTGACATGCCTTGTAAACTTGAACTGGATGCCTGAAAAAGCAAGTCAAGAAAATCTGAAGGGAAAGATAACAAAAAGACAAAAAGATGACCAATGGGAAGGGAAAAAACATTTAAATAGAAGGTAAACCCAAGAACTCTATCATACAAATTATAATGGCTATAGAAAGAACAGAGAAAGTTGTGGAAATGGGACTAGAAGGAGGGTATTGTTATTTTCTCAAGACAAGTCTTCATATTGAAAGGTCGCACAGGATGTCCAGCACAAAAGTGAAAAAAGAGCCACATTAAAAGTTCATGAATATTAAATGTCAGAGAACAAAGGATCAAGAAGGGATTATAAGATATTCTAAAATGAAAAAATAAAAAGTCACAAAGATGGAATAAGAATTAAAATGACTTCAGGCTTTTTCTTAGTAACACTGGATGATAGAAGCCTATGGACCAAGGACTTCGAAATTCTAATAGAAAACTTTTTTAACTTAAAATTTTACACATCATCAAACTGTCCATCAAGTTTAACAGAAGAACTAAAATGTTTGAGGCATTTCAAATTTGAGGGATGACTCAAAAAAATTACCTCCATTTGTTAGGAAGCTACTTGAAGACATACTCCAGCAAAAACAGAGTAAATCAAGAAAGATGAAGGCATGGGAAAGAGGAGGCAATGGATACAACTTAGGAAAGTGGTGTTGGGAGATTCCAGGGTAACAAATGTGTAACTTTCCAGCATCACAGAGGACCCCAGGAGGGCCACCTCTAATAAAAAGAAAGAGATGGGGTCTCAATAGAATCTCTTTAAAAGTAAAGTATTTGGAAAATATTAAGAACACATGAATGGCAAAGTATGCATTTTTTTAAATTAAGCAATTATAAATCCCAAGAATAATAAAAAACAGAATGAGAAAATGAAATCATAGTATTTTATTAGGCTCTGAAATAAACAATATTTGCATAGTCATAATGATATACAGCTGATTATTTATCATGTAAAAATGGTGGTACAATTACATTAGGAGGGCGAAGAATGGAAAATTGGAAAGTGGTGTAAAAGAGCTAAATCCTTTTCTAACATAAAAAGAAATCAACAGATAATGTCAAAAACAAATAAATAGAAATTATCAGTAGAGACATATTACAGTTGACCCTTGAACAACACAGGTTTAAACCATGTGTGTCCATTTATACATGGATTTTTTCAATAAAACTTACACCAATGTGCCTGCCTCTCCTGCCTCCCCTTCTACCTCCTTCATCTCTTCTGCCTCTGCCACCCCTGAGACAGCAAGACCAACCCCTCCTCTTCTTCTTCCTCCTCAGCCTACTCAACATGAAGACAACAAACATGAAGACCTTTATGATTATCCACTTCCACTTAATGAATAGGAAATATGTTTCTCTTCCTTATGATTCTCATAATATTTTCTTTTCTCTAGCTTACTTTATTGTAAGAATACAGGATACAATACATATAACATTCAAAATATGTGTTAATTGACCATTTATGTGTCTGGTAAAGCTTCCAATCAACAGTTAGCTTCCAATCAACAGTTAGCTCTTAGTAGTTAAATTTGGGGAGAGACAAAAGCTATACACAGATTTGTGACTCCACAGGGGGGCAGCACTCCTAACCTCCATGTTGTTTGAAGATCAACTGTATTCGAAAATTTGGAATTAGCTACAAAAAAAAAGCTAATTAATTAAAAAGGGGTTATTTCTACATAGTGGAGCTGAGGTGGAGAGGTCTGGAGTAAGGGAATGTTTTTTCTTTTATCTTAAATCTCTTGGATATAGTTAATGTTTCAAATTATACACATATATTATTTACTGAAGTATTTTTAATTAAAAATGATTATATAGAAAATTCACTTCCAGATATGATTCAGTCACAGGGATTGAATTTACCACCTAACTTTGAACACTATAAAACCAGAAAAAAATATATGAAATAGCAATTTTCAGACATTGGACAAAAGGCAACACAAGACCATGACCTCTGTGAGAAGAGAAACAAATATGCTGAGCCCCACAATTGCCTTAGCACACTGCCAAAGGCTGCTTCCAGGCTGCATGCAAAGACAAGGATCCCAAACAGAGCCTGGTGGCCTTGATTACTGGAGAAGACAAAAATCAGTGTTCAGAAAAGCCACTTTGTCTAGAATTTGTCGGAGACAGTATCAGAGAGAAGGAAGTTGCTTAGACAGTCTTCCAGAGATCTGCAGTGAAGGTCCCTTCTGTCTTTGGCTGGGTACTAAACCGCATATGCATAAGATGAAACTGCCTGATGCTGGTGAAAGAGCCACCAGAAAGCAGTAGACTTAATAACTCTCAAAGCTCATCCAGGGCTGAGAATAGTTCATGTTGCTACCAGCCACAGTAGAAAGACCTCATAATGCAAAAGACATCAGCTAGAGTCTTCAGAAGGCTATGGCCTAAATTAACTCTATTCTAAAGGCTGCCCTGAAGCCACCTTAACAGAGCTTAATATCAGACCTGAAAAGGATCTACTTCCAAGAAACAACTGCATGCCAGAAAAAAGTAAGCCCAACATCATTTTTTAAAAATACAATGAAATCCTATACTCAGTGATGTAAAAGTCACAATGTCGTCATTCAATCAAAAATCACCAGATGTGAAGAGAAGTATGATAATATGGCCCATTACCAGAGAAAAAGCAATGCCAATAAACCCAAGAATGACTGAGATGATAGAAATAGCAAGCAAGGATATTAAAATGCCTATTCCAAACTGCTTTATATGTTCAGGAAGGTAGAAGAAAACATGACCATGACAGAGAGAGAACTAACAAATATATAAAAGATCCAAATGAAACTTCCAAATATAAAAAAGATTTAATTTTTAAAAAATATCATTGGGTGAGACTGAGAATAGATTAGACAATGCAGAAGAAAAAGACATAGCAATAAAAACTATCCACACCGAAGCACAGAGAGTAAAAATATTGGGAAAAAATGAGCAGTGTCTCTGTGACCTTTGGAACCATTTCTATCCATTCTATTGTGGTTTAATAATGTGTAATTGGCATTCTGGAAAAGGAAGGGGGATAGAAAAATATTTAAAGAAATAATGGTCAAAAACTTTCCAAATTTTATAACTATAAATTATAAGCAGGTGTAAAATGACATCAAGGAGAATAAACTTTAAAAAATTCAATAGGCCACTTTATATCTTTCTAATCAAATTGCTGTAAATGCTGATAAAAAAATTCTTACAAATAGAGAAAAAAGACACATTATGGACACAGAAACAAATATACGAACGAAAGGAGATTTCATGTCAGAAAGTGTACAAACCAGAAGACAATAAAACTCAAATAAATTTTTATGCCCAGCAAAAGTATATTTCAAAAATGAAGGATGAAATAGATACTTTCTCTGACAAACAACATCTGAAAAAAATGTGTTCCCAGCAGAGCTTCACTATGAGAAATCATAAAGAAAATTCTTCAGACAGAAGGAACATGATACCAAATAGAAATTTGTGTCTAAATTTAGAATCAAGAGTGCCATTAATGAGAAATATGTGGGCTAATATAAAAACACTTTTTCATCATTGAATCTCTTCAAAAGAAAACTGGCTATTTAAAACAAAAATAATACTAGCATGTCATGGGATTTATATCATATATAGCAGTAAAATGTGACAATAGTATAAAATATGGGAGAAGGTTATTGTACTACACATGAAGTGGTATAATATTATTTGAAGGTAGACTGTGATAAGTTAATGATATATATTATAAACTTTGGTGCAATTAATAGCAAAATAAGGTAGAGGTATAGCTAATAAGCTAACAAAAAAATCAAATGGAATCATGAAAATAATGTAAGAAAAGCAAAAAAGAAGGAATAAAAAATAGGTAGGAAATAGGAAAATAAATAACACATTAGATTTAAACCCAGTCATATCAATAATTACATTAAATGTAAATTATTTAAACACTGCAATTAAAAGCAGAGATTGTCAGATTGAATAAAATGGCAAGATGTATTAGGCAGGCCTCTTTGGTTGTAAGTAACAGAAACCTTATTCAAACATTGATACTCACACAGTTGAGAAGTCCAGTTCAAAGAAAATACAAGCATTCAACCAATGTAATTATATCCTTTCTCTATCTCTTGAGTCTGCTTTTATTCGCTTGTTGGCTTCATTCTCCCAGAATAAAGAAGGCTTCTCCAGGTGCTGAAGACAATGGCCACAAATGGGTGTGGTTTATACTATTACTACAGCTCCCAACCTCAGGCAAGAGAAGGAACCTTTCATTAATAAGAAGCTTATCTCAAAATTTAGAGAAGAATCTGTTTGTCCCACTTGCTCACCTTTCATCCAATCATAACCTTCGTGGGTGGAGTAATCTAGCCAGCCTGTGGTCAGGGAAACTGGACACCATGATGAACACTCTGGACATGGTGAATACAATGCAATACAACAAAATGCAATACATTGCAAGTCAAAAACAGAAGGGATGTTTAATTGGCAAATGCAACAGATGCTCAACAGACCTCACCTCTGTTCTATTACCTCACCAAGTTTCCATCCCAACCCTCCCCTTCTCCTCTTTGTTAAACACCATGCAAAGCATGGATGCAACAGGCCTGTCTCTACTTCAACATCAGGCATGCATCTCCTTCAATTCGTTGTAAGTATATGTTGTAACATAAACGTTCCGTAGAGCCTTCCCCATCTGCAGCTTCATATACATATCCCCTTCTAACCAACCTCCACCCAAAGAAAGGTGCACACACACAGCTAGGGATGAATTGAAGTAGTGATGACCACCTGATCCAAAAATAGCCAATGCCAGTTGACTAGAAATCTGATTTTGTGTGACCTTGAACCAAGAGATGAGCAGGGCTGAACAGATTCTATCTTGAGAACTTGATTTAAGACATGAGATTGCCAACAGTTGGTGGTGAGAAGGTCCTATATATTGAAAGTAATGACAGCCATTTTCAAGTTGACGAGTAAAGGGAGAAAGCTGTTCTTCAGAAAAAGGAAAGTGGAGCTGACAATAAGTAGAGGGGAGAGACGAGCCTGTGGCCCAGGAGAGGGAAATAGAGGTAGTAGCCAGCTGCTTCTGTTTCTTTCATCTCCCCTGGTGTTCAGCTGCCCTGATTTCTTGTCCTTTGATTCTGTGAGAGCTCTACATCCTTGCAATAAGCACACTTCCTTACTTGAGTAACTTTGAATGACTTCTGTTTTCTTGCAACCAAAGGAGCCATAACTTGAACAATTGCGAGTGTCTTTTTAATTGTCTCTCAATATTGCACAGTAACTTCTTTAAGGGTAAGCAGTGTGTTTTATTTCATGTGTGTAACCCAGCTCATGGTAACATGACTGAATTATACAAATGTTGATAGAGATAATAATGAATTAATTAATCTGGTTACTTATACCTCTACCGCTACCAGAATAGCAAATAGTTTGTTTTGCCTCCTCTACATCAATTCCTTTGTGAAATGGCTTTTTCTCTACTCACTGTGGCTCTGGTGGGATTACGAATCCCAGGCTTCCACCTCCCAGCCCAATGAAATAGGAATACAACCCACAATACAGGTCAGTCTTTCCCATGCAGGAATTTTTAATATAAGTCATTAGATAGTAGTTCCTTAAAAAAAGGTTGATAAATTTCTGCAGCTGAGATCCTTGGAGCTCCCCTGGTTTCTAGCCTTCCAGGGGTCTGATTTCCAGCTCTTTCTTCAATCCTAGGATTGTTGACTATTCTTTCAATAAATCTCCATTTCTTGTTTAAGTACTCATAGTCAATTTCTATTACTTCTAGACTTAGAATTCTCTCTGATGTAACTTGGTTCCCAGGGAGGCCAGTTTCTCCCCTGCCCATTTAGAATAACTAGAATAAATCCTTCTTTTTGGAAAGAACAAAAACATACTATCTTTGAAACAAATAAAATATTCCTTTATCAATCAGTTGCTCTACTCCTGATCCAACCTTCTGGGCTGCCTTTTATGCAAGAAGCACCATGAGTTCTGTCTTGTTTTTATATTCAACCTCATTCCCACTTCTTAGGCTATCTCTGAGAGAAAGAGTCAGGAATGTGATTCCTTAAAGAAGGTATGTATATTTGGGAACCCAGGCAAACAGAAAGCAAACAGAATCTACCTTCACTTAGCCAAAGAACCCTTTTTACAGCAATATAAAACATACTTCATTCCTTGTGCGTGAAGGGCCTATATTCAACCTAATTTGAATATAGGGTATCTCCCAGGCTCATGCCTGGTGTCCCAGTTTCTAATGATGGACTTACTCTCTCCCCTTGGATCAGCACCCCTCTTCATAGAGAAGCCTTACTGAGGGTGTTGTTCTTGATTCTCCCAAGACCTTAAGTTCCAAGGCATTTATCTCCTCTCAACACTCTGACTCATTATTCTATTTTACTGAAGTACTTAGAATGAGAGCTTCTGGGAAGAGCTCTATACAATTATATAAATGAATAGGCACATTTATTTGAAATGTTTTCAGATTTCTTAGAATGAAATTTTATGTTCTTTCCTTGGCACTAATTTCTTAAAGTGGGTATCAGTCCTGGAGGAGATCCTTGCCCAACTGAGGGGCATTTATAAGGCAATCTAAAGACCAACCAATAGATATCAGTTCATTTTGCCAATAGTTGTTGAGCACCTACTCCACACCGGGCACTGTGCTGAGAGCTGGGTACACAGTGGTGAGGAAAACAGGCCAACCTTCAAAGATGACACAATGTAGTAGAGAAGAGAGAAGAAAGTAAGTCAATAAACTCAAAAGTAATCATAAATGAGTGATTAGTGCTATGAAATAAATGAACAGGAAACAATGATAGGCAATAATAGGAGGGAAACTTCTTAAATGACAGAAGGCAGATGAGGCTCTCTGAGGCCTGAAGTTTAAGAAGTGAGTGGTACAGGAACCAGCTGGATGGAATAGCATAGATGAGACCTGGAGGTAGGAAAGAGGTTCATGTGTTTAACAAACTAAGTGGAGCAGGGAAATGGAGAGGAGAGATGAGGGGGAAAAGAGAGTTGGGGCCATGTACAGAGTTTGGATTTTACATTAAACGTAGTGAAAATATAGTCACTTTGGAAAACAATGTGACAGTTTCTTTAAAAGTTAAATATAAATTTACTACATAGCCCAGCAATTCCACTACTATTTACCCAAAAGAAATGAAAACATGTGTTTACACAAAGCCTTATACATGAACATTCATAGCAGCATTGTTTATAATAGTCCAAGATTGGAAAAAAAATTAATTGTCCATCAATAAGAGCATGGACAAAAAAATAGTGGTACGTCCATAAAATGGATTACTGCTAGGCACATAAAAAAGGAACAGACTACTATTACAAGACAGCCTTGTGTTGACTAGTGCCTACTTGGGTGTATATAATTATGAAAACTCATTGAATAGACAAAATAAGATTTGTACATTTTATAGTATATAAATTATATTTCAATATTAAAAGTGTAATGGGAAGTTGCTGAAGAGTTTTCAAAGTAAGCAAAAAATGTAATTTGATTTGTTTTTTACAGATTCCTCAGATCACTTTGTGAAAATAGATTTGAAGGGAGCTTAAGAACAAGTAGGGTGACCAGTAAAGGGGTTAATGCCATAGTCCAAGAAAAAGATTCTGAAGACTTAGACTAGTGAGGAATAACAGAAGCCAATAGACAGACTTAAGATATACTTAGGAGGTAGAAATGACAGGATTTATTGATTTTTTAAAAAGATGAGGTGTAAGAATCACTTGAACCCAGGAGTTTGAAACCAGCCTAGGCAACATAGCAAGAACCCCTCTCTACAAAAAAAAATTGAATTAGCCAGGCAGGGTGGTGTGCACCTGTAGTCCAAGCCACTTAGCAGACTGAGGTGAGTGGATCTCTTGAGCCCAGGAAGTCAAGGTTGCAGTGAATTATGATAGCACCACTGCACTCCAGCCTGGACAACAGAGACAGATTCTGTCTCAAAAAAAAAAAAAAAAAAACCAACAACAACAACAAAATGAAGAAATAAAGGATAACACTTACATTTTTGGCTTGAGCAAGTGGGTGGAGAGTCTTGCCATTTACTAAAATGAATAGGTAAACTATGAGAGGAGCTGGTTGAAGATATAGGGGAAAGAAAATCAAGAGTTCTGTTCTGGCATTGAAAACACAGGAATATAAAGATATGAACAACAGACATTGAGGACCACAAGAAGGAGGAGAGAGGGAGGGCAGCAAGGGCTGAAAAATACCTATTAGGTACTGTGCTCACTAATTGGGTGGTGAGTTCAATCATACCTCCAAAGCTCAGCATCGTGCAATATACCCTTGTAACAAACCTGCACTTGTACTCCTTGAATCTAAAACAAAAGTTGAAGAAAAAAAAAAATTAAAAATTTTTTAAAGATTTTTGTTTTGGGCATATTTAGGCTTAGATGCCTATGACATATCCAACTAAAAAACTCAGGTAGAAAGTTGGATATGTGTATCTAAAGGTCAAAGGAGAGATTGATCTGGATATATAAATTTAGACATCATCAACATGTAGATGATATCTTGGGCCACGAAAATAAATCATTTAGGAAGAGAGTGTAGAAAGAACAAGCAATGTAAAAAAAAAAATCAACATGTAGACATTGGTATAGGAAGAGCACCTATAAAAGAGACTGGGGTGAAATTGTCAGAGATCTAGAGATAGGAAGAAAACCAAAGGTGGACTGTCAAATAAAGGAGTGGCCACTGGGATACAACTCAACTGAGAAACTGAGTAAAATGAGAGTATAAATTGTCCATTGGACTTGGCAACCTGGAGATTGTTGGTAACCTTGACACAAGAAGTTTGGGTGAAGTGTTAAAGTCAGAGACCCAACTCGAGAGTCTGAAAACTAATTAAAGGCTTAAACCATGGAACAAGTATGTAAACAGCTATTTTGAGATGTTAAACTGTGAAGAGATGCAGAGAAATGGGCAGTAGCTGAAGAGGGATGAAGGAATCAAAGAAGGACTTTTAGGCTTAAAGGAATGCCAATCATGTTTGTGAACTGAAGAGACCAGCCTTAGAGAAAAGGGTAGGATTGGTAATTTAGGATGAATAGGAGATAGCCAGAGGAGTAAAACCTCGAGAAGGTAAGAAAGGACAGGATCTAGAATTCCAGGAGTATCCAGCTCCAGGAACTGGGGTGGGAACAGCATATTTTCACCTTTATACCAGAAGGACCGGAGGCAGAAGACCCAAATGAATTCAGATGTAAGCTAGGGGCATTTATGGCTGATGGTTCTAATTTTTTTAATTAAATACAATTGAAACAGGATAATTAGATCAGAGTGAAGGGTGCAGGAATGGAGTAGGGAATTTGAGAAGATAGGCAAAGGTAGGAAATAGCATCCTAAATGATGGAAAAGCAAGTTTATTAATTACAGGTTGAATACCAAGTGGTGGGTTGAGATTATGCATTTAAAAAGAAGCTTCTCAGCTTGTGTGATTTTCTCCAGCAACATACAGTTGCTCAAATTCTGGCAGGTAATGGCTGAGTACATTCAGCTTGGGGTTTTGCCAAGTGAATATGACAGCTATAGAGAGAGACATAGAATGACTGAACAAGTGATGAAAACTGTGGACCATATAAAGGATGCTCGACAGAAGGAACATGTTGACAAAAGGGCAGGTTCTCACTCGATTTCCAGTCTCTGGATCTGGGCTTCCCTTCCCTTCCATCTCCCCACAACCACACACACTGCATTTGGATAGATCTATGCCTCTCTCTATTCTAACCAGAGGCTAGAAGAGAGATTTAATCAGCTCCCAGTCCAGCTTCTGGAGTTAAGTCTTGGTCTCCTCTGACTTACAGATGCAGATTCAGCATACAGTACTGAGCACCTCTGAATCCATCCCTGTGCCCAGATTGAACCTTCATGTGGTACCCTGGTTCAAAGAACGGGGCTATCATCACCTAGAACCCCTTTCTCAGACCTATGCTTCCATAAAATGGAGACCCTCAAACTAGTGGCTAGAGTTCTCCTGCCTGCCCCCAACCTTCTCACATCAGGGCCTCCCCACCATGGGCCTTTTTCTGCCTCTCACATCACCAGCTCTAAGGGAGAAAACACTGTAACATGATTGATCAGAACCCAAACAATCAATGGGCCATATTTTACTAATAGGCTTGATCAGTTTTGTAGGTGGTGTTTTGTTTCCCATTTGACCATTGTTCCCTGTGGGTACCTTCCTTAGAGAATAATCTAGTGGGAAGAAGGGTTGGCATCCAGGCAAGCCTGTGTTCCTGGCCATCATGTCATTATAGTAGAACCCAAAGCTCACTTTGACTCCTCAACCACCCAACAACCTACCAGGATTCCTGGTTAAATGCACCGTAAATTCCCCATGAATTAGCCCTACCCACTTAATGATATCCCCAAACCTTCATTTTGACACCCACTACAACATTACTTATTATAAACTGAGTTGGGTCCCCAAAAAAGATGTGTTGAAGTCCTAACCCCCAATACCTCAGAATGTGACCTTATTTGGAAATTGGGTCATTGCAGATGTAATTTCTTAAAACGAGTCATACTGGAGTAGGGTAGGCCCTTAGTCCAATATGGTTGGTGTCCTTGTAAGAAAAGAAGAGCTGCACACAAGGGAAGAATACCATGTGACAACAGAGGCAGAGACTGAGGTTGCAGCTCCAAGCCAAGGAATGCCAAGAATTGCTGGCAAAGCACCAGAAGCTAGGAAGAGGCAAAGAAAGATTCTCTCATACAGGTTTCAGAAGGAACATGATCCTGCTATTACCTCAG
This sequence comes from Nomascus leucogenys, assembly GCF_006542625.1. Classification (NCBI taxonomy): domain Eukaryota; kingdom Metazoa; phylum Chordata; class Mammalia; order Primates; family Hylobatidae; genus Nomascus; species Nomascus leucogenys. The sequence continues at coordinate 72,604,411 of NC_044395.1, forward strand.
TTTTGGATTTCTGCCTCCAGAACTGTGAGACAGTAAATATCTGTTGATTTAAGTCACCGAATTTGTGTTGTGTTCCAGGAAGGGTCTACGTGACGTGTGGCCATGACAGCTATCCAGCTCAGGAAACACGGAGTGCTCCAGCCAGCCCAGGAGGAAAGCACCTGTTTCCTTACTAGCAGCGCAAGAAAGAATTCTGAAACAGACCAAGAACGGCTCACATCGGGCCATCTGCATAGTGACCCAGGGAAGCCAGGGCCCCTGGGTGCCATGTCTCTGCACACTAGAGCAGAGACCACACTCCTCAGGCCATGCAGCATGTCAAGATGTGTGAGGGCGAGATGCCAGGACCCTAGAGGGACTAAACTGTCAGCAAAATGAAGGAAAGTCTGTTTAACTTCCTCTCAAAAATGAATGACTAAGCCAGGTCCAGTGGTGCCTGCCTGTAATCTCAGCTACTCAGCAGGCTGAGGCAGGAAGATCTGGAGCCCAGGAGTTCAAGGCTGTAGTGAGCTATGATCACACCATTGCATTCCAGCCTGGGCAACAGAATGAGACCCTGTCTCTAAAAAAATAGAAATAAAAAGAAAAATCAAAATTATCTTCTTTTAAAAAACTATTTACCATCAGAGACAGAATAAATTTTTAGAAACCTGCTTGATGTTTGAGTGTCATGAAAGATTCTTGGTCTCTGTAAGGTAGACTAAAAGAATCACAAATAAAGACTCAGCTGAGTTAAAAATTGGAAAACAAAGGGAACTGGATGAAATTTAAAAGATATGAAGTTACAATGGAATAAAAACAAAGTAGCAAAACATTTTAAATAGCCCTAAAGGACAATAAATGACAATGATTAGCAAAATTGACCCTCCAAAAAAAATCATCTGCAATATAGAGAGCACATTTAGGAAAATCTCCAAGATTAGTGATGAAAGAAAACAGGAGCTGAGAAGGATGAGAGAGGAGGCGATAACCATGGAAACAGATATTGAACATCAAATCACAAAAAGTACTCAGAAAGCAAGAAGCACATCCTGATCTAGCATCTAAGGGATTAGTCCAATGTACAAGGCCACTCTTAGGCCAGAGGGGTCCCTGCCCTGGCCCCCAGATTTTCGAGAGTCCTGCTTTGGCTCTTTCAGGCCATGCCCCTCCCCATGAAGCAAAGTCATGGAGCCAACACGATGAGCCCATCCCATTTGTCCCTTCCCCCATACCCTCCATCCAAACTACACTCTGGGTATCCTGGATTAAATTCTTTGCCCAGTTTGAATCTGCTTCCCAGACTTGTGATGGCCTCTTCCCTAGACTTATCCTTCAAAAATTAGACCACTCCAATAGTGTGCACATGTCTAGGCTTGAAATGGGCAAGAAACAGCTGCTTGCAGGACCTACAGGCAAAGTTTTGACATGCAAGCTGAGATGCCTACCTGTGTGCATGCACTGGCCCCTTGCAAAGCCTCCATGCGTTGGAGCCAGGAGCAGGAAGAGAAAGTGAGGCAGTCTGGAGTCTGGGGACCATCCACTGGCTCTCTCTGCAATGCGTATTCTCAGAACTCACAGGAGAATGAGGATTCTAAATTCAAACCAGCCTTCCAGGTGCTTATGCAGGTATATATGTCCAGGTAGGAGGACAGAACATATTTTATTCAATAGTATGTTAGCATGACTTATGATGCTTAAATATTTAAACATATGGTCTGTGGTCCTCCATTTGTGCTGTTTCCCTGGGCCCCACAATTTTGGGGGACAATCAGGGCTTGCCAATTATATTCTCGTTTGTGACAATCCGCTCCTTCAGGTCACCTATATTAAGAAATGTGACATTTTACCACCGCCTGTGCAGAGAGCAGCAGCCAGCTTCTTCCATAGACAAGGAGATAAAACGCTTTCTGGAAGGGCACCTTGCCACAATTAGAACCAGGAGCTGAAGCATCAAAACCCAACAGTGCTCTCCCCTTGGAGTTGAGCCCATGAGAGCAGGACCCCATAGTGGAACCCAATGCCATGGATTGCTGACTGAGGTGGCAGCCAGAGTAGAGGTCCTCACTGCCACTGCTGCACTAGGTGTCACCTCAGGATTGTTGACCTGCTTTCTGCTGGTGAGGCTCAACTGTTTAATTCCTAAATGACATTGTACACAGCCAGTGACATTGTGCTTCTGGTTTCACAGGTATGCCATGGCAAAATTCACCTCCTTAGGCCTGGGAATTTTCAGATCTTTAATCCAGACAGCCCTGATCAGTTTGACCAGGTACCCTCCACCCAAGCATAATGTTTGGGGAGAGCCACTACTGCTATTTACAGTGACATCTGTGTGTGGCCTCTGGGGGAGCTTTTGTGCATTAGGCCGTCCATAATGCGTCTCAAGGAGCTTTGGAGGGAACAGATTGGACTTCTGGACCGGCTGCTGCTAGTCACAGATGGGTATTTGTGACAGTTAATTTTACATGTCAGCATGACTAGGCTATGGTACCTAGTTATTTGGTCAAATACCAGTCTAGGTGTTGCAGTGAAGGGTGTTTGTTTTTCAATGTGATTTACATTTAAATCATAGACTTTGAGTGGAGCAGATTACCCTCCCTAATAGGGATGGGCCTCATCCAATCAGGTGAAGGCCTAAACAGCAAAGACTGGGGTTTCTCAAAGAAGGGATTCTCTTCAAGATTGCAACAGAGAAACCCCATCTGAGTTTCCAGCCTGCTGCCCTGTGGCATTCAGACTTATGACTGCAGCATCTACTCTTATCTGAGTCTCCAGGCTGCCAGCCTGCCCTACAGGCCTATAGATCTCTGATTTGCCAGCTCTTACAATCACGTGAGCCAATTCCTTCAAATAAATCAAACTCTTGTGTGTGTGTGTGTGTGTGTGTGTGTATATATATATATATATATATATATATATATATACATACATATCTCCTGGAGAAGCCTAACTAATGCAGTATTGAAACACTGCATTCTGGAATGCAATGGGAATGGGTGAGCTGGGGATTTTGTTTGTACTCAACCTGTATAGACAGGCACCTTGCTTAACTAACATACATTCAAATCCAGTCAAAGTTCCTGATCAAAGGCAGAGGCAGGGTCAGTCTCCAGGCCCACTAAGCCCTAGTAATGTAGGAATTGAATTGCAGTGGTGTCCTGGCCTCAGGCCAGGCTGGCAGGGGAGTCAGGAAGGGAGGCTGCAGCTCAATGCTCCTGCAGCCACCTCCTGCTCTGCTCACTGGTTCTGAACAACCTGGTCCCATGAGGCAGCAGGCCAGCCCCAGAAGTCACTCTCTGATGGGGAGGGAATTTACACTGTGACAGACCAGGCTCCCATGGGCACAGAGCCTAGGCAGGACTGAGCCCAACGGTGGCTAGTGCTAAAAGCTGCCAGCTGGGGGGAGGCCTGGAGACCCTGGGCCAGCACAACTGGTTGGGGTTCCCACTAACATCCACACATGGCAGGCACAGCCTGGAGTCAGCTTAACCCAGAGTGGCTGCCTTGAGTGACAACAAGCAGGATAGCTGCGGCCAGAATCATGACATGACTTCTGATGATTCTCTCTTTAAGACTTGGTTTCCTCATCTGGAAAAGGGGGCTAATAATACCTGGGAGCTGTGCCGTGAGAATTAGAAAGGGTAGCATCGTGTGGAACCACCAGGCCCGTAGCTTATGCCCAAAAGTGTTCTATTCCTTCTTCTTTTCTTAGGAAGAAATCAGAGATCCTATCATGAGGAATGACTTGAGCGTGCACTGGAGCTGTTTAACTCTGTGACCTTGGACAAGTGACTTTACCTCCTCCATGCCTGCCCCTTCATCTATGAAATGAAATATCTACCCATAGAATTATCGTGTAGACCAGTGGAGACAGCCCATGCAGGTAGAGCACTTAGTGGAGTAAGCTCTCGGTAAATGTTAGAAAAAGAAGGCTGTCAACCTCCTGCTCTTCAGGAGGAAACAGCAACAACCAGGGCAGATTTAATCTGCTCTTATGATATGGTAGGACAGAGGAGAAGCAAATGGCAGTGCTATGACTTTCAGGGTGGTGCCGGCTCTTCCCCTGCCTGGTCAGCATGAGTGTTGGCCTCCTGCTGAAGCCTTCAGCCTAGAATATTGCACTTCGCCACCTGTCGCCCAGGCTCATTAGTCCGAGGCAGCGAATGGATGTGCCTAATGACAGACGCAGCCCTGTGTGCAGAATGCGAGGCCCTGAGGCTGGTTCCAAACACATGGTGCACTCAGAGGATGGAGCCAGCCTGGCCAGTCCATTCTCCAGACTGGAAAGGGAGGCCTGGGGCTCTGGACAGATGGCTCTTACCTCTTTTGTCTTACTCAGCTTGGGAGGAAGCATCTTCCTGTGAATGGAGCACATTTTCTTGCCCTTCTTCAACAAATGGGTTAAGGTTAAGAAATCCTCCTCGTTTTGAATATGTAGGGAGGGGAGGTGCAATCTATAAGCACATCTGCCTCCCGAGGGGGATGGGTCCTTTTCAATGACAATCCTTTATGAATAATCAAACGTATGCAAAGATGGCCAGGAGGAGCTCAACTGAGAGGAGAGGCCAGCCACTAAAGAAAGCAGAGAGGGGAGAAAAAAGTTGAGAAGCAATACTCCCAGTTGATGAAAGAACTAATGAACATTCTAGGATCAGGACATCTAACACTCAATTTTAAGTTATATATCTTTCTTATTTATTCAAGTCTTTGATAGAGTCTGCTATACACACAAATCAAATCCATATGTGAATTTGTGTGTGTGTACATTTAGGAGAGGGGTGAGTTCCACCTCTGAGTAAACATGGTGCAGACATAAGGCCACAAGGGATCACAGAAACCTTAGACAGGAACTGGACCTTCCACAATCATGGAATCAGGTCTTTCTTATTCCAAGCTTAAGAGATAAGGAGATCCAAGCTGACATCTGGTACACCAGATATATAAACCAGGTTTAGTCTGATGATCGTCTAACAGAGCGCTGGTCCTGCAAACTCTGTTCCATCTATTAGAGAGATGAAGTTTTTTAGCAGCCACTCCCTTTGCTCAGCCTTGCCTCCTTCAGTTCTTGTTTTCCAAGGCAAACAGCTATGTCTAGAAATGAAACCATTTGTCGGGAATGCCCTGCACCCTATATTTGCAGGTGAAAATCAGACTTGTCCCCTGCAACACTCCCAGGATTCCAAAGACAGAATGCCTGGAGTCAGTCGTACCAGACTTTCTATACCCTCTAGCCTAGCCTTCCTCTTGCAACAAAAAGACTCACTTGGAATTGATCTACACTATTGCCTTGCAAAGTAACTAGCAGCCCATAATGTTTTTTGAATTATCTCTGTGTGGCCCTTGCTTCTCCATCCATCCCCACCACCTCCACACGTAACACCATCCTGCCTGCTGTGATGTGGAGGGCTGGGACTTTCCTCAGCGGGTAGTCAATTCTTACTTCCTGGTTTTAAATTAACCACATTGTAAAAATCCCAAAGCCCAGAAAGCTAATAATTATAATAATAAAATAATAACAGCAAACAGATATTGAATACCCAGTCTATGACAAGCACTTTGCCAGGCTCTTTGCCCAAACTGTTGCACCTCATTCTAACAGCAACCCTAAGCAGTAGGTGCTATATGACTATTCCTATTTTCCAGGTGAGGAAACTGATGAAATTCAGAATTTAGTAATATATTTTGACCTACTCGACATCAGCTTTCACTTTAATTATTTCTTTTTTTTTTTTCAAAAATCATTTATTGAATACCCACTGTGTGCCAATATGGTAAATCTTATTATTCCTATGAGGAAACTGAGCTCAAGGTGGTGAACTGAAATCATCCAAGAGTGCTCAGCTAGTCCGTGGCTGATCCCCATGACTGTGCCTCAGGACTGGATCTATGAGGAACTCTGAGTTATAAGCCTGTCCATGGTCCACTTTCATTAGAATTTCAAGCCTAGAGGCCAGGCACAGTGGCTCACGCCTGTAATCCCAGCACTTTGGGAGGCCAAGGGAGGTTGGAGTTCGAGACCAGCCTGATTCACATGGAGAAACCCCATCTCTACTAAAAATACAAAATTAACCAAGCATGGTGGCACATGCCTGTAATCCCAGCTAATCAGGAAGGCTGAGGCAGGAGAATCGCTTGAACCCAGGAGGCGGAGGTTGTGGTGAGCTGAGATCGTGTCATTGCACTCCAGCCTGGGCAACAAGAGAGAAATTCAAAAGAATTTCAACCCTAGGAAAGACTTCCAGAATGTGGTACAAACAACATTGGTAGGAAAGAGGGGTGGAAATAGACCAGACAGTAAGAAAGTCAGGGGCTTCCCAAGTTCCACATATTCAGTTCAAGAGAATAAAGGAATCATTCAATTTCAAGGTTTAAGTTTCTTTTTTTAAGCAGATTATTAGGACCGTACCAAATCCCAGGCCAGATTTCACTCTTCCTATCACCAATTGCCCTGGAAGCCCACTCCTTAATAGCTGGAAACACAGTTTCTCCATGTCTGCATTTGATCTTTCCCCCATGGCAGAAAATCAAGGGCCCTGTGTGGCTGGTGCAGTAAGTCAGCAGCCCACCTCGGCCAGGTAGGAGGAGAGGGAGAAATGGCCAGCCAGATAGGACTGGGGATCTCACTCTGCCCATGAGGCTGGCCAAAAAGGGGTGGCAAAAGGAGCTGAACAGTATCTCAAAGCTCAGCTATCTGAGGCTCTGCAATTCTTTCCAGATACAAGAAAGATGAGCTCTCTGCCTCTATTACAGGTGGGAGGGGCAGCCATCCCCTCACACTTCAGGACCACTCAGAGGTGCTAAAGGATTTGTGGCGAGATAAAGCCAGGAGACTTTACTGCGACCTCCCCCTCTGTGCCAACCCACAGCAATGTGAGCTCAAAAGTCACAGCAACAGCATCAATGACAGCTAGTTCCATACAGCCAGCCCCTGTGCCACATGCGTCACACATGGTCCCTCATGAAAACCCCACCATGGCCCAAAGAGGGTGGCCGTATCACCGGGATAGCCCCAGCCTCATCCAAGCAACTGGAAAAACTTTTAACAGATCTTCTTTAGTATCTTTATCTATAGACGCAGCTGCTTAAAGAAATCAGATGGCCCAGATGCCATAAGAGTTTCGTGACCCCTTGCAGAATGCCAGCAGTTAAGACCCAAGAGAAACCGGTGCAAACCAGAACAGGTGACCTCCTTTAGGTCATGAATATATCATTACAGCTCTAAACTCCCCTCCCCAGAAGAAGACTGCTGCCATTTGGTGTACATGTGTTAGATGAAGAAGCACGTTCAGGGACTGTGCCTGTGCATCAGGAGTTCCACCCTGTGCATCCCAACTTGCCCTCTCCCATCTACCTCTTCAAACTCCCTGGCTTCCCATCACTCAGTGGAGGTGCCTTTAGAGAATGATCTCCTCTTCTCCATTCTTTGGCCATTGAAGTGGCAGACCCAGGATTGAAGGCATGATCCATCTACTGGCAAATGTTTACCTATATGTGGCTTAGCTTCCCTCTGGGCTCTGATTCCACCCTGCCACCCTCCAAATCACCCTAGACACAGGAATGCGTCCCCTCCCTTAACACCTCAGAGACCAGCTCTCCCACATGTACCAAGGAAACTGTAGCTTACTCTCCTTTTTGCCCAAGGTTAGGTGTTTCTCAGCCTCAACGACTGTGTCAAATACCTAGTTTTTACAGGTGACTTCTGGTGTCCTCCTGCATTATTGAGCATGAGGAAAACAAGATTTTTTTTTTTCATCTGGGGGCCCAGGAGGTAAGGCTTCTCTCAGTCTCAGCTTCTCTGCTCTGCAATGCCATCGGTCCCCAAATTCTGACAAAATAAGTCCTGCTGGAAGAAGGCTCTGCTCCTTACCTCTAGCCAGGAACTGCCCCTGTGTGTGAGACCCATGGGCTGAAGAGACCCCTGGCAAATGGTCCTCCTGACCTTTCTCAGGAGTGAGAAATGATACACTTCCAAGGTGAGCTCCTGGATAGTGAATTCACACCAAGGTGACAGGAAAAACTTCCCAGCTGTAGAAAAGAAAAATAATGCCTGTGGCCTGAGGGATGGGGAGGCAGTGATGGAAGCTCCCAGAATGCTGTCCTCACTGGGTAGACTTTTGCTCTAAGTGCTCCTTCAGTATCAAGGTGACACAGGAGGCAGGACTCTACTCTGGAGGCAGGGCTTGGACATGGGACCAAACTGAGGAATAGCTAAAACAGGATCAAGATGAAAGCAGTTTTCCATAAGACACGCCCACCAGTGTGCCATATCAGATTACTATTGCCATGGCAACATCCATAAATTACTACCCCTTTCTACAGCAATGACCCAATGACCTGGAAGTTACCACCCTCATCCTAGAAATTTCCAAAAAACTACCCCTTGGTCTTCATATATTAAAAGTGGGTATAAATAAGACTGCAAAACTGCCTCTGAGCTGCTATTCTTGGCACACTGCCTATGGAGTAGCACCACTCCACAAGGAGCAGTACCTCTGCTGCCATACACTGCTGCTTCAATAAAAGTTGCTGTCTAACACCACCCGCTGGCCCTTGAATTCTTTCCTGGGCAAAGCCAACAACCCTCCCAGGCTAAGTCCCAATTTTGGGGCTTGCCTGTCTTGCATCAAACAGATTTAGTATGCACTGCCAGAGATTGGGTGGTAATGAATTCCTTCTCCTAGTAGGTGGGCTACTATTACATTGGCATTTTAGGCATTTCCATTAAAATGTTGCATCCACTAACAAATACTTCCCAAAATGTGTCACTTGCAACCATGTGAGCTCAGGGGACAGAGCTGAGAAACCTGGAGCCTTACAGATGCCTGACTTAGTACAGCCACCAACTATCAGCCCAGAGCCAGACCCAAACTTCTCAGAGTGGCCAGCAGAAATTCAAGAGCAAAAGAACACAGAAAAATATTCTGAGATCTTTTTGAAGAAATGATTCTTCAGAATATAGGACAACCAAAAGCTGGATAAAGAAGGAAGGTACTAAAGGAAGTTCCATTGTTGGCACAAAGAGGACGTCTCTGATGCACAAATAATGCTGCTGACATTTGTGTCCTAAACCAACGGAGAGCTACATTTTTATTTTTTGCACAGACTAACATGGGGGGTTTGGAGGTTTATTAAATATTTATGAATTTTTTTTTCACATTCAAAATGAAAATAGCTCTCTTGAATCCTGTGGGAAAGAATATATATCTTCTCATTGTTGTGCAGAAATGTGTTAGTGTGAGAACTCTGCTTTTGACTGTTCAAAAAATATAATACCTGGGCATATTTGAAAGGAACAACAGAAACAGCCTTCAAATTTGTTATGCCTTAGAATTGTTTAGGGCTCTAGAGTTCACACGGTGCATTCACTGCTCTTTCTCTGTGTGGGTACCTACAGAGCCTAGGGAAAGCACAAGATTAAAGACTGAATTTTGCAGAGATGTGGAGGTGGGACCCCTTTAAAATGCAAGGATCCTTGAGAAGGAACAAATGAACAAGTTCAACAAGCTCTTCTCATATCCCATTGCTGAAGCTTCCGGCCTTTAATGCCTTGAGCATGGAGGGATGGAGATGGGACGTTTGAGGGAATGGTAGGAAAACACTGCCTACCTAAAAAAATGGGTTTGAATTTTGAGTTACTCCCTTACACTTATCCCACCCCTAGGCATTGTAAATAAGGGGTCCAAGAACTTTTAAATGGTGGTAGCCTTTAATCTGCAAATGTGTACTGGTGATGCTCACGTATTTATTTTTTCGTGTGCGTGGTTGTTGAAGTAAATTATCACAAACTCGGTAGCCTAAAAGAACAGAAATTTATTCTCTCGCAGTTCTGGAGGTCGCAAGTTCATAATCAGCATCACTGGGCCAGAATCAGGGTGTTAGCAGAGCTCCCTCCAGAGGTCTAGGAGAAAATCTACTCCTTAGCTTCTCCTACTACTTCCTTGGCTGCTAGCATTCCTTGGCTGATGGCCACATCACTCCAATCTTGGGTTAACATCCCCAAATCTCTCTCTGCTCCATCTTCCCATCTCCTTCACTTCTCCACCTTTGACACCAGAGGATGTCACATCTCCCTCTGCCTTCCTCTTATAAGAATACATGTGATTGCATTTCAGACCCACCCAGATAATCTAGGATAATCCTCCATCCCCAAATCCTTAACTTAATCACACCTGCAAAGACATCCACCTCCCCCAGTTTTTGCCATATAATATAACATTCTTAGGCCCTGGGAATTAGATATCTTTTGGGGGAGCTATTTTCAGCCAACCACACCCCAGTTGGTTGCGGTGGAAAACATTGCTTTAAAAAGGGAGTTAAGATCCGTTTTCTACTCATGTTATGGAAGGGAGGAAGGAGAGACAGAAATTGGGGAACAGGCACACGCTGGCAGTACAGTCAGAGGCCAGACTCTGTAAATAAGAGAACAGGAGAGCTGGATCCAGGGAGAAGATGGAGAATCAGACCTTCTAAGAGAGATCCCATTCAGGAACCAGTATGTAAGAGGTAGATGGGAGGAGTTTGGATTATTGGGGCTAGAGAAGCTTGGAAAGGAGGGTCAGTGGCCTCTATGCAATCAGGGAACAGGCCTGGGACACAGACAGAAAATGGATCCATTGCCATGACAGCTTGGGCCTGGATTAAAGATATATAAGAAAGAATTATATTCAACCCTTCTGAGCATTTGACACGGGTCGTTCTCACGCTTGAATCACTCCCTTCTGGCTCTCCCACTTCTCTGATTGTCCCCTCTAAGTCTCTGCCTTTAGCTCCAGCTGTCCACAGCAGTAACCTGCTCCTAAGGTACCCACTGTGGGCTCTTTTTCCATTCCTGATTCATTCCTGCACAATAAATAGGGTGAGACCGTAGGTGTTAAAAGCACTGGCACTGAAGTCCCACTGCCTGGATTTCAATTTTGGCTGTACCCACTCCTGTAGGTGTGGTCTCAGACAAGTTACTTATGGGCTGTACCACTGAGCTTTAGAATCTTCTCGTGTAAAATGAGGACAATAGGGTTGTCTGAGGAGCTAACAAGATAAAGCATGCAGTTAGCTGGCAGCTCATGGATGGTGCCCACTGCTGTTCTTACTGGTTTTGTGTGCTGGCTTGCTTGTTTCAGCTCTCCAGCTTATCTCCCCTGTACATCTGAGCCCACGGAGGGTGCTGGCTGGCTATAGTGTGGAGATGGGCAGAACTGGAAACAAGAGGAAGGGGAGAAAAGCTGAGTGCCCAGGCTGTCATGGGGTGGAAAATAAAAACATCTTTCTTCTTTTCACCTGTGGGCAGAAGAGCAAGGAGAAATGCTGGGACTGTGCCTGGTGTTGGTCAGGGGCAACAAATAGCTACTTGGGCAGCCCCCAGGCTGACTTTGCCCCCATCCTGCAACCAGCAAGCGGCCTCTATAACTGTCTGACCCCTCAGCTTCCAAGTTCTCTGGGCCCATGGGGAAGATGGAGGGGCTTCAACCAAGGCTGCACAGAGTGGAAAAACTGGACCTGTGGAGAAAAGCAGGAGCAAGAATTATTTAGTGGGAGAAGAGGCAGCTGAGGAGCAATTTAATAACAGCTTTTGAGGCTCCAAAGAGTTATTAGATAGAATTTGGTGACCAGCTGGTCCCTCTCTGCTCAGAGCATGGGGCCAAAGGAAATGAGTTTACATTCTGTAGGAGGAGATGCTCAGGTTAGATAAAAAGGAAAAATTCTTCCTGTCAAGGTGGAAATTGGCTGTTATAGGAACTGCAGCAAACACCTTGGGTGCATTCAGGCTGTTGCCAGGAAGACGGGTCTTCTGAGCTCCCAGGGATGCCTCTGTCCAGGCCAGGGCTCCCAGTAGTAGGTTCCCAGTTCCCCTAAATGAGAAAGTGCTCTTTCACTTTTCCTATGGCCAGAGAGTGCTTTTTCCCAGCCAGTGCAGTGACTGCTCCTTCTCCCCCACTCCTGACCCCATCCCACCTCCTACCCCCAGGAACAAAATCCTAGGAACTGTGTTGAGAATAATGGGCTGTCCTATTGGGAATGTGATGGATGGTGAGCCATGCAGATGTTTCCTCTTTTCTTTGATGACCAAAAGCAGAATGCCCCCAAACACCACACGAATGCACAAGAGACTTATGAGTAGCCCTATGCCTTCTCTCAGAGATGAGCTTTCTCTATTTATGAGAAAATGTGTTTTCTCTTCTGGAATACAGAATGACAAAATCAGCTGCAAGTGGCTGGACCTGGTCCCTTTGTCTCATTCATTAAACAGACATTTATGGAGTGCCTGGTCTGTGTTAGGCTCTGCTCTATGCACAGGCTCAGCATGGGAGCAGAAGGCAGCGGGATCAGCAGCTTGTAAAACAAATAAGCCCCATGTAGCGGTGCGAATCAGAGAGCGGGATCGTCTCTTCTCACAAACAGAAGATGCTGGCCTTGTGCATTTTTCCCAGAGGTGCAGTCACCCACACGACCTAATATTTAGCTCTTACTCTGTGCCAGGCCACATGTTTACATAAATAGTGTCTCATTTAATCTTCAATCTACATGAGCTCATATTGAAGTCACTGTTATTAATTCCCTGACAAAATAATAGTATCAACCTCATAGGGTCATAGCAAGTTAAACAAGTTAATATAGTAAAGCTTGCCTGGCTCCTAGCAAGTCCCATATAAGTATTAGCTATTATCATTACCACTGCTGCTATTATTATTCAGAGACTAAATGGTCTCTCCAAGTTTGCACAGCTTGTAAGGCAGAGCCAAGTTTTGAACCCATGCTTATCTGACACCAAAGTCCATGACCTTTCTGTCCACCTACCATACATGAAGATACCACACACAGCAGGCAAAAACACAGGCTCTGAGAGTCAGACAGACGGATCTAGATTTGAACCAGCTTTGTCATTTACTAGCTGTATGACCTTGGGCAAATCACTTTGCCTCTCTGAACTTCAGTTCATGAATCTGTAAATGAGAATAATAATAGTACCTACCCCCAAGGTTAATTTTAAGAATTAAGTGATATAAGACATGAAAGCTCTCAGTAAGTGCTAAATACATTTAATTATTATTGCTATCATCAGCCATTGAAAGGCCAGGCAAAGACATAATTCATCAAACAAAAACTCTACACTGGGAAAAAGGAGGTGGGCTGCTTTGAGCTTCAGGTCATCTAGAAACCTCTTCCAAACACATGTTGATATACTGTCAAGGAACAGCTTTTTCGGGAGTTGAGAATTTTACCAAAGAGTGTATGTTTCTCTCTCTCTCTAAATCCACAAATGCTGGCCAGAAATTCCTGAGTGTCCAGGACACTTTAAGAACTCCAGGGAGATCAACGACAATATCAGAGGCTTCGGCTCTAATGTGGCGGAGCAGCCAACACAGTTCTACGGTGGCAGCATTTCTATTTTTGAAGGCCAGAGGTGGGCTTTAATGCTGCTGCCTGCACACAGAGAGCAGAGGAGGCTGCCTGGTGCTACCGAGAGAGCCCCACGCCTGCAATATGTGCTTGACACATGCCTCCACTCCAGAAACTAGGAGAGAGAAAGACAAGGTTGAGAGTCAGGAATGCATGGGGGTGGGTTCAAAGACTTTGGCCACTGCTGCAAGATGGCTCCTGTGTCTTTCAGCTGAGCTGCTCTGCTAAGACCCTTTCTTTGAGTAAGATGGTATTTTAAAATATTTTTAGTTGTTTCGGGGAGTAAATACCAACAACCCACTAATTGATTCCCTTGCAATAACCAGCATCTTTTATTGAAAATGGCAGATCCCTTGCTCAAAGCACAGGTGAGAATCAAAGTGCAAAGCAGAGACCCCTTTAGGGCAGATTGTTTCTGCCTGGGCTAGAAAGCCAGTGACCACCTGGAGCCTTCTAACAGCAAATGCTTACATAGCACTTACCATGTTCTGGTACTATTGTAAGTGCTCTATGTACTGAATTCTCACAATAACTCTGAGGTTGGTATAATAATATTATCCTCCTTATGCTATATATGGGGAAACTGAGGCATGGAGCAGGTAATAACTAGCCCAAGGTCAAACAGCTAGTAATCTGCTGAGCCAGGATTTAAACATAACCATCCCAGCCCCAGAATGTTTTCTCTTGACCTATGAGCTGTACTCAGACTCTCCTTCATGCATGAGCACAGGGGTACGCCTGAGCCCTTAGAACCTCTAAAGGAAACTGAAGCAGCACTTGGGTGGGAGGATGAGAGATGATGGGTGTGAGTGTTGCATTCTGAACTGGGCTCCGGAACCAGCTTTTTTTCCTTTCTTGTTCTTTTTTGAGTGATGGTATGGGGTTGTTGGTTGGTTGGTTGGTTATCACTTACTAGTTTCATCCTTCAAAAAGGGGATTTTTTCCTGGATGCCAGTCTAAGTGTAACACTCAGAGCCATGTTTTCAGCCACAGAGCAATGTGGCCAGCAAGTATCCCACAGGGCCAGGGTCAGGAGCAGCAGTGGGGGGACAAGTCACTTGCTACAAATGGGGTATATGAAGGCTCATGAACTGTGATATGAGGGTCTATGTGGCCCCATAGGGGCAAGAGGCCATGTCATCCAGCCAAAGGTGACCAACCTCAAGCCCTGAGTAGGGTAAGAGCCTCAGTGGCAACTCTTCCCCTCCGTTGTAGCATGGCAACTTCAGGGCTCACATGGATGAAATGTTTTCAGAGGATTTGGAAAGATAGATAGTAGGGGGAAGCAAAGGGTGTGTGGAGTGGGATGCATTGTTGGGGGAGACACCAAAACTACACTGACGGACATCCCCAAGGCTGTGGTCTTGGCTCAGTCCATCTAGAACCTGGCTACCTTGGCCAGGAGTTGACCCATGGCCACTTTCAAGGATTCAAGTTCAATTCCAAGACTACCTTGGGCATCTGTGGAAGTTCCTGAAAGCCTCACTGAGGCCTATGGAAATTATGGTAGCAGGCTATAGCTTTGCATTCCTTGCATTCTTTGGTGACCTCACTTCTACCACCTAAGAAGCACAGCACCCGCCCGCCCTCCATTTCTCTGCTCCCCATGTACCTCCACCTTGCTCAGTCAAGCTCCCTTAGCTCTCACTTCAACAGAGGAAGGACTGCAGGGTCTTTGTTGCTTCTAGGTAGAGCCCACCACAGGCTTTTCAACAGGGTCATCTCCAGGAACACCACTGAGTCACAGAGATGCAGGTACGGACAGGATCTGTCCTCCACACAGATGTGATGTTGACTGGTGCCCCAGCTGGCAAGTGCAAAGTGGAGGAGAAAGAGAAAAAGAAGTCAGCCCTTACACTGAGCCTTGAGGTGGAGTGGTTACACATGGGCACTGGCCGGTCAGATTGACACTGACCATAAGAACCAGGCTGTCCGTGTGGGCGTATACCAGCCCGTGCCTGGAGCGGGGAGCCTTGGCAGTCACATCATTTCCAGTTTTCTTTTCTGATTGCTCTGTGCATGCGTGTTATTTTCCCCTACCACCCCCAACACATCCTTGAGCTTTTAGAGAACCTTGTCATAGGAGATGATATTTTAAACATTTATCTCAAAAAATAACAATTAGCTGAATTGACTGACGGCTTGGTTAATGAATTGGGAGAACTAGCTTGAGGGTGTCAGCGAACTCTGTGACTCATCATCTCCACCTATCAGCTACCCCGATCCGAAGCAAGAGCGCTGCGAGGGAGGAAGACAAGATTAGACTTCCAAGCACCAATTCTGAGCCAGGCCTATTGCCGCATCATCTCTAATCTTCACAACACCCTTAAGAGGGAGGTTTGCTTTTGAAAGAAACAGGATGCACGGAGCTTTGAAGTTTCTGGGGGGGCCTTCCTGGGGGACATAGCTCATCTGGGCAAATGCACCATGCCTCAGGGCCCGGCATCCTTAGCCTTGCAGGTTCAGAAAACTGCAGGGCAGAACAAAGAGCAGACCTATTTCTCAGGGATAGACTTATGTGAACCAAGCTCAAGACCAGATCCTTCCAAGGCCATGGCAATGAGAAGTGCAACATCACATGGGCCTGAACAGTGCAGTATCTCTCTATCCAGATGCTAGAAGCCAAGTTGTTCAAAAATGGCTGCAGCTGAATATGGAATCAGAAGAGTTCAGTCAATGGAGAATCCACACTAGAGCTCAGAGGACTCTCTAATTCCAGTCCATTTATTGAGTCTCAACTCCAGAGTCACTTGTGGGAAGCATCCTTGGGGTCCCCACCCTCATCTCTGCTACCGAGACTATGCCCAGCACACCCCTTCTGTGTCCTCAACACACAGTCCCACACAGCGTTGGCCACACTGCCTCAACAGTCCACAGTCACACTTAGGAGTCTACCTGCCCTGCTAGACATTGCACTCCTGTGAGATATGGAGGGTGCCTTATTCCTGGTACATCCCCTTTGCCTGCCATAGAGAGGGTGCTCAGAAACTGTTTACTTAAGATGTAAAATATGTAAATTGCTGGGCCAGGGCTCCATTCTCCCTGGGCAGTGCTGGGGTGGGCCTGCCAACTCAGGTTCTTTCTTTTTCAGGCTGTGTGCTGACATCAGCCTTCTATTGATTCTTTAAACAGTGTAGATACTGCTGTGAGTTAGTTTCCTACTATTAAATTATAATCACACACCAGCATTACCTTCCCAAAATTATACCCAGGCACCTTGACTGAAGGTTTGTGTATTCCCAGTCACACAGTCACAGTCCCACGGGATTCCTTGAGTCCCTGCATCTATGACTTCTGTTGTGCAGAGGTTAAGATTTAGCTCTCAGAGAACAACCAGAATGTCCAATGATCGGGAGTGGTTAAATAAACTATGCCTCTTTCCACTGGAATATTGTGCAACCAAACACAGTAATATACACAAGGCAGTTTTAGTACAGCAGAGGAATGCTTATTCTATATGATGGGGAAAATAAGTCAGTGAAAAATTTGTGTATATCATGTGATTTTAACTATGTGAATAAAGGGCAAAGATAAAATGCTGGAAAAAAAAATGACACTGTAAAAGTAGCTACTTCTATATGGTAAGATAGTAAGTGGTTTTCTCTGGTTTTTCTTCATGCTTTTCTGTTCTTCCCAATCTATAAATATTGTGTTACTCTTATAATTAAGTAAAACAATAAAATTTAAGGAAAAAAGTTATGAGTAGAACATTTTCCATTTCTGTAAAAATATATTGCTATTTAATTACATATCCTCTGATTGATTTTTTGTGGGGAGAGGTGTAGGTCACAGAAAACCTGAGTTAAAAAATAGGTCTCCTCTCCACTCCCATATCTCAGGTGGAAGATCTGGATGTTGAGCCTAACTCTCCGGCCTGGGCTGTTCTCCCTTCCCCAGCACTTCTTCTCATTCACATCATTTTCCCGGCAGCCTTCCAAGATGCTGCCTCCCCTCCTACCAGCAAGGGAAATTTGCTGTCTGCTTGGAATGTGCAAGGATGGAAAAATAACATATACTGCTTCCATTGAAGGGCAAAGTCATTGCTGGCATGTCTTAAGTGCTTTACAACTATTAAATGCTTTGAACAAATCTCTCCTTGTAGCACTTTTTAAAATTTGGTGTCACTTCGATTCCTCAAGGATCTAGAACTAGAAATACCATTTGACCCAGCCATCCCATTACTGGGTATATACCCAAAGGATTATAAATCATGCTGCTATAAAGACACATGCACATGTATGTTTATTGCAGCACTATTCACAATAGCAAAGACTTGGAACCAACCCAAATCTCCAACAATGATAGACTGGATTAAGAAAATGTGGCACATATACACCATGGAATACTATGCAGCCATAAGAAAGGATGAGTTCATGTCCTTTGTAGGGACATGGATGAAGCTGGAAACCATCATTCTCAGCAAACTATCGCAAGGACAAAAAACCAAACACCGCATGGTCTCACTCATAGGTGGGAATTGAACAATGAGAACACTTGGACACAGGAAGGGGAACATTACACATTGGGGCCTGTCATGGGGTTGGGGGAGTGGGGAGGGACAGCATTAGGAGATATACCTAATGTAAATGACGAGTTAATGGGTGCAGCACACCAACATGGCACATGTATACATATGTAACAAACCTGCATGTTGTGCACATGTACCCTAAAACTTAAAGTATAATAAAAAAATAAAATTTGGCCTCACTTGAGATTCATATATGAAATTAACCATTTTAAAGTGAATGGTTCCGTGGCATTTAGTACATTCACAATGTCATGCAGCCACAACCTTTATCTAGTTCCAAAATATTTTCAAATCTGCAATCAGCTATTCCCATTCCCTTCTACCCCAAGACCCTGCCAACTACCAATCTACATTCTGTCTCTGTGGATTTACCTCTTCCGGCTATTTTGTATAAATGGAATCATAAAATATGTGACTTTTCAGTCCAGCTTCTTAGCATATTTTCGGGGTTCATCCACATTGCAGCATGTGTCAGTACATCATTTCTCTTTGTGATGGAATAATGTTCTATTATACGTACACACCACAGCGTATTTATCCATTCGTTCACTGATGAACATTTGGGTTGTTTCCACCTTTTTGCTATTGTGAATAATGCTGTTGTGGACGTGTGTCTATGTGTCTGACTCCCACGTAATATTAATGAGCTTGCATTTGAATATCTGCGCTCACTCTCTCCAGGCCTCCATCTGTGGACCCCACTTTTAGGAGCCAACTTTCTGTGCTCCAAAATAGGGCAAAGTCTCAGCAAGTCAGCAAGAAGAAATGATGGCAGATTTGAAAATAACCAGTCATGATAGGGCTTGGGTTATAGGTGGGTTCCAGGATCAAAATAACCAGGAGAAAAAGGGCACATGACAGAGGAGTAACCCCTGCTACACATCCCTGCAAATTTTATTTAATTAAGCAAAATGATGGCAATAAAACTAGCCGCATCATATTTTCTCATGCTATTTATTATTTTTGCCTGAGAGTAAGTTTCATTTGTGTCTCTAGTTCCTCATAGGGTGCAGCTCTGGCTGGGTCCCCAGACATCTGCAGAGATGGAGCATCACACAGCTCAGCTGACCATGGGCTCCCAGGTGCTTTAAGGCTCATAAACCGGCTTCTCCAAACCATCAAAGAATAGCAAAGGCAGTGAGCAAGACATCATCCAAATATAATGATCCACCGCTACCCGTGTTCCAGTCACACTAGCCAGACAGGTAGAAATTAGGAAAAATAAGTCAGAGAAAGTGCTGAATATAATTGTTCAGAGCCAGACTCTGGAACCAGAGAGCTTCTGGCCTGCGGTTGAACTCTGGCTCCACTTCTTTCTAGCTGCGTGATTTTGTACACGTCACTTAACCACTCAGGCTCAATTTCTCAAATGTTAAACTGGGAAAAGTAAAAAGTATCAACCTCATATAACTGCTGTGAAAATTAAGCAAGGAAGGTAAGACATTTCAGTGTAAATGCTCAGTAAGTGTTGGCTAGGATGGTATTAACAACGAATAGTTCCAGGACTGCAGTCACTGCCAGCAAAATTGCAAGAGCCCCAGTCATCTATCCCTTCTGTTTGTTCAGGAAGTATCCAAGGAAGTAGATTTAAGTCTCATTGTTTCCCCAAAGAAACACTCCCTAGCTCGAGTCACACACAGCCCAAAGCCCCCCGCCTGGCTTAGGCTGATGCCTCCAAAGCATAGAGCCCTCCATTCTGCAGGAGCGTGGATTATGTCGGACACCACCTGGCTGTCTGCAGCATCTAGAATGCAGCCCCAGCACAGCAAGCAGAGCCTGGATGCCAACGTCTGGATGACTCCTGCAGGGAGACTGGGGCCAGGTGGGGGCAATACCTGTCTATACTTTTGGCTTTCTTTCTTCTTTTTAAGAATTATATCTCCATCACTTGAACCCAGGAGATGGAGGTCATGGTGAGCCGAGATCGCACCACTGCACTCCAGCTGTGCAAAAGAGCAAGACTTCATCTCACATACATACATACATACATACATACAGAATTATATATCCATTTTTTAAGAGATGAGTTGACTTAAAAATATTGAGCTAATAACAGATAATACATGAATGTGGCAAAAATGAATACAGAAATGAATAAACTCCAGAAAACATGGAGTCAAAGGTACCTTTTAGGCCTATGATTGTGTGATTTATACAACAATCCCTCAAGGTCAGCTGATTTCTTTGGCTCGACCCTATATCCACTAAATAGACTTTTCCTTATTTATACTCACTCTGAGCCAGCCTTTACTGTATGTGCCGAGAGATACAAAGTGAGAAATAAATGCTCCCTGTCGTCACCCCAGTGGAGGAACATGCCTACAAACAGCACAAGGCTAGCAAAGGGAATTCCTTTCAATGTTTACATCTGCAGAGTTTCTGAGCTGAAACATCTGAACTCTGAGCCAATGGGATTCAATAAAGGAATTTGATCAAAACAGAGGTTATGGGGTTAGGACTTTGTAATATGCTGGTATATTCTCGGGGCATTGCAATATTGTCATACACAAGTGATGACATCATGATAAGGTGCAGTGGGGATATTGCACTGCACTGTCATATTCTAATCTTACTGTTACGGTGTGGTGGTGTCATGCGGTGTTGTCCTTTGTAGAGCCAGGTTGTAACCTCACAGTGTGGAGTTGTGTTGGAGTCAAGTCCCATTTTGTGGTGGTGAAGGCTCTGGTCATGTGCTGTTGCAGAGCTCTGTTTCTTTGTCTTGTAATCATGTCACAGCATCCCAGTGCCCACTTGCCACAGTGGCTTAGGGCCATGGTGGCTTTGCTGTGTTCTGGCTTTGTAAACTTGCAATATGACGTTGTGGTGAGGTATGTGTGGCATTGTCTTTCTTGAGACACTGTGACTTTTCCCTAGTCCATTTCCTCCTAAAACCCCAAAGAGGGCACCAAACACATACACACATTTCTCCTGGGGCATAAAAGCATGTAGTGACAGTTACCTGGGAAGCTTAACAACTACAATCTCAGCTTTGTCTCAGATGTCTGCCTCCTGAAGCCTACCACCTAAAAGCCAGCTATCAGCCCACCACAGAGGAGGCAGGCTCGGAGCAAAGGCGCAGCTCAACCCCCCAGCTAGGATTCACCTTTGCCTGGCATCAGTAGAGAAGGCTGGGTCCACCACCAAGGGCAGGGGCGGTATCACAGCATGGCTATGACCACCAGCTTTGTAGTTTGACAGATCTTGAGAGTGACTGTGGAAAGTGACAAAGCATCATGATTCCTCCTTTTCAACATTGTAAAGGAGAGGTGATAACAGTGCCACCATGTAGGGGCTTAAGGCTTAACTGAGAAAAGTTCACATCAAAGACTTCACACAGTACCTTGTATCAGAAAGAACTCAATAAGAAGCAGATAATTTTTCTTTCCACGTTTACTTCACAAGTATTAATTTCAGTGTTTGGAGCCCACCACCATCAATATTAAAGGTTCTTTGTGGTTTCTCACAGGAGTCCTAATACTTTCACATTCAAATAGGGCTTTTGGTGGTCTGCATAGAGTGCCTAAGCAACTACAGCAGGCATAGAATTTGACATCTTTCCACCCACCTCCAACATCAAATTTCCAAAGATGTTTGGTGGTTCTAGAAAGGTGGTAGTAATAATGATGTAATTTTTAATCTTTTTGAATCACCCAAGAAAATAGAGATTAAGACAGCAAAACCAAAATCTTGCAGACATCTATGGCAAAACAAGGAATTACCACCAGCCCTCAAATATGAGCAAGTGAGAAAAAATATAACCGTATCATGAAGACCACATGGTATCAGCAAGTATGCAGGAGGGAACCAAGGAGAGACAACAGGATTTATGTTGAACTTGAGAGCCAATGCAAAATTGCCAATGGATGCTCCCAAGGGAAAGGAACACAAACTGGGGAAAACAGCCATAATTAGCAGGGGCCTTGTAGACTTTAGTGTGTGAGTACAAGATCAGAGGGTGCTATAGCAATCTAGGTTCTATAAATCCTTAGAACTAAGCAGCTCTCCCTTCCAGGATGAAGGTCTGCACTGAATAGAAATTACTGGGAGTAAAATCAAATTTAAGCAAGACAGGACGTTAAGGGCAAGGGAAAGAAAAGTTTCTGATAAAAATAAGGAAAGGTAACCCAGCTAGCAAATCTTAGAATACATAAGGTATATTTTTGGACACTTTGTAATAACAACAAAATAGCTCTATGAATGGTACTAGATAGTTCTAGAACAGGATTCTATATAACAGAATTCTAGAATAGTTCTAGAACAGAATTCTAGTGCTATGAAGCCAGGGAAACAACCCTGGCCTACTCTCTCCTTCAAAGGGAATAGGAGAACTCATGCCCTTTAAGCAACAACAAAAAAGGATTGTGATTGAATCCTACACTAAGGTACTTTAAGAAAAAAAGAGAGCTGGGCACAGTGGCTCACACCTTTAATCCTAGCACTTTGGGAGGCCAAGGCAGGTGAATTGCCTGAGCTCGGGAGTTCAAGACCAGCCTGAGCAACATGATGAAACCCTGTCTCTACTAAAATACAAAAAATTAGCCAGGTGTGGTGGCGTGTGCCTGTGGTCCCAGCTGCTTGGCAGGCTAAGACAGGAGAATCACTTGAACCCAGGAGGCAGAGGTTGCAGTGAACCAAAATCATGCCATTCCACTCTAGCCTGGGCAACAAGAGCAAAACTCCATCTCAAAAAAAAAAGGAAAGAAAAAAAGAGAATCATGAGCAGATAAACTATGCCAGACATAAAGAATAAAAATGCAAAGGAAAAAACAAAGAAAATTCCAGACCCCAATGGTTTCCCCGAGTGAATTCTATTCAAAAAATTAAAATAAATAATGCCAATCTTTGAAAAACTCTTTTAGAAAATAGAAGATAGGGAACACTTTTTCAAACTCATTTTATAAGACCAGAATAACACTGGTACTAAAACTCTACAAAGGCATTAGACATTACAGATTAATATCTTCTATAACTACAGATATAAGCTCTTTAAAATACTAGCAAACAACATACAAAAATATATTGAAAAGATAAAACATCATGACCAAACAGAGCTTATCTGAGGAAGACAAGGTTATCATAATTTTTTTTTCTTTTTTGATACAGGGTCTCACTCAGTCACCCAGGCTGGAGTGCAGTGGTGTGATCATGGCAATCTCCCAGACTCAAGTGATCCTTCCACCTCAGCCTCCCCAGTAGCTAGGACCACAGGTGCATGCCACCATGCCTAATTAGATTTTGTATCTTTTGTAGAGATGGGGTTTTACCATGTTGCTTAGGCTGGTCTGGAACTCCTGGGCTCAAGTAACCTGCCCACCTCAACCTCCCAAAGTGCTGGCATTACAGGCATGAGCCAGAGAGCCCAGCATAATGTAACTTTTGAAAAGCAATCAATGTAACTGTACTAACAGAAAAAAATATGATCATTTCAGTGAATGCAGAAAAAAATCCTCTCATAAAATTCAATACCTGTTTATTAAAAGAAAAAAAAAAGAGGGAGGAGCTAGGCGCAGTGGCTAACGCCTGTAACCTCAGCACTGGGAGGCCGAGGCAGGCGGATCACCTGAGGTCAGTTCGAGACCAACCTGACCAACATGGAGAAACCCCCGTCTCTACTAAAAATACAAAATTAGCCAGGCATGGTGGCAGAGGCCTGTAATCCCAGCTACTCGAGAGGCTGAGGCAGAAGAATCACTTGAACCCAGGGGACAGAGGTTGTGGTGAGCCGAGATCACACCATTGCACTCCAGCCTGGGCAACAAGAGCGAAACTCTGTCTAAAAAAAAAAAAAAAAAAAAACACTTCTCAACAACAGAAAAAATTCTTCAATCTCTTTGTTAGTAGGTGTCCTCTGAAAAGTAGACACCAAGATAGGATTAGGCTTGCAGAAGATTCATTAAAGGAGATGCTGTGAAAAAAATGAAGAGAAGGCTTGAGGGAAGATGAGTTGTTAGATCATGATACAGATCTGAGTCCAGGTGAAAGAGAGAGGAGAAGAAGGTAGTTGGTGCAGAAGCATCTGAACCTCAGTGCAGCTCCCAGAGAGTTAGTCAAGACCATCAGGGCATCCTCAAACCAAAGTCACCCACCAGAGGAATCCCAAGTATCCTAGGCATTGGCTGAGAGAAGTCTTTGGGATGCATGACTGCAGTACAAATACAGTGATGGATTTCAGAATGCAGCTGCTAGGGCTGTCGTCATTATGCCCCCAGAGTTGGAAATCTGAAAGTTGCATTTGCATAGCCACCTAGTTCTGTTACAGGATGTTGATAAAATTTGAGGAAAAAAATACCATTTACAACAGCCTCACTAAACAGAAAACATCTAGGGATACACTTAACAAGGTATATGCAAGTCCTCTACACTGAAAACTCTAAAATGTCTCTGGAAAGTTAAAGAAGACTTGGATATGTGAAGAGACAGACCATGCTCTTGGAATGGAAGGGTTAAGTTGTTAAGATATCAATTGTCTCAAAATTGACATAGATTCAATACCATCCTGTTATGGTGTGAATTAAGTCCCACTAAATTTTACATGTTGAAGCCCTAACCCTCAGTACCTCAGAAAGTGACTATTTTTGGAGATGGGGTGATTAAACTCAAATGAAGCCTAAACTAAAAAGGAAGTCCTAATCCAGTCTGACTGTTGTCCTTACAGAGGAAGAAATTTAAACAGAGAGACACTGAAGATACACATTTACAGAGGAAAGACCATGGAGAGCACAGTGAGAAGATAGTCATCTGCAAGCCAATGAGGCAGCAAAAGAAACACTACCTGCCAATACCTTGATTTTGGACTTAAAGCTACAGAACTGTGAGACTATAAATTTCCATTGTTTAAACCACTCAGTCTGTGGTAGTTTGTTATGGCCACCCTGGCAAATTAATATAAATCTCAATCAAAATTGCAGAAGGCATTTTTTTAGAAGTTGACAGCCTGTTTTTAAAACTTAAATAGAATACACAAAGGTGCCAAGAACCCACAATGGGGAAAGGACAATCTCTTCAATAAGTGGTTGGGAAGGCTGGATATCCACATGCAGAAGACTAGAATCAGACCTTTATCTCACACCATACACAAAAATCAACGCAAAGTAGATTAAAGACTTAAACTTAAGACCTGGAACTGTAAAACTACTAGAAGAAAATATAGAGGATGAGCTCCAAGACACTGATCTGGGCAATGATGTTTTTGAATATGGCCCCAAAAGCACAAGCAACAACAGCAAAAATAGACAAATGGGGTTACATCAAACTGAAAAGCTTCTGCACAGCAAAGGAAACAATTAATAGACTAAAGAGACAATGGGAGAAAATATTTGAAAATCATATATTTGTTTAGGTGTTAATATCTGAAATATGTAAAGAACTCAATAGCAAAAAGAACAAATAACTTGATTTTAAAATGGGCAAGGTTGTCCTTGTTCTCAGAGTGATGATTATCACCATGAGATGCAATTCTGGTTCTTAAAATTAAATATTCCCTTTGAAAGATAATATCTGTAAGGGAGGTTAAGTCATCTTTCACTTAGTGTATAATCATCTGATATGGTTTTGCTGTGTCCCCACCCAAATCTCATCTTGCAGTTCCCATAATCCCCACATGTTGTGGAAGGAACCCAATGAGAGGTAATTGAATCACGGGAGTGGTTATCTCCATGCTATTCTCGTGACAGTGAGTAAGCTCTCACATGATCTGATGGTTTTACAAAGGGCAGTTCTCCTGCACACTTTCTCTTGCCTGCCACCATGCCTTTGCTTCTCCTTTGCCTTCCGCCATGATTGTGAGGCCTCCTCAGCCATGTAGAACTGTGAGTCCTTTAAACCTCTTTTCTTTATAAATTACCCAGTCTTGGGTATGTCTTTATTAGTGGCATGAGAATGGACTAATACACCATCATCTTAGATTACCAACTAAGATACAAAATCACGTATTGTAAGTAGTCAATAAATGAACACTTGTTTCAAGCTGAAGATTTAAATAAATAATATAAATGGGCAAAGGAAGTAAATAGTTATTTCTCTAAAAATGACACACAAATAGCCAACAGACATATGAAACAATGCTCAATATCACTTATCACCACAGAAACACAAATTAAGACTGCAATAAGATGTCACCTTACACTTGTTAGAATGGCTATTATAAAAAAGACAAACTATAACAAGTGTTGAAGATGATGTGGAGAAAAGGGAACTCATACACTGTTGGTATGTATATAAACTGCTGCAGCCATTATGGAAAACAGTGTGGAAATTCCGCAAAAAAATAAATATAGAACTACTATATGACCCAGCAATCCCACTACTGGGTATACATCCAAAGGAAATGAAATCAATATGTCAAAGACATATCTGCACTCTCATGTTCACTGCAGCATTATTCACAATAGCCAAGATAAGAAATCATCCTACATGTCCATCAATGGATGAATGAGTAAAGAAAATGTGGTACATATACACAATGGAAAACTATTCAGCCATTAAAAAAAGAATGAAAACATGTTATTGTGACAATAATCATCAACCAGGAGGACATTATGTTAAGTAAAATAAGCTAGGCACAGAAAAACAAATATCACACAATCTTATTTATAATGGAATATTTAAAAGGCAAACTCATGGAAGCAGAGGGTAGAATGACGGTTACCTCTAGAGGCTGGAGGATTAGGGAGATATTGGTCAAAGAATACAAAATTTCAGTTAGATAGGAGGAATAAATTCAAGAGATCTACTGTATATAGTGGTGACTATGGTTAATAAAAATAGATTTGATTCTAAAAAATTGCAAAGAAAGTAGATTTTAAATGTTCTCATCACAAAAATGATAAATATACAAGGCAATGCATGCATTAATTAGCTTGATTAAGCCATTCCACATGTATGCATATATCAAAATCTATTATATACCATAAATATATACAATTTTAGTTTATCAATTAAATAAATAAAAATGGAAAGGCAAAGGGCATAGAATAGCCACAAGTCTTATCAAAAAAAGTTTTATGTCATAGGGCTTAAATTATCTGATTTCAAGACATTATAAAGTTACAGTAATCAAGGCAGTATCGTACCAATGTAAGGATAGACAAATAGATCAATGGAACTGTCTAAAAGAGATAGAAATAGATCTACATGGACTAGGCATAGTGGCTCACACCTGTAAACCCAGCACTTTGGAAGGCTGAGGCAGGTGGATCGCTTGAGTCCAGGAATTCAAGACCAGCCTGGGCAACATGGCAAAACCCTGTCTCTACAAAAAATACAAAAAGAAAAAACTAACCAGGCATGGTGGCACGTGCCTGTAGTCCCAGCTATGTGGGAGGCTGAGGTGGAAGGATCGCTTGAGCCCCAGAGGTCGAGGCTGTAGTGAGCCATGATCACACCAGTGCACTCTAAGCTGGGTGACAGCAAAATCCTGTGAAAGAAAGAAAAGAAAGAAAGGTAGAAAGAAAGAGAAATAAAGAAGGAAAAAAGGAGGGAAGGAAGGAAGGGAGGAAGGAAGGAAGGAAGAAATGAATGAAGGAAGGAAGGAGAGAGAGAAAAAGGAAGGAAGGAGAGAGAGAGAAAGGAAGGAATGAGAGAGAAAGGAAGGAAGGAAAGAAGGAAGGAAGGAAGGAAAGAAGGAAGGAAGGAAAGAGAGAGGAAGGAAGGAAGGCAGAAAGGAGGGAGGGAGGGAGAGGGAGGGGGATGAAGAAGGGAACTGGAGGGAAGGAAGGAAGGAAGGAAGGAAGGAAGGAAGGAAGGAAGGAAGGAAGGACCCACATATATATAGTCAGTTGATTTTCAACACAGGTAGGAAAGCAGTTCAATGAGGAAAGAAAAGACTTTTCAATAAATGAAACAACCATATAACCATTAAAAAAAACTACACCATATACAATGATTAATTCAAGATAGAAACTAGAATTAAATGTAAAAGCTAAAATAATAAAACTACTAGAAGAAAACTTAAGAAAATATCTTTATGATCTAGAGACAGGCAAATTTTTCCTAGAGAGAACACAAAATGCACTATATACTTTTAAAAATCGACAAGTTGGACTCTGCCAAAACTGATGATGACATCAAAAGACACAATTAAGAAAGAGAAAAGGCAAGTCACAGACTGAGAGAAAATATTTGCAAAACATATCCAACAAAGCAATGGTTTCCAAATTACATAAAGAACTTCTACAAATCAATAACAAAAAAAACTCAATAAAAAGAGTAAAATGCTTCAAAATAAACATTACAAAAGACCATATATAATTGGCTAATAAGCACATGAAAAGATACACAACATCATTAGTCATTAGATAAATTAAAATTAAAACCATAATGAGATATCACTCCACATCCATTAGAATGACTAAAATTAAAAAGACATAAAAACAATTGCCAGTGAGGATACAGAGCAACTGGACACAATTATGGAGCAAGCAATACATTGTTGGTGGATTCTTAATCATACAACACTTTGGAAAAACAGTTGCTGATTTATTATATTGTGAGCCAACTATTCTAATTCTAGGTATTCACTCAAGTAAAATGAAACCATTGTACAACAATGTTTATAGCAGCTTTGTGCAACAATAAACATTGTAAAACAATATAGATAGTAGCTTTGTTCTTTATAGCTCCAAACTAGTATAATCCAAATCCATCAACAGATGAATAAATAAGCTAAGGTATATCTATTATGGAATACAACTCAGAAATTAAAAGAAATTATGCACTCAAGAACACTTATGAATCTCAAAATGTATGCCAAATACAAGAAGTCAGATACAAAAGGGTACATTCCGTATGATCCCAATGATATGGTATGGCTCTGTGTCCCCACCCAAATCTCATTTTGAATTACACTCCCATAATTCCCATATGTTGTAGAAGGGACTGATGGGAGATAATTCGAATCATGGGGGTGGTTCCCCCACATTGTTCTGATGGTAGTGAATAAGCCTTATGAGATCTGATGGGTTTATCAGGGGTTTCTGCTTTTGCATCTTCCTCATTTTCTCTTGCTGTCACCAGGTAAGAAGTGTCTTTTGCCTCCCAGCATGATTCTGAAGCCTCCCCAGCCATGTGGAACTGTAAGTGCAATTCAACTCCTTTTTCTTCCCAGTCTCAGGTATTCTTTATCAGCAGCATGAAAATGGATGAATACAATAAATTGGTACTGGCAGTGGGCCATTGCTGAGAAGATACCCGAAAATGTGGAAGCAACATTGCAACTGGGTAACAGGCAGAGGTTGGAACAGTTTGGAGGGCTCAGAAGAAGACAAGAAAATGTGGGAAAGTTTGGAACTTCCTTAGAGACTTGTTGAATGGCTTTGACACAAATGCTGATAGTGACATGAACAATTAGGTCCAGGCTGAGGTGTTTCAGATGGAGATGAGGAACTCATTGGGAACTGAAGCAAAGATGACTCTCGTTATATTTTAGGCCGGCAGCATTTTGCCCCTGCTCTAGAGATTTGTGGAACTTCAAACTTGAGAGAGATAATTTAGGGTATCTGGCAGAAAAAATTTCTAAACAGCAAAGCATTCAAGAGGTGACTTGGGTGCTGTTAAAGGCATTCACTTTTAAAAGAGAAACAGAGTATAAAAGTTTAGAAAATTTGCAGCCTAACAATGCGATAGAAAAGAAAAACCCATTTTCTGAGGAGAAATTAAAGCCGGCTGCAGGAATTTGCATAAGTAATGGAGACCCAAATGTTAATCCCCAAGAAAGTGGGGAAAACGTCTCCAGGGCACGTCAGAGGTCTTCACGGCAGCCCCTCCCATCACAGGCCCGGAGGCCTAGGAGAAAATGGTTTCATGGGCTGGGCCCAGGGTCCCAGTGCTGTGTGTAGCCTAGGAACTTGCCCTGCATCCCAGCTGCACCAGCCGTGGCTGAAGGGGCCCAATGTAGAGCTCAGGCTGTGGCTTCAGAGGGTGTATGCCCCCAAGCCTTGGCAGCTTCCACATGGTGTTGAGCCTGCAAGTGCCTAGAAGTAAAGAATTGAGGTTTGGGAACCTCCATCTAGATTTCAGAAGATGAATGGAAATGCCTGGATGCCCAGGCAGAAGTTTGCTACAGGGGCAGGGTGCTCATGGAGAACTTCTGCTGGGGCAGTGTGGAAGGGAAATGTGGGGTTGGAGCCCCCACACAGAGTCCCTACTGGGGCACTGCCTGGTGGAACTGTGAGAAGAGAACCACCATCCTCCAGACCCCAGAATGGTAGATCCACCTACAGGTTGCACTGTCCACCTGGAAAAGTCACAGACACTCAATGCCAGCCCATGAAAGCAGCTGGGAGAGAGGCTATACCCTGCAAAGCCAAGAGACAGAGCTGCCCAAGATCATGGGAACCCACCTCTTGCATCAGCGTGACCTGGATATGAGATCTAGAGTCAAAGGAAATCATTTTGGATCTTTAAAATTTGACTGCCCTGCTGGATTTCAGACTTGCATGGGCCCTGTAACCCCTTCGTTTTGGCCAATTTCTGCCATTTGGAATGGCTGTATTTACCCAATACCTGTATCCCCATTGTATCTAGGAAGTTACTAGATTACTTTTGATTTTACAGGCTCACAGGTGGAAGGGACTTGCCTTGTCTCAGATAAGACTTTGGACTGTGGACTTTTGAGTCAATGCTGAAATGAGATAAGACTTTAGGGAACTGTTGGGAAGGCATGATTGGTTTTGAAATGTGAATACATGAGATTTGGAGAGGCCAGGGGCAGAATGATATGGTTTGGCTCTGTGTCCCCACCCAAATCTCATCTTGAATTGTACTACAATAATTCCCACGTGTTGTGGGAGGGACCTGGTGGGAGATAATTTGAATCATGGGGGCGGTTTTCCCCATACTGTTCTGGTGGTAGTGAATAAGTCTCACAAGATCTGAAGGGTTTATCAGAGGTTTCCACTTTTGCATCTTCCTCATTTTCTCTTGCCGCATTTCACCTGTAAGAATGCCTTTTGCCTCCCACCATGATTCTGAGGCCTCCCCAGCCATGTGGAACTGTAAATTAAATCTCATTTCATCCCAATCTCGGGTATGTCTCTATTGGCAGCATGAAAATGGACGAATACACCCATTTACACAATGTTTGAAACCGGCCAAACTAACCTATGGTGATAACATATTAGAATGCTGCTTACCTCTGGGGTAGAGTAGGAGTCTGTCTGGAAAGGAGGATGAAAGAAATTTCTAGAGTGATATAATTGTTTTCCAGTCTTGATTAGTATTTTGTTGTACAGTATGAATTTGTCAAAATCTTCCAACTGTACACATAATATATTTTAGAGTAAGTAAATTATGTCTCAAGAAAGATACTGCATTAGAAACAAAAAATAAAACTAATAAATCTAAAAATTAATTATTTGAAAAATGAATGTAATAAACAGTGTACTAGCTAACATATTAATAATTGAGGAGAAATGGGGGAAATCATGCACATAAACTTAGAAATGACGAGGAAATCATCATCAAAGCTTAGCAATTTTTTAAAAATCATAAGAGTCTACTTTGTAAAATTCTTTGCAAATAAATTTGAAAAAGTAGGTGAAGTTAATAATTTTCTAGAAAAACATAACATCAAATTCAACCCCAGTAGAAACAGAGAGTTTAACATGTAAAATAAGAAAAAATAGAGGAAGTAGTATAGAACCTTCCCACAAAAATGCACAAGGCTCACATTGTTTCTTGGAAAAATTTTATTTCTAAAAATCATTTTATAAAATGAGTGTGGCCAGGCACAGTAGCACACACCTGTATTCCCAGTGCTTTGGGAGGCCGAGGCGGGTGGATCACTTGACCCCAGGAGTTCGAGACAAGCCTGAGCAAAATAATAAAACCATCTCTACAAAAAATACAAAAATTAGCCAGGTGGGGTGGCACACACCTGTAGTCCCAGCTACTCAGGAGGCTAAGGTGGGAGGATCACTTGAACCTTGGAGGTCAAGCCTGCAGTGAGCAATGAATGTGCCACTGAACTACAGCCTAGGTGACAGAGTGAGACCTTATCTAAAAAAAAAAAAGACTATTAAAAATATAAAATAACTGTAACATCAATCTCAATATGAAAATGATTGTATCAACAAAATGAAACTACAGATTAATATCACTTATAAATAAATATCATAATAAAAATACTAATTAATTATTATCAATCAGAATCCAATAGCACATTATAAAATTCATCATGAGGAAGTAGTGTTTATTCCAAATAAAGGAAGAGTAATCCAATATACTAAAATCCACTACTATTATTCACTATAGTAATAGAGCAAAGAATTAATATAAGTATGTAACTAGAAGCTCCAAAAGATTCAATGGAAAACTACTACAAACAAAAGAATTTAGTAAAGTAGGTTACAAAATCAATACACAAAAATCAGCAGTCTTCATATATACAAACAAAAATTTGTTTATGTTGGAAGAGAAGAACCCCTTTGTGAAAGCCAAATAAAATGAAATATCTAGGCATAAATTTAATAAGACATGTCCAAAACTTGTAAGAAGAAAAGCTATACAACAATTTTAAAACATACATGTGGAAAAATATACCATATTCTTGGATAGAAAGACTAGTATCAAAAATTTCAGGTCTCTCTAAATTAATTCATAAGCCTATAAAGTTTAATTTAATATAATTTTCTATAATTCATAAACTTAATGTAATCCAATAAAAATATAACTAAGTTTCTATCTAGAGCTAGCTAAGTTTATTATAAAATTTATGTGGAAGAAGAGATAAGCAAGAAAAGTCAGTGGAGACGCGGAAGCTTAAAAAAAATCTTGGAGTTGTAGATATGTTAATTAGCTTGATATAACCATTCCACAATGTATATATTCTCAGAACATCATACTGTATCCCATAAAGTCATACAACTATTATTCGTCAATAGCTTGAAAAAAAAAGAGAGGAAAAAATGAGAGAAGGATAGCCCTGTCAGACAGGAAAACATATAATGTCTCTGTAATTAAGAACGTAGTGTTGGCGCATGTATAGACCAATGGGAACAAAATAAAAGATAAAAAGCTATCCTATACTAAATTGGACATTTATATATTGTATTATAAATATAATATTTATATATTACTTGGTATACTATAACTTTTATAATATATTAAACCAATATACTAATACTGTAACTATATTATAAAAGTAGAATAACTAATTAGTGGAGTAAATGGTGGTCTCTATAATCAAAGACATGGGGATAACTGAATAGCCAGATGTGAAAAGATAAAATTATATTCATTTCCTACACCATACATCAAGTTAAATTCCAAGTGAATGAGAAAATTACACATATTAAACGAGTCCATACAAGGATAGGAAAAAAACAAGTCTGAATTATTCTGTAATTTGAGAGTGGGGAAAACATTCCTACCTCTGTCTGACTCAATATCCACAAGCCACAAGAGGAAGATGGATGAATTTGCTTACATAAACATAAGAAAATTAAAAAATCAATGTTTACCTACAAAAGTCCCTTAAGGAAAGTAAAGGGACAAATGCCAAAATGGGGGAAATATTGTAACTTTTACCATCGACAAAGAGTTAATATTTCCAATATATAAAGATTTTTTAAAAGATAAAGATCATTATAGAAGAAGGAAAAAAAGACTATGGGTATGCACAGACAATTGACTGAAAACAAAATACAAATGCCCCTCATTTATATAAAAAGATCTCAAATCCGCACATAACAAGAAAAAGGCAAATTAAAAATATAGTGATCTACCATTTTTCACCAATTAATGATGAAAATTTAAAAGGTTGGCAATACACTCTTTTGACAAGGCTTTGAGAAAACAGGCACTCCTGTCATCGCTGGAAGGAACAACAAAGGTACAAGTCCTGTGAAGGAGAATTTGGCAATACGTAGCAAAATAACATATGCACTCCGACCTTTTGATCCAGGAAGCCCACTTCCAGGAACCTGTCCTAAAGAAACAACAATAGAAAAGACAGGGATCAGTTCCAAGATGGCCAAATAGGAACAGCTGCGGTCTGCAGCTCCGAGCTTGATCAACGCAGAAGACGGGTGATTTCTGCATTTCCATCTGAGGTACCTGGTTCATTTCACTGGGACTGGTTGGACAGGGGTTGCAGCCCACGGAGGGCAAGCTGAAGCAGGGCAGGGCATTGCCTCAGCTGGGAAGCACAAGGGGTTGGGGGATTTCCCTTTCCTAGCCAAGGGATGCCATGACAGACCGTACCTGGAAAAAATGGGACACTCCCACCCAAATACTGTGCTTTTCCCAAGGTCTTAGCAACCGGCACACAAGAAGATTCTCTCCCGTGCCTGGCTCTGTGGCTCCCATGCCCACAGAGCCTTGCTCACTGCTAGCACAGCAGTCTGAGATTGAACTGTGAGGTGGCAGCCTGGCTGGGGGAGGGGCATCCACCATTGTTGAGGCTTTAGTAGGTAAACAAAGCAGCTGGGAAGCTCAAACTGGGCAGAGCCCACCACAGCTCAACAAGGCCTACTCCCTCTAGACTCCATCTCTGTGGGCAGGGCTTAGCTGAACAAAAGGCAGCAGACAATTCTGCAGACTTAAACGTCCCTGTCTGACAGCTCTGAAGACAGCAGTGGCTCTCCCAACACAGGATGTGAGCTCTGAGAACAGACAGACTGTCTCCTCATGTGGGTCCCTGACCTCCGTATAGCCTAACTGGGAGACACCTCCCAGTAGGGGCTGACTGACAACTCATATAGGCGGGTGCCCCTCTGGGACAAAGCTTCCAGAAGAAGAATCAGGCAGCAATATTTGCTGTTCTGCGATATTTGCTGTTCTGCAGCCTCTGCTGGTGATACCCAGGAAAACAGGGTCTGTAGTGGACCTCCAGCAAACTCCAACATATGTGCAGCTGAGGGACCTGATTGTTAGAAGGAAAACTAACAGACAGAAAGGAATAGCATCAACATCAACAAAAAGGGCATCTACACAAAACCCCATCTCTAGGTCACCAACATCAAAGACCAAAGGTAGAAAAATCCACAAAGATGGGGAGAAACCAGAGCAGAAAAGCTGAAAATTCTAAAAATCAGAGCACCTCTTCTCCTCCAGAGGATTGCAGCTCCTCGGTAGCAATGGAACAAAGCTGGATGGAGAATGACTTTGATGAGTTGACAGAAGTAGGCTTCAGAAGGTCAGAAATAACAAACTTCTCCAAGCTGAAGGAACATGTTCGAACCCACTGCAAGGAAGCTAAAAACCTTGAAAAAAAGGTTAGACGAATGGCTAACTAGAATAAACAGTGTAGAGAAGACCTTAAATGCCCTGATGGAACTGAAAACCATGGCAGGAGAACTTCATGATGCATGCACAAGCTTCAATAGCCGATTTGATCAAGTGGAAGAAAGGATATCAGTGATTGAAGATCAAATTAATGAAATAAAGCAAGAAGACAAGGTTAGAGAAAAAGAGTAAAAAGAAATGAATAAAGCCTCCAAGAAATATGGAACTATGTGAAAAGACCAAATCTACATTTGATTAGTGTATCTGAAAGTGATGGGGAGAATGGAACCAAGTTGGAAAACGCTCTTCACGATATTATCCAGGAAAACTTCCCCAACCTAGCAAGGTAGGCCAACACTCAAATTCAGGAAATACAGAGAACACCACAGAGATACTCCTTGAGAAGAGCAACCTCAAGACACATAATTGTCAGATTCACCAAGGTTGAAATGAAGGAAAAAATGTTAAGGGCAGCCAGAGAGAAATGTTGGGTTACACACAAATGGAAGCCCATCAGACTAACAGCAGATCTCAGCAGAAACCCTACAAGCCAGAAGAGACTGCGGGCCAATATTCAACACTCTTAAAGAATTTTCAACCCAGAATTTCATATCCAGCCAAACTAAGCTTCATAAGTGAAGGAGAAATAAAATCCTTTACAGACAAGCAAATGCTGAGAGATCTTGTCATCACCAGGCCTGCCTTACAAGAGCTCCTGAAGGAAACACTAATGCAAAGAAACAACCAGTACCAGCCACTGCAAACACATGCCAAATTGTAAAGACCATCGATGCTATGAAGAAACTGCATCAATTAATGGGCAAAATAACCAGCTAACATCATCATGACAAGATCAAATTCACACATATTTAACCTTAAATGTAAATGGGCTAAATGCTCCAATTAAAACACACAGACTGGCAAATGGGATAAAGAGTCAAGACTCATCAGTGTGCTGTTTTCAGGAGACCCATTTCACATGCAAAGACACACAAAGGCTCAAAATAAAGGGATGGATGAAGATCTACCTAGCAAATAGAAAGCAAAAAAAAAAAAAAGTAGGGGTTGCAATCCTAGTCACTGATAAAACAGACTTTAAACCAACAAAGATCAAAAGAGACAAAGAAGGCTATTACATAATGGTAAAGGGATCAATTCAACAAGAAGAGCTAACTATCCTAAATATATATTCACCCAATACAGGAGCACCCAACTTCATAAAGCAAGTCCTTAGAGACCTACAAAGAGACTTAGACTCCCAAACAATATTAATGGGAGACTTTAACATCCCACTGTCAATATTAAACAGATCAACGAGACTGAAGGTTAACAAGCATATCCAGGACTTGAACTCAGCTCTGCACCAACAAAACCTAATAGACATCTACAGAACTCTCCACCCCAAATCAACAAAATATACATTCTTCTCAGCACCACATTGCATTTATTCTAAAATTGACCAAATAATTGGAAGTAAAGCACTCCTCAGCAAATGTAAAAGAACAGAAATCACAACAAACTGTCTCTCAGACCACAGTGCAATCAAATTAGAATTCAGGATTAAGAAACTCACTCAAAACCACACAACTACATGGAAACTGAACAACTTGCTCCTGAATGACTACTGGGTAAATAATGAAATTAAGGCAGCAATAAAGATGTTCTTTGAAACCAATGAGAACAAAGACACAACGTACCAGAATCTCTGGGACACATTTAAAGCAGTGTGTAGAGGGAAATTTATAGCACTAAATGCCCACAGGAGAAAGCAGGAAAGATCTAAAATCGACAACCTAACATCACAATTAAAAGAACTAGAGAGGGACAGGCACAGTGGCTCACACCTGTAATCCTAGCACTTTCAGAGGCTGAGGCAGGCAGATCACAAGGTCAGGAGATCAAGACCATCCTGGCTAACATGAAGAAACTCCATCTCTACTAAAAATACAAAAAATTAGCCAGGCATTGTGGTGGCCACCTGTAGTCCCAGCTACTTGGGAAGCTGAGGCAGGAGAATGGCGTGAACCCAGGAGGCAGAGTTTGCAGTGAGCCGAGATCGCACCACTGCACTCCAGCCTGGGAGACAGAGTGAGACCCCATCAAAAAAAAAAAAAAAAGAACTAGAGAAACAAGAGCAAACACATTCAAAAGCTAGCAGAAGACAGGAAATAACTAAGATTAGAGCAGAACTACAAGAGAGACACAAAAAACCCTTCAAAAAATCAATGAATCCAGAAGCTGGTTTTTTTGAAAAGATAACAAAATTTATAGACCACCAGCAAGAATAACAAGGAAGAAAAGCGAGAGGAATCAAATAGATGCAATAAAAAATGATAAAGGGGATATCACCACTGATCCCACAGAAATACAAACTACCATCAGAGAATACTATAAATATCTCTACTCAAATAAACTAGAAAGTCTAGAAGAAATGGATAAATTCCTGGACATATACACCCTCCCAAGACTAAACCAGGAAGAAGTTGAGTCTCTGAGTAGACCGATAACAGGCTCTGAAATTGAGGCAATAATTAATAGCTTACCAACCAAAAAATGTCCAGGACCAGATGGATTCACAGCCAAATTCTACGAGAGGTACAAAGAGGAGCTGGTACCATTCCTTCTGAAACTATTCCAATCAATAGAAAAAGAGGGAATCCTCCCCTAACTCGTTTTATGAAGCCAACATCATCCTGATACCAAAGCCTGGCAGAGATACAACAAAAAAAGAGAATTTTAGACCTATATCCCTGATGAATATTGATGCAAAAATCCTCAATAAAATACTGGCAAACCAAATCCAGCAGCACATCAAAAAGCTTATCCACCACAATCAGATCAGCTTCATCCCTGGGATGCAAGGCTGGTTCAACATATGCAAATCAATAAACATAATCCATCACATAAGCAGAACCAATGACAAAAACCACATGATTATCTCAATAGATGCAGAAAAGGCCTTCGACAAAATTCAACAGCCCTTCATGCGAAAAACTCTTAATAAACTAGGTATTGATGGAATGTGTCTCAAAATCATGAGCTATAATAAGAGCTCAAAATAATAAGTACAGCCAATATCATACTGAATGGGCAAAAACTGGAAGCATTCCCTTTGAAAACTGGCACAAGACAAGGATGCCCTCTTTCACCACTCCTATTCAACATAGTGTTGGAAGTTCTGACCAGGGCCATCAGGCAAGAGAAAGAAATAAAGGGTATTCAATTAGGAAAAGAGGAAGCCAAATTGTCCCTGTTTGCAGCTGACATGATTGCATATTTAGAAAACCCCATCATCTTAGCCCAATATTTCCGTAAGCTGATAAGCAACTTCAGCAAAGTCTCAGGATACAAAATCAATGTGCAAAAATCACAAGCATTCCTATACACCAATAACAGACAAACAGAGAGCCAAATCATGAGTGAACTCCCATTCACAATTGCTTCAAAGAGAATAAAATACCTAGGGATCAAATTTACAAAGGATGTGAAGGACTTCTTCAAGAAGAACTACAAACTACTGCTCAATGAAATAAAAGAGGACACAAACAAATGGAAGAACATTCCATGCTCATGGATAGGAAAAATCAATATCGTGAAAATGGCCATACTGCCCAAGGGAATTTATAGATTCAATGCCATCCCCATCAAGCTACCAATGACTTTCTTCACAGAATTGGAAAAAAACTACTTTAAAGTTCATATGGAACCAAAAAAGAGCCCACATTGCCAAGTCAATCCTAAGCCAAAAGAACAAAGCTGGAGGCATCACACTACCTGACTTCAAACTGTACTACAAGGCTACAGTAACAAAAACAGCATGGTACTGGTAGCAAAACAGAGAGATAGACCAATGTAACAGAACAGAGGCCTCAGAAACAACACCACACATCTACAACCATCTGATCTTTGACAAACCTGACAAAAACAAGAAATGAGGAAAGCATTCCCTATTTAATAAATGGTGGTGGGAAAACTGGCTAGACATATGTAGAAAGCTGAAACTGGGACCCTTCTTTACGCCTTATACAATAATTATTTGAAGACGGATTAAAGACTTAAATGTTAGATCTGAAACCATAAAAACTCTAGAAGAAAACCTAGGCAATACCATTCAGGACATAGGCATGGGCAAGGACTTCATGACTAAAACACCAAAAGCAATGGCAACAAAAGCCAAAATTGACAAATGGGATCTAATTAAACTAAAGAGCTTCTGCATGGCAAAAGAAACTACCATCAGAGTGAACAGGCAACTTACAGAATGGGAGAAAATTTTTGCAATCTACCCATCTGACAAAGGGCTAATATCCAGAATCTACAAAGAACTCAAACAAATTTACAAGAAAAAAACAAACAACCCCATCAAAAAGTGGGCAAAGGATATGAACAGACATTTCTCAAAAGAAGACATCTATGCAGCCAACAGACACATGAAAAAATGCTCATCATCACTGTTCATCAGAGAAATGCAAATCAAAACCACAATGAGATACCATCTCACATCAGTTAGAATGGCGATCATTAAAAACTCAGGAAACAACAGATGCTGGAGAGGATGTGGAGAAATAGGAACACTTTTACACTGCTGGTGGGACTGTAAATTAGTTCAACCATTGCGGAAGACAGTGTGGCGATCCCTCAGGGATCTAGAACTAGAAATACCATTTGACCCAGCAATCTCAATTTATAATCCTTCGGGTATATAGAATAAATTAACCTAACTGTGCATTGAGTTGATTGTTTAATGATGCAGAAGTGTGTTCCTTTAAATGCTTGGAAAATACAGTAACTCTATTGTAATCTCTAGTGAGATATACCTAAGAACTGCAAATAATAAAAATATTAACTATTTTTGGTGATGATAGTATTGGTGTTGTTTCTAAATACATACATATATAATAGAATAAAGCAAATAAGTAACTATGTTCTTGCCATTAAGAACCAAGATTCTCTGCATAAGAGGAAAAAATTCCAAATCAAATCAAAGTTAAGCAAAGTCTTGTAATCCTAAATTTGAATTAAAAATATCAGTATAAATTCATAATATATTTTCTCTTTTAAAAGTATTTCTATATCCAAGCCTGGGCAGCTTTTCTTTCCAGAAAGCAGGAAACCTGTCAATGACTACCAGGGGTCAGGGTCATGTCAGTACTCAGGAAGCAACTCAGGAAAGAGGCTCCCACTGGCCAGACATGGGAAAATCTGAGCATCAAAAAGGATAATAACTGCAACTGAAACACATCAAATACATTCACATTCATGAGTTCCTAATGATACCATAAAACAGAAAAATCTCAATTATCATTTCTGGAGGATGGAAGGGAACCAACCCACTAATCCAAATACTGGTAAATACAGGGAAAGAATCAAACATTTAATCTGTGTTTCCTGATTAAATTATATCATAAAGTAGCAGATGGTTGGTCAGAGAAAAAAAGTATTTCTATAGAACCATTCTATATAATAAATGAAGAAGGGATGACAGAATTGATGGCTCTTGGCAATGATTACCAATGGCTGTTCCACTACGAAAAGAGACAACCAGTCATTATAGGCTGGTGGATGGAAGTACATGATAATACCTGTAATGTAGACTTACAAATAAATAAATACAGCTGAATCAGACCAAGTCACTAGATCTAGCTACCATTATATAGGAAATATAGAGGACAAAGGAGCATGGTAAAGGGCACCATAGAGATGCAACCTTACCTAGAAAATAAAAAATGACCTGCTCTCTTCAACAAATGAATTACAAGGGGACAAAAACAGGGCTAAGGAACCTACACATTGAAGAGACTAAGAAATATCAACCAGTTACAGTGTGTGAATCTTATGTAAACCCTGATTCAAAGAAGCCAACTGAAAAAAAATATGAGATATCATAGAAATGTGAACACTGGACATTTAATGATATTAAAACATTATTGTCTTTTTTTCATTGTGATAATGTTATTATGATTTTTTAACATCCTTTTCTTTTAGAAATGCACACAAATATTCACAAGTGAAATGATAAGACATTGTGGAGGTTTTTCAATTAATCTGGTGGAGAGTGTTTTATCTACAAACTGTAGCTGTGAGTTTATTGTTTTGGCTGGGTTATGGGCACGTGGGGGTTCATTATACTATTTTCTTAAAATTTTGTGAATTTTTAAATTTATCTTTAAAATTTCTAAAGCAAGAGATTCACAGAGTGAGTAATCATGATGCTTCGGGTATAAATAATGGTAGACCTTTGAAAGCAAATAAATGAGCAGGAAAATCCACTAAGCACCAATCACTCATCCCAAAATGTATCTTTTTCTTTAGTCACTTTGGGCAGCCTCACTTTTGCTGGGGGCCAGATTAGCTATTAAACATATGCCCCCCTCAGAGTGTGGCACATCAAAAAACTCTCCTTCTGGAGAGGATGCTACCACACCTTTCCGCTGAACACTGATAGCCCAAGCTAAAATGGCTTTTCCTAAAGCTAGTCGAGGGCATTCTGCTAACTCCCAGTCATGATGGCTGGGTTGAAGGTAGTGAGCACCCTGCCAACGTGTTCAATAACATCCCTCAAACACTCAGGCAGCTCAGTCACCTTTCCTTCCTCTTACCTGCCCCCTCTGACCTGGCCTATCTAGTCCATGGAGAGCTCTCCTTCTCTAGGTTTTAATAGTGACTTTTTCACTGAACATTCCCTGCCTGTAGTGCCTGAATCATCTCTGTTCTCCAGGCCTGTTTTTATCAAAATCACACACACACACACACACACACACCACATAGTACCTAGTGGCATCTTGTAAGAATAACCATCATAGAATACTAATAATCCACTGTGTGTCGAGCACTGCTAAAGCCTTTGCATTCAAACCTCACAATAACCCTAAGAGGCTGTATTATTACCCCATTTTACAGATAAGGAAACTGAGGCAAATTAAAACATTAATTAACTTAACTGAAGCCACACAGCTCATAAATGGAAGAGCTGGGATTTGAATCCAGGCCTATCTACTTGCAAAGCATGTTTATTTAACCGCTACACTGAATTGCCTTCTTTAGCAGCAAAGTGGCTATTCAGTCAGTGTTTGCTGGGAGATATATGCACATAACTGAGAAATTCGGGTATCCTGCTTCATGCCTTCCCTTCCATATCTTCACTATATCCCAGTGTCTGCCATCCCCTCTGTTCCATGTGATGCAGGGGCAGAAGGATGCATTCCACTGGGCCTGTAAGAATATAAACACATCTGGAAGGAGGCCGCTGCCAAGCAAACCATATTCCCCCCCAGAGTGTGGACAGGGTGAGGTGTCTATAAATAATCATAAGAGTGTGAAGAAATTCTCTCCCCTGAGGCTCCCTTTGCAAAAGGTTGATGGTAATTGATGAGGCTACAGGGACATGCCAATCCTTCTGCTCTTA
The DNA here is from genome assembly GCF_006542625.1 of Nomascus leucogenys. Lineage (NCBI taxonomy): Eukaryota > Metazoa > Chordata > Mammalia > Primates > Hylobatidae > Nomascus > Nomascus leucogenys. The sequence continues at coordinate 72,646,944 of NC_044395.1, forward strand.
GAACCAGGTGTGGTTATTTACAGAAAGTGTCACTTTCCTAACCCTCCTCTTCCGTCTCTGCCAGAGGCTTGGAGACCAGCAAATATCAATTTATTGCTACCCTGGGGCACAAGGCAAGGAGCCACCTGTACACTCCACTGCCGACAAACCAGACTCAAGCTCCTACTCTGGCTGAATTACTTCTTCTTTGGAAATTTGGAGACAGCAAGAGATTGACAACAGATTTGCTCCTTTTCTGGTGGAGGGAGGACAAGTGGCCTCTCTGGGACCGTATCACAAACTACTAAATCAAAAAAATCTGGAATTCCCACATTGCCCAGCTCACAGTGGAGAAATAAATAGACCACTGGATTAGAAGGCAGGAGATGTGGATTCTGACCCAAAATGGACAGTCTGTTAGCCAATCAATCTCTGGGTTCCATTGTCCACATTTGTAAAATAGGGGCTAATCTTTCACATGACAGACACGAAATGTTTTTGAAAAGAATGAATTAAGTGATGGAGTCAAGTGATCTGTATGGCATGAGAGAACATCATTCTTATAGTCATTATTACAACTCAGCCCTATAAGTCCTATTGCAATTAATCCTATAAGAACCATTAGGAGTACCCACCATAAGCCTCAGAAAATGCCTTATAACTGTACTGCCAGCACCCCTACAGCCTTGCTGGTCAGCAACAGCAAAGTCGAAATGCAACATACACGTGTGATTTGTTGGGCATCTGAATTGTGGGTGAAGATCATTTTGTTATAACAAGGTTTACACCAAAAAAAAATCAATTTCACAAATAAATAAAACATTTTTGAGAATTGGAAGGCAGAACTACATTTCAAGGTTGCTCTACTGAGCCTGAGACTCTACCCGGAGTTACTGGATCTCAGCCTGTAATGAATGAAAAATTGTCCTGCTCCTTCCTTGCTGAGGATGACGCTGAAAGACCACACCAAAGGATGCATGAGCTGATTCATGCAGAGCCAGAGGGAGGAACAAACTATCCAGAAATAGCACTGCAGTCTGGTATGCCAGTTTTGCTCCAGGCTTCACATAGGCCCTTCTGTCCACAGTGCCCTCAGACAGTGGCTCTCCTCTGTGCTACCCACTCCTCTGCAGCTACCACAGCTCACCTTTCTCAGCCCTATAAAATGGGAACCTTGACCTGTAAATGGCAGAGCCAGGACTGGAATCCAGGTCCATCTACTTCCAAAGGATCATAACACCTTCCCAGTCTATAACTGGCTCCCACTAGAAGGGCCCAGACCCTCAGGGATCCAGTTAGAGTCAACAGGACTTTGTGTGCAAAAGGAACTATATCTTATTCTCTTTAATCAATCCTTGCCTTCAGCCACCTGGCCTTTCTGTGTTTCCAGAATGTGGGCTTGTACTTGGAAAGGGAAGCCCTAAGGCTGCCCCCAGTCTAAAGAGGGCATAAGGCTAGACCGGCCTGGGTAGTTTCACTCTTTAGTCAGGTGAAGAACCTTTTTCCTTTCCTCAGAAGTTCCAACTCCAAGAAAAAAAAAATCAATTGAAAACACGTTCAAAAAAGAAACTTAGTTTTATTTTTTTCGTCAGGAGATGTTTTCGAAAAAGTTCTGCTTGTCTGATTTTGTATTAGAAAGTAGAAGCATAAACAATGATTTTTGCAAGCCATAATAATAGGTAACATTTATAAGCACTTTTTTAGTTCAGGTGCCATAATTTATGCTAAGTGATTTCCATAAATTATCTCAAATACATAAGTAATCTGCACAACATCCTTTATCCCTATTTTACAGATGAGAGACTGAGGCTTACAGTAATTTACCCAAGATCACACAGTAGGGGATGCAGCTGGAGTTCCAAAGCCCCCATACCCCTCACAGCCCCACACTGGCTATATAGGCTCCAGGATTCCTTCTCCAGAACCTACTAAATAGCCTTTTAAAAATTCCCTTTCTGAGATAAGGAAGAAATGTGGTATACACATACAATGGAATATTATTCAGTCATTGAAAGGAATGAAGTTTTGATACATGCTATAACGTAGATAAACCTTGAAGACATTATGCTAAGTAAGCCAGATACAAAAGAATAAATGTTGTGTAATTCCACTTATATAAAATATCTAAAATAAGCAAATTCATAGAAAAAGTAGAATATAGGTTACCAGGGGATGAGGGTATGGGGGCATGGGAAATTACTTTTTAATTGGTGCAGTTTCTGTTGGAGTAATAAAACACTTTTTGAAAATAGTGTTGATGGTTGTACAACATTGTGAATATAATTAATGCCAATGAATTATACATTTAAAAATGGCTAAATTGCAAATTTTATGTTATGTGTATTTTACCACAATAAACAATATTTTAAAATCCCTTTTCTGTTTATATTAACCAAAATTTATTTCTGTTGCTTGCAACTAAGAACCTGACTGAGATGCTATCTAAGATGGATACTATTCTCTAGGCCATGATGGTAGTAACCAGCCAAAATCACCCTGAAAAACACAAAAACCAAACAGGTGAGTAAAACCTAGAATAACAGTCTGCCTACACAAAGACTAGATTTGGAGATTCTTTCACATGGATTATAAAGGTACCTTTGCAGGATGAGAAGTTGAGTTTTAGAAGCATCCAGGAAGAATGTTTTAACCATATGGCTTTCAATTTTAAATAGAAAAATATAAGCCAGGTACAGTGGCTCATGTCTGTAATCCCAGCAATTTGGGAGGCCAAGGCAGGTGGACTGCTTGAGCTAAGGAGTTTGAGACCAGCCTGGGCAACATAGCAAAATCCCATTTCTACAAAAAATTCAAAAATTAGCCAGGCTGGTGGCATACGCCTGTGGTCCCAGCCACTCAAGAGGCTGAGGTGGGAGGATCGCTTGAGCCTGGAAGGTTGAGGTTGCAGTGAGCTGCACTCCAGCCTAAGCAACAGAGCAAGACCCTGTCTCAAAACATAATAATAATAATAAAATAATAAATATGTCAGAGAAAGAAATTCTGAATGTAGCTCTTCTAGCCTGCACTACAGCAAACTTAACAATTCATCAGGTGGCTGCACCAGGGAGCCATAGTGCAACAGAGTTCACCAAGGGCAGGGTGGTACTCAACCCAGATTTCCTGGAAAAGATGCTCATCGTGGAGCCAACAACTCCCTGGGCTAGGAGCCTGAACCCAGCATGGAAAATAAAGAATCTTAAGTCACCCAAGAGTCCTGACCTCTATGCCTGGCTGATGAATTCTCTGTGCTTGGTACTAGGCTGAAGAAGCAAACCAATTTTAGCTGATATTCCAGCTGTGCTCCTCCATCCCAAGGCTTTCCTCCAAATTGTCTCAATATTGCTAACTCATCTCCATCCCTAGGCCACTGACCAAGTCAAAGCATCATCTCTCACCTGTTCCAGGGCAAGAGCGTCCTGACTTGCCTTATCCATTTGTCAAATATGTATTGAGTACTAACCATGAAAGCACTGTTCTAGACCCTGGGAATAAAGTAGTGAACAAAAGAGAGAAATCCCCTGGCCCTCAGGACACTAACGTTCCTGTAAACTCCAGCATTTAATATCTCTTTTTTACAATCCATCCTCCATGTTAGCCAACAATAAAATCTTTCAAAAACACAGATCTGATCATGGTCCACCCATACCAGAAGTCCTCCTCTGGCTCCTCATCTTCCAAGGATGAAGTTCAAGTTTGTAAGCATGGTCCACAAGACCGTCTAAACCTAGCCTCGCCAACACATACAGACGCATCTTCACCTTCTCCCCTGTCCTGCTGTCCCATTTGGGATGAGAAGAGAAAGACAAAGCAAGCATCACTTGGTGCATCTGGAACTCACAGGAAAAAGAATCAACAGGTGTATTTGGCGTCTGGTCCTCTAAGCACCCTGCAGAGAGGGATGTTTGGACTGCAGCACAGCTGTGTCTATGTATATATGTCATCAGAGGGCTCTACACCCCTTTTTGTTCTTTATTTATATGGAACAAATGTGAAAGTGGCTTTGCCCCAGAAAGTGGGGAAATAATAAACATTTAGAACTCAGGCACAAAGGGCTCTAGGCTGAAGTGCCGGGTGTATAGGGGATTGCTGATAAGTGCCAGCTGACTGGCACCTAGAGGCCCTGAGAGCTGCCAGTCCTTGGAAAATTAAATTCAGGCCCAGTTAACTCTGACTGAGGAAGGATTGGAGCCTATCTAGGTCCCATGCGAATTGCAGCCTCTTTGGGGAGCACAGAATTGTCCATCTGAGCTACTCCATTGCTAGGCAACCCAGAGAGAGCCCCTAGCGTCATTCATTTGTCAGTTCCACACTATCTCCAGCTACAGCCCCATCATAGTGCATGCCCCCATCTGAGGCCCCAGACTCTTTATCCCCCAAGCATGCCAAGCACTCTAATGCCTCCACACCTTTACACACGTGGTTCCTGGCAACTGTGGCACTTTCTCCACTGTCTGCTTCCAGATGTCAAAGAGAGCATCTGTCATCATTCAAATTCTGAATCTCTGCAGAGGCCTCTGATCACCCCATACATATACACCCTTTTATACACAGGGCAAAATTAAATTTGCTCCCTCGGGGGTCCTGCTAAACTTTGTTTGTTTTAATCTATTTCTTCATACACTATCTTTCCACTGAGCTATAAGTCTCTTAAATGTAGAGACCATGCCTTGTTCATCTCTCTTCTTATCCCCTAGCACACAGCCTGCCACAGAGTAGGCAGTCAGAGAATGTTTATGGAAGATGTTGAATTGGAGTGGAAACATCAAGCATTTTCCTGTCATGGAGCCTTAGCACATACTGTTCCGTCAGCCTAGGAATGTTCTTCCCATCATTCCAAGTGACTGGCTCCTTGTTATTCCATAGGTGTCAGCTTTTACCTCCTCATAAACCCAACATAAAACATGTTATTTTTTCATACGGCACCCTGTTCTTTTTCTCCATAGAACTTTTCCTAATTTATAATATCATATTTATGGTCTATTTCCCCTACTTGACTGTCAACTCCATGATACATGGAACTGTGTCTATTTTGTTCACACTGTATGGTCTACTCAGTGTCTTGAACAGCACCTAGCACATATTGCATGCTCAATAAGTATGGAAAGAAGGGAGGGAGGAAGGGAGGAAGGAAGGAAGGAAGGAAGGAAGGAAGGAAGGAAGGAAGGAAGGAAGGAAGGAAGGAAGGAAGGAAGGAACAGTCTGTTAGCCAAGGAAGGAAGAAAGAAAGGAAGGAAGGAAGGAAGGGAGAGAGAAAGAGGAGGGAGGAAAGAATCAGCAATTAGCCGGGCCTCCTCCTGGAGTTAGTTTTGTTTAGATGTATCAGCTGCTCCCAGACTCCCCTAAGAACCAGCACTCAACAGCTTGTGCTCAAACCCAGGGAGAGCAGGAAGCTGGGCTGCGTGGACCTACCCGTGCTACACCTGGGTTGGAGACTCACGTTTGTTTCTGTTGCCCTCCTTGAGGAATCTTAGAATAATGGTACAAACCTCCTCTGATCCTAATTTTCTCACTGGAAAATGAGCGCCATGAAATGGTTTGGAGACCTCTACCCAGCAGACCCCATCATGTGATCCCCTGCTTATGAAATGATCTTGAAAAAAGGTTAAATTACCTATAGTCAGAGGATAAACTTTCTGCGTGTCTGCCTACCTGGAGAGTGGGATGTAGGAATGGGAAAGTAGCTTAATCTGCAACCTTCATTTAAAAGAAGCACGCCAGACCTAGAAGAAATACAGGTTTACTTCTTTCTCCCCATCCAGCCCAGCACCATGCCTAGCCCTGCAAGCAATGGCTATCCACCTTGCTGCACACTGGAATTACCTGGACAGTTTTTAAAATTCCTGACCCTGGAGTCCCACCACCAGGCCTTTGGATTCAATTAGTCAGAGGTATTGCCTGCCATGGTCATGTTCGGGGGCTCCCCAGGGGATTCTAATGGACAGCTGGAACTGGGAGTGACTGCTCTACTGTGGGACTTGCTCATCCAGGTTTTTACTGGGGATGTGACTGCCAGCTCTGTCACCCGAGATCATTGTCACCTGACAGGGAGAAGAAGCCCACAGCTTCTCTGGCTGCCTGAGCACCAGTGCCTGAGCTACTAAGATCAAGTAACACCTGAGACATAATAAGTTCTGAGGCGCCTCCAGGAGGCTCCCCACAAGCACATGGGATTGAGTAGGCAAAGCTGATTCATCTCAGGGAGGAGCAAAGGCAGTCATTCCATCTGGAAGTGAGTGATCAAAGCAGGATGGCCACCTAGCTGGGTCTTTGCTTCCCCTTCCTCTTAGTTTCTGTTTTCCCTCTGGCAACACTACCTTAGGGCACCTCGGTCAAAGCTTTCTCAGGGACAGCTCTCTACCCAGGTTCTCCCTGGTCCTGCAAGTTAAGAAATGAACCACAAGTCTTGTGGTTTATTCTGAATAAAATCCTCATTGTTTCAGAATAAACATTTCTGAGTAGGGAAAACTTGTCATCAGATCCGCATTTAGAAAGATAGCTCTGACAGTGGGGTTTTTATTAGTACTACAATATCTTCCAGTCCACAAACTTTAACTGCATTTCCTCTAAATACCAGTCACTGAGCTCAAGGCAGGACATTTTTTTAAATGAATAAAATGCAAGCTCTCCTCTCCAGGAGCCAGTGAGGGAAATAGGCTGGTCAACAGACCATTGTCCACAGAGGTGAAAATGTGAGGCCAAGGATGTTCCCAAGGTGTCGTGGGAGGCTGGAAGGATATATCTGGACTAAGCATCAGAGGATAGCTGGGAGCTGGTGAAATGGAGACAGGGAGGACTTGTGGGGCAGAGGGGTCAATGTGAACAGAGGCTGGTTTAACAAACAGGAGGGATAGCCTGACTGCAGAAGGAAACTGCATTGAGAGAAAAAGCACAAGCTGTTGTGAAGCATAGTGTAGGGGAAAGGGCCAGCACAGCAAATGCTTATACAGGGTTTACTCTGTGGCTGGCACTGTTCTAAGTGTCTTCATTCATTCATTTATACATCTATTCATTCACTTAGTTCTCATAGGAACCTAAGGGGATCAGATGGTCAGCCCCATTTTACAGATGAGACAGCCAAGTCATAGGGAGAATGACAGCCCAAAATTAGACAGCAAATGGCAAAGCTAGAATTCATACCAAGGTAGGATGGCTCCAGAGAGTAGTACACACTTTTTTTTTTTTTTTTTTTTTTTTTTTTTGAGATGGAGTCTCACTCTGTTACCCAGGCTGGAGCGCAGTGGCGCAATCTCAGCTCACTGCAACCTCCGCCTCCCTGGTTCAAGCAATTCTCCTGCCTCAGCTTCCCGAGTAGCTGTGACAATAGTCGTGCACCACCATGCCCAGCTAATTTTTATACTTTTAGTAGAGATAGGGTTTCCTCATATTGTTGGCCAGGCTTGTCTTGAACTCCTGACCTCAGGTGATCCGCCTGCCTCAGCCTCTCAAAGTGCTGGGATTACAGGTAGCCACCACGCACAGCAGAGCGTATGGTTTTAACCACCATGTTCCACTACTTTTTATGATGGATTATTGGAGGAAGCCATATTTTAAAAGATTGGATGTTATCAGGGAACCACTGAAGAATCTTATATCAGAGATTGTTTCATCACATGCATATAAAGAAGGAATTGAGGTGAAAGATTTGAGGGGGCAGGAATATCCACTGGAAGACCAGTAGTAGAACAAGAGAAAGAAAAATCTGAACCAGGGTCATTGGAGTGAAGGTGGAAAGGAAAAAACGGACTTGAGAAAAATTCTGGCATTTGAATTAGTGGGACTTGGTGCTTAGTTAGAATTGGGATCATGAAGTCAAAAATGCCACCCACAGTCTAATCTGGATGGAAAACAGCCTGGGAGGGGGAATGATAAAGTGAGTTTTGAACATGCTGAGTTTGGGGTGCCTGTGAGGCCCCCAGTGGGGATGCAGGACAGGCTATTGGACAGATGGGCTTCCATGATGGCAGTGTGGTCAACAGTTTTGTGTGGGCATTATGGGGTAGAAGAGGAAGAATGAGCGCTGCAATAGGCCCCATTGCCTATCTCTCCCATACTTCTAAGCACCTCTCCACAACATGGGTTATCAATACCTACCGTTTATCAAACTCTCCAAGGTACTGCAACATTCATTTTCAGCTGGCATTCAGCTATTTCTCTACAGATGGACAGAGTTAAATTTCCACTTATCAAACTCTATTTGTTATTCCAATTTAATTTCTCTGCAACCAGGGTTAGAAGCTTTTTTAAGATGTAAAGTTATTTTGATCCGAAAGACACAATTGCTTCATACCATCATGACAGGTCAACTTAAGAATGCAAGAGGCCAAAAGCATGACTTCCAGGCTCACTTTTGAGAGCTGCAACTTATTCTAGCAGATAGAGCCCTCTCAGGCATGTTGCTGAAGAAGCAAAACTCCTTTTACTGCTGCTATAGATTCAGGTCAGGACATCTTAGCCAAAATAACAGCCCCAGAATACCAACTACTTCCTGGTGTTCTTTATAGCTTTCCCTACCTCAGTTAAAGATAGGAAAACCAGCTTTTCTGAATGTAGGAAATGCAGGGGTCCACTGGCTACCTGCCCAAACCCTGCCCCAAGGAAGCCACTCCCTTCTAAGTCAGCCTCGAAGTCAGTGCCGCCATTCCACTTCACCTTCATCCTTCACCCGTTTAGTCCCCGCTCGTCCACCAGGAACACAAATCAACATTGAGCATGTCACTGAATGGGCATGGTATCCCACCTGGGACCACAAAACTTCATTATTCACTCAGCCTAACATCTCCCTCATCCATTTATTTTTAAAGAGATGTCAGCAATCTCAAGGTGGTAGAGAAAGCTTAAGTTCTATTGAGTGGATGTTGCAATGACCCCTAGTTGTCTATCCAATAACCACCCTCCCTTCCTATTTTGTAGGAGGCAGCAAAGTGCCCAGCTAACAGACATGAGGGGTCTCTACAAGAGGTAAGTGGTCAGGGATTCTAGGAAAACACTTTAAAGAGGTCTGATTTAGCTGAGAGTGAACACCTTTCGTTCCTGCTGGCATGTCGACGTGACAGCTGGAGCTTCTCAGCCATAGATTGCTGACCTCTAGCCTTCTTTCTTTTTTTTTTTTTCCTTTTTTTTTTTTTTTTTTTTTTGAGATGGAGTCTTGCCCTGTTGCTTAGGCTGGAGTGTAGTGGCACAGTCTCGGTTCACTGCAACCTCTGCCTCGTGGGTTCAAGCAATTCTGCTGCCTCATCCTCCAGGGATTACAGGTGTGCACTTGATAATGTGTTTAAACCACTGTATTTAAGTTTCAGTTCCTAATAGCTGTGGCATTGTGATTCCTCCCTGGGACAGTGGAAAATAAGAGACCTAGAACAGCCTTCCCCAGCCTTGGAAGATATTTCTTTGGGAACAGTCACCAGAGTGCTGCATTAAAATTACGTTTATGTGTGTGTGTCTTCTGCCCTGAATGGTGAGTTCCTTGAAGGCAAATTGACTCATTGACAGATGTAGCAGCACCTAGCACAGTCTGCTGTGGGTGAGAACTCTGCAAATGTTTGTTTAATGAGCAAGCAGAAGCTGCACTGGGATCTGGTGCTAATGTCTGAGTCTCTGGAACTGGCTAATAGATAAGCTATACACCATCAGTCACTCTTTCTACCAAAACTCAAAATGCAGCAGGCCCCATTGTCTCCACACAGTGGCTGAGCGGTTGCCCCCTTGGGCTTGCAAGAAACCCTTCTTGAGCATTAAAACATTCTGCCCTGGTTAATCATTCACCAAAAAACCATAATATATCTTGGCAGACTAGTCTTCTAGCACTTGAATAATCTTAACATCTATCTGCCTTGTGAGTTAAATTTCCTCATTGCCCCATTTACTAGTGAGAAGCCTGAGGTCCAAACAGTGAAATGATTTGCCCAAGGTCATGTGTTATTCAGCAGTAAGGCATGGATCCAAACACAGTTCAGCCCACACTATTCATACATTACCTTGCTGCCGTTATATTTCATAGCAGTTTTAGAACTGACACTGTGATCTTCTCAATTCCAAAAGAGAAAATATGGTGTGTTGAAGGAGGCCCATGCTTATCACCCATGATCTCTAGGTTTCTCCAATCCCAGGTAGAGAGCTGGGACTGAGGAGGAGAAGGATCGTGAGCCACTGGCAGTCTGAAGCCCCAGAGTGCCTCCAAAGACCTGCAAACCTGTGCAATTGCCTAAATTAAAATCAATATGCTGCTTGGCTGGAAGACTGCACAATTGTTTTTGAAGCTGGGTGTATTATGTTCTAAATGTTTAATCTGGCAGAGGCCATAAAAGACGAGTTCCAGGCCATTTAGAGCTTATATTGCGAACAAGATGGTCTGGGAGGCAGCTAAAACCAAAAAAAAAAAAAAAAAAAAAAAAAAGCCCGAGTGTCACAGACAAGTTTATCTGGTTCTGACATGGATGCAAGGCAGCAATTCAGGGTCAAAGGGGCTTCTTTGTTGACAGGAGAAAGGCAGTAAAAGCAAAATGGTCAGCCATCAGCTCTTGCTTTCAAATGTTTGGGAGGTTTCCCTGAGATTTCAGGCAAAATCAGTATGTCTAAGGCAGACGTGTTGAATCGCGGCACCAGATGGCCAAGAAAGGCAATGCTTCCCTCTAGATGTTAAGAGATTACCATTTAGCATGTACCGCAGCCCAAGCCTAATGCACTGTGTGCCCAAGGGGGCAGATCCTCCCACCCTGAAGCTTGAAGCTGGAAATAAGCACATAACTAGTCCTAGCAAGGAATCCTCCTACTGAAAGCTTCCCAACAGAAGGAGAAAGCATAACACAGTAACCACTTAATGTTCAGGTTTAAGTGTTTAAAAAGGCATGGACTCAAATCCTAGGTTTTCTATCTACTGACTACGTGCTTCTTTTCAACCTCCCAAGGTTTTCATTTCTTCATTTATTCTATGCCGCATAGGAATAGAAGGAGTAGTGGTCAGGCAGCATTGTGGTGAGAATTAAATGAGATAATCACAGTCTCTGGTATGGAGTAAGTGTTCAATAACTGTTAGCGGTTATTATTAAGGTTCTCAGCATGCAAAAGAGCATGGACCCAGTACAGCAAAATTTATTTATTTATTTATTTTTATTATACTTTAAGTTTTAGGGTACATGTGCACAACGTGCAGGTTTGTATACATGTGCCATGTTGGTGTACTGCACCCATTAACTCGTCATTTACATTAGGTATATCTCCTAAGGCTATCCCTCCCCCTTCTCCCCACCCCACAACAGGCCCCGGTGTGTGATGTTCCCCTTCCTGTGTCCAAGTGTTCTCATTGTTCAATTTCCACCTATGACTGAGAACATGCGGTGTTTGGTTTTTTGTCCTTGTGATAGTTTGCTGAGAATGATGATTTCCAGCTTCATCTATGTCCCTACAAAGGACATGAACTCATTCTTTTTTATGGCTGCATAGTATTCCATGGTGTATATGTGCCACATTTTCTTAATCCAGTCTATCATTATTGGACATTTGGGTTGGTTCCAAGTCTTTGCTATTGTGAATAGTGCCACAATAAACATATGTGTGCATGTGTCTTTATAGCAGCATGATCTATAATCCTTTGGGTATATATCCAGTAATGGGATGGCTGGGTCAAATGGTATTTCTAGTTCTAGATCCCTGAGGAATCGCCACACTGACTTCCACAATGGTTGAACTAGTTTACAGTCCCACCAATAGTGTAAAAGTGTTCCTATTTCTCCACATCCTCTCCAGCACCTCTTGTTTCCTGACTTTGTAATGATCGCCATTCTAACTGGTGTGAGATGGTATCTCATTTTGGTTTTGATTTGCATTTCTCTGATGGCCAGTGATGATGAGCATTTTTTCATGTGTTTTTTGGCTGCATAAATGTCTTCTTTTGAGAAGTGTCTGTTCATGTCCTTCGCCCACTTTTTGATGGGGTTGTTTTTTTCTTATAAATTTGTTTGAGTTCATTGTAGATTCTGGATATTAGCCCTTTGTCAGATGAGTAGGTTGCAAAAATTTTCTCCTATTTTGTAGGTTGCCTGTTCACTCTGATGGTAGTTTCTTTTACTGTGCAGAAGCTCTTTAGTTTAATTAGATCCCATTTGTCAATTTTGGCTTTTCTTGCCATTGCTTTTGGTGTTTTAGACATGAAGTCTTTACCCATGCCTATGTCCTGAATGGTATTGCCTAGGTTTTCTTCTAGGGTTTTTATGGTTTTAGGTCTAACTTGTAAGTCTTTAATCCATCTTGAATTAGTTTTTGTATAAGGTGTAAGGAAGGGATCCAGTTTCAGCTTTCTACATATGGCTAGCCAGTTTTCCCAGCACCATTTATTAAATAGGGAATCCTCTCCCCATGGCTTGTTTTTGTCAGGTTTGTCAAAGATCAGATAGTTGTAGATGTGTGGCATTATTTCCGAGGGCTCTGTTCTGTTACATTGGTCTATATCTCTGTTTTGGTACCAGTACCATGCTGTTTTGGTTACTGTAGCCTTGTAGTATAGTTTGAAGTCAGGTAGTGTGATGCCTCCAGCTTTGTTCTTTTGGCTTAGGATTGACTTGGCAATGTCAGCCCTTTTTTGGTTCCATATGAACTTTAAAGTAGTTTTTTCCAATTCTGTGAAGAAAGTCATTGGTAGCTTGATGGGGATGGCATTGAATCTACAAATTACCTCTGGCAGTATGGCCATTTTCATGATATTGATTCTTCCTACCCATGAGCATGGAATGTTCTTCCATTTGTTTGTATCCTCTTTTATTTCATTGAGCAGTGGTTTGTAGTTCTCCTTGAAGAGGTCCTTCACATCCCTTGTAAGTTGGATTTCAAGCTATTTTGTTCTCTTTGAAGCAGTTGTGAATGGGAGTTCACTCATGATTTGGCTCTCTATTTGTCTGTTATTGGTGTATAAGAATGCTTGTGATTTTTGCACGTTGATTTTGTATCCTGAGACTTTACCGAAGAGACTTTTGTATCCTGAGACTTTGCTTATCAGCTTAAGGAGATTTTGGGCTGAGACATTGGGGTTTTCTAGATACACAATCATGTCATCTGCAAACAGGGACAATTTGATTTCCTCTTTTCCTAATTGAATACCCTTTATTTCCTTCTCCTGCCTGATTGCCCTGGCCAGAACTTCCAACACTATGTTGAATAGGAGTGGTGAGAGAGGGCATCCCTGTCTTGTGCCAGTTTTCAAAGGGAATGCTTCCAGTTTTTGCCCATTTGGTATGATATTGGCTGTGGGTTTGTCATACATAGCTCTTATTATTTTGAGATATGTCCCATCAATACCTAATTTATTGAGAGTTTTTAGCATGAAGGGCTGTTGAATTTTGTCGAAGGCCTTTTCTGCATCTATTGAGATAATCGTGTGGTTTTTGTCGTTGGTTCTGTTTATATGCTGGATTACATTTATTGATTTGCATATGTTGAACGAGCCTTGCATCCCAGGGATAAAACCCACTTGATCATGATGGATAAGCTTTTTGATGTGTTGCTGGATTCTGTTTGCCAGTATTTTATTGAGGATTTTTGCATCAATGTTCATTAGGGATATAGGTCTAAAATTCTCTTTTTTCCTTGTGTCTCTGCCAGGCTTTGGTATCAGGATGATGTTGGCCTATAAAATGAGTTAGGGAGGATTCCCCCTTTTTCTATTGATTAGAGTAGTTTCAGAAGGAATGGTACCAGCTCCTCCTTGTACCTCTAGTAGAATTCGGCTGTGAATCCATCTGGTCCTGCACTTTTTTTGGTTGGTAAGCTATTAATTATTGCCTCAATTTCAGAGCCTGTTATTGGTCTATTCAGAGATTCAACTTCTTCCTGGTTTAGTATTGGGAGGGTGTATGTGTCCAGGAATTTATCCATTTCTTCTAGATTTTCTAGTTGATTTGCATAGAAGTGTTTATAGTATTCTCTGATGGTAGTTTGTATTTCTGTGGGATCGCTGGTGATATCCCCTTTATCATTTTTTATTGCATCTATTTGATTCTTCTCTCTTTTCTTCTCTATTAATCTTGCTAGTGGTCTATCAATTTTGTTGATCTTTTCAAAAAAACCAGCTCCTGGATTCATTGATTTTTTGAAGGGTTTTTTGTGTCTCTATCTCCTTCAGTTCTGCTCTGATCTTAGTTATTTCTTGCCTTCTGCTAGCTTTTGAATGTGTTTGCTCTTGCTTTTCTAGTTCTTTTAATTGTGATGTTAGGGTGTCAGTTTTAGATCTTTCCTGCTTTCTCTTGTGGGCATTTAGTGCTATAAATGTCCCTCTACACACTGCTTTAAATGTGTCCCAGAGATTCTGGTATGTTGTGTCTTTGTTCTTGTTGGTTTCAAAGAACATCTTTATTTCTGCCTTCATTTCATTATGTACCCAGTAGTCATTCAGGAGCAGGTTGTTCAGTTTCCATGTAGTTGAGCAGTTTTGAGTGAGTTTCTTAATCCTGAGTTCTAGTTTGATTGCTCTGTGGTCTGAGAGACAGTTTGTTATAATTTCTGTTCTTTTACATTTACTGAGGAGTGCTTTACTTCCAACTATGTGGTCAGTTTTGGAATAAGTGTGGTGTGGTGCTGAGAAGAATGTATATTCTGTTGATTTGGGGTGGAGAGTTCTGTAGATGTCTATTAAGTCTGCTTGGTGCGGAGCTGAGTTCAATTCCTGGATATCCTTGTTAACTTTCTGTCTTGTTGATCTGTCTAATGTTAACAGTGGGGTGTTAAAGTCTCCCATTATTATTGTGTGGGAGTCTAAGTCTCTTTGTAGGTCTCTAAGGACTTGCATTATGAATCTGGGTGCTCCTGTATTGGGTACATATATATTTAGGATAGTTAGCTCTTCTTGTTGAATTGATCTCTTTGCCATTATGTAATGGCCTTCTTTGTCTCTTTTGATCTTTGTTGGCTTAAAGTCTGTTTTATCAGAGACTAGGATTGCAACCCCTGCCTTTTTTTGTTTTCCATTTGCTTGGTAGATCTTCCTCCGTCCTTTTATTTTGAGCCTATGTGTGTCTCTGCACGTGAGATGGGTTTCCTGAATACAGCACACTGATGGGTCTTGACTCTTTATCCAATTTGCCAGTCTGTGTCTTTTAACTGGGGAATTTAGCCCATTTACATTTAAGGTTAATATTGTTATGTGGGAGTTTGATCCTGTCATTATGATGTTAGCTGGTTATTTTGCTCGTTAATTGATGCAGTTTCTTCCTAGCCTCGACGGTCTTTACAATTTGGAATGTTTTTGCAGTGGCTGGTACCAGTTGTTCCTTTCCATGTTTAGTGCTTCCTTCAGGAGCTTTTGTAGGGCAGACCTGGTGGTGACACAATCTCTCAGCATTTGCTTGTCTGTAAAGGATTTTATTTCTCCTTCACTTAGGAAGCTTAGTTTGGCTGGATATGAAATTCTGGGTTGAAAATTCTTTTCTTTAAGAATGTTGAATATTGGCCCACACTCTCTTCTGGCTTGTAGGGTTTCTGCTGAGATCCGCTGTTAGTCTGATGGGCTTCCCTTTGTGTGTAACCCAACCTTTCTCTCTGGCTGCCCTTAACATTTTTTCCTTCATTTCATCCTTGGTGAATCTGACAATTATGTCTTAGAGTTGCTCTTCTCAAGGAGTATCTTTGTGACATTCTTTGTATTTCCTGAATTTGAATGTTGGCCCGTCTTGCTAGATTGGCGAAGTTCTCCTGGATAATATCCTGCAGAGTGTTTTCCAACTTGGTTCCATTCTCCCCGTCACTTTCAGGTACATCAATCAGACATAGATTTGGTCTTTTCACATAGTCCCATACTTCTTGGAGGCTTTGTTCATTTCTTTTTATTCTTTTTTCTCTAAACGTCTCTTCTCACTTCATTTCATTTGATCTTCCATCACTGCTACCCTTTCTTCCAGCTGATCACATTGGCTACTGAAGCTTGTGCATTCGTCACGTAGTTCTCCTGCCATAGTTTTCAGTTCCATCAGGTCCTTTAAGGACTTCTCTACACTAGTTATTCTAGTTAGCCATTCGTCTAATCTTTTTGCAAGGTTTTTAACTTCTTTGCCATGGGTTCAAACTTCCTCCTTTAGCCCGGAGAAGTTTGATTGTCTGAAGCCTTCTTCTCTCAACTCGTCAAAGTCATTCTCTGTCCAGCTTTCTTCCATTGCTGGTGAGGAGCTGCATTCCTTTGGAGGAGGAGAGGTGCTCTGATTTTTAGAATTTTCAGTTTTTCTGCTCTGTTTTTTCCCCATCTTTGTGGTTTTATCTACCTTTGGTCTTTGATGATGGTGACATACAGATGGGGTTTTGGTGTGGATGTCCTTTCTGTTTGTTAGTTTTCCTTCTAACAGTCAGGACCCTCAGCTGCAGGTCTGTTGGAGTTCGCCAGAGGTCCACTCCAGACCCTGTTTGCCTGGGTATCAGCAGCAGAGGCTACAGAACAGCAAATATTGGTGAACAGCAAATGTTGCTGCCTGATCGTTCCTCTGGAAGTTTTTTCTCAGAGGGGTACCCGGCTGTGTGAGGTGTTGGTCTGCCCCTACTGGGGGGTGCCTCCCAGTTAGGCTACTTGGGGGTCAGGGACCCACTTGAGGAGGCAGTCTGTCTGTTCTCAGATTTCAAGCTGCATGCTGGGTGAACCACTACTGTCTTCCAAGCTGTCAGACAGGGACATTTAAGTCTGCAGAGGTTTCTGCTGCCCTTTGTTTGGCTATGCCCCGCCCCCAGAGGTGGAGTCTACAGAGGCAGGCAGGCATCCTTGAGCTGTAGTGGGCTCCAACCAGTTCAAGCTTCCTGGCCACTTTGTTTACCTGCTCAAGCTTCAGCAATGGTGGGCACTCCTCCCCCAGCCTTGCTGCTGCCTTGCAGTTTGATCTCAAACTGCTGTGCTAGCAATGAGGAAGAGTCCATGGGTGTAGCACCCTCCAAGCCAGGCACGAGATATAATCTCCTGGTGTGCCATTTGGTAAGACCGTTGGAAAAGCGCAGTATTAGGGTGGGAGTGACCCGATTTTCAGGTGCCATCTGTAACCCCTTTCCTTGGCTAGGAAAGGGAATTCCCTGACTCCTTGCAATTCCCAGGTGAGGCGATGCCTTGCCCTGCTTCGGCTCATGCTTGGTGCGCTGCACCCACTGTCCCACACCCAATGTCCAGCACTCCCCAGTGAGATGAACCCAGTACCTCAGTTGGAAATGCAGAAATCATCCATCTTCTGCGTCACTCACGCTGGGAGCTGTAGACTGGAGCTGTTCCTATTCGGCCATCTTGGAACTGCCCCACTACAGCAATATTTAAATGCCAAGACAGGTCATAACCTGTCCTCTCATTTCTGTATACCACAGGCATTACGTACATTCTTGGCAATGGATGTTTCTGGCATCTCTTGGTTACTATCAGGCCAAGGGAGTGGCATTAGGTGTGGCTTCAGAGCAAGGCAGAGCTTGAGTCTTGAAGCAAGCTCACTGAAGTGTACCCAGTGTTTATCAGATTGAACACTCTTTCTGGAAATATCCTCAGGAACAAGGACCATCACGGATTGCACCTTTACTACATACCAGGCACTGGGTCAAGTACCTCATGGTCATTCACACTGATTTCTCACAACTCTTGTGAACAAACTAGAGCCTAGAGAAGGTAGGAAACTTGCCCACAGTCACACAGCAACCTTCCAAGAAGGCAGAAACCATGTTGGGTTTTTTTTCCCCAAATTTGGATTTCTAAATCCAGTATTCTTTCTACTACATCACAGCTGTGCATTTATTTATAGAAACATAAATAAGATTGCAAAAGAAATGTTTAGCTTGCTTAAGAAAGCCAACAGTCTTAAAGAGTCTATAAAATTACTTTAATCTAACCCATCTGTCTACAGAAACGTACTGCATTAATTACGCATGTTGTTACCTGTTCATTTAACAGAGACAAATATGCATAATTGCTACTTGCAAAGCTATGTAATGCCAATTGTTTGCATCACCTAGTTTTTCACTGAGAGACAACATTGTGTAGTAGAAAATATAGGAGCTTTGAAGTCAGAGAAATGGGTTCAAATCCTGGCTCTCCCATGCACCAGCTCTGTTGTTTTGGACAAGCCATTTAACTTCACTGAACCTCAAATTCCTCATATAAAAAGCTGTTATTAACACCAATTTCTGGCTTATTGGAAAGGTTAAATGAGAGAATATATATATAATACACCTAGTACAGTGTCTGGTACCTAGCAGGTGCTAAATAATAAGAAGCTATCACTATTCCTAGGAAATAACCACACTTCTTAAAAACATCCTCCAATTCAAATATTATTGACGAGCAAGTTCCACTAAATACAGAAATCTGATAAGCCAGCAAGTCCACTTTCAGGAATCCAGCCTACAGAAAAACTCACTTCTACAGACAAAGTTATGAGTGTGTACAATAATATTAATTACAGAATTGTTCATAATATTGCATAATGGAAAACAACTTACATATTCATCAAAAGAAGAATGGCTAAAGAAACTATGATTTATCTATATCAGGGCAAACTTTTTCTCTAAAGATCCAGAGAGTAAATATTTTAAGGCTTTGTGGGCCATATGGTCTATGTCATAGCTACTCAGCTCTGCTGTTGTAGCACTAAATCAGCCATACACAACATACAAAAAAATGCATATGACTGCATCTCAAAAAAAATTTTTTTTTTACAGAAACAGATGGAGGACCAGATCTGGCCTCAGGGTTTCACATATATGGCTGAATACTATGCAACCATCTTTTTAAAAATCAAGTACACCTATAGCATCTAGACAGAAAGATATCCACAAGCACTCCTACGAATCATAAGAAAAAGACAAACAATGCAGTAAAAATTGGGGAAGGAATATGAACAAGCCACTCATAAAAGAGGAAATTCAAATAAGCAGTTTGAAAAGTTGCTCATCTGTCTAATTGATAAACTTTCCAAAAGGAAACTAAAACAAAAAGATCCTATTTTCATTCATCATATCTGCAAAAACTAAAACACTGACAGAATCAAGTGTTGAGGATACTGTAGAGGAAAGAACACCCTTATACACTGTTGGAGGAAATATAAATGAAGACAATCACTTCAGAAGGTTCTTTGGCAGAGTCTATGAAACCTGCAAATGTGCTTATCCTGTGACCCAGCATTTCCTTGTCTAGATCCGTACCCAGGGAACCACTTTCACATGCATCCAAGAAGACTGGATAAGAAAGCTATCTGAAGCATTCAAATAGCAAGAAATTGAAAATGACCTAAAGGGCCATCAATAATGGAATGGAAAAATATAATGTGGCAGAATGCAATTCAGTGATTAAGAGGACTAAACCAAATCTATGTTCGTAAGTGTAGATAGATCTCAGAAATACAATGCCAAGTTTTAGAACAATTCTTATAGTATGATACAATGTATGTAAGAACATAGACATAAAAAATAAACAATGCTATCCATTTATTATGGGTGCATGTGTGCAAAGTAAGGTCTGGAAGGATATGCACTATATTCAAAGAGTAGTTATCTCAAACCATAGGGAAGAGCAGGTTTAGAGGTGGTGGTCAAAGGGGACTTTAGCTTTACCTACAATATTCTAACTTTTAAAAAAAATTCATCTATGTATTACTCTATAATTAAAGTAAATTTAACAAAAAAATGTGTTCCTGATATACTATGTAAGCTTCAAAATGACATAATTATATTTATTTTATTTTTAAAATTATTATATATTTTTTACACACACGTGTATGTGTGAGGACATGCACATGTATACGTGTGTCTGGAAGGGTAAATACCAAATAGTTAATAGGATTGCTTGGTCATGGATTGGAATTCAGGGCTAGGAAAGGATACTTTGCCTTTGTATGATGAGGAAGTATGGTATGGGAGCCATGCTGGAGCTGAACCAGCTAGGTTCCAATGCCCCCTGTGTCACTTCACAGCTGCATAGCCATGGGAAAGTCAACTTCCATTTTCTCCTCTGAAAAACTGGGATATATAATATGGTACTTACTAAGTGCCAGGCACTCTTATAAGTATTTTAGATATATTACCTCATTTCATCCTCACTTCAGCCCTATGAGATAAGATCATATCCCTATTTTAGAAATGAGGAAACTGAGATACAGAGAGATTAAGTGACTTGCCAAGGTCACCATACCTGAAAGGGGCAGAGGTGGCTCCAGAAACCACAGTCTTACGTCATTACCACTACTCTAGGTGTAAGTTCTTCCTATTTCACTTTATGTAATATGTTCAAATATTTGTAAGCTTCAAAATCTTTGAATTTTATAACTTAGAATATATATGACATATGTGTGTATGTATATGTAGCATTAGTTTCCTATAGCTGCTGTAATAAATTGCCACAAATTTAGGGCTTGAAACAATAAAACTTCGTTTTCCACAGTTATGGAGCTCTAAAGGAGTCTAAAGCCAAAGTGTTGTCAGGGCTGCATCCCTCTGGAGGCTTTAAGAGAGCATTCATTTCCTTGCTCTTTCCAGCTTCTAGAAGCTGCTTGCATTCCTTGGCTCCTGGTCCCTTCCTCTATCTTCAAAGCACAGTTTCCAACATCTAGTTCAGTCACTATGTTTTCTTTTTCTGACTCAGTCTGCTCCCATTTCTCTCTTGTAAGGGCCTTGTATTATGTTGGGCCTACCCAGATACTCCAGGATAATCTCTCTATCTCAGGATCCTTAAATTAATCACATCTGCAAATTTCCTTTTTCCATGTAGGGTGACATAGTCACAGGTTCCAGGGATTAGGATGTGCACATCTTTGGGAGCCATTGTTCTGTTTACCATGCATACATGTGCATGTATGTATGTATATACATACACACACATATATACAAACACATACTTTAAATATTTTTTTTTTTTGAGATGGAGTCTTACTCTGTTGCCCAGGCTGGAGCACAGTGGTGCATTCTTAGCTGACTGCAACCTCCACCTCCCGGGTTCAAGTGATTCTTCTGCCTCAGCCTCCTGAGTAGCTGAGACTACAGGCACCTGCCACCATGCCCAGCTAATTGTTGTATTTTTAGTAGAGATGGGGTTTTGCCATGTTAGCCAGGCTGGTCTTGAACTACTGATCTTGGGTGATCTGCCTGCCTCAGCCTCCCAAACTGTGGGGATTACAGCCATGAGCCACTGTGCCTGGCCTACCTTAAACATCTAATGGAGGAAGTTAGATGTTGTCCTCTTCCATTTTCTGCTGCTTTGATGGAATATCACAGATCAGGGAATTTATAAAGAAAGGTGATTTATTTGGTTCATGGTTCTGGAGGCTGAGAAGTTCGAAGGCATAGCAACAGCATCTGCTCAGCTATCTGGTCAGGAACTTCTTGCTGCCTCATAACATGGTGGAAGGTCATCACATGGCAAGAAAATGTGCACATGAGACAGAGAGAGGAAATTGGGCCAAACTCATCCTTTTATCAGAGGCACACTTCTGAGACAAGTAACCCACTCCTGTGATAACAGCATTAATCCATTCATGAGGGCAGAGCCCTCATGACCTAATCACCTTTTAAAGGTCCTACCTTTTAATATTGTCACAATGGCAATTAAATTTCAACATATTTTGAAGGGGACATTCAAGCCATAGCAGATATATTAATCATGACACACATACAAAATGCATACTGATCAATAGCGCATTAGATGAAACTATATTTTTATACATATACATATATTTTTTGAGACAGAATCTTCCTCTGTCACCTAGCCTGGAGTGCAGTGGCTAAATCACATCTCACTGTAGCCTTGATCTCCTGGTCTCAACCTCCCACCTCAGCTTTCCAAATAGCTGAGACTACAGGCATATGCCACTGTACCCAGCTAATTTTTGTATTTTTTGTAGAAACAGGGTCTCACCATTTTGCCCTGTCTGGTGTCAAACTCCTGGGCTCAAGTGATCTCCCACCTCAGCCTCCCAATATGCTAGGATTACGGGCGTGAGCCACCCACCCAGCCTACATATACTTTTTTTAATGGCAGGAATCTGAGCTTAAGAAAAAAAAATTGACTGAGCCTCCTGCCCAGAAGATAAGGGGTCCAGGGAGCAGGAGGTTCAGGTGTCATATGTGTCCATATGGTTGGGAATTACTGATCTAGCCTGGTACAGCAGGGTTAGAAAATAAGCAGTGGCTCCGTAGACTGGCAGATCCCATGGGCCCCCCAGCACAGCACAGCACAGCAGATACTTGATTTAAAACTGCGGGGTGACTTAAACAGCCCCCTCCCCATACTCCACTGGGTCAGACAAACAGATCCAGAGAGAATCAATGGGCTGTTTGTCCAAACTAGCCCCAGGGCTAGGTTTATATCAATTATAACATGGCTCTCTGACACCTCCTTTCTCAGGCTTTGGCAATGTCTCCTGAAATAGCTGTATTCTAACTAACTAAGCAATAAACCCCTGCTTCTAGAAAGAAGAGAGGCTTGCGATTTTCTTTTTAAAAAATCCTTGCATCTGGTGTTCAGCTGTAAGAGCCTCAATGGTGCCACTAAGTTGATTCTGTTTCTTGTTGAAAACACTCCCTACACAATTCCATGCATTTTAATTTCCAATCAGCTATGCTTTGTCAAGGTAACCGCAGTGCTTTGAGTGACAAGTCTCAGTGGCTGCTGTACTGTACGGACCTTCAATTACCTTCCAGCTGAGCCTGTTTCAAGAGACCATCTATAGTTCCCTCCCTTGCTGTGTTGCCTCACCTGACCCAGCTCCTGTCATGTTTGAGCCCCACCAGGATAGTCCTCTGCTCACACTTTCCATCTCTGCCAGACTCTTTTCCACTAAAGAGATAGATATGGTCACTTGGTAGATATGGTCAACTCAATCTATCACTCTAGCTGTACTGGGGCAGGTGAATCTAGGTTGCCACCAGAGGGCACAGTGGAAAGGTCAGGAGCCAGAGAAGCCAAATTCCCTGTATACCCTGCTGCTGCCAATTGGTCAAGAGAGAGGCAGGTGACCCCGAAGTGCCATGTGGAGGGGAGCCTTAAGCAGACCAATACAATGTTCCTGTCACCAACTCTGTTGCCACACCTTAAGCAAGCCACTTCTACTCAATGAGTTCCTTTATCTAGACTAGTTTATAGGGACAACTACCATCCCTGATCAAGGCCCATGGCACTGTCACATATATTTATTACAGATGATTCTTAAGATTTCTGGGCGGGCACGGTGGCTCACGCCTGTAATCCCAGCACTTTGGGAGGCTGAGGCGGGCGGATCACGAGGTCAGGAGATCGAGAGCATCCTGGCTAACACAGTGAAACCCCGTCTCTACTAAAAATACAAAAAATTAGCCGGGTGTGGTGGCGGGCGCCTGTGGTCCCAGCTACTCAGGAGGCTGAGGCAGGAGAATGGCATGAACCCGGGAGGCGGAGCTTGCAGTGAGCCTCTCGAGATCATGCCACTGCACTCCAGCCTGGCCGACAGAGCGAGACTCTGCCTCAGAAAAAAAAAAAAAAAAAAAGATTTCTACAGCTGGTATGGTGGTGCATGACTGTGGTCCCAGCTGGTTGGGAGGCTAAGGCAGGAGGATCACTTGAGCCCAGGAGTTTGAGGTTGCAGTGATCCATGATCTTGCTGCTATACTCATCCTGGGTATCAGAGGGAGAACCCAACTTAAAAAAAAAAAAGGTTATTCTAGCTTAAAGAGCCTACAACACTTTATTGAGGTGGTTCTGAACTGTGTGTGGAAAAATGGTATCTATACCATGATTTTTTTAATCAAAATTATTCAAAATAAGAAGTTTGCATAACTGAACATTTTCAGGGTTGGTCAGTAATGCGACTGTTTAAACATGTCTCCCGTTCCTACATCCCTACACAAATCTTTAAAAGGAAATGGGTATTGAAAACTGACAAAAAGTACCTTCTATCTGGAGTCAATTTAGAATTCCTGTCTCATGAGATATAGCACACCTCCTATACTATAAGCTATGTGACTAAGGGTTTTTCTTCCTCATTTTAAATATGATTTAGATTCATCAAGTGTAATAGATGTCCATGAAGTCTAAGACATCACAGCATAGAAAAAAAGAAGAGCTATGCATTAGGAAAAAAATGTGAGTGGGGAATAGGAGAAAATAGGAAGATATAGGGCAAAGGTGCACAGTAGCCGTTATGTAGATGATGAGTATTGAGATCTAATGTACAATATGAGAATGATAGTTAATATTATATTGTACTTAGGATTTTTCTAAAAAATTAGATTTTAGGTGATTTTATCACAAAAAATGGGTAATTATGTGGGATATGTCAATTTGCTTGATTATAGCAACTATCTCTAGTCTATCTATTCTCTATCTCTGTCTATCTAAATATCATGTGGTATGCTTTAAATATATATAATAAAATTTAAAGATGGAAATAAATATCCATTGAGCACGTATTATGTGTTAGGCATTGTACCTGCCATTTTCTATGAGACAGATGTTTCCCTAAATTTTAAATGAGGAAACACACTCAGATATATTCTATAAGTGACCTTGGTCACACAGCTAATTAAGCGGGCATTGGGATTCATAATCTGTCTTTAAATTCCATGCTCATTTTTTTGCCTCATGCTATCTCCCCAGCATGTTGAAGCCATATATATTTTAAACAGCTGCAAAGAAGAGAGTTTTCGATGTGACCACAAAATCTGAATATAAAAGATTATGATAAATAAAGTAAGGCTTGGTTAATCACAAAACTGAGCTTCAGTTCTCTGAACATTTAAAAGAACAACAACAAAAAATGGGTATATTACCCCAGAGAGAGAGTCCAAACTTGTAAGCGTATTCTTGGAATTTGGCTGTGGAAACCAGGTTAAGATTCCATTTTTTTTCCCCCAGAATGCCCAGAGGTGTTTAATGCCTCCCATAAATGTTCCTCATTCTCCACCCTCTTCCCATTTAAATTGCGCAGGCTCAGCCTATGCCTTTCAGAGTCCTGACAGCCTGGAGGAACTGGGGGGATCACGAGGTGTCCAGGTGAGCTGGAGCTTTGTCTTGACTCATGACCAGGCAGCATCATCCCCAGAAGGTACCAGGAGGTGGGAGAGGCAGGGTTTCTGCGGTTTATTGTTCATGGATATGTTTCATCACATCAACCACATTTCCCCGGCTGCCTCTCCAGGACTTACAGTATTACAAAGAATTCAGTAACACAAAGAAGGGCCCTGCTTTCTTTTCTACACTACTATGTCTTAAGCCAAAAATGGTAACATTTGATAGATCTAGATCACATTTAAAATAAGGAAGCAAAAAACTTCAGTCAAATAGCTTAAAGTATCAAGAGACGTGCCATCTCTCACAAGACGGGAAATCCAAATTGGCTCTAGGTCAAGGTTTCTGAACATCAGCACTGCCGACGTTTGGAGCCAAATAATTCTTTGTAAGAGTCACAAGCGGAGTGGTCTGCATGCCTCAGTCCCAACCCCACTCCCCTGGCTAAATCCCAGTCATCTTTCAAGTTTTGTTGAATCATCATTTTGTCTGTCTGGTCTTCCCAGCTGTCCTGAAGTGTGGGGTCCATGTCCTCTGGTGTGCTCCCCATGGACCCTGGATGTCCCCCACTGAGCACTGTATTGTAATCATCTGTTTACTTAGATGGTGAGGCAGGGAAGTTAGATTTAAATGCCCTGACCCATGATCTATCCTATCTGTTGTTATCACAGTCTAATCCCTCATTCAGTGCTGTTGTCCCCCTACATCATTCTCACCAAACTGTGACCCAGCCTCTAACTTCATACCTTAGACAATAAAGAACCTACTACCTTTCAAGACTGTCATCTTATTGCTGAATAGTTGAAAGTGTATCCTAATAGTAATTCCCAATCTTTCTTCCTTTCTTGGCCCTGGTTCTGCCTTTGGTGGCCACCACTTTCAGAATGACAGGTAGGTGCAAGCAACTCACATCCCAGGCTGATGTCTCCTAACCACTCAGTCTCTTTTGGATTCATATCTTCTTGGCCAATGAGATGTGCACCTTCATAGAATATAGACCTCTTGCTTTCTGAATGAGAAACGTGTGATGAGAAAGGCAAATCCACGAGGGAAGAATAAATCTCTTCCAGGCCTAGCCTAGGAGGTTGGGTCTGGGTCTAGGAACCTGCCCCAACTCTGCAGGAATTAGGGTATTAACTATGTATTAATATCTGGAATCAGAAGGCTTCTGCTCCTGTCTAGGTTTTATGAAAGCTCCCAGACACTAAGTGGAGGCAAACTCTGCATATACCTTTAAGAAGTCCAGGCCAGGTGCGGTGGCTCACGCCTGTAATCCCAGCACTTTGGGAGACTGTGGTGGGTAGATCACGGCGTCAAGAGAGTGAGACCATCCTGGCTAACACGGTGAAACACTGTCTCTACTAAAAATACAAAAAATTAGCTGGGCGTAGTGGTGGGCGCCTGTAGTCCCAGGTACTCGGGAGGCTGAAGAAAGAGAATGGTGTAAACCCGGGAGGTGGAGCTTGCAGTGAGCCGAGATCACGCCACTGCACCCCAGCCTGGGTGACAGAGCAAGACTCCATCTCAAAAAAAAAAAAAAAAAAAGTCCAAATGCTTGTACCAAGCCTCAAACCTAGCCATTTGCCCAAGGCAGGCAACCCAGAAAGAAGTTCTTGCACATGAAGGAAAGCAGCAAAGGTCTCTTGAGCAAATACATCTCTCTCTCCAAAAGATGGTTGCACCTTGGCTGGTACCGTGCCAGACTCTTTCATCTCCCTGAGACCAACTTCAGAACTTCTAGCACCCTGTACCCCAAACATTCAACCACTTCTCAGAAAGGAGCAGTTCCATTTACCTCTGGCCAGCAGCACCTTTACTACTTGATATGGGACTTCAGGGTCTCTCACCCTCACCGAAGAAAAGTTTGTCTTCTTGAGGGACTCTTTATCTCCATTCTTATTCTCCCTAAATCATTCTTCACACTGCCATTAAAGGGGCCTTTCTAGAACACAGATCTGATCCCGTTATTCCCCTACTTTTATAAAGCCCTTGCATGAGTGTTCACTACCTTCAGGGTAAAATCCAAACTCCTTGAACAAGCTCCTTTCTACCATCCCTGCCCTCTTCCTGAGGCAGTGGCTGAGCCCAGGAAGAGGGCTCACGGAAAAGTAATACAGGGTATATGTGGAGAGCATGCCTTTCTACGTGTACCCTGTACTACACACCCCACACATCTGGAAGTTCACCCAAAGGCCCATGCTGTCTAGGACCATCATGCCCTCACCTGTACCAGTCACTCCATGTGCAGCAATGCCATCTTCATCACCTGGGAGAATCTTTGCTGGCCATTTAAGAATGAACTGCAGAGCCACCTTGCCTGGGAAGCATGTGTGACCTACCCACCTGAGTGCATATACTCCCGGGTTGAATAAGTTGCCCCATGTCCATATTCCCACTGTTCATATACTTACCCCAATATAAACAACACTTGTCACTTTACATCTTTTACATCAACTTTTACATCTACCTGTTAATCTGCTCCTTTCCCCCACTCATCTCTAAACCAGGACAATGACTAGTCTTCATTTGTATCTCTTGGCTCAGTACAGAGCCATTTAGTGGATGTTCAATATGTTGTCTGAATGAATGAAAGACTGGTGATAATTGAGATAATGAATAATATTCTCATTATGATGATTCCTGCACTCTGATTAACAATATATTAACAGCTCTTGTATATCCTCTTCCAATTTACAATAAGCTTTCAAACTGATGAACCATCGTCTAAGATTGCAATGTCCAATATGATGACTGCTACCCACATGTGCTACTTAATTAAAATTAAATAAATTAAAATTGTATTTCTTCAGTCGTATGAGCCATTAGTGGCTTCCATATTGGATAGTGCTGATATAGAATATGCCCCTCTTCACAGAAAGTTCTATTAGACAGTGTTGGTCAAGGACAAGGCATCTGAATTGGGGATGCAAAGTAGAGAATGCATATATCTTTGCCCTTGGGAAGGCTGACCTAGCATTCCAAGAAACCTTGTCCCCAGTATTCCCTGGATCAACTGTCCTTTTGAAGGACAGCTGATTATGGCTCATCAGATATTAGCCAAGCATGTTTATCTTACCTATGGTTCTAAATATTCATTTCTGAGTATATGGGGTAAATGATCTCTCTGTTACGATAAACAATCATTTTTAAATTTCTTGCTCCTTAAAATTATTCTTTTTTTTTTAAATAATTGTCATATGGCTCACTGATTTACAAGGATGTTGAGAGACTTAATTAATGCTTGTTTGGAGCTTTGCTTGTCAGGGTTGTTATTAGAGGATCCATTGAGATTCTGCTCATAATAAAAAGTTTGCTGGAAAACTCTACTTTGTTCAAATAGAGGCACAGAGACAAGAAGAATTCCCTAGTCCATTTTAATTTATCACTTATCTGTATTGGGTGTTTACTGAGCATGTGCCATGTGTTTGCAGTGAATGGCAGAAGGAAAATGTGCTTCTGGAGGTTCCTGCGGGAGACTTGCCATTACTTCCTAGGATGGAAGCCCTGGCATCCATCAAAATTGCAATCACTGGAGGTGAAGCTATAAGGAAATGAGATGGAGATGTGGATGGTATTGGCTGGTGGCTCAGACTGTTCTTATTTTGGTGGGTCAACTTAACCCTGGCTGTTAGCTGTATAGTTCCAGAACTGATTAAGCCCATATACCCAAAGGAGTTGAATCATCATCATCATCACTATCATAATAATAATCATATTTCTAACACTTAGTATTACTATGTGCCAAGCACTGCTCTAAGTTCTTTATATATATTATCCCCATTAATTAATTTATTGGGACTGACTCTTGCCAAATCAGAATTCCTAAGTATCCTCAAGTGTTATAGCATGTTCCTGTGACTAGTATTTGAATGTGTTCTGGAATCGGATTACTTTGTAAACCTGATTTAGAAGTCCAGTGGTTGCTCAGTGGGCACTGCCGTAGTGGATATCCATGGAATATCTAATGTAGTACCCCCACCTCACCCTGTGCAATTTATATAGCTCCTCAGGGAGTTGCTGAGTTCTTTCATTTGCTCCACCTTCTAGACACAGCCAATTAGTTCTGTGCGGACACTTAACCCAAATGGGCCAATAAGCCTCCTCCCCAGAATGATGGGCCTGGGACAGGATAAAGGACTGTGAATCCTCCAGTGGTGCAGGCAACTCAGAAGCTATAGGTGTCCGTTTTCTCCACTATTTGAGAAGGTGTGTAGGAAGAGAGACAGAAGCCAGATGTGGGGAGAGGCAGGGAAAGTCCTAAACCAGGTCCAAGCTGCTAATTCCCTAGTGTCCTGAGCCCAACCTCATCTCTGGCCTTCTATCAGTGTGTGGTGTTCATCCCTTCCTTGGATTCCAGACAAATAAAATAAATTTCCCTTTTGACCTTAAGTTATTCAAGCAGAGTTTCTTTCACTTGCAACCAAAAACATTCTGGTGAACACAGTTGTCTGCAGCATAGGTTCCAAACCCCTTAGCATACCATAAAGGCCCTAGGACCCACCTTCTTAATCAGTTTCATCTCCTATCACTCTCCCTCCCTCAATTCCTGTAACACACCATGCTCTCTCTCCTAGTGACTTTCTTGTATAACTCTATTTTCTGCTCAACTAAAATCTTTTTCTTTTTTTTTTTTTTTTTGAGACGGAGTCTTGCTGTCGCCCAGGCTGGAGTGCAGTGGCGTGATCTCGGCTCACTGCAGGCTCCGCCCCCCGGGGTTCACACCATTCTCCTGCCTCAGCCTCCCGAGTAGTTAGGACTACAGGCGCCCACCACCACACCCGGCTAATTTTTTGTATTTTTAGTAGAGACGGGGTTTCGCTGTGTTAGCCAGGATGGTCTCAATCTCCTGACCTCGTGATCCGCCCACCTCAGCCTCCCAAAGTGCTGGGATTACAGGCATGAGCCACCACGCCCGGCCTGCTCAACTAAAATCTTAATGAGGACAGAGCTGTATTTTGTTCATTGCTCTATTCCCAGTGACTAGCAAAGTGTCTATCATACAGTTGGTGCCCAATAAATATTTATGGAATGAATTAACGAGTCAGTACATCAAAGGAAGTTGTGTAGTCCTGAAGAACATTTCAAACCAACCGTTGTGAGCCCCCGTGAAACACCCTTGCCTACAACAGGAGGATTTCTCTATGTCAAAAATACTCTGCCTAATTTTCAGGCCCTCTTCTCTGGACAATGCTGGGTACTCACTGACAAATCTGGCCATCAGGATCCACCTCACAAGCTCATTGCAGGCCAGCTATCTCTATTAGCAAATCTCCCTCAGGCATAGACCATGGTTAGCTTTCAGCTACGGCCAAGTAAATGCACATAAAGATGTGAGATTCTCCAGCTTGACTGAGACTTGATAGACTTGGAACTCTAAACTCCTTTTTACTGACTGCCTTTTACTAACTGCCCATTTTATTAACTCTTGGGACATTTCTATAGAGAGCTGATCTCATTCAATGACATTTTTATTCTTTCTAATTTCACTTGTAGAAGGTAATCTAGACTTAAAGCTGTAGGGTTTCAATGTCTGTTGTCACTCATCATTGAAATCCCCATCTTTGAAATAACTACAGCAGCAGCAGCAACTGCACCCACCACAGTGGGGCTAGAACCCATAACAGCCCTATGCTCATATGAGCAGTAGCAGCAGCAGACTCACAGTGGAATGGAGAAGAAAAGTTCATTGCAATCTTTGTTTTCTCTTCATTATTTAAACCTGTGCAGACTCCTCTTATCGACTCCCTTCCTCTGTGTTCTCTTTTCTTCCTGTACTCCCAAGATCACCGCCATGATGGTAATTTTTTGTGTCAACTTAATTGGGCCATGGGATGCCCAGATAGCTAGTGAAACATTAACTGTGTCTGTTTCTGTGAAAGTCTTTCTGAAAGAGATTAACATTTGAATTGGTGGACTAAGTAAAGCAGATGGCCCTCCCCAATGTGAGTGGGCATTATCAAGTCCACTGAGGGCCTGGTTAGAATGAAAACACAGAGGAAGCCTGAATTTGCTCTCTGCCTCACTGCTTGAGCTGAGACAACCATCTTCTCCTGCCCCCAGTACTCCTGGTTCTTCTCAGGCCTTCAAACAACACCACCAGCTTTTCTGGGTCTGCAGCTTGCATATGGGAGATTGTGAGACTTTTCATCCCAAATCTTTCATTCTCTCTCTGATGTGTGTGTGTGTGTGGGGGGGTGTGTGTGTGTGTGTGTGTGTAATATAGATAGATTCTCCTATTGGTTCTGTTTCTCTGGAGAACCCTAATACATCTGCTAGGCTGGTACTGGAGGCTGTTGAGGATCAGAAGAGAGTAGAGGATGAGAAGAGGGAGAAAAGAGAGGTCACAAAGAAGGAAAAGTACCTGAATCTCTCCTCTTCTCTCCTTCACTCAAGTACTCTCTTTTCCTGTTCCCAACTCCCTCCCCGAATCCCTGCCACCTTCCCTGAACAGCTTGGCATGTGTCTTCTGGATTCCCTAGCCCAAGTCCACCTCCAGTGTCTTGCTTTGATGGCAGATTCCTAGGCTTTGCAGCTGACAGTTTCAAGGCCTTGGCCGGCTGCCAGGGTACTCCACTTCTTGTTACTTTTCTCACTGCAATTCATTTCCCTGTGATTGGAGACAATTAGGATGCCAACAAATGGCTGGCCCAGCCCTGTTCGGCAGTTACATAACCACAAACGTGTGCACTGCCCATCGGAAGCAAGTGAGCTGCTAATGAGGAGGGTTAATTACAAAGTGAGGGTCACCCTAGTAACAACCCTCACCGCATTTCATCCACTGTTGGAGAGAAGCCAGGCACCAAAGCCTTGGCTGTAAGGTTCAAAATAATTTGCAGTGGCCCTTTTGGAGAGAGAACTGCTGAGCGCTGCAATTCTCAGCATGGTTGGGGGCAGAGCTCTCTAACATGTCCTGTCCCTGCGGACCTTGTAAAACAATTCCCCAAAGTTACCCTAGAAGAATCACAGGCTTTCCTGTGCCTGCTTGCTGTACTCTTCCTCCTTAGAGCCCCCTGAGTGACTCATGGCTTTGAGTCACTACTTCTGTTTGTTGCTTCAAGATACTTCAATACATCCTAGGGATGTCTTAGATATTACTCAGTTCTCCCACACCTCTGAGAGGATCGTGCCCTGATGAACCACCAACCAGCCATACTTAATGTCCTAGGAAAAAACAGTGTAGGGGAAGAGGCTCCATCCAAACACAATCTGTTGACTCCAGGCTAGACCATTTTCAACAAGCCATATCTGTGCTAACTTAAAGTTTTCTGTTTTCACACTCTTCTATAAAAACCTAGGCAAAAGCAGCTTTTGTGATATTTTACTTTCTGCCTCTTCAACATGCCACAGTTGTGCCAGGCATCACTTTGATATCATAAATGGGAAGAGAAGTCCCAACATCAGAAGTTGAAAGAACTGGGAGAAAATATGTACTCAGAGCATGAGATGACTTGGGCACGCGGCTCAGTTAGGGCTATAAACAATGAGTCAACTGGAGGTCCACTTTGTGGTGTAAAAGCAATTCTGATTGTAGGAATCCATCAGACCTAGATTCCGCTGGCATTTCTTGAGGGTTTTCTCACATCATATACATAGTAAAGGTCTTTTCCTCCAGTTTATTTTTGTCCATTTCTTTCTTACACATGGACAAAATGAGACTAATACCTATATAAAGTTTTATTCTTTCTTATCTTCCACAGCTATTCCATCCTCCCAAGTGTTTGTTATGTACTTTTGAATGAATCACAATATACCAATACCAATACATATTTTCATTATTTATCATATGACTGTGTCTATTTTCATCAAATGCCAAGAAATCTATTTTTCTAAAATACTATAAATGTGACTTATTAGCGGTATTCTGATGGTCCCATCAAATTTTCCTTTCACTACTTATTTTCAGTTTACAAGATGAACTTAGTGTCTTCTCCCACAAGGATAGGACCTCTGGCCTTGGAAGAAATGATTTATACATTTCAGTTGTCTTTCCTCAAACCCTTATCTGTGAGAAATTAAACCGCTAAAAAATTGAGAGGAAAGGATCAGACACTATAAGGTACAAGGCCAGGAGTGGCAGAGAATGGGGCTGATGGGGTAAGCAGATGCCAGACAATGACAGCTAAAGGGTTTGTATCATATTTCACAGACAAGTGGCAATATTTAACATTTTTTCTTCAGACAAGTGATCATATTGTTCATATGCACACTGCCAAAGGAATACAGAGATTGACGCAAAATTCCACCACTGCTAGCTCTAAATCCCCTCTTCTTTCCCCCATCAAGAAGCAGCTCACCATACAAGTGATTTAGGATAATTTTATTATAGAAATAAAATGCATCCACCATAAGAGTCAAATTATTCACAATCTTTAGGGCTTTAACTCTTTTTTTATTATTATACGTTAAGTTTTAGGGTACATGTGCACAATGTGCAGGTTTGTTACATATGTATACATGTGCCATGTTGGTGTGCTGCACCCATTAACTCATCATTTAGCATTAGGTATATCTCCTAATCCTATACCTCCCCCCTCCCTCCATCCCACAACATTCCCCAGAGTGTGATGTTCCCCTTCCTGTGTCCATGTGTTCTCATTCTTCAAATCCCACCTATGAGTGAGAACATGCGGTATTTGGTTTTTTGTCCTTGCGATAGTTTACTGAGAATGATGATTTCTAGTTTCATACATGTCCCTACAAAGGACATGAACTCATCATTTTTTATGGCTGCATAGTATTCCATGATATATATGTGCCACATTTTCTTAATCCAGGCTATCATTGTTGGACGTTTGGGTTGGCTCCAAGTCTTTGCTCTTGTGAATAGGGCCACAATAAACATGTGTGCATGTGTCTTTATAGCAGCATGATTTATAGTCCTTTGGGTATATACCCAGTAATGGGATGGCTGGGTCAAATGGTATTTCTAGTTCTAGATCCCTGTGGAATCGCCACACTGACTTCCACAATGGTTGAACTAGTTTACAGTCCCACCAACAGTGTAAAAGTGTTCCTATTTCTCCACATACTCTCCAGCACCTGTTGTTTTCCTGACTTTGTAATGATGGCCATTCTAACTGGTGTGAGATGGTATCTCATTGTGGTTTTGATTTGCATTTCTCTGATGGCCAGTGATGATGAGCATTTTTTCATGTGTTTTTTGGCTGCATAAATGTCTTCTTTTGAGAAGTGTCTGTTCATGTCCTTCACCCACTTTTTGATGGGTTTTTTTTTCTTGTAAATTTGTTTGAGTTCATTGTAGATTCTGGATATTAGCCCTTTGTCAGATGAGTAGGTTGCAAAAATTTTCTCCCATTCTGTAGGTTGCCTGTTCACTCTGATGGTAGTTTCTTTTGCTGTGCAGAAGCTCTTTAGTTTAATTAGATCCCATTTGTCAATTTTGGCTTTTGTTGCCATTGCTTTTGGTGTTTTAGACGTGAAGTCCTTGCCCATGCCTATGTCCTGAATGGTAATGCCTAGGTTTTCTTCTAGGGTTCTTATGGTTTTAGGTCTAACATGTACGTCTTTAATCCATCTTGAATTAATTTTTGTATAAGGTGTAAGGAAGGGATCCAGTTTCAGCTTTCTACATATGGCTAGCCAGTTTTCCCAGCACCATTTATTAAATAGGGAATCCTTTCCCCATTTCTTGTTTTTGTCAGGTTTGTCAAAGATCAGACAGCTGTAGATATGCAGCATTATTTCTGAGGGCTCTGTTCTGTTCCATTGATCTTTATCTCTGCTTTGGTACCAGTATCATGCTGTTTTGGTTACTGTAGCCTTGTAGTATAGTTTGAAGTCAGGTAGCGTGATGCCTCCAGCTTTGTTCTTTTGGCTTAGGATTGACTTGGCGATGTGGGTTCTTTTTTGGTTCCATATGAACTTGAAAGTAGTTTTTTCCAATTCTGTGAAGAAAGTCATTGGTAGCTTGATGGGGCTGGCGTTGAATCTATAAATTACCTTGGGCAGTATGGCCATTTTCATGATATTGATTCTTCCTACCCATGAGCATGGAATGTTCTTCCATTTGTTTGTATCCTCTTTTATCTCATTGAGCAGTAGTTTGTAGTTCTCCTTGAAGAGGTCCTTCACATCCCTTGTAAGTTGGATTCCTAGGTATTTGATTCTCTTTGAAGCAATTGTGAATGGGAGTTCACTCATGATTAGGCTCTCTGTTTGTCTGTTATTGGTGTATAAGAATGCTTGTGATTTTTGTACATTGATTTTGTATCCTGAGACATTGCTGAAGTTGCTTATCAGCTTAAGGAGATTTTGGGCTGAGACGATGGGGTTTTCTAGATATACAATCATGTCATCTGCAAACAGGGACAATTTGACTTCTTCTTTTCCTAATTGAATACCCTTTATTTCCTTCTCCTGCCCAATTGCCCTGGCCAGAACTTCCAACACTATGTTGAATAGGAGTAGTGAGAGAGGGCATCCCTGTCTTGTGCCAGTTTTCAAAGGGAATGCTTCCAGTTTTTGCCCATTCAGTATGATATTGGCTGTGGGTTTGTCATAGATAGCTCTTATTACTTTGAGATACGTCCCATCAATACCTAATTCATTGAGAGTTTTTAGCATGAAGGGTTGTTGAATTTTGTCAAAGGACTTTTCTGCATCTATTGAGATAATCATGTGGTTTTTGTCTTTGGTTCTGTTTATATGCTGGATTACATTTATTGATTTGCATATGTTGAACCAGCCTTGCATCCCAGGGATGAAGCCCTCTTGATCATGGTGGATAAGCTTTTTGATGTGCTGCTGGATTTGGTTTGCCAGTATTTTATTGAGGATTTTTGCATCAATGTTCTTCAAGGATATTGGTCTAAAATTCTCTTTTTTGGTCGTGTCTCTGCTCGGCTTTGGTATCAGGATGATGCTGGCCTCATAAAATGAGTTAGGGAGGATTCCCTCTTTTTCTATTCATTGGAATAGTTTCAGAAGGAATGGTACCAGCTCCTCCTTGTACCTCTGGTAGAATTTGGCTGTGAATCCATCAGGTCCTGGACTCTTTTTGGTTGGTAAGCTATTAATTATTGCCACAATTTCAGAGCCTGTTATTGGTCTATTCAGAGATTCAACTTCTTCCTGGTTTAGTCTTGGGAGGGTGTATTTCTCGAGGAATTTATCCATTTCTTCTAGATTTTCTAGTTTATTTGCGTAGAGGTGTTTGTAGTATTCTCTGATGGTAGTTTGTATTTCTGTGGGATCAGTGGTGATATCCCCTTTATCATTTTTTATTGTGTCTATTTGATTCTTCTCTCTTTTCTTATTAGTCTTCCTAGTTGTCTATCAATTTTGTTGATCCTTTCAAAAAAACAGCTCCTGGATTCATCGATTTTTTTGAAGGGTTTTTTGTGTCTCTATTTCCTTCAGTTCTGCTCTGATTTTAGTTATTTCTTGCCTTCTGCTAGCTTTTGAATGTGTTTGCTCTGGCTTTTCTAGTTCTTTTAATTGTGATGTTAGGGTGTCAATTTTGGATCTTTCCTGCGTTCTCTTGTGGGCATTTAGTGCTATAAATGTCCCTCTCCACACTGCTTTAAATGTGTCCCAGAGATTCTGGTATGTTGTGTCTTTGTTCTTGTTGGTTTCAAAGAACATCTTTATTTCTGCCTTCATTTCATTACATACCCAGTAGTCATTCAGGAGCAGGTTGTTCAGTTTCCATGTAGTTGAGCACTTTTGAGTGAGTTTCTTAATCCTGAGTTCTAGTTTGATTGCACTGTGGTCTGAGAGACAGTTTGTTCTAATTTTTGTTCTTTTACATTTGCTGACGAGAGCTTTATTTCCAACTATGTGGTCAATTTTGGAATAGGTGTGGTGTGGTGCTGAAAAAAATGTATATTCTGTTGATTTGGCGTGGAGAGTTCTGTAGATGTCTATTAGGTCTGCTTGGTGCAGAGCTGAGTTCAATTCCTGGGTATCCTTGTTAACTTTCTTTCTCGTTGATCTGTCTAATGTTGACAGTGGGGTGTTAAAGTCTCCCATTATTATTGTGTGGGAGTCTAAGTCTCTTTGTAGGTAACTCAGGACTTGCTTTATGAATCTGGGTGCTCCTGTATTGGGTGCATATATATTTAGGATAGTTAGCTCTTCTTGTTGAATTGATCCCTTTACCATTATGTAATGGCCTTCTTTGTCTCTTTTGATCTTTATTGGCTTAAAGTCTGTTTTATCAGAGACTAGGATTGCAACCCCTGCCTTTTTTTGTTTTCCATTTGCTTGGTAGATCTTCCTCCATCCTTTTATTTTGAGCCTATGTGTGTCTCTGCACGTGAGATGGGTTTCCTGAATACAGCACACTGATGGGTCCTGACTCCTTATCCAGTTTGCCAGTCTGTGTCTTCTAATTGCAGCATTTAGTCCATTTACATTTAAAGTTAATATTGTTATGTGTGAATTTGATCCTGTCATTATGATGTTAGCTGGTTATTTTGCTCGTTAGTTGATGCAGTTTCTTCCTAGCCTCGATGATCTTTACAATTTGGCATGATTTTGCAGTGGCTGGTACCGGTTGTTCCTTTCCATGTTTAGTGCTTCCTTCAGGAGCTCTTTCAGGGCAGGCCTGGTGGTGACAAAAATCTCTCAGCATTTACTTGTCTGTAAAGTATTTTATTTCTCCTTCACTTATGAAGCTTAGTTTGGCTGGATATGAAATTCTGGGTTGAAAATTCTTTTCTTTAAGAATGTTGAATATTGGCACCCACTCTCTTCTGGCATGTAGAGTTTCTGCCGAGAGATCAGCTGTTAGTCTGATGGGCTTCCCTTTGTGTGTAACCCGACCTTTCTCTCTGGCTGCCCTTAACATTTTTTCCTTCATTTCAACATTGGTGAATCTGACAATTATGTGTCTTGGAGTTGCTCTTCTCAAGGAGTATCTTTGTGGCATTCTCTGTATTTCCTGAATCTGAATGTTGGCCTGCCTTGCTAGATTGGGGAAGTTCTCCTGGATAATATCCTGCAGAGTGTTTTCCAACTTGGTTCCATTCTCCCCGTCACTTTCAGGTACACCAATCAGACGTAGGTTTGGTCTTTTCACATAATCCCATATTTCTTGGAGGCTTTGTTTGTTTCTTTTTATTCTTTTTTCTCTAAACTTCCCTTCTCGCTTCATTTCATTCATTTCATCTTCCATCACTGACACCCTTTCTTCCAGTTGATCGCATCGGCTCCTGAGGCTTCTGCATTCTTCACGTAATTCTCCAGCCTTGGGTTTCAGCTCCATCAGCTCCTTTGAGCACTTCTCTGTATTGGTCATTCTAGTTATACATTCATCTAAATTTTTTTCAAAGTTTTTAACTTCTTTGCCTTTGGTTTGAATTTCCTCCTGTAGCTCGTAGTAGTTTGATCGTCTGAAGCCTTCTTCTCTCAACTCGTCAAAGTCATTCTCCATCCAGCTTTGTTCCATTGCTGGTGTGGAACTGCGTTCCTTTGGAGGAGGAGAGGCGCTCTGCTTTTTAGAGTTTCCAGTTTTTCTGCTCTGTTTTTTCCCCATCTTTGTGGTTTTATCTACTTTTGGTCTTTGATGATGGTGACGTACAGATGGGTTTTTGGTGTGGATGTCCTTTCTGTTTGTTAGTTTTCCTTCTAACAGACAGGACCCTCAGCTACAGGTCTGTTGGAGTTTGCAAGAGGTCCACTCCAGATCCTGTTTGCCTGGGTATCAGCGGCGGTGGCTGCAGAGCAGCGGATTTTCATGAACCGCGAATGCTGCTGCCTGATCGTTCCTCTGGAAGTTTTGTCTCAGAGGAGTACCCGGCCGTGTGAGGAGTCAGTCTGCCCCTACTGGGGGGTGCCTCCCAGTTAGGCTGCTCAGGGCTCAGGGGTCAGGGACCCACTTGAGGTGGCAATCTGCCCATTCTCAGATCTCTCCAGCTGCATGTTGGGAGAACCACTGCTCTCTTCAAAGCTCAGATGGAAATGCAGAAACCACCCGTCTTATGCGTTGCTCACGCTGGGAGCTGTAGACCGGAGCTGTTCCTATTCGGCTATCTTGGCTCCACTCCTCAGAATGGGGGCTTTAACTCTTGCTAGTAACAAGTTTCTGTCAATATGCAGAGATTTTTGTTTGTTTGTTTACTGGTATGCCCCCAAACACCTACAACAATAACTGACACAGAGTAGGTGTTCAGTAAATAGTTGTCGAATGGGTACATGGATGAATCTGCCTTAGAATTGATATGACAAACAAGCATGTCATGACACCAGAGGCGGAGAACCACTGCAGTTAGAAAGCACATTGACACTGAAGGCTTTTCAGCGAAGGCTTGACAAGATCTTATGCATGTTTCTGAAAGATCACTCTGCCTGCTCTGTGAAGGATGGAGTGGAGAGGAAGAGCTCAGCATTGGGGAGACCCATTAGGGGGCCGACGCAATGATGCATGCAGGGGATGATGAGCCCCTGAACCATGACAGTGGTGACGGGGCTGGAGAGAAAGGAAGACATTCAAGAAATATTTAATAGAACTGAACAGAACTTAAAGAATGTCTTTCCTATCAAGCCTTTGAACTGGATCAATTATCAGTTCAGGACAGAATCAAGGACCAGGAATGCTCATTACAGAAATCATAGTGGAAAAGCCCATCTGCCATTATATGTAGGCAGAGTAGAAAGTCACCTCCATATTATTATGTCAGGAGCACATGGAGGAGCCAAAATCCAAAAATATCTATGCCACCCACTGCCTGAAATTGCACCATTAAAGCAGCATTTCTTGGTTTTAATCCTCACCCCTCCATATGATTTTAAAACATGTTAATATGCTTGAGAAGGGGAAAAAAAGAATGTTTATTGAGTTCAAAAGACACTCTACATACATTTATTGAATCCTCACAATGACCTTGCACTTTTATTGCTAAGAGAAAAAATAAACGAGATACACAAGTAATAAGTGGGAAAGCTGGGATCTGAATGCAGGTCGTTGTGATTTCTTTTTTCCTGGGTGAATCCTGATGGATACCACCATTATTATTTTTACTACCACTTATTTCTATCTTGTTCTTTTTATAAATATGAGAATAGTAGGCCTAAGGGAAGAGGAATTGGTGGAGGTTCTGAGAGTTGTGTATGTTGCAGACAAGATAGTGTAAGTTCATAGATAAGGCACATGTTCAACTTCATAACTTTACCTAAGATTACACTTATGCTGCAGGGATTAGGGGGTGGCCAGCAACAATCCGAGCCACAGACTCATGTGATCACGGTTCTAAGCACTATTACCCTCATGAGCCACAATTTATCATATCTCAGCAAACTCTCCCAGTAGAAGGTTCCTCTGGTGTTGAAATAATGACTCAACCCAGACCAGGAAGCTGAAAATGGAGACCGGAAAGAGTAGCTTTCTCCACATTTTCCCAGAATAATGGAAGGAAACTAGTTGGCCCTGACCCTGAGAGGAAAACTCCCCACATTTAGAAGTTTACTTCCCTTTTGCAGATTTCTCATTGTCTTAACTATATCTTGTCCTTCTCTTCAAGAGATTAGTGTTCTTCGACATCTGGGAAGTCCTAAGTCCCAAGTCACAGGGCCCAGAATTTTGCTTCCTTCCTTTTTTATTTCCTGGACAGTGATAGCACCCAGTAGAGCTGGGTTGGAATATCACACTTCAGCAGTAGGAGCTACCAATCAGCCCATAATCACGCCAAACCTAAACATAAGTTAATTTCTGTTTATTAATATAAAGATGTGCCCTGGCTTATTGGTTCTTAAGTTTGAAATCTATGCACTGAGTTTACTGTCTCAGGGTATTCAATAGGGAGAAGGGAGATGGTAGAAGTTAAGCTGGGGGGAAGAAAAGCCAAGGTCAGAAGGTAGTTAGGAGGGTAGA
Organism: Nomascus leucogenys; assembly: GCF_006542625.1. Classification (NCBI taxonomy): domain Eukaryota; kingdom Metazoa; phylum Chordata; class Mammalia; order Primates; family Hylobatidae; genus Nomascus; species Nomascus leucogenys. Next base: position 72,687,719 of record NC_044395.1, read on the forward strand.
CAAGACCAGAGCTGAGTATCTTAAGGGAGAGGACAATGAGAGCTGTGTCAGAGGCAAACAGTTGGTCAACCGCCAGGCTGAGCACCAGTGACAGACAATGGTACATCAGACCCTCAGCTGATTCAATTTACCAGCTTTCTCAAAACTGATTGGGTTCCAGGGCTCTACTTTATGCTAACCAAACTCAGAAGACACTGATTGATAAATCAAATGCTGAGCCTTTAATATCCAGAGAAAAATGTAAGCGTTAACTTGTCTGGAACCCAGGTCCTCCCCTGGGCAGTGCTAGAGACAAACTGACCATATCTTGGCCTTTGGCTCTCAATTTCTCTAGGCCCTTTGAAACACTTCTCTTTGTGAGTAATACCAACAACATACTACATGCCAATATAGCTGGTTAGGTTAAAGCTCTTTCTAGCTGTCAGAGTATAAGGAAACCTTCCTAAGACTATCCCAAATTTTCCCACAGCAGTTACATCCATCTATTCATTCTTTTAATCAATACTTATTGCCTACTATATGCCCAGCAATGTGCTAGCAGCTGGGGAGGTAACTGGTAAATGAGAGAAGTGTGGCCTCAGGTCTTATAAAACTTAGCTAGAGCAGGGAGACAAACTACCAACAAGGAAACAAACAAAATCACTGCAGAGTGAAGCCTGATCCCATGTGGGTGAAACCTGATTCCATGTGAATGAAGCCTGGTTACTGTGAGTGAAGCCTAATTACCATGTGAGTGAAGCCTAATTACCATGTGAGTGAAGCCTGATCCTATAGGGTGTGTGGGGGAGGGTGTGAAGGCATAGGACACTGCGAGAAAGGGTAGAGGACCTCCTTAGACAGGGTGGAAACATGACATTTAACCTCAGACCTGAAGAAGCCAACCTTACAAAGAGGGAGGGACCGTGGGGTTGGGGCAGGGATTCAGGCAGAGGTGAGGCATATGCAGGGCCTATGGGTTGGGAAACAATTCGACATGAAGATAATCAGTGTTGCTGGAGTTCAGTGTGCAAGAGGGAGTGTTGTGTGAGATGAAGTTGAAGAGGAGGTAGGGACAGATCATGCAGAGCCTTGTGTACTATCACAAGAAGTTTGGGTTGTATTTGAAGTGAAATGAGAGTCGTGGAAGAATTTAAGAGGCAGAATTGTATGATATAAGTTGAGTTTTTGGAAGACCACCCTGGCTGCTGTGTGGAGAATGCATTGAGGCTCAAGCATGGAAGGTGTCAGTCTAGACAGAGAGAAGTACATTGACTTGAGAGACATTTAGAAAGAAGAATTATTTACAGACTTCCTTACTCACAGAATTATTACAGACTTACTGAAGGATTGTCTAATCCTTCATGAAACTGAAGGACTGTCTAATCCCATGAAAAACGTGGGAGAGAATTTCCTGTAGATTTGCATCTATGTACTACTAGAGATGCTCTCCAAAGAATCTCTGGATCTGTTAACAACTGAAAAAGGCCAAATATCAGTTCAAACAACAATGTTAAAGACCAACTTTCTGCCATCTTAATGTTCTTCGTATGGTTGAGCAATGCAGCACATTTTAATTTATCCTCTCAAATCATAATATTAAGGTCACTCTTTAGACACTCAGGCACAACATTATTAAATCCTATCCACTTATGATTATTACTGTTGCTCTTATTAAAACTTTATAGGTGTCTCTGGAGAGTATTTGAATGAACGGCAAATTTAGAGGAAATTAAATCTTACTTTCATGAAAATAAATTTTGCCATCCAAGAACTATAATTGGATAAATTAACCATAAAGAACAATTTTCAATTTTTTTTTTTTACTTAGCTATAATTTGTTGATTACCTACTGTGTGCCAAACACTATTAAATCTTTACAATTACCCCATGAAGTGGGTGTTGCCATTCTCACTTGAAGCCTGGGAAAATCAAGGCTCACAGAAGATGTGGCTGGGCTAAAGTCATGAGCAGTGATCGCTGCTGGGGTACACTGGACACATAGTTGTGCTCCTTTTCGCTATGCGTTTCTGAATGTGCTTGTATTTATTATTTCCTAGGGGTTATCAGCAACCTCATGCATAAGTGACTTCTCTATAGGCATCAGGAAAAAAACAACTCTATCCCAGGAATGGCAAACTCAAATGCCTACTGGGCCCAGACAGATGCTGTAAATTAATGTATAGTCCTAACAGAAGAAAATTAGGAGTCATGGCAACTGTGGGAAGCTGAAGGGCACAAGCCCCTTCCAAGGAGGTCAACCCCTACTCAGCCCCACATGACTGCCACTGATGGGAATGTGGCCCATGTGGCCAGATCTTCTGCTTTATCAAGGAAGCAAGAATCCAGACAGATTTCCATGTAAGTTTTAAAATCTGCAACAAAATTCAATTATTCTTTAAAATACTGAGTGCCAACACCATGCAAGCTTAGCTAAATGGGTGTGTGGGCAGAATCCAGCCTACAGGCTGCCAACTGTTGACCTCTACTGTACAGATCATTGAAGCATTATTTATGACTTGGAAGAATTTTAACCAACCTTAATGTCCAGTGATGTGGGTTGGCTCCAATATCTGTGCTGCAGCCATCTGATTAAATTTTTAAAGCCTTTAATAGTGAGCAGTATGAATACCATGTAGCACACTAAAAAATTCTTAGGATACACAGCAGGGTAACACGCTGCTGAGATGACATTAAATTTAAAAAGCAAACTACCAAAATGATACCCAGGCAAATGTTTTATATCTTGAACTACAGGGTGGTTACAAGAGTGAACAACTGAAAAATCATCAAGCTGTATAGATTTGGGTACTTCCCAGCATGGAATGTCGTACGCCAGTAAAAATAATAATAATAATAATGATTCCTGGGCTATGATTACCATTCTGTACACTTTTGAATGAATATGAACAAGAAATTTCAAGGAAGCATGGGCAAAGAAAATAATTTGATTGTGTTGGTTGTAGGGTAATAGGAGATTCTTTTTCCCACCCTTTCCTATATGTTGATTTATATTACTGTTACTGCACTACAGTATTTCTGTGGGAGAAAAAAATATTCCTCAAAATATATTATCTAAGAAGAGCAAGAATAAAATTTAAGCTGATTTTTTAAAAAATCAGTAGTAATTACCTTCCCATTTTAATGCAGATTGAAAGCTCAAAAGAAGGATTCACCATTTAATGTTTGTGTCACTTTCTGCCTTTTCCCAGCTGAGGCCCCCACCTGCTGCCTCAGCTCCATCCTGAGCAGGTCAGAAGGGAACCTGGGAGCCCCAGTGCCCTACACAGTCACTGAGAAACATGATGCTGCCTGCCCGTGGTTCCTGTGACTGGAGAGCCTCCTACAAGCCACGGGCACTCCTGTGCCCACCGAACTACCACTGTCCCTCTTACATTAGTCAAAATGATCTCTGCTGCAAGTGACAGAAAATTCAACAAAATGGCTTAAAATACTGGAAAAAGTTCATCTCATATATCCAGAATTCAAGGTATGGGGGATTCCAGAGCCCACTACAACCAGCAACTCAATGATGTCAGTGAAGGCTCAGGTTCTTTCCACATCTCTGCCTTGATGTCCTTTCTGGGGCTGTCCCCCTCCAGCCTTGTGGCAGTAGTCATCAGAGATACAGTAGTCACAGAGCAACTTCCGTATTCACATCCAGCAATGGAATGATACTGTTTCCCTCCATGATTCTCTCTGTGAGGGGGATTTTTTTTTCCCCCAAAAGCCCCTATTAGACTTCTTCTCATATCTCAGACTAGAATATAATTGAGACAAATGATCATTTAAAATTAATCCCTATAAAATAGTATGATGAAATTAACATGAGTAACTTCGACTAATCATCTGGATTGAGACTGATGTGGGATACGAAACCCAATGTCCTTAACATCCTTAACAATTTTAACTCTTAAAAAATATCTTTAAATGTGCCTGCCTCACTGGTTTCTAGGTTATCATAATCTCTTACCTGAACCACAGCAAGAACCTCCTAACTAATCTACCTAAAAGGTCCTGGCAGTTAAGGGGTCATTTTACCACTAGCTCATTCAAACAGCCAGAGAGTTAAGTCAATCCACCAAATATAATGTTGGGAGTAAGGGGGCAGGATGAGAGAGAAAATGAGCTAAAAATGGAAGGGAACTTTCCTGTGGATATTGAACTGTGCTTCTTTGCATGTGATATTGCACCAAGACTAGACCATGTCGTACCTGGACTTATGTGGGTTCTAATGTGATCCTCAGAACTAAATATACTTACAGCTCAGCAAGTTTATACTGGAAATGCCAAGTTTAAAATCTCGGAAAGAATGATGTTCACTCATTCCATACACTTTTTGAGGATGTATATTCCAGGCAATGTGCTTGACACTGGATGTACAACAATGAAGAAGGCTGAGGCAGTCCCTGCTCTCTAGAGCCAACAGTACAGTGGGAAAGGTTGTCATTTTGCAACTAATTACAGACTAATTATTTAATTACAACTTTGACGAATGCTGTTAACCAAAAAATACAGGAGGATGAGCCCAGGTAATGATGCAAGGTGGGAGGTGTGAAATCAGAAAATGCTTCCCCAGGGAAGTGGGGAAGTTTAGCCCAGAGAAAAGGTAAGGGGTTTAGCCCAGAGAAAAGGTAAGGGAAGTGTATTCCAGGCAGAAGAAACTGTATATACAAAGACTCTGAGGCAGCAGAAACAAGGAAGGACTAAAGGAAGGTCACTGTGCTTACAATGTAGAGAATGAAGAGAAAAACAATACAAGATGAGCTGGAGCGGGGCATGGTGGGGGCATGGAGAGCATTTGCAGGCAGGGTTAGATTCATTGCACTAAAGGGATATAAGCAAGTGACATTGATCAAAAGCCAGAAGATGACACCACAAGCAATTTGGAAGAGGCAGTCAGAAACAGAGGAAAAGTAAGCTGCTCCCAGAATTCTCAGAGAAAGGGGGGTGCCCTTCCCTGTGAATGGAGCTCTGATTAATCTGACTTCTTTGTATCTAATTTACCCTTTCCCCAGTGTTACACCACAGCCACCACAAAGTCACATATCTCAGTGAGTGGCGTAACCTTCCTTTTCCAGAGCCTGTAGGGCTGATGTGGCCCATGTGCAGACTGGTGATGTTCCCAGATACCTGGGACACAGGCCTCCCCCTTCCTCTGATGCTGTCACCAGCCTCCTTCTTACCTGGAGAGTTTGCATTACATGCAGGAGCCCTGTCTATTCCTCCAGCCCAACTGTGCAGAGGGTTAATTTGCCTGTTAATTTTCCACATGAGGGGTATGCACAATGAAGCACAAATAAGAAAGCAGGACATCAACACTTCCTCCAGCTGAGAAATCAATTTATACTTTAAATTACTCTAGGTGACCCCAGTCACCACTGGGTTCCTATTGCCATCTATCCTGATTTGTAGGAAGTTGTCCTTCTGGAGCGTGAAGCCCCCAAAAATGCCCTGGGAGGCTTTGCTGCTGCACCCCAGTGACACACTAATAGCTGGGTGAGGAGGAGTGCCAGGATTGGAGGCAGAGCATCTCCAGGGCAGCCAGACAGCACTGCATAGGTGGAGAGGCCTGCTGGGCCCATGTTACTGCTCAGTGTCAGCAACCGCATGGGCCAGCCTCAGGGCTGGCGGCTAATACCTGGGGTTCAGGGCCACTCCCTTCCCCGCCGCCACCGATAATTCAGCTGATTAATTGCTGGGATCATTCATCCATTTCACAACACATGCATGAGCATCAGATACTCTGCTTGGTTCAGAGAAGAGAAGAAGTTGAAAAAGTTAGAAGTGTTTTAAAACACTGGAGTTTTTTAAAAAATGAAGCAACATGGGCTTACAACCCAGTTCTTTGACTTAATGGATATGTGACCTTAAGCCAGCTCTATGACCCCTCTGTGCTTTAGGTTCCTTGCCTGTGAAATGGCTACAATATCCATTTTCTGAAGTGGTCGTCAGGGTTCAATGGATATAAATAAAATTAAGTTTCCATGTGTTTGTTTGTGCCTGCATCACACAAACTTAGCTGACTGGATCCTCACCAGATGTGGAGATTATAATTGGGCCAGACTCACATAAAATATAAGCCACATGAAAAAGCCACACATTGTATGATTCTATTCCTATGAAACGTTCAGAATAGGCAAATTCACAAAGACAAAAAATAGATCTGTGATTGCCAGGGGCTGGGGGAGGGGAGAATGGGTACAGGACTTCTTTTTGGGCTGATGAAAATGTTCTGTAATTAGATGGTGGTGATGGTTGCACAACCTTCTCAATATACTAAAAACCACTGAATTGTACACTTTAAAAGGATGAGTTTTATGGTATGTAAATTATATCTCAATAAAGTTATTATCCTAAATATATATGTGAATATACACATATATTTGTGTGCCTGTCTGTGTGTCTATATGTACACCATATGGCATATTGAAATCACTATAGGGGTGTCTCAGGAATAGAGACATGCAATATGAATCAAGATGATGGAGATGGAGAAAACAAATGGGAGATGTAGACATGAGCCTAGAGCAAGAGTTTCCAAAGCAAATAATGAGGCTTGCAGGTGTTCATATGCAATCACGATGCCTGTCATAGTGTTAATAGCTACATGTGGCTAATGGCTAGCATATTGGACAGCACAGTTCTAGAAGGAAAACTGAAAAAAAAAAATAAAGGCAGGAAAGGCACACTAGCTAATCAAAACCCTTTGAGTAGGCCACGCTCTCCTTTACTACCTTATTTATCCCACCTCACCAATGCTCAGCAAGGTAGTTGACACTGTCCCCATTCTGACATCTGAGCAAACCAAAGCTTAAAGAGGTCAAGCAAGGTTAAGGAAAAGAGAGTTTTATTCATAAATTGAGAAAGAAGATGCCTGAAGAGAGAGGACAGCTAAAATATAAAAGAGGGAAAAGATGATGGGTGAAAGAGGTCCCAGAGGATGGACATGGAAGGTCATTTAAGATGGATAACCTCCCGCAGGGTAAAAGGTGTCTTTTACACATCATAGCTGACAGTGTCAGGTTAGGTTCACCTCATAGGATTCTCCTCTGCTGGAACCAGAAGGGTATGTAGAAGGCCATTCAATTTTCCAGCTGGGGACAACTTGAACGTGACCATCAATAGAAGTGGGTGTCTGTTCAGCAGAAGCTGTGATCCCAAGTCCAGGGTTTGTAACCATGACAGAGAGCAGCCTACATCATTCACTCGGCATCTCCCAGGCTGCCTTCTCCCCCAACCTTACTGATGACCCCACCTGTACCCAACAGTAACAATAGCCTTGCCTCTTTCTCTCCTCCCCCTCCCCAATCCCTTTCTCTCTTCTTTCCTTTTGCATCATCAGTTTTCTTTTCTCTACAGGTCTTTATTTGGAAGCCTCTTTCCTCTCCATCTTCATAAATAATCCAAAAGAGGCACTTTCAGCAGCTCCTCTTTCATGCACGTAATTGAAGTGGGCCTCTCTGAGATAAGACATCTCTTTAAATCATTCATCAGATAAGGAAACACACAGAGAGGGGCACTATTCCTTCTCCTGCAATATTCTGCCATTAGACACAGTACAAGCTCGTGTGTCCTGCAGATGTGGCAGGACTCCACTCAGGAGCAGGACTCCACTCGGGGGCTCCACTCTGTCCCAGTGACCGACTCGGCCAGATTCCCCGACTGGCAGGGAGGTACTGCCCTCCCCACCTTCTTAAGATGTTTTTGACAGCCTGAGGAATCAGAAGGATGGAATAAAGCCGAATGCTAGTTTAGCTACCAGGTCACAGTACACGCCAACCAGAGCAAGTTTGGCAGCAAGGTCCTGGGCTTCAGATATTCAGGCTTGGGTTTGAGTTCTGGCTCTGCCACTTCTTAGCTGTGTGACCTTGGGGAAGTTACTTAACACTTTCTTCTCCCGGCCTCGCCAAAGTCTGTTGTCTCATGTTTTAAAGTTTTTGTTTTTGTTTTTGTTTTAAGAATGAGCAGATAAAAGAAACTGCCTGTACAGTTGCACTAAGGATTAAAAGGCATAGGTGCAAAAACAAGGACCAGCTGTTCAGCTTCTTGTGGCTATTACTTTCCTCCATTTCTTTCTCTGGTTATAGCATCAGGCTAACTCTGCAGGCCAGGGCCAACAGGGGGTTATGTGTTTGCAGGACTTGCCAGGCTGTGCACCACTCCATGCATGCCCCATGGGTCAAAGTCTCATTCACTTGTTCAGGGTAACAACCAAGCTGGACCAGTGTGACCCCAGCCTTTTCCCTGATCTTGCATCTTCCATCTGCAAGGCCAAAAGGCCAACCTCAATCCTAAGTGTGCAGACAGGGTGGCCTCTGTGATTTGCTCTATTAATGAAGTCTTGGTTCTTTTTGCAGCCCCAGCTTTAAAACTCTGATTAGTCACACTTGAGAATCCTCCTGGGGGCAGCTATGAGGAAGGAGACAGAGAGGAGAAATCAAGGGATGCACTGATTTTGTGGTTCAGCCAACTTGGACACTTGGCTCTCTCTATGCTAAGTACCTAGAACAGTGGCCGAAACACAGCTTGCTCTAAAAAAAGGGAAAAAAAAGAGTTAAATAAATAAATGAATTGACATTCTAGACAAATGAAATTAGATGCGAGATAGTCAAATGCAGAAAGATGTGAAACAATATAGAATGTTCAGGAAGCTGCACACAATTTGGCTTTGCAGAAATGTAGAGTGTAAGAGAAAGAGTGGGGAATGAGGAGATGAGAGAGCAAGATCTGGTTAGGAAGGGTCTTGATTGCCTTGCTGACTAAATTTCCTTCTCTAGGCAATAAGGAGCCTGCACACTGATTTTTAAGCAGGGAAGGCAAAGGGTCTGATTGGCATTTTAGAAATATCAGTCTGTGAAAAAAATATATATATAAATCCAAGGTATAAAATGTTCAGAGATTGACTTTGATCAGAGGTAATGACAACAGAGGTGAAAATAAAAATAAAAAGACAAGAGAAACCAAACAGGTTGAACCAGCCTATTGTATATGGAGCAGGAGGGAGTGGGGAGGATCTGGGGTAACTCTCAGGTCTATGGTGCTGAAGACTGAGCATACGGTACCAAGAAGCAGGTTTTAGGAGAAAGATATTTGGGCCTTCAGAAAGAATAATACTGTCATTGTCAACAACAGGAGAAAGAGGCTCCGAGTCCATGACTGCCAGTTCCAATAGCAAGGGCATGTGAAAGTTTGACCATCAAGTGCCCTAATTGTCATACAGTCTCCAAAGAATTACTCATCTTTCTGTGGTTCATTTTTCTTAGTACCAAAATGAATGTAAAATTAAATTTGATGAGCAAAAGATTTGAACAGCCACTTCACAAAAGAAGATACATAAATGGCCATAAGCACATAAAAACATGTTTAACATCATTAGTCATCAGGGAAATACAAATCAAAACCATAACGAGAAACACTTTATATCCACTAGGGATGGCTATAATTTTTAAAAACCACATAATAACAAGATAATAAGAGGATGTGGAGGAAGTGGAATCCTCAGACACTAATGATGGGGAAGGTAACGACTGATTATATTAGAATATATTAGAATGAATAAAATGTAAAAGATTGACAAAACCAAGTGTAGACAAGGGTATGGACCAACTGGAACTCACACATGTGCTGGTGAGAGTGCAAAATGGTACAACCACTTGGAGCATAGTTTGGTAGTTTCTTATAATGCTCAACATACTCTACCATATAAGGTACCAATCCATTCCTAGACATTTATACAAGAAAAGTGAAAACATGTCATTACAAGATTTGTGCAGCCTTATTACTAATAGTCAAAAGCTGGAAACAACCCAATTGTTCATAAATGGATAAATAGATATCAAACTATGATACATTCATACAATGAGATATTACTCAAAAATGAAAAGAATAAACAACTAATACACATAAAAACATAGATGAATCTCAAAAACATTATGCTGAGCAATGGAAATTACAAGATAATGAAATGTTTCGTTAAAGTGCTGAATAAAATAATTGCCAGCCTAGATTCTATAAACAGCAAAAATATCTTCTAAAATTATAAGCGAAATTAATAAATTTTTAAATTAATAAAAACTGATCAGTCAGAAATCATAATGGAAAGTTTAAACACTTTAAACTAAATGAATGCATCTGACATAACAAAACCAGTGGGATGTAGCTAAAACTGTAGACAGAAATTATAGCCTTACAATGCATATGTTAGAAAAATAAATTTGAATAATCTAAACATTTATTTCAAGAGTTGGGGGTTAGGGGGAACAACAACAAAATAAGTACCAAAAATAAAGAAGGAGGAAGAAAATTATTTAAAGATGATAACTAAAGAAATAAACATATACTATGCAGCCATAAAAAAGGATGAGTTCATATCCTTTGCAGGGACATGGATGAAGCTGGAAACCATCATTCTCAGCAAACTAACACAAGAACAGAAAACCAAACACCGCATGTGGGAGCGGAACGGTGAGAACACATGGACACAGGGAGGGGAACATCACACACCAGGGCCTGTTGGGCGATAGGGGGCTAGGGGAGGGATAGCATGAGGTGAAATACCTAATGTAGACGACGGGTTGATGGGTGCAGCAAACCATCATGGCACATATATACCTATGTAAAAAACCTGCACGTTCTGCACATGTATGTCAGAACTTAAAGTATAACAAAAATAGGAAAAAAAAAAAAAGAAAGAAAGAAATATAATAGAGAGGATCAATAGAGCCAAAAGTTGGTTCTTTCAAAAGGCTAACAAACTTCATAAATCCCTATCAAACTGATCAAAAAATAAGAAGAGGCTGGGTGCAGTGGCTCACGCCTGTAATCCCAGCACTTTGGGAAGCCGAGGCAGGCAGATTGCTTGAGCCCAGGAGTTTGAGACCAGCCTGGGCAACATGGTGACATCACGTCTCAAAAAATACAAAAATTAGCCAAGAATGGTGGCACATGCCTGTGGTCTCAGCTACTCGGGAGGCTGAGGTGGAAGCATCACCTGAGCCCAGGAGGTCAAAGCTGCAGTGAGCTGAGATCATGCCACTGCACTCCAGCCAGGATGACAGAGCAAAACCCTGTCTCCAAAAAAACCAAAAAGACAAAAAGAAGAAAAGAAAACACTAATAATTGAGAGCAGAAATAAATAAGGGACATCACTACAAATTATATAGCCATTAAAAACATTGTAACTACCACAACTCGCCTAATATGAAATAGACAATTTGAATAACCTTGTAACTATTAAAGAAAATGAATTTGTAATTTTACAGTGCCCTCAAGAGAAACCTACAGGACCAAATGATTTCACTGGATAATTCTACTGAACATTTGAAGAAAATTTAACACGATTCTACACAATCTTTGTAGAAAACAGAAGAGAAGGGACTACTTCTAAACTCTTTTTAAGAGGCCAAGATTACCCTGATGCCAAAACTAGACAAAAACAATACAAAAAACCAAAAACCAATATTCCTCATAAAATAGACAGAGTCAAAAAGAGTCAGAATCAGTGTCATCCATCATATTAACAGCCAAAGGAAAAAAAATCACGTGATCATAGTAATGGATTCAGAAAAAATCATGTGACAAAATTTAACATCCATGCATGATTTAAAAAAAAAAAAACCTTACATAACTTAGAAGTGAATTTCCACAAGTTGATTAAAAAACAGCTAAAAAAAAAACACAAAAAACCTCTTACACTATTTATACTAAATGGTGAAAGACTGAATGCTTTCTCTCTAAAACTGGGAAGAAAGCAAGGATGTCCACTCTTACCATTCTTAACACAGTACTGGAAGTCCTATCCAGAACAATAAGGCAAGAAAAAGGGTTAAAAGGAAAAATATATTAAAATATAAAGAATGGAAAGGAAGAAATGTATCCCTATTTTCAAATAACATGATGGTTTACATAGAAAATCTCAAGAAATCTAAACACAAAGAAAATTCTAGAACAGGTAAGAGGTCAACAAGGTCACAGGATACAAGACCAAAATACAAAAGTCAATTGTATTTCTATATACTAGCAGTAAAAATGCAGAAAATGAATTTAAAATAAAATGCCATTTACAATCACTAAAAAGTACAATAAAATACTCAGGTATAAAACATGTAAAGGACTTTTATGCTAAAGACTTAAAACTCTGAAAAAGAGATCTAAATAAATGAGGAGACATACTGTACTCACGGATTAGAAAACTCAATGTCCCCAAAGTGATACATAAGATTAATACAGTTTAAAATCCTCATAAGGATTTGGAGGATATAAACAAGCTCATTCTAAAATTTATATGGAAAGTCAAAGGTATTAAAATGGCTAGAAAGATTTTGAAAAGATGAATAAGGGAGAAATCACTCTACCCAATTTTAATACTTATTATACAGCAACAGTAATCAGGACTGCATGGTATTAGCAAAGGAATATTCACGTAGATCAATAGAACAGAACATAGAACCCAGAAACAGAACTGCAGAAATAAATACACCCAATTGATTTTGACAAAGGTATTTTCAACAAATAATTCTGGAGCAATTGGATATTCATAGGCAAAGGAAGGAAAGAAGGAAGAAAGAAGGGGAGGGACAGAGGGAGGGAGGGAGAGAGGGAGGAAGGGAGGGAGGGAAGGAAAGAAGGAAGGAAGGAAGGAAGGAAGGAAGGAAGGAAGGAAGGAAGGAAGGAAGGAAGAGAGGGAAGGAAGTCCACCTAAAACCTCACACTTTATATAAAAATTAACTTAAAATGAATCATGAATTTAAATGTAAAACTCTAAAACTTTTAGAAGAAACAGGAGGAAATTTTCAGGACCTATTTTTTTTTCTAGAAGTTTTATAGTTTTACATTTGATTGAATAACTGGGAAAATGTAAGTAGAAAAATACTACAAAGTGGCCACTGCCTTCCTTCTGTGCCCCAAGTTTCATGAATAATGTCCTTGGTAGTCCACCGTAATTGGGAGCATACCACAGAGGAAATTCTGGAGAATTATAGTTCAACTAAGCCAAGTTCACACATCAAAAGCCATCACAAATACATATGTGGAAAATTTTATGCTGACCACTATCTCACATCATACTCCCCCAAAACTATTCTGAATGGATCGTACATCTAAAAGTAAAGGGTAGAGTAATAATTCTTCTAGAAGAGAACATAGAGAAATATCTTTATGACCTTGAGATCGCCAGTGAGTTCTTCAACAGGACACAAAAATTACCACTAACAAAGAAAATAACTGACAAATTAGACTACATTAAAATTAAGAGATTTTATTTATGAAAAGTTAGGACACAGACTTAGAGGTTTAAGGGCAGGCATGATGGTCTAAGGGCCTTAGACTGATGAAACATGTTTGCAGTGTGTACATATAACCCACAAAGAACTATATCATGAATATGGAGAGAATGTCTGAAACACAGTAAGAAAGACAGATAATCCAATCAAAAAGGAGAATTTCCAAATCACTAATAAACATATGAAAAGACGTTCTTCAAGGAAATGCCAATTAAAAACCACTGTTAAATACCATTGCCCACCCAACATAATGGCTAAAATGAAAAACAAAAACAGTATCAATATTGGCAAGGAGGTGGGGCAACTGGAACTTTGAGATCTTGCTTTGTGGAGTGTAAATTTGTACAACCACTATAGAAAGCTGTTTGGCAGTATCTACTAAAGTTAACTGTAGTACTCATCACTTAGCAATTTTACTCATCATAACTCATCACTTAGCAATTTTATAATTCATCACTTAGCAATTTTATCAAAAAATAGAAACCATCTAAATGTCCTCTGTATTAGCCAGGGTTCTCTAGAGGGACGGAACTAATAGGATAGATATATATACGAAGGGGATTTTATTAAGGAGTATTGACTCACATGATCACAAGGTGAAGACCCACAATAGGCTGTCTGCAAACTGAGGAATAAAGAAGGCAGTCTGAGTCCTAAAACCACAAAAATAGGGAAGCTGACAGTTGGCAGCCTTCAGTCTGTGGCCAAAGGCCACAAAAGAGCCCCTGGAAAATCACTAGTGTAAGTCCAAGAGTCCAAAAGCTGCAGAACTTGAAGTCTGATGCTCGAGGGCAGGAAGCACCTAGCACAGGAGAAAGATGATGGCTGGAAGACGCAGTAAGTCTGCTTTATTCCAGCAGTGCTGGCAGTTGATTAGATTTGCCATTACTTTTAATGGCAAAAACTGCAATTACCTTTGCCCCAACCTAATATGGGCAGTATCATGGTTGACTCCGCAACATAACATTGAGTCAAAGAAGCAAGGCGCCAAAAATACTGAGTGATTTTATTTATACAGTTATAGAGTTCAAAACAAGTTTTTAAAAATCTGTGATGCTAAGGTTATGTTTACCTTAGAGAAGGAGAGTGGGGATAATGACTGGGACAGGGTAATGGGTATCTGCAGGGGTGTTCTTCTACCTGGTTAGTGGTTACATGGGTGTATTCCCTTGATGGAAATACACAGAGCACACTTATGATTTATGTGCTTTTCTATATGAATGTTATCTTCCAACAAAAACTCTATTTAAAAGTTAAATTTGAAAACTGATAATGATCAACAAATACAATACACAAAGGGGGCTGAAAATTTTAGGTATAGATTGCCTTAAGGAGAGCACCAGAAAATACCAACCACCCAAGGGGCAAGATGCCTGGAACTGAGGAACTTATCGGGAGTGAGTGCCAGGAACCAAGAGCGGGTAGAGCCAGGGAAGAATGCCAAGATACCAGACCAAGAAGAGATGAAGCCAGAAGGTCTCTAAAATACAGTGGCTGAAATATGAGATCAGAAGTTGAAATGCACTTAAAAATGAAGGAAGTGGTACCCATGTGTTGAAGGATAGGTACATCCAAGACAAGTATTATAGAGCGATGAGATAATCTAAAATAGGGGCTTGTTTTGACCATTTATCCTAGTCATTCTTCAGTTGTGCTGTGCAGTACTTCTTGGTTCCCAACCAACTCAGGTCACCTTGCAATCTTAGACTATAGAACTTAACTTGTATTCAAGAATCCCCAAAGGATTTCAGTGGAGGAGATGGAAGGGAATTGTCACTGTGAATATGCTAAATATTCAAAACCACCCTTTCTCTCTTCTCCTTGGTCTTTGAAAAACCAAGAATGTTTATAATACAATAATGAAATAAAAATAAAGTCATTCATCAAGAAGCCTGTATTTATTTTCTTTATGTCTGAAGGTTGTTAAATCCTAATTATCCTGAACTATTTTCATACTGTTGAGCAGCCACCACTTATGAAGTCAGTAATTAATATTCAATTTGCCTAGAGCTTTCAGATTTGCATGTTAATTATTGATTTCTTAATCACCAGGATGGGTGTTTGAGAGCTTTAGAGAACACTGACATTTTGGTAAATGTTACAGAGCAATCATTTCTATAGACTGGAGTTTTTAAGAAAATATTTCGTAATCTTTTATTTTCAGATTTCCTCTTCACCTGCAGCTCTGATTCTTTTCCTGAGGCATCTGCTCAGGTTTTACACTGCTGTTATTGATAGAATTGTGAGTTTGAATATAGAAAGGGGCAATGTCATCCTTTATGGCCTCAGCCCGGTTATCCCCTCTTCCAGTGTCATTCCTCCGGCAGAGGGAGAGGAGGATGCATAAGGAACACTGGCAACACAAACAGAGTAAAGGCAGAGAATGGGGAGACTAGTTTGGCTAGGCATTGGAGAACTGACCTGGCTGTAATGGTTGGTCTAGCTGAGATATCTCAATTACCCAAAACACAGAGCTCAAAGGGACGCTAGTTGGGGAAACAAGAAAATTAATAGGAGAAAGTTCTGATGGCAGGTGACACTTGAAGCCCGAGTAGGCAACAGCATCAAAATCGCAGTCAATCTAGTCTTTCACAACAAGACTCCAGCCAGTCATGGGAGGGCACAAGGAATGTGGTCTGTCCAATTCCCAGGGAAAAGAAATTAACAAGAACTGAACGTGTTATGAATTTAGCTGACTGTGCTAACGATCAGATCAGAGCCTTCGATTGAATTAGGAGCCTAAGTATAGCTTCTAACCATGGTCCTTCCATGGATGGAGTCAGAGAAGCAACACACAGATATGAGCACCCCCTCCCCTGCACCGCCCCACACACATACAGGCACACATGCCTTACCAAGGACTCATTCTCATGGAGCAGTTCATGGAGTGTTTCATGAGTGAGGGTCCTAGAACAAAGGCCAAGATGCCAAGTTCATCTGAGCCATGCTTCAGTCAATCAGGAGGAGACCAGCTGAGGGCCAGGAGAAACTGGGCATGGCCACACTGGAAGAAATGGAATGGAAGGAAAAGATACTGCAGTGATGTTAGAGGTTGGAGAACAGGCATGGATATGGAGTGGGGCAGCTTAAAAATAACTTTTGAAAACACAACTGCCAAATTCTTTTACTTGCTGTTTGACATCATACTGCCCAGCTCATGAACAGAGTCTTGAAATGAAAGGCTCCCACTAGACAAGTATTAAGAGGGCCAGGGTAGGAAATGCTATGGCTCAGGTGCTTCCCTTCAAGATATCACCCTGGAATAGTAGTTCTGCCACAACAGTTATTAATGAATTCCATCTAGAGTGGGGCCAGTGTACTTCCTGCTATCAGAATTGGCTAAGAAATGCAGTGGGCCTGAGTCCACAGAAAGCAGCAGCTTGAAGGAGTTGGAAATTAGAGGATGAAAAGAATGAGGCATTACAGAAGGCTAAGGCTACTATGGAATTCTAGGCTCTTAATTTATGCTGACCACCACATTGATTCTACTTAGTGAATTGATCCAAAGAGGACATATCTCAGCAAGAAATATAGCCAATAAAAGAGCATCTAAATATAAATGGCTTATATATCTTTCAGTACCCAATAGTACCTTAATGTGGCTTTCAATAGATTGGCTGATCATTCTTCTGCCATACAAGATAAATGGATTTGGAAAACTGAATTACAGCTAGTGTCTTTTGAATTACCTAGGTTGGTAAACATGAACCCATTATTTAAGCAACTTTATGCAAGATTTTCAAACTTGGGGAATCATGTCAGCAGTTATCCCAAGGTATTAAGAAATTCAAGAGAAAGCCAGATGTGTGGCCATGTGTACATCTGCCATCCCCTTCAAATTCTGCTCCACCCTTTTCCTGAAACATTTCTGCTCCATGCTGAGCTCTAAGCCTGGCATCCAAGTGGTACATCATAGCTTTAACATGGCTCCTGCAATACCCAGTTTTGACCCTCTTCTCACCTGCTGTGCTAGATGATATTAATAGCTCCAATTCTTCACCCTCGCTGGATCCATCCCCTTTTATTGTGACTTTCCTGTTCCTCCTGATGCAGACATACCCAAAAATTGGGGCTTAGCCCTAGAGGATTCTTGGCTTCACTCAGGAAAGAATTCAAGAGGAAGCCAACAGTGAAATAAAGCATGTTTATTAGAGCAAAAGTGTACAGCAAAATGGCTGATCCATAGACAGAGGAGGGCTATCCCATATGCAGAGTTGCCCAGAGTGGAATTTTTGGATTGCTGGCTGGCTATATTTATACCTGATCTAAATTATGTGCTAATTAATGGGCAGATTATTCATGAACTTTCTGGAAAAGGGGTGGGGCATTTCCAGTATCATATAAGTTAATCTCTAGATGTTGCCATGCCAGCATTTGTAAACAGTGGTGGCAGGTATGTCTTACAGCATGCAACTGCAAATGAGCAGTGAGGGTTACTGGAGGTCACTTTCATCACTACGTTTGTCCTAGCTGGTTTCAGCCGGTTTCTTTACTGCATCCTGCTTTGACCAGATCTCGTTTGGGTTCATGAACAGAAAACAAGTCCTGCTGATCTCCTACTTCACTCCTACTAAAAAAAGCAAAGAATACACCTGTGCAAAGACCTTATTCTGCCCCAACTTGGGTTCATCCATGAGACTTGCTTTGGCAAAATGGATATGAATGGGCATGAGTGAACAAAAGTATGCAAAGCACTTTTTCTGTCTTAGCTAAGAGGCACCCTCTGGGTCTCTGATATTCTCTCAGCTAACTCCCCCTCCAGTCTCAGGACCACAAGTAAGCTCAAGTGCTCTCCCATACTTCTTGGGGCAGCAGGAAAGCCAGTAGGTTGTCTAAGGTCGTGTCTGCCCCAATATTCATACAGTGATTTTCTTTCCCTGCTCCCATACCACACAGCAGGAGAACTGCTACAGAGCTGCTACCTCCCAGGATTCCATCGATTGGCAATCCCCTGTATTTTCTGGAGGATACAGACATTCCGTAGCCAGTTTAGAGCTAACACTGGAGAGCCCCTTCTCAGTGACCCTCACCTGCATACGCTGTCTTCCTTCACTCTCACCTCTTTTGTCTCTTCAAATTCTCTTTTGGTAGAAACAGGGAGGAGAGAGAACTGGTAAGCTAACTATTCTACCATACCAGTTTCTCACATCAGGATAATTACTTTTGTCTGATTTTCTTTTCATTCCTGCCATTCCCTGAAGTGGCAAAGGTCAAGGTCTAGTTTGAATAGTAGGAAGGGCAACAGAACAAACAAGAGAACTGAGGCAGCAACAGCAACAAGAGCTGAACTGACAGCAATTACTACCCCACTGGATATCAAATGAATAAGTGCCAAATTTTAGAAGGTTCAGGTAAATATACAAGTCACCTGAAGTATCAAGCCAAAAACAGGAGCTTGGAAGGAGTATTAAATTATGGACACCAAAGTAGGAGAATGCCATTGGTAGAAACACCAAGCCATAGCGATGTTGAAAGAGCCAAGTGAGAGAAGATACCATAGAAAGATCTGTGCTGTGGCTGGGGTGCAGGATACAGGAAAGGCAAATCAAGATGTGGGTCATTGTGCATGGGCCAGGGCATGGCATGGCTTGCTATTTTGACAAGCTGATGCCTCAACTGTGCTGTAACCACACAATCCCTCTCTTAACGTAGCCACGCCCAGGAACCACTGCCTAAAGACCCTGAGAAGTCTGGAGAGGATCTGCTTTTCTCTCCCAGATGGAATATGGACCAGTGCTCACTGCTTTTTTGAGTCCTGCCACACTCACATGTCCTACGGATGCTTTGGTCATATCATTATATATACAAACATTGCTACCCCACTGCCCTCACCTGCTATAAGTCCCCTCCACGAGGTGACTTCAGTCTTTAACAGAGCCTGATATTTCAGGGTTCAAATGATTCAAACCAAAACATTTGAGGTGTTCATGTATTGATTAGTCTTCCATCAAGATGGTAAAAGATGGAAGCAAAGCCACATTTGATCTCATAAGGTCCAAAACATTGAAGGATAAAATGTGATCCCCTGCCCCTTCCAAGTCATCCTTCTATAAGTAGTAGAGATTCCTCTTTCTTTTTCTGCTGTCTCTGGATTTGTCCTTATTCACTATTCCTAACTTGGACCTAATGACCACCCATCCCCATTCAGGCAAGGCCAGGTGCCCCTTTCCAACGCTCCATGATTTATCAGGCATTTTTCTCTTACTGTATTTCCAATCATTTTAAAGCTCCCTGTTTATAAGCCTCATTGAATTGAGAACTCCTACAAAAAGGACCTAGTTCTTTAATTCCTTCTGTATCTCATTCATGTCTGCAATCCCATGATCAACCTAGCACAGGACCTGGTATAGATTGTACATCAGTAAACACATAATGATAGCCAAAGCACACTGGAAAGGAAAGGAAACATCTCTAATTCCAGTCCAAAAATCTAGACCATGACTTTGGTGACCTCCCTGGGCTATACAGTCTACAGTCCCCTGTTAGAATCCTGGTGGTTTCTGGCTGGGCGCGGTAGCTCATGCCTGTAATCCCAGCACTTTGGGAGGCCGAGGCGGGCAGATCACAAGGTCAGGAGATCGAGACCATCCTGGCTAGCACAGTGGAACCCATCCCAGCTATTCGGGAGGCTGAGGCAAGAGAATGGCATGAACCCAGGAGGCAGAGCTTGCAGTGAGCCAAGATCGCACCACTGCACTCCAGCCTGGGTGACAGAGCGAGACTCTGTCTCAAAACAAACAAACAAAAAGAATCCTGGTGGTTTCCTGCTGTTGGCCTTTACCCATTACCCTGACCATGAACTAAACCACCTTTATACTCAGGTGGTTCTAATATTGACCTGGACTTGTCTCTACTCAGCCTGGAGTCTCCAATCCTAGAGGAAGTATGTAAAGAAGAGGCAAAGGGAAGTATTTGAGTAAATACAGCCTGAACACCAATCAGAGACAGACTTTGGAAGAAAAGACGTCCTCCCTCTAAAAATGATGTGCAAGCAGTCTGTGCTGCCTCAGCAGTGAGGCAAGTGCAAGCTTCTGTCTGAGTCAGAGACAATCATTATTTCTGCTGTCTGGACCACTGGAGACAGGATCCATGACCCCAGTGCCTCTTTTCCATCTTTGACATCTATTATTCCATGAATTTTTGATGTTTCAATCTGTGTACTTTGGAGGCAATTGTGGTGATTACAAAAGAGTACTTCCCGTTCTCTCCTGGGCATGTGAGAAAGGGCTGGTTTCCGAGCATGTCTGCAGCAGGGAGAAGCCAGGGAGGCATTATGCTAGTTGTAGCAGTTCTTACATACACCACTTTTGAAAGGCAGGCAAAATCTTTTCAAGATAGAAAGCAGTGGGTTTGCCTCTTTCCCATTTCAGCAATTATCCTTAGGCTGCTCTGTTTCATACATTTATGGAGTGGTTATTTGGGATTAAAGGAGCAATTGAATCTATATCAAAAATAAGTTCGAGATTCCTCGCCTCCCCAACAAATGTGTTATTACTGCCTTTGCAAAGGGGCATTTACCTGTCTGTCAGAAAGATACTTTATTTTCATTTTGTGTGAAATCCTCTTTTACTTCCAAAGACACATCTGTGGAATAAAATGAATGCTTCTGACAGACACTTCCCAAGAGAAAGCACGAGCATTTGCCCTGCCCATGGTGGGCCCTGGCCTTGAAGCAGCACCATTTTGCTGATGAAATGCAGTTATGGGCCTGTGTGCTCTAAAAATAGAACCCCATGGAGTTGCTTTATTTCCAAGGTCTGCTGCTGCTGCCCTCATTCACATGCTATTTAAGAGATTCCAATTTTCCTGAACATTCTCCCATTTTTTCCATAAATAAGTACTTTGCATCTAAAGATGGACAGGGAGCAGACTAGCTCTGTGGCTATACAGTCCCTACCTAGTTAAGACCTGGGACCCGGGTTCCCTCCTGTTTCTTAAATGCATTCCGATTTGGCAGTCCATCACCCTCTAAGGTGAGTCATGTCATTTCCAGGCTATCATTTCTTACACTTAATGAAAACCTTGACAGTGCGTTGTCAAGAGCCAGCTCTAATATTAGGGGAAATACCTGTCTAGAGCTTTAGATTTGCAGAACACTTCCACGTTCACTACCTCTGTCGAGTCTTTCAATAATCCTAAGAGGCAGGTGTTTTCCCACTTAATAGATGAGAAAACAAAGGCTCAGTGAGAGACTTGGCAAAGTCAAAGAGCTCTATGGATGGCCTGAGCCAGCTTTCCTAAGATCTCTCAGTTTCTTCTACTGCAAATAAAAGCCATCACCAATTAAACCAAAAGTTCTGGACCTGGGTGTACATTGGACATGCCCACAGCTTCCTAGGGGACATTACTGTGCAGGCAGGATGGAGAATAGCTGTACTCCCAAGACAGCCCTCCTTCAGAGTCCAGACTTGTGTTCCGCAATGACAATGGCAATAAGGGCTTTTCACTAGTAAGAGGCCAAGACAGATGGGTGTGCTTGGGGGACAAAGTATCTAATCTGCCTATGCGCCTCACTCTGAGAAGTCAGGCTAGTCAGGGGCGCACTTCCTTAGATATCTTATGCTCTCGGGGAGAAATGGTGAAGGTGTTTTGGAGAAAGGTGGGCAGGCCATAGCCACAGATTTAAACCTGTCTTTACATGTTATACATTTACTTTATTTTCTAGATTTCAACCGCTACACCATCCACATTTTGGGCCATCCTGTGTATTATGGGACGTTTAACAGCATCCGCAGC
Organism: Nomascus leucogenys; assembly: GCF_006542625.1. Taxonomy (NCBI): domain Eukaryota; kingdom Metazoa; phylum Chordata; class Mammalia; order Primates; family Hylobatidae; genus Nomascus; species Nomascus leucogenys. Next base: position 72,709,714 of record NC_044395.1, read on the forward strand.
TTCAATCCACTAAATGTCAGTAGCAACCTCCCCCCTCAACACACACACACACTACCAGTTGTGACAGCCAAAACTGTCTCCAGACATTCCCAAATGTCTCCAGAGGACAAAATGATCCACCCCCAGTTGAGAACTACTGCTTTATTTTATTGCATTTAATGTGTATTTATCTGTCCCCCCGCCATTACCTATCAGCTCCTTAAAGGCAAGGCCATGTTGTACTCACCTCTATAATCCCCAAGCCTAGTGGCACACTGTAGAAACCTTTCAACTCACAATGGCCACTTAAATTGACCTGGTGTTCTCAGGAAGTTTGTCTTTCATAGCCATGGTCCTTTGACCATAGTTTGTTGGACAAAAGGTAGATACCTAATTCAAACTCGACCAATCAGATTCTCTCTCCTGTTGGAAGTGGGACTGATAGACTTTACGACAGCCAGGCCTGTTCTTTGGAATGGAAGAAATCAGCACCGGGAGCAGCCTCCTGTACCTATTACACGAACCAACAGCAAAGAAAACCAGTCTTCCAAGAAACAAGAAAGAAAGAGATGTTCAAGCAGAGACTAGGGACCAGATGAGAGCACCTCTGGGTTCATGATGGTTTTTCAGAGACTGTCTGGTGATTTTTTCCAGTCCCTTCCTGAGATTTGGCTCCATTCCTGCCCTTGGATTCTATGAAACACCCTGCATCCTTATGACAAACTCTCTTATATGTAAAACAGTTTTAATTATATTTTGATAGGTACAATTAAAGAACCTGCACCAATGCATGGGACCTGGCACTGGATAGATATTCAATAAATTTTGCTTAATTAATTGATTAATTAATGAGCCACCAGCCACAAACAAGAGGTTGTGAGAGCAGCAGGGCTCTGTGGATGCAGCAGCAGCAGCACTGCCAGCCACCTGGAGTCCACTGTGAACAAGAAGCAGCTCCTCCTCCTAGACAGTGCCTAGCCCTGCCTAGAGACAGAGGCAGATTCAGCCACTGGGAGAGAAGGAATTGGGTACTAGAGTGGGATGTGCAGCCATAAAACGCAAGGCAGTGTTGACAAGAATCCAGTCCTCTGGGATTCTTATGAGTCTTTCCAAGCCAGGTCCAGCCTAGGGTAATCAGGCTCTGACCAGCCTGTGGAGAATCTGATTAGTCCCTCAGCCACAGCTGGTGCTCCTAAAAGCATCTCAAAGGAACTCCCATTTCTCACCCAGCTACAGCATCATTCAATTTTTTGGGAAGTCGGGGCTAAGAGCTTGTGTAAGGGGACAAAGGCCAGCATGACAGCACTGCAGATAAAGCGAGGTGGGAGCTGGCAGGAGCAAATCCCCTCGCTTCCTGGCACCTCTGTTCTGGCTCCCCGAGAGCCTTCCAGGATGAGCTGGATGCTTGCAGATGTGAGTCTGCAGCAGACTAGGCTTTGAGGGAAACTCTCCAGATTCTCCCCTGGGCACACCAGGATGGTGTTCAGTTCTAAAAGGCAAAGGGCTCATGGTGAGGGGACCAAGCTGAGATCCCTGTGGGGTGTCTTGGGTGAGGAGGTACCACTCACGTGCAGCCAAGCAGAGGAGGCGCAGAGGGTCCTTGGGCTTTGAAGAGATAAGTAGATGAGTCTGGGTGAACTCCAGTTGTAACTAGGAGGCCTCTGTATCATTAAGTAACAGCAGCAACTGACATGGCATCAAATAAGTGAAATCAAAACCACAATGGCCAAGAGTGGCACCAACATGCAAAAGCTACAGAAAGCAATGAACTTGTGCGTTCACAGAGCAGAGAGCTCTGTGTGAACAGCTTGTAGCATCAGGTAAATAACCAACAACTCAGAGCTTCAAGCAGGGGACTTCTCTGCCTGGGTAGTTTCTCTTGGATAATATCTCCTGTAAAACCTCCAAGATATTGGCAGAGCCTATTACTGGGTCTAATCTTGCCAGTCCATTGTACCATCTAGGGCTGTCTGGGGAAGCCATGATGCAAACATAACCAAAAAAGGCTATGAAATCCTCTCTGTCAGCCTTGTCTCTACACACCAGAGGGTCGGCAGGGTTGGGGTTGCAGAGCAGAGAACAGATGGGTAAGAGAACTTGGACACCGTTAGTGCTGGAGACTACTGAGACACAGAGTATAGAGGCAGATGCTACCATTGCTGTATATTGGAGAGATACATCTTGGTTGCGAAAGCAACCATTGGTGTCTTAAAAGAGCAAGCTGTAAGGAAGTGCATGGTCAGGAAGAAAATGCCTCCTTGGTAAGGACTCTCATTCAGACCCAAGATGGTGGACTGCCAGGGCATTAGGTCATCACCCGCAGCCCCACTGAACACTAAGCGGAAGGCTCCCTCTGCAAATCTGTCAATTCCTCCACTGCTCTGCCTTGCAGGGACACCACCACAAGAGCCAGCCCCTACTTCCTAGGGATCCCAGCTCTTCCAAATGCTTTCCGAGTTCTACTGCGCCAGCTCGATCCTCAGGTGGTACTCCGGAGGACAGCAGCAACAGGCACAAGCTCTGTACAAGTGTGCTGCAGGAACAATCCAGTGAGGAATGCCAGTCCTGACAGTGAGGGACAAGCCATGGGGGTCTCTGTCCCCTTCTCCAGTGGCCACAAAGGAGACTACTCTGATCCAAAGGCCTACAATGCAATTTTGAAAAAAGAATTTCTAGTGTGATAAGTGATGTATAAAATGTAGCATCTGCGGTCCCAGCATTGAAGCCTAGAGAACCAACTATTAAACCATGCCTGGTACAGCAAGTCTCTGCTTTCCAAAAGAACTATGTCCCCAAATCTTAATTCATCAAATAACACATTCTACAATATTAAGTAAGTTTGAGGCAGACATTGTAAGAGATGCAAGGAAACCGACGGTTAAAAGGTAGAGATGGTCTTTGATGTCATGAAGCTTACCTTCCTAAGAGGGGAGGAGGGGAAAACACTGACCTATGGGTACATCAGAACACATCGTTCCCTAATATGTGACTGAATCTGGGACACAGATGCTCACCATCATTACACAGGGGGCTCACAATCCCCTCCATGACTTTGACTAATAAAATGGAACCTGAGCACCATGCCTTTCTATAAAGAGGGCTATAGCAGGCCCATGTTTGAAGAATCAAGGGCTCCTGGTAGAAACATGAAGACCATCCCCTTCCAAGGATCTATCTCTCCAGTACAGCATCCTATGAACCCTCCTGGGGAGAAAAGATGGGTCTCCCATCCGGATCCACAAAGAAGCTGGTCCTCTCATGAGACCAACCACAACAAGGCCATATGTCACATTGGCTCAAAGCAATGACCTTAAGTCAGACAGCTTGATTCCACTACTTACTGTGTGCCTCAGTTTCCCCTTGTACAAAATGAGGATAATAATCCCAATCTCCCTGAGTTTCTGAGTACATTGAAAGAAGTCCTGTATTTAAAGCACTTGCCCCCAGCCTGGCATAAGAGACTCTCACTAAATTTCAGAGCCTTGCCCTCCTTCTCTGGGCTGACTTTCCTTCTCCCCCCACCAACCCAGTACCTGTATATTCTTCTAGAGCACCTGCACAGGGTTTCTTCTCCTACTAGGCTAGTACTTGTCTCATCCAAACTCCCATTTCCCAGCTGCTGTCCTCCAGTAACAATCAGGACCTGAAGTTCCCTTCAGATCACCAGTCTATGAGTCCCCGTCACTCACCTGCGGACCCCATATGTAAGGAGGAATCACCTGAGGGAGAAGTTTTGTGGTGCAGAACTCTGAAAAGAAAATATTTGAGACAAGGAGATATTCAAGGGCCACCCCAACCACCACTGCCTCCCTCTCCACCCTCCAGGTGACCTCCAGGACAGTCACCTATTCTATAAGCACATCAGGACAGCTTTTTTTGCAATTAGGCAACAATTCAAATGTTTTCTGCTCACAGGGCAAAGTGATAAATTTTCCTTGAATTCCCCCCAACACCCTCACCACCCTTCCTCCTTCTTCCAAGACAGCACTTGAGGGTGGATGAGTTGCTATTTGTATAGTAGTGCCTCTGGTTTTATTGCAAATTAAACATGCATACATTATAAACAAACAATAGATGTCTCTAGAGAAAATATACAGCTTTCAGGCCCCTCATAAATTCTTCAAGAAGAGCTCTTTGCAGTTTATAGCCTTAATACAATTTTGAGTGACTTACAGCCTTGTGTGTCAAGAAGGAAGCTTCCCACTTAGGGGGCTTCATAGCACAACTCTCCACTCTCCCATTTTTCTGCAAACTCACTCGGGGTTGGAGTTTGAGAATGCTGTAGTCTCACACTGACCCACCCTCTCCTTTCCCCCATGCTTTTTGATTTTTTATAACATTCTCTTTTTCTAACAAGCTCAGAACTTCCCACTGCTCGATCACGGAATTCTGGGACAAGGGAGATTGTACCCATCCATTCACACTTTCTTCCTTAAAGTTTGATATAAAGAGACTAAGGCCTAGAGATGTTAAGTGGAAGGAATAGGAAACCCAGATCATTTCCTACTCTCACACACTTCCTGCTCTCACACACTCAATGCTCAACACATCACAGAGCACTTCGGTGCCCAGTTGTGTGGGATCCGTTCCACACACACTAATTCTCCAGCAGACACTGGGCGTCCCATAACTCAATTAAATTCTGATGCCATCTACCTGGAGATCACATCAGATCCCATCCCACAGGTTAAGGGCTTGGTCCCACAAGACTGCTATCCACATCAGAGGCCAGTCACAAGTCCCATGTTTTGACCTCTACTTCTGATCCACCAGCTATAACTCGTGGGTTCCTATGACCCCCCTCCTCTGGTTTGATTAATTTTCTAAAACAGCTTACAGAACTCAGGGAAGTCTTAGATATGTTTACCACTTGTTATATTAATAAAGTATATGATAAAGGAGGTAGATGAACAGACAGATGAAGAGATACAGAAGGCAAGGTATGTGGGAAGACCCTGGAGTTTCCATGCCCTCTCTGGGCACCACCTTCCAGTACCTCCACGTGTTGTGATCTAGAAGTTCTCTGAATCTTGTGCTTTAGGGATTTTTATGGAGGCTTCATCATGTAGCCTTGACTGATTATCAGCTCAGTCTCCAGCCCTTCTCCCCTTTCCTAAGGATAGTGGGATGGGGGGCTGAAAGTTTTCCAAGCTTCTAATCATATCTTGATCTTTCTGGTGAGCAGCCCCCATCCAGAAGCCCACTGACAGTCACCTCATTAGAACAAAAGACACTCCTATTACCCAGGACATTCTAAGAGATTAGGAACTCTATGTCAAGATCTAGGGTCAAAGACCAAGTATTAGAACAAAACATTTCCTTGGCACCCCATCAATTAGGAAATTATAAGAATTGTAGGAGCTCTATGCCAGGAACCAGGAGCAGAGACCAAACACATATTTATTATATCACAATATCACATTGAGAAACTTACCAGAGTAAGTGCCACAAGAACACAGGTCTTCTAACCTCCAGCTCAGGATTCTTCCTAACTCTGGGCCCAAGGAACCTGACTTAAATTAAAGGGCTTCTATGGGCTTGGAATACTCCAAACTCTGGGTAATCATGTGCTGTAAAGGGCAGGACATCAGAGAAAGAAGCTAAAGGGTAGTCGAAATCCAAAACCAAAATCAGGCGCCAAATGGAAGGAGCAGAATGGGGCCAGTGTGTGACCAGATTCTCATTCCTGAGAAAGGACAGAGGAGACACACAGGCATGCAGGACAGGTCATAGTGGGGAGGTGGGCCAGAAGCACGGGGATTTCCAGGACTGAATCTGGGAACAAGTTTGCCTTAGAACATTCCTCTTTTCCATGGGGCAGGTTTAGTGAATGCCTCTTTATAAGATCTGCCTCATACTGACTCTTTGTTCTATATCTTAGGGCAAGTCAACAGGGTAACATTGAACAGGTCCTGGGCTCTACTGGGTAACTGGCATCCCAGGAGACACTGGGAAAATATCCCATCCCACATAGCAAATGTCATCTCGGGGTCTCCTTGCAGGCTCCCTGTGGCCCTGGCAGGAGCTGTCTCGAACAGAACTATGTGCTTGAATTTTAGCTCCTGCCCTGCCATATTCAGATGAAAAACTGAGGCTCAGAGAGGCTGGCTTCCAAAAATGACATGGGTGGTAACCAGAAGACACTTTATTTAACTCTGGCCTTCACTATCCCACTTCGGTGCTCCTGCCACCCCATCAAGCTCTCCCCTAAGCTACCTCCTGCCTTTCTAAACGTAAGTATTATAGGTGATGATTTTTTTTTAAAATAATTGAGATAGGGTCTTGCTATGTTGCCCAGGCTGGTCTTGAACTCCTGGGCTCAAGCAGTCTTCCCACCTCAGCCTCCCAAAGTACTGGGATTACAGGTATGAACCACCACGCCCAGCTAGCGATGATTTTTTTTAAACACTTTCAAAATTCTTGTGCTTTTTCATTTTAATTTTTTTATTTTATTGATATGGTTGTACATGTTTGGGGGGTACATGTGATATTTTGATACATGTATATAATGTGTAATGGTCAAGGTGATTATGTTTTTTTAATTAATTACACTTTTTTTTTTTTTTGCAAATGCTGTAGATGTCATGATACCCCTTGAGATATTTTCAAAACTCAAAGATCTCAAATCTGGAGTTGGGAATCAGAGTTAATTCAGATGGTTTGGCCCTTGAAGCTTGACTAAATCCTTTCTAGGAAAAAAAACACGTAATAGAAAATCTGTTTTTATTTTTAGTTAGTGTAAAAATTTCCAGATGATGGACTATATATGCAATGAACTCTAACCCACTGAAATAAGTTCATCTTTTTTGATCAAATTTTCACAGCTGGAACATAAATGACTTGCTACCAGGACAGGAGGAATTCACCCTCCTTGCTTGAAAGGCAGGTGAGGAGGGGCTGTGGGTTTAGTCCATAACGATCCAGCTGCCAATCCTCACTGCTTCTCCAAATGCATGAGAACCCAACCAGCACCTGCCTCCACTGGGTATAGTCACTGCCCAGGACAGATGACTAGCTGGTGTGTCTTCCTGCAAGCCCAAGAAAATGCGATACTCCTGAAATGGCCATAAGCCTTTTGGAGATGAGGACCTCTTATCACTAGGAAAGAAGAGGAGGAGGATCTTTTCCCATAGATCCTCATATCCCCCTCTCTAAGCTTCACACTCAGAGCCTAGGGAGGAGTAAGATAAAGCGGTGGTGGTGAAGAGCAGCCTGTCAAGATGTGGGAGTGATGTTTCCATGCATGGTGATGGCAGGGCAAAGTCCCTAACCCTGCCCCCACTCCTCAAGGGATTATTTCTTGTGGAAAATAGGCAGTACCATGAAGATATCTCCTTTTTGTCTCCTTGTCCCCTTCCTGGATATCCTCATTTAACTCTAGAAAGCCAAGAGTATCTTTCTTTAAAAAAAAGATCTGAAACACTGAAAAAAAGCAAGAAAGAAAAGATTCTAAATGTCCATCAAGAGAGGAAGAGTCAAGAAGATCATGTTACATTCATTAGCTATGATAATACGTAGCAGTTATAAGTGACATTTATAATGTTTCTAAAATGGAGAAGTGCAGTCTGAGAGGTCTTCCCTAGAGAATTATCACAATCCTATGAAAACTCTGTATGAGGAAAATGCTTCGTAGAAATGTAACTGAATATTAACCACAGATTGTCTAAATAGTAAGACTGTTGGTGATAATTTTTCTCTACTTTCTATGTTACTTTTCAATTTTTTAATAATTAATATAAATTTCCCAAACAGAAAAAGTAAACTTTTTTAAAAAAAATATTCTTCTCCAAACAGTGACATTTTAGAGAAAATAGTGTAGGGTAGCAGTGGTTGGGACTCAGGCTCAAATAGACTTGAGTTTAAATCCCAGCTTTGCTGTCTTACCAGCAGTGCAACAGGGTTAATTGTTTTATACCTCTGTGCCTCCATTTCCTCTTTTGTACAGTGTGAGTAATAATATCTACTTCACATTGTCATTGTGAGGATTCAGTGGGATAAAGTATAAAAAGTACTTTTCCTGGCTGGGCACAATGGCTCACGCCTGTAATCCCAGCACTTTGGGAGGCCAAGGCGGGCGGATCACGAGGTCAGGAGATAGAGACCATCCTGGCTAAAATGGTGAAACCCCATCTCTACTAAAAATACAAAAAACTAGCCAGGCGTGGTGGCGGGCACCTGTAGTCCCAGCTACTTGAGAGGCTGACGCAGGAGAATGGCGTGAACCCAGGAGGCGGAGCTTGCAATGAGCCAGGATTGCGCCACTGCACTCCAGCCTGGGCGACAGAGTGAGACTCCATCTCAAAAAAAAAAAAAAAAAAAAAAAAAAAAAAAAAAAAAAAAAAAAAGTACTTTTCCCAACACCTGGTACAGAGAGGGTGCTTCATCAGTGTTAACTATTTTACTCTTGTCATTGCTGCTATTGTTGCTAAGTCACCCGAAGTCCACTGCATGAGCTGATGGTTAGGAGTGCATATACATAGATTAATGACTTAAATGTAAGACTTAACACTGTAAACTACTAGAAGAAAATATAGGGGGAAAAATCTTCACATTGGTCTTGGCAAAGAATTTTTGGATATCACTCCCAAAGTACAAACAGGAAAAGCAAAAATGGGCAATGGGATTGCCTTGAAAAACAATCAACAAGTGAAGAGAAAACCTACAGAATGGAAAAAAAAGTTTACAAACCATATGTCTCATAAGAAGCTAAATCCAAAACATATATAAGGAACTTGTACAACTCAACAGCTATAAAACAAATAACCTAATTTTATGTATTTATTTACACATTTATTTTGAGACAGGGTCTTACTCTGTCACCCAGGCTGGAGTGCTGTGGTGTGATCACAGCACACTGCAGCCTCAACCTCCAAGCTCAAGCAATTCTCTTGTTTCAGCTTCCCAAGTAGCTGGGACAACAGGAGTAAGCCACCAAGCCCACCTAAATTTTTTTTTTTATTTTTTGTAGAGACAGAGCCTCACTATGTTGCCCAGGCAGGTCTCTAACCCCTGGGCTCAAGCTATCAATTCTGCCTCGGCCTCCCGAAGTGGTGGGATTACAGGTGTGAGCCTCCATGCCTGACTGCCTGATTCTAAAACAGGCGAAAGACCTGAATAGACATTTATCAAAAGATGATATACAAAAGGCCAACAGGTATATGAAATGGTACTCAACATTACTGACCATCAGTACAACATTACTGACCATTAATACCACAATGGGATATCACCTCATACCAGTAAGAATGGCTTTTATCAAAAAGAGAAAAGACAACAAGCATTGGCAAGGATATGGAGAAAAGGAAACCCTTGTATACTATTGATGGGAATGTAAATTAGTACAGCCAGTATGGAAAAAAGTAAGATCCCTAAAAAACTAAAAATAGAAATACCAAGTGATTCAGCAATCCCACTTCTGGGTATATACCCAAAGGAAGAGAAATCAGTATGTCAAAGAGATAACTGTATATCCACTTTCACTGTGGTATTATTCACAATAGCTAAAACATGGAATCAACTTACATGTCCACAAATGGATGAATGGATCAAGAAAATGTGGTATATATACACGATGGAACACTATTCAGCCTTAAAAAAGAAGGAAATTCTGTCATTTATGGCAACATGGATTAACCTAGAGGACACGATGTTAAGTAAAACAAGCCAGGCACAGAAAGACAAATACCACATGATCTCACTTATATGTGAAATCTAAAAAAGTCAAATTCGGAGAAGCAGAGAGTAGAATGATAGTTACCACCAACTGGGGGGTGGGGGTTTGGGGAGATGCTGGTCAAAAAGTACAAGTTTCAGTTAAATAGGAGGAATAAGTTCTAGAGATCTGTTGTACAGCATGGTGACTATAGTTAATTATTGTTACTTGAAAATTGCTAAGAGAGTAGATTTTAAATATTCTCATTACAGGCCGGGCACGGTGGCTCATGCCTGTAATCCCAGCACTTTGGGAGGCCGGGATGGGCGGATCACGAGTTCAGGAGATTGAGACCATCCTGGCTAACACAGTGAAACCCCTTCTCTACTAAAACAAATACAAAAAAATTAGCCGGGCGTAGTGGCGGGCGCCTGTAGTCCTAGCTACTCGGGAGGCTGAGGCAGGAGAATGGCGCAAACCCGGGAGGCGGAGCTTGCAGTGAGCCGAGATCACGCCACTGCACTCCAGCCTGGGCGGCAGAGCAAGACTGTCTCAAAAAAGAAAGAAAAACAAAATTCTCATTACAAAAATGATAAGGATGTCAGATGATGGATATGGTAATTAGCTTGATTTAGCCATTTCATAATAGATACCTATATCGAAATAGCATGTTGTATACCACAAACATATATACTTTTTATTTGTCAATTTTAAAAAGTTGTTTATGTAGATGGAATCAAACAGTCAAAAACAAAAAAACAAGAGTATATAGAGAACAGTCAAGGTCCTGCCTCTGGATGGGCTGGTCCCTAAGGATACTAAATGAAGATGGCAGTGCTGGAGGGAGCCTTGAGCTTTTCAGTTGCTGAAAAGCTACCGGCTGGTCTGCAGTGAAAGAAGTTCCTATGCAAAAGACCAAAAGAGTCACTCAGTTGAATGAGCCGCCATTTGGCTTCACTGTGAGATTTCCTGGCTCTAGACCTTCCCAAGACAGATCTACACTTTCTGGGGGGCTCACTGTGTATAAATTTTCCTGAGGAGAAAGACTCTCTAATTGGTTTCCAGACTCATATGTATTCTTTTGGTTAGAACCTAAATTCTTACATTAGAAGGAATGTTTCTGCTACCAAAAGCATTTATTAATACATGAGAGAGATCGAACAAGGTAACAATAGAATTCCAAATAGCAATCAAGTTTCTCTGAAAAACATGACTATTTTATGTCCAAGAAGTTCTGTTAGCTCCTTGGCATTGATGTGATTTGGAAAATAACACTAATTTTTCTGAAGTGACAGATTTTCTTAGCCAAATGAATGGATTCCCTTTATCCAGGTCCTTAGAATCCTATCTGAGCAGCTTCCAGTCCACCCCTCTGGCCTGAAAATTGTATTGTTCATTTATAGACAGTCTTGGACTATCAGATGCAGAGAAAATACTCCATACAGAAGCCCCTTACTGCTGCTTACGGACCTTAAATATGAAAATGGTATCCAGAGTGAAAATGAAATCAGATGACTTCTACCAGTAAAGCACCTTAGCAATGCCTGCGGAGTCCTCTGGGACTGAAAGTTACTGTTTGCAAGCTATGTTGATGATATACTTTTGGTTTAAAATAACCTTGAGTCCCCAGAGCCCAGTGTTTGCTGCCATTTTTTAAGCTTGATGGTGAAAGGATCTGTTCAAATTAGCATGCCTTAGTTCACAGGTGTCCAGGACACTTTGTGTCTATGTCAATCAGTGGCATCTCTAACACATCATTAGCTTGGTCAATCCCTGTAGAGAAACTGAGGGATCTCAGTACAAAGAACAAGAACTGGATATATTAACTCCTTATTTTGTGTCCATGTGGTAGCCTTTCCTAATACATACTCCCCATCACTTTCAGCCATTCCCAGTGCTGATGGAATAAATGTTTATGAAGAGTAGAATAAGTTTTATGGAGTGCATGTTTTAATGAATACAGGAATGTGTTTACCTCCCAATTTATCTTCTACATTTTGGCCATAAAATTTAACTGTATCTGAAGGAGAATTTCATAGTCCTATAAAGAAAGGCAGCTTATAGCATGAAAAGCTTATAGCTTTTCCAAGTAAGAGGAAAAACTTAAGCTGGAGGTGGTTTTAAAAATCTTTCTAATATCCCTTACAAGAAACACCATCCTATCCATGCCCAGGGTCTTTGAGATTTATAGATGGGAAATACTCCTAGTGTTTGATGATTCCATTTCCACAAGGACTGGAACGTGTCAGAAGCACAATGAATGCCCTTTTTTTTTCTTAACTTTCTTTCCAACTTTATCATTATCATTGTCATCACTGTTAGGTTAGGCACTGGTTTTGTCTAAAGCAACAAACCATCAAAAATTCACAGCCTTCAAGGCCCTCCCTAAGTTATCGGCACACATAGAATGAATCTTATATTAGCATTATCGCATATTTCTATCAGACTATGACTATCCAGTGATCTGACCAACTCCTTCTACCTTTATAAGCAGAAAAGCTCCATCGATTTCCCCCAGACAAATGGAAATATTACTTGGAGAATTTCAACCCCAGTGTTGCTTCTGCCTGAACTAACAAGAAGATTTCAACCTGCATTGCATTCAATCTTGCCTCCAGCTGTGAGAAATTCTGCCATGCTGGAATACGGACTTAGAAGTGATACACAGTGGGCTGTGAGTGATGTGTGCCAGCCAGCAGAGGGACATTTTTCTAGGCAATGCTGTGGACTCCTAGAAGTAGGAACTGAGGCATACTTGGCTCTCTGTCCCCTAGCACATAACAGAAGATCCATGAATGCTTATTGAATTTCAACTAGCTCAACTGAAGAGGCTGGTTCCAGCAAAGACAACTGGATGTCTCAAGACACAAAGTCTGACAGGTACAGTTTGTTCTGCACTGATTTAGGCAAGGCAAGGCTACTGGTAGGGTGCGGTGGGTGGAAGACAGAAGACGGGATGATGGAGTACTGAAAAGGGAAGAGCTCGGGTATTGGGAGAGATGTATATACATATAGTCAGGTGATGGCAATTCTAGTGATGCATTCATTCTTAGCAGGACCTCAACCAGTAACTTGAGAGGACTGAGTTCAGGCAGGAGATTTCAGCACTTCTCCACCACCATCCCAGCATGGAAGAAAGAAACTGACCTGAGTGTAAGTCCCAACCACAGAGATAGGGTTTAAGTTGGAACCCATTCATAGAGAGAGAAAGTATAATGCAAGGCGTAATCAGCAGGCCACCACAGGGCAGAGATGGTAGCAAATGCCCAGTTTGGCAAAGTCTCATCCTGAGTCAGGAAGTCCCAGGACTGTGGGGCACTCAAATAGTCAGAGTTCATTCTTGTCATTCGAACATCAAGTCTGGGAGTGTGACTTCACTCCAGGCTGTCCAGGTTATGGGCACCAGGCTGCTGTTGTAAGCTATGTCCTGATCAGGAATGGCCGGAGGCTTTATGAGGCCCCAGATCTGCAGATAAGAGGAGCTGAGTGAGGCCAAAACAGGTAGCAAAGAGCCTACAGATTTTGCCTAGCCTGTTTCTACAGAGGGTTCAGAAACACAGTCGTTCAGGCTCCAATTGAACCAAGACAGTGTAGTCTGACAGAATAATTATTTAAAGATGATCTTAGCCAATTTCATTTCTTTGGTATGATTTAAAGGAAAGTAGCAGGTTATACAATGTCTTTTTCTAGGCAGCAAATCCAAGTTCTTGGCTCCGTAACTGTCTGGCAGAAGGTTTGGGAAGGTTGGTGAGTAAGCTAGATAGATGTGTCTTGTTTTGGAGAATTTTGCCCAGTGTCAGCTCTGCTCCCTTTATGTAACCAGGCAACTGGGTGATTTTATCAAGAATGAAAAAGCAGGAAAGGTGCCCAAGTTCCATAAATCAGTGCTCTGGGAAAAGGTACACTGGGGGCTTCTGGAAGATGGTGAAGACAAAATAAAGGAAAGAAACCACTCACAATGACCATGGCACAGAGAGTAAGAGAAAGAGATGACAGAAGTCTGATGGGAATAGGAAAAGAGGCTCATTCCCTCAAGATCCATGGTGTCCAGAGATTAAGAATGTTCCTCCTAAGGCCAACTGAAGCCTAGAAAAGGACACGAAGAAGCTCTTCCCTTCCTTCTCCTCACCATCATTCAACCCTGAGTTTTTAAAAGTTATATTCTATACCCATTGTATTAGTTAGAGTTTAATCAGAAAAAGAGACCAAACCCCCTCCAGGTTTTCCAAACAGGAAAGATTTTAATATAAGGAATTACACACTTATACAACCATAACCGTTGGAAAGACTTGGGTAGCAAAGATTAGGGCCAGAGATGCTGCAAACTTCAGATATTGCAGGAAAGCTACAATCTAAGCTACCTGTAGCATTGAAGCAGATGATTCATGGGAACTAACCTGACAGCTCTGCAAACCTCACCTTTCTCCCACTTCCCATCTGCCCACAATTGCTGTCAGAGAATAATGGCTTCTGCTTCAACTTTCACAAGAGTTTACAGAATCTAACAGGGAACCATCCAGTAAAGGAATTCTGGGAAATGGAATTGCAGATTTCTCTATAATGACGATGTAATGATGAAGATGATGTAGAAGGAGGTAGAGAAAATGCTGAGTTAACAGCAAACAATCTGGCACCCATTGAGAATGGAGGGTTCGTGATTTCTTTTATCCTTAATGTGTGATTTTTAGATTTGAAGTTTGTTATTGATTCTGTATTGAGTATGTCTCTTTTCACAGGCTTATCCTGAGTGTTTACTAAATGGCAAGAGATTGCTAGCTTATTTATTCATGCATTCTCTGAATACTTACTGAGCTCTTTTTATGTGCCAGGTGCTGTTCTAGGTGCTGGGGACATATTGGTGAACAAGACAGACAAGATCCCTGCCATCATAGGCTTACATTCTAACCAGAATGTAAGACAGTAATAAAGAGGAAAACGAACAGAGTAATTTCTTTTTTTAACAGCTTTAGTAAGGTAAGTTTTACATATCATAAAATTCACCCATTTTCAGTGTACAATTCAATGACTTAGTAAATTTACTGAGTGGTACAACAATCACTATTGATAAGTTTTAGAACATTTTCATCCCCCGGTAAGATCCCTCAGGTCCATTTACAGTTAATCCCTGTTCCCACCCCCAGCCCTAGGCCACCACTAATCTACTTTCAGCCTCTATAAATTTGCCTTTGCTGGGCACTTCATAGAAATGGAGTCATTCCAGTAACTTCAATTTGAGATAAATATGATTTCAGTGAATCAGAGAGCTGTGACAGAGCTACTGGAGCAGGAGAAGGACTCCTGCTTATTTGGGACAGTCCCTTATTTGGGACAGTGGAAGAAAACTTTCTGAGAAAGACCAACATTTGAGTTGAGATATACTTTGTCAGATATATGAGGCATATATTGTCAGGACCATGAGGTAGAGACTGGGGTACTCCATATTAAATACACTAAAATATACCAATACACAATACAAATCGTGGCATGGAGATGATGGGAGAGTTTCCTTCCTTCTCACCAGTCATTGTGTTATGGCAACAGTCATGCCCAAGGAAGGCAGGCTGGGGAGACCTGTGGGCACCTGGAGGAGCACAGTCTTGTGGAGAGAACTCAAGAAGAGATGGAAGACTTGGAAGAAAGGGATAAAGGCCTCTGTCTTCCCTGTAAAGAGCATAGTCCTCAGACTCCACTGACAAAGCCCAGTGCCCTACCAGAATACCCAGCACAAGAAGAGTACCAAACAAGAGCATCTACTTCAACTCCTCCCCTGGCCCAGAAGCTAGGCCTGAGCACAGCAAACTTTAGCCCTCAGAGCAGTATCAGGGAGGCAAGGGTTAAGATTTTGGGATCAGACAGTTTTTCAAATCCTGTTTTCTTCACTTCCTTGTTATGATCTGAGTTGCCATTTCTCCATCTGCGAAATGGGAATAAAAACTCTTATCTCACAGGACTATTTTGAGGATGAAATGTGGTAATATATGGAGGCAATTGATCCAGTGCCTACCACACCATAAGCCCTCAATATGTGACACTATTTGTTACTTTGAAGGAAGGAGCAGCAGACTCAAGAACTAGATAGGTAAAGGAGAACATGAGGTTATATCCTATTTGGTAGATCAGTGTTAACTACTCCAGCTGCCACATGTGTGTAAAAAGAAGGCTACCAGGGCTGCTACCAGGCAAATTGAGTAAAATGACTTGTCTCTCAGAAGCAGCCAGGGACAGGTAAGACTGAACCAATTCTGCAAATGCAGGAGCTTAGGGTACAAGGTGACTATGAGGTTAAGAACCGCCACCCCACCCAGGGAATGCACTAAAATCTTGGGGAGTCTATTGGCTATCTACTGAGATGCAATGGGGGCTAGGCCCAGCCTTATCATAAGGAGCAAGAAACTCAACAGAAATCAGAGTTAGGGCAGCTATGATTATTATCCCCCACACAGCCCAATTTGACAGATGAGAAAACTAGCCATTAAAGAGCTAAGCAGATAAGGAAGATGAAGTTGTGGGCCTTCAAAAGCTAAAAACATGAAGTGAGGGAGGGGACAAAACCATGACCTGGGGACTCTGTGGTATTCTCATCACTATCTCTCCAAATTCCTTTTCCTGAAACCGAGACAAAAACCCTAAAGGGATTGTCTTTAGCTAGTAAAACCCATTAACAGGATGAAAGTAGCACCTGCAGTGTCTGCATGGGTCATTGATTGCATAGAGTTTCATTCCAGAATTCAATTCAGTAAATAATTCAAATGAAATACAAGGAAATATTCACCCCTTAGCCCTGGGGCTTTCAAAAGGTGATATTAATTAATACTGATGAAAGTCAGCCAGCAACCAACAATCTTTCTCTGCCATCTTCCAAGGGGACTGTTTTTACTTCTTTTCAAAATCTGGAATAAAAGACTTTTGAAGAGGCCTGCCATGTAAAATTTATTCAGCTGAGCCCAGCCCTAAATGAAGATAGCATTGGCCTTCTCTGAGAGAGGAGATAATTGAATAACACTCCATGATTAGAAGACAGAGAGGCGCATGTTACCACTTTCAAGAGCAAAGCCTCAGCAGTCATCAGAGCCAGATTAAATCCTGGCTCTGCCACTTAACCAAGTCATTTAATCTCTCTGTGCCTCAGTTTCTTTCTCTGTAAGAAAATGGGACAAATAATAGTTCCTACATCATAGGCTTGTTACGAGAATTAAAAGAGCTAATTCACGCAATGCATTTTGTAGAGTACCTGTCAAGTTATTAGTACAATAGATCATATATTCGAACATAAGTGGTTGCCATGGACCATGCTGGGAGCTGGGGCACGGGCATTCCTGGTGTAAACGAACAGGTGTGGGGCTAGGAGAATGCACACCTGAGTTTCAGTCCTGGCTCTTCCCTTGACTAGTTGTTCAGATGTAGTCGAGTCTCCTAACCTCCTTGAGCTTCAGTTTCCTCACCCAGAAAATGGGAGTGACAGTACATAGCCCAAGCTTATGATGAGGAACAAACAAAATCATGTTTTTTGTAAAGCACTCTAAAAGTACAAGAGATATTATTACTGACTTGTGGATTACTTGGGAATTTTGTTTCTCTTCTTTTTCTCATTTGGTCCACTTCTTTTGGGCCTATTTTCTTTTCTTCATGGTACCAAACCAGGAGTGACTGAAGGGAAGGAGGGCAAATTGCGCACACCTCAGTCTATTTCATCAAAGATTGTTAAAATGTATTTTTGGTGAGAGAAGAAGTTGAAGATGTGATTGATTCATGGCAGAGATCCTGAAGAGGCGGTACATGTCCATTGTTCAGGGTAAATTGAGGTTAGTATGAAGAGATCATATTTGGGAATGAGATCTGTGTTTCAACTTTGAAAAAATTATTATTCCACTCCCTTTCTATCTGTGTGACCATGGGTGAGTTACTTAACTTCTCTGAGTCTCAATTTCTTCATCTATAACACTGGCAGAAATATATCTAATATGTAGAGTTGTCAGCTTTAAACAAAGTAGGCAAGATACACTGTCTAGACATACTGGGTTTTCAAAAGTAGTAGTTATTCTAAATTGAAATCTTTACGTCAAGTCTTTCAAATCCTAACTATGGTAATCATTTTTTAGCACTACTTTATGAAATACAATAAAGTCCCAGCCGGCAGACTCAAGTGCCACTTCTTCATTATCCTCCTTTTCCCTTCAGACCCCTGCTTCTTGCCTCAAACATCACCTTATAATTCATCAAGTCACAAGATTTCACATAGTTCTTTGTGGTATCTCTGGAGCTTCTTCCTTTCAAACTCATGTCTTTGTCCTTCACAGAGGCAAGAATCTATGGGATTCATCACTCTCCAGAACTGGTGTTCTGTCAATAGAGGAATAGTGAGTGCTACCATGTGCAAGTAAGTGTTCTGCCTAGCCCCAGGGATAGGTAATCATGCAATGCACAGTCCCTGAGCCTCTAGAGAGAAAGGCCTGTCCAATCCACAGTGGCAGTGACAGAGGGCCAGGGCTGTGATGGCACAAACCCAAAGCTCTAAGAGAACCAACACTACTGCTGGACAGCCAGAGATGACAACCCTTAGGCTGGGCCTCAGAGAATGGGCAAGAGTTTGACAGGTGGTCAATGGAGGGAAAGGACTCCAAGCAGAGGAACCATATGTGCAAAGGCACAGAGACTCGGGAATTCTGAGAAGTTTGGGTCAGCTGGAAGGTGGTAGGTTAGGAAAGTGGTAGAAGAAGAGATTGGAAAAGCAGTACAGGAAAAGTTGCTAAGGATATGAACTACAGCAGTGGTGCTGAAGAGGGAAAAAAGATATAAAAGACATCTCTGAGGTTGCATCATCAGTTCTTGGCAACCAAAGACACTGGCAAAGGAATGAAGAGGAGCATCTAAGATGACTCTCAGGTATGTGACTTGGAGGTGTGTGGAGTGGGTGGTGGTTCCATTGGCTGAGATGGGGTCCTCACAGGAAAAACAGGGGGGAATGTGTATTTTGAGCTCTATCTAGTATCTGTTGAATTTCAGACGCTTGTGAGTACCTTCCACGCCAGGTGGGTTCCCGGTCAAAATGTGTCCAAAGTGTAAACTGCTTGAGCTCTGCGGTCTGTGCTGGTTGAAGCATATATCCTTCTCCCTAAATGGCCATGTCTACTTAAGGCAGTTAGATCTGCAAAAGTGTCTGGACTGGGCATAAAGCTTGAGCAGTCATCTTCATTAATGCAGTCACTGAAGTTGTGAGGTAGAAAAGGTGCTTTTTTGTGCCCCAGATCGTAGCTCCTGGAAGGGGGAGGAGCACGTGAAAGGAGCTTGATGAATAACAGTTACCAGATTGATTCTTTAGACACAGCTCTCCCCCTCCCTACTTCATCTTTTCTATAGTGTTCACATCTTTCTTCTTTTCATCTCCTCCTGCTTCTCTTTTGCAGCTCCCGGTGAATGCTTGATGAATCCTGGCTTAGGGAATAGGCTAAACCCTCCACTTAGAAAACAAGCCCTAGCTTTTATCTTCCTCTGCGGGTTTGGGTTTGCCAGAATCAAAAAGTAACATTAGCACAATTTGTTTGGATTAGCATGAAGACTTCTAATCCGCTCCTTTGCAATATTCCATATTTTAATAACTTTAATAATTACTGCTTCCTTTTTCTAATTAAGAGCTTAGAGACAGAGACCTTGGAGAGGGACCAAAACAGTGGCATCTGGTGTGGTGGCAAATAGGAAGAAGTTTGCACAGCAGAATCAATATTCGGAGCTAGCTGGCTATGAAGCACTTGGATTTTAA
Organism: Nomascus leucogenys; assembly: GCF_006542625.1. Lineage (NCBI taxonomy): Eukaryota > Metazoa > Chordata > Mammalia > Primates > Hylobatidae > Nomascus > Nomascus leucogenys. The sequence continues at coordinate 72,729,102 of NC_044395.1, forward strand.
TTCTGTGAACATTTATTGTGCCCATGCTGTGAACAAGGGCTTGAATGCTGGAGATTACAGATGTGCAGAAGGTTCCTCTGCAAACCTGTTTGTTTGGGATCTAATTAGGATGCCTCGGGTTGCATTCTGACAATAGCATAAATTCTATAACAATATTCTCCTGGTGATATGGTCAGCAGGCCCTAGCATTTAGGGTAAAGTCCAGACCACCTTGACTCTATCTCACTGCTCTGACTTCAGAGATAGGCACTGATGGCTAAGCAAAAGTTCCCACTGGGGAGTTGCCTTCAAACTACAGAAGCTGCATCCTATCCTCTGCTCCAAGAACATCTATCACATTAGGATATGTTCTCTTCACCTGAAGCTAACCTAAAGGGCCCAGCAAACCCTCAGGACCCTCACTGTAGCTTTTTCCATTGCCCAGCACTGCGTGGATGTGGAGTGAAGGCCACATGAAGAAAGCACAGCCCTCTAGCATGGGATGAACCCAGAGCCTCAAGAGGGCAAAGTATCGTCCATGCTGGCAAAGCTGCCAGCCTGGAGCTCACAGCAAGAAGCAGATCTTCTGCTTCTAACTGACAACCCAGCCAGAGCCTTTACACAATGTGACTTTCTATATGAAGCCCAGCTCAGAAATGAACTGTTCTGGGATCAGTTCTGGGATCTTCCACATCACAGACCTAGAGTCACCATCCTCTTCCCTCCTGAAGCCTGTCTTCAAGAGCTGAAAAGCTTTTATTTTGAACTCTCACATGAGGGATTGTGGATCCCCCTTTTGTGTCAATCATACTACACCTACTCTTTTAACAAAATCTATCTTTAGTGCCTTTCAAAGGAAGACCCACCAACGGATTCCACTTCTATCTTTCTAAGGAATGCCAGTCTCGGATTCAGAGGTAGCTTTCTGCATCTTCTCACTGAAGAGAGAAAAATGCACAAATTCAGTATCAAGTGGGCTACCCTTCTAGCAGAGACTCTAAACCCCAGAGATAAGTTTGGTGCCACCTCTGCCTCAGAGGAATCAGACAGACATGGGCAATATGCTCTTATAAGGCAGAACTGACTACATGCAAAATACAGGCTCAAAAAAGCCCATATACTTCTGACATGGTGACGTGGTAAGCTGGAAACAGTTTCACAGAGGAGGTATTCCATCTGGGACCTTGAGGATAAGAAAGATTTAATAGATGAATATTAAGGCAAATGGCATTCTGGGGTCAGGGTGCAGAATAAGCCAGTCAGGGGAGCTTGAAAATGCAAGCTCTATTTAGGGAATAATGATGGGTCTGGTATTGATAGAGTAGGATTCACACAGGGCTGAATGGGACATGAAGCTGAAAATGTCTAATGACACCCAACCAGAAGACCTTGAGTGCTGTGATAAGAATTGGTTCTCTATGCTGTAGGGGATGGAAAACCACCTGCGCAGGTTTACAAATAGAGGAGTGGTCCAGTCCGATCTTTCCTCAGCAAATGAGCTTTAGGAGAACCACTGCTTATCCATGTGAGGGATGAAAAAATAAGCAGCAGGCCAGCAGCTTGGAAGCTATTGCTACCAGCCAGAAAATGAGAGACAAAACCAGGGTAAGGGCAGTAGGAAGCAAAAGGAGAGATGGTACAGAGTATTAGTCAGTTTCTGCAATTGACTAGCTGAGGTGTCATTGTCTGGGTAAATGTTTGGTCTGCCTCACTTGAGTATAAGTCCCTTGAAAGCAGAAACCATGTCTTACTCATCTTTGTGCCTTTGGTGCTTTACAGGATACCTGGCAGACTGGTGACCGTCATTATAACAGATATTCTAAAATGGTGACCTTAGGTGGGCTTCAAGGGGGCGTGCAAATCCTCCCAAAACTATACACATTATTTTATGTGTCTGTATGTTGGGCATCTTTCTCTTGGAAAGGGTCTATAACTTTGATCAAGTCTTCAAAGAGTTCTGTGTCCCAAAAAATGGTTGGGAGCAACTGCTCTAGAAATTTGTTGTCTTCATAAATGTTTCTGACTCTTGGTTTCTGTTTTTATCCCTTCTCTAAGTACCAACTTCCTACATAAAAAAGGACAAGGTCAACAACATTAAATGGACACTTTGAGCATTATTCATTTTATTTGTAGTAAAAGCCCAACATATAAATTCAGCTATGAGTCCAAGTTATGCTGAAATACTGAAAGACATTTTCCCTGCCCATAACTGACCTCATTCTCTGGTAACACATCCCATTTCAGAACCTATTCTCTAATAGCTGATGCTTCTATGAGAATGTGAATCAATTTTAATTTGGACTTTAGCTTCTGCAGCAAGTGCCTTTGAAGAAGCACCTTCTTAAGAATGCCAACTTGCACCTTTACAGCCTGATAATTGGGATAGAGGCTTGACTGCCACCCATTTCCTTTCTATGAGGATGTAGGGGGTAGCGTTTCTGGGAAACTGACACCTTCGCCAAACATTAAGAGATACTATATTGTTCAAACTTAGCCTAAAGAAGGAACTTGTGCCACTACTGCATGCCAAAGCAGTCTGGGGGATGTGGTTTGGATGCCAAACTATTGGATTTTCTATGATATCCCGATGGTTTAGGGGGACTACATAAGTGATTGTTGGCTGGGCGCGATGGCTCATGCCTGTAATCCCAGCACTTTGGGAAGCCAAGGCAGGTGGATCGCTAGAGGTCAGGAGTTGGAGACCAGTCTGGCTAACATGCCGAAACCCCATCTCTACTAAAAATACAAAAATTAGCTAGGTGTGGTGGCAAGTGCCTGTAATTCCAGCTACTTGGGAGGCTGAGGCAGGAGAATCACTTGAACCTGAGAGGCCGAGGTTGCAGTGAGCCAGGACAGTGCCACTGCACTCCAGCCTGGGTGACAGAGCAAGACTCTGTCCCAAAAAACAAAAAAAAAGAGAGAGAGATTGTTTAAAAATGGGACTGTCCTGGAAAATCTAGAATATATGTGCCCTGGAAGAAGAAAATACCTCCTGACCTCAAGAAAATGTGCAGTCTAGTTGGGTTGATAGTATGCACACACAAGAAAAAAAAAACCTGCTTGACAAAGGAACAAGGCAGTGAGTGTTCAGTGTAAGGTAAATTATTTAGATAAGGGGAAGGGAGGGTGAAGGAATTCAAAGTTGCCACTAGGCAGTAAAGCGCTCACAGAAAAATATGCATATATAAGGGGCAAAGACAAGGAATTAGCATACTATGAACATCATGCTCTCACATTTAACTTCATTCTTTTGCCTCAAACATTTAGAGAGTGCCTACTATGTGCCAGATACAACATCAGGTGATTTTACATATATTACCTGTTAATCCTCACAACTATATATGAGGTAGGGATTATTCTTCTCGTTTCATGAATGAGAACTGAAGCTCGGAAAGGGTAAATAGCTTTCCCAGAACACACAGCTAGTAAATGGCTGAGCCAGAATGAAAACCCAGGTCTATCTGACTCCGAAGACTACGTTCTTTCTATACCACATAGTGTCCATAAAAAGCTACTAAGACAAAGTGGATGAACCTCAAAAATATTATGCTAAGTAGAAGAAGCCAGGCACAAAACGTTCTGTATTGTATGATTCTATTTATATGAAATATCCAGAGTAGGTAAATCCATAGAGACAGAAAGCAGACCAGTGTTCGCCAGGGACCTGGGAGAGCAGTGAAAGGCAAATGACTGCTTAATGGGTACAGTTTCCTTTGAGGGTGATAAAAATGACTTGGAACTAGACAGAGATGATGGTTGCACAACTATTGAATTACTAAATGCCACTGAATTGTACGCTTTAAATGGTTAACTGTTAATTTTATGTTATGTAAATTTTATCTGTATTTTTAAAAGCTATTAGAAAGCAGAGTTGGAGGAAACAAAACCAGGGAAATGGAACACTCAGCATATTTGGGGAACAATGAGGAGACTGAGCCAAGTGGAGCAGCATGAAGAGCCAACATTTTCTTCTCAGCTCAGATGAAGAATTTGGGTAAAGGTGTGAGTAACTTTCCTTAGTTTAGAATGAGAGAATTCCCTGGCACAGACACCTGCCTTCCTTAATCACAGAAAGAGCTGCCCTAGCTGGTCCAAAATGCCTCTGGTTGCATTTTGGTGTTAGGAGGGGTGAACACCACCTTTCCTGTGGGTCTCCTAAATTCAGAAGACACAGTATTCTGCTTGAGCATTCCCAACTGATTCCTCGATCTATGAAATGTGGTTATTTCTTGGTTGCTGAGGGGCAACTCTGAATCTCTGTAAACCTGAAATACGTGGAATCATCTCTTCACTAATGAGGGTGTGCAACCAGCCATCCTGCATCTTATCTCTCATGGGCTGGCTTTGATCTTGGCATTGAGGGTGCAGCAACTCTCAGGAAGGGTCTTGGGAGCCACTTGAGATATTTGATTGTCTTTACTGCCTCGTATGTGAGACGTAATAGGCACTAAAGCAACCCATGTGGATGGGAACTTCCCCAGGCCAAGGCACATCCCCAGGCAAGGGTCTGCCATCCAAGCTGCAGCAAGCCTGGCACAGACCTACCTCACAGCATCACTTTCCTTCCAAGCTCTTTGGGAAATGTTTGCCTTCACTCCACACACTCCTCTCAGATGTACATGCACCATTGACAGTGGCTTCTATTTACTCAGAGTTTCACTGTGCAAACGAATCTTTTCAAAGCCCTGCAGCCTTTCTGGCAGCAAGAAGGAGGTGGCATATGTGAGTGGGCTCTACTGCTTTCCCTCCCTTCCCCAGTGCCTGGGACGTGGCTGCCCTGGTGGGCCTGTAGCTCAGTTTCCTCCATAGAATAGGCTCTGATCCTGGAAGGTGTCCACTGAGTGGGTCTGGGATACAAGAACTAGGCTCTTCAGCTGCCCGCTCATGCCCATTATTGGGGTAATGGTAGTGCCCAGAAAGGGTGCTTCCTGAGGACCAGTTCAGAGTTTTGCATGGTGTCAACTATGATGCTGAAAGTCACATTCTGTGTAGGATCCAGTAAGAATCCTACAGGGTGTCCTGTGCAGTGGTGCACATAGGATTCCATCCAGTGCCTAATGCATTACCCACTCAAGTGCTCTATGCAGTGACCACCCTCAGCCCAGTGAGTTATAAGGTACTGCTGCCTGGGCAATGACCAGTGAGATGACCTCAGCCATCCCAAACATACAATCTGGCCAAGAGTTCTATGCCATGCTCAGCTCAATTCCCCACAGAGTGCTCCAAGCTAAGCCCAGCATGAGGTCTGACACTGTGCTGAATATAATACCTAGTGGCCAATGAGTGCCCACTGGATGCCCTTCAAGGTGGCCAATGAATGGACTTCACACCCCAGTGAGTGACACACCTGGGAAGCTCTCTCCTGCCCAAACTCCCCTGCTAGGGAGAAGTGGGACCACCCCTCTGACCTCCTGATAAATCTCAACCTCACTGCCAGCCTCTCCACAGGCTCTTGGTGTCTTTTAAAAGCCACACAATATTATTTTATCTAAACAAGCAACTTGCTCTAAACCTGAAGCTAACCAAGAAAACATAAAACTCCAATACTAACATAACAAAGTTTTGTTTTGAGATTCTTTTTTACATCTTTTAAAAGCAAGGTGCAGTACATGCTTGTTATAACACAAAACATGACAAGCAAATAGTACAGGAATCTATTACATAGAAAGTGAAATTCCCTGTTTCCTTTCCTCTCCCACCCATCTCCCATCAATCCCTCTTTCTAGAATTAGCTACCATTTATTTGGTTTGCATCCTTTTGGGTCTGTTCCATGCATTACTCAGACATTTACATTACATGCATTTAACTCTTTTTTATACATATGAGATGATACTGATGCATTCTTCTGAAACCTGCTTTTTTCATTTAATATAATGTGATAATGTGGTCACCTCTCCATGTCTATGCATACGTATTTACTTCCTCACCTTTAGTTAATGCACATTATTCCATAGTACAAAGGTACTTCCAGTTTTTTAACTAGTCCTCTGTTGATGGCATTTAGACCATTTCCACTTTTTCACTGCCACAAACAACATTGCAATTACCATCTTTTATGTTTTGATAATTCTGCAAAATCACCCTCTGAAAAGATTGTAACAATTTACACTTCTTCATGATGAGCACAGTAGAAATCTTTCCCTTGCTTCTGGAAAGCAATTAATCGACTCCACTTTAAGAAATGCAGGAGGCAGAAGGTTGCCAACGCAAGCTGCATGTCCCTTCTGTCTATTCAGAGTGGAACTGGCTGTTCTCACCGGGCTTGGGTGTGGTCCCTTTGTCTTGCAATATGCAAGCTGGAGCCCAGTCCTTGGCATGCTCTCTCAGCTCAGGTGCCCCCAACCGCTCCCAGCTGCCAGGTGTGAGGACCTGCCCTCAGTGCACAGGAGGCAGGCTCAGCTTACATGGTGATAAGGTCTCATTCACAGAGAAGCAGGCTTCACTCATGGGATCAGGCTTCACCCATATGGAACCAGGCTTCACCCACGTGGAACCAGGCTTCACTTACATGGGATCAGGCTTCACTCACATGGGATCAGGCTTTGCCCACATGGAACCAGGCTTCACACACATGGAATCAGGCTTCACCCACATAGGATCAGGCTTCACCCACATGGAACCAGGCTTCATTCACATGGTAATCAGGCTTCATTCACATGGAACCAGGCTTCACCCACATGGAATCAGGCTTCACTCACATGGAACCAGGCTTCATTCACATGGTAATTAGGTTTCATTCACATGGAACCAGGCTTCACCCACATGGAATCAGGCTTCATTCACATGGAATCAGGCTTTGCTCACATGGAACCAGGCTTCACTCACATGGAACCAGGCTTCACACACATGGAATCAGGCTTCACTCACATGGGATTGGGCTTCACTCACATGGAACCAGGCTTCACTCACATGGAATCAGGCTTCACTCACATGGAACCAGGCTTCACCCACATGGAACCAGGCTTCATTCACATGGAATCAGGCTTCACTCACGTGGTAATCAGGTTCCACTCACATGGAATCAGGCTTCAGCCACACAGGATTGGGTTCCACTCACATGGAATCAGCCTCTGCTCACATGATGATTAGGCTTCACTCACATGGAGTCAGCCTTCAGTCACATGGGATCAGGTTTCACTCACATGGAATCAGGCTTGGCTCACATGGAATCAGGCTTCATTCACATGGTAATCAGGCTTCATCATGTGGGATCAGCCTTCATTCACACGGGATCAGCCTCCACTCACATGGGATCAGCCTTCATTCACATGATGATCAGGCTCCACTCATGTGGAGTCAGCCTTCAATCACATGGGATAAGGTTTCACTCACATGGAATCAGGCTTCACTCACATGATGATCAGGCTTCACTCACATGATGATCAGGCTTCACTCACATGGAATCAGGCCTCAGTCACATGGGAATCACTGTAGGATCAGGTTTCACCCACATGGGGTCAGGCATGGCTCACATGGCGATCAGTTTGCAGTGTTTCTGCTTCTGCTGCCCCATGACTATCTCGAGAGATCCCTTGAGTGATGCAGGGATCCCTAAATGAGCACAGAGCCATTGGTCATCCCTAATTTCCATAGAACAGTCTTTCTGTCTATCTGACAGGCTCTAGGTCCCTGGCTTTCCCTTTAGTTCCCCACTTGGACTGGAGCCCAACTGACCAGGGCTCTGCCCTCTTCTCTTTGCTGCCTCCAGCTCAGCACCAGCCTTGGTGCCAGCACCCCCACTGACAATGATGGTGAGATTCTTGAGATTCATGCCACTCTCTCACTCCTCTACCTTCTGTTCTGGACTGGGTCAGAACTACCTCACCCTCCAGAATTGGGGATTTGGAAAACTGAGCACTCCCGCTTTTATCAAAGCTGCCCAAGCATCTCTCTGCTAGCCTGTGCTTCCCACCTCCTGCAGTGCCAGGAACCAGGATGCCTCATGGCTGGCCTCATCTCACATTTCATTCATTCATTCAACAAATCTTTATGATATGCCACTGTACACCATGCACATTTTCTACCAAACTGTAAATGTACTAAAATAACTACATACATATCAAGTTCTGTGTTTCTTTTGTAATATAGATAGCAAGTTATTGAAATTTTATGAATTCATTACTATAAATCGGATACAGTTCAGTCCTCTTTCTGGAATAAATGCACTTCTAGACAGTTACCACTATGGCACTCTATCCCATCCCACTCATTGTATAATAAAAGTCAACATGTGTTAAGTACTCTTCAAGTTTAGTCCAAGAGGCATACATGTGTTCATTTAAATCCCCACCAGAACAACCCTATAAGTACCATTGTTATCACCATTTTATAGGTGATGATCTGAGGTTAAATGAGTCACCTGAGTTCACACAGACTGGAAGGAACAGAGCCAGGATCCAAATCCAGACATCCGACATCAGGGCTTAAACTCTTTTTTTTTTTTTTTTTTTTTTTGAGATAGAGTCTTGCTCTGTTGCCAGGCTGAAGTGCAGTGGTGCAATCTCAGCTCACTGCAACCTCTGCCTCCCGGGTTCAAGTGATTCTCCTGCCTCAGCCTCCCGAGTAGCTAGGACTACAGGCACCCACCACCACACCTGGCTAATTTTTGTATTTTTAGTAGAAACTAGGTTTCACCATGTTGGTCAGGATGGTCTCGATCTCTTGACCTGAGGTGATCCACCCGCCTCGGCCTCCCAAAGTGCTGGGATTACAGGTGTGAGCCACTGCGCCACCGCAGCCTCCCACACTGTTAATTGTTATGGCATTCTGCACCTCCATAGTGGTTCTCTACATCAGTTCCGTGGGCAGAAAACCAAAAAACTCATCAGGGACAGCTTTGGGAAAGCCTGAAAGATAAAGGGGACAGAACCTAAAATGAGAGCAACAGTTCTGAGCTGTGACCAGTAAGACACCTTGGCGGGCTCAGTGATCTACAGATGGCAGGGCGGGGCATTTTGTCCAGCATGTTCCAGTGATGCAATGTGGTAGATCCTCAGAGGCCACTGCAGAGGCATGGAGATTTCAGCTTCATCCTGCTGCCAAGAGTCCTACTGATGAGTGGTGGCCATTCAGACTTATTATTCCTTCAACCCCAGTCATCTCTAAGCTTCTCTGCATGGGGGCTACTAAGAGCTCACTGTGAGAACAAAGGTCAAGGACTCTGGGGTCAAAGTGTCTGGACCTATTCACCTCCTGGCTGTACCACTTCATAGATGTGAGATAAGTTACTAAACATATCTGTGCCTCAATTTTCTGAGGTATAAAATGGGGAAAATAACAGTATCTTTCTCAGAGAGTTGTTGTGAGGGTTTATCTAATGAAATGTGTATAAAGTACTGAAAACATCAATAAATACTATTTTTATGACTTCTCAAGGGCCTGCTGACCACTCTGGAACAGTTGAGGCAGTGAACATAGAGCCATGACCACAGACTTGTTAGGTGTTACAAGTTACTTAGTAGGTGTTACAAGGCACATCCAGAACAGGAGAAGGTGGCAACAGAATGGCATGAAAATAACCATATTAGTGTTCCAGGGCTGCTGAAACAAAGTCCAAAAACTGAGTAGTTTAAACCAGGGGTCCCCAACCCCCAGGCCACAGACCAGTACCACCCTAAGTTACATGCTCCTTATAAGAATCTAGGCCGGGCGTGGTGGCTCACACCTATAATCTCAGCACTTTGGGAGGCAGAGGCAGGGGGATCATGAGGTCAGGAAATCGAGACCATCCTGGCCAACATGGTGAAACCCCATCTCTACTGAAAATACAAAAATTAGCCAGATATCGTGGTGTATGCCTGTAATCCCAGCTACTCAGGAGGCTGAGGCAGGAGAATCTCTTGAACCTGGAAGGCAGAGGTTGCGGTGAGCCAAGATCACGCCACTGCACTCCAGCCTCAGCGACAGAGTGAGACTCCGTCTCCCAAAAAAAAAAAAAAAAAGAATCTAATGCCTGATGATCTGTCCCTGTCTCCTATCACCATCAGATGGGACCATCTAGTTGCAGGAAAACAAGCTCAGGGCTCCCACTGATTCTACCTTATGGTGAGTTGTACAATTATATCATTATATATTAAATGTAGTAACAATAGAAATAAAGTGCATAATAAATGTAATGTGCTTGAATCATCTTGAAACCATTCCCCTGCAACCCCCCAACCCTGGTGAAAAAATTATCCTTCACAAAACCAGCCCCTGGTGCCAAAGAGGTTGGGGACTGCTGGTTTAAACAACAGAAATTCATTGTCCACGGTTTGGAGGCTGAAAGTCTAACATTAGGGTATCAGTAGGTGAGTTCCTTTTCAGGGCTGTGCAGAAGGATCTGTTCTAGGCCTGTGTCCTTGGCATGGATGGCGCCTTCTCCCTATGTCTCTCCACATTGTCTTCCCTTCACGCATGTCTCTGTGTCCAAATTTCCCCTTTTTATAAAAACACCAGTCATATTGGATTAGGCTCCACCAGAATGACCTCATTTTAACTTGATTACCTCTATAAAGATCCTATTTCCAAGTAAAGTCACTCTCTAAGTAGGGTACTGGGGGTGAGGACTTCAACATAGGAATTGTCAGGTGATGCAATTCAACCCACGACAATGACTAATGAAAACTGTTACCATTTATTAGGCAGCTAACACATGTCAAGGATATAACTATGACTTTTTAGCACCCACAGCACATCTTCGGGTTATCTACTAAGAAAGTGGAGGTTCAGAGCATTTAAGTGACTTTTGAAGATTATTATACAGTTAGCAACTGGTAGAGCCAGGATTGGATCTGAACTGTCTGATCAAACCCATGTTCTCTAAATGTCATTTAACAGTGTCCTTTTAGTTGGTTCCAACTAGCCAGTGACAGGATCGTTCCTGTGAATGTGCCCATCTCTGGAGCTCCTCTGTTCACATGCAGATCCACTCGGACTCTAGAAAATCATAGACTCTCAAAGCAGGCAGGACCCTTTGATGTCATCCTTTCCACCCCCTACTTTACGGATGAGGAAACAGAGTCCCTAGGAGACTAGTTACTTGCAGGTGGTCACATAGGAAGTGGGGATGTTCTGAATCTACTCTCTACCCAACACTGCCTCTGCTGGAAGAAATTTTGAACTTTGCTGGTGGATCTAATTTATTTGGCAAATGGTTTCACAGATTTAAGCCATTTATACAAAATCATGAGATTAATCATTATTAATCAAACACAATCTGACAGCATATGAAATAGCCAAGGGGTAGGTCTGTTATGCAAGCATCCTGCAGCCTTAATTACTGAATAGCTGGAATGACGGTCGGCCCCTCACATTTATCACAAGAAACATTCAGCTTCTTAGATAACTTATTTTCTATGCCAATGCTTTGAACAGTAAGAAATAAAGGAAACAGCAATCTGTCCTTGTCACAGGAGTTGTTATCTAGAAAAGGAGGAACACATCAAATGTCCACATCCACTCTCAGGCTGCACAAGCAGCATTGCTCCATAATAGGATCCATCTTCTCTCAATTACCAGCTCTGGGGCACAGCCACCTTCCTGAGTGTCTGGAGCAAATGTCCCCTGCCATGTGATAGACATATGGCATTCTGCTTTCTCTGTCCCAGAACAGAGACCAAGTTTCTCAGGATCATTAGGCAAATGTTAACAGAACTGAGACAGCAACACGACCACACGACCACAAGGCTTGCAGCATCGGGTGTGATTCTGTGAAAAGACCAAAGCCCTACTTGCCGATTCAGCTCTGCTTTGCAGAAACTGTACTGCCTGGGGTACATTCCTTCAGCTTCTGGAACTCAATTTCCTCATCTTCACCATGGGGGAAAGGGTTGCCTACATCACAGGTTGTGAGGATTCAGTAAGATGATGGCTGAGAAAGTGCACAGCGCAGTAGCTGGCGCAGAGTAGGGGCTTAAGTATTTTTTAATTAAAAATGTGTGGCAAATAATTTTCTTCCCTCTAAAGCTGATCTGCAGTAATCTGTACTTCCCTTATTCGTATGCAAATAAGGAAGGAAGGAGTTGTAAATATTATGGCCCTAACTTGGCTCATCTCTGTTCTAATGCTGCCACCTGCTGGACAGCCAACAACCCACACAGGTATTTCAAGGGGATGCCCTGATACGAATGGGAGACAATCTCACATGCATCTAGGCAAATCCTTCCTTCCCTAACACACTCCCCCTGGCCTCCATCCTTCAGATCTAGACCTAGTGCACCCCTGACTTGTCGGATCCTGGGGTTGACTCACAACCTAATTTCCTTGGCAGGAGGTATTTTTCAGACAGTGTGACGTCTACCCAATAGGTCACAGCTCCCAGCATTGGGAACATGAGGACAGCTATGGGCTGAGTTGCCCCGGGAGTCCGAAACGAGCATGCGGCCTGCAGACATGTTTTGTTCAAACTGCATCATATTGGCCCACACCGTGTTTAATAAAATTCAAATTACCTACCAGCACATAAATATCAGATTTCACCTAAAAATGTGGATATTTTCAGCATGTTGTAAAATCTAAAGATGTGGCAACACAAGATCGGCATTCCTTCATGACAGCAATTAGCCAGAGCAAATGCTCCCTTCAGCCTGAGCATGGCCTCCCCAGTGTGACACACTCCCTACCACCCCCTTTCGGATCTTTCCCTTGACCTGCTTCACTTAGGTTACTCTGCCCTGGCCCTGGCGCCACAAAAATTGTTGTCTCCCTAAACCAAAGCACAAAGCGTTGCATAGACTAGGATGGCTAAATAGAGCAGCATGAGTGAATAAAAGAATGATTTACGCCTTCAAGTAATAATGTTAATAATTAGTAATCACCAAGCACTTAGCTTGTGCCAGGCACAGAGGAAAGCACTTTGACCCTAACTTTTTGACCCCAAAGATATTTTCATTCCATGGTACATTTAAATCTCACATTTCTGCTCTTCTCATTTGCTTTGTTCTCTGTGTCAAGAAATATAAAATCCCTAACTCATCCAATTCTTAACAAATATTACTTGCAGAAAGAATCTGTTCAAGGTAAAACTAGCAATGGCAAAAGCTTCAAACAGTAAAATTTGTTATTGACCAAAAAAAAAAAAAAAAAGAATCCCACCTCTTAGGTGGGATTGAAAATATTGAAAATAGAAAATTCAAACTAAAAATTTTCATATAAAAGAATAATTTTTAATCCCAGCACTTTGGGAGGCCGAGGCAGGCGGGTCACCTGAGCCCAGGAGTTCGAGACCAGCCTGAGGAACATGATGCAACCCTGTCTCTACTAAAAATACAAAAATTAGCCAGGTGTGGTAGTGCACACCTGTAGTACCAGCTATTTGGGAGGCTGAGGCATGAAAATCGCTTGAGCCCAGGAGGTAGAGGCTGCAGTAAGCCAAGATCATACCACTGCATTCTAGCCTGGGCAACAGAGCAAGACCACATCTAAAAAAAATAAAATTTTCTTTACAAATTTTTACCTGTCAATTTTACCCAGGAGAATTGTACTTGCTAACAACAATGGCCAAGAAGAAAACTCACAATAGTAAAAGTAATAATTAAACAAGATAAGAAAAATTGCTAATTACTGAACCTTAGAAAAATATATATGGAAAAAATTGACCTCAGTAGAAACAACTTCAGTAGAATAAAACTTTAAATTGGGAAAAATAAGAAATCACTTAAATGTATTGTATAGAAAATTGTTCAAGAAGTCATATTGGGTCTATAAATCTTCCCTTCCCCCCCTATATCATAGAAAATCCATGTCAATAGCCTAGCATGTATCCTTCCATATATTTCTCCATATTTATATAATCTCTCATACTCACATTCATATTGAGGGAGGCTTTCCATTGATTGTTTTACAAAAATCTAATCATACTATGCACATTTCCTGACATCTTGTTTTTCTCACTGAATAATATCTTACAGAAATCTCTTTCAATCAGACTGGGTTTATGTATAGAAAAGAAAGCCTATGAAAGGGATTGCTGGGTGGAAGGAAAGATACATTTTTATTTTTAAAAGAAGTTGTCAGATTACTTTCCAAAAGGACTGAAAGAATTTACATTTCCTTGGTCAAAATCACGCAAGGACCTTTTCCCTACATCTCAGCAGCAGGCAGCATGACTGCTGCTTCCCACTAGTCTGACAGGGTAATAATCTCCATATTACTTTACTCTGCATTCTCTAACTTCTAATAAATTTGAGCAACTTTTCCTATGTTTGTTGACAACTGAATTTGCTTTTCCACAAAGTGCCTATTTATAATACTTGGCCATTTTTTACTGGGATATTTGTGTTTTGCTTGCCATTTGTAAGAGTTCATGGTATATTTTCATTACACATATTCTACCTGTCACCTGCAGTACAGTTATTCTTTTCAAATCACTTGCTTGTCTATTGACTCTGCCTATGATATCTTTGCAATACAGGGGTGTGAATTTTTATATGGTTAAATGTGATTAACCTCTTGTTAAAAGAGTCTTCCCCATCATCTCGCATTCTTAGAAAATCTAGGAAAGTAGTCCCCCAGATTATCCTGCAAGATATTATTGGCTAATATTTTATATTTAGTTTATATGTCTATATTTAACTTATTTTTTAATATGTATAACATATGGGTCCAAATTTTTCTTCCAAGTAGACAGCCAGTTGTGCTAGTATCATTTATTATAGAAACATACTTTCCCACTGAACTTAACTACCAAGATGCTTATATATTCCGGAATCTACTTCCAGAGTCTTTATTTTCTTCTGCTGATCTAGTTACTTGTTCCTAAGCCAATACAATATTTAATTTATTAGTATGCTCTGAAACCTTGTAAACTCTCACTAGTCTTTTTATCATGTTTCAGGGGGCCATCTGTGGGCATTTGTTCTTCTATATAAATTTAAAGATCATTTTATCAAATCCCCCCACACCAAAGCCACTGGGATCCCAATAAGAAGTACATAAAACATATATATATATTAATTTTGGAAGAATTGACCATTTTTAATAATGTCTTCCTATCCAAAAATATAGTGTTTCTATTTGTTTATATCTTGTTTTATGTCCTTCTATAAGACATATAACTTCTAATGAATTATCTGCTTCATGTAAGTCCTATGCCTTTCTTGTTAAATTTCTTTCTGTTCTATAATTTTGTTGTTATTAATTGAATACTTGTTAACATTTCCATTTGTAGCTTTTTAAATAATAGATAAAAATTAGTGATTTTTATATATTTATCCTGTGTCTATACACCTAGCTAAATTTGTTTACCTCTAGAAGGTTTTTAGTATAGTGTCCTGGATTTTCTATATATATAACCATATGGTCAGGAAAAAAAGATTATTTTTCTCCTGTTTTTCAGGATTTTGACCAGTTAGATTATTTATTTATTATATTTGCAAGGACCTCCAAGGAATGTTAACTACTAACAGCAAGAGCAGGCCTTCCTGTCAAGTTCTTGGTTTAACTTGGTTTTACCATTTCACCATTTAGGATATTTGTTATTAATTTTTGATAAATAATATTTGTGTTATTGAGAGTTTTTATTATGAATAATTGCTACACTTAAGCAAATATCTTTTTTAATTTATATGTTGACTTTTCTCCTTTAACTGTTTAACTTGTTGATTAACAAATTATGCTGGTCGAGGCCAGGTGCAGTGGCTCACGCCTGTAATCCCAGCATTTTAGGAGGCTGAGGCGGGCGGATCACTTGAGGCCAGGAGTTCGAAACCAACCTGGCCAACATGGTGAAACCCTGACCCTGCTAAAAATACAAAAATTAGCCAGCCGTGGTGGCACGTGCCTGTAATTCCAGCTACTCGGGAGGCTGAGGCACAAAAATGCCTTGAACCTGGAAGGCCAAGGTGGCAGTGAGCTGAGATGATGCCACTGCACTCCAGCCAAGCAATACAGAGAGACTCCGTCTCAAAAACTAAATAAACAAATAAATAAAGTGGGTCACTTTCCTAATATTAAACTATATTTGCATTCTTAAACTATTTTTGTTTTAATACTCATTAGATACATTACTAGGATCTACTTGCTAATATTTAATTTAGAAATTTTACATTTATAATAACATGTGATCATTGTTTATGATCCAGATAGTGCATAAAACATTTGAATTACCTGTTCTTTAAAAATGAGATGAAACTCACTTGTCTATCTGTCTGGTCCTATTGTTTTCTTCAGTCACAGCTTTGTAATGACTTTCCTAACATCTTGTGTGGTAATTAGTAGTCACATTTTTCACTTCAGCTTACTCCTTTTGAAGATGTTTTTTTTGCTGAGAAATCAACTATTGTATCTGTTTTCAAATGTACAGCCATAAAGATGCATGTAATACTCTTTACAATTATTTTTATCTCTATCACTTCTAATTTTATAGTTTTCTCTTTTTTCTTTAATCATAGAACCAGTGTTGAAGTCTAGTCTTTCTGCTTCCAGCCCTAGTCCTCACACCACTGCTCCATACCACAACCCTGGAGGCTAATTAAGGCTGAATCAAAATAATTTTGACTGATTTGATGTAAAAGACTTAGTCAAATTGAAGAAATCAGATTTTTACACAGTTCAAATTATTCTTATTTTTACTTTTAAAAAAGGCTGTCTTGGCATAAGTAGAAGGAGCAATAAGGCATCCATGCTTGGCAAAATCTTGGGAAATTTGAGTTCTTATTTAACAAGCAGATTCATTGTTTTCTTGATCCTAAAACTGGTTTTTGACCAGCACCGATCATTTCCATGGAGGAAACAAAATCTATCTGAATCTGAATGTTATTTAATTCTTGAAAATGGTATTCAAACTAACATGAGATGTTATTCAGTTTAATAAAATACTACCTAATTAGGAAGAAGCTTTACTACTATCTCTAAGGATATATTAACATCATTAAGAAGAACATATGCTTGAAAATTGTATGTACATTTATAATTTTGTTCCCTTCTGAATAGAAAAGACTATTTAATTAAGATTATTACTATCTTTAAAGCTTTTTCTCACGGGAAATGGTCTTCATGCTAAGCTACATATCTTCTATGGAAAAAAAATTTGTTTAAAAAACCCTGAAATTCTACAAGTACATATGATCTGATTGTATCCCAAGGAGAACTCCCTTCCTCCCTCCCTTATTATATTTCTGTTGTACAATATCAACCAGGGTTGCTTGCAGGTGCTTGCTTGCTTGCTCTGTGTTGATTTTTAACAATATTTTTTATGAGCAAAGTGGAGAGATAAACCAATTCTTCATATAATTTATACCAAGAAAAAAAAAAAACAGAAGAAGAAGACAAAAGAATACGGATCCTAACAGTAGGGTGCAGAAAAGTCTACCTGCTGCAATCCAGACAAGGATACAGATGACTGCTCATCCATCCATTTTGCTTTGTCCTCAGTCTGAACATCTTCTCTTCCCCTATGGTTAGTGTATTTCCGTTTGTCCCATGCTCTTCTATTTCCCTTCTATTTCAGAGTTCCACTTTCTTACTTCCCTTGTCCTGTGTATAATCTGGCCTCTGCTGATACTGTTCTCCCAAAGACCACCTTCCCTGTTATAGGCGGAACTGTGTCACAGTTGGAAATTATATCTGCACAGTTAAAAATTATATCTGTCTTAACTAACTACATAATTATTATATAATTACTATAGAACCAGCGTTGAACGCTAGTCTTTCTGCTTCCAGCCCTAGTCCTCATGCCACTGCTCCTATATCGCACCCCTGGAGGCTAATTAAACCTGAATCTATAAATGGAAATCATTTTGACTGATTTGATTTAAAAGACTTAGTCCTGGAACTTAAAATTAAATTAAATTAATTTTTTTAAAAAGACAAAATGACAGAGGGACTCATATGATATCAATCTTCAATCTCCTCTAAGTACATTTAAAAGCACTCCAGAAGCATCAGTATACACATGTCGCAACATTCTTCATCCATTGTTGAGTCCAATTATTGTTGAATATTTTGTTTTTGCCAAATAGCTACCTTTGAGGAATTTACAACCTAGTAGCCACAAACTGCAAATTTCCCTAGTTATAAATCATTCTGGCTATTGGATTTTTAATTATATCATACCGAGCATGTACAAAAGAAAGTTTTATATATATATATAAATTATGAAACATAACAATGAAATAAATATCCTATGAATCTACCACCTAGCCTAAGAACTAGAATATTCCCAATGTCCATGAATTAACCTGCAAGCCCCTTTATTATCCCCTCCTCTGCCTCTTTCCATATCCCCACCAGAACTAATCACTCTCCTGAAATTTTGTGTTTATCTTTCCTTTGCTTTTCTTATAGTGCTATTCCATATATATGCATTCCTAAACACTAAATTAAGCTTTGCTTTTTTCAAACTTTTTTTTAATGGCATTGTGCTGTATGGAGCCTTTTGTGATCTGCTTTTCTTCATTCAGTATTAACTTTTAAGATTTGTTCATGCTATAGCTGTGTAGCTGTGATTTGTTTATCTTCACTACTGTATAAATATTTCATTTTATTTATCTAGTCTCATGATGATGGACATTTGGGATGTTGCCATTATTTTTCCATTACAAATAGCACTGCTAGGAACATTTTTGCACATGTGTAGTGTTTATAAACAAAAGTTTCTCTAGTATATACCTAGAAAGAGAAATGCTGGGTCCTGGAGCATGTTCATTTCCAAAATGGCTGTATCAATTTATAGTTCCCTCAGCAAGGTAGAGTTTTCCATTGATCTATATTCACTCCAATAGTTAATATCAGCAGATTTATCTTTTAAATTTTGTGGATTTAGTGAATGTGTAATGTTATATCATTGTTATTTTAATTTACATTTCCTTGATTATCAATAGGATTTAGCACATTATCATAAAAA
Source organism: Nomascus leucogenys (assembly GCF_006542625.1). Classification (NCBI taxonomy): domain Eukaryota; kingdom Metazoa; phylum Chordata; class Mammalia; order Primates; family Hylobatidae; genus Nomascus; species Nomascus leucogenys. The sequence continues at coordinate 72,747,905 of NC_044395.1, forward strand.
ATAAAAAGACTTAGTCAATTGAAGAAATCAGATTTTTACAAAAATCTGTGTATAATCTGACCACAGATCTGGGTATAATCTGACCCTAGGTACAATTTGACCACAGATTATAATCTGTGTATAATCTGATCTACAAAGATGCCAGCAAACTACCAGAAGCCTGGTCTGCAAAGATGCCAGCAAACCACCAGAAGCGAGGTGAGGGGCATGGAACAGATCCTTCCCACCCATTCTTGAAATTATCACCTAATGCTGCAAAACTATAGTTCATTGATCCTCTTCTGCTGTTTCTTCCTATCTTCTCTGACTTCTTTTCCTCCACCCCCCAAAAATGTCAGTGCCCTCAATTTTCTATCTAAAATCATTTTATATCTAAAATTATAATAATAATATAAATATTACATAATTAGTTAAGACAAGGTCATACTGGAGCAGGGCGGGCTCCTAATCCAATATGACCAGTATCTTTATAAAGAGGGGAAATTTGAACAGAGACATCCACACAGCGAAAATGCCATGTGAACATGAAGACAGAGATTGAGATGATGCATCTATAAGCCAAAGATGCTGGCAAACCACCAGAAGTGAGGTGAGGGGCATGGAACAGATCCTTCCCTCACAGCCCTCACAAGGAACCAACCTTGGGACACCTTGATCTAAGACTTCCCACCTTCAGAACTGGAAGACAATAAATATTTGTTGTTTAAGCTGTCTCGTTTGTGGTACTTTGTTACAGCAGCCCTAGCAAACTAATATATTCCCATTCCAAATTTAACAGTATTTTCTCTATATTCATCCACATTAACTTCTCACCTCAATTGATAACAGTGGCTACCAAGTCTTTGAAATTCTTGCCTAATGCTGCAAAACTATAGTTCATTGCTCCTCTTCCACTATTTCTATCTTCTCTGACTTCTTTTCCTCCCGCCCCCAAAATGTCAGTGCCCTCAATTTTCTATCATTGTACTACTAATTATTTTCATTGTACTATTATCTACTAACAATCATTGTCATTATTAGTGGTAATAATTTTTTAAAATGGTAGCTTTTATCAAGCAGTCACATGCTGGGCATCCGTCTAAATATTTTGCATATGTCATCTGATTTAATCCTCATAATCTCCTCCAAAGAAAAGGCTATATTCTATCCCATCTTATAGACGAGAAAACCGAGGCTTAAAGAGGTTAAGTAACTTGTCCAAGGTCACTCAAAGACTATGTGGCAGAGCTAGGATTCAAACTCAGGTCTGCCCTCTAAGCACAAAGCCACTTTCACATTGTCTCTCATTTTTTTCTGCACAGATAAGAGATCTCCCAACCTCCTCTGAAATATTACCAAATTCTACTGGTTTATCTTTTTCTCAGTGGAACTGATCTCATATCCTATATCTCAAAGCCATTTCCCTTCTGTACTCCAAGCCTGAATTTCTACCTGAACATTCTATAGATATCTCAAACTCTTCTTGACCAAAATGGAACACATCCCATTTCCTTTCAAACATGCTTTGCCTCTGTACCTGCTATGGGTTCCACAATCTTCCCAGCCATCAGTGTTTGGAAATGTCATGGCATTTTAAAAATTCATCTCTGTCAATTGCCCCTTTTTACAATCAGTTGCCAAGTCATGTTGATAAATGATGAAACACTTATTTAGGTTGCCCTCTCCTCTCCATTCCACCTGCCTGAACTATCCTAAGAGTCACCTAATGTCTCTCCACATTTCATCCTTTCTTCCTCCCATCCATCCTATGACCTATCACTGAATTATCCTAAAACACTCATCTCATCAGGTTATGCTCATTGCCTAAGAAATCAGATCCAAACTCCTTGCACAGATGATGAGGATCCAGTTGGATGTAGCCTTTGTCTATCTTTCCAGTCTCCATGCACCAAACAAAACTTCTGGCAGTTTCACACACACCCAGGCTTTCCTGCCATGGTTCCATCTGGGATGCCCTCTGCAACTTGCATTCTTTTAGTTCAAATGCTCCCTGCTATAAAATTTTACGGTTGGATATGTCCCCCTCTTCTGAACTCACTTTACATTTTACTTCTACTTGAATCATTATCACTTTCCCCTCTCTAATTCAACTATGAGTCTTTTTTTGTTAGTCTGTTTTCTTTTTATTTTATTTTATTATACTTTAAGTTCTAGGGTACATGTGCACAACATGCAGGTTTGTTACATATGTATACATGTGCCATGTTGGTGTGCTGCACCCATTAACTCATCATTTACAGTAGGTATATCTCCTAGTGCTATCCCTCCCCCTGCCCCCCACCCCACGACAGGCCCTGGTGTGTGATGTTCCCCACCCGGTGTCCAAGTGTTCTCATTGTTCAGTTCCCGCCTATGAGTGAGAACATGTGGTGTTTGGTTTTCTGTCCTTGCAATAGTTTGCTGAGAATGATGGTTTCCTGCTTCATCCATGTCCCTACAAAGAACATGAACTCATCCTTTTTCGTGGCTGCACAGTATTCCATGGTGTATATGTGCCACATTTTCTTAATCCAATCTATCATTGATGGACATTTGGGTTGGTTCCAAGTCTTTGCTATTGTGAATAGGGCCACAATAAACATACGTGTGCATGTGTCTTTATAGTAGCATGATTTATAATCCTTTGGGTACATACCCAATAATGGGATTGCTGGGTCAAATGGTATTTCTAGTTCTAGATCCTTGAGGAATCACCACACTGTCTTCCACAATGGTTGAACTAGTTTACAGTCCCACCAACAGTGTAAAAGTGTTCTTATTTCTCCACATCCTCTATAGCACCTGTTGTTTCTTGACTTTTTAATGATCGCCATTATAACTGGTGTGAGATGGTATCTCATTGTGGTTTTGATTTGCATTTCCCTGATGGCCAGTGAAGCTGAGCATTTTTTCATGTGTCTGTTGGCTGCATAAATGTCTTCTTTTGAGAAGTGTCTGTTCATATCCTTTGCCCACTTTTTGATGGGGTTGTTTGATTTTTTTCTGGTAAATTTGTTTAAGTTCTTTGTAGATTCTGGATGTTAGCCCTTTGTCAGATGGGTAGATTGCAAAAATTTTCTCCCATTCTGTAGGTTGCCTGTTCACTCTGATGGTAGTTTCTTTTGCCGTGCAGAAGCTCTTTAGTTTAATTAAATCCCATTAGTCTATTTTGGCTTTTGTTTTTATTGCTTTTGGTGTTTTAGTCATGAAGTCCTTGCCCATGCCTATGTCCTGAATGCTACTGCCTAGGTTTTCTTCTAGGGTTTTTATGGTTTTAGGTCTAACATTTAAGTCTTTAATCCATCTTGAATTAATTTTTTTATAAGGTGTAAAGAAGGGATCCAGTTTCAGCTTTCTACATATGGCTAGGCAGTTTTCCCAGCACCATTTATTAAATAGGGAATCCTTTCCCCATTGCTTTTGTCAGGTTTGTCAAAGATCAGATGGTTGTAGATGTGTGGTATTATTTCTGAGGGCTCTGTTCTGTTCCATTGGTCTATATCTCAGTTTTGGTACCAGTACCATGCTGTTTTGGTTACTGTAGCCTTGTAGTATAGTTTGAAGTCAGGTAGTGTGATGCCTCCAGCTTTGTTCTTTTAGCTTAGGATTGTCTTGTCAATGCGGGCTCTTTTTGGTTCCATATGAACTTTAAAGTAGTTTTTTCCAATTCTGTGAAGAAAGTCATTGGTAGCTTGATGGGGATGGCACTGAATCTATAAATTACCTCTGGCAGTATGGCCATTTTGACAATATTGATTCTTCCTATCCATGAGCATGGAATTTTATTCCATTCAATTATTTGTCTATGAGTCTTATAATCCCCACCAGATTGTGAGTTTGTGGAAGGTGGGGGCCAAGATTCATCTCAGAATTTGCTACAGCACTTGCCACAGCACTTAACACCTAGTATATGGTAGGTATTTATTGGCTTAATTTGTTAAGTCTCTAAGTAAATGAATGTATTCGCCAAACTGACTATTGGACTACTTGAAATTCACAGAGCTCAGAGCAGCTAAACCTTGAAAGTAGATTAAAATCACCAGGAGACCTGGCTCACCTGGGTCTCATTCTGATCCAGTCAAAAGTTGTCATTATGTACAGCAACCTTGCGTTTTGTCCCTGGGGAGCACTCCAGGCTAACCCATCCCACTGGCACCAAAGCCCTTTCCCATCATCCCCACCACACCCTGGAAGCTTAGAACATGTCATTATCCTCCCTCATATGTCAGTCCACAAGATGCCAGGTAGATCCCTAACCCTCTTTGCAGTGATAACAAGATAACATAGTGACAAAGTACTTTGAACTTCACAGGTTCCATTCACCCTGCAGTTATGGCTATTCCCGTGCCCAGAAGCCACCACCAGGGGGCTCCAGCACGTCTCTGAAACCTGGCTGTTCAGTGAAGTCTATGCGAAAGACTGGAGGAAAACTCCAAAGTTTTGATTTCCAATCCCAAGACACAGAAATGCTGGACAATCCCAGCTGACCCCCTCACCTGAGAGCACAGCCAGGGAAGGTCCCAGGGCCCAATGAGGAACAAGTGCTTGTCTTGTCCCTGCAGATTTGAGAATCCTTGGGTGAGAATTATGTGGATTTCAAGGTTTCTAGGAAGGACAGGGAAGGAGGCATGGAAAATCAGAGCTGGTAGTTCACATTTTTAGTCAGATCTGGTTACTTTCTCCCAAGGCAAGCAACCCAAGAAAGTACCAGAAATCTTACACTAGCTCCACTATATTATGGTTTAGTAGTATTAGTGTCAACATTAACATTGTTGAAAAATACAATTGCAATTTGTTGAGCACATGCTATACAACAGGCATTGTACTTTTTTCTCTGTACATGGTATCATTTGACCCTCACGTTGCCCCCGTGAAGGATTATGATTATTAGGAAACTAAGGTTCAGAAGAATAAGTGATATCCCAAGGTCACATGGCTTCTAAAGGCCACACAGTCCAAGGCAGAGTGGAGCACATGAGCAAAGACACAGAAACAGGGAAAGCAAAGTATTCACAGTGCCCTAAAAGCAGTTGGGTATTATTGGAGAATAAAACAAGAAGGACATAGAGAGAGAGAGACTGCCTATCACAACACAGAATATACTGTTAGGCTAATGACTTTATCATGCAAATGACTGAAAGCCTTTGAAGAGTTTTAAACAGGAGAGTGACATGCCAGACTTATGTTTTAGGAACTGTGGCAGAGAATGGGTTGGAGAAAATAAGACTGAAGGCAGAAAGACCAGATGGAAACTGTTGAAGTCATAAAGAAAGGATGACAGCTTTGTGCCTTCTCCATCTCTTCTTTATGGAGGGACAGTGCTGGAATAGAAAAGTGTTTAGGAGGTAAAATCAGCAGGTCTTGGTGAAGTACTACATAAGGTGTCAGCCTATGGCATCTCCAGCCTATCCTCCCATGCCTTGGACTGACGTATACAATCATCTTGTAAATGACCCACGTCAAATTGTGCAGAGAATACATGAATGAACAAAGCAAAGTTTCTGATGACCTTCTAGTTGGAGCAGACAATACCAAATAAACAAGAAAAATATCCAACAGAGATAAGTGTTATGCAGACAATTAAAATATGGTGATGTTTTAATTGGGCTCCTTTAGAATGAGTGGTCAGGGAAACCTCTCTGAGGAGATGTCATTTAGACTTTCTATGGCCATGTGAAAATCAGGGAAAGAAGTGGCTTACAGGGTTGAAAAAATCCAAAGCAGGCCAGTGAAGCTGGAATAGAATGGGCAAAGGAGAAAAGGGAATAAGGTAAGATTAGGGAGATCAGCCAGGGGCCAGATCACACAGGACTTTGGAAGTAAGGTTTGGGAACCTAGATTTTATTTGAGTATCATGGGAAGCTGGTGGAAGGTTTTAATCAAGGGAATGACCTTATCTAATGTAAGTTGCTAAGTGATCTCCCTGGCTTCTATACGAAAAATGAAGGCAGGGGAATAGTGAAAGCAGGGATAGTTGTTCCATTGAGAAATGATGGTGGTCTGGAGCAAAGTAAATGGATTACAGACCTGTTCTGATAGAGTAAAGTGGAAGGTAGGAGAGAGACTAATCAAGGGTGACTCTCTATTTTGGCTTGGGCAACAAGGATGGAGAAGCCATGGAGGAGCAATTTGACATGGAGAAATCAAGAGCTTTGTTTTGGATGTGTGGAGTTTGAGATGTCTACTAGAGACCCAAGGGAATACGCCAAGTAGGCAGTTGGAAATACAAGTCTGGAATTCAGGATGGAAACTGCGTATAGAAATGCACATTTCAGAATGATCAGCCTATAGTTGGTATTTAAAGTCAGAACACCAGCTGAGATTTCTTACTGAGTAAGAAAGAGCAGAGATGAGGCTGAGAAGTGAGCTCTGAGACTTTCAAATATTTGGAAGTCAGAAAAAAAAGAGGAGCTGGGGAAGAAGATAAGATGGAACAGCCAATGGGTGAAAAGAAGTCAAAGACTTCTGCCATGTCCCCATAACCAAATGAAGAAAGTGGTCAAGAAAGGGAAAGGAACCAATTGTGTCAAATACCACTAAAAGTTCAAGTTGTAAGAGGACTGAGAACCAACCATCAGATTTTACAAGATGGATATCAATGCATATGGAAAGAGATCTCAGGGGATTGGCAAGGACAAAGTTCAATAAGAACAAATTAAAGGGAGAAAGGAAGTAAGGAAATGGCCTCAATGTCCTTAGGAGGAAAAACCACAGGCCAGGGATGAGCACTCAGGGGTGGTATAGGGCTTGAGGAAGGTGGTGAAGGCTAAGGCAAGTAATGAGCTCTTGAAGGAGCAGCTAATCGCAGTGGCACAGTGTGTGTAATCTACACTTCTTCTAGCAGCACCAGCAGCCCAGAAGTAGGAGCTGAGAAGACAGAGATCTCATACATCCAGAGTTAGTTTTCTGATGGATGAGTCCAGCCAAATGAGAGAAAGTGAGGGAACCCAGAGTTCTGACAAGGAAGTGGCTCAGATAATTAACCATGTGAGTGCATAAAGAAAAATGTGCAGGACAGTATTTGTGGGCTGGGACAAAAAGAGGAGCCAAGGACTTGAGGACTCTTTGTGGAAGAACAGGCAGGGGAGGAATGAGTAATAACAGAGCTGAATAAGAAGCTGGTCGGAAGGAGAGATTGAGGTAACAAGACCATGAGAAGGTCGTTAGCTAACTGGGAAATCAGTCCTGGAGCCACACTGGCAGTGGCTCCATCTTCGCCAAGAACAGGTTGGTACCAAGACTTGTCCCCAGAGCAGTCCTATTCCATTCATTGCACTTCCAGAGACTGACAATGCCAGGTGAGCTAACCATGCCTTTCACAACAGGTGGGTCCTGGGCTGGCTCTGCAGCAGTGTGTGTGCTCGTTATAGGTAAGACCTGCCTGCAGGGCTGGAGGGGATTTGCTCCTGGCCTTCAGAACATCACGTTGTACATTCTTCCAAAGCAATGTCCCCTTGTGTTTTCAGTGTTCCCAGAGACGCAAGCTTGGGTCCATGAACAATCTAAGAAAATCCTGGACTCAGAAATGCTTCTTCTTTTACACAGATGAGGTAGTGTTTTTGACCCAAGTATCTCCATTATGATGAACACCTTCCCTCAGACCTTAGTGCAAATAGATAAGCCCACTCCTCCACACATGCCCTGGCATTCTTGGCCCCTAAATGGAAGATAGCTTTATGTCAAGGCAAAACCCTACTACACTGATATTTTTTTCTACTGTGTTGTGAGATACTGGGGAGAAATTGGGGATAAGAATAGTGTACCACTTCCACAGCACATAATAAGCACTCAGTAAATATTTTGTATTGGAATGAATGAATGGACACAATTTAGAAAAGAGGGAAACAAAAGAGAAGAGAAAAGAAAGAGGTACCAAAACTTTTGGAAAAAAAATTAAAACATACTCTTTTTTTTTTTTTTTTTGAGACAGAGTCTCACTCTGTTGCCAGGCTGGAGTGCAGTGATGCAATCTCGGCTCACTGCAACCCCTGCCTCCCGGGTTCAAACGATTCTCCTGCCTCAGCCTCCCAAGTAGTTGGGACTACAGGTGCGTGCCACAATACCCAGCTATTTTTTTTTGTATTTTTAGCAGAGACAGGGTTTTACCATATTGGCCAGGATGGTCTCGATCTTCTGACCTCATGAACCACCTGCCTCGGGCTCCCAAAGTGCTGGGATAACAGGTGTGGGCCACCGTGCCCGGCCAAAACATAGTCATTTTTACATTTGCCAAAAATCCCTCTTTGTAAACTATCAAGGAACAATTTTTTACTATTCACTTAACTATTTCCTATAAATAAACACAGTCACACTGAGGATTATTACTTTTTTAAAAAACTTTTTTTTTTTTCTGAGACAGAGTCTTGCTCTGTTGCCCAGGCTAGAGTGCACTGGTACAATCTCAGCTCACTGCAACCACCACCTCCCAGGTTCAAGTGATTCTTGTGACAGCCTCCCAAGAAGCTGGGATTACAGGCATGCGCCACCCACCTGACTAATTTTTGTATTTTTAGTAGAAACAGGGTTTTGCCATGTTGTCCAGGCTGGTCTGAAACTCCTGGCCTCAAGCAATCTGCCAACCTGGACCTCCCAAAGTGCTGGGATTACAGGAGTGAGTCACCGTGCCTGGCCTTAAAAACTTTTTTTCTAGAAAAGTAGTCAACTAACATTAGTATTTTCTACTTTTACTCAAAACGGAGGTCAGCTGCCATTGCTTTATCTATATTAGCTGACAATTCAGTGTTAACACCTCGAGAGATATAGAAAAAATATAAATGTTCATCAATGGATACACAAGTAAAATGTAGTATATAAATATAAAGGAATACAATTCATCCTGAAAAAAGAAGGCAAGCCTGTTATGTGCTGCAACATGGATGGATCTAGAGAACATTATGCTACATGTAAATAAGCCAAGTGCAGAAAGACAATCACTTACATGTGGAATCTAAAATAGTCAAACTCATAGAAGCAGGGAGTAGAATGGTGGCTGTCAGGGGCATGGTGGAAAGGGGAAAACGAGGAGGTGATGGCCAAAGGGTTCAAAGTTTCGGCTATGCAAGATAGGTAAGTTCTGGATTTCCACCACATAGCATAGTGCATATAGTCAATAATACTGTATTATATACGTACAATTTTCTTTTTTCTTTTTTAAAACTTTTAGAGTTGGGGGTAGAAGCACAGTTTTGTTTCATGATATTGTTTTGTTGTGAAGTTTGAGCTTTTGGTGTACCCATCACCCACATAGTGTACATTGTACCTAAAAGGTAATTTTTATCCCTCACCCCCTACATTCCACTCTATGGCCATGTATACACATTGTTTAGTTTCCACTTATAAGTGAGAATGCATGGGATTTTACTTTCTGTTTCCATTCATGTTGCTGCAAAAGACGCGATTTTATTCTTTTCATGGCTGAGTAGTATTCCATGGTGTGTGTATATATGCTATATACATAGTATTCCATATTCCACATTTTATTTATCCAATCCTCTGTTGATGGACACTTTATGTTAATTCTATGACTTTCCTGTTGTGAATAGTGCTGCAATAAACATACGATTGCAGGTGTCCTTTTATACAATGATTTCTTTTCCTTTGGGTAGATACTCTGTAGTGGAATTGCTAGAGCTAATGGTAGTTCTATTTTTAGCTCTTTGTGAAATCTCCATACTGTTTTCCACAGAGGGTGTACTAACTGACATTCTTACCAATGGTGAATAAGTGTTATATTTTCTCTGCATCCTTGCCAACATCTGTTGTTTTCTTGACTTTTTAATAATAGCCATTCTAATTGATGTAAGATGGTATCTCATTGTGGTTTCATTAAAATGACCTTAAAGCAATCTACAGATTCAGTGTGATTCCTATCAAATTACCAATGTCATTTTTTGCAGAATTAGAAAAGACAGTTCTAAAATTCATATGGAGCCAAAAAAGAGCCCAAATAGCCAGAGCAATTCTAAGCAAAAAGAACAAAGCAGAGGCACCACATTACCTGACTTCAAATTATGTTACAAGACTACAGTAACCAAAATAACATGGTACTGGCATAAAAATAGACACATAAATCTATGGAACAGAATAAAGAACTCAGAAATGAAGACACATACCTACAATCAACTGATCTTTGACAAAGTCAACAAAAATATCCAAAGGGGAAAGCACACCCTATTCAATAAATGGTGCTGAGAAAATTGAATAGCCACGTGCAGAATAATGAAACTGGACCCATATCTTTCACCATATACAAAAATTAACTCAAGATGGATTAATGACTTAAACGTAAGACCTGAAATTATAAAAATCCTAGAAGAAAATGTAGAAAAAACGCTTCTGGACACTGGCCTAGGCAAATAATTTATTTCTAAGACCTCAAAAGCAAATGCAACAAAAACAAAAATAAGTAAATGGGACTTAATTAAACTAAAAAGCTTCTTCACAGCAAAAGAAATAATCAACAGAGTAAAGAGACAACCTACAGAATGGGAGAAGAAATAATTATTTCTTCAGCCATAACTACCTCCTTTCTTTTCAGAAAGAGAAGAAAACAAAAATAGGCAAATGGCAAAAAAAAAAATAGCCAAAAAAAAAAACAAAATTAGGTAAATGGGACTTAATGCACAGCAAAAGAAATAATCAACAGAGTAAAGAGACAACCTACAGAATGGGAGAAAATATTTGCAAACTATGCATCTGACAAAGGACTAATATCCAAGCTCTATAAGGAACCAAACCAACTCAACAGGAAGAAAACAACCCCAGCAAAAAATGAGCAAAGGACATGAACAGACAGTTTTCAAAAGAAGACAATCAAGTGGACAGAAAAACATGAAAAAATGCTCAACATCACTAATTATCAGAGAAATGCAAATATATACATATAATTTTCTAAGAAGGTAGATCTTATGTTGTACTCTTACTACACAAAAAAATAATAATTACAAAAGGGGCTGGATAAAACTTTAGGAGGTAGATGAATATGTCTATGGCCTTGAAAGGTAATAGTTTCACAAGTGAATACTTATCTGCAAACTCATTGAGTTACATACCTTAAGTATATACAGCTTTTTATATGACAATCATACCTCTACAAAGAGATTTGAAAAAAATAATAAATTGATGTTTCTCCATTTCCTCAGCATATTTTCTAAATTTTATAACAAAAATACATGCTAAAATTCAAAGTTATGTATGTATGTGTAGGTTTGTGTGTTTACACTGTGCTGTTTTATTTTCTTAATACAAAATAATACAACTATAAAAACTAAAAAACTCTGCTTTAAAATGTAGATTAGCTCATATTCCTCAGTAATTTCTATGACTAAACCCTTTCTTTTGTCTTGGTTTTTATTTTCACTGAAGGCTCTTTAAAAATATTAGTATCATGTCCACTTTTTGAGAAAAAGGATGAATTCAATTTTGTCTGAATATATTTTATCTCATTTGTTTTCTGCGATTTGATAAAAACATATTTTTCCTCTAGCTATTATCACAAGAATGGTAGTCATTATACCTGAGTCTTCATTTTTGCCTTCTATAAGGCTCACAGTCTCCAAAACATTTTTAGGAGTCACGTGTGTTTCATCACCACCATTCAGCATGTTACAAAATATACCCTAAGCCCCTTTCAGCCATGACCTACTTCTTCCAGGCAAACTCAAACCTAGAGGCTGTTCATCCAAATCTTCTCTTTCTGAAAAGCAAGGAGGTGGCTATGGCTGAAGAAATAAAGAAATCTTCTGCCTGACTGGCTTCCTCTTGGGTGCCCATATGGCTTCTGGTTCTCTGGGAGGATCTGAAGTTGCTCTGAGGAAGATGGCTGTACCATCAAACTGTTTCTCCACTTAAGATCTCTGCCCAACTTCTGCGGAATCACTGAAATAGTGAATTCCTTCTCCACTTCTACCCCTGATATATTTGGGAGTTGCTAAAGACAAATAACTACAGTGACTACTGTAACTATTGGGAACAAGCCCCGATTTTAGAGGGAAAAAAAGAGGGGCTTTTGAGTTAGAAAAATCTCTTGACTGTGATCAAAACTGCTGCCCATTTTTTTCAGGGCTTATCATGCCTATTTGAGAAGCCCTCTTATCTGTCAGACTCTCCACCCAAAATTCATCTTCCGAGTTACATGTTTTCAATTCAAGCACAGATGGACTGGATGACAAAGGAGGCTCTATGTTATGAGGACAGCTGTTTATTTCAGGGAGGGAAACTCCTAACACAAGGCCTACAATGATTTCCTTGTGTGCCTTTTTTTGCTTTTGGAATTTGCTAGGATCCCATCATCAAAACAGTATGAAGCAGTTTTAAGATCTTCATTGCAATTATCTCTGGAAATACTGGTTACCTGGTGTTCGCTGTCTTTACTGCAGCAGACAAGCATATATAAATACATACACAGCTCTTTTGGCCTCATCTTGGTTTTACTTTTCTTGAGAGAAATGGGATTTCTGCAAAATCTTTTATAAGTTAAGTCTGACAATGAGTCTTAACTTTTTAAATGTGCTTTTCTCTTCTTCTTTTCTTTCTTGTCAATAATGGACAAGAATGAACATGAAAGAGAAAAGCTTGATCCCAATGAATATCTTTTTTGGTCGCTTTGATTTTGCCTAGATCCATTTTGTCATGTTTCGGATGTTTTTAGAAGTTTTATTATTTTTATAAAATGAGGCATTGGGATGTTTGAGATTTTTTCAAAACATCCATGTTTTCTGAATATAGTGTCGTGTCTTAATTTTTCTTATACAGCTGAAGCATATTTTGATGATTCATGTGATCTTCTAGCTTTATCTTTTATGTGATGGTAACTTGTTCTTAATTTTTCTTTACAGACATCAGAGTTTTCAAACTGGTGCTTATCTGCTTGCAACTGATGATACTTAAAATAAGACAGACTACAGCAAGCTCAATTCTTCCATATAATAAATATTTAAGTGGTCACTATATGCATACAGTCCTACACTAGATGTCATCTATTGTAATATCTTAAGGAATTTAGTTGGGGAAGGAAAGATACAGGTCCTTGGAAGAAAAAATCAAGGCAATATATCAGCAATCACATAACAGGTGGTCAGATCAAAGATGGCTATAACTAAATCTATATTATTTTAGTAACATTACGCATAGTGCAACAATTTGACTGTAATACAAGTAGTATTGGATATGTCTAGTGAAACCGTAAGATGATTCAGCTGTAACTAGGAGTGACAAGATGTACTTTAGTTAGAAATGGTAACTTTCTTAAACATATGCTCCCCAAACAAAGTACAGAATGTGATTTGATTTTTTTTTCTTTTACAGAGGGTGTCTCACTATATTGCTGGCTGGGCTCAAGCAATCCACCCACCTCAGCTTCCCGAGTAGCTGAGAAGTACAGGCGTGTACCACGGTCAAATCATAAACAGCTTATGATTTGACTTTTAAGCAGAATTTTTTTTTAAGTTTCTGTTGCCAAGTTGCCAACTTAGTGAATTTTAAAGAAGAGAATGCTTGTTTGATGAGAATATCATCTCATCAAAAAGGTATATAATGTTTTGAGTAGGAAAGCAGAGAATCAATTATGAAACTTCATCTAGGGACCATGTGTCTAGGAGAAAAACCATTTTAAAACTACAGACACAAGTCACGAAAAATTAAAGAAGCCAATTTACAATAACAGCTGTATCTATCTAATAACGTATCATAAAACCAACAAAGCCATGTTCTGCTGATAAGGTACAAGTAAATATCTACATAAACTTTTCCCTAAGAACTGCATATTATCCATAATAGCAATTTACATTTGCATAGTGTGTTTCTGCTTTCAAAATGTTTTCACATTCCATACCAATAAATGAAAAAGAATGTTGTGCAGTGTGCCAGATGCAGCTGCAGTGCAAATCGAGGGAGAAAATGTCTGGACCGTTAGGCAGTGGTTGCAGTTCAGGATAGCTCTGTCTTTGGCACATTGTGCTATGTGAAGATAAACCCCAGACTATGAAGCTGGGTTCCAATCAAAACAAAATCAAACAAGGCTGACAAGACCAATTAAAAGACAAGGCAAGAGAAGCATATCCTGATATGATTTGAATCACACTTCTAACCACTGACATACACAGTACCAGGGAAGGAATAAAAATAGAACATAAGTCTGGTTCCAGCAGTTAATTTAAATTGCTTATTAATTTCACCTTTAAATCGGCCACTCCAACTCATCAGGGTTGGCAACAAATCAAGTGTGATTTACAAAAAGAATCTAGTAGGAAAGAGAGAAAAGCTATGCACCAACATACTAGGCCAGGTGGAATCACTCTATACAAAGGTAAACAGAACTGATCCCAGAAAACAACAACAAAAACCTGTGAAGTGAAGTGGGCTAAGGCGACCTTCCTTTAGGAGTCACTCCTTTCTTAGGCTCTTTCTCACTGTCTATCCTATTTTCTCTGGTCCACCCCACCCCAACCCCAATCATTCACACTCCCCACTTCCAGGCCTTAGAAACAGGAAAAGATCTTCAGTGTTAATCAGTTGAGGTCAGATATTCCTAACCAGAACTTAACACATTGAATCAGGTGTCCAGAAATGAACTTAGAAGTCTTTTTCCCCCTAAGGTTTCGCCCTCTGCATCAATTCTCTTATAATAATTCCTACACATGGAGCCCAGACTCTGAGTAAACACGTTCCCTGACTGTAAATCAAGGCCTCCTGGGGCAGCTCATTTCCATTTCTGGATTGTTCTAATCATTAAAATCTTCTCAGTCGTGCTAGCCAGAATTAGCCCCCTACAGTTTCTCCTCACTTGACAAATATAAAATAAGTCCTTCTCCTCCTGGCAGCCTTTCACTTTGTTTGAAGGCAGCTGTCCTCCCCACCAAGTGCTATGTCCCTGAAGTTTAAATATGCCCAAATGCCCCTCATAGGACAGGATTTATAGGCTCCTAACCATGTTGGTCATCCTCTCTTGCTCATGTTGCAGTTCAACAAAGTCCCTGTTCAAAAATGTCACCCAGAATAGAACACAATATTGCAAGAATGGCCTATATATGGAATGAAAGCCTTTGTCCACTGTTGAAAGAACTGAGCCTTCAAGAACCAAGGATCACAAAAACAAGAGAAGAGTTTGTGTTGTTGTTGTTGTTGTTGTGTTATCAGAGGGATTTTTCATATGGGAGTAGGAAGGAGGGCTTCACCATGCTTTTCATTCTGTGATTCTGGAATTAAATTTTTAAAAAATAAAAATGAGAGTTGGCTTTCAAGGTTCTCTGCTGGGGATTTTTGAAGAAACAAATGAAAAAGATACAGCCTTGAAAGAGTCCACATACGATTGCCCGCCCATTGTCCTCACCCCGTATGCATTACAATCACACGGGGCTTTTGGATGAGGCAGTCTTATTTGAGTCTTCTTTTAGAGTAACTGGTCGGGCATAAAGTACCCACAGAAGATGAGCTTGACCTGGCGCCAGAATAGTTGTTTATTCCCCGGAAAGGCAAAAGTGTTTCCTACCCTGACATTGCCCCCCACCCTCCAACCACATCAGCCTGGCTCTTGTACAATAGGTACCCTCTTCCCAGTCCTTCCTGCTCCTCAGAACGATAGACTTCTCTCTCTGCCCAGATACCCAGCCACTGCACATCTAGTAACCAGTCTCTTGGACCCTGAGGGCTTGGAAAGAAAATGTGGGCTTCTCCAGTCTCCCTGCGGACTGGGAGCGCCAGAACACAGAGCAGCTTGCCTCCTTTCCCAGAGAATCCCGAGCATCTTGCCTTCATTCTCTTTGCCTTAACACCTGTTTGGTGCTGAAGGGCTGGGAGGTTTGCAGCCACGATCCTGTGATTAAGGATACCGGAGCTGAAGCTGTGCAACTTCACCAGACTGCCCTTTACAGACTTGCAGAACGGAAGTCTTGGTGAGCATTCCTTTTATGGGTGACAGAATGAAGGAAGCCCCAGAAAGTTAACTGACTCATTCGAGATGACAGAGGACCGCAGTGATAGAGGAAGGACTATCTCGGTTCCCAGCTCAGCACCCCTTTCGCTGGAGAGCCTTAATAATTAATATCATCTAAATGCTTTCTGTGTATTTTAAGAAGTGGCTTTAGCTCTATCTATTCCACTTACTATTTTAACAAAGACGGTCCCTAAAAATGAAATGCCCACCCCACTTAGGTACAGCAGATCTTCCCTTCGATGCCTTACTGCATATGGAAAAGCTGGCCTCACCACATCCTCTTCCTGCAGAGGGCGAGGACTCGCAGGACAGAACTTGATTTCCTTCCATTTTCTGCTCCTCGGGAGGGTCTGGGCTCGCTAGGTGTAGAACAAAGAGAAAGGGGTAGAGGGGAAGAGTTGGGTCGAACCCCAGCGAGGGACCCCGCCTTCCCTGGAGGAGAGGATCCTACTCACGCCAGGGGTATGGACTCACCCAGGGAGCGCTCGGGCGGAGAAGCAGCCTCTGCTCCAGGCCTTCCGCTGCTGCACCTAAAGAGGCCAGGCGGCACAGAGGCCCGCAAGCCACGCCCTCCTTCCAGGCCCCGCCTCCGTTTGGCCACTCCCCTTGCTCTCCGCTCTTCCACCAGTTCCTGACCCTACTCTCTTCTTCCCACGCATCCGCACCCGAGCGGCCCCACCTGCTAAGCCACGCCCCCTGTCCTGTGCTGTCCTGCACTCCCAGGTGCCCCACGCTTTCCTACCCTCGCAGTCAACCGGCGCAAGAAGCCTCATCATTATTAGTGCGTGGACAATCACATGTAACAATATGAGCTAACGTGCAGTTATCTACCAAGTGCTAGGCTCTGTCCTAAGTGTTCTACACATAAACGTTAAGTTACCAGTATTGTGCTTATTTTATTATTGGGAGACTGAGACATGGGGTGGTTAAAAAGTTTAAAACTTTTGGCTGGGCGCGGTGGCTCACGCCTCTAATCCCAGCACTTTGGGAGGCCGAGGCGGGCGGATCACGAGGTCAGAAGATCGAGACCATCCTGCCTAACGCGGTGAAACCCTGTCTCTACTAAAAATACAAAAAATTAGCCGGGCGTAGTGGCAGGCGCCTGTAGTCCCAGCTACTCGGGAGGCTTAGGCAGAATGGCGTGAACCCAGGAGGCAGAGCTTGCAGTGAGCCGAGATCGCACCACTGCACTCCAGCCTGGGAGACAGACTGAGACTCAAAAAAAAAAAAAAGTTTAAGACTTTTTAAAAATAAAATGTGGTGTATCCATACAATGGAATACTATTCAACAATAAAAAGAAATAAACTACTGATGCACTCAGTAACATGGATCAATCTCAAAAACCATGCTATGTGAAAGAAGCCAGACACAAAAGAGAACACACTAATTCCATTTATATGAAAATCTAGGAAAGGCAAAACTCTAGTGACAGAAAACAGAGTAGAAGTTGCCTAGGACCAGAGATGGGGCAGAAAGGAACTTTTTGGAGCAATGGAACTATTCCAAAACTTGATTATGATGGAGGTCGTACACATCCCCAGTGCACATTTACCCAAACTCATTAAAGTGTACACTTAAAAATGGGTGATTTCTGTGGTAGGCTGAGTATACCTCAATACACAGCAAATAATAATTATTATAAAAGGGAAGAGGAACAAAAGGGAATCCTGGCAACACCAAGGATAAGTAGACAATGAGACAACAGGAAAGGAGGAGAGGAGAAGTCGGAGAGATGGAAGAAGGAAGACAGCAAAGACGCCAAGTGAGATGCCCGCACCTGGTGCATCGTAGTTGCAGGATAACGACTTGCTGAATGCATGGTGGAGCCGTATCCCTAGGAGGGAAGTGCTCAACAGGTCACGGAGAAGTTGTGGAGGATGAGAGCTCTAAAGAGGCCACTGGAGGCTGGGCGTGCTGGCTCACGTCTATAATCCCAGCCCTTTGGGAGGCTGAGGCAGGCAGATCACCTGAGGTCAGGAGTTCAAGACCAGCCTAGCCAACATGGTGAAACCCAATCTCTACTAATAATACAAAAAAATTAGCAGGGCATGGTGGTGCACACCTGTAATCCCAGCTACTCGGAAGGCTGAAGCAGGAGAATCGCTTGAACCCGGGAGGCAGAGGTAGCAGTGGGCCGAGATCGTGCCACTGCCCTCCAGCCTGGCCAGGCAACAGTAAGACTCCATCTAAAATAAATAAATAAATAAAGTTAATTTAATAAAGTTCATTTGTATGAAAATATTTTGAAATATTTTTAATAGTACTTGACCAATGGCTTCCAAAAGGGAGTTAACAATGATCTGTCCAGTGTTCTCATCTTTTGAGATACAGGCTCATGGCCTTGGAAGGGTGGCAATCATAGAAGATATGTCTTCTGCAGTGTGAAGTTTCTGACACTGGTTTACATGGGTACGATTAGCAGTGTACTGTGGTATTCAGTGAAGCTGGCCGACAGTGTAAGCATTCCAAAGTTCATGCTCTGGCCTGGAGGACCTGAGTCACAGTGACTGACGCAAGATGGTATTGCCCGTAAGTTATGGGCTGGTGGGCTGATTAATGGTCTCAGCAGGAAGCTTTGGGTCTCTAACCCTGACAGATCATTAGCTCCCAGCAAATGTCCAGCCTCTGAAGGTCGTGGTTATTATTACAAACCAATAGATACATGAATTACATAAAACAAAGCAAATGACCTTTTTATGTGCTAGGGATATTTAAAAACTAAGCTGTATATTTCCATGAATACAGAGTCCGTTTGGAGCATAAATCTTTGCTGAACTTTCACAAAGCAAAAGCAGAGTCTGAAGAACCATACTTCACTGTTAATGTCTCATTAAATTTTAACCACTGCAGTCATGGTTAAGGAGATATTTTTATTATAATCCAGCATTTTCAGGACCTTACAATCTAACTTAGTTCCACATTCTCTTTTGGTGAATTAATTATTTTTATATTGGTCTCTCACTCAAGAAATACGAATGTTTGAAGTTTGATAAAACATAATCAGTACTTAAGGTAATTTAAATGTTAGAAAAAAGAAAATCCTCACATACAGAGTAATATATTATTATATGAGGAAACTATTAAGCCCCTATTGGGAACAAACATTGTTCAGCCTCTGTTTCTTTGTTGAGTACAATATGTTTCAGTGAAACATACATACAGTGCCACCATAAACTGGTGGTATGTAAGGCCAGGCGCTGTGGCTCACACCTGTAATCCCAGCACCTTGGGAGACCGAGGTAGGCAGATTGCTTGAGCTCAGGACTTCAAAACCAGCCTGGGTAACATGGTGAGACCCTGTCTCTACCATAAGTACAAAAATTATCCAGGTGTGGTGGCACATGCCTGTGATCCCAGCTACTCGGGAGGCTGAGGCAGGAGGCAGGAGGATCGCTTGAGCCCAGGAGGCAGAGGTTGCAGTGAGCCAAGATCATGCCACTGCACTCCAGCCAGGGTGACAGAGTGAGACCCCATCTCAAAACTAAAACAAAACAAACAAACAATCAAAAACTTTATAGTATGTGAAAAGGAAACCAAAAGCACTACTGGAGTCATTGTCTACTTGTTTATTTCTACTTTACCTGGGGGTCAGGGGGGTTGGGCTAACAAAAAGGGACAAATGAAAACAGAGCAGACTGCAACAATTCCACTAATAAGGACCACGTTAGTTACTGGGATGGGGCTGGGGATCAGAGCTCCTTGGTACTAAGGCCCAGAGGGAAACTTCATAACCAGATGTAACTGTCATCGGAAAGGGGAAAATGTGGGAGGTCTTTCAGGAAAAGAAACTATTGAAGTTTAGAAGCCTGTTAAAGTTTAATCATGTCCCATTCTCTTTGGCCATTAGACTGTGGTACCTTAGTGACACTTTGTTATAGACTGAATTGTAGCCCATCAAAATGAGTATGTAAAAGCCCTAACTCATGATGTGACTGTTCCTGGGATAAGGCCTTTAGGAGGGAAATAAAGTTAAATGAGGTCACAAGCATGGGGCCCTAAGTTGAAAGGACTGTGGCCTTATAAGATGAGGAAGAGAGATCTCTCTCTCTTCCTCTTGTATCCCGCCCCAGAAATGGCCCCCTCTTGTGAACACACAGCCAGAAGGCAGCCATCGGCAAGCCAGGAAGACAGCCCTCACCAGAACTTGACCATGCTGGCACCTTGATCCTATACTTCCAGCCTCCAGAACTGTGAGAAAATAAATTTCTGTTGTTTAAGCCACCCAGTCTGTGGTATTTTGTTATGGCAGCTAAGCAAACTAATGCATGCTTAGACATAACCCATGCAGTCACCCTTAAGACATGAGTACACTGTACAGTCAGGTGTCAGGAAAACTGGGTCTGCTGCTGGCACTCTGTTTCCTTCCATGGCTTGTCAATGTAGATGACAGCAGGATCTGGTTAGGTGTCTTTACCTGTCCTATAAACTGCAAGACAATAATAAATACGTAAATAAACAAGACTCTTCCTTTATGTCACACAGTAAAGTCATAAGTTCTCTTTAACAAGCTATATGGTGAGTCTATTAAATCAGTTTGTTTTTAACAATTAAAAAAGATGAGGTGTCTTACACAGATGCACAAGAATAGGAGGCTGATAAATTATGATGCTTCGACTACATCACTATAAACTTTGCTTTAGGAAATTTTGAAAAATATATGTGATATAATATTAAGTAAAAAGTTAAAGAAGGCATTCTCTGATTACCATGACTTAAAAACTACAAAGATAATGTAAAAATGAAAATAATTCTAATATATGGTTGAAACGCGAATCAATTTTTCCCTACATTTTGATTTTGTGCATGTTGCAAGATGTTCTTTTTTATTATTTACAATTTTAAAAAATAAATTCAAAAGCACCTGTGGGTATCTTCTGTGGAGAACTATATTTTACTATCAAATTGATGGTGTCTTTTATTAGTTATTGAAAATTCCAATTGTAATTAAAGTTTCATTTGATTGCTAGTACTGTCAATTTAAATACACAGAGTCAAAAGTGACTAAATCAAGCCGACCAAATGTTTCAATTTTAATGAGATCTGAAAGTTCTAATTTAGCAAAATACCCTCAAAAGACTTGCTCAAGTTGAATCTTGTGGTAATTAGATATATTCATCTCACTGTAAACATCAAGATTGTCCAATGCAAGATAAAAAGGAGATGGTATTCTTTTTAAAAAAAATAAAAATAAAAAGGAAAGCATTCAACCCTCAAGAAAACTGGATCTTGATTGCTAAGTATGAGTGGATAACAAAGGCCTCTTACCATTGATTCATTCATTTAGTCAATTCACATTCACTAATCACTTAAAGGACAGTGATTTAAGGCACAGGCTGGAAAGCCAGATTGTGTGGGTTTAAATCTCTACTGCATCACTTACTAGAGTTCTGATCCTGTGTATTAGTCAGGATGAGTTAGGTTTGCTATGATAACATATCAAAACCCAAATCTCAGTGGCTTAAAATATCGAGGTTTATTTCCTACTCATGCTACATGTTCATGTGGAGGAGAGGGAGCTCTGCTCCACAGAATCACTCAGGAATCCAGGATTATGGAGACTCTAATGTCTTGCAACTATATATGCACTTCAACTCTTTCGAGCACTGGAGGGTCTCATATCAGCAGTAAAATGCTAAGGCAGAAAAGTGGCCCATAGCACAGAAGTGACACATATCAATTCTACTCATAGCTTATTGACCATTACTAGTCACAAGGCCACCTAACTGCAAGAGGGTAGGAAAGTGATCCTCCCATATGCCTGGAAAGAGAGGAGACCCAGGGGAGGGTGAGCACTAAAAGCCTTTATGCCATCTCGAGCAAATTACTTCATCTCTTTGTGGCTCTATTTCTTCATCTGTAGAGTGAAGATAATAATAGTGTCTATCTGATAGTGTTATTGTAAGGATTAAGTTATGCATAGAGCACTCTGAACTAAGTGCTAAGCAGTTGGGACAAAAAGAGGGATTAGATAGGTCTGTCCTCCTTGGAAGTTTACACATTAGTGGAGAACATAAACATACATCAAAATTCAACAGGAAAGCTGATTATTATCACTTGGGAAACTGCGTTAGTTCTGATTCTCCAGTAACACAGAAAGGAAGAGCAGCATGGGAACGTGGAACACATTAATTTGCAAACAATGGAGTTGGGCAATTTTTGACTCCTGGCTCTGCCGCTTACTGGCTATGACTTAGACAAGTAACTTAATCTAAGACTCATATCATTCTCTGTTAAAAAAGTGAACTTAAAAACATTCACCTGTGGTTAATTACGAGGATTAAATGTGAAACAGGTACAATATGAAACATGTAGTTCAATCAACAGGGCTACTGTTTTGAAGATATTATTAAGCACTTTAGACAGAAACCATTTCTGCTGTTTTATTTATTTCAAGTCAATAAACATGCATAGAGCCCCTCTGTGTCTACCCAGACTTACTGGAGAATATGAATTTAGCTAGTTTTTCTTATTGAGGTCACATCAGTTTAAAACAAGAAAAATAAAAAGAAAACCAAACACAACACACAAAAACCTACATGATCCAGAACAATGTAGTTTTTAATCTAACCCTCCCCGTCTTCCTGTTTCTCTTCTCTCCAAAATCCAGCCCTACCAAGACTCTTCACAATTATTTTGCAAGTCCCCAAAGAGCACCTCATGATTTCCTCAAAAACTGGTTCTCTTTGCTTCTCCCTTCATCTTCCTGCACTGAGCCACGCCAGAGGGCTCTTCAGCTCCCAGTAGTTCCACAGCCCCAGAAGGTATTGTAGTTGCTGCTCACAGAAATGTGTGAGATGGGCTGGGTGTGGTGGCTCACACCTGTAATACCAGCACTTCAGGAGGCTGAGGCAGATGGATCACTTGAGGTCAGGAGTTCGAGACCAGCCTGGCCAATATGGTGAAACCTTGTCTCTACTAAAAAATACAAAAATTAGCCGGGCATGGTGGGGGTGCGCCTGTAGACCCAGCTACATGGGAGGCTGAGACAGGAGAATTGCTTGAACCTGGGAAGCGGAGATTGCAGATTGCACCACTGCACTCCAGCCTGGGTGACAGAGAGAGACTCTGTTTCAAAAAAAAAAAAAAAAGAAATGTGTGATATGGTCCTGACGGGAAGATGGGATGCTCTGCTATAAATGTGCTGACATGGACATCTTTTAATTAACTTCTAATTTATCAATCTTTTATTTTGCATAATTGTGCAGATGTTAGCATAGTCAGAATGAGTATTCACTTTAGCCAAAAGCTAACTTGCAAATACCCAGCCAGATGACCCCACTTGTATTACAGGTTTGAAAAAAACAAAAACAAACTTCAAACACCAAAAAAAGATAAACAGCTGGTATTTTCCTTTAATGTGAATTTCTAGTAAATAGTTACCCATGTGCTGATGCATGATGTAATCCCAAATATCCTATGGCCAATCAGTGAACATATAGCAATCATTTTCAACATAGCTATAAATTAATAATAATTAACTTTATTGAAATATTTTCAAGAGAAATAGAATAAAGCTTCATAAGCCACTATCCTGGGTATGACACTTAAGAAGCCAAGAACACAAGAGGAGCTTGAGCCAAAACTTTGTCCCTCTCTAGTCCATTTAACTTCTCATAACTAGCTGGAACTCAGGGAGGGGTATTTTTCCCCTCCCCTTGCTCTATCTCTGGGCACTGAGACTACCAGAGACCCATATGTGACTTTATTCTGAAACCCGGAGGCACCTCTTCCACAGTACAATGCTGCTAGAGGGAAGAGTTGTCAGCCTTTGGTTGAAGCTCAGCTGCTTAAGGCACCCCTTCCCTACCCACGTGCCTTGCCTCAGGGTTTCTCCCTGTTCCTGCCCCTAGAAGCCTGGAGTGTCTGCCTCTCTGCCTCTCCTGTCTCAGTCAAGTCCACAGTCTTTCTCCTTCCTCTCTCCCTGACAGGCAGCATGGAGGACTCCCCAGAGGAGGTGAGCCTCAGTGGACCCCGCTAGGGTGAGGCTGTGTCTTCTTCAGCTGGGGACCAGGTCCTTCAACCACCCAAGTTACCTGATCTAGGGCGTTCTCTGCTTCCTTTCTGTTCTAGCAAGACATGTATAGTTAGAGCTGCATATTTTTTCCCTTGACCTCTTTTCTGAGAAGTACAGAGAGTGTGTGTGTGTGTGTGTGTGTGTGTGTGTGTGTGTGTGTTTTATTTTACAGCAATGTCTAGTCCTGTTTCTCAATATGTATTTATACTATGTTCATCTGTATGTTCAATTATTCATTTTCATAATTAAATTTTCCTCATTGTGAGACATAATATTTCATTTACAAAATTATTCTTGTATTATTCATTCAAACGGATATTTGTTCCTGCCAATGCTGTGACAGTGATAAATAAGGCATTTCTTAAAGAACTTACATTCTATTGGGGTAGACAAATATTGAACAACCAATAACGTAAGTACTGAATTACAGTTTTGTTAAGCGCTAAAAAGGAGGAAAATAGATTGTTAAGAGAGAATATGACAAGGCCTGACTACATCCAGAGAGAAAGACTTCTTTGAAAAAGCATGACTGAGCAGAACACTGAGGGTCAGTAGAAAATAACTGGGCAGGTCAGGTGCAGCGGCTCACAACTGTAATTGCAGCACTTTGGGAGGATCACTCGAGGCCAGGAGTTCAATACCAGCCTGGACAACATAACAAGCTCCTATCTTTAAAAAAAAAAACAAAAGCAAGGTATGATGATATGCACCTGTAGTCCTAGCTACTCAAGAGGCTGAATGGGGAGGATCACTTGATCCCAGAAGTTAGAGGCTGCAATGAGCTATAATTGCACCACTGCACTCCAGCATAGATAACAGAATGAGAACCTGTCTCAAAAAAATTATTTTTAAAAGGAAAATAACTAGGCAAAGAAGGTGTGTGGAATGGGAGAAAGTGCCATAGTAGAGAGCATTCCAGGAAGCTGAAAAAACATGTGCAAAAGCCCTGGGGAAGGGAAAAGCCTACTGGCTCACACCTGTAATCCCAACACTTCAGGAGGTCAAGGTGGGAGAATCACTTGAACCCAGGAGTTTGAGACAAGCCTGGGCAATACAGGGAGACCTCATTTCTTAAAAAAAAAAAAATTAAGTATTCAGGTGTGGTGGTACACACCTGTGGTCCCAGCTACTCAGGAGGCTGAGGCAGGAGGAGCACTTAAGACCGGAAGGTCAAGGCTTCAGTGAGCCTTGATGAGTCCATTGCACTCCAGCTTGGGTGACAGAGCAAGACCTGTCTTAAAATAAAAAGGACAGTGCCCAAGAGAAAGCTAGTGAGCAGGCAGGAGCCATATCATGAGGAGTTTCCTCGGCCATGTTAAAGACTTTGGTCTTTACCTTATAAGCTATGGGGAAGTATTCAGAGATGTTTAAGCAAAAAAGTTACATGAAATGTTTTTTAAAAGATTATTCTAACTGCTGTGTGGGAAAGATATTAAAGAGAGTAGAGGTAAGAAGTTATTTCATTAGACTTTTACAAAAATTTTTATTCAGAGACAGGGTCTCACTACATTGTCCAAGCTGGAGTGCAGTGACTATTCATAGACACAGTCATAGCTCACCACAGCCCTGAGCTCCCAGGCTCAAGCAATCCTCCCACTTCAGCCTCCCAAGTGGCTGGGACTAAAGGCACTCATCTCCCCATTTGGCTATTTCATTCATCTTAATGAGAGATGATAGTGGGTTGGCCTAGTTTGTGGCAGTGGAGATGGAAAAACTTGGGAAGTTTTGATATATATTTAGGAGCTAGAATTGCCAAACAACTAAGTCCTAAAAAGTCAAACAATTAGATATGAATTTAAGTCTTTTAAAAATAAGAAAAACAACTAAGTAAGAATCATGGAATTCCCTATTTATTGCCCTATTTTAGAAAGGGTGACAGAGAAATATTCTTTGAGATAATGACATTTATGTGGGACTAAGGTGTGTCATGGCAGGTCAAATTCATGCCTAAAACCTAAACCAAAAATTCTAAGTTATTGGAGATACACAGGCACACACACACACACACACACACACATTATATATTTTATATGAAATATAAGTTTATAGATCACACATTCATTTCATATATATTTATATAAAATTTGAATACATGCTCATATAATATTTATGAATATATGGGTATTCAAATTATGTCAAGAACAATGAAGAACTGTGAAATGTTCAGGTCATATTTCTGTTTAACTTTTTTTACACAAATTGGTTAATTACTAGCCTGGTTTATTTGCTTGGAAAATAAATTGAAATAGTTAGAGAATGTGTTTGTATTATGTAATTTAAATTTTACCTACAGATATAATGCTACTTTGTTGTTCGTCTTCATTCTTGAGAGAAGAGGGACTCATCACAATGGAAACTATTGGTTTTAGGTGAAGCCAAACACAGAACACAGCAGCTGGACATAAAAATCTTTAGTTGTCTTGGCCGGGCGTGGTGGCTCACGCCTGTAATCCCAGCACTTTGGGAGGCCGAGGCGGGCGGATCACGAGGTCAGGAGATCGAGACCATCCTGGCTAACACGGTGAAACCCCGTCTCTACTAAAAATACAAAAAAAAAATTAGCTGGGCGAGGTGGCGGGCACCTGTAGTCCCAGCTACACAGGAGGCTGAGGCAGGAGAATGGCGTGAACCCCAGGGGGCAGAACCTGCAGTGAGCCGAGATCGCGCCACTGCACTCCAGCCTGGGTGAAAGAGCGAGACTCCGTCTCAAAAAAAAAAAAAAAAAAAATCTTTAGTCGTCTTAATTTTCTTCAGCTTTCTGGAATCAGATTCATTTCTGGCTCTCAAGAAGGTCTAAACAACAAAAGATGAGTTGTGGCCATCTGGTACTTTTGGGGAGGTGCCATTGGATTATGAAGAAAAATCAAGGGCTAGAAGTTAAGAAATATGAATTCTAACTCCAGTTCTATACCTGGCCTCTTGGATTGCCTTGAGTTGATGTCTTAGACCATTTTTGCTACTATAACAGTACATCTGAGACTAGGTAATTTATAAGGAACAGAAATGCATTGGCTCATGGTTGTAAGGCCTGGGAAGTCTAAGATCAAGGAGGTGGTGCTTTGTGAGGGCCTTCTTGCTGCACCATCCTATAGTAGAAGGTCAAAGAAAGGGGGAGAGAGAGACAAAATTGGATCAAACTCATCCTTTTGTAAGAAACCCATTCCTGCAATAACAGCATTCATTCATTCATGAAGACAGAGCCTTCATGGCCTAATTGTCTCTTAAAGTTCCCACCTGTTAGTATTGTTACAATGGCAATTAATTTCAACATGAGTTGAGAAGGGGACAAACATTCAAACCATAGCAGGTGATTACTTGGCCTCTCTGTGCTTCAGTTTTTCACTATGGAATTTGGACTAGATTAAGTCTTGGGTCCCTGTAATACTCATTCTATGATTCAAAGAGAAAGTATGAAGCCTCCTCCCCAACATTTCACATACACAGTTCTTTAATCATTCACTAATGATGTTAACAAATGAGAACTTACTATGTGTCCAGCATTATTGCACGCATGAGGCACATAGTGGTGAACAAAAACAGACAAAAAAAAGCTCATAGAATTTATATTCTAGTGTCTACAGAGGCTGTATACAAATCCTGGGTCATTAATAATAGTATCTTTAATAAACAGTTAAAAGAAGATCTTTGTTTATTTAACATTTAATAGGCCGAGAATGGTGGCTCACACCTGTAATCCTAGCACTTTGGGAGGCCAAAGCAGGCGGATGACCTGAGCTCAGGAATTCGAGACCAGCCTGGGTAACACAGTGAAACCCCGTCTGCACTAAAATACAAAATAAATTAGCCAGGCGTGGCAGCATGCACCTGTAGTCCTAGCTACTCGGGAGGCTGAGGCAGGAGAATTGCTTAAACCTGGGAGGTGGAAGTTGCCGTGAGCTGAGATCGCGCCACTGGACTCCAGGCTTGGCGACAGAGCAAGACTCCGTCTCTACACACACACACACACACATACGCACACACACACACAATTTAATAAAGGAAAGTGTGTTCTTTCAATACTTATCCCAGGCACCACCTCCTACTTCCAGGAAATCTTTCCTCTGAAAATTTCTGTGTGTTACAGGATTTTGGGCTATACTATTTATTCATAAATTATATGTATATTTATATATTAACAGATATGAACAAATTATTCCTTTTGAAGCTGTATGTTGGTGTGAGTCATCTCTATCACAGACTATAAAATCATGGATTAAGTGACTACATACCTTCAGCACCCTTATCACAGTGCTGAGCCACAGTAGATGCTCAATTCATACTTGCCCAATGAATATATCTGAACTGTTGGAATATGTTGTATCTGAAAATCCAAGGCCTCACTGACTTGCATAGGAAGAGCCTTCAGAGCAAGATTATGTCTATAGCTAATCTGATTCCTGGACTTTTGCCAGGTTTCCTTTGCTCTACCTGCCCTTTCCTGCCTCTACATTTTTCTTGTATCCAAGGCTCAGTCTTGCTCAAGTCCTGCTTCTATAGTTGTCAGCTGTCCGTGACAGGCTGCAGATCCGTTCTCAGCAGTGGATCCTCTAGCACGTGGGCTTCCAAAGTGGTGTGTATGCAACACAGGGAATACCCTAGAAAGTCTACTGAGGTTCAAGAAGAAAATATTAGAATATATACATCTGCTAATATATATTTCTGCACAGATATATATACACATATTTGCATATATACACACAAATATATATACACACACATACATAGGTATACATGCATGCATATATGTATGTATACACATACATAAATACACATATGCATACACATAGCTGCACATACATATATACATGCTTGTATATGCACACACATATACATATTAAAACATACATACACATATATACACTTAAATGCATACACATACATGTATAATATATACACACATGCACACATATACATGTACAGTCATGCACCACATAACACCATTTCAGTCAACAATGAACTACATATATGATGGTGGTCCCATAAAATTACAATACCATATTTTTAACATACCTTTCTATGTTTAGACATGTTTAGATACACAAATGTTTACCATGTGTTACAACTATCTACAATATCCAGTACAGTAATATGCTGTACAGGTTTGTAGCCTAGGAGCAATGGGCTTGTATTAGTCCATTTTCACACTGCTGATAAAAACATACCTGAGACTGGGAAAAAAAAAGGGGTTTAATTGGACTTACAGTTCCACATGGCTGGGGAAGCCTCAGAATCATGGCGGGAGGTGAAAGGCACTGCTTACATGGCAGCAGCAAGAGAAAATGAGGAAGATGCAAGAGTGGAAATCCCTGATAAAACCATCAGATTTCGTGAAACTTGTTTACTACCACAAGAGCAGTATAGGGAAAACCACCCCCATGATTCAAATTATCTCCTACTGGGTCCCTCTCACAACCATAGGAATTATGGGAATACAATTCAAGATGAGATTTGGGTGGGGTCAGAGAGCCAAACCATATCATCCCACCCCTGGCCCCTCCAAATCTCATGTCCTCACATTTCAAAACCAATCATGTCTTACTAACAGTCCTTCAAAGTCTTAACTAATTTCAGTATTAATCCAAAAGTTTGCAGTCCAAAGTCTCATCTGAGACAAGGCAAGTCCCTTCTACCTATGAGCCTGTAAAATCAGAAGCAAGCTAGTTACTTCCTGAATACACTGGGGGTACCGGTATTGGGTAGATACAGCCATTCCAAATCAAAGAAATTGGCCAAAACAAAGAGGTTACAGGGCCCATGCAAGTCTGAAATCCAGCAGGGCAGTCAAATTTTAAAGCTCCAATGTGATCTCCTTTGACTCCACATTTCACATCCAGGTCACACTGATGCAAGAAGTGGGTTCCCATGGTCTTGGGCAGCTCCACCCCTGCAGTTTTGCAGACTACAGTCTCTCTCCCAGCTGCTTTCACAGGCTGGTGTTGAACGTCTGTGGCTTTTCCCAGCTCATAGTGCAAGCTGTAGGTGGATCTACAATTCTGGGGTCTGGAGGATGGTGGCCCCCTTCTTACAACTCCACTAGGCAGTGCCCCAGTAGGGATTCTGTGTGGGGGCTCCAAACCTGCATCTCCCTTCTGCACTGCCCTAGCGGAGATTCTCTGTGAGAATCTATGAGATTCCCACCCCTGCAGCAAACTTCTGCCTGGACATCCAGGTGTTTCCATACATCTTCTGAAATCTATGCAGAGGTTCCCAAACCCCAATTCTTGATTTATACGCACCCACAGGCTCAACATCACATGGAAGCCCCCAAGGCTTGGGTTTTGAACCCTCTGAAGCCATGGCCCAAGCTCTATGTTGGCCCCTTTTAGCCACAGCTGGAGTGGCTGGGACACAGGGCACCAAGTCCCTATGCTGCACACAGCACGGGGACCCTGGACCCTGCCCATGAAACTATTTTTCCTCCTAAACCTCTGGGTCTGTGATGGGAGAGGCTGTCACAAAGGTCTCTAACATGACCTGGAGACATTTTCCCCATTGTCTTCGGGAATAACATTCAGCTCCTCATTACTTATGCAAATATCTGCAGCAGCTTGAATTTCTCCTCAGAAAATAAGACGTTCTTTTCTTTCACATTGTCAGCCTGCAAATTTTCCCAATTTTTATGCTCTGCTTCCCTTTTAAAACTGAAGCCTTTAACAGTACCCATGTCACCTCTTGAATGTTTTGCTGCTTAGAAATTTCTCCCACCAGATACCCTAAATCATCTCTCTCAAGTTCAAGGTTCCACAAATCTCTAGGACAGGGGCAAAATGCTGCCAGCCTCTTTGCTAAAACATAACAAGAGTCACCTTTGCTCCCATTCCCAACAAGTTCTTCTTCTCTATCTCAGATCACCTTAGCCTAGATTTCATTGTCCATATCATTATCAATATTTTTATCAAAGCCATTCAACAAGTCTCTAGGAAGTTCCAAACTTTCACACATTTAGTGTCTTCTTCTGAGCCCTCCAAACTCTTCCACCCTCTGCCTGTAATCCAGTTTTAAAGTCGCTTCCACATTTTCAGGTATCTTTTCAGCAATGCCCTCTTCCCGGTACCAATTTACTGTATTAGTCTGTTTTCACATTGCTGATAAAAACATACCCGAGACTTGGAAGAAAAAGAGGTTTAATTGGACTTACAGTTCCATATGGCTGAGGAGGCCTCAGAATCATGGCGGGAGGCAAAAGGCACTTCGTACATGGTGGCAGCAAGAGAAAATGAGGAAGATGCAAAAGCAGAAACCCCTGATAAAACAATCAGATCTCATGAGACTTATTCACTACCATGAGAACAGTATGGGCAAAGAGAATTCATGGAAGAACTACATAAGTGGAGAAGAGTAGGCAGAAATGAGACTACGTCAAAGTGTAGTTGCTGTATGATTAACAAGACTTACTCACTAGCTAAGTGACTAGTTTATTTATGCATTTATTCAACATGAATTTAAAAGCACCTACTATATGCCAGGTACTGTGAGGGCTGTGCATTCCCTCATGAAACTCAGTCTATTGCTAGGATAATTATAGCCAGCATATATTGATTGCTTAGTATTTGTCAGGTAGTGTGTGTTGAGTGCTTTAAACAGTTTATATGCATTTCCTCACTTGTAAGATGGGGATATTATAAGTACTTATGCATAAAGTTGTTGAGAGAACTGAATAAGAAATATGTGCAAAGGGGCTGGGCGCAGTTGTTCACACCTGTAATCCCAGCACTTTGGGAGGCCAAGGCTGGCAGATCACGAGATCAGGAGCTCGAGACCAGCCTGACCAACATGGTGAAACCCTGTCTCTACTAAAAATACAAAAATTAGCCGGACATGGTAGCGCGTGCCTGTAATCCCAGCTACTCAGGAGGCTGAGGCAGGAGAATCGCTTGAACCCAGGAGGCGGAGGTTGCAGTGAGCCGAGATCGTGCCATTGCAGTACAGCCTGGCCAAAAGGAGACTGTCTCAGACAAAAAAAAAAATGCAAAGGATCTAGAGCAGGGCTCAATCTATATATTCAACCAATTTTTTTTTTTTTTTTTTGAGACAGGGTCTCTCTCGTTACCCAGGCTGGAGTCCAGTTGTGTGATCTCGGCTCACTTCAGCCTCGACCTCCCACGCTCAAGGGATCCTCCCACCTCAGCTTCCTGTGTAGCTGAGACTACAGGGGTGC
Source organism: Nomascus leucogenys (assembly GCF_006542625.1). Lineage (NCBI taxonomy): Eukaryota > Metazoa > Chordata > Mammalia > Primates > Hylobatidae > Nomascus > Nomascus leucogenys. The sequence goes on from NC_044395.1 coordinate 72,779,988, forward strand.
ACCACCCCTGGCTAATTTTTTATTTTTTGTAGAGATGGGGTCTCCCGATGTGGCCTAGGCTTGTCTTGAACTCCTGGGCTCAAGCGATCCTCTTGTGGCAGCTTCCCAAAGTGCTGGGATTACAGGCGTGAGCCACTATGCCTGTCTATTCAACCAATCTCTTTTTTTTTTTTTTTTTTTGAGACAGAGTTTCGCTCCTTTGCACAGGCTGGAGTGCAGTGGCGCAGTCTCAGCATGCTGCAGCTCACTCAGCCCCGCCCTGGGTTCAAACGATTTTCCTATTTCAGCTTCCTGAGTAGCTGGTATTATAGGCACCCGCAACCATGTCCGGCTATTTTTTTTTTTTTTTTTTTTTTTTAGTAGAGATGGGGTTTCACTATGTTGGCCAGGCTGGTCTCGAACTCCTGACCTCAGGTGATCCACCTGCCTTGACCCCCTAAAGTGCTAGGATTACAGGCGTGAGCCACCACGCCCGGCCTCAACCAATCTTAACTGCTGTAGTTTTGTGATTATTATTACTTTCTTTACTAGTTACTATAACAACCTTGTGAAGAGAGGCTGTTATCATCCCCATTTTACAGATAAGAAAACTGAAGCTTGGTGGATTTAAGAGATCTACCCAAGGCATGTCACACAGTTAATAATAACAGAGGTAGGATTCAAATTCAAATAATGTATTTTCAGCTTATTCTTTCAACCACTTAGCTCTTTGGTCTTCTGTACTCTGGCTAATGTACAAAGTTCAAATTTCCTTTCTATCACAATTATGCTACATGTCATGGACTTTTCCAGTCAACATGGCAAATGTTAAACTGATAAATGCCAAGGGTCTACTTTATTGCCCCCATTTTATAGTTGAGAAAATGGAGGTTCAGACAGGTCTTATATGGAGGAAGTGGCAGAGTTTGGATTTCAAAACAGGTAAATCTGGCTCCAAAGCCACATTACACTGACTAAAGATTTTCTCCCTAACCTTATTAAAATACAGTCATCGTGAAATTTTCCTTTCATTTTTATAATACACATTTAACCTTCTATTTTCACTGGTTCTTAAATTATATAATGTGACTTTGACTACATGCTTGGACTTGTGCAGTGAAGAGTCTTGAAATATAAAAGAAAGAAAATAAAATCTTAAGTATTGCCATGAACATTTAAAAATATGCCTTTTATTTTGGAATAATTTTATGTTTTCAGGAAAGTTACAAACATAGGACAGAGAGTCTGTATATACCTCCTCCACTTTCCCCCATTGCTTATATCTTACATTACCATATTACACTTATAAAAACTAAGAAACTATCAGCAATGAACAAGTGGAATTTGAAACATAAAACACATTATCATTTACATTAGAACCCCCAAAATCATACTTACATATAAATCTAACCAAATATGTATGAGATGTATATATATATATATATATATATATATATATATATATATGGAAAGTGACAAAACTCTAATGAAAGATATCAAAGAACTAAATAAAGGAAGAGATATTCCATGTTCATGGATAGGAAGACTCAAAATTGTCAAGATGTCAGTTTTTCTCAACTTGATCTACAGATTCAGTGCAATCTCAATCACAAGTCTGGCAAGTTGTTTTGAGGATATTGACAAACTGATTCTGAAGTTTATATAGAGAGGCAAAAGACCCAGAATAGCCAACTCAATATTGAAGAAGAACAAAGTCAAAGGGCTGACTTTCAGACTTAATTTAAAGCTACAGTAGTCAAGACAGTGTGGCATTGGTGAAAGAATAAACAAATAGATTAATGGAACATAATAGAGAGCCCAGAAATAGACCCATGTAAATATAGTCAACTAATCTTTGACAAAGGAGCAAAGGCAATATAATGGAGAAAAAAGTCTTTTCAACAAATGGTGCAGGAACAATTTTATGTTCACATGCAAAGAAACAAATCTAGCCATGGACCTTATACTGTTCAGAAAAATGAACTCAAAATGGATCATAGACCTAAATGTAAACTTTAAAACTATAAAACTCCTAGATGATAACAAAGGAGAAAACCTAGATGACTTTGGGTTTGGTGATAACTTTTCAGATACACCACCACAGACATGATCCATGAAATAAGTAATTGATAAGCTGGGCTTCGTTAAAATTAAAAATTTCGGCTGCGTGACAATGTCAAGAGAATGAGAAGACGAGGCACAGATAGGGAGAAAATGTTTGCTAATGACCCATCTGATAAAGAACTGTTATCCAAAATATACCAAGAACTATTAAAAGTCAATAATAAGAAAATGAACAACCCAATTTAAAAAATGGCCAAAAGACCCGAACAGACACCTTATCAAAGAAGATAAGTATATGAAAAGATGTTCAACATCATATGTCATTAGGGAATTGCAAATTAAAACAACGAGAGATGCCACTATACATGTATTAGAATGGTCAAAATCAAAACTCTGATGATGTCAAATACTGGCAAAGATGTGGTGGAGTAACGGGAACTCTCATTCATGGATGATGGGAATGAAAAATCACACAACCACTTTGGAATGTTTAGTTTTGTAAAAGTATGCAGTTTTTTTTTTTTTTTTTTTTTGTTTTTTTTTTTTTTACAAAACTATGTAAAAAAACCTATGTAGAAAAACAATGTAAAACATGCAGGGTTGTTTTTTTTTTTTTTTTTTAACAAAACTAAACATACCCTTACTGTGCAATCTATCAATCAGGCTCTTTGGTACTTACGAAAATGAATTGAAAATTTACACATACACAAAAATGTGCATGTGGATGGTTGTATTTACTTTATTGGTGATTGCCAAAACTTGGAAGCAACTAAGACGTCTTTCAGTAGGTGAATGGATAAATGAACTGTAGTACATCCAGATGATCGAATATTATTCACTGCTAAAAAGAAATGAACTATCAAGCCATGAAAAAACATGGAGGAAACTTAAATGCATATTACTAGGCGAAAAAGCCAATTTAAAAAGCCCACATACCATATGATTCCAACACTCTGGAAAAGGTAAACCTATGAAGAGAGTAAAAAGATCAGTGAATGCCAGGAGTTAGGAGAGACAGAGGGATTAATAGGCAGAACACAGCAGATTTTGAGGGCAGTGAAACTATTCTGTATGATACTGCAATGGTGGATATATATCATTATATATTTATCAAAACACATGGAATGTACAACACCAAGAATGAACCCTAATGTAAACCATGGACTTTGGATGATAATGATGTATCAATGTAGGTTCATCAGTTGTAACAAATGTACCACTGTGGTGAGAGTTGTCAATAGTAGAGATGGTGTGTGTGTAGGGACAGTGGGTGTATGAGAACTCTCTGTGCTTTCAGCTCAATTTTGCTGTAAACCTAAAATTGCTCTAAAAAATAAAGTTTAATTACAATTTCTTCTCATTTACTATTTAAATATAGTCTTTGCTGTTAATAATAAAAACAACGGCCGGGCACGGTGGCTCATGCCTGTAATCCCAGCACTTTGGGAGGTCGAGCGGGTGGATCACCTGAGGTCAGGAGTTCAAGACCAGCCTGGCCAACATGGTAAAACCCTGTCTTTACTAAAAATAAAAATCTGCTGGGCATGGTAGTGTGCACCCGTAATGCCAGCTACTCAGGAGGCTGAGGCAGGAGAATCGCTTGAACCCTGGAGGCAGAGGTTGCAGCGAGCCAAGATCACACCACTGCACTCCAGCCTGGGCAACAAGAGCAAAACTCTGTCTTAATAATAATAATAATAATAATAATAATAATAATAATAAAGTGTATTAATTTTTTAAAAAAACATTTTAAAAACTAAGAAATGAACATTAGTACATAAATATTAACCAAATACAGATTTTATTTGAATTTTACCTTTTTTTTTTTGTTAATGGCTTCTTCCTGTTTCAGGATCCAATTCAGAGTGCCACATTGCATTTACTTGTCTTATTTCCTCAGTTTCCTCTGGTCTATGACAGTGTCTCAGTTTTTTACTGTTTTTCATGACCTTAACAGTCTTGAGGAATACTGACCAGGCATTCTGTAGAATGTCCTCCAAACTGGGTTTGTGTGATTTTTTTTTCATACTTTTACTGGGGTTATACTATGAACATTTTCATTTGAAAAGGAAAAGGAAAATATTCCCAAAGAAATTATAAGAAAAATCATCAGCCTCTGACCTACACCAGTCTTGGCATTTGGTTTTTGTTTTTAATTCAACAACAATTTATTAATGACCTACTATGTGCCAGGCATTGTTCTAGACATTGAGGATGCACAACCAGTTTAGATTGGATTATCATAAAAGGCCTCTTCGAAGATTTAACATTTGAGAAGCCCAAATGACAAGATTGAACTAGATAAGAGAAAAGATCTGGGGGAAGAATATTTCAGGGAAAGGAAATAACTACTACAAAGGCTTTGGGGAAGAGACAAACTTTATGTATTTAAAAAGCTCAATAAAGGCAAAGTGGCTGGGTCATTGGGCATAAGAGGAAGAGTGGCAGATGACTGGAGCAAGACAGACAGGGGTTTGATTACATTGGGTCTCACAGGCTATGGCAAAGAGTATGAATTTTATTCTAAGAGGGAGGAGATGTCTTTGGAAGATTTGGAAGGGATATGACATATTTTTGAAAGATCACTCTGGTTGCTCTATGGAATATAGATTGTTGAGGGATAAGATTAGAAACAGGAACCCAGTTAGGAGGTAACTGCAGTAGTTCAGGCAAAAGAATAAAGTAATTGGAGTGGGATGTGCAGTAGTGGATAGAAGGAAAAGTGGACGGATTTGAGATGTGTTTCAGAGGTGGAAGCAACAGCCCATATGAAGGGATTGAATGTAAGATGAAGAGTGTCAGGTTTTTGGTTTGATAAACTGAATTGATGACAGTGTAATTTATCAAGGTGGGGGAGAACTGATAGAGGATATGTTGCAGGAGGTAGGGGAGGCTTGGAAATCAAATGTTCTGTTCAGGTCAACTTTAAATTTGGGATGTACTGAGCCATTAAAAAGGTAGATATATGAGTTTACAGCCTATGGGAGAGGTGAGGACTGGAGACATAAAATTCACATATAAAGTAAATAAACAAACACATATCCATGTAATCTCAGTAATAATATATTAGGAAGAGTAGCCATATATTTGTATTTGTCCATTTATTCATTAATCAATTCATGAATCCACATACTTATTCCACAAATATTCATTGTATACTTACCAACCTATCAGGCTCTCCTGCAACAGTCAAGCCAGTGGCCTATAAAGAAAAGAGTGTGCAATCAGAAAAGGGGGATTGTGGGAAGACAATGTTAGACTTTCTTTTTATATTTATTTTAATCTAAAAACACAAAATTAAATCTTACTTATATTGAATATATAAACACCGGCATCTCACTACTCCTGAGTGAGAAGTGTGAGTTCTGCAATGTAGAGAATTCAGAGATTCCTTCATTTTCTTTTAGTATGTTGTCACTTATTCCAGTTTATGTAGGCTGGGTTCAGTAGATTTATCAATTACATTCTTATTTCATTATATCAACCTTTACTAAAATGAAAGTGACTAAAAAGGATTTCTGGAAAGACAACATGAGTTTGAAATAATATTGCAAGCATAAGCAAAAAAGATGACAGAGACGACATTTTTACTTCTAGGGTGAGTGCTACAGCACTGGCCAGCACTACAGAAGACACCTTACTAAGTCATGGGATGACATTTTGAAAATAGAAGTTTGGAAATATTTCCATCATGTGATTTTGACGCAAAAATGATATATGTGAGCCACCCAAGGCTGGGACAATGGTGAAGCAAATGGTTTTCAAGGTGACACCTTGGGCACAAAATTAAAGGGGGGGTGCCAAAAATTCAATAATCAAGACAACTAATCTTAATACAATATTTTAAAAAGTCAAAATTTAACTTAATCAATCCATGATAATCAAAATATCAAAACCTTAAAGACGAGATCTATAACCCCCAAAGCTCATACATGAATACTTAAAACTTGAAGACAGAAATTTTCAACCTCTTAAAAATCTTCTAAGCAATTTATTCCAAAGAGCTTTGAACCCATTTGTAAAAATATAAAAATGCAACATCTTCTGCAACACTACTAGCTGCATTTCATTAAAAACCTTTGCATGGTTGTTGGATGGAATGGATAAAAATGAAACTTTTTTCCTATCAGTTTTTTTTTTAAATCGTTCTAAACATGCATTAGGAAGAGTGGCCAAAGATGTACTTCTTCCTTTAGGATCTACATCTTCGTGAGTTACCTTTTTTTCAGCTTATGACAACCATTAAAACCAGGTACAAAAATAACCTGACGTTCAATCAGACATTTTAATAACTATTTCACGAAGTATTAAAGATTTTTAAAACTAACGAAACCTAGTCAATCATATTGATTTCCTTAAATACATTTAGTGGGAATAACAAAGATTTTTATACCGTTAATACGGAAAATAACTCAGTTATTTTAAATGTTTATTTCATCTTTGTCTTAGCCTTTTTACATTTTACAAATGTTTTATAATTCTGCACACAGCAGGACACGTATAAAACTTATATAAGTATATGGATTTTTTTTTTGGTAACGGGATTACAATAAAAAAAAGTTTGGAGAACACAAGTACAGGCAGTTAATGCTGTGGGTGTTAGGAACATGACAAGATTATATTATCTTAGCATGCTGTAAGATCACTGTATCCATAAAAGTCTTCATGAAGGAGCCCCGCGAGTCTCCGTAACGGAAGTAGGATTTGGAAAAATGACTACTGCAAACTTTGTTTAGTATAACACAAAGCACCATGCTTACTGCTAGAGAAGATTAAAGTTCTCTAAAAACATTGCTAACGGAGATCACAGGTTGAAGCATACATACTGCAGCTCTACTCTTGGAGGCTAGCCCAGTCTTAGACTTGGCCCTGATGGAGAAGGAAGTTCCCTGGAAGAGGGCAGGAGAGCGCCTCTCCGATGTAGTTGCGGGGGGCGGGCGGTGAGGACACCGCTTCATAAGGGAAGGGGTGGCTGCCTCCCCCAGCAGGGGGTGGCCCCTGAGGTCCCTCCAGCTGGGGGCCCTTGAGAGGGAGGGTGGGGAGAGGGGAAAAGAACCTGAGGAGAGTGAACGGGAGCAAACAAAACGCTGTCCATTCTGACTGGAAGGGCCAGAGCCTTGTCTAAGGGCGGGGGCCGGGAGGTGGCCCGCGGTGGTGTCTCTACCAGGACGAGGCCTGGGGTATCTGAAGAGGGGATGACGTCCAGGCGCTTTGCTAAAGGGAAGCCAGAAGGGTATGAGTTGCTAGGGTGAGAGATGGAGCTTTCGGCTCGAGTCTTTCCCTGCAGGGCAGAGTCCGAAGAGCCCGAGAAGGCAGGGAGGACAGTGGGCCTGGTCCTTCCCCGGCCGGCAGAGGGAGTCCCGAGATGGAACGTCCAGCTCCCCTCTAACGAAAAGCGTTTGCATGGCTGTCTCGCCAATTCTGTATCTCCCGGGGCTGAGGAAGAGCCGAGGTGACTAGAAGCTAGCGACAAGCGCCGACCATCTCGGGCGCCAGGCGCCGGGCTTGGAGCCCGACGGGCCGAATTCTCGCGAGAGCGGCCGCCGCCATTTTTCCATTGATTGCAGCGGGCTGGGGGAGGGGCCGACGACGAAGGCGGCGGTGGTAGCGCCGGCGGCGGCGGCAGAGCCTTGGGTCGGTGTCTGCGCGTTGGTGTCTGAGGCCCAGGCTGAGGCCTCCGCGATTGCTGGAGCGCAGGCGGCGGAGACGATGACTGCCGCTGCCATTCTCTCTTGAGCTAGCGAGCCGCCGCCACCCTCCACCCTCCCCCCTTCCCCGGCAGGGCGGAGAGGAGCGGCCGGAGTCAGCGATGGTGCCCGGCGAGGAGAACCAACTGGTCCCGAAAGAGGTGAGGGGCCCCGGAGGAGGTTAGGCCTTAGGCCTGCGGCCGCTCGAGGCAACACAGGCCTGGGCCGGGGTTCGGCTGCGGGCCCGGCCGAGGTGCAGGCTCGCTGTGGGAGAATGAGGAGGCGTGAGGCAGTCGGGGGTGGACGGTGGGTGCGGCGAGCAGTTGGGAGACCCTCTGGCTCTAGAGGCCGGGGGGCGGACCTCCCGCCTCGGGTTTTATGGGGCTGGACGAATAAAGGAGCGGACGGGAAGGAATCAGGTTCTCCTTTAGGGGAGAAGGTGGCCTTTTAAGTTCTTGTTTAACGTGTCGAGCCGAGAGCATTTCAAAGAAAACATTCTGGAACAGTTGCCTATGGGCACGGCAGGGTGACGGTGCTGCTTCTGGGTTTGACAGTGGCAGCGTATAGCTTTCAGCGCTTGTGAAATCTACACCCAAATGAGATCTGTGGGAGGGCAGACTTAACTGTTACGACTTTTTTTCAACTCCTGTTACTTGGTAGTACTATTGGCCTGCCTAAATGGGGCCTACCGAAGATCGTGGAAAAGTAGTACATGGGACATGAATGTAAAGGAAGGAGATAGGAGAACATTACCGTATGGAGAGCTGAACTCTTTTTTTTTTTTTTTTTTTTGAGGTTGGGTTGTGTATGCCAATTTGAGTGACTTCTTAAATTCTTAAAAGCAAGTGATACGAGAAGCCTTGACTACTTGGCTTCTCTTGAATAGTAGTAGAAGATTAAGGGTAGAATCCAGCACTGGCCAGCGAATTTCAACATATTAATAGTATCTCTGTTGGCTTTATAAATATCTTCGGCGTATTCAAATGTGTATTTTTAACTGGCTGATCATCAGGGTAATGCTTTGGATTTTTATTTCTCATATACCTTAAATAGAGACAAGTGTTGGGTTGAAATTAGCTGTGTGGGATCTTGAAATTTATGAGTGATCATTACAGATTCTTAAATTTTTTTGTGCCTGTTTTACTTGTTTTGTAGCAATTGTTTGCTACTTAAGCAAGCTCTGACAGTATGCAAAGGTGATATTATTGGAGTTATGTACATGTATGATACGAGTATTTTCCCAGCTTTGTCAGATGGACAGTGATAGTTGTTTTGCAAGGACGATTTTTGTAAAAGGCAGAGAGTTATGTGTCAGTATTTGTTCATCAAGCGTCACCAACTCTGTGCAAAGCAGATAAACAGATGAGTTAATCAGAATTCTTGCTTTGGGAACTTTCTGAGCTACTAAGAAAGGGAACACTAGTGTTTGTTGAACTCCAATTAGGGACTAGGTACTTTACCACGTAAGTAATTCTTATGCAAGGAAGGAAGTGATAGGTGCTGTAAGAAAGGTATAAATGTGTATTTCCTTTTAGAGCTTCTTATTGCGGTTTTCGTTTTTATAAAAAACAAAATTCTTTCTCAATTTTTTGACCATTAGAAAAATATCATATAGGTGGAACTCTGCTTTAAGAAAACTCAACATTAGATTTATTTGCCTAATAACTTGATTTATAGAAAACATGATATAATAATAGATACCGAGCTTTGCAGAAACATCTGTTGTGTAAAAAGTGCTAACAGCAATGGAAGTTTAAAGATTAAATGCCTGTCCTTTTAAGATTAAATCCCTTCCCTGAGGCTTTAAATTAATCACAACTTATTTTTTTTCCCTTTCTTCTTTTTATGGACCATATGCCTTTATTGTCTATTCCTTAGTCTCATCTTCAGTCTTCTTTTTCCCTGGTTCCTTTCATGATTCCTGGAAGCATGATCTGTGGTGCTTACCTTTTATAGCTAGCCAACTAGCTTTTTCTTCTTTGATGGCCACACTCATTCTTTATTAAAGTGATTGCCTCCAGTTCCATATTTGCTTCTGGATTACTGGAAACTTTTTCTGAAAGTCACCAGTTATCTCTTAAATGACCAAATTCTTTGGCTTTTTTTTCTTGCCTCTTCTGCTCTTTGAATTCTCTGCAGGATTTGATAGTTTTTTTAAAAAAACAATTTCTTGATTTTAGTGATACTCCACTTTTCTGGTCATTTTCCCACCTGTTTGTCCTATCTGCCCACTCATTTAGTCAAGGCCTTTCTCTTCTTTTTTGTATTCTTAATTAGCACTTTTGTGTGATCCTTGAAGCTCCCGGACAGGTCCTTTTAAACAGTAGTAGAATCATACAGTGCTAGAGCTAAAAGAAAGCATAGTCATCATCTAAGTTACCCCTCCACTTTACAGTTGAGGGAGTTAGGCCCAGAAGATTGAAAGTGACTTGTTCAGGGTCAAATAATGAGTAAATGGCAGACCTAGTGCTAGAACTCACTTCCTTTGCTACTATTCCCTTGATTATACTCTATTTTACAGAGCCCTGCATGTAATTTAGAGGCTCTGTAAGAATAGTTTGTAACTCTCTAAGTACCCATATATGTGAAAATAAATGGCAAATTAAAAAATTTCTTGCATTTATTTTAATGGCTTATTATCAATAATCTAAAGATTTTTTTTTTTTTTTTTGAGGACCTTTGTATAGGGAACTTCTGACCCCTGCTAGATTTAGATCTTGGTTAGATGTGGGCATGTGTGCGTGCGTGTGTTGGTGTGTATAGTTGTTCAGTGAATAATATATTTTGGTCCCTGAAACTCAAGGACAAATGTACCTTTAGAGGACTCTTGAAGAAGACAGCTTAGTGTAGTACAGGCATTGGCAAACCACGGCCTGTGGTCCAGATCAGTTCACAGCCTGTTTTTGTATGGCCTGTGAGTTAAGAATGAGTTTTACATTTTCGAATTGTTGAAGAAAAAAAGTCAAAAGAATTATAATAATATGTAATTCAAATTTTAGTCTTGGAACAGCTATGCCATTTATTTAGTATTTTGTATGGCTACAACAGCAGAGATGAGTAGTTGCTACAGAGACTGTATGCAGGATAAATTTGAAATTACTTAGCTTGGTATTCAAGGCCCAGTACAATTGATTCTGGCCACAACCTGTCCTTCCAGCTTATCTCTTCTCCCATGAAACAGGTTTTTAATGTGGTCAAACAGGTTTCTCTCTAACTTGCATTTCACTTCTATTTGTGCTGCCACCTCCTTCCTGTTCAAAACCTTCATACACATTTTTCCATAAGTACCTCATATCTCATTTATTCTAAATAGCCTTTTCTGACCATTTTAACCTTAGAGATTTCTCCCTCTTAGAAGACCTTAATGTAGGAATAGAATTCATTTGGCAATTACTAGATCGTGCTTGGTGACATCTATTATGATCTGAAACTGTAATCTACATTTTATGTATTATTTGTGGTGAATTCCTTGACAGCAAAGACTTTGTATGTTTCTCTTTCTTTGCTTTTTGTTTTTGTAGGTTTTGTATTATAGGTTTAAGACAGCGTCTTTCCTGGAGCAGATATTCAGTAAATATTCGTTGATGTGGTGACAGAGTTGTAAGTAAATTTAGCATTCTAACCAATTATCCTGTCCTTGGAGGTTTTCCACAGCATCATTGGCCAACTTTTGCTTTAATACATACTTTCATGACTAATCTTTGATAACATCTTTGTCTTAGAAGAGATCTGTTATTTTTAAGTTTTTGAGTTGAGAGAAGTCTAGATCTCTATAGCTGCCATCTTTTGATAGTTGCCTTACAGAAATGTTAAAGCATTTCCCATAGGATAGTTTTTCTCGTCATTGAAGATGGGAGAGGGCAGCCCGAGAACTAACCTTTTCTGTTCTGAGTCTGAGCATCCTCAGTTCTTTAACTGTTTCTTAGTTCCTCTCTTTTGGACATAATCCAGGGTTTTTAGTATTCCTCCTAAATTGTTGTACCCAGAAAGAGCAAAGAGAGTGGTATCTGTTCATTGTGGTGAAGAACAGAGCTTTTCACCCGTTTCATTCTGCTGTATGTCTTTGAATTGTAGTATATTGATTTCTGCTTTGAGGTCTCTTAATATCATCCCAATTTTAATTACTGTTTGGTTGCTATTTTGTTATTCTGTTTTCTTATAAGGATGTGTGTCATTAATATTCATTGAGTACTCACTGTGCATATTATTGTATTCTGCCAAATAGGAAAAACTTAGAATAGAAAAATTTGTTCTCTCAAGTGTCTTATAGAATGATCAAGGATAAGGTGCATATTTACTGATGCTTTAAAAATAATACTTAAACTGCAGTACTTTAAGTAGTGCTCATAGACTCTGTAAATCCAGAGAAAATGGAACAAATGAAGGAAAAAGAGTAGAAATGTAAATTCTTTATCTCTGGGTTTTTTTCTCCTGTCTTTCATGCAGTCACTACTTCTGTCTGGAACTGGTTTTGGCATCTAATGATGATGATGATAGTAATAACCAGTATTTATTGAGCATTTATTTATATACCAGATACTGTTGGTTGTGCTTTGTATTAACTCATTTGAGCTTCACAGCAACCTCAGAGTACATAAGACACATTGATAGCAAAAACAACTTATTTTTATTTCTATTGTCTGACTTTTTATAAAATCCATTCGTCATTATCTATTATGGAACATGTCAAATGCATATTCTTTTAATTTTATTTCTCCTAATTAAATTACCTGAGGAAATGTGCTGCAATTGTCATTCTTGATTTTAGTGATTCTTTTAAAATGAGCCTTTTTCTTAAATTTCAGATGTTGACTCTCAAGAGACAAGTTTGTCAAGTTATACCTGCCAGTGTTTTAAACAAATTGGAGTGTTTAATAAAAGTCAGTATTTTAGATATCATTGGAAATGCTCATTTAATGAATGAAAGCAAAGCTGAATGCAGAGTTGTATATGATTCTAATTTTGTCCAGGAAAAAACGAACAATTTAGGGTTAAATGCGTTGAAAGATTAGAAGGAATACACTAAAATATTAAGAGTTGCTATTTCTGGATTTCTGGATTATTGGGATATATATTTAGACTTTCATATTTAAAAATGAGCATGTACATTATTTTCAAAAACAGAAATTGAGATGATCTGATTGTAGTTTTGGGGGTATTTACATAGTGTTGTTATTTTTTTGTGCTCGCAGTTTTCCTATTTCCCCTCTCCTCTTACTCCGTATACTTGCCTTGAGTAATCGGATCCACTTGTGGATCAAAGCTTCAACCTTTGATTGTGATTTACACATTTATATCTCCAGCCCTGACCCCTTCTAGATTCAGATTTCCACTTGCATACTGGATATCTGTACTTGGTTGTACTCTAGGACCCACAAATTAAATATAAGTAATATCAAACTTATTTCTCCTTCCCTTCTCACAACCCAATTCTTGGTGTTCTCCTGTTTCAGTTAGTGTTATCGCCATCTATTTATATGCTTAAGTTAAACAGTTTTTGACTCCTCTCTTTTCCTTTTTCTCACATATAGTTCACCACTTAGAAGATGTCTCTGTATCCTTATCTTTCTCTCCATGGCTCTGCCTTTGTCTAATTATTGTATTTTCTCCAATGTGTAGCCTTTCTAATTGGTCACTCTGCTTCCAAGGCCTTTCCTTTCTTAATCATCCTCCCCACAACTGCCAGGGTTACTTTCTAAAACAGATGAGATTAAGATTTACCTGTTTTAAAGTTTATAATTATTACCCTCTGATTGCAATTTGAATGATAGGTACTATTTGTAAACAGTATGTGCTAGACACTATGCTAACCAGTTTACATACGTTATCTCATTTGACAGTATGACAGTATTAGCTATTATTCATTATCCATTTTATACATGAAGAAACTAGGCTTAAAGATGCTAAGTAGCTTGCTCAAAGTTACATAGCTATTTGATTTTAAATCAAGGTAGCTTTAACCAGTAGGAAAGTCCTTGATAATATGGACTCAGTTGATTTTTTAAATTTAATTTTTATCAAAGTTATATTTAATACATGCACATATTTATAAGAGTTAAATAGCTCTGCAGAACTACAGTCACTTGTCACTTAATGATGAGGATCTATTCTGAGAAATGTATCATTAGACATCATTTGAACATGATACAGTGTGCTTGCACAAACCTAGATGGTTTAGCCTACTACACACCTAGGCTATATGGCATTACCTGTTGCTCCTAGGCTAGAGACCTGTACAGCATGCTACTGTACTGAATACTGTAGGCAGTTGTAATACATCATAAGTCTTTGTGTGTTCAAACATACAGAAGGTACAGTAAAAATATGGTATTTATAATCTTATGGGACCACTGTCATATTTGTGATTGTTGACCAAAATGTCTTTATATGGCACATGACTGTATTTACAAAAACAGTACATCTCTGCAAATTTCCCCTCATTTCAGGCTGCCTAGGGGCAACTGCTTTCAACTCATTCTTTTGATACTTACTTCCGTATTTGAAACTAGCATTTTTTTTTTGAGATGGAGTCTCGCTCTGTAACCCAGGCTGGAGTGCAGGGGTGCGATATCACCTCATTGCAACCTCTGCCTCCCAGGTTCAAGCGATTCTCCTGCCTCAGCCTCCCGAGTAGCTGAGACTACAGACTCGCACCACCACACCTGGCTAATTTTTTGTATTTTTAGTAGAGATGGGAGTTCACAGTGTTAGCCAGGAAGGTCTTGATCTTTTGACCTTGTGATCTGCCCGCCTTGGCCTCCCAAAATGCTGGGATTACAGGCGTAAGCCACCATGCCCAGCTGAAACTAGCGTTTTTATAGTGTTACTTCTTGATTTTTCAGTTTAAGGTATTTTTCAGTTTAAGTAAAAATGAGGGTTTACCACTATCCCCAACCACACACAAATATACATTTTAACCCTGCCCATTACTCCCAATATTGTCATACTGCAAGTCGTTTGGATACATCAGTATTTCATAGAGATGGAGTTTCACTGTTATTGCACAAGCTGGTCATGAACTCCTGGGCTTAAGTAATCCTCCTGCCTCAGCCTCCCAAAGTGCTAGGGCTATAGGTGTGAGCCACCATGCCCAGCCTGGATACATCAGTATTTCAAAGTTTATAATGACTCCATTTTCACCATGTTAGCTAGGCCAGAGTTAGTAATTTTTAACAATTTTGCTTTGCTTAGTTTTCTGTATACTTACTAAATTAGCCAAGTGGTTATCAGTTGGGGCCCATTTTCTTGCCAGAGGACATTTGGCAATGTTGGGGGAGGGGAGGAGAGTGTGGGTGTGTGCTACTGACATCTAGTGGGTAGAAGCCAGGTATGCTGCCAAATATTCTGCACTGCCCAGGACAGCCTCCTGTAACGAAGAATTAGAAGGCCCACAATGTCAATAGAGCTGTTGTTGAGAAACCCTGATTTAGCCCAAACTATCTCTCAAGTGTATAAATGGCTTATCTTTAAACCTACCAATTTTGACTTCGTGAGAAGCTCTTTCCCAGGGCCTTCTGACCTGCTCCAACTTGAACTTGTTAAAGCTAGAACTTTTGTGCAGCTGTTGTCTTGGACTTGCTTTACTGTCATCTTAATGATTCTCTCAGTTCTGTCTTGTTTTGGAGCCCCTGTTTCTGTATCTGGTATCTTTGACTGTCTTTGTTTACTTTCTCATTTTGAAGGGCCACTTTCAATAGTTTTCTGGATGGGATAGAATTTTTTCAAGACTATACATGTCTGTAAATGTTTTTTCTCCCCTCTTGTTTTATGGATAGTTTGGCTGGGCAGAGAACTCTGAGTCAGAAATAATTTTTTCTCAGAATTTTGAAGGCATTGCTCTACTGTCTTCTATTTTTCTGTGTCGACGTTGAGATCAGATGCTTAGAACATCCTTTTCAACTATTTTGAAACTTTCTTTTTTTCTCTTTGCAAGCTAGAGAGACAATCTTTGTCTCCAGAGTTCTGAAATTCTTGTATTATGTAGTTAGATGTCTGTTTTTTTAATTCATTCTGCTACTCCTGTTCAATCTGGAATTTATCTCATAAATTCTGGAAATTTTCCTTAAATAATTTCTTTGATTTCCTCTCCTTCATTTAATCTCTCCTCTCTCTTTTCAATTCCTGTTGTTAGATGTTGGGCCTACTGATGGGTTTCTCTAATTTTCTTGTCTATTTTCATCTATTTTCCATTTCTTTACATTTTTTTTCTTTGCTTTCTGGGAGATTTTTCTCAACTTTGTCTTCCAGTTCTTCTACTAAGTTCTTATTTCTGCTATAATATGTATAGTTTCCATTCCTTTTTTTGAAAAAAAAAATCCTATATTTGTTTTATGGATGCAGTGTCTTATCTCTCTTAGGAAATATTGGTAGTTTTTTTTTTTTTTTGTCTGCATATTCTTTTTCTTCCAAATTTCCTTTTTCTGTTTGTTTGCTTTGGTCTTTATCTTTCATATTTGTTGCTTTCCTTAGATGTCTCATGATCCTTGGCAGTCTGTGCTTACTTAAGAGAGAGGCCCTAAGCTGAATGGAAGCTCTGCTTTTGTGTGATTGTGGTTTTTTGTGTAGGATGGTAAATCTGGATGATTTCCTTGCAGACTCCCAGTCTTAGTCCATTTGGGCTGCAAAAACAAAGTACCATAAACTGGGTGGCTTATAATCCACAGAAATTTATTTTTCACAGTTCTTGTGAGTGAGGCTGGGAAGTCCAAGATAAAGGTACCAGCAGATTTGGTGTCTGGTGAGGGCCTGCTTTCTGGTTCACAGAGCAGCACCATCTCGCTGTGTCCTCACATGGTGGAAGGAGACAAGGCAGCTCTCTGGGACCTCTTTTACAAGGGCGCTAATCTCATTTATGAGGGCCCTGCCCTCTTGATCCAGTCACCATCCAAAGATCCCACTTTCTAATATCATCATATTGGTAAGTAGGATTCAACATATGAATTTTGGGGTGAGGAGACATAGGCATTTAGACCAGGGCACCCAGTGACACATCTTTTCTTTTGTGCTGGATTGTTTTCCCAGACAAAATTTCTCATCTTTTGCCAGGAGAGAACAAGCTTGAGAGCTGAGTAGGAAAGGGATATGGGTCTCATCTTTAAGCATGCAGATTAACCTAATTCCCCAGTTTTCATTATGGCACCCTTCAAATTCAATTGAGCGTGTTGTCCTCTAGTCTAGATATATCCTGTTATATGCTCTCCAGAGATTGTTTAATCTTTTATCAGAAGGGGTTGAAGAGTAGAAGAGGAGGTCTGGGGATTTTCACTACTTCTTAGATTTCGGTCAGTTCTAGTTTGGACTCCACTCTCACTCCGAGTGTCTGAAACTTCCAGTTCCTGAGCCCTTTAGTTTATTTTTTTGTTTGTTTGCTTTAATGTATTTACACAAGAATTGCAGAAAGAGTACAAAGTTTCCATATACCCTTCACCCAGCTTCTTTTTATCTTAACATATAACCATAGAATGATGATCAGAAGAAATTGACCTTAGTATAATGTTATTAACTACACTACAGAATTTATTCAGATTTTACCAGTTTTCCCTCTCATAGTTTTTGTTTGTTTCAAGATCCAAATTTAGGATACCACATTGCATTTACTTATCATATCTCCTAGTTTCCTTTTATCTGTGATAATTTTTCAGTCTTCATTTTCAAGATCTTGACACTTTTGAAGAGTACTGGTTAGTTATTTCGTGGAATGGCTCTCAATTTGGGTTTGTGGATGCTCTCTCATGAATAGATTGAGGTTATGAATAAAAATAAGGATTATCACAGATGGGATGTGTTCCTCTTAGTGCATTATGTTGGTGGGAGGGGGGCATGATGCTGATACGTACTACTGGTGATGTTAACCTTGATCACTTGGATAAGAGGCTGTCTGCTAGGTTTCTCCACTGTGAATTTACTATTTTTCCCTTTAATAATTATTAAGTACTTTGATTTAAAGTTACTCAACCAGGCAGGTCAAACTTTAAAAATAAAATAGCTTTTAAAAATCAAATTCTTTGAGACCATGCAGATATCCTGTTTCCCCCTAAATTTCTGCCCACTAATTTTATCATCTATCTGTGATCTTGCCTGCAGCAATTATTACTGTGGCTTAATAATAGTGATTTTCTATTTCTCTCATTATTTCTACATTTATTAATTTAAATTCTTCTGTGAGGAGAATTTGTCCCCCCCCCCCATTTATTTACTTATTTATTTATATCAATATGGCCTTATGGATTATTTATTCTTTGGATTATAATCCAATTCTATATCATTTATTTTGTTGATCAAGCTGTTCCAATTTTTGCCAGGGAGCGCTTTTTCTGGTGGACTTCAGTGCTCATCCTTGCTTTTTGAGCACTCACTTCCTTACTTTCCGACACCACATAATGCTTCAGCCCATCTTATGTTTTCCTTGCCCCAACCCTGGAATCAACCAGTTCTCCAAGGAGTTTAGAGGTCTTTTGGTGTACTAAATGTCAATATGATACAAACCAGGTGTCTTTGGCTTTCTTCTAGGCTAACATGGAATTCAACCTTCCCAGGTGTAATTGTCATTGCCACTTATTCTGTTTTCTAGCTTTTAAAATTGTGTTTCTGTTTCTTTGGGGTTAATAATCTTTCAAAAATTTCTTTACTGGGAGGCATCAGAGCTAAATCCTTATATTCAGTCTATCCTCTTTAACCAGAGATTCTTAATGTTTTTGTCTCATGCCCCAAGCCAGTTTTGTACAAACCACATTCCACTACATTAGTTGCTGTTCCCCAGATGTGCTGTTATATGTTCATGTGTCACTTCTGTGCCCTTGCCTTGAGTGAATACTATGAAGTATTTCTTTTTGTCCTCCAGTTTTTAAGGAGTTTTAAATGGGTGGACTTTGATTTTACATGAAAACAACTATTTGAGTAATTAGGATTCTTGCCTATCTTCTATTTTCCCTTTTTTGGATTAGTCATGTAGATTTTTTGTCTTTTAGTGCCCAGATACTGTAATTTTTTTTGCCAAATGGAAAGGAGGAGTTCCTGCATCTCCAGAATAGTAGGGTATGGTGATAGCCCAAGTTAGAAAGAAAATATTGTATCAAAAACACGGGTTGTAAAAAACAGAGCATTAAATATATATATTTAAATACCTATTGTACATTAAAGTTCCAAAAGACATCTACTTTTAGAACAAATTCTTTGGTGTTAAGGACCTTCTTCAATTCAGGCAGCATGTTTAGGTGGCATGATATGCAGAGGCATATTCTGTTATGAGGTTTATGACATAGATTTTCAAATCTAGCATACAGACATTCTCCATTGTGGAAAAGTATTTGGCAAAATGATTGTGCTTGGCAGTGATGGCAGATGACTGACAAAAAATGATGTGATCTTTCACATCAACATTACTAAAGAATATGTTTTTTCCTGAGCCTGGTTTTTACTGGTATAGTGTAAGAAGGGATGGATGTAGATGTAGTGTGAGTAAATAGATGTATCCTCTCTACCTTACTGCATACTTCCATTTCCTTTGTCCTTAGGCATGGAAGTAATAATTGCCCTCTTCTTTCATTTAATGAAACTAAACTGAAACATGCATACATAAATTATCCATGTATATGAATGTTTTAATGTATGCAGAACTGTTATTGATATAACCTCCTGTTGAGAGATTACAGTTTTTATAAAAATTACTGAGATATATGTCTCAAGTTTTGATGTACTTTAAAACATGCTCTTAAAATTCTATCCAACCAGCCGGGTACGGTGGCTGACGCCTGTAATCCCAGGACTTTGGGAGGCCGAGGTGGGTGGATCACGAGGTCAGGAGATCGAGACCATCCTGGCTAACACAGTGAAACCCCGTCTCTACTAAAATATACAAAAAAAAAAAAAAAAAAATTAGCCGGGCGAGGTGGTGGGCGCCTGTAGTCCCAGTTACTCAGGAGGCTGAGGCAGGAGAATGGCGTGAACCCAGAAGGTGGAGCTTGCAGTGAGCCGAGATTGCACCACTGCACTCCAGCCTGGGGGACGGGGCGAGACTCCATCTCAAAAAAAAAAAAAAAATCCTATCCAACCAGCAAAGTCCAGCCTGAAAATTCTCCTCTTTCAACCTGATTGCATATTCTTAACCCTAAAATCCTACAGCAGCTTTGGCATTTGAAAAATTCTGCTTCTTTATTATAAGTTATTTGTTATTTCAGTTAGTACCTTCTATTAGATTGGAGTTTCCTCAGAGTCAGGACACTACAGCTGGAGTCCCTAGATTCAAATACCAGCTGTCTGACATTGGACAAATTCCTTAACCTGTCAGTACCTTAGTTAATTAAGGATAATTCTAACTACCTCCTAGCATTGGTGGGAAGATTAAATGAGTTAATACATGTAATGTGTCATGCACACAATAAGCTATCAATAGATATTAGCTGTTACCACCTTCTGTTACTACCATCATTTCTATTATTACCTTCATTTCTATATCCTCCCCCAGGGGCCATCACAATGTGCTATACATTGTTGTTATTCAACAAATATTTGTGGATTAAATGAAAATGAAATTATATTTTAGTTATGCAAGTCATTTGAAGTTGTAGTTCTGATTACAGCCTGTCAGCTACTTATCTTAATGTCTATAGCACTAATCCTAAATTATTGTTAGATTTGACAGGTTCTCTTATATGATCAAGTAAGACCTATTGTTACAGCTTTGAAAATTGGAACACATAGGCCGGGTGTGGTGGCTCATGCCTGTAATCTCAGCACTTTGGGAGGCCGAGGCGGGCGGATCACGAGGTCAGGAGATGGAGACCATCCTGGCTAACACGGTGAAACCCCGTCTCTACTAAAAATACAAAAAAAATTAGCTGGGTGCGGTGGTGGGTGCCTGTAGTCCCAGCTACTCAGGAGGCTGAGGCAGGAGAATGGCGTGAACCTGGGAGGCGGAGTTTGCAGTGAGCGGAGATTGTGCCACTGCACTCCAGCCTGGGTGACAGAGCGAGACTCCGTCTCAGAAAAAAAAAAAAGAAAAAGAAAAGAAAATTGGAACACATAACAAAGTGAAAGTATTAGAAGTAAAAGAAATTTTGAGTTAAGCTAATGAGGTTCTGAGAAAAATTAGTTTGGTTTATATAGGTGGTTGTCAAAATAATTCACTAGATTAACACATTTCTTGTTTATTAGGATTCAGTGTGAAATGTTATTTTAAAGCAGGATCCATATTAAGACATAGTTTCTGAGAGAATTTGATGTGTTTGATAATTCTGATTTTCTGTGGCTCTGGTGTAGAACTAGTTGACATGGATAGAAGAGACTGTCCCTGTCAGTGGTACTATGATGATGCTTTAGATTTGATGCTGTGTAGTGGACTGCTTCTATACTAATAATTTTCAAGTATTAGTATAACATGTTTATATTAAATAAAGTGGCTTTCTAGTAGAGAAAAATTAAAGAAAGCCTCAGTGACATAATTCAGAAAAAGGTCTAGAACTTAAATCTTTCTGTATAAAGATGCGAATCCAATACCTGTGGTAAGGTTATAGGTTTAACTTCAGAAAAATCATGAACCTCATTTACAACCTCAGCGAAATTTTTTAGTACAACCAAAGCATTCTAGTTTACTACAAATACCTTTCTTGTTTTAAATACTTATTTGTATTTAATAATGAATACACTTTCATTGTTTTTAGTGTAGATTTCCATGGCTCCTGATTTTATAGAATTCATTCAGTTAAACACTGAGTTAGTAGCTGCCAAGAACTACTACAGAGAGATTCAAAGATGAATAAGGAATCTGGCCTAGTTCTAGATCCTAGTCTAGACTAGTGGAAGAGACAAACAGGTGACCAGACAAATATATAATGTGGAAATAAAGTGGGTAGAGCGGGGAGCAGCTGACTTTCTCTAGGGGATTCTGTGAGAATGTAATCACAAAGGCTGACTTGATTATTATGTAGAGAAGGAGGAATAGTGTTAAAAACAAGAAAGTTTGTAGTGCATTTTAGGAAGTGGCAAAAAATTTAGTGTAGATGCGTGGGGCGCCTGGTTCTGGCAGATTGTGTCTAAAAATTCCAAAGGCTTTGTGTGCCCAGAAAGCATTTAGATTTTTATTGTGTAGACATTAGGGGGCAAGAAATATTTTTTTCCCCAGAAAAAGTCAACAGATTTGTTTACAATTGTTATAAAATTTAGTTGCTGAAACTTGTTCATGGAAACATTTTTTACTTGCTTGAATGTTTATTGTCCCCAACATTAATACCAAAAATTTGCATACAAATCAAAGTGGGGGAAAAACTTGCTAATACTTTATTCTCTCATCCATTTATTTCCATTTGCAATCATATAATTAGGTACCTTTTTGTTTTTTAAGAATAAAATATTTCCTTTCATAATACATTTTAGCACATTTTCTACATATGAGTCTTTTTGGCTGGATATCCTTAGGCGTAATTGTTACATATTTGATATGGGTAACACAAAGGTGGGTGTCTTCAAATAGGCTAACCAGGTAGGCCTCACTTGCCTTTAGAAAAGTGTCAGTGGCTGCACTCTGAAAGTGTAGATCTGTTTTGAAGTTCTCACAACTGATGCTGGAAGGGAAATTTGCAAGTGAGAAGTTCATTGTGCATTTGATAACTTCTGATCTGATTTTCACTGAGAGCCACAGTACAAGGCTTATAATGATGTGGTTTCTTAACCTTTCCAGTATACAACATATTCTTGTGAGTGGCTTTTGTAGCTAGTTACTTCCTGTGTGCTTTACCACTGGCTTTTTTGTGGGCATTTGGCTTGGTAGGAACTGTAGTGTAGAGAACTCCCTATTTACTTCTCTTCTTGGCTGAAGTTCTGCAAGCTAAAGGTGACACCGTGCTAGGCAGTGATGACTGTTGGTGGCAGTCACAGTGCAGTAACTGAGAACACCATAAAGAATGTCTTTAATTTGAGAATTAATGAAATCTTCCTAAGGATATCCACAGTGCTCCAAATAATACTTATTTAATAAAAATAAAATAATCAAGAGAAGCTCTGGATTATAAACCTAGTTCCAGGCTGCATTAATAAGTAGAATTTTTGTATAACTCATCTCCAGAAAGATGCAGCATGTTGCTTTAGTAAATATAAATAAGCTATCAATGAATTTGTATACATTTCCTTCATTTTATAGTGTCTGTCCTTTTATGTGTTTAGGTATTTTACTTGTATTGTCTTTATGTTTACACCAGTTTATACAATCTATTATTTTATGTCTATAGTACTTTGTGATAACAAGAGAATTGGTGAAAAATTATATATTTAACAACCACAACTTATTAAAATATATCCGAGAAATATTGCTTTAATTTTGACATTTTAAATTCATATGTCTTGAAATATTTATTTACCTTTAGTTATTTACCATTAACACAAAACAAATATAATTTTAAGAGTTCTAAGAAAAGTAGACATGACACAAAAATGTTTCTACAGTTGAGTAATATGATTTTAATACTGGAAGGGAGGCAGTAGTTATGAGGCAGGAGAATAGAGTCTGGACTCAGGGAGCTTAAGGCCATTTCACGCTGACTTCTTAGAACTAAATTGAAAGGAAAACCCTCACTTTCTATGCCTAAGTAACAAAAGAGCCGGAGGCTACTCCCTTTGCAGACCCCTACCTTTTCTGCATGGCAGATGGAAAATTGAAAGTACCTCTGGTTGGTTGCAGAAAGCAGCCAATCAGACGTTTGAAAAGGAGTGTAACTTTGTAACTTCACTTCAGCCTCTGGTTGGTTGTTGACTGATTGCTGGCCAAATCTTCATTTGCATAGAAGTGCAGCTTTGTAACTTCACTTCAGCCTCTGATTGGTTGCTTTCCACAACCAATCAGATGTTTGCATAGGAGAGTGACCTTTGTAGCTTCACTTCTGCCTCTGATTTGGCACCACTTCATTTACATGAGGTGAATACCAAGTGACCAATGGGAAACCTTTAGGGGGTATTTGGACCGAAGAAGATTCTGTATCCAGGCCCTTGAGCTGCTGCTGGTGCAGTTCCCACTCTGTGGAGTGTACTTTCGTTTTCAGTACATCTCTATTCTTGTTATTTCATTCTTTTCCTTGCTTCGTTTGTGCATTTTGTCCAATTCTTTGTTCATAACGCCAAGAACCTGGACATGCTTCACCGGTAACGGTTAAATACTAATGTTATAGCCCCTCCATTTTCTTGGTAAGAAAAACTATAAAGGCCACAGAAACTCAATAAGTTACTTAGGGTCTCAGGTAATGAAAGGGCATAAGTAAGACTTTTTTTTTTTTTTTTTTTAAATCAGTGTTACTGAGGTATTATTTATATATAGAAAAATTCATCCTTTTAAGGCATACAGTTTTATAAGTTTTGACAAACATACAGTTGTACAACCACTACCATAGTCAAAATATAGAATATATCCATCATCTCAGAAAAGTTCTCTGTTGTCTCTTCATCACCTCAAAAAAGTTCTCTGTTGTCTCTTGTAATCAATTCCCTTCCCCTTCCTGCAGGCTCTGGCAACCACTGATCTGTTTTCTGTCCTCATATTTTTCCTTTTCCAGAATGTCATGTACATGGAATCATATAGTATGGTAGCATTTTGGGTAGGAATTTTTTCACCTAGCATAAAGCATTTGAGATTCATTTATGTTGTTGCTTCTATCAGTAGTCTATTCCTTTTTATTGCTGAGTGCCACAGTTTATCCATTTACCAGCTGATAAACATTTGGGTTGTTTCCAGTTTTTGGTGATTCTGAATAAAGCTACTATAAATATTAGTATACAAGTTTTTGGGTGGACATATGTCTTCATATGGTAAGTGTATGTTTAACTTTGTAAAAAACTGCCAAACTCTTTTCTGAAATGGCTGTACCGTTTGTGCAGTCTAGATAGCAATGTATAAGAATTCTGGTTGTTCTGTATCTTTGTTTACTTGGCAATGTCAGTTTTTTTTTAAGTTTAGTTTTGTTTTTTAACCATTTTAGTAAGTGTGTAGTGGTGGTATCTGTTTCTGCTTTTAGTTTGCATTTTCCTAATGACTGATAACAGAGCATCTTTTCATGTGCTTAATATTGGTTTTTATTAAGCTTAATCCAGCATCCTCTATGTATTATATATTTAAGGTTTGGCTAGGTACTGATGGGAGGGAGAGGAATAAAAAGAGTATTCTCAAAGAGTTTGTGATTTATATAGGGAAAACTGGCAATAATGTCAACATGATGCTAGTTACAATTTTGGTAGGCTCTTTGAGAAAGGGATTTACATATTAACTGGCCTGGTGGAAAGGACAGTAGTTTGGGAATCAGAAAACTCAGTGGTTTGACTTTACCTTAGTTGCTTAACCCTTCTGGTCTTTCTTTTTCTTCTTTCATTTGTTAAATGAAGGAGTAAGACCACATAAGGCATAAAGGTTTGTCTCTAAATTATGTATCTACATAGTTTTTCTTTCCAGGCAGGTTTTGAAACCTTGTGAGAATGCCAATCAGAAAACAAAAGATCTTTGCAGATGTTCCTCATCTGATGAAATTCCTCTTACCTGCATCCCCAAAAGATAATCTTTTGAAAATTTAAATATTGAAATTTTAGTATATAAATTTCATTGTGTATAAGAATTGCATATTTCCTAAATATATTTTAAGGGTAGTAACTGATAGTTCTATAATAGTAACTTATTTTTGTATGGTAGTACTATAATTCATAGAGCATTTTCAAGAAATTCTCCCCTTTGATAGAAAAACTATGTGGATGGCTGGGCACCGTGGCTCACGCCTGTAATCCCAGCACTTTGGGAGGCCGAGGCAGGCGAATCATTTGAGGTCAGGAGTTCGAGACCAGCCTGGCCAACATGGCAAAATCCCATCTCTACTAAAAATACAAAAATTATCTGGGTGTGGTAGCACACGCCTGTAGTTCCAGCTACTTGGGAGGCCGAGACAGGAGAATTGCTTGAACCCGGGAGGTGTAGGCTGCAGTGAGCCAAGATCGTGCCACTGCACTCCAGCCTGGGCAACAGAAGGAAAAAAAAAAGAAAGAAAAACTGAGTGGAGGATATATTTTGTTTCTTTTCTCATTTTATTTATTTATTTATTTATTTGAGATGGAGTTTCGCTCTTGTTGCCCAGGCTGGAGTGCAATGGCGCGATCTCGGCTCACCACAACCTCCACTTCCCAGGTTCAAGCGATTCTCCTGCCCAGCCTACCACTGAGCGGGGAATATATTTACTTTTACGACCCTGAGAGTGAGAGATAAGTTAAATGATTTGTGTAGGATTACACAGCTAGACGAAAAGTAGCCACTTTGACTTAAGGAGTCTAGTCTAGATCTTTTGACTCTGCAGTCCATTGTTCTTGTACCATAGGTCACTCTAATAGGAAATAAACAATCTTTAAAATGTGTTAAGTAACGTTAACATTTTTTTCAGGTGTATAATTTCATGCTTAAAATATTAAAATAATGTAATATTCTTAAGAATTATTATCCATTCTTTTAAATAAAATGCATGGTAAGAGATAATATAAACACGCTCCCTCGATTTAGTAATAATGAGTAGAATGTTCATACCTATAAACAAGTCAGTTATTTCACAAGCTGAGTCACTGCTTGTCAACACAGCCTACTTACAGAGGAAATCTTAGCTGTAATCAAAAATAAAGATAACAGAAATAGTAAAGGACGTATTATTTTGCCTCCTGAGAATAGTTTTGGTTTCTAAGTTTAGATACCTACAGTATATTATTAGTGGATTACCCATTGCCAATGCTAGAACAGCTATTTAAAGGAGCAAGGCAGAGTGGGAAGAGTATTAGGATAAAAGTGAGAGGAAAAGTAATACATTACAATTTTAATGCTACAAACATGTCAGCATTATACAGTCATCAGAAGGCCTCTGTTATTTAGAAGACCTGTGTTCAAATGTGATGTTGGGCAGGTCACTTAAGGTTTCTGAACTTCTTTTTCTTCATCTGTAAAAATAAGGAGCCTCATCTGATGTTCAAAGGTCCATCCAACTGTATTTTATTTTATTTTTTGACACGGAGTCCCGCTGTGTCATCCAAGCTGGAGTATAGTGACACGATCTTGGCTCACTGCAGCCTCCGCCTCCCAGATTCAAGCGATTCTCCTGCTCCAGCCTCCTAAGTAGCTGGAATTACAGGCATGTGCCACCACACCTAGCTAATTTTTGTATTTTTTAGTAGAGACGGGGTTTCACCATGTTGACTAGGGTGGTCTTGAACTCCTGACCTCGGTTGATTCGGCTGCCTTGGCCTCCAAAAGTGCTGGGATTACAGGCGTGAGCTACCACACCCGGCCCCATCCATCTGTGAATATAGTTGTATGTTGAGTGTGATGAGCCATCTGGTTGGTTGGTTTTTAATTGTCAAAATAGGTCAATCATAGTTAAATGGATTGTAAACTATTCTTTTAAAGTTCTGAAACTTTGCATTTTTAGTTTCCTATTAATTGAATGAGTACTTGATGTAATTTGTTGCAACAACTAAAAAGTTACATAGGATCAAAAGAGTTTTATTTATTTTCTAATTTTAATACTGTGGGGTTCTGGGAGCTTATTTCATGACTGTTTTAGAATAAAATGGAATGCATTTACCTGAGGGACACCCTAATACTAGAGCACAGAGGGCAGGTATGAAAATAAGTATTTTTACAAAATTTTAAAAGCACACTTTATCCAAGTCAGCCTAGTTATGTTTTATTACTTGAGTGTTTTTATGGTATATAATTTAGAAACAAATGTGATATAGTGACATGTAATTTATAACATGTTTATTAATTTAAATTCAGAAAATTCATATCATGACACATTGAACAACACGTGCTAAAACAAATTTATCACAGAATTTGTATTTAACTAGAATAATAAAGCAAATGTACTTATAATTTCTTTACTGCTTTAGGCTTTTAGAACAGGTACGGTTTTTTTTTTTTTTTTTTTTTTTTTTTTTAAGGAAAACACACATAGGATTTGAATTAAGAAAGCCAATTAAAGCAGAGCGTGATTATCATCAAACTTCGTTTAAGTAGTAAAAGCCCTTATTGCACTAGCAAATTCACAATTTAAAATGAGATTAGAAAATTTTCTGTTTCAAAATCAGTTTTAGAAATTAAGTTTTTAAAGCACACTTTATGCTTCCAAAAGCATCAGCTATAATACATTATGAAATTATTTTTCTGAATGAATGTATTTTGCTTACAGAATTCTGTGTAGGACTTAGATTTTCTACTTCTGTGGTTTGTTTTTAGTAGTAAAGATTGTAAAATAGCTGTTTTCATTTCTTCGCTAAGCAGAATCGTGCATAAGAATCTGCTTATCTTATTATATACATTGTGGGTTTTTTAATGTTCTTATTGTGTCTTTATGATTTTCTAAAGTATTTGTGTATTCCTGACAAGTCTCCTCACATCCTTTGACATGTTTGTTTTCCTTGGGTATATAAGCAAGAGGAAATAAATTGCGCATTTTTAGAAAAACCAATATAAATCCTAGATAAAGAAAATAAAATTTTTTGAGAAATTTGAGCCTACAGCTAGATATTCTGGATATAATTTGACAGTGGTAGAAAAGCTAAGGCTAAGAAGACTTTTCTCTTTTTTTAATTTGTATAAACGTATGGAGTACAAGTATAATTTTTTTTTCTTTATTAGAGATAGGGTCTCGCCATGTTGCCCAGGCTGGTTTCGAACTCCTGGGCTCAAGTGATCCTCCCACTTTGGCCTCCCAGATTATTGAGATTACAGGCATGAGCCACCACACCCAGCCTACAAGTGTAATTTTGTTACATGCCACCACACCCAGCCTACAAGTGTAATTTTGTTACATGCATAGATTGTGTAGTAGTGAAGGCAGGTATTTTAGGGTATCCATTGCCTGAATAACATACATTGTACCCTTTAAGTAATCTCTCATCATCTACCCCCCTCCCACCCACTTAGGGCTAAGAAGACTGAGCCATTTAGGGGAAATTGTAGAGGCATACTAGTGGGAATGGAGTTGAAGATAAAGTGGATACTAAGAAAGTCTTGAATTTTTGTGTTAGTATAGTTTGCATTATTTTCTGATTATAATGATTTATAGAGATGCTTATTAGAAAGGCTTGATTATTTAGAAATGTTGTGATTTGATTTTTAAATTGACAAGTCATGGGAAATGTGGTATATTTTAATGATGTACTTTACTTCAGTTTTCATCCACTTTAAAATGGAAGCATTCAAAACATGAAATCACAAAAATAGAAAAGCAATTTGATGCTCAAAAACTTAGAAACTGAAAAAAGGCTAAAAAATTATAACTTGATGATGTTTTTACTCTTAGTTCTCTTTTATTTACATTTATTCCTAAATCAAAATACACTGAGTAAAAAGTTCAGTCAGATTTTTAAAAAATATGATCAGACTTGTATTTAATTTAAGAACACAGCTTTCTGCCACTTCTATAGCCAACACTTTAGATTTTAAATAAACAAAGTGAATTTTAATACTGGAAGTAAATTTCTTGAAGGGATCCTTGAGTATTAAGCCAATTATAACTGTTCTTTAATCTTTACTGTCCACTGTCAGTATTTTAGTATTATTTAGGAAATTGGACGTGTTTATTTAAATTTTCAGAATACCTACAAATGCATTCTTAGTTGTTTGATTATTTCTCATGCTATGTAACTATCTTTTTAATGTTAATTTTTACATTGAATAAATCATTTATTTATTTTAATGTTTAAATTTTTCCACATTTGGCCAGTGAGAGCCCTTTCACCTGATTTTTTATGTCCTCTTAACATACATACACCATTCTTCGAGTGCTTATTTTCTGGCAGTACAAGATATCCCAAATTATTGTAATTTCTCAGCCCTAATTCTAAGATTAGCCATTTATACAAAGACCTCTAGGTTCTTTTTCTGGAGAATGATACTTAGAAATTGAGATCTGGGTTCTAATTGTACTACTGTTGCAGTGATATCATTGCTTCTAGTCCTTTCAGTGGAAGGAGCTAGAAAATATGCATACAAACACATGTGAGTGAGAGCTATATTTATTTTATATCTATTTCTCTCTAATATGTATGTATATATCCACTCAAATTATATTAATTCCTTTAATAAACAGTTAAAAAATTTTTTGGATTACAAGAAAAATGTAGGAATTTATTTTATGCTTGTATATATTTATACATATTTATAATATGCCTACATGTAGTATGTGTTTGTAATGTAGACATGTTGGAAACCTAGTTTGCTGGCAGTTTTGCTTCTTCCACAAATTTATGGAGTTAAGCTATTTATTTTTTAAAAATTTATTTTTTAAAATTGTAAAATACACATAACATTTACTGTCTTAACTGTCTTTAAGTATGTCCAGTTCGGTGGTACTAAGTACATTCTTATTGTTGTGCTACCATCACCATTATCTATCCACAGAACTCTTTTCATCTTACAAAACTGAAACCATGTGCCTATTAAATAACTCGCCATTCCTCCCAGCCCCTAACCTCTGGCAGCCACCATTCTACTTTCCATCTCTATGAATTTGACTAGTGTAGATATCTCATACAGTATTTGTCTCTGTGACTGGCGTATTTCACTTAGCATAATGTCCTCAAGGTTTTTTCATGTTGTGGAATTATATCAGGATTTCATTCCTTTTTGAAACTGTGTATGTGTTTATGTGTGTTTATCATATTTATACATTATCATAGAATATAATCATTTTTTTATTGTAAAGTAGATTTTTAGCATTTTTATTTCTATTTAGATAACTTTCTTTAGCCATTTTCTTTTAGGTTAGGTCTGCTGGCATCAAATCTATTCGTTTTTCTTCATCTGAGAATATCTTGATTTATCTATGATTCCTGAAGGATATTTTCACTGGATATGTAATTCTGGGTTGACAGCTCTTCTTTCAGCCCTTGAAGTGTTGTGCCACTTCCTTCTGCCTCTGTTGTGATGTGATCAGAGAAATCTGCTGTCATTTGAATTGTTTTACTGTTATAGTTAAGATGGGTTTTCTCCTAAATACTTGAAACAGTCTTTCTCTTTGTCTTTAGTTCTTAAGGGATTTGATTATGATGCGTCTTGAGATGGATTTCTTTAGATTTACCTTATTTGGGGTTTGCTCAGCTTCTTGAGTATGTGGGTTAATGTCTTTTGCCAAATTTGGGAAGTTTTCAGCGTTATTTCTTTGAGTACTTTTTAAACCTGCCCTCTTTCTCCTTTTCTTCCCAGATTTGAATGACATGAATGTTAGATCTTTTGTTATAGTCCTGCAGGTGCTTGCCACTGATCATTGTTTTAGGGTCTGTTTTTTTCTTTATTGTTCAAACTGGGTAATTTCCATTGTTTTTATCTTCAGTTCACTGATTCTTTTGTCATCTTCATTCTGCTATTGGGCCCACCTAATTGGTTTTCATTTCGGTTTTATCTGTTATTTATTTGCTGAGACTTTGTTTTTTTCAGGCATTTCATGTATGTTTGTAATTGCTGTTGAAACATTGCTGGATCTTATGGTAATACTATGTTTAATTTTGTGAGTAACCACCAAACTGTTTTCCACAGTGGATGCACTATTTTACATTTACCAGCAATGCAGAAGAGTTCCATTTTCCCCACATCCTTACCAACACTTTTTATTTATTTTCCTTATCTCTCTTTTTTCATTTCAATGGCCATCTTATAATGGGTGTGAAGTCCTTACTCTTTGTGGTTTCTGATTTGCATTTCGCTGATGATTACTGATGTTGACTATCTTTTTATGTGCTTGTTGGCTATTTTTACATATTCTTTGGAGAAATGTTTAAGTTCTTTGTCCATCTTTTAATCAGGGTGTTAGGGTTTTTCTGTTGTTAAGTTATAAGAATTCTTTATATATTCGGGGTATTAATCTCTTATAAGATATATGGTTTGCAAATATTTTCTCCCAT
Organism: Nomascus leucogenys; assembly: GCF_006542625.1. Lineage (NCBI taxonomy): Eukaryota > Metazoa > Chordata > Mammalia > Primates > Hylobatidae > Nomascus > Nomascus leucogenys. The sequence goes on from NC_044395.1 coordinate 72,811,619, forward strand.
TCTGAGTTGTCATTTTACTCTGATAGTGCCCTTTGATATACAAAAGTTTAAATTTTGATAAAGTCCAAGTTATTTATTTTTCTTTTGCTGCTGGTGTCTTGGTATCATTTCCAAGAAATCATTGCGAAGTCCAATGTCATGAAACTTTTCCCCTTTGTTTTCTTCTAAGAGTTTTTATAGTTTTAGCTCTTACATGTAGGTCTTTATCTATTTTGAGTTAATCTTTGTAGCTATTCATTTCTCTCCTATCTCCTTTGTTAAAGAGAAAATAAAAGCTTCATGACCGAAGATTGAACACTGAGTAACAATTTTACTATTAAGCTGGGAACTAGATTCAATAACAAAGGGGTGGTGGTCAGGATAAGACTCAAGGCTCAGGAGAGGGAAAGTGATAGGTTTTTTAAGAGCTGAAACTCATGAACAATCTGTTTCATATCAGATAAGCAAAGTCTGTCTGTGCCTGATTAGATGGCATATGTGAGCTAATTGTTTAGGCATTGTGTTCCCCTGAGTTGGTGGTGGTTCTTCTGGAAAGTTGTCATGGTGATGAACATGATTATGGTACTAGGTGAAGATGGCACTATGGTAGTTTAGTAGAAATCAGGCATGTCTCACTGTCATCAGGCTAGGTGGCTAGGTCAGGATTCATCACCTTCCTTCTGGGGTCACTTTCTTTTTTCCTATAATACATTTTTTAAGGAGTTTCTTTAATGATAATCTATTGGTGACAGAAATCTCTGTTTTTGCATTCCTGATAGATATTTTTGCTGTTTATAGCATTCTGGGATAACAGTTATTTTCTCTCACAACAAGGAAAGTATCATGCTCCAGTCTTATCACCCAAATTTTTTCGTATTGACAAGTTAGGCATTAGTCTAGTTGTTTCTTTTAAGGTAATCTGTTGTTTCTCTCTGACTGCATTTTTTTTTAATTTTTAATTTTTACTTTTATTTTTTGAGACGAAGTTTCACTCTGTTGCCCAGGCTGGAGTTCAATGGTGCAATCTTGGCTCACTGCAACCTCTGCCTCCTGGGTTCAAGCGATTCTCCTGCCTCAGCCTCCCAAGTAGTTGGGATTACAGGTGTGTGCCACCACACCCAGCTAATTTTGTATTTTTGGTAGAGATGGGGTTTCACCATGTTGGCCATGCTGGTCTTGAACTCCTGACCTCAGGTGATGCGCCCACCCGGGCCTTTCAAAGTGTTGGGATTATAGGTGTAAGCCACTGTGCCTGGCCCTCTCTGACTACATGTAAATTCTTCTCCTTTTATTTACTCTGCTTGAGATTTGTTGAGATTCTTGACTCTATGGATTGGTGTCTTTCTTTGGTTCCTGAAGGGTTCTAAGCCATTATTTATTTAAATATTCCCTCTGCTTTCATTCTCTCTCTTCACGATAGATATTAGGTCTTCTTACTCTATCCTTCATGTCTCTTAATGCTCTAATGTTTTACATCTCTATGTCACTAGAAGTTTAGAAAATGTCTTTAGTTCTCTTATATAGAGTTCATTAATTCTTTTTTCAAATATTTTAAATATGCTGTTAAATTTTGTGTTTTTAATTTCTATTATTTTCTAGGAATTCTGCTCAGACTCAATTTTGAACCACTCTTATTTCTTGAAGCCTGCTAAACATTTATTTTATAATGTAACTGATTTTCAGTATTGAAGTTTTTGTGGATGTCATCTACTGTATGTTATTCTTAGCTGACTGTCTTTAATGGTACCATGTTTACGTATGCACACAGTGATTTTTAAAAAATGTGAGCTGTTCATTTTTCTTATACTCATGAAAATAATTTTTGTGGAAATTAGTTGCACTTTGGAATATATGTGATTCCTTCCAGGAAGAATTTGTGATTGTTTCTGCCAGGTGCCTGGGAATATCACTATTCTAGAACCATTTTCAAAGCAATTCTTGGCTTGGAGTTTTTTTTTTACCACCAGATGGTGTGAATTGGGGCTGCAAATCAGCATGAAGACCAGCATGTGGTTGCACATTCTCAGGAGTACTCTCCTCCCATCAGCTCCAAGGTTTTAAACAGGCAGTCCTCTTTCAGTCTCTAGGAAGGAGAGGTTGAAAAATAATAGAATAGACAATGTTTTATTAACTAACTTTCCATTTGAGATAATTGTACATTTACTTGTAGTTTGGAGAAATAAAACAGTACAGATATCTCATGTACTCTTCACCCAGTCTACACTAATGGTAACACCTTATGGAACTATAATGCACTATCAGAACCAAGATATTGACGTGATATAGTCAAGATATAGAACATTTTCTTCACCACAAGGATCCCTCATGTTGCCCTTTGTAACCACACTCACTTCCCTTTCACTCCCTATTCCCTCTTTAATCCCTGGCAATCACTAATCTCTTCTCCATTTCTATACTTGGTCATTTTAAGAGTGTTGTAAAAATGGAACCACAGATTGTAGAGTCTTTTGGGGTTGGTTTTTTAAAATTTAGTGTAATTCTCTGGAAGTTTATTCAGGTTGTTACATGTATCAATAGTTGGTTCCTATTTATTGCTTAGTAGTTTTCCGTGATATGGATGTACTGTAATTTGTTTAACCATTTAGTTGATGAAAGACATCTGGGTTTGCAGTTTTGGGCTGTTGTGAGTAAAGCTGCTATAAGCATTCCTGTATTGGCTTTTGTGTGAACATAATTATTTCATCTGTGACAAATGTTGAAAAGTGCAATTTCTAAATTGTGTGGTAGTTGTATATATAGTTTTTTTTTTTTTTTAATTACCAGACTGTTTTCCAGAATAGCTGTACCATTTTACAGGAAGGCATGAGAGATTCAATTTCTCTGCTTTGCCAGTATTTGATGTTGCTATTTTTTTTTATTTTAACCATTCTGAAAACGATGTGGTAATATTTCATTGTGGTATTAATTTGCATTTATCTAATGGTTAGTATGTTGTACATCTTTTTATGTGCTTATTTGCATCTGTTTATACTCTTCATTGAAATGTCTTTTCATGATTTTTGTCTATGTTCTAATTGGATTGTTTGCTTTTTTTTGTGGGTTTTCAGAGTTCTTTATATATTCTAGACACTAATCCTTTGTTGATTATGTGGTTTGAAATATTTTCTCCCAGTCTGTAACTTTTAATCCTTAAGAGAATCTTTGCAGAGTAGACATTCTAAATTTTGATGAAGTCCAGTTTATCAATTTTTCCTTTTATGGATTATGATTTTGGTGTCAAAGCTAAGGACTCTGCCTAGCCTGAGTTCTGAGAACATTTTCTCCTATGTGTTTTCCTAAAGGTTTTATAGTTTTATGTTTTCCATTTATGTTTATGATCCACATTTATGTTAATTTTAATATAAGATGGAGAGTTAGGTTGAGATTTTTTATTTTTTGCTTCTGGATGTCTAAATGAAATATTCCAGCATCATTTTTGGAAAGACTATTTTTCTTCCATTGAGTTGCTTTTGTACCTGGTCAAAAATCAGTTGTGCATATTTGTGTAGGTCTCTATTGTGACATTGATCTATTTATCTCTCTACCAATACCACACAGTCTTGATTACTGTTGCTGTATATTAAATCTTAAAATCAGGTAAACTGAGACCTCTCACTTTATTCTTTTTCAATATCCTTTTAGTTACTCTGATTCCTTTGCCTTTCCCTATAAATTTCAGGATAATCATCAAAATTTTCAAAAAGTCTTGCTGGGATTTTGATAGGATTTACATCAAACTTTGCTATGGTTTGAATGCTTGTCGTCTTCAAAATTCATGTGGAAATTTCGTTTCCATTATGATAGTATTGAGAGATGTCAAATACCTTTAAGAGGTATTTAGATCATGAGAGCTCTGCCCTCATGAATGGACAGGAGTGGGTTCGTTATCGTGGGAGTGGGTTCACCCTCTCTTTCACCCTCTTTTTGCTCTTGCACCATGCGATGCCTTTTGTCATGTTATGATGTAGCAGGAAAGCCCTTGCCAGATGCCGACATCTTGATATTGGATTTCCTAGTCTCCAGAACTGTGAGCCAAAACAATTTCTGTGCTGGTAATTGGTGTATTTACATCATTTATATTTGATGTAATGATTAATATATTAGAGCTTAAGTGTGACATTTTATTTTTTGCTTTCTGTTTCCTTTTTTTTCCCTATGTTATCGTTTTCTTGTTTTCCTGTGGGTTATTTGAACATTTGTCTAATTCTATTTTGATTATAGTATTTTTATTGTTTCCCTTTATATAGCTTTCTTGGTGGCTTCTCTAGATATGACATAACATAAACCAACTTACCACAGTCTACTGGTGTTATTTTACTAGTTCAAGTGAAATGTAGAAACCTTATCTCCCTTTATGTATTTTTACTCTACCCTGTTTATAATTGTGTTAAATATTTTCTTGACTTGTAACCACATCAGACAATATTTTAGTTTTTTCCTCAACTGTCAAGTCTTTAATAAAAACTCAAGAGAAGGAAAATGTCTTACATTTAGCTATATTTTTGCTTTCTGTATTCTTTTTTCCTGATGTTCTAAGGTTTCTTTGATGATTTCTCTTTTGTTTAAAGAACTGTCTTTAGGTATTCCTTCCCATAGGGTAGTTCCACTGGATGCAAATTCTTTGAGTTTTCCTCCATCTGAGAATGTCTTGAATTCCACTTGATTATTAAAGCAATTCCTGGGTTGTTCTTGAAGGGCATTTCTGCTGGTTATTGGATTCTGGTTTGACTGTTATTTTTTGTAAGCACCTGAAAAATACTGTGCCACTTCCTTCTGGCCTCCATGATTTCTGGTAAGAAAATTATCCTGCTTTTCTGTTCTTTCTCTTTTCATTCTTTTTCCTCTCTTTGTTTTAATTTTAATAGTTTCTTGTGCTGTGTCTTAAGCATTCATTCATTCATCTTCATCAGTGCTTACATTTGTTAATCCCATCCATGTTATTTGTTATCTTACTTATTTTTTTTCTCTTCATATGGGTCATAGTTTCCTGCTTCTTTGCATGTTTGTTTATTTCCAGTGGGATGCCAAACATTGAGAATTTTACCTTGATGGGTCCTGGATGTTTTTTATTCCCGTAGATATTCTTGAGTTTTGTTCTTAGATGCAGATGATTTATTTGTAAACAGTTTGATCCTTCTGAGTTTTGCTTTTAAGCTTTCTAAGGTTGGACCAGAGTAGTCTTTAGATTAGGTCTAGTGTGGTCCCAGTACTAAGACAGTACTCTTTTGAGTACCCTTATCTGATGCCCTGTGCATTATGAGATTTTAAAAATTCTGGTTGGTGGGCAGCTGGGTGCAGTGGCACACGCATGTAATCTCAGCTTTTTGGGAAGCCGAGGTGGACAGGTCATGAGGTCAAGAGATTGAGACCATCCTGGCCAACATGGTGAAACCCCGTCTCTACTAAAAATACAAAAAATTAGCCAGGCGTGGTGGCGGGCGCCTGTAATCCCAGCTACTCAGGAGGCTGAGGCAGGAGAATGGCGTGAACCCGGGAGGTGGAGCTTGCAGTGAGCCAAGATCGCGCCACTGCACTCCAGCCAGGGCCACAGAGCAAGACTCCGTCTCAAAAAAAAAAAAAAGAATTCTGGTTGGTGGGAACCTAAGTGAGCTCCAGGGATTGTTTCCTGTGGTTCTTTCCCTTGCCTCAGGCACTGCCTTTACACACATTTGCTGATGAGAAATCAGCCAAACATTCTAGGGGGATGCACTGTAGGTCCTTTGGAGCTTGCTGTTTGCACTGAGTGTCCAGCTTTCTTCTGCCCTGTATCCTGCCCTGTGAGTTGTAGCTCTTTCCACCCCTTGAACTCCCAACTCTTTTAACTCAGGGAGATTGCTGGACTCCACCTGCATTCTCCCTCCCTGCACTGCATCCTAGAAGGTGGCTTACCTTTTTTGTTTCTGCTTTCACAGGGATGGTTACCTGGGTTGCCTCTTGTTCAGTGTTTGAAAATCATTGTTTAATACATTGGGAGATAAGGAGCACCAACAGGATTGGAATGTTAGATAAGATGAGAGAAGGACTTGATTGAGAAATGAACTATTCTGACTATCTTTTGCTGTATAACAATCTGCCCCCAGATTTCTCATAGATGTGCAGTTTGGGTAAGGTTAGGCTGAAACAGCTTGTTTCTGCTCTGCTAGGCATCAGCTGGGGGTAGCAGAAAGACTAGGGGCTGGAATCGTCTGAAAGCTTCCTCACTCAACATGTAGGTGGTTGATGCTGGTTGTCTGCTGAGATCTCATTTGGGATGTGGCTGGAACATCTACACATAGTCTTTCCCAGTGGCTGCTTGGCTTCCTTCCTCACAGCATGGAGGCTGGGTTCTAACAGTAAGGAGCTGAGGGCCAGGAGGAAGTTATTACACCTTTTCTAACCCAGCCTTGAAAATCATGCCGTGTATTACAGGGAGTCACTAAGGCTGGTCTGTATTAAAGGGGACTGGAATTAGCTTCCTACTTTTGCTGGAGGCAAGTTAGACTCCTACTTTACGTAGGGAGGCAAGTCAAAGAATTTGTGGACATGTTTTAAAGCCCCACAGCAGTGATACTTGAGCAAAGGAGGTGAGGACATCCAGGGAAAAGTATTCCAGGTACATGATAGAGATACATAAAGACCCTGAAGGATGATGGATGCCTGATAGTTTAGATTTGTTTATAGTTTAGTTACCACTGGACAACATCACCTCCTTGAGGGCGGGGTGAACAGTGTTGAGAGAAGAGTGTTGAAAGATAGTTGCAGTTCAACAATTTTTTTGTGGAAGGCACCATGTATTAAAAATTCTAAAAATGAGTACATATACTTTGATCTAGTAATTCTTTCTTTGAGACATTATCTTAAGGAAAAATTATACAAACAAGCAATGCTGTAGTGAATGTTTGGAGGGGCTTAAATGCCCGTTAATAGCAGATTAGTTAAATTATGGTTTGTCTATATAATGGAACACTGCAGTTTTTAAATTAAATGTTTTGGCACAGGAAAACAATGAATATTGAGGGACAAGAAGTAGATTTCAAATACTGGTATATGAAATTGTCCTATTTGGTTAAAAGTACTCTCTCTATATAATAAATATTATATGTGCATAGACTGGAGAAGATGAAATGAGATGAGAGCAATGGTGGCTATTTTAGAGTTGCTTTGCAGAAAACTGTATGTTGCTATTGTAACAGAAATATATTTCTATTGTAAAAGTAAAAGCACCTTTTAAAATAATATGTTGATTTCTTTTTATTAACTAAAGAAGGGAGAATAAGACAAAATATGTACAGAAAAAGCGTAGAGTGATGTAAAATCAAGATTTTTCAAGATTATCTCTTGATTATAGGTTACTTTTATTTCCTTTTATATGTTTTTGTATTAATTATAATTTAATTGTTAAACTCATAAGAAGGAGATATATATTAAAATAAAATAGTTGTGAGGGATATTGTTATGCAGCCTTGTTTTAAGAGTAACTGTCGTGAAAAATTCAAATTTAGAGGCTAGCAAAATCAAGAGATCTCTTGGTTTCCTTTAGTGCAGAGAACTGCAGAATTTCTTTACTGGACACAAAATATTATGTGACTTACAACATTCAATTTACACACAATTCTTAAGCTATCATTCTTTGTTAAAATGTGGCTATTTTCCATATTTATCTTATTCTTTATCACCTCTTTATCATAGATTTTTAGTAACCTTGCACATTCATGAATAAAATTCTAGATGATGTACTAATACTTTAATTAATACACATTTTATTGCAAAAATGTTTTTAGGTTAATTGTTCTCATTTCACTGTCTTTTCCCTTTATTTTATATAAATAATGTGTAATTCATTTTGTTCTTATATACCATAGGATGTGTTTTGGAGATGCAGACAAAGTATCTTTGATGAAATGAAGAAGAAATTTTTACAGGTAGACTGCTGATGTAATTGCTTTAATGTGATAATCAGCAGAGCAAGTAACAGCATGTTAGTATTTTTATTTAATATCAAGGCATGTCTTATGTTTTATGCTTGTTTGGCTATTTTATTTCTACCCAATTTTAATAATAAAAAAGTCACCTTAAATGAATTTGTGTCTGATTGTACCTTGTTTTTAACTAGTGAATGAGGGAGAAAAAACTGATAGAAAAACTAAAGAACCCTTTGTTATGATGTTGGGTATGATAGTTGCCTATTTTTCCACATATATTTATTTTCTGAAAAATTAATAATTTAGGAAATTAAATCACTTAAAAATTTACAAAGTCAAAATCCAGAAATCCTATTACTATTAACTTCCTGAGATCCTGTGTGCACTACAGACTTAAACTTCCATGTGATGTAGCATTCTGGTCTAACCTTTACTTAATACTTGATTTTCCTTCAGTCCCTTTGCTCTGTTTTTTTCCCCAGAGTTGCTCCTTTAATCTCTCCTATCCTTCCCAAGTGTGGCAAGAGACCACTTAGAAAAAGATCACGTAGATAACATCAGAGTTGGCTGCGGTTTTGAGGTGGGATGAAGGGAGGATCTTAAAAATAAAATCTCTTTTTTTAATGTAAGTTAGGACCTTCATTAATAGCCTTAAAAATGTTACTTGTTTAAAAATGAAGAGTCTAAATGAAGCTGATACTTTTTTTTTTTTTTTTTTTTGAGACAGTTTCGCTCTTATTGCCCAGGCTGGAGTGCAATGGTGCGATCTTGGCTCACTGCAACCTCTGCCTCCTGGGTTCAAGCAATTCTCCTGCCTCAGCTTCCCGAGTAGCTGGGATTACAGGCGTGCACCACCATGCTGGCTAATTTTTTAATTTTTCGTAGAAACAAGGTTTTGCCATGTTGGCCAGGCTGGTCTTGAACTCCTGACCTCAGGTGATCCACCCGCCTTGGCCTCCCAAAATGCTGGGATTACAGGTGTGAGCCACCGTGCTCAGCAGCTGATACGTTTTATAAATTTCAACCAATAAAAATATTCATACTATCAATTCTCTTTTAAAATCTGTGGCAATACATTAATCTTGAACTGTGGATACCCAGATGGGTAGTGCTCTAAGGCCTAATTACTTAGCTTATGGCAGCTCCTGTACCAAAAGGGAGAGAAAATGGACTTATTGTATGCGTGTGTGTGTGTGTGTGTGTGTGTGTGTGTGTGTGTGTGTAAAAGCTTGTAACCATAATACTGTTATTTGCAATAACATTGAAAGGAAGAAAGTCTTAGCATGGGTTGAATTTAGAGGTAAAGAGGTACCTTCATAATTTTAAAATACTTTATCTTAATTTTTTCTCTTAGAAATATTTAAATCTTGATAATTTTGAATTTTGTTTGATATTAGCTTATATTCTGTATGCTGATGCCATTCTGAACATATACCATCAATTTTAAACCTCAGTGTGTATTCTTTAATAAGAAACACATAGGAAGTATTTTTTTGAAACAAAAATTATGATGTTATCAGAGAACTCACATTTCAACTTAAAACTATTGGAAATGTCAAGAGAAGGAGACAAGATGACTTAAGAGGCAAACATCCCTTCAGCGGGCTCTAAAATGTCTCAGAACTATGCCAACGACTTCTAGATGTTTCTAGCAGTTAAGTGTATCTTTGGAAGAAAACTGTTTTCAGTGCTTTTTATCCCAGTATGTTTCACCTTTTATAAACAAGACTATGGTTTATTCTTTCTACTTTTTTTTTTCTTTGAGACAGAGTCTTGCTGTCGCCCAGGCTGGAGTGCAGTGACACGATCTCAGCTCAGTGCAACCTCCACCTCCCGGGTTCAAGCGATTCTCCTGCTTCTGCCTTCCAAGTAGCTGAGGTTACAGGCATGTGCCACCACACCCAGCAAATTTTGTATTATTAGTAGAGACTGGGTTTTGCCCTGTTGGCCAGGTTGGTCTCGGACTCCTGACCTGAAGTGATCCTCTTACCTCGGCCTCCCAAAGTGCAGTGATTACAGATGTGAGCCACCTCACCTGGCCATTTTTACTTTTTTAAAAAGGATTTTTTTCTTCAAACTTTGGTAGGAAATCTAGCTTTGTTTCTGCAATGAACGTAGACACAGAGCACTCTATTAGCGTATACAGTAAATATAACTGCTGTTGCCTTTCCCCTTAGTCTCATAAGTGTAATATTGCTGTGAGTTGTCTGTAAAATAAATAGTTTCAACTTTAGGATTTATACCTTTTTTTGTACTTGGCTAGATTTTCTTTGTAGAAAACTTTGTCCTCTTCAAATAGCGCATCTAAACTACATTAAATGTTTTTCTAAATGGAACATGCTTTAGGCTTTTCTAAAATTTTACACTTGTTTTCTCTTACCTCAGGTTCATCAGAGAACTCTTTTGACTAAAAATTTTTGCTCCCTTCCCTAAATCATGATGTATCCTCAGATGCCTTTTCTTAATGTTGGATGTAGTGCTTAAATGAAAAGTAGTACCCTTCCCTCCCTACCAACAGCACCATCATCATACTTTCCCTACTTGAACTTGGATGTGCTCGAAGGTGTTTAGGTATATTTATTTTTTATCTATTACTATGTAACAGTGGACCCTAAAGTTTAGTGACTTAATAGGGCAATTAGTTTATTTGTTCAGATTTCTGTGGGATGGGATTGGGGCCAGAGCTCACCAACTATTCAGTTCTGCTCCAGGTGGCATCATCTAGAATTACTTGGCTCCATTAAGTTGGTGGCAGTCATTGAATGGAACATCCAGAAGGCTTTTCTCATACATCAGGCACCTCAGTGTCTCCACCAAGTGGCTGCTTCCTCTCAATGTGGATTGCTAGGGCTTCCTCACAGCATGCTGATCCCTGGGTAACTGGATTTCTTACATGGTGGCTGGGTTATAAGAGGGAATGTTCCAAGAAATACAAAAGCAGAAACTGCTGGTTTCTTAAGGCTCTGCCTTAAGTTACACAGTGTGACTTCTGTCACATTCTCTTGGTGTTAGATGGTCACCTCAGATTCATGAGAAAAGGAAAAAGAAAAAAGAATGGCAAAGAATTTTTTGCTATCTTTAAACCACCTCAAGACGTAATTATTTTTACCTTTGGGCATAAGTAGGATCAGTTTTGGTTAGGGCTACAAAGAAATTAAGAAGATAGCTGCCCTAATTTCCCATTTCCAGAAAAAACCTTTTTACATTTAAATGTTTTGGAAATGTTTCCTGCATGTTTAATTTATATTGTATAGTTTTTTTTCTCTTGAAAAGCTATTTAAAAAAAAAAACTATTGCCACATCTTATTGGTGGTATCTTAAAATTGCAACAACAAAAAAATTGTTTTCTTCTCAGTTCCCAAATTGGAGAGGGGAAAGGAGGAGAGAAATTTTACTTTAGTGTGATTACTATTAGCAATGGTGATTCTAAAATTCAGATGAAGTCCACATGTTAGATTAAAGTATAGGTGAAATAAGAATGGGCCCAGAAAGTTGAGTATAAAGTAGAATTTAGCATTGGCTAGCTTAGAGCTTTAAAGAAGAGCAGAGCTTTTTATCTGTTTAAATCATCCTACAACAGAATTCAAGAGTAAAATGTAATTTGCTGAGAAATTCTATATATAAGGATTTTAAGGAAATAAAGTATATGAAGTTTCATGTAGGTGTTCATCACAGAATTTGTAAAAGTATGATAAAGTCTGAGTCAATAAAATAGAATTTATTAAGTAAATTATTATTAATCCGTATACTAACAAATACTACTTAGCTGTTAAAATGATGAGTTAGGAAAAGCTTTACAGGGAAAGATTGCATGATATAAGAAAGATGTTAGAAAACAGCATGTGTATTCTAATCCAGTGTTTGTGATTATGTAGCATGCATGCATAGCCTTTCTCTCTCTCTCTCTCTCTGTGTGTGTGTGTGTGTGTGTGTGTGTTTGCAGATAAGATATTTGGAAGGATATATGCCAGCATGCTAATAGTTATCTGTGGGTTATAGAGTTACAGATTATTTCCATTTTTTCCTTTATACTCTTACTATTTTTAAAAAAAGCAAAATTATTTGTAAGTACAGAAAAGAAGGGCTATTACTAAAAAGAATATAAGCCACACATGAGATTGAATTTTGTTTTTTTCTGTATAATACATTTAGTCTTTAGGTAGGATTTCATTGAGGGATAATTTTCCCACATGGAAGGAGAGGCATCTGGGGTACTTGGATCCTGCATTCACATATTTAGGGAAAGAACCAGGAACTGCTAATGTCTGAGCATATGATGTTGCCACATCACCATTCTTATGTATGATTACTATTACAGCACTTTTGATTTCTAAATTCTTAGAGTTGTCTTCCTTTGACCATCAACTCCAGCCTATTTGAAGCTTTAAAATCTGGCTACTACAGTATTTTATACTAGGAACACTGAGTCATTCAGACTTGACCTATCCCTGAAGTATACTATTGAATCTATAAAAGTGTACGTTTTGTAGCTGAAATTTATTTTGAGTCATTTACTCTTTCATCATAAACCAGCATTTTTAAAAAGATATATTTTATGTTTTTTAGTTTAGGGTTAAAATGTGTAAAATATTCTATTAAATATGTTAATATAACGTCTAAAATATATAGGTGAAGACTTTTTTATCTTTTTTGAAATGTATGTTAATAGTGTTCTTTTGTTTCTTTTATTTCACAGAAATGTATTTTCTTTTAATGTTTTAAGTAAGTTATTAGTAATTAAATATTTGGATGTGTCTGAATTGTAGTGCTACCCAATTTATTTTAAATATTATACTTTTATAGCAACTTACTTTTGTTCTAAACTAATTGGAGTAACTTTAATTTAAATGATCTCTTGCAAACCCAAAATTGTGTGTCACCGAAACAAAAGATAATTGTATTACTTCAACAAACAAAAAACTTTGTGGCTATCCCATCTTCAGTACTAGCCAATTATAATTATTCTTATTTAAAAATGGATAATATAGAAGCAACAAAAGGTTGGGGTTGATATTGTTATAAAAACTAAGGAAGAAATAAATTTTTGTGTACACCACCAGTTTGTAGAGATCATATTTCTGAATAGCCCATTATGGAGATGGGGAGACATCTCCCAGTTTAATGCCACACCTGACTTTCAGGGAAAGCAAAAGATTTACATCATCAGATTTGTATATCAGAAATACTATTTGGGGTTGAAGGAATATAAGATTGGAAGAAGTTAAACTTCTTAGGAAGCTGTTATTCCATAATTTTGTTGTAGGATATTCTTATTGCTGCAGGCAGGAATAAAGTGAAGGAGGTAGTTCAAGAGATATTCAAAAGGTAGAATTGATAGGATTTGGAGACTATGTGAGGTAAAGAGGGAAGAACGAGGAAGATGCTCATTTCAGCTGTTTGGTTTCAGCAGCTAGGCAGATGATGGTGCCATTCATTGAGATGGCCATTACAGAAGGAGGGAAAGGAATTTCTTCCAATAAAGTGTCTTTGATGTAGTCTTTTGCCCCTGTGGAAAGTGGAAAAGTGGTGTCCTTTAACAGCTTGAGGGAGGGCATAGCTTATTTGAGAAAGTTTAAGCAGGAAGGATAAGTTGTGACCCTAATTCCTTCTGTATTGGTAATTGAAACTGTTTCCTTGCTTTTCCTTCCCCCTCCTCCTGGCTCATCTGTTTAGATAAGCTTGTCAGCTCCCGACACGTTAATAAATGGAGCTTTTTGGACATCTAGACTTATGGGTACAGCAGCATAAAGATCAGGAGATGTGGTAGCCTGTATCCCTCAGTTATAGATTTTGTAATCTTTAGACAATCCTTACTGCATTTTTGTGCAATTCCCATTTTTTTTAGGAGACCCAGAAATACTTGATTTGACTATGGCTAGCATGGTAATGACACATTTTTTTAGGATCAGATTTTATAATTTTTAACTTAAAATTGCTTAAATATTACTATCTTCATGGCTTATTGACCATGGATTTACAATCTTAAAGGTGAAAGCAAATATCTCCAAGAATGATTGTTGATTCTGAAATGTGCCCCGATTTTTCCAAAACAAACATATATGGTGCTTATATGTTTGACATATCCATTAGAATGTGTTTCAGACTACAATAAAACAGAGAAAATAGCACAGAGAAAATACTTAATATTTCATGAGGTCTTTTACATTTAATCATAAAATTTTATGGCTAATTATACTTTTGTTTTGCTTTAAAGATAATATATAAAGTGATATTTTTCTTAAAATTTCAGATAGAAAATGCTGCTGAAGAACCTAGAGTCTTATGTATTATACAAGATACTACTAATTCAAAGACAGTGAATGAACGGATCACTTTAAATTTACCAGCATCTACTCCAGTCAGAAAGCTCTTTGAAGATGTGGCCAACAAAGTAGGCTACATAAATGGAACCTTTGATTTGGTGTGGGGAAATGGAATCAATACTGCTGATATGGTAAAATCCTAGACTTAAGCTTCTAAAAATGTTATTATAGCCATTGTTGTTGTTACTATTGATAATGTTAAATCCTGGAACTCTTTTAAAATCATAAACAAAAGTATAACAACTACAGTAAGAGCCTATGTGCAGCTCAGTAATTGGATCCTTCTTCTTCCTTTGCCTCCATTCTGGATTTAACATTTGCTCGTCCTAAAGTTTACATAATGTCATTTCATCAGTTTTTTCATTCATGAAAGGTGACTCTCATAATATTGTCTCAACTAAAGAAAAATTTCTATATTTACTGAACAGAATGATGATCATCTTATATTTTTCCATGAAAAACATTGTAAAATCATATTTTATGATCTGATTTTTGGAAAAGAAGAAAAATATTCGTAGTAAGAAAAATGGAAGCGTTTATGCCTCATACATTCCAATGTTAACCAAGATTATCTCTAGCTGACTATTTCTTTTTATTTGTGTGTCTATGTGCATTTCTGGGCAACTTTTTATATGTGTATTTTTCTTTGTATGAACATGTATAGCTTTTGACTTTTAACTCTCAAGCTTAAAAACATTTTTAACGACTGCAGTCTTGTCAGATCTCTTTGAGGGTATACTTTCTAATTTTAGTCTTCTGTTCTATTAACTTTCCTTAATTATTCTTTATCTATTACATTTAGTTTCTCTCTTTCATGGTGTAGCATTTCTTTAAATATTTAGTGATTCTTATTTTCTGCTTATCTTTATATTTGGGAATCTCTGTTCACTTCTCTGTGGGTGCTGATTAAACTTACCATATTCAATTCTTGGTTGTTGTGGAAAAAGGGTGAGACATGCTGCTAGATGTGGTGTGTTTATACTTTGTTCTGGGATTGGCTGGTTTCTGACTCTTCAGGGTTAGGAGTTGATCAGTACCTAGTTAGACAGCACTGTGCTACCTCTCCGGTCACAGTGCCCACTCTTTACCCTGACAGGAAATAGGCACTGCTGTCTGCTGCATAGTCCAAGGAGAAAAAGAGAGGAGATACCAAACTGATCAGAATGCCTTTTCCTACTTGCTCACTTTTAGCTGTTTCCTGGCCTCTACGTCTTGACCTTAGTCTGAAGTTCCTTACTACCTTTATCTCCACAGTGGTCTTCTCTTATAGGATCTTTGGGCTATGGTTCCCCTTAGTTTTATTTTTTCGTAGATCTGATCCTGTCTGTTTTCTATTTTTTAATTTCTCGAAATTTTTGGTTTGCTAAGCATGCTCTTTTTTGACATTTTATGGACTTTTGGGGAGGATTATTGGTAGACATGTTCTTAGGTCATCATTTGACCTAATCTTGTATTAATGTTTACTACCAAGATAAACAATTGCAATTATTAAAAAAAATTCTAGGAATCCTTGATAGACGTCTCTTCTTGGACCATTTTTATAAGGACACTGATTCCATTCATGAGGGCTCCACCCTTGAGACCTAATCAGCTCCTAAGGCCCCACCGCTTAATATCATTGCATTGGGGATTAGGTTTCAGCATATGAATTTTGGGGAGACATAAATACTCAGAACATAGCATGGGAGTGTGGTTAAGGAAGGAGACCATTGAGTTGGATCTCATCTGCGTTATTAGAATAGTATTCTAGATAGCCTTTTTTGTTTCCTTTCTCTCCGTCCGGATTCACCCTACATGATAGTTAGAATTATTTTCAATCATCTAAAATTGTAGCACTTATGTCACCTTCTAGTTCAGTAACCATCAATCACTGCTCATTGCCCACTGATTAAAAATCTATGACAAGCTACTATTGGTTCTTTAAGGCTTTATACTCTTAAATCTCAGATATTGGATTGATTTATTTTCTTAACATAAATTTCCATATTTTTCTGTCTAAGTTTTCCAGGAAAATACCTCTAACCGTCAATGAAGTTGAATGTGTATCCCTGTGGTATTTGGAGTACATATTTTAAGTTGGTTCCACAGGAGAATCAAAGATGTTTGATGTTGCCTGATTTGCCCTTAAAATCATATTATGCTTTTTATTCCATAATTTATTTGTTTTTTTAAAATATAGAACTAATGTTTTAAACTGAAATTAACCAGTAAAATCGGTAGTCGGACAAGACATAGAAAGATAAACAATATTTAATCTGAGACTTTGAACACTTTCTGGTACATCACCACATAATTTCTAGTGTTGTCTTTTTTCAGTTTAAAGGATAGTTCTGTACTGTCCTAGGTGTCTTCCCAGGTCCTATTCATCTTTTACCCCTAAAAAGCCTTACTCGATGTTTCCTCATGCTGCTTTAAAAGAAATTTTTTTCTCTTTGACCTCCTATGCCCTTTGGCTGCGCCACTTACAGTTCTTTTTTGTTATAGGTGTTACTCATCTGTGTCTTTCCATTTCCTATGTAAGCGTTTTCATTACAGGAACCTCGTATAAATTTCGTATCTTCCATAAGCATTCCTTCTAGGCATTCAAAAAGCATTTGTTAAATTATCTTCCACAATAGCTTTAAATAGCTGTATGTCAGGATTACCTGTTTCTTTTTAGCTATTACTGTACTCGAGCTCTATTTCTGTATTTTTATTTGCCTCCTGTACATTTCTACAAATATGACTACTTTCTCCTGCTTACTGCTTAGTGCTGAATGGATACTCCTCAGAAAACTAAGCCCATTTAGCTACTCACCACCTTGTATACAGACACTTACTGAGGTAAAACCCCTGTGTATTTCAGCTATATGATCTGATCATGTCCCACCAGTGACTTTAAGGAACCCAGCAATCCCTTTCTTCCTTCCATGTGGCTGCTTTTAGCTTCAGGTTTTCTATGTCCTGTTTTTCTTGTGGATTGATAGATGTGAGCCAAAGTTAAGAGGTAGATCATATATTCGCTATTTTATTTACTTAACACATCTTTTGCACTTACTGTGTTTATAGTATTCTAAGCTCTGTACAAACGTAATCTTTTTTAATCCTTATATTAATAACTACTCTGTGAGGTAAATGCGACTACACCCTCATAGGTGAAGAAACTGAGTCATGGGGAAGTGAAATAAGTTTCCAAAGTCACACAGATAGTAAGTAGCAGAATCTCTTAAATTTTTTTTGTCCTCAGTACCTGCACTTTTATACAATGTTAATCAGTGTTAATTTCCTAAGAAATAAAGGCATTTTCATAAAATGAGTATAAGGAGACTCTGCCCATGTCTTTGAAACATTAAAAACATTTCTTAATGTAACAGAACAGTCTTAAAGATGTTTATCTCTACTCCCTCATTTTTCTCAACAGCAGTCTGGAGTGAGTGAGTAGGGCTTGGGGCATACAGAGTTTCCTCTCTCATCCACCAACTAGAATATATTAGAATGACAGCTAGAGTTGAAATTGCCCTACCATATAAGTTAGGTGAAGACTTGACTCTTAGGTGTTTAATTTTCAAAGGTCTGATCACAATCACTTCCATACCCCCTGGGTCCTCTGAATCCTAGGGGTACATTTGAAATAGGTATCATTTACTAGGACAGGCTTTTCCTGAAGGAGTCTTTCTAAAGGCCATATTATATACTACATTAGTTTTATTTTTGTTACATTACATAATTATGTTACATAATTATTTTGGTTGGGTTGCTTAGTATGTTGCTTATCTGGCATTTTTCATCATATTTATATATCAAAACATTTTGGTTTTTAGTTATGTAAAATTATCTTTGGTCAATTTTCTTGAAACTGCATTAAATATCATACTGCATATATTGTATAGAACATGGAAAGAGAAATGTTTATAGATTCTTTTTATGTGTATGTAATACTTAACATTACCTCTTAACTTTCACCTTTTCTCTTTTTAGTTTTTTAGATGTTGGGGAATGTGAGTCTCTGGGATACCTATCAGTGTATGCACTGTTACTGGGCTTAGCTATCCCTGTTAATGAATAAATAAGTTAATTCCAAGCCTAGATGAAGAGAATTTTACCAGATCATTGCTAAAAAAATACTATTTAAATGTAGATATGTATCTATTTACAGATTACTTATTTTATGTTTCTCATAATCTGAAATATTATGTTTTATGTCCATAGGCACCACTGGATCATACCAGTGACAAGTCACTTCTCGATGCTAATTTTGAGCCAGGAAAGAAGAACTTTCTGCATTTGACAGATAAAGATGGTGAACAACCTCAAATACTGCTGGTAAGCTACTTAGAAAGCCCCCTATTTATAATTTTTGTGCACTGTCACCTACTACTTGAGTATGCAGTTTCCCAAAGGAAATAAGATACGTTTTGTAATTTGTGTAATGAATTAATATTTTTTCATTTTATGTTGCTTTGTTATAAGTGTGTAGAATAACATAGTTACACTGGACATCCATAGTAACATTATTTGTGTATACAGTCTGTTGCCGCCTTGGATTTAACATATACTGCTGTCTTCAAGACCACTGCCACACCAGGGATGGGGGTGGGTCTAGGATAAGTCAAAGTGCCACAAAGATCTCCTGTGTTTCAGTAGTGACCCTTCCTTTGTTTAAGCATTTGCTTGGTTGCTGTAAATCTTTGGGGTTTTCATCAGGTTTTTCAGTATCTGCGAGAAGGTCATTTCCATTCTCACTTCCTCCCCTAACCTGCCACCTTTTTTGGAATGACTGGTATATACATTAAATGTTTCCCTTCTATTCTTTTAATGTTTATCCCTGAATTCACGTCTCAGTAGACTTTCCTGTTCAGCCCAGTTGCCTTAGAGATATCTAATGCAGTAACTCCCAATTTGAGGGCTATTCCACCAGAGATTTTGTTTTTTTTCTCTCAGTACGTTGTAGGGGACATGAGTTAAAAAAGAGTAAGAGGGAGGGGCAAGATGGCTGATTAGAAACAGCTGCGGTCTGCAGTGCTCATGGAGAGGAGTGAAAGGGGTGAGCGAATACAGCACATTCAACTGAAATATCCAAGTTCTCGCATTGAGACTGATTAGGCAAACAACTCAAAGAGAATGAAGAAAAGCAGAGTGGGGCGATGGCCCACCCAGGAGAGGCACAAAGCCAGAGGAATCTCCACCCCCAGCCAAGGGAAGCTGTGAATGATTGTATGACTCTGCCCAGGAAACCACGCTACTTTCATGGATCTTTGCAACCCTGAGATCAAGAGATCCCCTCAGGAGCCCCCGCCACCAGGGTCTTGGGTCCAATACACAGAGCTGTGTGGAATCTTGGTAGAGCAGCCACTCGGGCACACATATAGACCCAGGAGTTTTACATACTCTGACCCCAGGATCCCCAACAAGGTGGAAAGTCCATCCATACATACCTCTAGGAAGGGGTCTGAATCCAGGGATCCAAGCAGCATTGTTCTGCAGGCCCCACTTCCACAGCACCTCACAAGCTAAGACCCACTGGCTTGGAATTCAAGCCAGCCAACGGCAACAAGCTGAGGTCTGCCCGAGATGGGATGGAGTTCCCAGTGGGAGGGTTGGCCACAATCTCTGTGGTTCCGTTGACTCAGTCATTCCAGCTGCTGGCTTTGGAGGGTTCAAATGATCTGGACAAGGAAGGATTCCCCCCAGTGCAGCACAGCTGCTTTGCCAGATCATGGCCAGACTGCCTCTTTAAACTGGACCCTGATCCATTCCCCCTCACTGGGTAGGAGCTCCTTGCAGGGGCTTCAGTCACTCTAGCCAGGGTTATACGGACAGAGCTCTGATCTCTCCCTGGGATGGAGCTCTGGGTAGGGGAGAGGGGAGGCCACTGTCTCTGCAGTTTGGTTGACTCAGCCATCCAGCCTGCGAGCTTTGGAGAGTCCAAACAGTTCAAATGATGATGGGTCCCCACACAATGCAGCACACCTTCTCTACCAGAAGGCAGCCAGACTGCTTCTTTATGCATGTCCCTGATCCTATTTCTCCTGACTGGGTGAGACCTCCCAACGGGTTTTCAGCAACTTCCTGCAGGTGCATTCAGGCCAGCAACAGCTCAGGAACCCCGGGACAGAGTTTCCAGAGGAAGGAGCAGGCTGCCATCTTTGCCATTTCATAGCCTTCACTGGTGATACCTTCAGGTACAGGAAAAACTGAGGCAACTAGGGTCTGGAGTGGACCCCCAGCAAACTGTAGCAGCCCTATGGAAGAGTGGCCTGACTGTTAAAAGTAAAACAAATAAGCAGAAAACAATAACAATAATATCAACAGAAAAGACCCCACACAATCCCTATTCAAAGGTCAGCAGCCTCTAAGATCAAAGGTAGATAAGCCCACAAAGATGAGAAAGAATCAACACAAAAATGTCAAAAACTCAAAAAGCCGGAATGCCTCTTCTCCAGATGACCGCAGTGCCTCTCCAGCAAGGGCACAGTACTAGGCTGAGGCTGAGTGGCTGAATTGACAGAAGTAGGTTTTAGAAGGTGGGTAATAACGAACTTTGCTGAGCTAAAGGAGCATGTTGTAACCTAATGCAAAGAAGCTAAGAATCGTGATAATACAGGAGCTGACAGCCAGAATAGCCAGTTCAGAGAGGAACATTACCCACCTGATGGAGCTGAAAAACACACTACAAGAACTTCACAGTGCAATGACAAGTATCAATAGCAGAATAGACCAAGTAGAGAAAAGAATCTCAGAGCTTGAAGACTGTCTTGCTGAAATAAGACAGGCAGACAAGAATAGAGAAAAAAGAATGAAAAGGAATGAACAAAACCTCCAAGAAATATGGGATTATGTAAAGAGACCAAACGTACAACTGATTGGGGTACCTGAAGGAGACAGGAAGAATGGAACCAAGTTGGAAAATATACTTAAGGATGTCATCCAGGAGAACTTTCCCAATCTAGCAAGACAGTCCAACATTCAAATTCAGGAAATGCAGAGAACCCCAGTAAGATACACCATGAGAAGATTAACCCCAAGACAATAATCATCAGACTCTCCAAGGTCAAAATGAAATAAAAAATGTTAAGGGTAACCAGAGAGAAAGGCCAGGTCACCTACAAACAGACAAACAGTAGACCTCTCAGTGGAAACCCTACAAGCCAGAAGAGATTAGGGACCAATATTCAACATTCTTAAAGAAAGGAATTTCCAACCCAGAATTTCATATCTGGCCAAACTAAGCTTCATGAGCAAAGGAAAAATAAGATCCTTTTCAGACAAGCAAATGCTGAGAGAATTCATCACCATTAGGCCTGCCTTGCAAGAGCTCCTGAAGAAAGCACTAAATATGAGAAGGAAAAACTGTTACCAGCCACTACAAAAATACACTGAAGTACACAGACCAGTGACACTGTCAAGCAACCACATAAGCCAGGAAAAATAACCAGCTAGCATCATGATGACAGGATCGAATTTGCACATAAGATTACTAATCTTAAATGTAAATGGGCTAAATGCCTTAATTAAAAGGCACAGAATGGCAAGCTAAATAAAGAGTCAAGACTCATCGGTATGCTGTCTTCAAGAGACCCATCTCATGTGCAAAGACACACATAGGCTCAAAATAGAGGGATGGAGGAAAATTCACCAATTGAATGGAAAACAGAAAAAAGCAGGAGTTGCAATCCTAGTTTCTGACAAAACAGAGTTTACACCAACAAAAATAAACAAAGACAAGGGCATTACGTAATAGTAAAGGGTCCAATCCAACAAGAAGAGCTAACTATGCTAAATATATATGCACCCAATACAGGAGCACCCAGATTCATAAAGCAACTTCTTAGAGACCAACAAAAGAGACTTACACTCCCACACAATAACAATGGGAGACTTTAACACCCCACTAACAGTATTAGACAGATCATCGAAACAGAAAATTAACAAAGATTTTCAGTACCTGAACCTCAGCTCTGGATCAAGTGGACCTGATAGATATCTACAGAACTCTCCACCCCAAAACAACAGAATATACATTCTTCTCATCACCACATGGCACTTACTCTAAAACTGATCACATAATCGGAAGTAAAACACTCCTCAGCAAATGCAGAAGAACTGAAATTACAACAGACTGTCTCTCAGACCACAGCACAATCAAACTAGAACTCAAGAAATTCACTCAAAACCACATGACTACAAAACTGAACAACCTGCTCCCGAATGACCCTTGAGTAAATAATGACATTAAGGCAGAAATCAAGAAGTTCTTTGAAACTAATAAGAACAAAGAGATAACATACCAGAATTTCTGGGATGCAGCTAAAGCAGGGTTAAGAAAGAAATTTATAGCACCAAATGGCCATATCAAAAAGCTAGGAAGATGTCAAGCTAACAACCTAACCTTACAACTAAAAGAACTAGAGAACCAAGAGCAAACAAACCCCAAAGCTAGCAGAAGCAAGGAATAACCAAAATCAGCGCAGAAATGAAGGAGATAGATAGAGGCACGAAAATCCTTTAAAAAATCAACAAATCCAGTTGATTTTTTGAAAAAATTAATAAAATAGATAAACTGCTAGCTAGACTAATAAGAAAAGAGAGAAGAATCAAATAAACACAATCAGAAATGATAAGGGGGATATCACCACTGACCCCAGAGAAATACGAAAAACCGTCAGAGAATACTGTAAACATCTCTATGCACATAAAATAGAAAATATGGATAAATTCCTGGACACATACACCATGCCAAGACTGAACTAGGAAGAAATTGAGTCTCTAAATAGACCAATTACAAATTCTGAAATTGAGGCAGTAATAAATAGCCTACCAATAAAAAAAAGCCCAGGACCAAACAGATTTACAGCTGGATTCTACCAGAGGTACAAAGAATAGCTGGTACCATTTCTACTGAAACTATTCCAAAAAATTGAAAAGGAAGAACTCCTCCCTAACTCTTTGTATGAGGCCAGCCTCATCCTGATACCCAAACCTGGCAGAGATAAAACAAGAAAAGAAAACTTAAGGCCAGTATCCCTGATGAACATTGATGCAAAAATCCTTAATAAAATACTGGCAAACTGAATTCAGCAGCACATCAAAAAGCTTATCCACGTGATCAAGTTGGCTTCATTCCCAGGATGCAAGGTTTGTTCAACATATGCAAATCAATAAATGCGATTCATCCCATAAACAGAGCTAAAGACAAAAAACACATGAGCAGAAAAGGCCTTCAGTAAAATTCATTATCCCTTCATGTTAAAAACTCTCAATAAACTAGGAATTGAAGGAACATACTCAAAATAACAAGAATCATATATGACAGGCCCACAGCCAATACCATCCTGAATGGGCAAAAGCTGGAAGCATTTCCCTTGAAAACTGGCACAAAACAAGGATGCCCTCTTTTACTGCTCCTATTTAACATAGTATTGGAAGTTCTGACCTGGGCAATCAGGCAAGAAAAAGAAATAAAAGGTATTCACATAGGAAGAGAAGAAGTCAGATTATCTTTGTTTGCAGATGACATGATCCTGTATCTAGAAAACCGCATCGTCTTATGATGTATTTTCATAAAATCAGCTTAAGCTGATAAGCAACTTCAGCAAAGTCTCGGGATACAAATTCAGTGTGCAGAAATTGCTAGCATTCCTGTATACCAACAACAGGCAAGCAGAGAGCCAAATCACGAATGAACTCCCATTCACAATTGCTACAGAAAGAAAATACCCGGGAATACAGCTAACAAGGAAAGTGAAGGACACCTTCAAGGAGAACTATAAACTGCTGAAATAAATCAGAGAAGATGCAAACAAATGGAAAAACATCCCATGCTTATGGATAAGAAGAATCAATATCTTGTTAACGGCCATACTGCCCAAAGTAATTTATAGATTCAATGCTATTCCCATTAAACTACCATTGACATTCTTCACATAATTAGAAAAATCTATTTTAAAATTCATATGGAACCAAAAAAGAGCCTGAATAGCCAAGACAATTCTAAACAAAAAGAACAAAGCTGAAAGCATCATGCTACCCAACTTCAAACTATACTGCAAGGCTACAGTAACCAAAACATCATACTGCTGGTAAAAGAACAGACACATAGACCAATGGAACAGAATAGAGAACTCAGAAATAAGACCACACATCTACAACTGTCTGATCTTCAACAAACCAGACAAAAGCAACGAGGAAAGGATTCTCTATTTAATAAATGGTGCTGGGAGAACTGGTTAGCCATAGGCAAAAAATTGAAACTGGACCCCTTCCTTAACACCATAAACAAAAATTAACTTAAGACAGATTAAAGACTTCAATGTAAAACCCGAAACTATACAAAACCTTAGAAAAAAATCTAGGCAATATTATTTAGGACATAGGTACAGGCACAGATGTCATGATGAAAATGCCAAAAGCAATTGCAACAAAAGCAAAATTTGACAAAAACTAAAGGGCTTCCACACAGCAAAAGAAACTATCATCAGAATGACCAGACAGCCTACAGAATGAGAAAATTTTTACAATCTATCCATCTGACAAAGGTCTAATATCCAGAATCTACAAGGAACTTAAATAAATTTACAAGAAAAAAAACAGACCCATTAAAAAGTAGGCAAAGGGCATGAACAGACATTTCTCAAAAGAAGGTATACATGCGGCCAACAAACATGAAAAAAAGCTTAACATTACTGATTAGAGAAATGCAAATCAAAACCACAATGAGATACCATCCCACACCTGTCAGAATGGCAGTTATTAAAAAGTCAAAAAACAAAAGATGCTGGCGAGGTTATGGAGAGTAAATTAGTTCAATCATTGTGGAAAATATTGTGGTCATTCCTCAAAGACCTAGAGGCAGAAATACCATTTGACCCAGCAATCCCATTACTGGGTATATAGGCAAAGGAGTAGAAATCATTCTGTTATAAAGATACATGCACGCATATGTTCACTGCAGCACTATTAACAATAATAAAGACATGAAATCAACCTAAATGCCCATCAGTGATAGACTGGATAAAGAAAATATGGTTCATATACACCACGGAATACTATGCAGCCATAACAACTAACGAGATCATGTCCTTTGCAGGGAGATGGATGGAGCTGGAAGTCATTATTCTCAGGAAACTAACACAGGAACAGAAAACCAAACATTACATGTTCTCACTTATAAGTGGGAGCTGAATGATGAGAACACATGGACACAGGGAGGGAACAACACGCACTGGGGCATGTTGTGAGGGAGAGCATCAGGAAGAATAGCTAAGGGATACTGGAGTTAATACCTAGGTGATGGGATGATCTGTGCAGCAAACCACCATGGCACACATTACCTGTGTAACAAACCTGCACATCCTGCACAGGTACACCTGAACTTAAAAGTTGAAAAAATAATAATTTAAAAAATTAAAATGCCAAAAAAAGATTAAAACCTGGCCTGATTTACCTCACTCTTTTACAGGCTGAGAAATCTGAGGCTTTGTGGACTTTTTCAGAATCCTTCTGTTTAATGATACTTTTGCTTAGGAAAGGTTGTTCTATTTGAAGCTTTTCATTCAGAAGTTTATTGTGAATAACAATGCCTGTCTGGATACTAGACAGTAATTAAACACAGTCTATCTGTACTGAAGCAGTAACAGAATATGCCCTCTGATCTTCATTAATTGCATCATTTATTTTTATGACATCATGAGAAGATTTTGATTAGTCTGAGTGACATTGAAATCTAAAATAGCTATTAATTTAGGGAACTCTGGATTCACAATTCAGGGATTCATGTTTTTAAATGCAGAAGAATTCTTCAGTTCTGTTCTAATCGCTTGTGCTGTTTTTATGTCCCTTAATCCTTTTCAGCATCTTCCTTATTAAAATGAAGTTTCTTGTCAGAGACAGTAGGAAACTATCCATCTCACCAACAATAATTGTGTGTCCCCTATATGCTAGGCCTACGTGGCAAGGATGATATAAAAATGAATGATAGACTGTCATCACGGAGTACAATGGTACTCTTGATTTATTAGTACCAAAAATCTTCTCTCATGTAAACAGAAAATTTGAAAGAAAATTTAGAAAGTAACACTTTGGAAGGGGACATGAACACCTTTCCAAAGTATTTTGTATCAGGCATCATTCAAACCTTCCTACAGGAAATGGTGAATGCTGTTGTTTCAGCAACATTTGCTATTTACTAACTATTTGAATATGTTGCATTTTAGGAGGATTCCAGTGCTGGGGAAGACAGTGTTCATGACAGGTTTATAGGTCCACTTCCAAGAGAAGGTTCTGTGGGTTCTACCAGTGATTATGTCAGCCAAAGCTACTCCTACTCATCTATTTTGAATAAATCAGAAACCGGTAAGATTTGTTGTATTTTCATAAAATCATAGGGCATTAGAGCCAAAGTAATCTTAGCGATTTCAAGCCTAATCCTCTTATTATATGGATAAGAAAACTGAGACCTAGAGCAGGAGTACTAGCTAGCAGCTGCAAAGTTAGAAAAAGTATGTGGTTTACTTTTCCTTCAACCCACTGTTGTTTCTACTATGTTGCTGCTGCCACTATTTAATAATAATGTAAACATTATTGAATATTATGTTTTTAAGGAAGACTTTTCATTTCTTTTTTCTTTTTTTTTTCTTGAGACAGAGTCTTGCACTGTTGCCCAGGCTGGAGCACAGAAGCATGATAATGGCTCACTGCAGTCTTGAACTCCTGGACTCAATCAATCCTCCCACCTCAGTCCCCTAAGTAGCTGGGATTATAGGTGTACTGGGCACAGTGGTTAACACCTGTAATCCCAGCACTTTGGGGAGGCCAAGGCAGGAGGATTGCTTGAGCCCGGGAGTTGGAGACCAGCCTGGGCAACCTAGCCAGACACCATCTCTACAAAAATCAAAATAAAAAAATTAGCTGGGCGTGGTCACTGTTGCTTGTAGTCCCAGCTCCTCAGGAGGCTTAGGTGGGAGGATTGCTTGAGCCCAGGAGGTCTAGGTTGCAGTGAGCCATGATGGCGCCATGATACTCAGCTTGGGTGACTGATTGAGACCCTGTCTCAAATTAAAAAAAAAAAAAAAGAAAAGAAAAAAATTCAAGACTTCTTTTTAATAATTTTCTATTTTGACTATACTCTGAAATTTTTAAAGTGGACTTCCTCCAGAAAGGAAAATCTGTGTTGTCTACTTTTACAGTACTTCCATTTTGAAGTACATGGGCCATGCTTATTTTATGGGTCTGTTGTGTTATCTTTTAGTTTAATCATGTGCTTGAAATGAATCATGTCATTTTGAAATTTCTGTTTTTTTCTCAATACGACTAAGCCTACGTTTTTTAATTTTTTCACTTTATTGAGCAAGTAAAATGGCTTTTTTATGCAAAGGTTTATTTACATATAAGATTGTTTAACTGCCTAATGAATAAATCTTGATAAATTTACATATTATTTCATCTTAAAACAAATCTTTGCAATAGATAGTATGTTTTATGTTGAAGGAAATGGCAACTGGGGTTCAGAGAAGCCTTTGATTGCGTATCTCATTAATGGTGTTTCATGCTAAGTATGGCTTCAGAAACTTTACTCTTAGAAGTTCAAAACAGGTGATTTTAAATATTACATTACAAATATCAGTGTAAAAAGAACACTATAGTGTTACATTGCAGATTTCTTATTTTTAATTTTATTATTATGTTATAGAGTCTTGCTTTGTCACCCAGGCTGGAGTGCAGTGGTAAGATCATAGCTCACTGCAGCTTCGAACTCCTAGGCTCAAGCGATCCTCCCACCCAGCCTCCCAAGTAGCTAGGACTACAGGTGTGCACCACAATGCCTGTCTTTTTAATTTTTGTAGTGATGAGGTCTCACTGTGTTGCCCAGGCTAGTCTCGAAGTAATCTTTCTGCCTCGGCCTCCCAAGTAGCGGGGAATACAGGTGTGCATCACAATGCCTGGCTTTTAAATTTTTGTAGAGATGAGGTCTCACTATGTTGCCCAGGCTAGTCTCGAAGTGATCTTCCTGCCTCAGCCTCCCAAGTAGCTGGGATTACAGGTAGAAGCCATGGTGCCCAACTCCAGATTTTGTTTTAATGTCGTCTGTAATCTTTCATTTACTATATTTTGTAATTAGAATTTAGAATAATTTCCTCATAGCTAGTTATTGTGCAGCTTTAATGGTTTATTTGTTCTGGAAATAATAGTAAAACCTGATTATGTTTGGTATTTAGGATTCATTTCTATCAGTAGAACTTTTTGTAGCAAACAACCACAATAAAAAAAATACAAAATTATCTTTGATTTCAGATAATAGGAGGTAATAAAACTGTTTCCCATTACACTATCTAGAGTAGTGATTCTCAGATTTTAATTTCTTTAAAATTAATTTTGGGGGTACTTGTTAAAAATGCAGGTTCCAGCCGGGCACAGTGGCTCATGGTTATAATCCCTTCACTTTGGGAGGCCGAGGCGGGCAGACAACTGAGGTCAGGGTTTGAGACCAGCCTGGCTAACATGGGGAAACCCTATCTCTACTAAAAATACAAAAATTAGCTGACTGTGGTAGCAGGTGCCTGTAATCGCAGCTACTCGGGAGGCTGAGGCAGGAGAATCGCTTGAACCCAGGAGGTGGTTGCAGTGAGCCAAAATTGTGCCACTGCACTCCAGCCTGGGCAACAGAACGAGACTCCGTCTCAAAAAAATAAAAAAGAAAAATGTAGGTTCCAAGGCATTACTTCCCAAAATGCTGATGTAGGTGCTCTGTAGTAGGCTGGAAGAAATTGCATTTTGTTTTAAATAAGCACCCTACATTATTCTGAGATAGCTGAAACACTGTGAGAGAGTTCCAGATTTAACAAATCAAGATTCTTGAGATATTTGCTTTGTCTTCTGACAATTGATCCAGTCATTTTTGCATAAGTATTTACAGAACTCCTACTTTGGTGTGTACTAACTTCAACTTCCTGTGGCTCTCTGAGGCCTGTGAATTCCTTGAGACTAAGACATGCTTTTTAAAAACGCTCTTTCTTTGATTATACAAATATATTAAAATACATGTCACTGTCTTACTATAAAATAAAAAAGTGAAAATAATTTACGGTACTACTAGCACCGCTTCTAGCAATTTTGCATATTTTTATCTTATCTTTCCTCTATATGTGTACTTTTCAGAAAATGGGGAATCATGAGTAGATTTTCAATTAATGTTTTTCACTTAATACTATATGAGGAGTATTTTTTAATGTTATTAAATTGTATTTTAATATGGGGCTTTAAATGGCTGAAAAATAGTTTCATTGTATAGGTTTAGATATTTAAACTGTCTGTAATTATTAATATTGCTGATATTATTATGAAAATTCTTATACATACATTTTTGTTTTCATCTCTGATTATTTCCTAAAGATAAAAATTCCCAGAAATTATATTAGTAAGTTGAAGTTTACTTTAAAAAATATTTTTAGAAGTCTTTGCTATACATTGCCATGTAATCATAGTCTTTGTTCGCATTTACTGTTCCTCACACACCTCTACTCCACTCCCTTTCCCTACCTGTACATTTTCCTCCAGTGTTCTAGGGGTCCTGCCTTTCTGAGTTACTCTATAAGCATCCAAGGTGGTTGTGTTCAGAAATTACTTTATCAGGGGTTGTGTTCAGAAATTATTTTATCAGATAAAATTATTTTATCAAACTATTGAGTTTGCATTTCCTTAAGAAATTATTATAAATTTTGGCACCATGTGTGAAATGTTCTTATTAGAAAATGCTTTCATGATTTTAACTTAGGGCTCTAGAAACACATTTCTCAGTAAAGCAATGGGTTTGGGTACTCAACATACTCTTTCCTGTCTCTTTCCTACCACTTCCCACTGGTAGCCAGCCACTGTTGATAGGAGATGGTGGGTTGGGGAGAAGTAAGGAGTAGATTGAAGGCTAATGTGAACTTACAGGTGATTAGAAACTAAATCCATGATACCTGTCTTTGGCCAGTTTCTTTAACAACCTTTTTATCTACTTCAGGAGCTGGCCTATTTGATTCCACTTCACTGGGCCTGTTTGATTTCTCCTTCCTTAGCGGTTGGTTCTGTTTAGGATTTCTTTTTGCATGTGCCCTCTACTGGATGGTATATGTTCTCATATTCTTCTTGCTTACTGACTTATACTAAAAATATTGATTCATAACTATTTCAGATGTAGAATCCACTTGATAATAGCTGCCATTTGAAGTTTGTTGATTGAGACAATGCATAATGAGAAAGGTTTCTGTTAATTCATTAGCACTTTTAATAGTGTCATCAAAATCATCATACTTTTGGAAAATAGTACATTTATGTGACACAGTGTTCATGCTGTTTAAATATGGTGCCAAATCAAGTACAAAAGATCATAGAGTTATATGTGATTTTTATACCTGATGGTAAAATAAAGAGCTATGGCAAAAATTAATTGCCATTACTCTCTTCTTCTCTTCTCAAGCCTACCCCAAAAACATTTTTTTAAGCCCAGTAAAGGGAAACAAGGTCACAAACAAGTGATACATGATTGATGTATTTGTACACAAAGGATGATAGTAGTATTCATTTACCTTGTAAGGCTCCGAGTAGATTGGTTCTCCCCTAGACTGTTGAGGAATTGGGAGAAGGAGGACGGAGAAGAAAGGAAATCCCAGGGCAGCCTCAGCTCAGAAGAAGACACAGAACAACCTGGTCTCCTGGCCAAAGTGCTGTTGTTTGTGGGAAAGGGTGTGTTTGTATGAACTAATGAAATAATGTTTTTTATTATTAATAATCAGGTTAGATACCATACAAACTTGTGTTACTTGTAAGTCATACACATTGCCCTCTCATGTGCATCTGCTGCTGTGCTAAGTAATAGGAGAGACAAATCAGATTCAACCCCTGCTTTCACAGTCTTGGTGGAGAAGACATATAAGCAAATGGGTCATTACAAAACAGTGAGATAAAGGCTCTAATACGGATTAAATATAGGATCCTATGAAAACAGCTCAAGTGGGGAATAGTCTGGAATAGAAGCAGTTTAAAATAATGCAATGATGTAGATTAAGATATAAACCACCCATGCATACACGGTTCTTAAAATAAAGGTGAAAAAAATAAAAGCTTGAACCCTAGCACAAAAGTGAAAAGCAGATAGCTACCATACTTGGTCTTTTCTTGGAATCATACAAGTACAGATGGTGTGGATCCATATCACCCTTTGCACAGCATGCTGATCTATAGAATTTCATTGACAGGCTTGTTGAAACAGATGAAGTCACTCTGCCTTACTTAGAGTCTCAGCTTTTGTGAGTTTGCATGTAGTGAATTTATCTCATATGTTATTCATTCTTACAGAAATTGGTTTATAGGGTTTGATGACAGGGATAACTAGTTGTGTATAGTCTGTCTACATTGGATGTGTGTGATGCTATTTAAAGTGAATATGTTTATACTTTTCCATTATAATCTAGTTTAATATGTTTAAAAGTTTAATATGTTTAAACTTTTAGATTTGGGGGAAAAAGATTATGTCTATGCCAGTAACACATACTTTACTGAACATATTACTCGTAAAATGTTAATGTCATATAATTTTCATGTGTATCTCTGGACATATCTATAACAAGGTATCCTAACATTTTCTGCAAAACAAAGCTTACTTAGAGCACATATTAGAAAAGGGATCTTTTCTTAGGTGCTATTGAACAAATTGAAATAATTTCCAAATGAGTAGTAACTTTAACCTCTGAATCTTTACTATGAATTAAATTCTTATTATGTTTTTGTTATTTTTAATGTAAATGCTGATTAATGTATATTTGTATTTTCTCTTTAAAGGATATGTGGGACTAGTAAACCAAGCAATGACTTGCTATTTGAATAGCCTTTTGCAAACACTTTTTATGACTCCTGAATTTAGGAATGCATTATATAAGTGAGTATTCAAAAAAATTGTATAAATAAAATTGATTTAAGAATGAAAATATTGCTTTTAACAAAATTTATCTTCTTGCAGTTATTTTAAAGTTTGGGGCATTTCTCACACCATAAGATATAACTTCTTTCCTTACGTAATAACAAAGATCTTGTGAAAAACAGGTATATGAAAAATGTGTGTGGAGAGAGAATCAGAAGTATATAGAGAGCAAAAGGATAAAATTGATAAGATTTACATGTAGGGTAAAAAGCTTCCCTCTCTTGTAGCCTTAACACCCTTTATGAAGAAATAAATAACTGCTTTTGAGAGAATTCGAATATATAAATCCATACTCTCCTTCCACCTCTCAATTTAAGTATCCGAAGTTTTTTTTTTAACTTGCAAGTTTTGTTTCTAATTAAAATATAATACTTACAGCTTGTTTCATGTGCGTGTGCGTGTGTGTGTGTGTGTGTGTGTGTGTGTGTGTGTGTGTGTGTGTGTTTCTAAAAGACTCCATATACTTCAGATAGTTTAAAATGCTCTATGGAGGAAGTCTGTATTTAAGTAAACCCTGAAGTCAGACATGTATTTTTATGAATATCCTATTATGACACATTTAACACACCATTGCTTTGTGTATTTTCTTTAAGATAAACACATAATTTTTTAGTTTTTAAGGATACTTTTAAGTATGAGTAAACTGATTTTTTTTCCTTTTTTTTGTGTTACTTTCCAGTAACATGTTTAAATTACTGTAAATATGTATTTAGGTTATTTTTGGAACTTTTAACATTGCCGATTGTATTACTCAAACAACGTTATATCACCATTAGATTAATCTGTCAGCTTGTTATCTGAACTTACTTGTGGAAGTTGATGTATTTGTCATTCTGTATGCATGTATTGCCCTGTAGTGTTTAAATGCTAGGCACTTGGTGGATAGAGAGGGAATTAGAAATAAGATCTTTGTTCTTGAGTAATTTATAAGTCTTTCTACAATAGCAATATATATATGTTTGAAATAGTTTAAATAACATTTAAAGACAGCCAAATACCATTAGAGTTTAAAGAGAAGAAAGGTTGGTAAAACTTGGAGAAGAAAGTAAGCTTCAGGTAGGTCATGAAGCTAGGTATGGTTGGAGGCCTGTCAAAAGTGAAAGTGAATAATAGGAAGAGCTACCTCAGTGTTAGTTATTGTTTGTATCAGGTAGTGTTCCGGGCACTTTCTATATAGACTCACTTAATTCTCATAGTAACTGTATGAATTTTATGCTATTATTGTCCGCATTTTACAAAGAAGGTACCTGAAGGCACAGAGAAATAGTTCTGCCTGGAAGCACACGGCTAAAAGTTGCACCTAGTAGATACCAGGATTCACTACCCTATTCTGCCTGTACACTAGCGGATGCCAATAAGCGCAGTGTGTTGCAGGAGGCTCCAGGAGATCAGCATACCAGAGTTTTGTCAGAGTACTGGAAGATGAGGTTAATAGAGTTCAGAGCCTGCTCTCAAAACTAGCACAGACCAGATAGCTGGATGACGTGCCTGTTTTAGGGAGTATGCATAGGAACAGGGATCCTGGGCACTTGTTTAATCATCTCTTTTAATACTCTGAAAGTGGACTGTAAATTTACAGCACTGTAGAGGAAATGAAGAGCATAGCCAGGGCTATTCATCAGCAAACATGTATTGGACACTTACTGTGTGCTAGGCATTCTTTTAGGTATAAGGATTAGAGTGATGAGTAAGACAAAGTACTTCATTTAGAGCTTCCTTAGGTAAAACTATATATCAGCTCATTTCACAGAATCATGTATGCCAGGTAGAAAATAAAGCTGAGTAATGTGGAGGGAGTAATTGTCAGGAGAAGAGGAGGGGAGGTCACAGCTTCAGGTGGTAGACAGTAAGGGCCTCCCTGAGGACATTCCAGGAACTTCACAGGAGCAAGCCCTCTAAAGATTTACAGTAAGAGCATACAAGGCATAAGAAGCCAGAAGTATAAATGTCTTCAAAAAAGAAAAGAAATTAGAAATCCGTTGTGACAATCCCGGTGAGTAAGGAAGTAGGAGACAGACATGAGGTCAAACAGAAAGGAAGGCCTTGAGATTGTGAGAATAGAGTGAAGTTTATAGCAGGTGGGGAAACAAAGCCTGAGAGCACTCATGATGTTTCTTAATGTAGAACTAAGAACCTCGTTGAACTATCCACAGAGTAGTGCTAGTGGAAGAGGATAAACTATCCACAGAGTAGAGCTACCATAAAAGGATAGACTAGCCACAGAGTAGCACTAGTGTAAAAGGATAGACTAGAGAGTAGCGTTGGCGTAAAAGGATTGACTATCCAGAGAGTAGCACTAGCATAAAAGGATAAACTATCCAGAGAATAGTGCTAGCATAAAAGGATAGGGTTTTGTTTATTTTCTTCACTTTTTTTTTTTTTTTTTTTTTTTTTTTTGAGACGGAGTCTCGCTGTCGCCCAGGCTGGAGTGCAGTGGCGCCATCTCGGCTCACTGCAGGCTCCGCCCCTCGGGGTTCACGCCATTCTCCTGCCTCAGCCTCCCGAGTAGCTGGGACTACAGGCGCCCACCACCTCGCCCGGCTAATTTTTTGTATTTTTAGTGGAGACGGGGTTTCACCGTGTTAGCCAGGATGGTCTCGATCTCCTGACCTCGTGATCCGCCCGCCTAGCCTCCCAAAGTGCTGGGATTACAGGCGTGAGCCACCACGCCCAGCCTATTTTCTTCACTTTTTGTGTAGTAGCCAACAGAGAACCTGCCACTTGATTTGGAGTCATGTACGTGATGGTTAAATACATTGTTTTAGGAAAGTTTATATAGTGCAGTGTACAGGATTGATTTGAAAGATAGAGAACCCTAGAAGAATCTGTTATTAAACCAGGCGTGGACCGTATATTAGAGTCAGAATGATGATGGTGGCAGTGGTTACATTGCAGATTGAAAACTAACATGGCTTAGTAACAAATTTTACTTAGGAGTAAAGGAAAGGAAAGATTCACATATGCACCAAAGTTTCTAACTTAGGTAACGGCAAGTACCAGCAAGATTTGGTATTTGTACCAGGACTAAAGGACAGGTGAGAATTCAGTCTTATTTTACAGTAATTCCTCCCTGTTAGTGAATTTCCCACACTAGAAATTTGAGCATTTTCTGTCTTAACCAATATTTTCTCACAGTTACCAAGAGAATTTTTGATCTCATAATGTCAGTTATAAGTACCTGCTATTGAAGATAACTAGAAAAAAGGGAGCTGGGGATTGAGAATAGAAGAGGGGAGGATTAAAGCAGAAGTCAGGTATTGAATAGAGGTATTTGCAGGGAAGCCTTGAGAAGAAAAAGGTGAAATGTACTTCATTGACTTCTGTGAGGCGGAAGGGAGTGCCAGTGTGTAACAAAAGGAAGATGAGAACAGAGCTGTGACTTCTCAGTCCTAAAGTAAGAAAAATATTGAACACTCTAATAGAAAGCCATTCCCAAAAGAAAAAAAAAAGTCTTTTAGTATATCTGTAAAGTGCATCAGAGAAAAATTAAAGCTCAAACCTCCCTTTGAAACTAAAAAGTGGGGAAATAGTAATCTTACTCCTAACTTAAAATGTAAAATAACATTAATATTGTTGTTACTTAATATTTTGTCTTAGGTGTATATTATGAATATAGAATTATTTTAAAGACTTTGGTGGGTACATTACCAACTTTAGTACCTCAGTGTTATTTCTTTCCATGAGATCTTAAGTTCTTCAGTTGGGAGTTCACTTGTTATTGAGACAGTAGCTGTAGCTAGGGCTAGACTGCTGTTTATCATAAGTTTGTGAGGGTGAAAATCTTACCTGGATTATTATTTTGTTTACTTTCTTATATTCCCTTTTAAAAGCTTTTTATTATGGAAAATTTTAAACATTCAAAAATTGAGAGAGGTGGGTGGATCACTTGAGGTCAGGAGTTTGAGACCAGCCTGGCCAACATGGTGAAACCCAGTCTCTACTAAAAATAGAAAAATTAGCCAGGCATCATGGTGCATGTGTATAATCCCAGCTACTCAGGAGGCTGAGACAGGAGAATCGCTTAAACCCAGGAGGCAGAGATAGCAGTGAGCCAAGATCGTCCCACTGCACTCCAGCCTGGGCAACAGAACGAGACTCCATCTCAAAAAAAAAAAAAAAAAAAAAAAGAGGGAAATAGTGTAATGAATCCCTCTTCACCAGTCATTCAGCTTTTAATATTATTAATGTCAACTCATAATCAATCTTTTTTGTCTATACCCTCCAACTTGATTGTTTGGAAGCATACCTCCATCATATCCATCTGTAAATTATATCTCAGGTCAGGGCTATGATTTTCCTGATTGCGACATTTAACAATTTGTTTAAATCAGGATCCATATGAGCTGTATATTGCAATTGATTAATAAAATTCTTAATCTATTTAATTTGTTTATAATCCTCTTTCATCTTTTTTCATCCTTGCAATTTATTGCCTGCAAAAAATAGAAAACTGATGTCATCTATCCTGTAGTTTTCCACAGTTTGGGTTTTGATGATTGTATGCCATAGTATCTCATGTAATAGTATTCTTCTGTTTCCTGTATTTTTGTGAATTAATAATTAGGACAGAGGTTATGGTCAGATTCAGGTTCCACGGTTAAATGAGCTTTGCCTTCTTTTCTTGAGAACTTTTGCCTTGTTGTGCCTTTTCTTGTTAAAGTCTGAAGTTCTTCTGAATTTATGAATTAGGGAAACACTAATGTTTCATTAGATATTATTAGTTTCAATTAGCATTCAAACTCTGTATAGCTTCCAGGATTAAAATCTTGCATTATTATGATTTTGATATTAATTATGCTTTTAAATAATAAAATCATTTTATAAATAATTTATTAACATTTTATTTTAATAGGTGGGAATTTGAAGAATCTGAAGAAGATCCAGTGACAAGTATTCCATACCAACTTCAAAGGCTTTTTGTTTTGTTACAAACCAGCAAAAAGAGAGCAATTGAAACCACAGATGTTACAAGGAGCTTTGGATGGGATAGTAGTGAGGGTACTAATTCTCTTGTAATGATAAGTGTTCTAATATTCAAACAAATTCTAGGAGACAATAATATTACAAACGCATTACACATAACTTAATTACCTTTATCTTAAACCTTTCATTGCAAGTTTGTTGTCATATATTTTCTAACACATTTCATAACTCTACGATGAAAAATAACAAACATGACAAATATTGTAGCACCATAAAGCATATATTATTTATAGAATGCTGCAATCTATTTTCTGGTGTGTGATTGCCTTTTCATGACTGTCATATATATTCTTGTGTTCTTTTTTAAATTTGGCATTATTTAAGGTAGACTTTTCAATATTTCTGCCTGTTTGCTTTTAAACAACAGATTGTTTCATTACATTAAGTTTATAGCTATTTCTAATTGAATTTTATCTTAAAATAGCTTGGCAGCAGCATGATGTACAAGAACTATGCAGAGTCATGTTTGATGCTTTGGAACAGAAATGGAAGCAAACAGAACAGGTAATTTATATCTCTCAAATCAAGGGGACTGTTTCCTAATAAATCATTCATTACCTTAAATGGCTTTTATTCTGTTGGAATGTTTTAAAACTTGGGGATTAGTCTCATGGTTAAAGTACCCAATGGGAAATTGAAAGTACTGAGTTCTCATTTAGCCATTAACTGAGTTATAAATACCATCATTAAACCACCCTAGACCTCAGTTTTCTTATCTTTGAGGAAATTGGGCTGTATAACCTGGAAGTTCTCTTTTAGCTCTGAAAATTATACATTTAAAAACTGTATATATGTGTTTTGGGGATGATTTTTGAACAGCATTTTCAGATAATTAGGTAAACTATATGTCTTGTAATCTGTAACCCAAGTATAGTCATGAAGCATTACCTTTATTTTGACCAATGATGTATAGTCATATGTATTTGACATTTAGGATCCTCATTAATCTAACCCGAGTCTTATGTAATGGAAAGAGGAGCAGGTTAGAAGTGGAAAGAACATTAGACGTTGGAATGAGGAGTAAGGCTGAATGGGATGGGGCTCAATACATGGGAGGTTTTATACTGGGTATAGTAAATGAAGGTCACAGGGATAAAAGGGGAAGAGTATATAAGGTAGCTAGAAGGGTCTGATATCTGATTGGAACTACTGTGATGGCTTGGACCAGAGTTTTTCAAAATCTAGATTACAATCTATTCACGGGTTATAAAATCAGTTTATTGGGCCTACAACAGCATTTTCAAAAAATGGAATAGAATAGAGCATAAGAGAATATCACATAAGAGTAAGTATTATTTTATGAAGCTCTTGTTACAGTTACGTGCACTGGGTTGCAGTGTAAATTATTTTCTTATGGTGATTTGCTCTTCAGTATTTGGAAAACACTGGTTTGAACCACTTCAAAAGGCTGTCCTAGGTGAAGAAGACAATCACATATGACTGACGCTGATGAATGAAGAAGGCTTCATTAAATAAGTGGTATTAGTGTAGACGGCGATGGTCAATCCAGTTTGAAGGCTTATAAATCCTATTTGTTTGAAGAAATGTAAATTTATGAAAGAGGCAAAATGTAGTACACTTATCCTCATGCCTATTCTTACTTAGATTATGAAAAAATTTTTAAGTTCATTTAGTGATCTAGTTTCCATAGTCTTATGGGGCTGTGTTTTAGTAACTATGTAGATGGTATTGGGGGCTGTTTCTTCTTCACAGGTCTGAAGTTACCCTTTTTCCTTGTTACATCCCTTTCTGTGGGTCACCACTTCCATTAAGATCAGCTGGGGCATTCCTACTGAGTTCCCAAGTTTTGGTACAAAACTCTTTGGCCCTTGCTTAGGGAGTTACCTGCCGTGTTTGAGTCAGAAAAGCTCTAGTTAACTAAGTTTGGGGACTAGGTGAGAGATCCATTCTTTTAGGTGAGGATATTTTGAGAGAGGTGCATTTTAAGATTTTTTTGAATTTCCATACATTTTTAAAAGATTGTGGTGTAATATTTCTCCATAAAATTGTTTTATGTGTATTACTGAAAGCTAAAAAGTTTGATTTGCATCTTTAGCTAGAGGATATGATTTATACATCAGAATATATTATTGTGAGAAGTGATATACATATGTAAGTTATAAAAACTCAACCAATTGTTTAGCTGTATAATTATTAACATGCTTAAAGTGATAGGTTAGGATTTACTCTCAATGTAAAGATAATTTGAGGCTTACTTGGTAACTGATTTCATCAAAACATTAATCGTTGGGTTTTCTCATGATGAGTATTGAAATCGTTAATTTTTGCACACTGACTCAAATTAGTGTTAATCTAATTTTATTGATTTTAGGTGATTTGTGTTGTTTTGATTTTTTCTATAAAATTTTAGATAAATCTTAAATATTAATATATAATAATATAGATAAATATTAATGTTTTCAACAATTTTAGCTGTAAATATCAATATCCTTTTGTAAACCATTCTAAAAAGTGTAGAATGTTACATGTTTTAAAGGTTTTTTTAAGGAACACTTAAAAATGTAAATATTTTATTTTTAGGCTGATCTTATAAATGAGCTTTATCAAGGCAAGCTGAAGGACTACGTGAGATGTCTGGAATGTGGTTATGAGGGTTGGCGAATCGACACATATCTTGATATTCCGTTGGTCATCCGACCTTATGGGTCCAGCCAAGCATTTGCTAGTGTGGTGTGTACCTTTCACCTGACTGCTTGTGTATCCTTACACAGAATACATAATAGCACAGTGGTATAATCTCTTGTAAGGTAAGTATCATCCTAGATACACCTTCTTGGGTTGTTAGTCATTCCTGCATTTAAATTAGCAAGATCTAGAAGATTTTTGATCCTTCAGTGAGTCCTAATAGTGCATGTATTATAAGAGAGAAAGTGAATGCAAATGTACTGCCTCATGGTTTAGTGTTTTATTCTTTTTGATAGGTGATTAGATGATTTCACTTTTATCTTTTTTTCACCTCTAAACAGTCTATTTTATAAATGCTGTTATTGTGACCACTTTTTGCACTGGAAAGTACTTTGTTTTGGGGGAATTGTTTTGATCCATACACTTTTAAAATTGGAAAAAGCACCTCTGGTTTTTATGACAAACAGTCCATATTTTTAAAAGAAGCATCCCTACTCTAAATACTTAGTTTAAAAAACATACATTGTAGTAGCACAGATAATTCAAAGAATCAAAACTGTAATCACTTTAATTATTCATATACTGAGTATCTAATTGGAGGATTAGCTGAGATTTTCTCATTCCATTTGTCATCCATTTCTTAATTGCTTTTTAATAATTTTTTAATTGTATTTTATCTGTACATATGTGTATTTACTTATACAACAGGAAAATAATGGAAAGACTTAAGTTGATATTTAAAATTAAAGTGCTCAAAAACATTTATTTGAACCTACCGTGTGCCAGGGGAAGCTTTCAAAGCTAAATAAGATATCTTTAAACAGTAGAATTTCATTATGTTTTATGTTTTGGTCTTATTTATGTTGTTATTAAACTGATGGTGGCTTGTAGCTAAAAATCAGTTTTTTAAAAGCTTTTCTATACTTCTAAGATAGTGCTGCAGGTATGGTTTATTCCTCTGGCCTCTAGGATGATTGATTCCTTTTGATTTTTTCTCCTACCTTTATATGGCTATTAGGAAATAACCAGCAATAAATTATGGAATCAGTCAATGGGGATCCAAAGCAAGCATCTAAGTAAAAGACCTTTTCTGGGTAGCATAAGATCAAGTCTCCTTTCCGCTACTGTTTTTCATAGTCGGCTTCCTGAGTATATTTGAAAAGTTTTTTAGATGTTTAATACTACCTTTTTAAATGGCCATCTAGGTGTATTAAATGAGCTTTGGTTTGGGTGGCTAGTTTTGGTTTTTATCTTTTAAACCTTATTTTTGCTTTAATTGGCAGTTCAAAGTAGAAATGACATACTGAAAAAATCATTGAAAAATTAACATTTGTCTTTCAATGACTGATTTCCTAACTAATTTTTAAATACTCTCATTTCTCTGACAAAATATACTAGGGAAATATTTGGTAGTCCCAAGTGATATGGACTATTTTTTCTACCTTATTTATTAAAGTATTTTTATGAAAATTTTTCCATATATACGTTCAGTTTAGTTTTTAACATATTAATTGAATATTGAGGAAGCTAATTTTTGCTATATTAAATCTTATATTTGAGTATTCAGCAAATATAATTGCTCAGCTAAATCTTTATGTCATTATTTATTCACCTGCTGATTTGCCACCACTCTCTTAAGTACATTAATAGACAAAGTAATGGAGTGATTTGGAGGATACTTCTGGGGATGTGAACAATATCACATTTCTAAATGGAATTCTCCAAAGGTAGTATCCTCCACTGATGATACATGGGTGGTAGTAGTGGTGGTGGTTCAGTGGGAATTGGAAGTTGCAGCTATGAAGCAGTATGTGAGCAGGTTTATAATACACATGCGCTAATAGGGCTTGCAGAAGAGAACTTCTAGACTTTGCTGGAATCTCTTGAGGGAAATTACAGCAGGTGAAACTACCCAAGATAGGGGTTCTAAGGAGGATACTACCTTCGGAGAACTTTAGTTAGAGGTAAGTGATTTCTCATTATTTTCTGAATTTAAATCTATAACCTAACTCCTCTTAGTCCACAAATATCATCATACAGCATCTAAAATTGGTTATATGTCACTGCTTGCCATTTTGTATTTTGTTAACTGCGTATGTTAAAAAGAATTTGACGTTTTAAAAAGAATTGGAATTATGGATTGCAAAAATCTAGTTAAAAGAGGTATCATAAAATCACTCATTCAGATTATATAAAATTGGCCTGAATTTTAACTGGACTCTCTTAAAATTATTATTCCACCTTTTTTAGTGGACTGGTATTTTTGTCTTATTTAATATATTAGATATAGACATAGGCTAGGCACAGTGGCTCACACCTGTAATCCCAGCACTTTAGATAGCCGAGGCGGGCAGATCACTTGAGGACAGGAGTTCGAGACCAGTCTGACAAACATGGTGAAACCTCATCTCTACTAAAAATTAGCTGGGCATTGCGGTGCATGCCTGTATTCCCAGCTACTCAGGAGGCAGAGGCAGGAGAATTGCTTGAACCCGGGAGGCGGAGCTTGCAGTGAGCCGAGATCACGCCACTGCACTCCAGCCTGGGTGACAGAGCAAGACTCCGTCTCAAAAAAAAAAAAAAAAAAAAGATATAGATGTAGATATATACACTAGCATGTGCATGTGCACACACACGTACACA
This sequence comes from Nomascus leucogenys, assembly GCF_006542625.1. Lineage (NCBI taxonomy): Eukaryota > Metazoa > Chordata > Mammalia > Primates > Hylobatidae > Nomascus > Nomascus leucogenys. The sequence goes on from NC_044395.1 coordinate 72,854,032, forward strand.
CTGATGGTTATATATTCTGTTTATTGTATGTTTTGTTTAGTGTGCCACAATATTATGGGTTTAATTTCAGATAATTAAGAGTGAGGTCTTTTAAAAATTGAAGAGTTTTTCTTCTTTCTCTCTCTCTTTTAAAAAATTTATTAAATATTTGTTTCTTATTTTAGAGATGGGGTCTTACTGTGTTGACCAGGCTGGTCTCAAACTCCTGGCCTCTAGCAATCCTCCCGTCTCGGCCTCAAAGTGCTGGGATTTCAGGCATGAGCTACCATGCCCAGCCAGGGTTTTTCTTTTTTAAACCTTCATCTAAAATGTCCAATTTCTGGAGTTGTTTTATCTTTATGGTCAAATAAATTAACTTGCAAATAATAGGTAGGATTAAAATAGGACTGAAAGTAGCACTCATCTAACTTATTATAATATCCACAATCAATTTTTATGTTTTTTTTTAGTATGATAACAGATTATTTTTATAATGAGTGCTGGGAGACTTCTGCAGTTTAAAAAATAAGCTCCCCTAAAGTAGGGAGGCCAAAAAAAGCCTTTTATTATAATATTTTCTTTTTTCAATACATTTTTAGTTATTGTAACTGATATTTGTTAGATTTCTGATCTTCATTTTACTCATCCAAGTAGGGAATCAATACTGAAAGGCTCTTCTGCCATTCTGGGAAGCTCTACATTAGATTAAGGTGATTTAAGAATGTCACTACTTTGTTTATATTTGTGTCCTTGGGATGTTGAGAGGGAGTGAGAATACTAAAATATGTGTTATAATTTCCTGTTGTTTTACATATTTTTTATTAATCCTGAAAAATTAATATCAGCTGAAGAATTACTTGTAGTAATCTTTAAATAATTTTGCTCTTAATGACTTATTAGATAGTTAGAACCTTCTGTGTTCACTGACTAGATCAAAGTAACTTTGACCATGCTTATTGCCAACCACATGTGAGAATGTATTAAATAAGGAGATAGTTCTAAGTATATTCTAGTAATACATAGAAATTAGAAATATTAACTTTTTGTTTGTTAATTATGAAAGCATAATTTATGAATTAAAGAAAAACGATGTAGCCTCATGTTTGACATTATCTAAGGAAGTGTTTTTTTATTTAACAGTAAAATTTTAGACACTATCTTTTTATTGGTATATTTTGTCATACAACATTTATTTAGTGCCTACTCTATGGCAGACACTGTTCTAGGCCATTTTCTTTTAGGATACTTTTATTCTATTATTCATTACGTACATTTAAATACCTGTTTGTTATGACAAAAACGTGTTCAAAAGTTTGATCAGGGTTTAGCTACGTAATTTCATATAGTGCCTTTGGAGAAATAAGATTATGTAAAAGACTTGTTTCCTAAGTAAACATAGTTTAATGATTGTTTTAAAGTTTTGAATGGGAAATTGTGAAATTAGTAAGTATTTATGAAGTCAAAAGCATTTCAACTATTTACACAAGTTTATATTATAAGTCCTACCCTGATATAACAGGTGGTTTGGACATTCTTACATGGGTGACTCAGCCACAGAACTCATTGGGTGAAGCAGTGGTCCAAATTTGTCCAAATATGTAAGCATCAGATAAAGAAAAATCTCTTCCACAGACTCTACCCTCATTTTTCCAGGAATGTGTATGGTTGGACATAGTGGGAACAAGTTTAAAAAGTGGGGACTTCTGCTTTCAGGAAGATGGAGTAGATGTACATTGCCCTATTCCTCCCACTAAAACAACTGAGCATTATATATAAAATAAACATAAGAAGACTGAAAGGTGGAGAGAAGGCATATACACTAGGGACCTCAGCACCCAAGGAATAACACGGTGGTGAGTTCCATGGGTTTTCTTTTTGCCTAATATATCCCAGACTTGGAACTGAAGAAACTGGCAGCCTGGAAACAGCAATGGGTACAGACTGAAAAACCCTGTTCTCTTTAACTGAAGGACCAGGAAAAAGACAGCCTAGCAAGCCAGAAAACTTTTAGACCTTAACTGCTGTGCTCTAACCAAACACCACAGAAAAAAAAGGCCTTGCATCAGCTTGTGCCTGCCAGTGCTGAGTGGGGAAGCCTAGATTATCTGTTCCTTCACCAGCTCCCAGGGGTAAGGAGGCGAGCCCCTCCTGCTTGTGTCAGTGTTGGGGTGTAGTACTGAGAAACTCCTGTCCCTTACAGCCAAGGTTACGTCAGCAGAGGCCTACTGAATACCCAGAATTCCTTTCGCTGCCCAGCACTAACAAGGAGCTTCCTCCATTCAGATGTCCACATAGGCCAAGTGGGAAACCTGGACTTCTAATGCCATCTGGCACTAATATGGCAGAGCCCTTTCCCCAGATGGTACAGTGTCAAAGGAGGCATTTAAACTAGAAGGTTTAAATATGGTCCAGAATCTCATAACACCCCAAGTGCCCAGGTTTCAATTAAAAAATCACAAATCTCAGTTTGAGTTAAAAAAGAAAACCAGTAGACATAAACACTGAAATGACAAACATGTTAGGATTATTTGATAAATATTTTAAAGCAGCCATCATAGAAACATTCGGTGAGCAATCCTAAGCACACTGAAAACAACAAATATTTTAGGGAATCAGTTAGAGATATAAAGAAATGAAAATTTGGAACTGAAAACTGCAATAAGCAAAATTAAAAACCCAGTGGATAGGCTGAACAGCTGAATGAAAGAGACAGTAGATCGAATCTGTGAACTTGAAGATAGAATAATAGATATTACCCAGTCTAAACAGCAGAGAGAAGATAGACTGAAAAAAATATATACCCTCAAGGACTTATGGGACTATAACAAAAGGTTTAATACTGTGTCATTGGAATACTGGAAGGAGAGCAAAAGATATAACACTTGTGTCATTAAAGTCCTGGAAGGAGATTAATAAAGAAAAAGAAGGCAGGTACAAAGAAATAATGGATGAAAATGTTCCAAATTTAGCAAAAGGCATAAACCTACAGATCTGAGTAGCTGAGCAAACCCTAAACACAATAAGCCAAAAGAAATCAGAAATGGCCATATTAGTGTCGGATAAAGAAGACTTTAGAGCAAAGAAAATTATCAGAGACAGAGAGGGGTGTTATATTGTAATAAAAGTGTCAAACAACCAAGAAGACAACAATCCTAAATGTGTATGCAGAAAATAACACAGCTGCCAAAATACATGAAGGAAAAACTGTCAGAACTAAAAGGAAAAAGACAAATCTATAATTACAGTTGCAGACTTCAGCATGCCTCCCTCTCTTACTGATAGGTAGAACAACTAGACAAATAGCAAAGATGTAGAACTCAGCAGCACCATCAACCAACAGATCTAATGAACATTGCTAAAGTGCTTCACCCAACAGCAGCAGAATACACATCCTTTTCAAGTGTCCATTAAATATATACGAGGGTAGACCACATACTCTGGACCATAAGACCTCAAAAAATTTAAAATCATGGAATGTGTGATTTTTTTCAACAACAGTGGAATCAGATTAGCAGACAGGAATATCACGAAACACTTGGGAAATAACGCTTCTAAATGATCCATGGGTCAAAGAGGAAGTCTCAAGGGAAATTTTAAAAATATTTTGAACTTAATGAAAAGTAAAACAACCAGTTTTTTTGAGGCACAACTAAAGCAGTACCGAGAGGGAAGCTTACAGTATTAAATGCTTATACTAAAAGACAGGAAAAGGGCAAAATCAGTAATCTAAGCTTCCACCTAACCTGAAAAAAGAAGAGCAAAAGAAACCCAAAGCAAGCAGAAGGAAGGACATAATAAAGAAAAGCAGAGAAATCGGTAACATTGAACATGAGAAAACAGAGGAAGTCAACAAAACAAAGGGCTGCCTCTTTGAAAAGACAATAAAATTGACAAACAGCAAGACTGACAGAGAAAAAGGGAAGACAAAAATTTCCAGTATCAGGAATGAAAAGGATATAACTGTAGATCTTGCAGATATCAAAGGGATCACAACAAACAACTCTGCACACATAAATTTGACAACTTAGATAAAACGAACCAATTCTTTGAAAAGAACTCAATAGGAGTTAGATAATTTGAATAGCCCTGTAACTGTTAAGGTAATTACGTTTATAATTTAAAATCTCTTGAAAAGGAAATCTCCAAATCTTGATTGTTTCACTGGATACTTGTATCAAACATTCGAAGAACAGTGAACACCAGATCTATACAATTTCTTTAAAAAAAAAAAAAAAAGAAAAAAAGAGGAGGAAACCCATAGTCCTGTGACACTATTCTTACCTGATATTAAACCAAGACAGTTCTTAAAAAAAACAATATCCTTTATATGTTTAGTTGGGAAAATTCTTTCCAAAATATTAGCAAATGGAATTAAACAATTTATAAAAAGAATTATACATTGTGACTAAGTAGGATTGATTTCCAGGATTCAAGACTGGTCAGTATTTTAAAAATCAATGAGTATAATCTTCCATATTAACAGGCCAAAAAAGAAAATTCATATGATCATATCGATTTAGAAAAGGCGCTTAATAAAATTCAAAATTCACTTATAATAACTCAGATTACTAGGAATAGAGGGAAATTTCCTCAACTTGATTAAAAAATGTATCTAAAATATCTATAGCTAACATCATACTTCATGGTGAGAGACTGCTTTCTTCCTAGGGAATGGCAAGCTTGTCTAGGCAAGTATGTCTGCTCCTACCACTCCTTTTCAGCATGGTCCTAGAAGTCCTAGCCAACACAGTAAGGTAAGAAGAGGAAATGAAAAGCACTACTAAACGAAGAAATAAAATTGTCTGTATTTTTAGGTAATATGATTATCTATGTAGAAAATCCCAAGGCTTGTACCAAAAGAAAAAAAAAAAAAACCCTGAACTAATACGTGAGTTTAGCAAGATAGCAGGATAAAAATAACATAAAAAATAAATTGTATTTCAAGATACTAACAATGAACATGTAGAAAGTGAAGTTTACAATACAATACAATTTATAATTTTGCAAAAAGAAAAAAGATGGAAATCCAACAAAAAATGTACTGGACCTATGTGTTCAAAACTACAAAACTTTGAAAAGATTATGTTAAATAAGCTACGACCAGAAAGACAGATATTACATGTTCTCATTTACATGTGGGAACTAAAAATAAAGCTGATCTCATGAAGGTGGAGAGTAGAATGATAGTTACCAGAGGCTGGGAACAGTGTGTTTGAGAGAGCGGGGATAAAGACAGGTTGGTTAATAGGTACAAACATACAGTTAGATAGAAGCAGTAAGTTCTAGTATTTGAGAGCAGATTAGAGTGACTATAGTTAACAATATATTGTGTATTTCAAAATAGCTAGAAGATCTTAAATGTTCCCAATACAAAGAAATGGTAAATGTTCAAGGTGATGGATATCCCAAATACCTTGACTTGATTCTATGCATGTATCGAGTATCACATGTACTTCATAAATATTTACAGTATTGTGTCAAAAAAACTGAAAAGGATATTTAAGTAAATGGAGAAACATACTGTATTTATTAATTGGAAGATTCAATATAGTAAAGATAATTACATAGTCTTAATGCAGTTCCTGTCAAAGTCCAGCAAGATTTTTTGAGGACATATACAAGCTTATTCCAAAATGTATATGGAAGCCTAAGAAGCTAGAATAGCTAAGAGTTTTCAAAAATAAAAATAAAGTGGAAGTTACCAGTCTACGTGATTTGGGATGGAATACTACTTAGCCAAAAAGACTTATTATATGGCTGTAGTAATCAAGACTATGTGATATTGGCAGTGGGGTAGACAAATAGATCCGTGGAATATAATAGAAAACCCAGAAATAGATCCACACAAATATGCCTAACTAATTATTGACTGAGACACAAAAGCAAGTCAATGGAGGAAAAATGGTGTTTCCAACAAATGGTGATGGAACAACTGGACATCCATATCACAAAAATAAACCTTGACTTAAATGACTTTATACAAAAACTAACTCAAAATGGGTCATAAACTTAAATGTAAAATGTAAGACTATATAACTTTTAGAAAAAGCATAGGAGAAAGTCTTCCAGATCTGGGCTAAGCAAAGAGTTTTTAGATTTGCTATCAAAAGTACAGTCTACAAAAGGGACAATTAGCAAACATTAAAATTAAAAATATTTACTCTCTGAAAGCCTATATGATAAAGAGAAGCTCCAGACATATTTGCAAGCTGTCTATCTGACATAGGACTCATATCTAGAGTATATAAAGTACTCTCAAAACATCAGTTTAGAAAAATTCATCTAGACAATTGGCAAAAGACATAACATTTCATTAAAGAGGATATACAAATGTCAAATACAGAAAAGATAGTCAACATTGCTGGCTATTAGGGAAATGCAAATTCAAACCATAGTGAGTATATTATTCTTTACCTGCCAGATGGCTACAAATAATGACAGCATGGAAAGCTGGTGACTATGTGGAGAAACTGTATCACACATACACTGCTGGTGGGAATGTGAAATGTTATGGGTAGTTTCTTATAAAATGACACGCAATTACCATAAACTCTAGCAATTGAACTCTTGGTCATTTATCCCAGAAAAATTGAAATTTATGTTTACCTGAAAACCTGTGCACAAATATTTATTCCATCTTTGTTTTTAATATTCAAAACTGGAATCAGCCCATATCTGCTTCAGTAAGTGAATGGTTTAACAAACTGTGGTTCATACAAACCATGAAATAGTACTCAGCAATAAAAAGGAACAAACTATTAATAAACACAAAAACTTGAAGGAATATCCAGGGAATTATTCCAAGTGAAAAAAAGCCAGTCCCAAAAGGTTATTACATACTTTATGATTCCATTTATGTAATACTTTTGATATGACAACATTTTAGAACTGTGGGACAGAATAACTATTACCAGGTCTTATGGATTTGGTGGGAGCAGGGAGAGGAGAAGCAGATGGTTGTGGCTATAAGAGGGTGGCACAAGTTATCCTTGCATAGGAACTGTTCAGTCTCTTGACAGGCGTTGAATATATGAACCTCTACAGGTGATAGAATTGTATGGAACTTAATAGACACATATACACAGGCAAATGAGTGCACTAAAGCTGAGAAAATCTGAATTAGATAGGTGTATGAATTAGATAGGTTGGAGAACTAAGGATGTAAGAATTCTTTATGTTCTATCCTGAATTCTGCAAATTATACTGTAAAAGGATGTACAGGCTGGGCATGGTGGCTCACGCCTGTAATCCTAGCACTTTAGGAGGTCAAGGCAGAGGATTGCCTGAGCCCAGGAGTTTGAGAGCAGCCTGGGCAACATGGTGAGATGCTGTCTCAAATAAATAAATAAGTAGATGTGCAGAATTACATTTTGCATAATATATGGGGAGCAGTAAGATCTAGAATATGAAACTGTTGTCACTCTGGAATTATCAACATGGTACTCTGACTGAATTAAATATTCTCAAATGAGCAACACCAAGCCTGGTATCCAAAAACTTAAGCAAAGAAATAGATTTAAAAAACAAAAACAATGCTGTAAGAAATGAAGTGGGAATTCATCAAATTCTGGAAAGAAACAGAAGAAAAAGACAAAAATATCTTCGAAGTGAAGAATAAATTACAAAATGCTCAAGAGAAGATAGAAGATCTAATGAAGGACATTGAATGGAAATGAGATTTTTGTAAAAGTAAAAAGGATCTCAGAAAAAAAAAATGTTGAAAGAGAAGACCAGCAAAGGGTGTCCAGCATAATTGGAGTCTGTGAAGAAGAAAAATAAAACAGTGGACCAGAACTAATAGATAAACTATAATTCAGAGAAACTTTCTGGGAATAAGGGAAATGTTAAGTCTAGCTTTTGAAGGACCTGGAATGATAAACTCTGAGATGTATTTTAGTAAACTATTAAAGATGAATTGAGGCCAGTCGCAGTGGCTCATGCCTGTAATTCCAGCATTTTGAGAGGCTGAGGCAGGAGGATCCCTTGAACCCAGGAGTTTGAGACCAATTTGGGCAGCATATTGAGACCATATCTCTACAAAAAAAAATAAAAAAAGTTATCAGTGGTGGTGGCATGTGCCTGTGGTCTTAACTATTCAGGAAGCTGAGGTAAGAGAATTGCTTGAGCCAGGGATTTCAAAGCTGCAGTGAGCCAGCACACCACTGCACTCCAGCCTGGGTGACAGAGCAAGACCTCATCTGAAAAAAAAGATGAATTGGGCTGGCATCACATTTCAGGAGAACAACCTGCAGATCCTGCCAACAGAGTAGCAATTTCCAGAAACTCAAGAAAGTACTAGCCAAGGATTTGATAGCCAGGCAAGTTTTTCTTAATTATGACAGCTATAAAAAGACAAGTTTGAATATTCAAGAACTCATTGGGTATTATATCCATGAGCCGTTGAGGAGTTCATTAGAGGGTGAGCTTAACCCAACCAAGAAATCACTGGGGCAGCTTCGGCAAAAAGAACTGTGAGCACTTACTGTATTAAATTAAGGCCTAAATACAAGGGTGGGAACATGGGTAGCAGAATAGTATGAAATGTTACATGTTAGACAAAGTACAAATAATACCACTTTTCAGAAGGGGGAGAGAAAGGGAAAGCAGAATAAGATCACAGACTGTTGTGTGGGTGGGGAATAAAGGAGATCATTTAAAACTGGCAGACACTGAAAGCTTAAGAAAGAGTAAACAGGGTGGGGGAAAAAGAGGTCCAAGGACACTAACAAAACTGTAAATGCAAAAGTAACTGTAGAATAAAATTACAAACCTTGCTAAACACCAAAAGAAAATGTAAAAAATAGCAAAGGAACACAATAAATATTACCTAACACACACAGTAATTACACAGTAGTGACTGAGATAGAACCAAGCATATCAGTCATATCAAATATGAGTGGGCTTAAATTGCCTATTAAAAAGATTTTCAAGTTGGTTCAGAAAGCAAACATTAAAATTTGGTTTAGGCAGGAATCTGTAAGTGGATGTTAAAATCAAGGGTGGAAGATTTGGTAAGGCTCAGGATTTTTGCATGGTCTCCAAGTATCTCCTTACGGATTGCTTATTAGCTGCGAGAGTAAAAATAGTAACTATATAGTAGAGAGACTGGACAATACCTTGACCAGATAATTAAAGCTAATATCACCAAAGAGAAAGTTAGGTACATCATGGCCTGTGACTGTGCTACCCTTAGAAGGGCATATCTTTGCTAATGTCATAGTAGCCTAGCAAGGAATTTTTAAATCTAATAATGAAGAACAAACCCAAATTGCAGAACATTTTATAAAATAGGTGGCCTCTGTTCTTCAAAAAATATCAGTGTTAGGAAAGAAAGGCAAACTCTGGAATGCCTCGAGATTAAAGGAATCTCAAGAGACCAAACAAAATCTGTGGCCTTGGGATAGATTGTGTACTAGATAGAGAGAAATACATTATTAAGGTAATTGACAGAATTGGAATATGGATGATGAAAGTACTTTATCAATATTAAATTTTCCAGAGTTTGATTACTGTTTGTGTAAGAATATCTTTATTCTTAAAAAGTCGTATTGAAGTTAAGAGGCAAAGCATGATGAGGTGTGAACCTACTCTCAAATGGCTAAAACAAAGATACATAATAATGTTGGGTTGGGCAAGAGAAAGCAAAATTGGCAAAAATGTTTAAAAGTTGATGAATATGAGTAAAGTATTTGAGAGTTCTCTGTTCTTTAAACTTTTCTCCAAGTTTTATTTTTTTTTAAAGATCTCTAGGTGTTAACTATAAGCCAGAGACCAATACACACACACACCAAAGTAGAATTTGAGTTACACAATTATCTCACTCTCCCTCTCCCCCATCCTTTTTTGAATATTGAGTTTTCACCAGTTCAAATTACCACTATTTGGAAAGCCTGACATTTAGTATCAGTCTGTGTTAAGCTATAGATGTAATTTCTTTAAAGCTTGTTTTTCTGTTATTTTTTATAGAACTTGCCTTTTTTCCCCCTAAAATATGCCTGAGAGGAAAAAAAAACTTTTTTTCTAAATGTGTCATTTGACCACCAATAAAATGCATGGTCATGTGGAAAAAAACCCAGCCGTTTGGTTTCTTCTCCACTTGTTTCCTTGTGTTCTGAGAACAAAATAGGGGATCAGATGGGTTTAGACACCTTTGAATATCTATGTCTTTTCTTATTTTTATCTTGTTCCAAAGTGAGCTCTATCAAACAATACGTGGACAGTAGTTTTCTAAGCTTTGCCAGCTGTTTTGCAACTATGACCATTAAGCTCCTTTATCTTTTGAGGAACAGCTTGTCCTATATCAAAAGAAAAATACTTGAAGATACTCTGTCTTAATGATTCCATTTCTATTAGTTTATGTGTAATATTATCAGTAGTTCTGCTTAGCCCATGTGTGAAGAAAAGAGAGAACATCAAATGAAATTTGAGATTATGCGTCCAATCTTATATGCTATATTAACTAATTTTTTAATTGTGAAAAACCAATTATTAAAATAAAAATTAACTTTATGCCACTGATTCTTTAACAGTATTTATGTGAAGTTTCTTACTTCTGTTGTAATGCTGTATGGAGAAAAGAGAACCACATGGTTCTACCAAATTAAGAATCCAGGATCCTCATTATACATTTCTAAATGGAGCAGTATCTCACACACACAGAGAAGGTTGCACAGTGTTTTTCAATCTTTATAACTAGTGCAGTGGCAGATTACTGACTCATCCTAACTATGGCGATTAAGGATGCTTACATGATTTTTAAGTGTATGAAAAGTGTGAATTCTTTAGAGAACATTTGATACTTACTGTACAGTTTTAAATGCTTCCTTTTATAAGAAGATTGAAATGATGCATGCAACTGCTTTTCTTAGAAGTGAGTAATTACTTTTTATCTAAGGATTGAGGATATTTTTAGAGATTATTTAGCCAAACACTGCAATGTAAAGTCAATGAAAATCAGGTTGAAATGACTGATACTGCAATACTAAGAAAGGCAAATCTTGTGTAGAATGAAATAATTTTTTTTGCTTAATTTTTATAGTGATAATATTATTTTACTGTTGATAATTTTCCTTGGTACGTTTTGAGTTCCTAAATTTCTAACCATTCTACTTATAACTGTTTTTATTCAGGATTTTGTCATTAATATAATATTTTAAGTAATTATAAAACAAATTTTTTTCTAACTAGGAAGAAGCATTGCATGCATTTATTCAGCCAGAGATTCTGGATGGCCCAAATCAATATTTTTGTGAACGTTGTAAGAAGAAGTGTGATGCACGGAAGGTAAATGCCATGTAGAGATTAATACTTAGGAATCTGAGATAATATTCCATATTCAATAGAGTCTCCCCCTTTTTGTTGTTTGTTTTTTAGGGCCTTCGGTTTTTGCATTTTCCTTATCTGCTGACCTTACAGCTGAAAAGATTCGATTTTGATTATACAACCATGCATAGGATTAAACTGAATGATCGAATGACATTTCCCGAGGAACTAGATATGAGTACATTTATTGATGTTGAAGATGAGGTAAATATTAGTTATTTTAAAGTATTTTTCATTAATCCACGTTAGTCAGTCATGTTTTTGAACGAGCTGTTTGAAGTAACAACACTAATGTCATTTAGACTGTCTTCTTGATGGAAACTTTTTCTTTATTTTCTAATGGGGAATTCAATAAAATGACTTACCTTTGTATAAGCTTTTCCTGACTGCATAAATTATATTTTAAATATTCTTGTTTGATCAGAGTAACTTATGATACTCTTTGAAAAGACAATAAGGAACTCAGCTTTGGAATTATTTCTTGAAGTTGAGTGATAATCTTATGTTTTATAATTTCGTCGTTATTGAAACCAGCCTGAAGGTAAGCCATACTCATGTTTCTGATCTATAATAAATGCAGACAATGCCTATGATGGAATGAATGAACCAACTGAATAGCATGGGCTTAATTTCTTGTACTTACTATTTTGTATTTACTATTTTGTCTGTTTTCCTTTTTTAATTTTTTTAATTTGAAACTTTATTTAAATAATTTAAGCATGGGATTTGAAGTGACACATGATGTAATGCTTATCAATTTCTCCCTACACTTTGGCCTTCCAAAATTCTCTGGTTCCTCTATCCTTATTCAATGAAAGACTTACAATATTCCACTCTATTATTTTGGAAACTCTTCTGGTTTTATTATGTGGAATACTTATAATCACTTAGGCTAATTATTTCAAAGTGATAAATCTTTATTCTCAGAATTACCCTGAAGCGTTTTTTTTTTAATGGAACTGATTACTATAGTTATAAAAAATGCCTTTTCCCAGGAGTTCAAAAATAATTTTAAACATTCACTAAGTTTTATTTAGTACTATTAAGTACTATGAGGCAGTTTGGTATAGAAGAGCACATGTTTTAGGCATAGCTAGATGTAGTTTCAAATTCTTGTCCTGCTACTTGCTAGCCTCTTGACCTTGGATAATTCATAAAACCTTTTGAGCCTCATTTCCAGATGCCTTAGATGAAGTAGCTGTTCATTGAATGGTAACTATGACCAATAACATTTTGAAAAGTTTAATTTAAAATAATGTCTCAGACAGTTACGCTTAAGCTAGGAAATCTACCCAAAGTGTCCCAGACTTTCAGAGGAGACATAATCTTTGTAGGGTTTCTACTCAAATAGAGATCAGTAGTAGATTGGTCTTCTGAATATGCCTAATATATTTCTTATAAAGGAAAATTTTTTCCAAAGAAAGAAAACCTATATATGAAGCTCAGTAGAAACTTTCTAGAGAGTGCTAGGTTTAGTTCTTGGGACAAGAAATGTTTTGGCTCAGCTGAAGAAGTTTCAGGAATTATATCTCTTTGGACTAAGATCTATAGCTGGATTTCACCTCCATTTTTCCTTGAACCTAACCTTCTTGAGAGATGAAGACTGTGTATTAGATGTAGTACCTACAACAGAGTTCCTGGCAAAAAGTTTGTGCTTATTGTGTATTGCTTGGTTTCACTCAAGAACTTCTGTGCAATGCCTTATACATGTCAAAAGCCTGCATCTTAGAAAATTCTCAAATTATTTAAATTAAAACATTTTTAGGGATGTATATAAAACGTTAAAGAGGGGAAAGGATTGTTTGGGGGTTTCTAACAAAGAGAATTCTTCAAATTAAATTTGTGTGAATGTGGTTTAAAAACCATAAAGTAGAAAAGTATAATGTGCTGTAACCATTGTATTTCTGCTTCCTGTAAAAATACTATAAAGTTCTTAAGGATGAATACAATGTCTTGTTTCCCTTTCTAATTATCTGTAATACCTAATGCACTGATAAACTGAGTTGAACTTTTTGTTCAAGAAAAGAAATTATATTCTTTCATGATTTGAGAACACCAGAAGCTCATTTTGGAGCTAAGCTTCTCTGATTTTGTGGATTTTGCTAAAAGAAATTATAATTTCAACCATTATGTTGTAACAGTAAACATAAATGAGATTTAATAGAATTCTGAATCACTAATTTGTTGTATTAGAATTTTAAGGACATGATAGAAATGCTTTTAAAATATACTGTTGCTTGTTTAATTTCACTTAAGGTCTCACTTTTTAAGAGAAAATAAATGTACTTAAAGTAAAATATTTTTACTAATAAGTTGTATGAAAATATTAGCAGTATATAGGTACAAAGTTTTGTTGAACATATTTTCTCTGTATTTGGTTTATAACTAAGATAATTATGTCTTATTAAGAAATCTCCTCAGACTGAAAGTTGCACTGACAGTGGAGCAGAAAATGAAGGTAGTTGTCACAGTGATCAGATGAGCAATGATTTCTCCAATGATGATGGTGTTGATGAAGGAATCTGCCTTGAAACCAATAGTGGAACTGAAAAGATCTCAAAATCTGGACTTGAAAAGGTACCTTTTATAGTTTGTATTTTTTTAGTTGAAAGTGAGAATAATCTCTGACTTCCTATGTAATTCTATAGCTGTTGTGACTGATAAAGTTCTCTTTAAAAGAAACTTAATTTTTGAAAGTTAAGACTTCTCAAATATAGTTTTTTTTGTGCATATATATATATGACTATAATTAAACTTCAGGAAAAACTGCTTACAGGTAGGAACATTAATTTTTGGGAGACCATACTTTAACTGTCTAAGCAAGCTGGATGGTATAGAAAGGATGCCTAGTAGTCAAGAAACCAAGATTCTATTGCCACCTCTGCCTTTAAAGTTGCAGCAAGTGTCTATAAATTTTGTCTGAGTTTTCTTATATAGAAAAGTAAAATGTTGGATTAGTCATTGATTTTTAAAAGTCTGGCCATGGAACACTTTATGAGACAATTAATAATAGATCTGATCTTTCTGAGTGGGGAAATGCCAAAGCCCCCAGCCTTTCTCCCCTGTCCTGCGATAGTCCTCAAGACACTTTGAAAAATGGTATAGTTCCATGGATTATCATTTGAAAACCACAGAATTGGATAATCTCTGGGATAGGATCTTGCCCCTGTGTCAATAACTTTAAGGGTTTTTTAGACCGGTTTTTTCCACATATATTCTGTTTTATCGAGTGAATGATTATAGATAAAATGTCTTGAGCATGGTGTGAATAATAAACCACTAATGTGAAGACTGATCACTAACTCAGGTATTACAGAGTCATTAAATATAGGGATTTTTAAGGCAATATTTAAAAATAGAGTTTTACTTTCATAAATCTGTTTTTAGACCAAGGCCATTCTTCTAATTATCACCACCACCTTTTACCTTTTAAAATTATCTGTTTCATTCAGGGCAGACAGTTGAGCAGGGATTGCTATGTAACGAATAATGTAATAAGTACATTGTAACTTAGTATAGAAACGTGGCATTCTAGCAAGAGTTGGCAAACTATGGCTCAAGAGCCAAATCTGGGGCCTTGCCTGTGTTTTTACATACACTGTCGTTTCATCTGCGAATAAAGACAGTATTCTTCCTTTCCCATCTGCATGCCTTTTTCTTGTCTCAGTGCACTCTGTGGGACTTCCAATGCAGTGTTGAATAGAGTGGTGAGGGAGAAAATCCTTACCTTGTTCCCAGTCTTCAGAGGAAAGCTTTCAGTTTCTTATCATTGAGTGTGATGTTGACTTTCAGTTTTTTATGTTCTTTTCCTACTTTGTTGAAAACTTTTATCATGAATAGGTATTGGATTTTTCCAGATTTTATTTTCTATGTCAGTTGATATGATCATGTATGTAATTTTTCTTCTTCAGCCTGAATTACATAGATAGATTTTCATATGTTAAGCTGTCTTTGCATACCTGGAATGAATCCTGCTTTGTCATGGTGTGTATTTCTTTTTATACGTTGTTGATTTGATTTGCTAATATTTTGCGGAGGATTTTTGCATCTGTGTTCATGAGATTCATTGATCTGTAGTTTTCCTTTCTCATAGTGTCTTTATCTGCTTTTGGTGATGTTGGGCTCATGTAATAAGTTAGGGAATGTTCCCTCTGCCTTTATTTTTGGAAGAGATTGTGGAGACTTGGTATTGTTTCTTAAATATTTGGTAGAATTCACCAGGGAAATTATCTGGGCCTGGTGCTTTCTTTTTTAGAAAGTGATTAATTATTGATTTAATTTCTATAATAGATATAGGGCTCTTCAGGTTACTTGTTTCTCCTTTGTGAGTTCTGGTGGTTTTGATTTTTAAGAAGTTGGTCTATTTTATCTGTGTTATCAAACTTGGGGCATAGAGTTGTACGAAGTATTCTTTTATTGTCCTTTTAATTGTCCTTTAATGTCCTTTTAATGCAGGAATGAACCTTCTTTCATTTCGGATATTGGCAATTTGTGTCATCTTTTTAATCTTGGTTAGCCTAATTAGAGATTTACCAATTGTATTGGGGTTTTTTTCTTCCAAAGGACCAGCTTTTGGTTTTGTTCACTTTTTCTGTTGTTTTCCTATTTTCATTATTGATAAGGATTGCATTGAAACCTATAGATCACTTTGTATAGTGTGGACATTTTAACAGTATTAAGTCTTCCAGTTCATGAACACAGGATGTCTTTCCATTTATTTGTGTCTTTAATTTCTTTCCTTGATTTTTTTTGGTTTTGGTTTTGGTTTTTTTTTTTTTTTTTTTTTTTTTTGAGACGGAGTGTCGCTCTGTCACCCAGGCTCCAGTGCGGTGGTGTGATCTCGGCTCACTGCAAGTTCCACCTCCCAAGTTCACGCCATTCTCCTGCCTCAGCCTCCTGAGTAGCTGGAGCTACAGGCACCGGCCACCATGCCCAGCTAATTTTTTTGTATTTTTAGTAGAGATGGGGTTTCACCATGTTAGCCATGATGGTCTTGATCTCCTGACCTCATGATCCACCCACCTCGGCCTCCCAAAGTGCTGGGATTACAGGCGTGAGCCACCGCACCCGGCCTCCTTGATGTTTTATGGTTTTTCAGTGTATGAGTCTTCTGACTCCTTGGTTAAGTTTATTCCTAAGCATTTTATTCTCTTTGACACTATTGTAAATGGAATTGTTTTCTTAATTTTCTTTTTGGATTGTTAGTGTTAGTGTAACAATAAATTGTTAGTATTTAGAAATGCAACACATTTGTGTGTGTGTTGATTTTGTATCCTGCACTTTCTGTTGAATTTACTTGTTAGGGTTTTTTTTTTTTATGCAGAATCTTTCTTTTCTACATACAACATTGTCATCTGTGAACAGAAATAATTTTTCTTCTTTCTTTCCTATTTGGATATCTTTTATTTCTTCTTGCCTGATTGCCCTGGCTAGGACTTCCAGTACTATGTTGAACAGAAGTGGTATGAATGGGCATCTTTGCTTTGTTCCCGATCTTGGAGGGAAAACTTTCAGTTTTTCACCATTTAATATGATGGTAGCTGTGGGGTTTTCATATAAGGCTTTCATTATGTTGAGGTAATTTCCTTCTATTCCTAGTTTGTTGAGTGTTTTTATCATGAAAGGATGTTTAATTTTGTCAGATGCTTTTTCTTTATCAATTGAAGTGATCCTGTGGTTTTGTTCTTCATTCTGTTAATGTAGTGTATTACATTGATCACTTAGTCATGATGTATAGTCCTTTAATGTGTTACTGAATTTGGTTTGCTAGTATTTTGTTAAGGATTTATGCATGAATATTCATCAGAGATATTGTTCTATAGTTTTTAGTATCTTTGTCTAATTTTGGTATCAAAGTCATGCTGACCATATAGAATGAATTTGGAAGTTTTTCTCATTTTTACTTTTTCAGAAAGTTTGAGAAGGATTCGTGTTAATTCTTTAAATGTTTGATAAAATTCTCTAGCAAAGCAACCTGGTCCTGGGGTTTTCTTTGTTGGGAGGTTTTTGATTACTGATTCAATCTCCTTACTAGTTATAGATGTGTTCAGATTTTTTATGTCTTCTTGAGTCAGCCTTCATAAACTGTTAGGTTTGTAGAAATTTATCCATTCCTTCTAGGGTATCCAATTTGTTGGCATATAATTTTTCAGTCTCTTATGATCCTTTTTATTTTTGTGGCTTCAGTATAATGTCTCCTCTTTCATTTCTGATTTTTGTTATTTGAGTCTTGTCTCTTTCTTAACCTAGCTAAGGGTTTGTAAACTTTGTTGATCTTTTCAAAAAGCCAGCTCTTAGTTTCATTTTTTTTTTCCTATTCTCTATTTCTGCTCTAATCTTTATTTCCTTCCTTCTGCTAACTCTGAGTCTAGTTTTTTCCTTCTTCTTCTTCTTCTTCTTTTTTTTTTTTTTTTACATCCCTCGTCTCCAACTTAGTTTGTTCTTCTACTTCTGGTTCCTTGTGGTATAAAGTTAGGTTATTGATTCACGATGTCTTCTTTTTTTTTTAATGTAGGCATTTACGTCTATAAACTTTCCTCTTTTGTTTCATTGCAGAAGTTTTGGTATGTTATGTTTTTGTTTTCATTTGTCTCAAGATATTTTCTAATTTCCTTTGTGGTTTCTTCTTTGACCCATTGGTTGTTCAAGAGTGTGTTGTTTAAAACAACTTACGTATATTTGTGAATTTTCCAGTTTTCCTTTTACTATTGATTTCTAGTTTCTCTCCTTCACTTTTAAAGGATTATTTCTCTGGATATAGAATTCTAGGTTGGTGGTAATTTTTCTTTCAACACGAAATATTTCATTATACTCTTCTTGCTTGCATGATTTATAATGAAAAATATGCTGTAATTCTTATCTTTGTTCCTCTATAGGTAAGGTGTTTTTCCCCTCTGCCTCCCCTGAAGATTTTTTTGTCCTTGGTTTTGTTCAGTTTGAACATGATATGCCTGAACATGGGAGTTTTTGTTTTTTGTTGCTTTGGTTTTTGGTTTATTGGGCAGGGTGGGTATTTATTCTATTTAGTGTTGAGCTTCCAGGTCTGTTGCTTAGTGTTACCAGTTTTTGTAAATAAAGATTTATCAGAACACATTCACTCTGGTTGTTTACATATTATGTATGTCTGGTTTAGTACTGTAATGACAGAGTTGAGTAGTTGCAACAGAAACCGTATGGCCCAGGAAGCCTAAAATATTCACTCTTTGACCCTTGCATTAGTGGGCCAAATGATCAGATTTTAATTCTTACTTTGCCATTAATAAACTGTATCACTTTGGACAAATCATTTAATCTGTGTACCTTTCAGTTGCTACATTTTGGAGGAATTTGGACTAGATGCTTTCTGTTCTACCCAGATCTAGAAATTTGTAATTCTGTTTGCTAGTACCATGTTTGAAGATGTATCCCCTTTTAATTAAGAGTAATGTATTGCTTTGTTAAATAGCAGTAAAAGAGAAGAAAATGTTAGGACACGTTTTTAAGTAATTTTATTTACAGATTATCATGCTACATTTGGATAAAGGCACTTTACTTTCCTTCCTACTTTTTGGCAATGTATTTGTGATTTGAAACTAAAATTATTGCATTTGAGAACCCTTACTCTGTCATGACTGTATTATCTTTGCTTTAAAATAGATATATACAATTCTAATTTGGAAGGCGATTCAGTCTTCTGAATATATCACCATTATTGTGATCTAGAAGTTGCTACTATTAGAATTTTCCAGGAAGATAATTATGTTGGCTTTGATCATTATGATAAAACTTAAAAAATGTATAGCTGTTGGTTGGCAGGCTTTTTCTGTGTTTATTTTTTTTCTAAATGGGGAGACTGCTTATGATAAGATATTGTTCATATCATTCAGTGATATCAAAATTTTGTCTAGTGTATTTACTACATTCAAAGCATTTTAATAACATGGGGTTACCACATTTCATAAGTTGTTCAATGCTTTAAACACATTTTGGATTGCAAATAAATTCCGAAACTTCCTCCCTGTCACCACTGTAATTAATTTTAGTTTCAGCAATAAAATTTGTACCACATAAACAAGTTTTCAGACATTTTCAAAATTTGTTCTAGAAATTTCACTAACAACATATTGTGGTCAGTTTAAAGTTATTTTAAGATAAATTAGAATTTCTTGAAAGTTATAGAAGGCTCTACAATGCTTTTTAGGCAAAGAATAAAGAACAGAAACCCTAGTACTGTAGAAAAGTAAATAAAATAAAGCTTGTCTGTCATAAACTGGGAATCTTCTCATGTCAAATTGCCTTTTTAACCTCCTTCTCTGTTTCTGTCTTCCTACCTGTTCTTTTTTTGTGATGGAGTTACTGGTCTGCAGAGTCTCCAGTATCTCACACTGTCTTAGGAGTTGTGAAGTGCATGGGCTTCTGAAAGAAAAGATTGTCTTAAATATAAAAATAAGTCATTATAAATGACCTCTTTTTTTTAAACAAGTTGCCTCTTTTCTTGATTTTCTTCCACAAATACTTAAGTTTGCCTAAAACAATCTTTAGTTCCAAACTTTAAAGAATTGTTTGCAGAACAGGAAGCTAAAGAAATAATTTTAATTTATTGTAGATATAGTATAATTCAGGATTCATTCTTAATATAAGAGAGAACAAATCAGTAGATCATGATATCACAGATAATACATAAATACATTAGAAGATGTTCCAAATAATTATATTCCTCAGCTCTTTTGTAAAGGAAATAGAATTTGAATAAGCAACAGTATGTTACTTTGGATTTTTTTTATCGACTGTGCATTTTAGAACAGCATTGTAATTAGCATCTGCTTCTGAAATTTTAGACTATTATTTAATTTTTACATATGTAAGTTTATATTTACAGATATGTGTGGTTTCAAAGGTTATAGCATAATTAAAATGTGAAAGAGTGCACTGAGGAAACTTGTGTAACTTGTGGTATATACAGTTATTTGATAACTTGCCATTTTTGTTTTACCTTAGGGGAAAGTTGACCTATAATATATAGGACAACTAACCATGTTACTTCTCTGTGTGTTAACAGAGAATAGGAAATACACAAATAAGGGTTGTGTTTTTCTTCTCCTCTGAGTTACTTTTATTTTTTCCCCTTAGAATTCCTTGATCTATGAACTTTTCTCTGTTATGGTTCATTCTGGGAGTGCTGCTGGTGGTCATTATTATGCATGTATAAAGTCATTCAGTGATGAGCAGTGGTACAGCTTCAATGATCAACATGTCAGCAGGGTAAGGAGGTGTCCTTTGAGGTTATTACTCTGAAACAACAGTAAGGTTTATTAAGAATGAGTGAACCTGTCTAGTGATACATCTTAAAACCCATATCAGATCTGTCTTTAATTTTTGCTTTTAGTAAAGTTCCTGCCTTTGTTTATTATTTCTTTGTTTTGCTTTGTTTTGTTTGGGGCTTGCTGAATACCTCCAGAGATAGACTACCAATTTTCCTCTGGGCCTGAGCCTTCATAGGTGCTACTTGTGCTTCACGTGTGATTAGGAATGCTAGAACTGACTGGCTGGTAAGCAGCCGCTGATTATGATTAAATTTTGTGAATTGGTAGCTGTGTGAGCAATCATGAAGGTCTTTGATAGCATTTAACTCTGAGGCTAAAGATTGAGTTACATATTGACATTAATGTGATAGTGTTATAGAATTTGCAAAAAAAAATCATGTAACACATTTTCAGATAACACAAGAGGACATTAAGAAAACACATGGTGGATCTTCAGGAAGCAGAGGATATTATTCCAGTGCTTTCGCAAGGTAAGCAATTTCCTAATTTTCAGTGTTTAAAAGTTAGAATTAATTATAGCTTCTCAGTGTTTTTTGTCATCAAAGATTTAACCAAGGGATTGACAAACTACAACCCATGAGCCAAATCCAACCTGCCTCCATATTTTGGAAATAAAGTTTGAACACTGACGTAGCCATTTGTTTCTATATTATGTGTTAATGCTTTTACACCATAATAACATAGTTGAGTAGTTGCAGCACAGACCATATGGCCTGCAAAGCCTATGATTTTTACTATTTGGTCCTTGCTGGAAAAAACTTGCTGGCCCCTGACTTAACTGTTGTATGTAGACATTCCAATACACAGTTTTGTTAAAGACTTGACTGTATTACCAAGAGGAGATACGGAATCTTCTCTAAATGTGATAAGAGGAATCAGATTTTCTTCTTATCTGGAATGTTTTAAATCTCAGTATGTCTGTGAACAGTGGCATGATTTTCTAATTGTTTTTTAAAAAATTACAATTTAAAGTAAATATTTCATGCTTAGAAGTGGAATTTTTATAATCTACTTTTTGTCCCTATTAATCTTTTTTATGTTTCTACTAGTTCCACAAATGCATATATGCTGATCTATAGACTGAAGGATCCAGCCAGAAATGCAAGTATGTTTACCTACAGTTATTTGATTTTAATTTGTGTTATAAACTAATTTCTTTTGTAAGTTTGCAAACCCAGATAACTACTTTTAAATGATGGATAATTAAGTTGTTTTATGCCTGGAAGAATTATTTACAAAGACTGTTACAAAATAATACCAAATGGTAAGGACCTTGAAAAAATGTTGTTGAATTATTTTTTAATATATGAAGAGACAAAGCTACATTAAATAAATTGAATGTTTATTAGTAGTAAGATTATATTATGTGCAGTCTGATGTAGGGATGATAACATGTTTGGAATTACTGCTTTTAAAATATTGCAGTGTTTGTTTTTTCTTGCTAATTCTGACTCAGGCTGTATTACAAATATATAGGGGTGTGTGTACAGATTACATATACAGGTGATGTGTTTGCTCATAGTCTTCTCATAATTAAAAAAATGTAATCACAATCTTTGATTTCAGTATATTTCCTTTATTTAGACACTACCATTGCTATTAGTAAATCTGTTTCAAGCATTATGTTTTTATTCACATTTTTGTAAACCCTCATTAGATGGTGAATTCAGTTGGTACAAGGCTTAGGACTTACTTATCTTTTCACGTAAAGTATATTCTAGGATCTGTCATATAGTAACGTTCAATAATTTACTATGGAATTAATGAAAAAATAAATGGAAATTATAATAAGTCATTTCAGAACAGAGATTTGAGAGCAGAAGTAATCATTTGTACTGTATTATAAAGAAACTACCCCAAAGAGTAAGCTGACCCAGGTCATAGCTATCTGGAAGCAGAGCCAGTATTGTAATTCATGTCCCTCACATGGACCCAACCTTCCAATAGTGCAATAACTCAGCCTTCTTTTACTCCCCCAACTCTAGTTTTGTTATAAAGCACCAGAGGGCGCTGTATGATATGATATGGAATATTTTTTAAATTAGAGTTCTTTCCTAGAAGCAACAGCTTTTACCTTTTACGGACACATGCTATTTTTGATAAAAATTTTTTTCCCTTTTTAATGCCAAATAATCATTGGCTTTATTAAATGGTGTCATAATTTCATATTGTCCCTTTGAATACTTTGAGTTACATATGAAGTTGTAATTATTAAGAAAAACTTTCATAAAAATGATTGATTATATCTGAGTCTATAGTAATGATTTTTTACATATGCTTTTTCTTTTAACTGTTTAAAAGTACCCTCACAAATTATATCAGGCTGTCCTTGCATTGCTATAAAGAAATACCAAAAACTGAGTAATTTATAAAGAAAAGAAGTTTAATTGTCTCACAGTTCTGCAGGCTTTGCAGGAAGCATGATGCTAGCATCTGCTCAGCTTCTCATGAAGCCTCAGGGAGCTTTCAGTCATGTCAGAAGGCAATATGGGAGCAGGCATTTCACATGGCAAAAGCAGGAGCAAGCAAGTTCCGGGGTTGTGGGGAGGGGTGCCACACAATTTTAAATGACCAGAACTCATGAGAACCCAGTATCGCAAAGACAGCACCAAGCCATGAGGGATCCACCCTCATGACCCAGACATCTCCCACCAGGCCCCACCTCCAGTGTGGGGGATTACAATTCAACATGAGATTTGGGCGAGGACAAATGTCCAAACTATATCACAAATAATCATCACTTTTTGTATTCAAATGAATCTTGACCATATAGAGAGGGAGAAATCCAATAGACGAAGGTGTCAGTTTTATGACTCTGCATTCTTCGGTTAGGAGGCAGCTAAAGACTGCTTTGAGAACATGGGAAAGATAATAGTAAACAAATAGGTAGTACTCAGTAGCAGCAAGAGCAGCAGCATTTATTAAGTTTTATTGTATCTCAGGTAGTAACTTTATGGGGTAGATGATATTAATAAGCTGAAGAGACCTACATTTGGAGAAGTAAACTTGCCCAAGGTCACACAGTTTGATGGGGATGGCATGATTTGAAGTCAGAAATTATTTTATTTTCAAGTTGCAGAGAGCTTTTTCATTCTAAAATATTAATCCACATACTGGAGTTGTTCTGGAGCCAAGAGCCATTTTGAATAAATACATGGCTCTTTAAGATATGAGACCTAACCATGTGTGCCTGTTAACTATCTCTTAACCCTTTTCTGGACGAAGCTTGTATTCCAAGTTGAGAGAAGGATGTAATGGAGATATATCTCTGTGAGTGCTATAGTAGAAGTATATACCATGAGAGCATAGTGAAGCAGGGTGAATAAAGGCAGCTCAGTTTCAGTGACACTGTTTTATCCTGTTTTTATTACTAATAGAATTTCTAGAAGTGGATGAATACCCAGAACATATTAAAAACTTGGTGCAGAAAGAGAGAGAGTTGGAAGAACAAGAAAAGAGACAACGAGAAATTGAGCGCAATACATGCAAGGTTGAATTCCATCATTTTATTTTTAATTGAAAGTGCTATTTTTAAGCTTGCTTAACTGCAATTCTAATGACTAACTCATTGGGTCGATTCTGAGACAATTATGCTATCATGATCATTGAACAATGTAACCAACTATGCTATAAAGGTAAAATTTGATTTGATTTGATGTGTAAAAACCCGGTAACATGTAGTGACGGTGCTCAGTGCTGGTGAAACCACAGTTGAGGTAGACACATTCTCTTATCCTACTAAAAGAAAATAAATCCGTAAAAACTGGATAGAAATTGAGTAGTATTTATCAAGAGCCTTAAGCAAAATCATATTTTTTTATATAATTTCTCTTATGGAATTATTACCTAATGACATAATCATAATTACTATAATAATCTTGATTACAGGGATATTCATTATAGCATTTTCCAAATTAGGGAAAAATTTGAAACAACACAAATGTATATTGGTAGGGGAATGATTACATAAATATGATACATGCTTATAAGGAAACATACAGTTGTTAAAATTAATGTTTTTGAATTTTTGTATGGTGTGAGACATAATCGGTGTCAATTACTAAGTGAGAAAGAATAGATAGAAGAAAGAATGATCTCAATTATGTTCTTTTAAAAAATTGCAGTATTTTGACAATTAGGAATAAATACTATCTATGGAAGAATTGAACTTTGACTCTGGAACTGCAGAGTTGATGATGATATTTTACATTTTCTAGATAAAATTATTCTGTTTGCATCCTACAAAACAAGTAATGATGGAAAATAAATTGGAGGTTCATAAGGATAAGACATTAAAGGAAGCAGTAGAAATGGCTTATAAGGTATGTTTAATTGCATCATTGGCATTTACTTACTAATACAACAGTATTAACATAATTTCCCAAGTTTTTATAATGGATAATAGTTATATAAACACTGGCAGTAACCTTGGTAACCAGTTAATTTATCTCTTACCGAGTATATTTATACCTCTCCTTTGGAGCATAGTCGGTTGATTTTGAAAATTTTCTCCCTCTGGAAGCCATTTAAACTTTCTAGATCCCAGAATTAAAATTAGGAACAGAATGTTTATTTGCTCTTTCTATTCATTTAACATACATTTCATGAGTGTTTACTGTATGAAACATTAGAGATATTAGAGTGAATAAGACAACATGAGGTGTTAGAGATACCAAAGTGAACAAGACGTGGTCACTGCCTTCATGGAGTTTACAATCTATTGGAAAGAACAGATAAAACATACTTAAACGTCACAATTTGCAATTATTTTATTATTTAGATGCTATAAATACATTACTAGTAAATTGAGAAAATTTATTTTGAAACTTTAACCATGAGAAAGGGAGACAGCGATGCAAAAAGTTGAGGAAGAATATACTGGTCCATAGTCAGATGCATGACCCATTCCATCACTGGCCCATGCCCAAGGAAGAATATTCTAAGTAGAGTGAACAGCACGTGCAAAAGTGCTGAGGTGAGGAGATGCTTGGCACGTTTAAGAAACTGAAGAAAGGAGCCATATGTTTAGATTGTTTTGAGTGAGCACAGAGTACCATAAAATGAAATTAGAGATTTTGTGAAATAGAAGTTCACATTTTGTTCTCTAAGAGTAGTGGAAAGTTATTAATGAGGTTTGAAAGGCAAATGGGGTCATACTGTTTCACCAGATCATTCTAAATGTCATTTATGATACTTAACAAATTAAAGTTTTCCCCTTTCCATATAAGCAGTAACAGAATGACTGAAATTAAACAGTCATTACCTAGAGAAAAAATTGTGTACTACATCATTTTGTGTGTAATTGTACATGGAACCAATAAAATAACTAAAAATAACACACAAGATAGCTGACATTGTTTCTCAAAGTGTGATCCAGCGCAATCTGCACCAGAGTCACATTGTTATTAAAAATGCTAATTGCTGCAGATGAATCAGAATTTCTCTGTTGCAGCCCGGAAATAGGCATTTTAACACATATCTCAGGTGATTCTTAGGCATAGTCAAGTTTGAGAATCACTTATATTATACATCTGGTCCTACATAGCACTTATCAGTATTGAAATTTTACATTTAATTGTTTGACTATTTTAATTAATATTACTGCCCCTCACTAGACTATAAGCACATACAAGTGCAAAAACCATTCTGGTTTTGCTCACAATTTTATTTTTAGTACTCTTCCCTGGTATCTAGAAAAGTCAAAATTGGTTGGGTATGTTGAATGGATAAATGAATGAACAAACATTAAGATGGATGGATGGCTCTGAATTTGCCTCATTTTGGTAAAAATTCTTTAAATATAATGGTGGACTGCAAGCATTAGTGTTTGAAAATAGGAAGTAAAAGTTTGCAAATAAAAAGAAACAAACACACAGAAGAGAGAAATAAGTCAATTTTATATGCCAAAAATAGAGCTTCATTGTTGGGGATGGGAGTGGGGAGGAGTAGGGATCAATGGGGATACGCTGAGGCTTACAAGTCCTTGAAAATCATAATCACAACCTTAAATGAACATTGAATACTTCTAAGCAATCCTACTATGTTTCTCTAGGAGGCTTATTTCCTATCAAGAGAGTTGTTGCAACCAGGGTATGTCATCTATTAGTGACATAAGCTATAAGGAAATTTTATGATAGAAATTCCTATACCATGAGCTTTAAGTATTCTGGAGGCTAATATTGAAAGGGGCTATCATAGAAGCCAAACCCTTTGCGATGGCTTTATGAGACATGCTGTC
Organism: Nomascus leucogenys; assembly: GCF_006542625.1. Lineage (NCBI taxonomy): Eukaryota > Metazoa > Chordata > Mammalia > Primates > Hylobatidae > Nomascus > Nomascus leucogenys. The sequence goes on from NC_044395.1 coordinate 72,880,873, forward strand.
CTCCTGTACTTAGATTGTTACGAGATACATGAATTATCAATTCTACTCCAGATTGGATTAAGAAAACAAAAGATGCATATTCTAGTTGGCTGTTTAGTTGTTTTCCTCTGTGTTTCCAGCTTAGTTGATTACGAACAATAGTTACAATGCATTAATTTTGTTTCTACACCTAAAGTTTATGGTGTTAACTTTTTAAAAAATAAAAAATGTATTTAGTACATGCTTTATATGATTTGAGGGATAATGAAACATAATTATTTAAAAATAACATTTAAGTTGTTGCCTGTAACTTTGATGTCTTTGATGCAAATCATAAATGTGTGGATTTTGTTAGGGCCTATTGTAGTGTTATTCCCCAACAGACTAAAACACTGTGTATTTATATATGTATATATATTTTTTCTTTCTGGGGGATTACTTTCTTTTAGATGATGGATTTAGAAGAGGTAATACCCCTGGATTGCTGTCGCCTTGTTAAATATGATGAGTTTCATGATTATCTAGAACGGTCATATGAAGGAGAAGAAGATACACCAATGGGGCTTCTACTAGGTGGCGTCAAGTCAACATATATGTTTGATCTGCTGTTGGAGACGAGAAAGCCTGATCAGGTTTTCCAATCTTACAAACCTGGAGGTGAGCAATTTTACACTATTTTTAGTTGTTCTGTACTTAAAATTTTCATGAGAAAGTTTTTTTTTATTGTAGAAATGAACATAATTTAAATTTTGTATATGGTCTTAAAATGTAGAATAATTTTGACAGGTTGAGAAGTACTCAGCAACAGCTTGGAATTAAGTTCTAGATTACTTGCAAAGAGTTGTATACATAATTTTAAAAACAACAAAAATAACAAAACTTCCAGCTTACTGTCTTCAGTGGGTTTTTTCTTCTCCAGTGTGCAGTACTGAACCATTCTGGATGCTGTCAATCCCTAAAGTTATCAATTGCTCTCTTAGGAAGATCTCTCTTTCTCTCTCTTTCTCTTTATGGAGAAGACCTTGGTCCAAAAAAGTGTATTCCCATAAAGTCTCAGAAGTAGAGGCTGTTGTTCAGGTCTTCTTTGGAAGGGTGAATTCATTATCCCATCACTGTCAGCATTTACAATTTTTCGTCATCCTCTCTATTTCTACAGGTCCCAGGGACTTCATCTTTTCTTTCTTCATTAAATCTATCACATTCACTCAACACATTGAGTTTATTTTTTTTTCTTTGAGACTGCTTAGGAAAACCAAAATATCATGCCCCTAGTTTTCCCAGAGACAGCTTCGCTATAGACAGTTACATGGTCTGTTTGTGTCCAGAGTTTTCTATAATTACCATATGTAAATTGTAACAAATAGAAGAAAAGCAAAATGTTTATATAATTTTACAAAATCCATACTGTTGTGTCTTGGCACTAACTCCTTTGCATCAGCAGTTAGTCAGAATTAGGTTCTCTGTGTTTTTTCCCTAAAAGTTGAACTTGCAAAACTTTATTCTGCCCTTTTACAATAATATTCCTCTGTGGATCCTGTATATCTCTTTTTTAAATGAAAGCCTCTGTTTACAGAGTAGGTTAGATGTAGTATTCTTTCAAGGAGTCTACCTCTCTTAAGTGGGAAAATTTTATTTCTGGAAACCTTATGATGCCTACTTCGACTTCTGAGACTCTACCCTATCTATAAAGAGTCCCTTAAGGACATTTCCTTGCTTTTTTTTTTTTTTTTTTTGCTAGACAGGAAAAAGAATGATTAGGATATAACATGAGTCAGCAGTAATACCACTTATTTGAAAGAGAACTCTAAATGCAAGTGTGGATTGTAAGACTTATAAAGTAGTCTTTATTCATTAATAATCAAGATCTTAGAATATTTTGTCAAATTTAGATTAACAACATAGGGAAAAAACTGAGGATTGACATAAAACATGAGGTTAAAACAGGTACAGAATAACTGTGTATTAAATACAGTGTTTGAAGATCATTTATTTTTCAAGTGATTAAGAGTTTGGTTATAAACATAACCTTCTGAAAACAGAAGAGAATGGGATTAAATTTCAATATAAAGGATTTAAGTGAGAAAACAAAGGCATAATCAGAACAGTTTTTGTGTGGAATTTTCCTTGGGATGTAGAAAATATTATTTTGAGGATAAGAAGTCTTTGATGATGAACAAGGTCTTGAGTGGCTTAATAAGGGGTTTGTTCAAAAGCAAGCCAGGAGTGCTATGTCACCTTTAATATTTGTTTTGCAGTAACTGGTGATTTATATTTATTCAGTGTTGTTGTTTTCATCTGTACTTGGAAGTTTGGATTTGTCATCTATTAGAAACACATTAAGAATGCATTACTCATGTGAAATACATTAAAAAATAACTTCCAATTATGTGTTTATGTCTTCAAATTAACAGAAGTGATGGTGAAAGTTCATGTTGTTGATCTAAAGGCAGAATCTGTAGCTGCTCCTATAACTGTTCGTGCTTACTTAAATCAGACAGTTACAGAGTTCAAACAACTGATTTCAAAGGTAAGTTTTAAAAGGGGTCTGTAAATAAATTTTTGAGTGCCTATGTACAAGACACTGTGTGATAGTTATGAATAAGATACATGCTTTACCTCCAGGAGCTAGTATTTGTAGTTAGGAGACAACTGTAGTTAAACAGATTGAGTAAAGTGTGGAGGTAAGAAAGTGTGAGGCAAGTACATATAACAACTTATATGTGTTGGCTGGATTATCATAAAATACAGGATTGGAAATATAAGTACAGTTTATTTCATGAAGAGCTTTAAACAGTAAACACAAAAGTTTGGGCTCCTTTTTGGTGTGGGCAATAAGTCGAGTTTTTGTTTTCGTCATTTTTAAGTGCGGCAATGCTGCATTTAGTGTCTGGTGACACTAGACTAGTGTTCCACATGCCTTGAGGGGAGTCAGGAATGGAGAGGAGGAAGCTGTTGAAATAATTCAAGTGCAGGTGTATGACTAGAAATGAGAGAAGGCATACATTCCAAGAGGGATAGAATCTGTAGGACTTGTAATTGTTAAATGTTGGGGTAAAGCAGATGCACCGATGACCTGAGCCAGGGGTTTCAAACTTGGGTAACCAGAAAAGTAGGGATACATTAATAGAAATAGAGGAGGAAGGTGAGGGTGTAGACTTGACAGGGAAGGTGATGAATTAAATACTGGTGCCATTATGTGAGCTAGTGATAAAGAACTTAGGCTCATTCAGATTTTTTGAGCTGGAAAAATATAACAATGAAAACATTCAAATTTTGGGGGGCAAAAGGATTAGTTCACACCAGACAAATGATTATCATCCTTTCAAAGGTCCTGTACTCTGCAGAACCTTGAGCGTACAAACAGGTAGATTTTGCAGGGTTCTTGAACCATAGGTTAATATTCCCCGGTGTAGTGGAAATTGTTCCATAATTACAAGTGGAGTCCAGTTTTCCGTCATTCATCTTATGGTAGTCTTGTCTTTCATCTCATTATCTGGGATTGTAAATACCTGTTTAACAGAGTTGTAGTGAACATTAATGAAAAATAAATAAATGCTCTGAGGAAAGAAATTGTATTAGGTAAGAGTTGGTGGTTATTATGTTCTTTAAAAAAAGTCTATAATTTGACTTCTATATATGACTTCTAACAATTTTTCTAAAGTAATAACCAGGAAACAAATCATTTTGTGAAATTACATTTTATGATCAAATTGCTTGTAAATGCATACTATGTTGGTATAATATACTGTATATTACATTTTTAAAATATGAATGACAAATGTAAAAAAGTTTAATAAGCACTCAGACATAATACAAAAGAAAGAGACACAGTAGTTTCTTCCCCAAGAAGTTAATAATCTTATTGAGAAAAATATGTCTATAGAGAATAAAGGCAGTCACAAAACATCATGTAAACAAATACAGTATTTTTAACCAGCCTGCTTAAGAATTAGGTATTTATAACTGATGACCTTAGTTGCATTGAAAATAAATTGTTTTTTTAAATGTAAAGTATTTTTAATCTGCTGCTTTCATGTACAATTTATAAAATGACTCCAAAAATTAAAGATGTGGACTTTCAGAAAAACTTAAAATTTTACCTACTAATCTTCTCATTTTACACAAAGGAAAATTGCTTATTGCTTTAATAAAAGTATTAACAACTATTCACAGACTACAGAAGGGCCTGTCAAAAACCAAAAAGTTCAACATTTTGATATCAGCGGTCAAAACGTCAGTTACGCAGTTTCTTTGGAATTAGATCACTCATTTACTTGGCAAGTTTGAGAGGAATAGAGATTCTAGGAAAAAATCCTTAGCTTTAAAATAGTTTCAGAGCATACATTTATAAGTGGTACTTTGTTCTCCTGATTTGCAGCATAATTTATGGCTATAACTAATTTTCCCTTCAATTATTCAAAAATTTTAAAACCTCTACTAAAATTATGTTTCTCTCTGCTGCTTTTAAGAAGAACTCAGCAGTGTCTTACTTTCCCCATGTTTTTAAGTCAAGCAGAATTATTTTTGAAAGAGTACTTTTTATTAAATTGCTTTCATTATAGGCCATCCATTTACCTGCTGAAACAATGAGAATAGTGCTGGAACGCTGCTATAATGATTTGCGTCTTCTCAGTGTCTCCAGTAAAACCCTGAAAGCTGAAGGATTTTTTAGAAGTAACAAGGTATGTCATTTACTTTTTCATTATTATTTTCTATGCTGGTAATAGTAAATGAAATTAGGTTCAATATTATAAGCCTGGCCTCTGCAGCTGTTCAACATCTGTCTGGAACTTAATTTAAAATTCTCAACCCAATAATTACCTTCCTTTGTAGTCAGGTCAGGTCAGGCTCCTTTCTGTCCTGTGAATCAGTCCCACTGGTTCTCCTCTTTGCCTTTGTTCATGTGCACTCCCGGAGTGTTCTTCCTCCTCTCCCTGCATTTTTTTTTTTTTTTTTTTTTCAGTCTCCGGATTAGTCCTACCTCTTCGGTGAAGACTTCATAACCATTTCTGCCCACAGTGATTATGTCCCCTGGATTTTGTTTATTCTTGAGCTTGTCCCATAAAGCAGTGCTTCATGGTGAGGGTCAGAGGCATACCTGGTATAGAGAAAATTATAATCTTGAGTTCACCCAACATTATTCCTTTTGCCTACTCATTTTTCTCTGTTGGAAATGAGAAAGTTCATGTTAATCCTCTTCTTTTGTCTTGCTATTACGTGTTTCATCATTTATCATTTTTCATATGTGTTTTTATCACTCTAGTCTCATCCGTCTTAGTACAGTTGAGTCTTTTATCTCATTTAACTTTTTTAGTATTTTATTAATACTAATATGCAATTTTTATTCACCTACACTTCTAAAACTTCTGTGTGGTGGGGGAGGGGATGTATGTGTATGTGTGTGTGTATATGTAAAACATTAAAATTTCTAATCCCCTTCAATACATTACTTTAGGGTAAGAAGTGCAGTAGGGATCTAACTTTTCTTTTTCCTTAAATGGTTAGCGTACTGGTTTCAATTTGTAACATTTACTGAATAGGATAATGATAGTGTTATCCTTTTATGCAAAACCCAACATGCTATTTATAATTGCCAAATTTATGCCAAATACGAATTTCATTTTAAAAAAAGATGTATTATGGAAAATTTCAAACGTAAACAAAAGTAGAGAAAATAGGGAAAATAGAGTGAATCCCCACACATCACCATCACTCAGCTCCACAGTGATCATCTCTTGTTTCATCTGTAATTTAACCACCTACTTCCCCCAGATTATTTGATAAACTTCCTCAGGATCATATCATTTCATCTATAGATAATATGAACATATATATCTAAATGAAGAGAACTCTTTTAAAAAAATGACAATTGCATTATGTACCTAAGAAGTACCTTAATATCAGTCGATATCTAGTCAGTGTTTAAATTTCTCTGATTATCTTAGAAAATTTTTTCTGTAAATTTTCCTGTGTCTTTTTTGTTTGCTTCCTTGCAGTTTATTTGTTACAAAGCCAAGTCATTTGCACATTAAATTTTTCCATGATCTGGATTTTGGTGTTATATTCACAAGGTGTCTTTACACATGTTCCTGTTCTGTAATTCAGGCTAAACTTGGATTTCCTAAAGGTGAAAGATTTCTACAATCTAAAAAAAACCAGAGTATTAATTTCCTAAAGAGAAGGATATCTAATACAACAACTTTCTGAAATTGGACAACCCAATAAACAAGATGTTTGTGTGTATGTGTATGTCCATGCCCTCTATCTTAGTGTAGTTTCATGGCTAATTACAAAGACATATGAGCCTAATATTTATTTTATTCAGTCTCCAAAACAATACAGTGTCCTTCAGAAACTTTATCATCACACGTTATAACATAACTGTGTAGTCTTGTATTGGTGCAATATAATGATGATGATGAATGAGCATGTCACTAAAATTAATATATAATAAAACTCTGACTTACTATGTAGGTGTTTGTTGAAAGCTCCGAGACTTTGGATTACCAGATGGCCTTTGCAGACTCCCATTTATGGAAACTTCTGGATCGGCATGCAAATACAATCAGATTATTTGTTTTGCTACCTGAACAATCCCCAGGATCTTATTCCAAAAGGACAGCATACCAGAAAGCTGGAGGCGATTCTGGTAATGTGGATGATGATTGTGAAAGAGTCAAAGGACCTGTAGGAAGCCTAAAGTCTGTGGAGGCTATTCTAGAAGAAAGCACTGAAAAACTCAAAAGCTTGTCACTGCAGCAACAGCAGGATGGAGATAATGGGGACAGCAGCAAAAGTACTGAGACAAGTGACTTTGAAAACATCGAATCACCTCTCAATGAGAGGGACTCTTCAGCATCAGTGGATAATAGAGAACTTGAACAGCATATTCAGACTTCTGATCCAGAAAATTTTCAGTCTGAAGAGCGATCAGACTCAGATGTGAATAATGACAGGAGTACAAGTTCAGTGGACAGTGATATTCTTAGCTCCAGTCATAGCAGTGATACTTTGTGCAATGCAGACAATGCTCAGATCCCTTTGGCTAATGGACTTGACTCTCACAGTATCACAAGTAGTAGAAGAACGAAAGCAAATGAAGGGAAAAAAGAAACATGGGATACAGCAGAAGAAGACTCTGGAACTGATAGTGAATATGATGAGAGTGGCAAGAGTAGGGGAGAAATGCAGTACATGTATTTCAAAGCTGAACCCTATGCTGCAGATGAAGGTTCTGGGGAAGGACATAAATGTATGTACTTCAAAAGAAAAATGGTCCTTGAAACAGCATCAGTTTTTCTCTCAGTTTATTTAAATTTTCAGTTAAGCGTTAGGTACTTAGTTCTAAGATCATTTGTAACTTTCTGGATTATAAGATTATTGACTTTGATTTTCGATGCAGTTATAATGAACACTGTTCTTAGACCTGTGCAGTAAATTAGATGGTAATTATATCAGAACTCTGAGATAAGAAGTAAAAAAAAAAATAGTATTCAATGTTAGGAAAGAATTATGATATAATTACTAAGTAAAAAATTAGGGAATATATTAAAAAGTAAATAATATTTTTTAAAAGCTGAGACACTTTAGAAAATCTGATATTCAATGCCCAGGAAAATGTTTTATTTCTACATGCTCTTCCCTCGCTCCATTTCCAATGCAAACAATTCCCTTGCTATACCCCCTTAAAAAGTCCTTAATTAATTGGGAAAGTCAGAGAAAGAAAAAGCGCTCTTAAAATTTTTTTTGTTACTTTGAAGTAACTCCAAAGCAAAGAGTTACTAGAAATTCCAATGCATAATCTCAGAAAGATGGAAAAGATCTGAGAGTTTGGGCGTTTGGCATAAGCAGTAACAACAAAAACATTCCAGCATAGTATGAGACTTAAAATAAAAGAACCTTTATAAAACCTTAGACTAAGGCCAGCCAAATAATTAGCAAGGCAACCAGGTTTAAGATACAAAATCTTTCTAAGTGTAAAAGAGAAGTAGCTGGAAAAGTAAGTACTTTGCATTAGTTCTAGCAAAGCAAATATTAATATTACTCGTTATATTTTTATATTTTAGTTTTCAAAATGTTTATTTGTTCTCACTTAAAGCTTCTCCAAACTTTGTAAAGCAAACATTAGTATCCTTATTTGACAGGTAAGAAAGCTGAAGCTCATAGAGGATGAATGACTTGTCCAAAAGTGCATATATAGCTAGTAAATGGGACCATTACTAGAATTGAAGGCATCTAATTGTTCCTTTTACCTTTGGAAGGGAGCCCCACTCTTTATCCATCCAAGTAACATTTTCTAAATCCATACTAGATGCCAGGCCCTATGTAACTGTTAGAGACAACTGAGATGCAGCCTTATGCTTCATCTCATGGGGAGGAGGTGCACAGTCACCCACTCTAAAAGTTAAGTGCTATGATGCTTGTAGTCTCAAAATTCTATCTGCTAAAAGGAACTAGTAGAAATTATGAAATAATACAAGTATTTAAATCTGTGTTTTTAACTAGTTGGGTTAAATAACACCGGAATCATACAACATTCATACATATATCTTGCAGAAACTCAAGTATGAAAACGTGGATTGGCAGAACAAAATAGAGGGAAATCGTATTGTAATAATGCTTTAAATTTCTGTGGAGCATTTACCTCATAAGGCTCATTAGCTTACATTACTTCATTAGTTCTCTTAACAGCTGTGTGAAATTGATATTGTTAGACTGTTTTCACTGATGACGAAACTGGTCAAACAGATTAAATAATTTGCCTGCGGTCACATAGCTAGTCACTCACACTGCCAGGATGAGACTCAGATATCATAAGCCACCACCCCATAGCTGCTACCACTGTTCTTTCCTTGCATCTTAGTAAAGGAAAAATAGTAGTAACTACTCTGCTTTTTTACCATACTCAACCTATCAAGGACATCAGAAAAATTAAAAGTAGTTCCTCCTTAGTAAAAGATTGGAAATTTCTTTTTTAATTATTATTATTATACTTTAAGTTTTAGGGTACATGTGCACAATGTGCAGGTTTGTTACATATGTATCCATGTGCCATGTTGGTGTGCTGCACCCATTAACTCATCGTTTAGCATTAGGTATATCTCCTAATGCTGTCCCTCCCCCTCCCCCCTCCCCCACCCCACAACAGTCCCCGGAGTGTGATGTTCCCCTTACTGTGTCCATGTGTTCTCATTGTTCAGTTCCCACCAATGAGTGAGAACATGCGGTCTTTGGCTTTTTGTCCTTGCGATAGTTTACTGAGAATGATGGTTTCCAGCTTCATCCATGTCCCTACAAAGGACATGAACTCATCATTTTTTATGGCTGCATAGTATTCCATGGTGTATATGTGCCACATTTTCTTAATCCAGTCTATCATTGTTGGACATTTGGGTTGGTTCCAAGTCTTTGCTATTGTGAATAGTGCCGCAATAAACATACGTGTGCATGTGACTTTATAGCACCATGATCTATAATCCTTTGGGTATATATCCAGTAATGGGATGGCTGGGTCAAATGGTATTTCTAGTTCTAGATCCCTGAGGAATTGCCACACTGACTTCCACAATGGCTGAACTAGTTTACAGTCCCACCAACAGTGTAAAAGTGTTCCTGTTTCTCCACATCCTCTCCAGCACCTGTTGTTTCCTGACTTTTTAATGATCGCCATTCTAACTGGTATGAGATTGTATCTCATTGTGGTTATGATTTGCATTTCTCTGATGGCCAGTGATGATGAGCATTTTTTCATGTGTTTTTTGGCTGCATAAATGTCTTCTTTTGAGGAGTGTCTGTTCATGTCCTTTGCCCACTTTTTGATGGGGTTGCTTGTTTTTTTCTTGTAAATTTGTTTGAGTTCATTGTCGATTCTGGATATTAGCCCTTTGTCAGATGAGTAGGTTGTGAAAATTTTCTCCCATTTTGTAGATCGCCTGTTCACTCTGATGGTATTTTCTTTTGCTGTGCAGAAGCTCTTTAATTAAATCCCATTTGTCAATTTTGGCTTTTGTTGCCATTGCTTTTGATGTTTTAGACATGAAGTCCTTGCCCATGCCTATGTCCTGAATGATATTGCCTAGGTTTTCTTCTAGGGTTTTTATGGTTTTAGGTCTAACATGTAAGTTTTTAATCCATCTTGAATTAGTTTTTGTATAAGGTGTAAGGAAGGGATCCAGTTTCAGCTTTCTACATATGGCTAGCCAGTTTTCCCAGCACCATTTATTAAATAGGGAATCCTTTTCCCATTTCTTGTTTTTGTCAGGTTTCTCAAAGATCAGATAGTTGTAGATATGCGGCATTATTTCTGAGGGCTCTGTTCTGTTCCATTGATCTATGTCTCTGTTGTGGTACCAGTACCATGCTGTTTTGGTTACTGTAGCCTTGTAGTATAGTTTGAAGTCAGGTAGTGTGATGCCTCCAGCTTTGTTCTTTTGGCTTAGGATTGACTTGGCGATGTGGGCTCTTTTTTGGTTCCATATGAACTTTAAAGTAGTTTTTTCCAATTCTGTGAAGAAAGTCATTGGTAGCTTGATGTGGATGGCGTTGAATCTATAAATTACCTTGGGCAGTATGGCCATTTTCACGATATTGATTCTTCCAATCCATGAGCATGGAATGTTCTTCCATTTGTTTGTATCCTCTTTTATTTCATTGAGCAGTGGTTTGTAGTTCTCCTTGAAGAGGTCCTTCACATCCCTTGTAAGTTGGATTCCTAGGTATTTTATTCTCTTTGAAGCATTTGTGAATGGGAGTTCACTCATGATTTGGCTCTCTGTTTGTCTGTGATTGGTGTACAAGAATGCTTGTGATTTTTGTACATTGATTTTGTATCCTGAGACGTTGCTGAAGTTGCTTATCAGCTTAAGGAGATTTTGGGCTGAGACAATGGGGTTTTCTAGATACACAATCATATCATCTGCAAACAGGGACAATTTGACTTCCTCTTTTCCTATTTGAATACCCTTTATTTCCTTCTCCTGCCTGATTGCCCTAGCCAGAACTTCCAGCACTATGTTGAATAGGAGTGGTGAGAGAGGGCATCCCTGTCTTGTGCCAGTTTTCAAAGGGAATGCTTCCAGTTTTTGCCCATTCAGTATGATATTGGCTGTGGGTTTGTCATAGATAGCTCTTATTATTTTGAGATACATCCCATCAATACCTAATTTATTGAGAGTTTTTAGCATGAAGCGTTGTTGAATTTTGTCAAAGGCCTTTTCTGCATCTATGGAGATAATCATGTGGTTTTTGTCTTTGGTTCTGTTTATATGCTGGATTACATTTATTGATTTGCGTATGTTGAACCAGCCTTGCATCTCAGGGATGAAGCCCACTTGATCATGGTGGATAAGCTTCTTGATGTGCTGCTGGATTCGGTTTGCCAGTATTTTATTGAGGATTTTTGCATCAATGTTCATCAAGGATATTAGTCTGAAATTCTCTTTTTTGGTTGTGTCTCTGCCAGGCTTTGGTATCAGGATGATGCTGGCCTCATAAAATGAGTTAGGGAGGATTCCCTCTTTTTCTATAGATTGGAATAGTTTCAGAAGGAATGGTACCAGTTCCTCCTTGTACCTCTGGTAGAATTCAGCTGTGAATCCATCAGGTCCTGGACTCTTTTTGGTTGGTAAGCTATTGATTATTGCCACAATTTCAGAGCCTGTTATTGGTCTATTCAGAGATTCAACTTCCTGGTTTAGTCTTGGGAGGGTGTATTTGTCAAGGAATTTATCCATTTCTTCTAGATTTTCTAGTTTATTTGCATAGAGGTGTTTGTAGTATTCTCTGATGGTAGATTGTATTTCTGTGGGATCAGTGGTGATATCCCCTTTATCATTTTTTATTGCATCTATTTGATTCTTCTCTCTTTTCTTCTTTATTAGTCTTGCTAGCGGCCTATCAATTTTGTTGATCTTTTCAAAAAACCAGCTCCTGGATTCATTAATTTTTTGAAGGGTTTTTTGTGTCTCTATTTCCTTAAGTTCTGCTCTGATTTTAGTTATTTCTAGCCTTCTGCTAGCTTTTGAATGTGTTTGCTCTTGCTTTTCTAGTTGTTTTAATTGTGATGTTAGGGTGTCAATTTTGGCTCTTTCCTGCTTTCTCTTGTGGGCATTTAGTGCTATAAATTTCCCTCTACCCACTGCTTTGAATGTGTCCCAGAGATTCTGGTATGTTGTGTCTTTGTTCTCATTGGTTTCAAAGAACATCTTTATTTCTGCCTTCATTTCATTATGTACCCAGTAGTCATTCAGGAGCAAGTTGTTCAGTTTCCATGTAGTTGAGTGGTTTTGAGTGAGTTTCTTAATCCTGAGTTCTAGTTTGCACTGTGGTCTGAGAGACAGTTTGTTATAATTTCTGTTCTTTTACTTTTGCTGAGGAGAGCTTTACTTCCAACTATGTGGTCAGTTTTGGAATAGGTGTGGTGTGGTGCTGAAAAAAATGTATATTCTCTTGATTTGGGGTGGAGAGTTCTGTAGATGTCTATTAGGTCCACTTGGTGCAGAGCTGAGTTCAATTCCTGGGTATCCTTGTTAACTTTCTGTCTCGTTGATCTGTCTAATGTTGACAATGGGGTGTTAAAATCTCCCATTATTATTGTGTGGGAGTTTAAGTCTCTTTGTAGGTCACTCAGGACTTGCTTTATGAATCTGGGTGCTCCTGTGTTGGGTGCATATACATTTAGGATAGTTCTTCTTGTTGAATTGATCCCTTTACCATTATGTAATGGCCTTCTTTGTCTCTTTTGATCTTTGTTGGTTTAAAGTCTATTTTATCAGAGACTAGGATTGCAACCCCTGCCTTTTTTTGTTTTCCATTTGCTTGGTAGATCTTCCTCCATCCCTTTATTTTGAGTCTGTGTGTGTCTCTGCACGTGAGATGGGTTTCCTGAATACAGCACACTGATGGGTCTTGACTCCTTATCCAATTTGCCAGTCTGTGTCTTTTAATTGCAGCATTTAGTCCATTTACATTTAAAGTTAATATTGTTATATGTGAATTTGATCCTGTCATTATGATTTGTTATGGTTATGTTGCTAGTTAGTTGATGCAGTTTCTTCCTAGCCTCGATGGTCTTTACAATTTGGCATGTTTTTGCAGTGGCTGGTACCGGTTGTTCCTTTCCATGTTTAGTGCTTCCTTCAGGAGCTCTTTTAGGACAGGCCTGGTGGTGACAAAATCACTCAGCATTTGCTTGTCTGTAAAGTATTTTATTTCTCCTTCACTTGTGAAGCTTAGTTTGGCTGGATATGAAATTCTGGGTTGAAAATTCTTTTCTTTAAGAATGTTGAATATTGGCACCCACTCTCTTCTGGCTTGTAGAGTTTCTGCTGAGAGATCAGCTGTTAGTCTGATAGGCTTTCCTTTGTGGGTAACCCGACCTTTCTCTCTGGCCACCCTTAACATTTTTTCCTTCATTTCAGCTTTGGTGAATCTGACAATTAATGTGTCTTGGAGTTGCTCTTCTCGAGGAGTGTCTTTGTGGCGTTCTCTGTATTTCCTGAATCTGAATGTTGGCCTGCCTTGCTAGATTGGGGAAGTTCTCCTGGATAATATCTTGCAGAGTGTTTTCCAACTTGGTTCCATTCTCCCCGTCACTTTCAGGTACACCAATCAGACATAGGTTTGATCTTTTCACATAGTCCCATATTTCTTGGAGGCTTTATTCGTTTCTTTTTATTCTTTTTTCCCTAAACTTCCCTTCTCGCTTCATTTCATTCATTTCATCTTCCATCGCTGATACCCTTTCTTCCAGTTGATCGCATCGGCTACCGAGGCTTCTGCAATCTTCACGTAGTTCTCGAAAATTGGCTTTCAGCTCTATCAGTTCCTTTAAGCCCTTCTCTGCATTGGTTATCTCAGTTATACATTCATCTATTTTTTTTTTTTTCAAAGTTTTCAACTTCTTTGCCATTGGTTTGAATTTCCTCCTGTAGCTCGGAGTAGTTTGATCATCTGAAGCCTTCTTCTCTCAACTCGTCAAAGTCATTCTCCGTCCAGCTTTGTTCCGTTGCTGGTGAGGAACTGTGTTCCTTTGGAGGAGGAGAGGTGCTCTGCTTTTTTAGAGTTTCCAGTTTTTCTGCTCTGTTTTCTCCCCATCTTTGTAGGTTTTTCTACTTTTGGTCTTTGATGATGGTGATGTACAGATGGGTTTTTGGTGTGGGTGTCCTTTCTGTTTGTTAGTTTTCCTTCTAACAGACAGGACCCTCAGCTGCAGGTCTGTTGGAGTTTGCTAGGGGTCCACTCCAGACCCTGTTTTGCTGGGTGTCAGCAGCGGTGGCTGCAGAACAGTGGATTTTCGTGAGACCGCAAATTCAGCTGTCTGATCATTCCTCTGGAGGTTTTGTCTCAGAGGAGTACCTGGCCGAGTGAGGTGTCAGTCTGTCCCTACTGGGGGGTGCCTCCCAGTTAGGCTGCTCGGGGATCAGGGATCCACTTTAGGAGGCAGTCTGCCCGTTCTCAGATCTCCAGCTGCGTGCTGGGAGAACCACTACTCTCTTCAAAGCTGTCAGACAGGGACATTTAAGTCTGCAGAGGTTCCTGCTGTCTTTTTGTTTGTCTGTGCCCTGCCCCCAGAGGTGGAGCCTACAGAGGCAGGCAGGCCTCCTTGAGCTGTGGTGGGCTCCACCCAGTTGGAGCTTCCTGGCTTCTTTGTTTACCTAAGCAAGCCTGGGCAATGGCGGGCGCCCCTCCCCCAGCCTCGCTGCCGCCTTGCAGTTTGATCTCAGACTGCTGTGCTAGCAATCAGCGAGACTCCGTGGGCGTAGGACCCTCCGAGCCAGGTGTAGGACACAATCTCTTGGTGTGCCATTTTCCAAGCCCGTTGGAAAAGCACAGTATTAGGGTGGGACTGACCCGATTTTCCAGGTGCCATCTGTTACCCCTTTCTTTGACTAGGAAAGGGAACTCCCTGACCCCTTGCACTTCCCGAGTGAGGCAATGCCTCACCCTGCTTCGGCTGGCGCACGGTGCGCTGCACTGACTGTCCTGCACCCACTGTTTGGCACTCCCTAGTGAGATGAACCCGGTACCTCAGATGGAAATGTAGAAATCACCGGTCTTCTGTGTCGCTCACGCTGGGAGCTGTAGACCGGAGCTGTTCCTATTTGGCCGTCTTGGCTCCACCCTCGGAAATTTCTTTTAATTGGTTCGTTTTAGAATGATGTGCTAAAAATTTGACTGGATGATGGTCTCAACCATAGGAAAAATTCGATGGGAATACTTAGAATTATAGTTTGAAAAGTCTCATTTTCATCCTAGAATAGTTAATAAAATCTTTTAAATGGAGAATGTTGACCATATTTGGAAATTCATACTAGGCTAATTTACTAGTGTTCATTGAAATAGTAAACATGGTGAAGAAGAGAAACCATTCACTACAACTTATGTATTTGGACTTTTAGAAGCCATCGAAAAGGTCTTGTTTGAAAAGAAAATATGACCCTGGAAAATGTCTTCTCGTGTAGAAAACTGGTTTGGAGATAGGGGAGTAGGGATAGCAGCTGGCAACCAGGTTTTTCTTGAGTCTGTACTAAGACTGATTCATTGCAGCTCCTCAGTCATCTGAAAGAAGGTCCCTGGGAAAACATGTGGATGATGAGTAATAATACACATTCTTCAGAGTCATAAAATGGCAAGGAAGAACAGGTAGACAATGAATTTGATATTTAAAGAATGATGCACTATGCACAGTATAGGCAGTTCACTCAGGCAGTAATCAAACTATACTTAAAATGATGGTCCTTAAGGCAGTTATAATCCAAGAGTTGTTTCAGAGAATAATTAGAGATCATTCTCTGAGAACACTGTCCTGGTAGGACTAGTTATAGTTCATAGGCACTTGGGTATAAACAAGAAAGCCAAGATAAATAAAGATGGTAGTGCATTTGCACTGAAATTTCTCTGTACAATTTTGGTTACCGCTTCTCTTAAGAAATACGTAAGGGTCAGTTACAGTGCATCACACCTGTAGTCCCTGCACTTTGGGAGGCCGTGAGAGGACTGCTTAAACCCAGGAGTTAGAGACCACCCTGAGCAACACAGTAAGGCCCTGTCTCTACAAAAAAAATTTTTTTAATTAGCCAACGTGGTCATGTGCATGTAGTTCTAGCTACTTAGGAGGCTGAGGTGGAAGGATCACTTGAGCCCAGAGGAGAGAGGCTGCAGTGAGCTATGATCGTACCACTGCACTCCAGCCTGGGCAACAGAGCGAGACCCTGTCTCAAAAAAAAAAAAAAAAAGAAAAGAAAAGGAAAAAGAATAAAAGAAGAAATACATAAGAGAAAGGACCGAAAAGGAAAATCTTAAATATATTTTAAGGTTGTTCTGTGAAGACATAGACTCTTCAGTCTGAAGAGGTAGATAGGAAAAATGGTACAATAGTAATCTCTAAAACTACAAAGTAATTATAGCCAATAAATTAACACTCTTTGCCAAAGCTATGCTAAACATTTTACATGTATTGACCCCAGAACATAACTTTGAGGTTTCAATACTATTACCTGTATTTTATAGTAAAGGTAATTGAAGTACAGAAAAGTTAAAAAGTCAGAGTCACAAATCTAATATATGAAGAGGAGCCAGGAATTCATTCAGGCCAGGCCATCAAATTCCAGAACCAGTTGGTCATAATCACCATATTAAACTATATCAGTAACCAATAAACATTTTTGTCTTCCTATGACACAGCACTACTAGAGGTTAGGAAAGAAACCAAAATGGCAATAAAAGCTTGTATTTGAGTAATGCTTTAGAAAAGACTTTTACTACATTTGTCACAACAATGTTATATGTTATGATCACATGGGAAAACAGGCTGAGGGAGATTGGATGACCTGCTTACAGCCATTTATCGGAGTAAAGTGACAAAACTGAAATCTAGCCATAGGCTTCCATTTCTAATCAAGTAATTTTTGCATTACACCCTTCTGTTAAGAAATTTAGTACCTTGTTGGATAGCATGGACAGAGGCTTGTTTGCCATAAGCTGTATTATTGACATAGAAGGGCACTCCTTAAAGCTTAAACAGTGACATTTTAAACAAATTAAGAGAAATACTGCCTCAAAACTCAAAAGGTAGATAGTAAATAAAGCTCATCACCCTCTTCATATTTTCTTCTAGTTTGTACTTGTCACATTTTCTATTAATGAGCCTGTATTTTATAGCCAGGAAAACAATGAACATTAATTTATTTGACAAGTCATCTGAGAAAAATTCAACCCAAGTGTTGATATGACATGGGAATGTTGGTTTACCAGGAGTTTTTTAAGGCCTCATCCTTTACCTTCCATGTAGCTTTAGCAGAAAAACCAGACCTAACATGGAGGGAGGCTTAGAGCCAGGGAGGTCCAGTGGCCTGAGGCAGCAAGGCAGCACTGCCTTATTAACTGAGAGTCTGGTTTCTGCTTTCTACTACAATATGAAGACCAAAGTCAATAGAAGCATTCCAGATGTGTCCTCATGAGTGGCTTATAAAATTAGGGACAAAAGATTAAAATAAGCATTAGGGAAAAATGAAGCTCATCAAAGATAATCCTATTACAATACCAAGAGAGCTTAAATTTAAGCCGGGAAGAGGTAAGAGTTTCTGATCCATTTAAATACAGTTCCTGTTAATTACAGCCCAACCACATGATAAATCAGACATCTTAGTATGCCAATCGTGACATTTTTTTCTAGTGAAAATCTGAAAGTTAAATAATATTGCTAACAGTTTTTGAGGCAATCACGCTGTATTATTTGGCACTGTGCTGAAAGCATGATAAATGAATTACCTCACTGAAGTCACATTGCAACACTCAGGTGGGCACTATTATCATCTCCATTTTTCTAGTGAGGAAATGGAGGTACAGAGGCTGGCGCCGTGTCCCATATAGTAAGTAAGCAGAAGAGGTGGGATTGGAACCACCAGAGCTTACACTATTACTGTGTAGAGCTAGAAGTGTATATATTTTAAAAGAATTCCTAGAAGCTTGTTTTTGAGTTTGGCAGCCTAAACAAAGAAACAAGCACTTAAATAGCTCAGAACATTTTAAGCTGTCAGATAAAACCTATCAGAAACTCTGTGTCCATGGTTTTTGTCCATTCAGTGTGGTATATTAGCTAAAGTCTAACTGAAAAGGGGTACTCTTTCCTGCATACAGTGTAATAAAAAGTATATGATCTGTTTTATTTATACTCAGAGGTTTCTTTTACACATTTTTGTTCCTGTTTTGGTTTTTTTTTGTGCTTAGGGTTGATGGTGCATGTTGATAAAAGAATTACTCTGGCAGCTTTCAAACAACATTTAGAGCCCTTTGTTGGAGTTTTGTCCTCTCACTTCAAGGTCTTTCGAGTGTATGCCAGCAATCAAGAGTTTGAGAGCGTCCGGCTGAATGAGACACTTTCATCATTTTCTGATGACAATAAGGTTGATTAAAATAATCTTTGAGTAGTTAGAGTCTATTTTAAATGATAGATTTGAGAACAGCTTTTACTACTTCCAAGTAAGGTGAAGTAGATAAACTGGAAGGATTTTTTTTTTTTAATGATTAATGGTAATTTGGGGGGTTTTTTGTTGTTATTTTTCTTCACTCATCTAACATGTGTGAAATGTTAGCTGTGTGTCAGTTACTATTCTAGGTGCTGGGGATTCAGAGGTAAAAGATATACCTGTTCTCAGAGAGCCTATAATCTAGAGAATTTTGGAAAGTTTAAAAATGGGATGAGAATGGGTTGTTTATTCTGCTGAGGCAGCATGTCTAAAAAAATGTTTTTAACTTATAGATTACAATTAGGCTGGGGAGAGCACTTAAAAAAGGAGAATACAGAGTTAAAGTATACCAGCTTTTGGTCAATGAACAAGAGGTAAGTAATACATTTAAGAACAATATAAGGTTACTTTTTACAGTTACTAAAAACATACAGTATAGAGATTTTATTCATAGTCATTTTATTTCTCTGAAGCAAAGGTCAGCAAATTTTTTCTGGGCCTTGTAGTTTAGCAGGCCATACTGCCTCTGTTGCAGTTACTCACCTCTGCTATTCTAGCACAAGGAGCCATAGACAATAATAAACCAATGAGATGGCTATGTCTCAACATTTTATTTACAAATGTAGGCAGCAGTGAACTTGGCCCTCAGGCCACTGTTTGTCATCCCTGTGCTCTGAAGTGTTGCTACAAATGCTGAAATGAGACAAAATTTTCCTGCTTTTAAAAGGAAAAGAAATTTTTGTGTGTGTGTGCTTGCTTTCTGGAAACAATCATACAATGCTACAGGTGAATAGCAGTTGAAAGTCATTTTAATATGTAACAAGCATTTATATAATGTCTGCTGTGTGCTTTAGGTGCTTGCAAATATTAACTCATTTAATCATCAATTAACTAAGATACAAGCACTATTTCTTATTCTATAGATGAAGAAACTGAGGCACAGAGAAGTTAAGTATCTTGGTCAAGGTCACTGCTTGTAAACGGTGTGGGTGAATGATCTAAACAGGCCGTGTTTTTTAAGGAGTAATCAATAAAATATTTTAGTCCTGTGGTATACTAGCCTTACCACAAATACCCAAAAGAATAAGGCAAAGATCATATTTTCAGAATGTTATAGCATCCTATTGTTATAACATTCAGAATGTTATAACATCCTATTGTTATAACATTCTGTTATAACATCCTATTGTTATAGCATTCTGTTATAACATGTTATAGCATCCTGTTGAAGAACTAGACAAATGTGAAAACCATAAATTTATCATAAAGTGCCTTTATTCATATAAGATATTTTATCTGGCACCTGTTATTTATCTTAATGTGACCCATTACAGTCATTTCGACTTACATATTTAATCTGAGTTTGTGGAAACTGTCTCTTTTGAGACAATTGGTTAATGTATTTGGAGAATTAGTATACATTTCCCTCATTTTAGTCCATAAAAGTGGTTCTTTTTGCTTTCAAAATTATAACTGTTATAAGAAGGAAAATACAAATGTGTTATCCTATTTAACCTTTACAATGACTCAGTGAGGAAGATACTGTTTCCAATTTACAGAACTGAGACACAGAGATTTTAAGTAAACTTGCCCAAGATAGCTGAGCTCATAAATAGTGGAGCTAAGGTTTCAAAAAAGGAAGATAGACTCCGAAACTCAGGCCCTTAATTGCAAATAAAATGTTTTGGTAATTTTTATTTTAATGTGTTAATATTAATGTACTTAATATGTAATTCAAGCTCTGATTGTTTATGTTTGTATTTCTAGCCATGCAAGTTTCTGCTAGATGCTGTGTTTGCTAAAGGAATGACTGTACGGCAATCAAAAGAGGAATTAATTCCTCAGCTCAGGGAGCAGTGTGGTTTAGAGCTCAGTATTGAAAGGTACAGTAAAATTAATGTCATCAGCGATTTGAAGAAAGACTATGTGATCAGTTGAAATGGACTGGTATGATTTTCTAAAACTAGGAGAATTAAAATTTCCTGTACTATTCAGAATTTTAGTACGACAGATTAGTTTAATAGGACTAAGGAAGAGTATTAAAATTTTGTTTGGATTTCCTATGCAGGATTCTAAATTTGAATTACTGGGAACATTTCTTTATTTCCCCAGATTTTAACAACTCATTATTTGACTTTTGTATTTGAACATAGTTCATTTTTCTTTGGTGTCAGTTTAGTGTCAGTCTTTAATTGAGAGTTTCAAATTATAGTCGTTTTAAATGTCTTATCACATTTGTAGGTTTCGTCTAAGGAAAAAAACGTGGAAGAATCCTGGCACTGTCTTTTTGGATTATCATATTTATGAAGAAGATATTAATATTTCCAGCAACTGGGAAGTTTTCCTTGAAGTTCTTGATGGTATTTTCAATATTTTGGGGGGGAAGTATCAGAAATACTCTAGAACTAATAGAAGCCTATAGTTTTTAATCAAATAATGAGTTAAGAGGAATCTAATATACACTATAGTGTTTTGTGTTATATTAAGCATAACAATATCCTTATTGTGGATTGATGTGATTCCTACCTACGTCTTATCCCTGGGAGTTTTATTTTCTTCCCCTGTGTCCTAGTGTAACTGCTTAAATTGTTTTTGAAAGAATAATCAGTGTCTTTCATCCTTCTGCTATCTTTCTCTGGTTCCCATTTGCCTTTTAAGTATTATTTTTTTGAATGTTGAGAATATTAATTCCCGCTTACAAGGAAATTACAAAGTTAGATTTTTAATACATTTTAAGAAAACTCTGCTAATATTTTCTTAGCCACGTTTGTTCTTTAGTTTCTTTTTTACTATTATGGCTTATTTTGTATTGAAGACATGATACTGATAATTTATCAGAGACTCAAGAACAATCACTATTCGTGTCCTAAGCCAGGTGGCTTAAAGAATAGAAGTGTATTGTCTCACAATCTGAGATCAGGCTATCAACAGGGTTGGTTCCTTCTGAGTGCTGTGGGGGAGAATCTGTTCCATACTCTCTCCTAGTTTCTGTGGTTTTTGGCCATCATTGGCAACCTTGGCTTGTAGATGCATCACCCCAGTCTCTGCCTTCATCTTCATGTGGTGTTCTTTCTGTGGGCTTGTCTGTCTGTATTGTTTTCCCCTTTTTCATAAACCACTAGTCCTGTTGGATTAGGGCCCACCCTGAAGACCTTATTTTACTTTGAGTATCACTGTAAAGACCCTATTTCCAAATGAGGTCACATTCTGAGGTACTAGGGATTAGGATTTCAATATGTCTTTTTGTGGGGGGCACAATTCAACCCATAACAGTGACCTTGAGGAGGTCCAAGTAGCAGACCTATTTGTCACACCTCCCAGTTTTTGTTATCAACATTGGCACATTTAAAGTATTGGTGTTTGGAGGGAGGCTTATAGGAGAAAAGTTGGCTTTTAGAAGATCACATCAAGGTAAACAGCTAGTTCTGTATTCTTTCTTTGCTGTTGCTTAGGAAAATTTTAATTTTCCTTCTGTAGAAAGTAAAATATCAATTCTGGATATTTTGTTACAAGATTATACTGGTTTTTAGAGAGCTCAATAATACTAACACCTCATGTATTTCAGGCTGCTTCAGGTCTAATTCAGCCATAAATTTAAATGGTTGAAATTCTGGTTAATTGACAAGTTAAGTTGGGAGGTAAGGAACAACTAGGATACCATCTACTATGGTGTGTAGGCAAGTGCTCCAGATTGTGATTTCTTTGAGTATCTGGGGTCTTAGGGAAAATCACTGTGCCTGGGTAAGTCAGGAAGAGATCATAAATGACAAAGAAGTCACCCTTGTAAGGATTCAGTATGTATTAGCAGAGATGGATTCATCTGAAAATGGTACTAGATGGTGGGTGCCTGCATCAGTATTAATTCAGTATATTTTCACATCAAGATAGTTGAGTAAGAAATGTCATGTGATTAAATCCAAGAGATATTTATTGACCTGTAATTTGCCAGACACTGCTAATCCCTTGTGCTACAAAAATGAGTAAGAACCACTTATTGGTGCACACAGTCTGTGGAAGAAACAGAACTGCAAACCTGTCATTCTAAAATAATAGATACTAAGGGACTGAATCAGTAGAAGTTCTTCTTGTGTACACCAGAGAAAAGTGACAATTGAGTTGATGCTTGAAAAGTGACATAATGGAAAAGTGACAATTTTGAAGAATCACTAAATTGAGGAGTAAATGGAAAGAGAAGGATTAATAATAGCTTGAGTGAAGAAAGAGGATAAAGTGAAGTTGATTTGATTATGATTTTAGATAGGGGTAGTAGCCAATAGAGAAACAAAGATTGGAGAGCCAGAGAAGAGAGTAATTGGTAATGCAGTGTTCAACAGGAGTCAGGAGGGAGTGGAATTAGGAGTACTGGTTTGAAGAAGAGAGGAATTATCTTCTGAGACTGGAGAGAAGAGAGTAAATATTTCATTCTCAAAAACTCCTTGGGATAATTGGGTTTTTTCTTGTGCCCACTTTTTAAGAGTAACACTTGAAGTAAATCTTTTTGTTTAGTAAGGCACTAAGGGAAAAGTCAAATTATGAACCTTCAGAGGAAATAGAATGATGACCTAATCTTACATATTCTTAGGGGTAGAGAAGATGAAGTCCATGTCACAGCTTGCAGTTTTGTCAAGACGGTGGAAGCCTTCAGAGATGAAGTTGGATCCCTTCCAGGAGGTTGTATTGGAAAGCAGTAGTGTTGATGAATTGCGAGAGAAGGTAAGTTCATTTTAAACAAAACATGTATCTTATGTTGTATATGTATATCATAATATTTATAAAATATATATAAACAATACATTTTTCCTGTGTTGCGTAAGAGAAAACCTAGGAAGTAGTACCAAACGCTGGTGCAGCAACCTTTCTTTTTGGTTTCTGTCACACCTTGTGGCACACTCTGGTTGTTCAGGCTCCTGATTCTTTGAAAAATTACTTTGGCTTCTGGCCATTCAGAAGTGGAACCTCACTTTCTATTACTTGGACCAATTTTGTCCTAAGTAGTTAGAATTAGTTAGAAGTTACTAGAGTGAATTGCTATATGTCTAAAAAAACCAAATGAAGTCGAATTGTGTAGAGAATCCAGATGAAGGTCTGTTTTGCATTTTAAGATGGGATATCTAAGGATCTCTGGGGAAAGGGTGAATTAGTCAATCCGTGGTACTAGCACAATGAGCATTTTGAAAAAGATTTATTTCCATACTTCATACTAAACACAAAAATAAATTCTAAATGTATATAGAATATATATACATTTTATATACTTTTTATATAAAAAAGTAAATGTACTAGGTGAAAATATGTAAAATATTAAATACTAAAAATATTTTCATATTCCTGGAGAAAGATATTTGTAAGCATAATACCAGAAGCCAAAAAAAGGAACTATAGACCACATAAAAACCTATCCTCTGCACAGCCAAAGAAAAAGGTATTTAAAAAGCAACTCATAAACAAAGCGAAAAGACAGTAAACTAGGAGGAAATTATTTGAAGCAGTTATTAAACATGCTGTCCATAATTTATAAGGAGCTACTACCTTAATAAGAAAAAGATGGAACAAATCTAATTTTAAGAAAGACAGCATGAATAGGCAATTTATAGAAAAAGAAATACAAATTAAAGAATAACGTTATTTTTCACTCTTAAATTGGTGAAGATTTAGCAAATCAAAAAATACCTAGAGTTCTCAAGGTTTAGGGGATACAGACAATATATACCTTTGATAAGTGTATAAATTGATATGATTTTTTTCAAGTTCAGTTGGCATCGTTTGTCAGTATTTCGGATTTGCAATTAAACATCTGGGAATTCGGTCTATAGAAGTATTTGCAGGTTGGGTGCCATGGGTCACTCCTGTAATCCCAGCACTTTGGGAGGTCGAGGCAGGCAGATCACTTGAGTTCAGGAGTTCGAGACCAGTCTGGCCAACGTGGTGAAACCCTGTGTCTACTAAAAATACAAAAATTAGCCAAGTGTGGTGGCGCATGCCTGTAATTTTAGCTACTCAGGAGGCTGAAGCTGGAGAACTGCTTGAACCCAGGAGGTGGAGGTTGCAGTGAGCCGAGATTGCACCACTGCACTCCAGTCTGGGTGATGGAGTGAGACTCTGTCTCAAGAAAAAAGAATTTATTTATTTATGTATTTATTTTTGAGATGGAGTTTCACTCTTGTTGCCCTGGCTGGAATGCAATAGCGTGATCTTGGCTCACTGCAGCCTCCACCTCCCAGGTTCAAGTGATTCTCCTGGTTCAGCCTCCCTAGTAACTGGGACTACAAGCACATGCCACCACGCCCAGCTAATTCTTTGTATTTTAAGTTGAGATGGGGTTTCACCATGTGCAAGAATATTCATGGAAGTATACAGTAGAGCTTTGTAACTTGGAAAAACTGAAAACAGTCTCAGTGTCCATCAACAGGAGATAAAATGTATATTGTTCAATTGTTGAAGAGAATGTGGTCACTTTGGATCCTATTCCTCTAGGAACAGAATTATTATATAGAGATATTAATCTAATTTTACATGTTTTAGAAATGTGTAGGTGTAGTTTGTGTATGCATAGGAAAAGGTCTGGAAGGAATATACTAACTTGGTATTTCTGGGACATGGTATTTGCAGGGTGGCCGCTTTCTGCTTTTTCTAATTTTTTTATATCAAACATTTTTTAAACCGAGCTATTTCTGTTTGTGGGTAAAAGGGAAATAACTTTTCTAAGCAAGTTTATTTGTTAAATGAACTCAAATAAAATGTTTTATTTTACAGCTTAGTGAAATCAGTGGGATTCCTTTGGATGATATTGAATTTGCTAAGGTAAAGCCCTGAGAATGTTTGCATCTGTGTATTGTGCATGATAAACACAGCTAGTGGCATGATTTATTCATTCATTCTTTTTCTTTTTTAGGGTAGAGGAACATTTCCCTGTGATATTTCTGTCCTTGATATTCATCAAGATTTAGACTGGAATCCCAAAGTTTCTACCCTGAATGTCTGGCCTCTTTATATCTGTGATGATGGTGCGGTCATATTTTATAGGTAACATTCACAATGTTTTTGTTGCTGTTAGTAATACATTTTTGGTGTGCATAAATATCTTATTTTCCAGAAATATCTTTATTGTTTTTATGATATGGAGTGGCACTAACCAGTAGAAATACAGTGACAGCCAAACATGATTATAATTTGAAGTTTTCTAGTAGCCACATTAAAAACAATAAAAAGAAACAGGTGAAATTAATTTAAAAAATATTTTAAATCCAGTATATCCAAAATATGATCATTACAACATGTCATCAGTATAAAAAATCATTTGTATTTTGCATTTTTTTATTGTACTGAGTCTTAGAAATATTGTATATCTGTTATATTTCCAGCACATCTCAATAGGAACCAGGCATATTTCCAAGCTCAGTAGCCACATGTGGCTAATGGCTGTTGCATTGGACAGCACAGATGTAGAGGAAAAAGAATAGTCATTGGAGCCTCACAGATCTGGATTCAAAACTAGCTTTCTGATTTACCTAGCTCCTCATCTATAAAATTGCAACAATGATGTCTACCTTGCAGGATTTTATGAGAATTAGAGCTATCGCATGTAAAATAACTGGCACAGTGCCTATTATAGATGTTCAATAATTATAGCTGTTACTACTGCTAATAACATGGAAGTTATTCTCTGCCACTTTTAGAAGTAAGCAATGTGTTCCTGTGATAAACACCTTAGAAATCTGGGACATCTCAGTATATAAAACAATATTACTTCACCAGTAACAGATTGCATTATCTTGCTGAGGAGCATCATAGCATTCAAGCATACATTAATAGAGGTGGAGGGCTCTACTGGACTAATATGTGATTAATATTTTATATGTAGGGATAAAACAGAAGAATTAATGGAATTGACAGATGAGCAAAGAAATGAATTGATGAAAAAAGAAAGCAGTCGACTCCAGAAGACTGGATATCGTGTAACATACTCACCTCGTAAAGAGAAAGCACTAAAAATATATCTGGATGGAGCACCAAATAAAGATCTGACTCAAGACTGACTCTGATAGTGTAGCATTTTCCCTGGGGGAGTTTTGGTTTTAATTAGATGGTTCACTACCACTGGGTAGTGCCATTTTGGCCAGACATGGTTGGGGTAACCCAGTGACACCAGCACTGATTGGACTGCCCTACACCAATCAGAAGCTCAGTGCCCAATGGGCCACTGTTTTGACTCGGAATCATGTTGTGCACTATAGTCAAATGTACTGTAAAGTGAAAAGGGATGTGCAAAACAATAAAAACAAAAAAAAAAGCAAACCTTCTATTAGAAAAGGGGACAGGGGAATGAGTAAACTTCTTTTACTGCGGACAAATGTGCACATAGCCGCTAGTGAAACTAGCCTCAAACAGGATGCTCATAGCTTAATAATAAAAGCTGTGCAAAGGCCATGAATGAATGAATTTTCTGTTTATTTCACTGATACACACATTACCTCATTGACAATTCAGAAGTAAATCCAACGTGTGTTGACTCTTGGAAAGCAGCAAAAACAGGAGCTGAAGAAAAGAAATTCTTAGAACCAGCCGTAACCCAGTAAGGAATTGTGAAGTTGTGTTTTTATTTTGTTTCATTTTTTGCAGATTATTAAGAACATTATTCTGGAACATCAAAACGTTTCCCTTAGACCGATCCCAGCAGGTGGCAGCTCAAATTGCTGCAGTGTTGTAATTATAACTGATTGTACTTAAGTTATGGATGTAGAGAATATGTTTCATTTATTCAGCATGTAAATAAAATTGATCTTATTGAGTTATCATAATTGCAGTTCAACTATCTGCCATGGTTATTCTTTTCACGTATCATTCATTCTGTACATTTGTGTACATTGAAAAGTACAGCAATCTATGTAAATGTAATCCTCAGTGAGGTTCCTCAGTGCTAGGTCCGATAGGATTGTTGTTGCCCTTGTTAATGAGGTTTCTCTGTTCAGCGGCTTCAATTTTTTTCTCTTTGTACATCTAGTTTTGAAGATTTACTTCAAGTTTGAATCTTCTAGAATGCTTGTAAGTCCTGTTTTAATTTTTAGAGTCAATTTGTAGTTACATGTAGTTTAACTTTTGGGAAACGTCTTAACATTGTTCTGAATAAACTTGCTAGTGAGGTCAGGTCATGGTACAGACTGATGCAGTCAACATGATTTCATTGCAGAGTTTATTAGTATGAGCAAGTTTTTGCTTTGCTAAATAAAAGTAAATGAACACAATTCTACATAAATTTTGAAATACCATCCAATTTATAAAAATCAATAAAAAAGGTTTTGGTAAAACTTTTTCATGCCAGATGCTGTTTACAACAATGAACATGCCAATAAAACATTTGTTCATTCTGTTGTGTTATTTTAGTCATTAAACTTCTGTGGATGAAGAATCTGGGTTAAGAATAGATTTGTCATCTTTAAATATAACATTTTGTAATGTGTATTGGATATCTCATTTCTATGATAAAGGTATATTTACAGTAAAGTTCTCATAAGAGAAATGAAAAGATGTGTTAATATCTAACTTTGGGGAACCCTGTCAGTATTTCAGATCCGATTTTTACCCTTTTTTTCTTATAAGAAAGATAAAATTAGAAAATACTGTTAGCAAATGTGGCTCTGCCATTTGAATATAATCACCGAGAATTCCATAATGTCTTAAAAGTCTCCTGGAATCCACAATGAAAAAAAAAAAGTCTTTTCTAAGGTATTTTTCTGGCTAATTTTTATTTCAAGAAAGCTATAGCATTTAGCTAAATTTGACTGAAGTAATGTTCTGAGTTTGCATTAGTGGGATTGGTGATGTTCTCAGAAGAAAATTGGAAATACTTGTGATGAATTGTCTTTCAGATCACAGATTTTCTGATGTAAGAGGACAGCTATTTGGTTCTGATACAGGCCTGCTTACTTGGGATATAGGGTTAGTAAATGGGGTTTCTGCTTTAAAGGACTGACTTGCTATCGCACAGAAGAGGCAGACTTGTAAACAAAATGGGCTTTG
This sequence comes from Nomascus leucogenys, assembly GCF_006542625.1. Taxonomy (NCBI): domain Eukaryota; kingdom Metazoa; phylum Chordata; class Mammalia; order Primates; family Hylobatidae; genus Nomascus; species Nomascus leucogenys. The sequence continues at coordinate 72,909,336 of NC_044395.1, forward strand.
GAGTTTGGTCTGTTTGGGGTTGGTTTAGTATTCCTATGAGCGTAAATGGTAAAATTCTTCTGATACCCACTCTTTAGACTGTGCCTTCTGCTCTGTTCTTTGTTTTGTGTTTAACTGCTGCTTCTAATTGCAGGTGTATTACAGATACAAATAAGAGTAAAGAAAATATATTTCATTATAGAAAAGAAAATATTAAAAGCTTTTTGCTTTTCAGTGCCTGATAGAGTGAAAACACAATGTTGCACTTTAATAATTTCAATAAAAGCTAATCTGTGTCAGCCTCCCTCTGCTTCAGAGAGTCAGGTGAGCATCCATAACCTAACAGGCAGAGCCCTAGCGATATGGATCAAGTTCCCTGAGCCCGGGGGCAGTGGAGCCTCATGATCTGTTATCTTTTGAGGCTGAGGCAGGTCACATGCAACAAATTGTGACCCTGCTGCCCACAAGTCATGCAAAGGTTTTGAAGAGCTTTTACCTTGGGGCAGATGAACTTGTGTCAACCATGCACACCCTGTGAGAACCAAGTACCTGTGTTTCTAAGGCGGGCACTCAAGGTGAGGGGTGCATTCTGGCCAAAGAAACAAAAGCTGTGGTTTCAGGACCATGCCATGTGTAGCTGGTCTGTACGGGACGTGTATGTAAGGAAGAGCAATCATGATAGATAAAAACAGTGTGTGAAGCAGCCCTCACACTAGAGTGTTTGGTCATCTCTTACAATGTAAGGGAAGGTACTTCAAAATTCTGGGAAGATGCGATGAACCCATGTCCCAGTCAGGAAATAATCCAATGAAATAAGCATTGGTTGCCAGGCCACAGTTAGGAATTGTATTGTGATACATCTAGAGGCCAAGAGAGCAGGAGAGAGCTACCAACTTACACTGTGGTTTAAGCTAAATGACCGCACAGCATCATAGCATTGCAGTGTTGTTACTAAATCTGGAAGTGACCTGTGAATGTATGGAATACAATAAAATCTTTTATTCTGGTTCATTTGCTAGTACTTCCTTTTTGATTGGATACTGTAGTTCTTCCTCTGGATTTTATTTTGTTCAGCGTCAAGGCCCTAATTTTGCACATGTAGTCTAAACCACAGTACGTGGACTAGAGGATACTCTGAATTAGCAAGTTTTTTGTTTGCTAAATAAAACTATTCCATCTTAACAATTCTGTGTAATTTTTGAAAAACATCAACATTTTGGTCACTAGTAGTCAAAATCTTATAAGGCCATATGTCCTGAAAGGCAAAACTGTGTGTATGTGTGATTTACCAGGGAGATGGTAGGACAGTTTTTATGAGGGTTTCAAAGGAGTTCGTGGCCCAAATGAAGCTTGTGGCCACCTAGGTTTAGTGTACATGAAATTGGAAGATGCTTCTTGATTGTAGTTCCCATGGGGAAGAGGGAGGCTGTGATCATTTGGTTAGATACAGCATTAATTGTCACAACTTGACTTTCAGAAACAAGAATACTGCACAAACTCAAGCATGCATTGGAGCATGTGTTACTATTTAGAGAAGAGTGCAGCCATCAGTAGGTCAAGCTAGGAGGGCAAAAGAGAGTTGAGAGGAATGCTCTGCCCCTTCTCCATCACAGGCACTGCCCCTTTCCACCTCCTCACCAGCTCACCTGTACAAGAGAATTGATCTCAACTGTGAGTGTCAGCTCACCAGGTCGGAAATTGTTATTGGACCCTAAAACCTTGCCTCACACAGGTAGGCACCAAGCTCCCCTTCCCTCTGCTTTCCATGTTTCCCACCTGCCCTCTCCCCACCTGTTTTCAGCCTCTTTTATAATGCTTAAGTAACCTGCTTGAAGAGTATAGTTTATGGAGATAGAAATACTCAATGCTTACATTTTTTTCATAACTGTGCCAATTGTTCTGTCAAATACAGTTTCCCACTGGGCAGTGGGCTTATCAAGTGCTCAGTGCAATCCTGTAACTTTTAAGTCATTTTGCATTATTAAGACAATCTTATCTTAAAGTTCAGTGGTTTCATTCAAAGCTCCCCTCAACCTCCATAGTGCCTCCAAGATACGCTGTCCCTGCCAACTCCTGTACCAGCTTGGCTGGTGGTGGAAGAGGCCAGGAAGAGCGGGGGAAAGACATGTGCTAACCACCTCTTAGCAGTGGGGCTGGTGAGGTTACTGTCCCCTTCTGCCTGGTCACCGGTAACTTTTTTGTAGACATGAAGGTAGATGTCCTGCAGGTCCTATCAGCAAAGGACCCAACTCCTAACAGCATCGGTGCTCCCTCATGAAATTTGACTGCGTCTTTTGCCAACCTCTTGCTGGCAGACACTTCTCTGCAGTGAATACCACTATCCCATGCTGCAGTAGCCCCTACCAAGTATTCAACCCTCAATTTGATCTTCCACGAATGTCTCAAAAAGTTCCCCTCAGAGGTTTCAGCCAAGGGAATAAAATCTAATCTCCTCCCTCAACGGAGTGTCAGGGAGGGGAAGAATCTGTTTTCCAAACACCACAATCTCCCAAAAGGGGATTTCATCCTCCCTCGGTCATCTTTATACAGGGCAATTGTGCTGCTGCTGCTGCTGAGGTGGCCACTTTCAGCAAACCCTGTGTGCAGGGGCCTAGCTCCATGGCTGTTTGCCCTGAATTTAGAAACCAAGCATAGCTATCCAAAAGTAATCTCCAAATAGTTGAATTGCATTTCTTGAGTATCTGGAGAGGATGCGCAGACCACAGGAATACCTAATGCCTTTTTTCTCATCCTGTCCTCATCCCTCACACTACAGCAGGCCCTTCCCTTCCCTCTTCAACCTCATCTTCCCTCCCCACAGGCCCAGAGAACCAGTTGGGCTTTGTTCTCCTGCAGGCTATTGTTCATCATGCAAATAGCGCCTGTGTCAGAAATGCTTTTTGGCTTCAAATAACAGAGAAGCTAACACCAGCTTTATCAATAATAGTATCGGTGGTTTACTTAAGATGTCCAGAGATGGTGGAGACCAGGATTGGTTTCCTCCTCAATGTTGAGGACTCAAAGACTTTTTTTTTGTGGTAGGGCCACATCCTAAACCCTGTATCCGGTGATCATTTACCTGACAGGGCGAAAGAGATTTTGCAGATGCAATTAAGGTTAAGGACCTTGACGTGGGAAGATTATTCTGGATTATCTAGGTGGGCGCAGTTTGATCACGTGAGTCCCCTGAAGTGGAGAAACTTTCCCAGCTGTAGAAAGCCAGAGAGCTGGCACCTGAGAAGGACAGAACTGTCATTGCAGGATTTGAACATGAAGGGGCCCATGAGCCAAGGAATGCCAGTGACCTATAGAGGCTAAAAAACAGCAAGGAAATGGACTCTCCCCAGAGCTTCCAGAGGAATGCAGCTCTGTTGATCACATGATCACCAGATGGCTGCCCCAGAGCCAAATGTCGCCTCCTGAGCACCATACTCAAAGGCAGGGGAAGTGGATGGAGGGCAGGAGCTCCATTCTTGTTTGCCACTCTCGTCAACTGGGAAAAAATTCCAGAAACTCTGGGAGCCCTCCCCTTACATTTCCTGGGTCATGGGGCCAGCCCTAGCTGCTGGAGGGACTGGGAACAGCTGTTGAGCAGTTTACCTGACAGCATCTGCCATAGCTTGGCAGGAACTCTGGCTTTGGGAGAGAGCAGCAGCAAGGTATTCAAGCACCACCTCCACCCAGCCCCTCCCACATTTCACTCAGGATTGAGTAAAGGAGACACTCAGATGCTACTCAGATGCTACTCAGATGCTGGCTTCAGCTAAGTATTTTGCAAAGCCTCTCATGTTCTTACAAGTTTGTGGCTATCATGACGAAATGGAGCAGCCTACTATACCTACATATACAACTATGGGGGAACCTAGTTTTATCTCATTTACCACAATGTTTTCAATTATTTTTTGGATGACATAATTTTTAGCCTCTTTTCCAAATGCTTCCTCAAGCTTTCCTTGCCTTCCATCCACTGCAAATGACTTGCAGTTTCCCCTACATGGCACCTGACCCTTGTGCCTCCCTCCCTCTGCCCACGGCCCAGAAAGCCCTTTCCTGTGCCCTCTGGCCTCCTGATAAACTCCTGTCATCTTCAAGAGCCAGTTCCCATGCCAGCTCTCCCCAAGTGCTCCACTGAGGCTTCCGTAACACCTCTGTTCCCACATCGGGTTGACTGTCTTTGTTTTGTCACTGCTTGCTCTGGCTGTGTCTCCCCCATTAGCCTGGGATGCCTTCAAGGTAGGGACCCTATCTGGGTCAGCTTGGCACCCCAGAGCGTACCACAGCACCTGGTTCTGAGGAGGCTGTCAGTAGATACCTGTTGAGTAACCAGAATGTAGGGTGGTCCTGATGGTTTTTGACATTGAATAGAAAACAGCTCCCTATTTGATCTTAAAATAATCACTATAACCTGGACACACTGTACTAGATGCTGTTTTTGTCCGAGTTCTACTCTGTCAATCTCTTTGCACCTCCATTTGTTCATCTGTGAAATGAAGAAAGTGCTCATGGAGTTCAGTGAAGATTAAATGAATGAATATAGGTAGACTGCCTAATCTGGCACTTGCCACGCAGCTGACTTCAATATAGTAGCTCTAACATTATGGTCCTTGAGGATCTTACTGTGTTATGGCCCAGAACTGCATTTGATTAAAGAAGGCTCCCCTAAAAAAAGAGTCATACATATTCCATTTGTCCTTTCAGAAGGCAGTGAAGCATTTACACTCTTTAAGACAAATTCCCATCCAAAAATAGTTAAGATTTCTAAAATATTTTGATGCTGAAAGAGGTGTGCTTCAGTTGTGTGGAAAATTTGCTTCTATGGAAGAATTTTTAATACGGGTCATTTCTATTTTACTTTTTCTGGCTGGAAGGATTTTACATTTACTCAAAGTCAAAAGGGAAAAGAAATCCAAGAACTACAGAAGAGCAGTTGAAGTGATTTATGCTTGATTTCTAAATGCAACATATGTTTATACATAATTTAAAACTCAAAGAAAGCATGCTTATACAATCATGTGCAACTTTAAACTTTAATAACTCTGGATGAATACATGGTGGCAACAGTCCATGACACCTGAAAACATTTGTGGAGTGGTGTGGACTTCAGTGTTGGCAGTCTGCATATTGCAACCATATTTCACACAGCCCTGCTCGGTTTGATTTTCTCCACGTGGTTGATAATGGTCTTCAGTTGCTGCTAAGTGATTTTGCAAATTTCATTTATAATCCTCGCCCTACAATTACCTACGTACTGTTTCTGCAAGTTAACCTATATGCTACGCTCAGTCATATATCTTTCAAAGTTACTAATGCAACTGCCAAAGAGGGACAGTGTCAATACCATTGTCTTCATTAGAAGGACGGCTACCACACACTGTGAGAACACTGCTGTTCCTAACAGCAGTTTAATTTTAGAGGGATGTGAGGATTAGTTTGACCTTAATTCCAGATGTGCATGCCTCAAAAGAAAAATCCCATTCTCCTTCCTTTTGGGGAGCACTTTTGGTGGCACCAAGGCTGGTGTGGTGTAGTGGAGAGAGCACTGAGCTTAGAGTCACAACCAGATGAAACTGCTCTGGTCTTCACTAGCTGTGTGACTTGGGCAAGCAGCTTGCAGTCTCTGAGCCTCACATCCCTGATGGACGAGGAGAACAATGACCCCCCTCCCCAGGCTGTGCTGAGAGAGGGAATTGATCATGGATATGAAAATGCTGCCCTGGCACAGAGGTAGGAGCTGAGCAACACTGCTGGATGAATAAACACATGTAATGCAGGGTGAACTGAACATTTCATCTGCAGCAGCTGAAGGCACAGCTTACCTATGCCCATGGAAAGAACTGCGTGGAAAATTCATTTGTTGCATTTTTGCCAGATTGATGTTTGCAAAGCAGGGCACTCTTCTCCACATTTCCCCAAAACCCATCATAGGGAGACTCCACATTCTTTCCATCTCCTCCCCTCAAACAATTATCAAAGCCATGCAGAACAAATGGCTGTCTGCCAACTGGTAGAGGCAAAGCAGCCAATAATCTGGACGGGGTGGTAAACTGCTCCTGCAGTTTAACCCTGCCTGACTTTCCCAAGCACCAGACTGTGAAGCCTGGAGAACAGCCTGGGGGAGCTGAACAAATGCACAGCACCTGATGCTGTCAAGCCAGAGGGGAAATTTACTGGGAAGAAGATGTAGGAAGAAGCCTGGTCAGCCCACGCCTAAAGCACACACCTGGGGAAATAAATTAGCTATTTCTATTGCACATCTACCCACAGCCTGGTCCAGATCTAAATCTCTTCCCCTCCTAGCAGTGCAGCGGCGGCAGCCGCAGGCTCCCCCAGCGCCATCTCTTCAGTCAGGCTCCTCTCCAGGTCCTCCAGCTCCTGGCGCACCTCCTCCATGAAGCTGCCAACTTCATACTCATCGGGGGCCTCTCTGGGCAGCAGAATCTCCCCATCTTGGTCACGGCTCCCCACGAAGGTCGGCTTGCACACGTACACCAGGCTGTGGCTGGGGAGAGATGGGACAAAGCCAGGATCTAAAGTGGGAGCCTGCCCAGGCCAAAAGCGAAGGTGCCCTGACCCTGTGGGGCTCCCAGCCTCACCTTCACGCCCCCTCCTCTCCTGTCTCTTCAATAGAGACACTTCACTTCCCGTCAATATCTGTCTTAAAATGATGGCTGAGGGAGGCTCACTTTGGGAGAATGTGCTGGCGGGAGGCAGCTTCCCCTCCTCCAGCGCAGGCCCGACCTCCTGTGACTCTCAGGCCCTGCAGCCCAGGGGCAGGACCCGAGGGCTATATAGCAGCACCACAGCTCCTCAAAGACTCTGGCCCATTCGGGCCTCCAGGCAGGAGTAAGCCTGACCCTGGGGTGTAGTCTAGCCACATGCAGGGAGCCATGGACATCTGTGGGAATGGGGAGGAAGAATTCCTTTTTTTAAAAAAAAATTAAGTATTTGGTAGAGACGGGATCTCCCTATGTTGCCCAGGCTGGTCTTGAACTCTTGGCCTCAAGCAATCCTCCTGCATTGGCCTCCCAAAGCTCTGGGATTACAGGTGTGAGCCACTGCACACAGCCGTGGGGAATGGGAGTTCTGTCTGTCTGCCCAGCAGCCCTGGATTCTGTTGGGAGAGAAGATTGAGTAGAGGATGCGGGGAGGACAGGGAGATGTGCCCTGAGAAGCTGGCCAGGCCTGAGCCTCATGCCTCATGGAGTCTCAGCAGCCTCAGACACTGTGGGCTGCGCCCTCCACCTTGGTGGCCATTCCTGGCCTCCCCATGGCCTCTCTGCCAGCTCCTTTTTCTCTGCTTATCTGTCATTGTGACAGGTCTGGGGAGGGAGCCCAGGCTTTTCTCCCTCCATGCCCTCTCCCTGGACCATCCACTCATGAAGCTTCAGCCACCAGCTAGATGAGCCCCAGATCTGTGCCTCCTGGGCAGCCTGGGCTCTAGACCCTTAGAACCGACTGCTGATTGGACCCTTCCATCTGCATGACCCAACAACCTCTCAAACCAATCCTGAAGGGAATCTACATCTCCCCCAGGGAAAACCTGCTCCTGCTCCTGTGCCCCTGCTGGATGGCACCTCCTCAGCCCTTGGCTCCCTGAGAGGGAGGGTAAGAGGGCCTCACCTGTGGGGCTGGCAGAGGAGGCCACTGGCACAAGGGCATCGGTCCAAGGCTCCATCAGGCTCTAGCTCCCAGGTGATGAGGTCCAGAAGCCGGCTGGCGGGATCATGGCAAAGCTCGCCCTCCATGGGCAGGGGTGTGCACACAGGGAACAGCAGGCCTGGAACCAGCCCAGAGTCACCCCTGTGTGCCCTGTGTAGGGTAGAAGGGCTCCAAGGGGAGGGGCAAAGAAATGGAGCATAACCTCCTACCTCCCACCCTCAACCCCAAAGTGCAGGTTAGTTTGAAGACATGGAATGACAGGAAACAAGAATGGCAGCCTGGGCTCAGGAGGGAATGATTGGTAGGGCCGAAGCAGGGAGGACTGCCTGGAAGAGGTGGGCTTCTGCTGGACTTTGAGGGCCAGAAAGTCTGGAGAAATTAAGAGTGGGGCAAAGGCATTCAGGCCCAGGGACAGCACCAGCAAAGGCCTGGGGTTGAGCTCAGTGGAAAAATGTCAGGGCTGGTGAAATTCCCAAATAGGCCAAGGAGTAGTGGAGAGAAAAGGAGGGCAAGTAAGTTGGAGCTGCATGAGGCCTCGCAAGACAGCCTAAGGGATCTGAACAACGTGGGAGACAACAGGACCTGCTGCAGGTCCCAGGGGAGCAACACCCAAAAAGCAGCCCTTTAGGAAGATCACGGAGGCGGCAGGTACAGGGAGGACTAGTGGGCTGGGGATGCAGAGCTGGGGAGGCGGCAAATGAGAATTTTTCAAAAACCTTAGTGGGGGCAGAGACAGCCTGAGCAGGCCTCACCTGGGAGAGGCAGTGAGGATGGAAGATGGGAGTGGAAGCGGGTGATTCACAGGAAAAGGAACCTGGGAAATAAGGAGCGGTGGGAGGGAGGGGGCTGCTAGTCCCACCCATCTGGGATTTTGCATCCTGAAGTCATTTAACTTTTCTGAGCATCAACAAGGGGAAAAAAAAGGAGGTGGTCTTCCCACTCCGGGCAGAGGCTGTGGGGGTGCAGCACACACTGCTGAGCATTCGGGAGGCTACCCAAGAGGTGGGACGCGAATCCATGTGGTTGGCATGGACGTGGCTCCAGGAGGTCCAGTCTGGTGGAGCTTGCGACAGGGTTTTTCCTGCATCTGAGGGGAAGCCACTCACCTCTCTGGAAGGCACAGCACAGCCCCGGCTGGCAGTCCCTCTGGTTGTCGCAGATGGTCCCATTGCTGCCCCTGGTGGCCATTTTGGTGCAGTGACCCCAGACACACAGCTGGTCTCCACAGCACTCACTGTCCCGGGTGCAGAGCTGCAGACAGGTGGAAAGAGCCTAGAGCCAGCAGCTTAGGGACTGGGGGCCTGCTGAGGGCCCAGCCTGAAGATACCACAGATAGGCCAACCTGCATCCTCCCATTGTAGAGACAGGTAGACCAAGCTGAGATTTCAGTGAAAGTCAATGGGACAGAGGTGGGAGCTTGGCTGGCAAGAAGTGGGGATCAGAACACTGGAAAAATGGCACCGGGAGGACTCATGGATCTGAGTCTTTCTACACAGCTTAAGATTTTGCAAAGAACAGCAGGGGGTCTTTGTGGTCCCATAAACTTGTGCCCTTCCCTCTTTTCCTTAGGTCCCTAGGTCCAGGCCCAAAGAGGCAAGGCCCAATGATGAGCTGATTAAACTAAGGCCCAAGCCGGCCCAAGATGAGGATGGCCTGTGGGTGCCGGGGTCCTGCAGCCACATAGGGCATGGCAGTTAGAGAGCAAAGTGAGGTCCCTACGGCTGTGCCCAGTGATGGTACCGAGTGGGGTTGGCTGGGGGGTGCAACAGCAGTGGCCTCACCACAGACAGCCGGGTAAGGTAATAAGAACCGCTTGACTTTCCAAACTTATTAACATGCTGTGTTATTGTCTGAATAAGGAAAAATGACTAGGAAAAGTCTGTGAGTCCATGTTGCTTCATCCAAAATGCCTGTTTGGTGAAGGAAGAGTCTCCTTTGCCCTGGCTTCACATTTCCCAGTGTAACCTGCACTGGGGCAGTGCCCTGGCCTCTTCCTGCCCCATCCCTCTGCCCTCTCTTATTGGCAGATTGGTAGAAAGATCTGGCAGGTGGGATGCAGGCCCAGGAGGAGAGCAGCTGCCGCTCTCCCTGCCTGGGGGCTGCCGGAATGTCTCTGTTTGTCTATTAGGATGGGTCATCCCCCAGGGAAGGAACAGGTGTAGGGACACCTCTTCTCCCTTCCCTCCCCTTCTTGAACTCCCAGCCTCAAGAGATCCTTCTGCCTTGGTCTCCCCAAAATGCTGGGATTACAGGTGTAGCCATGGTACATGGCCGTCCCTCCCCTTCTCTGCCATCAATGACACAAACAACATGACCAGAGGACATGGGGTGGGATGGGAGTGGCCCTGGGTCTGCAGATGGTTTCCTGTCACCCAGACTGGAATGATTTCCTTGTCACTCCAGGAGTCAGCCCTTTGGGGAGCCCTCTTGGGTCCTCCCCATCACGGTGAGGCTCTTCTGGAAGCCCAGCTGAGAACCCTGGAGCCCCTGGCTTTCTCCCCCAGGTGCCCGAGACCCTGGTGCCACAGCCCCAGAGGCCCTGGCATACTCACCATCCTCTGGCCCCGGCATGGCTGGCAGGTGTACTGGAAGCTGGCAAACTGGCAGTACTTGCTGGGCCCGCAGTCCTCGTCGATGATGCACTCCTGGGGAAGGGCACAGGGAGCAGATGCGTCAGTGGAGAGCAGAGCAGCAGGCCCACAGTGCCCAGGAAGGGCCAGGCCTGCTTCCATTCCCCACTCTTGACCCCACAGGCTCAGCAGGGTCAGGAAAGGCCTCCAGACTCTAGTCGCTCCTGAGCCCTGCCTGGCCGCACTGCCCTTCAGCATCTCCATGCCTAGCAGGCTTGGTGGCCCAGAGCCTGGAGGATCCCACACCAAATTCACACAATCGCCATCTGTGCACAGCTCTCCCCCCGCCACACGCAGGGCGGGAGCACAGGGACTCAGGGCTGGTCTTCCACACAGAACAGATGGATTTAATAAAAAGTGCTAATGAGGTCCAGGCCCGCCCGACTGCACAGGAAAGGCTGGAAGCCAGGCCCCAAGGGCTCTGCTGACTGTGAAGGCTGGGAGGCAGCAGAGGGGGCATCACCAGAGACCCTGCTACAAAGCCACAGCCCTGCCCACAGAAAGCACCCTCAGGGTCCTGGGTCTAGGGTCTCTGCAAGAGGGAAAGGCAGCTGCCAGCTTGGAAATGAATTAGAGGAGGGTGGCTGGACTCCAGCCCTCCCAGCCCAGGTGCTGTCTCCTCATCGCTGCCAGCTCCGCTTGGCTGGAGAAATAGGGAGAGAGGGAGTGAGGGGAATCTGTCCACCCCAAGGCCTGAGTCACAGAACAGGGAGGCATGGCCGAGGGCACTGTGACCTGCCGTGGTCACCGGTCACTGACAGGAGCAGGGCTGCTTCAGCTCCCGGACCTGCTGTCAGGCTCAGGCCTAGGAACTGGCAGCTTTACAGCAGGGGAACGAGGGAACACGATGACAGGAATAGCCATTGATCACCCTTTTGAGGTATCAGGCTTGATGGCCCTGATCTTGTTCAGTGACTCCTCCCAGCAGGAGGCAGGTAGGGACTGCCTTCTCTATATTGCCAGCCGTGAAATGGAGGCAGAGAGGTCCCTCCAAGATAACGTGACTAGTTCAGGGTGGAGGGTCTCTTTCCACCACCAGCCCTTGAGCCAAGGGGGTTCAGGGCTCCACATGTAGCAGCCAGTGGTGAGAAGGACCCTCCTGAGGCCTGGTGTTCTGGGGCCCAGCAGACCTTCTGGAAAGGTCTTGAGGAAGGGAAGGACCGGCTCCCCCTGCTAACCCAGAGCATCCTCCCATCCTGAATGCAGGTGTGGAGCCCCACCTGGAAGAGCCTGGCTGGGCAGGCCTGGACCTCCGGCAGCTGCCTCCAGTCCCCTTCTGGGGGCTCTGCTGCTCTGATCAACACTGCAAGTGCTGGTGGCCCAGCAACCAGGGTGCTCCCTTGCAAAGCATTGATGCTTTTGTTTCAGTTACTTTCCTAGCACCCCTCAAATGTCAGGCATGATACCATTGCTGTTTTTACGGATAAGAAAACCAAGGCTCTGAGTAGGGTGAACGGCTGCTCAAGTGAAGGGACTGAGTCTGAGCCAGAGCCCCAATGGCCAGAGAAGTCCCAGGGCTGGGAGCAAATCACAGACGCGCTTTGTCTCAGCCCAGCGCACGCTCCTGTGCACAGACACAACTCAGGCTGCTCAGCCGGAAGCCTCCTGACATTCTTTCCAAAGCAGAATGGCAAGAAAATGGAGTAGGAGGGATGACATTTGGGAGAAAGGAAGGGCCAACAGGCACAGAATCCCTTCTCTGAACCAGCCATATTTTGAGGGACTGGGGACACAAAGGTGAATGTGAGGAGGCCTCTGCCCTTAAGAAATTCATAATTCAATTGGAAAAAGAGAGAGAGAAAGAGCAACCCAGTAGCAAAGGAAACAAAGGGCTTAGAACAACAGAAATTTGCCTCTTCAAATAGAAAGGCGTTCAACCTCACCAATGAAATCAATCAAGAAATGCAACTTAAAAGAGCAGAATACCATTTTTTTCACTTAGAATGGAAAAAATTAGAAAGGTTGAATGTCTCCATGGTGGGCGGAATAACAGCACCCCCAACGATGTTCACATCCTATTCCCCGGAACCTGTGGGTATGTTATGTTACATAGGAAGGGGAAATTAGAGGCAGAGGGAATGCAGGTTGTTAATCAGCTGACCTGAAGGTAGGGAGTGCACTCTGGATTATCCAGGAGCACCTGATGGAATCGCAAGGGACTTTAAAAATGGAAAAGAGAATAGAGGAAGAGTCAGTGTCAGAGTGATATCATGCAAGGTGTCACAGACACTCCACTGGCCATCCCTGGCTTTGTAGATGGAAGGGGGGCCAGGGGCCAAGGAGCAGAATCTCTCTTAGAGCCTCCAGAGAGGAATGCAGCCCTGCCCCCTCTTTGGTTTTAGCCCAGTGGGACTTGTGTTGGACTTCTGACCTCCAGAACTAGAAAATAATAAATTTGTGTTGTTTTAATCCCGTAAATGTGTGGTAATTTGTTACAGCATCAATAGGAAACTAATAAAATATTCAATGTTAGTTTCAGGAAATAGGCATTGCCAAATGCTTTGGGGTAATTAAAATTGAAGTTTTTTTTTTTTTTTTTTTGCAGGCAATCCATCAGCATCTATCAAATAATTAAATGTATATGTCCTTTGACCCAGTCATTTCCCTTCCTGGTGACTACCCTCAGAAACATTTGTCCATATATGTAAATATCTGAGAACAAGGGTGTTTGAGGCCATATTGTTATATTATTTATAATCCAGAAATAACAGAAATGTCCAACAAGAGGGAACTGATTATTGTACAGTCATTTCACAGAAAAATCCCTCCGTGCGGTCAGTGAAAAGAATGCGGTTGTTCTTTGCATAATGATTTCTAAAACAAGCAAGGGTTAGAACCATAAACAAAAGCAGGGAAATGTTGAAACCATAAGCTTTTTAAAGCCCTTCTGTAAAGCAGAATAATACCACACTCATGCCTGTGCCCAGTACCGTGGCTGGAACATCATGGGCGCACAATAAATACGTGTTGAGTGGGTGAAAGCACTTGCGTGTTACTGTGGCAAACAGGCTAACAAAATGCTGATCGTTAGCAATGATTTGAGAACTAGCGCAAAAAACATACATTCCATTAATTTGGCTTCTCATTGCCCCGAAAGACCTTCATAGACTTGGGATTTTCACTATACATTTCCTCTCCCAGATATTTAATTAAAAATATGAGCTAAGACTCTTCTAGCATCAATTCCTGTAAGACCCTGCTGTTTACAATTATCCATCAAGACGGGTGCATTTTCATTCTTAGGAATAGCTTCCTTTCCCTAAACAGGCTCCTATGCATGACAAAGCATATTCCCTTCAAAGTTAATTGTTTTTCTAGGTACGGAAAAAAAATTTTGGCATGGAACTTTGCCAAAAACCTTTGAAAAATCTAAATATACCAAAGCTACTGGTTTCCTTTGGGGTATCAGCAAGGAGTGCTGGTAGGTTAGTTCCGCATGACTCCCCTCAAGAAAGCTTGAGGCTTTTGTTATAATCAAGCCCACCAGCTTGTCTAGCTGGATGTGCAACTGCCATGCCCAGCAGGAACACACTCCTTAACAACTGCGGTCATACTAAACTTTGGGACTCCAAGGTGCACAAACTGAATCCTGGTTTTGCCACTTAACAGCTGTGAAACCTTGGGCTGCTGACTCTACCTCTATTAAAAAAAAAGATGAAGGCAGGAGCTGTTTTGCAGGGCTGTTGTACAGAGTTCATGCTCGGTGAACGGTGGCCATAGCAACAGATAGCTATGCATCTGCTCCTCCACACATCCAATGCCTGATCCCGCCATGGTGCACCCCTGCCAGGGGACCAGCTTGTGAGCAGAAAGGAAGGTCTAAATCAACAGGGCCCTAAGGCATCCACCAAAACTTGACATCTCTGTCCTGGTCAGCACTTGGGGATCAAACATCTAGTCCCGACTTACCTACATCCTGAAGGTGTCAAACAGGTGGGCAGTGGCCTGTATGTCCACCCCAGGCAAGTCCCGGGGCAGAGTGACCTTTTGTTGTACAAAGGCCAGGCTCTCCATCCAGTAAAGCTGTCTGTATTGAGTCTCTCCTGAGGACCACTAGCAGCAGGGGCTGGCCTCACCTTTCCCGGTGTTTGTTAGACCTGAGGAAGAAGTCAGGCCCTCTACCCTTAGCAGAACTGAGTGGGTGGGTGGAGAGGACATGTGTCAGTGCCCTCCAAGCACAGCCAGGCCCCGAGCTGAGAAATCCAGGTTTTTTTCTTTTCAGTAATTCTAATTGCTCTTAGCTGTGCTCAAGGGTTCTGTCCACATTTGAGCCAAGGTGTTAAAGGGGCCTCAGCACCCAACTGGGCTCTGGATGGCTGAGAAGCTGAGATCAGAAATAAGAGGCCTGGGAGGGAAGGCGGGGGCTCTGGGCTTGGGGTCTTGTTTCAGTAAGGAATGAGCACCTTGCAGGGCCTCTACCTCTTAGTCCTGGGACCGGAGGAGGGACTCCATCCTGAAGTGAAAGGCACACCAAAAAGCACTTCAAACGCTATGCCTGCAATCCATCACGCGCAGGCACAGAGCCCTGGCCAGATAGGACCACTAGTGCCCGCCACCTGGCACAATTTCTCTCTAGTCTCCTTGACGTAGTCCTTATCCCTACTTCACAGATGTGGAAACCGAGACTGAAGGATAGAATCTGCCGAGAGGTCACCCAGCTTGACGGGACTGGAGCCGACAGACGCTTTTCATTTCCTGCTGGGGAGTTCACCATTTCTCTCTCCTCTTCTTCAGTCACAACTTAGTAGCACCTGCCCGGGACAGGGCCCTGGGCCCCATGCATCCCCAGAGACAGAAGGCAGGAACTCACGGTCAAGGCCATAGCCGCTGAGCGTCTGAGCCCAAATGTCATATGGCTGGAAGACAGCACCCTGCTGCATGGACTTCAGCAGCTCCTCTCCAGTCCTGGCTACTCCTGTTTGCCCCCACTCCTCCCTCCCATCCTGCTGGGGAAATCTGACAAACAGCCCAGAAGCCGGCCATGGGGAATGCAGTCATTCAGAGGATGGCTTCTTTGTTGTCCCGAGGAGGGAACTATATTTAGAAAGCTCAGAAGCTGGCGGGAGTGAGGGCTGACCGGGAACACGGCATAGATTTGGCAGGAATGTTGGGCTAGAAGCAGCCCCAGTGCTTCGACACTGTCATGAAATAGTGGAAAATGGCAAAGGAGCCATTCTGAGTCTTCGATATTCCAGTTTAGAGTTGATCAGAGGAGAGAGGCTCTGAGAGAGCAGAAGTCAAAACTTGGAGGAGGGAGAGGACAACAAGTGAGTCCCTGGAGGCTTTCCCAGAGTCTGTGTGGGGCCCGCAGAGGCACCGCTTCTTTGGGACCCTTTTGCTGCTGCATCTCATTCCTCATACTGGCTGGGCACTTGGATTTCCCACACTTCTCAGGAATCCCAGACATTCTTGTTCACCGGAGGCCCAAAGGAAGAGGCTGCTGGGGATGGATGCCTCCAGGGCCAGGGCCTTCCCCAAGCTCCTCTCAAGCCCATGGCTCTGGAGAGAACATCTTCAGGGCAAGAAGTGAGGGTCAACTGCATGCAGAATGGAGGCCCAGGACCTCCACCAATAGGATGCACTTGTCCTCAGAGCTCTGCACACTGTGCAGGAGGAGAGGACAGGAGCGAGGTTTAGAGAGCGTCAACCAGTTGCCTGCACATCCTTCAGGCTTTAAGTATAGTATGCCTCTCGGATCCTCACAGCCACCCTTTGAGGTCAGTCACCATCTTAGTCCATTTTTGCTGCTAGAGCAGAATACCTGAGACTGGGTAATTTATAATGAACAGAAATGTATTGGCTCATGGTTCTGCAGGCTGGGAAGTCCAAGATTGAGGAGCCAGCATCTGGTGAGGGCCTTCTTGCTACATCATCCCCTGGCAGAAAGTGAAAGGGCCACAAGAAAGGGCAAGAGAAAATGGGACCAAACTTGCCCTTTTATAAGAAACCAACTCCCACAATAATGGCATTAATCCATTTATGAGTGTGGATCCCTCAGGATCTAAATACCCCTTAAAGGTCTCACCTCTTAATACTGTTAAAATGGAAATTGAATTTCAACATGAGTTCTGGAGCAGTCTCTGACTCTAATTCCCCCAGCATGTGCTTGACTCACAACTGCCATTCACTAAAAGAATAACAGGAAGTTAGCTGGGCATGGTGACATGCACCTGTGATTCCAGCCACTTGGGAGGCTGAGGTGGAAGGATCGCTTGAGCCTGGGAGGCAGAGGTTGCAGTGAGCCAAGATCACACCACTGCACTCCAACCTGGGTGAGACAGTAAGACCCCATCTTGAAAAAAAAAAAGAATAACAGAAAGAACGAACTGACCAGTAGATGAACCACTGGTCATAGAGCTTTAGAGCCCAATGGTGTTGATGGAAGAAAAGCTCAGATTTACACACACGTTCATAAGAGCACACATCCTTCCCTCACAGCTCTCAGAAGGAAACATCCTGTTGACATCTTGATTTCAGACTTCCAGCCTCCAGAACCGTGACGGAATAGATTTCTGTTAAGTCATCCTGTTTGGGGTACTTTGTGATGGCAGCCCTAGCAAACTAATACATGTGCCTTCCCCCCATACAAGCCAGCAGCCCCAATCTCCTCTGTTTTGGATCTTCCATGCACAGTCAGCTCTGTTCCTAAGCCTTCAGCATCTTATTGTTAGAAGGTGACAGAGGGGTGGTCAGTGGGGAGGTGCTGGTACATTCCAAAGAGCCACAGGGACCAGAACAGGGTCTCTTGGCTGAGCCAGGCTCTGGCACCCCAGCCCCATACACATTCTGGTCACTGAAGGTTTGGGTGGGGCATGTTATCTGTGGATTACCATTTCCTGGCACCCTGGGGGTGGTGTGGTCATGCCAGGCCCTGAGTGCTCCCAGGATGAACAGATGGTATAATTTGTGAGATAAACAAATAATCCTCTTCTGGATGTGGGGCTGTTCCCAGAACCCATGGATGGGGAGGCAGCTTGGCCCAGGCACCCTCCTGAGCAGAGGTGGTCCTCTGGTAAAGAGCCAGCAGTGTGGATGAAGTGGCCAAGGTCCTGGTTCACCCAGGGATAGGGGTATCCTGGGATGCAGGACTTGCAGTGCCAACACTGGGAGAGTCCAGGCGCAGTTCCCCATTCCCCACTGGGCCCCCACACTCCCCTCTACAGGCTCTGTCGCTGCACTTGCCATACTGCTGGGTCACAAGTCAAGACCATATGGCACAAGTGTATCTGGGGCCATGTAGGGCTGAGATAGGCTTTTGCGCCCACACCTGGGTTCTAATACACATTCACTTACAAGCTAGGTGATCCTGGCCTAATTACTGAGTCTCTCTGGGTCTTATCTGTAAAGTGGGGAATCTCATGAAGTTACTGGACAGATTAAAGGAGATAACAGATGCAATAGTGCTTAGTGGCCTCCACCCACTCTACCCCTAGAGTGGATCTCTATTTGCGGTGCTTAGCTCACGGCAGGAGCTCAAAGGATGGCCTCTCCTGAGCTTAAGTGTGGGCCAATGGGTCTTGTTTGTTAATGAATACGTTTCTACTGAAAAGGCCCAGAACATCAGGCTTGAGTCAGTGCCCTTCCCATTACCAGCATCACAACTTCCTGCTTCATCCTAGAGCCCTCTGCTCTGGAGGGGAAGACAAGAAGAAGGAGGACAGTTGCAATGGAACCAACAGAGGGCCCAGGATGGGCCAACTACCAACAAGGACAAGGAGACTGCAAGGGACAAGAAAAAATAGACACAATTCAATCACCCCTGGGGGCTAGGCCCCTGAGCATCCATCACCTCAGCTCATCCTCACACTATCCTGTCTTCCAAAGTAAGTAAGAGAAGCCCCATTTGACAGATGAAAAAACTGAGTACAATGAAGTCACTTGCCAAAATCAGAAGTAAGAAGTGGCAGAGCTGCACTCAAGCCAAGTTCTGCTCAACTGCAACCTGGTGCTCTATGGAGCTCTCTCTGGGAGTGGTTGGGCTGGGTCGGGGCCCCAGTCAGGGGGCAGGAGATGGCAGTGTGAGGCAGGAGGGAACTCCCGAACTCTCAGGGAGGTGGAGCACTGCTAGCTGTGCCTGCTGCAGGAGGACAGGGTCCACAGGGCTGGCCCTGGCACAAGATGACTGGAAGATTAGGAACAGTGCCCTGAGGAAGAGCAGCAGGCAGCTTCCCTTTTCTCCTACAGGATTCCAAAGTCAGGCTTTTCCCATTCCTGAGAGTCCTTTTTTGACCTTAAAACCAGGCCAGTCGCAGGAGCCTGTAAGATGTACATTTGTCTGGAACACAGCAGGGCGCCTCCAGTCTTTCCTGGATGCTACACTGGAAACTCTCAGCCAGGTCAGGAGGTGGGGGCCCCAAACCTCACTGAGGGGCTCTAGCCTGACCCGCTGCAGAGACCGCCCTGTGGAAAAACCCAGGCAGGAACCAGGAGCCCATCAGTGCCAGCTATTGTTATTCTCAAGTGCCAATGTCTGCAAAGGCCTGGCTCACCTGGGGCTGCTCCCGCCAATTTTCTTCCCCAAGTCACACAGCCCAGCAAAGAGGAAAATGCAACCCCGAGCAGAGCTTGGCACCCCAGGGTATGGAGAACGCTGCTCCTAACCCTTTAGTGCCTGTCATGCCTTGCTCATTCAGGAAACAGTCCTGGAGTTCTCTCTCTCCTCCTATCCTCCGTCTTCTCCTTCCAATATATACAGACAGCTCCCACCTCCACAGCTCCTCTGGGAGCCTCCTCTCTTTGTCGGTCCCTGGAAAAGCTTGTTCCTTCCTCCAGGAATCTTGTCCTGCTGCCAGGCCACCGAGAGCCAGCCCTCCACACATAGAGCCTCCCAACATTCTTTCAGCCTGAGTGGCATTTCCTCTGGAGAAGTTAGATGCATATTTAACTCCAAAGGAAGGGCTTGTCTCTACTCATCCAAGTGCCTGTCATCCCGCCTGGGTTGGCAGCCGTGGGGAGAGCCCTCTCTACCCACTCCCAGCAACACTTCTCCGGGGACTTAGGGTCTGCACAGCCCCCACCACCTATCCAAAGGCACGCTGTGTGGGTGGAGTCACTGAGCCTGGCCTGGGTCTATTCTTCCCCAGACACACTGAGTCCACAGTTAGCACTCCATATGCAGAAGATCAGGAGGCTGATGGGCATTTCAGGCCCAAATGCACTGACAAGCCCAGCAGCACTTCCAGTTCTCCCAGGCCCACCTGCCTCCTCAATGGCTCCTTATTCCACTTGCATAAGACCTCTTTGTTTAGGGGCCTCAAAGTGGGGAACCTCATGAGGTTATTGGATAGATTAAAGGAGATTTAGCCAAATTTAGCAAATAAATTTTATTTAGCTAAATTTTATTTGTCAGATTTAGCAAATAAAATTACAGGATGCCCAGCCATAGCTGAATCTCAGATAAACAATGAATAACAATTTCATATAGTATGCCTCAATTATTACATGGGACACACTCATACCAAAAATTATTTTAGTATTCTATAGGGTGTCTTGTATTTCATATGCCAATCCGATCAATGTGAAGATTCAACAGGTGCATTTCTTGGAAGAGAGAAAGTGGGGTTGGCCTTGAGCAGGAGAAGGTTGAGAAGGAGGGGCTGGTGGCCACAGAAAGAGAGGTGGTCTCAAAGACATCCATGAAGATAAGCCAAGAAAGACATCAGGGTGCCTGCTCCTGACCCCACTCCAGGGAGGAGGCCAGGAAGCACTGCCCTTCCTCCCCCTACCCACTCATGACCCCAGATTCTGGCCTGTGTTTCAGGGGCTTTGTGAGCATGTGCAGCTTTTCTTCTTCTTCTTCCTCTTCCTCTTCTTCTTCCTCTTCCTCTTCTTCTTCTTCTTCTTCCTCTTCCTCTTCTTCTTCCTCTTCCTCTTCTTCCTCCTCCACTTCCTCTCCTTCCTCTTCCTCTTCTTCTTCTTCTTCTTCTTTCTTCTTCTTCCTCCTCTTCTTCTTCTTTTTTTTTTTAACATTTTGTTTGGTTTTGTTTTTAATTTTTTTTTGTAGAGATGGGGTCTCTCTCTATGTTGCCCAAGCTGGCCTTGAACTCCTGGCTTCAAGTGATCCTCCCACCTTGGCCTCCCAAAGTGATGGGATGACAGGTGTGAGCAACCATGCTCAGGTGCAGTTTCTGTACTTGGAGAAAAGGCCTCTGGATTGTGTGTGATGACAGGGGTTGTCATGAAACAATCATAGCCATAATGGCCAATATTTATACTGCTTCGTAGATATTATTCCCAGAGCTGTCCTGCATCCTAAGCATTAACTCATGTGATCTCCAAAACACTCCACTGAGAGAGGGCTGTTATTATTCCTTTCTATTTTACAGATGAGGAAACTGAGGCACAGAAAGGCTGCGTAACTTGCCAAAGTCACACAGCTAGTGAGTGCTGGAGCTGGGATGTGAAGCAGCAGCTGGCTCTCCTGCTAGGTCAGGCAGCAGATGGGGTCCGGGATCCAAAAAGATGGCCAGGCTGAGTATCCCACGGTAACAAGAGCAGCTACAGAGGTGGGGAACAGGTTCACTGACACAAGGAAAGGCATGAATCACAACAGTGACAGCCTCAGACTCTCCCCAGCCTGACTTTTCCCATCCACTCAGGGGCCTTGGCCTCTGTTCCCCAACCCGCAGGGAGCTCCAACTGTCCTATCCTTGTGTCAGGAAATGGAGCCTGGGCGGGGAAGCCTTGGCAGGAGCAGCCCCCTGACAGCTGCTGCTGTATCTGCTCAGGGCCCACAGGCCTTTCAGCTGCTCCAAACTCCAGGCTGCAAACCCCGCGGGGCCTACAGTGTCTGGATGCAGTGCAGGAGAGCCAGCCCAGGTCAGTGTGAAGTCTCCCACGTGACTCCGGGAGAAATGCTTCCGGTCACAGGTGGGTAGCCAAGTTCTCACCAGGTTCTCAGGAACTGAATCCGGATGTGGATCCCAGGAGATGAGTGCCAGAGAGAAAGGAAGCTGGCTTCACTCCTAACTCTACCCTCCTGAGAAGTCTCTATTCCCGCCCAGCTCCTGCTAAGGCCAGGAGGTTGGTGAGGAGGGACTCTGGTGGTTTGGGGCTCGCTGTCCTGGGGTTTCCTTGCAGGCAGAGAAGGGCCTTTGCTACCCTCACAGATGCTCCCACCAAGTCATACCTCATCCTATGCACAATGTGGCAGCAAGGAGGCCAGCGTCCAGCCACCAGCCTGCCTCCCTCTCCACCAGACTCCTTTCTGCAGCTCCAGTTATCTGCCTAAAACACAAACTTGATTATGCACGTCCCTGATCATAATTGTTCAGAAAGCTGCTCCAGCCGAGGGGCCCTGGAGAAGGCTGAGGGTTGCACAAATTCAGTCAACACATAATCGGAGGAGACAGCCTGCCTTCCAGGCCCTGGGAACAGTCAGCCCGCATCTGTGATTCTGACATCATAAAAGAATGTGACAAGGAGAGAGGGAGTGAACAAAAGGTGTGTCCCAGTGACCCGGGGAGAGGGAGGCCTGGAGCTCCGTGGCAGCTCTCTGCTCTGACTGCACCAGGCACCCTGGAACCCATGACGTCCCTTCAACAATCTCAAGCTCCCTTGGCTGTAATTCTCACTCACCCAGCAACCTACAGAAAACCAAACTTGCCCCCCAGGACCCTGACGCCACACAGGGAGCATCCTGGATGGGGGTCCCCACATGGAAAGAGATGTTCCCCAACCCTGCAAATTAATAGCCTATGCTTTTGGTTTACACATTAGTGAGGTCGGAATTTAGTTAGCAAGATTGCTGAGCAGGTCCGGTCCCTGAATCTGCAGGGCTTACAGGTTCTGGACTCTCGCAAACTGACCAAGGTCATGAGTTCCTGTAAGACTGTCACCCTGAGCATATTCTACCTCACAACTGACTGTCTCTCCACCTTCTCCAGCAACCATGACCTGGAGTCCAAACTGCATGGTATACAGAGCTCTTATTGGTCAGCTCCCAACCTGTTTTCCAGCCTGATTTTTCTGACCTCCCTAGGACCCAGATCTTTGGCCCATGCTTTTAGAATGCCCTTACCTCCCTTATCTGTCAATTAATTTTTAGGGAGCAGCACAGATGTCTCCTCCTCAAGGAAGCCTTCCCTGACTCTCCCACTGGGCAGCTAGCACCTATCTCCTGGGTGCTCCCCAGTCCTGAGTACCCACCCCAGTTGGGCACTCAGGGCTGTGGTGATGAAGAGAGGAATAGTTCAGGGTTCAAGGACCAACAGGTGGTTATAAGACATGCCAAGACTCATACTGGGAAAGGCAAGATTCAGATGGGAGGGCTGTAAGTGCCCACAGTTGGCTTTTATCTCTGAGGGGTGGCCCTGTCCAGGCTGGTTGGTCACTGGTGTCTCCAGGAAACCCAAGGAGGGAAATGCCTCAGTCCCTAAAGCCCCCAAGACCTGCACTGAAATCACTGGCCTCTTCACCCAGAGCACTCATAGCTTCTTCGACCAAGGGATTGCTTCTAGAAACAGAAAATAGCAGGGGACTGGAAGGCAGCATGCCCACCCCTCAATCATACCATCCTCATCCTAGCAGAGCACATGAGTCTGATGACTCACTTCTAATGAACTAACTGTGGAGGAAATAATGCTGCATAACTTCAAGGCTGGGTTCTAAGAGGCAACACAGCTTCCATTAGGCTCTTTCCCTTGTCAGGTGCCTGCCCTTTGAACCAAGCCACCATGTTGTGAGGAAGTCCAGGCTACATGGGGAGGCCAATAGCACCAGCTAGGGTCCCAGGCAACAGCCAGGAGCTTGGGTGAAAAGAGCCTCTAGATGGCTCCAGCACTGGTCATTGAGTACCCTGGCTTCAAGTCAGAGGTCTCAGGCATTACGGAGCAGAGACAAACCATCCCCATGGTACCTGTCCAAGTCCCTAACCCACAGAATCCAGGAACATAATAAACGGTTGTTTTATACCACTAAGTTTGGGTAACAGATGCCCAGAACACGGTGCATCCAAACTCACCCTCTGCCTTGCCAGCCTTCCTGCTGGGCACTTTGAAGGTGATGATCTCAGGGCTTGGCAGGTATCACCAATGCCTACGGGGCTGGAGGTGGGGCTGCTCCCCTGCAGTGAGGCTAACCAGAAGCATAATCATGGTGGGGTTTGTGCCCTCAGCAATCGCACACAGCCATCTAGAGAAAAAAGGCCTGTCTCATATCCCTCTGCCTTAGCCTTCTCTCTATGCCTCCACTTTATAGCTCCGTGACTGATGTCAGCAACTTTTCCATCTCTGCTTTGACCCTGCCTGGCCTTGGCTAGGACCCCTGGGCCTTCTTGGTTGCTCTCCAGGCCAAACAGGTTTGATATTATCATCCATGGCTAGGCAGCTCCCCCATCCCCAGCAGAGCTAGCATTCCTATGAACCTGAGGACTTTTCATAAGATATCTGTCCTTGTGGATGTCCTGGTCTCTGAATCAGCTATTGCAGGTGCTCCCCATGGTCCTGGTTGGTCCCTGAGGAAAGGACCACCCCCATTCCCAGCATTGCCCCCGGTGATGCTGGAAATCCATGGTGAGGGCCTCTTTTAAAAAATAAGTGTTCTGGGCAATGAACAGCAGACATCTGGAGCTGCCTCTGGGGAGTGTTGTGGGTGCTCCAGGGTCGTCGGAGTCACAGGGGCTCCCTGACCATGATGTGTCAGGGGCATGGGGACAGCCCTCCTGAAAAAAACGCTGGAGGAGAGAGATCTGGGGAATCGTAACAAGCCCTCCTAGGGGAGATGAGACGCTCTGCTGGGTAAAGGGTCTGGGTGACACGCCAGGTCTCCTAGGAGTTGGCAAGTTGGCAGAAACATGTCCCACCAGCTTCCACGTGGTGCTGTCTGAAGGGTGGCACCTGCTCTACCCCAGCCTTTCCACACACTCAGCTACCTCCACAAATCTCCATCATCTTTTCCTCCTTTTCTGGCTTCGGGGTGCAAATAGCGCTCTGGCTCACGCTTCATCCATATCCTGCATCTCCTTGTCTCCAGTCTCAGCCACTTTTTGGGACACACCAGAATTGGCGGGCCCCTCAGAGCTGACATCTGCCCCAGGCTAATAATGTTCAGCCGTGGAGGGTAGCAGCGCCCGGCCGTGGCCACAGAGTTCTGGGCCTTCCCGCTTCCGTGGGCCAGGGAGACCATGGCCAGTCCTCAGGCCACAAGTGAGGACAATGTCCTGACACAACAGTGGTGGGCAGGGTCCATGCAGGGCCTCCTGGGGTGGCCAGAGCTTGTGTCTCTTCCCTCAGAAAACTCCTCTGGAGGCCCTAATGAAATCCCCTTTCTCTCAAACATGGCAATTAATGGGATAAAGTTTAGAGTGATCTCATGATTTACCTGCACCCAGCTAAGCCTGGGACTGTTCACGGGATTGGTTGTGCTACTCCTTCATTCATGCAAGGGAAAGAATGATGCAGGGGATGAGGGCTAGGAATTGGGCAGGATTCAGGGACAGGGTGGAAGCGCATGCTTCTGTTTTTCAGTAATTACAAAAAGCCAAGCAGGCTCTGAGAGTGGCCTCACTGCCCAGCCTCATTTTGATCACATTCAGGACACTACCCCGTCCTTGGGGATGGATAGAGTTTCTCCGGATTGACTCAGTTGGTTTCTTGTTTGCCCTTTTTAGATGAGTCAGTGAGCTGACTTAGCCTAGCTCAGTCTCTTAAATTTGGTTTTCCTTTGCCTTGGGAAGAAAGTAATAAATGTGCCAAGTCCCTCCACACTCTCAGCACTTGGAGATAGCACCTATGCAAGAGCTGGTTCCTCAGCAGACAGTGCTTCTGAGACACAGTCTCTAGGCACATGGACTTGAGAGAACTGGGAGGTGATAAAAACTGCATCATATTTTGTATTTTCTCTGTCCATCCCAAAGGCTTAGGGCTGGAGCCTTCGGTGGGGCAGGTGAAATCTCTCAGGAAGAACAAGGTTCCCGGGGCTGTGACCTGTAATCCCTCCAGACATATCACAAATCTCCACTGGATGTCATGTCTGCATCCTCCAGCTATGCCATAGGCAAGACAGGCCGCAGAGGGAGAAGGGAGTCAGAGGATGCTTCACACAACAGTTCAGGCTGCCACGCTACGGCCACGGGCCAGAGGCCTTCTCCACCGAAGATCAGCCTTGGCTGCAGTTGTGGGCAGCAGGAGTCAGTGCAGGCCCCTATCTGGGCTACACTGGTGTCAAATGGTCCATCTGGGAGACGCCCCAGGATGAGTTGGGTACTCCTACATCTGAGACGGAGCCCAGGCCTAGCATTTTCCAGACCATCCCCAGCCCAATGCCTACCCAACAATGCTGGTAATCAGAATCTTCTCAAGCTTCAGTTTCTTGAAAATGGCTCATTGTAGTCTTTAGGATTCAAACCACCTGAATGGGGAGGCTGGCGTGATTCAAGGAACCTCAGGGTTAAGTCTTATCTACAATAGTGGGGATGTCACTCCAATGAAGGCAACAGATCCTTCTATAGCCTCCCTGCTGCCCACTAGGCCATGTCTGTATCTGGGACTAGGAGTGACTAGGAGGCCCCAGTGTGGACCCCCCAGGGGTCTTAACTTTTTTTGTACTAGGGACCCCTTTAACACCTAGATGAAGCCTGTTCTCCTGTTCTCAGAATAACAGAGTTAGATGAATAAAGGTAAACATACAGGATTACAAAGAAAAATGGTTGTGTTGAAATCGAGTTATCAAAATATTTTGAGACAGTATTTTATGGGCTTCTTATGAACACACTGGATAGCAAGACCTATCGGCAACTCTGGCAACTCTCTTCATCTCTAAGTGCTGAGCATAAATGCTATTTTAAGATGCGTATAACAACAGTAAGAGAAAATAAAAATATTTGTGATTGCTATTGGCACGAAGTACTGCAAATAATACTGTGGTTTGTTTTCCACATTTCAGATTAAAGGAAGTGCTCAATTTAATTTAAAAGTAAGTGAAAATAAAAACACATTACTTTTCCCATGAGTTGTATCCAGATTAAGAAAATAATTCTGCTGTATGCCCAAGCTGAAGAACCACTGCTTCAGTGTCCCTAATCCATTGCCCTCTTTATAAATACAACTCAAAGAATTTGCTCGATTTCCTTAAAAAAAAAAAAAAAAGTAAAAGGTGAAGAAAATCTAAAGCAGAACAAAACAGAAGCCAGTTTGTTTTCCCCTGGGCAGAAAAAAAGTCACTTCCCCAGACCCCTGGCAGGGCTGCTGGGTGGGGGACGGTGCCTGGCATTCCCCGCCGAGCCTCTAAGGAGCGTCCAATCTCCTGCCTTCCAGCCTCTTCCCTGCCCTGAGGAATTATTCTTTTGCCCCCAACACTACCCACAAAGTTCTTCCACAGTGAGGACAGAAAGGGGTCTCCCAGAATTTTTTAACTTTTCAAATTGAATCATTTATGCTAATAAGCCTGGGAAAAACTTTAATATGTTTCAGTGGTGGAAAAACATATGCTTTGACCTCATTTTGCTCCCAAGAGGCCACGTCAAATTTTGCTTCACTTTTGTGGGATGGCAAGAAACATGGAAAGCTTCAGCTCCAAGGAGGAGGCCATGTGCAGATGGTCTAGGGAGGGCGGTCTGGGCACACCCAAGTTTCCTGCCCCAGACACCCTGGAGCCGCCCATCCTCATAATGGTCTTGATGCTTCTGGCTGGGGCTAGGAGATTCCTTTGTGCTCTAGCACCAAGGAGCCCCGCCACACCACCATGGCTGCCCTGGCCCTCCAAGCCAAGACTCAGACAAAAGGCTCTAAAATGACCCGCTCCCCCGACAGTGAGCTCCCCAAGCTCTCTTCCTCAGTTCTTGCTGGGCAAGCCTGGATAAGTCATTTAACTTCATTGGGTTGCAGTTTCCTCATCTGTAAAACGGGCATGATAAAACCTAACCAGTTATGTTGTCAGACAGATTCAGGGTGATAAGTATGACCACATTTCATGGCATGTACCAGACATTCCACTACTATTAGTGACCTTCCCACCATCTGATCATTTTGCAAGGCAATGTTCAGTGCACTAGAAAGAGTCTAGGCTTTGGAGTAAGACAGATTTATTTGGAAATAATTGTAAATCCCAACTCTGCCACTGACTAGCTGGGTGACCTTGGCAAGTCACTCTGAGCTTTTCACTCCTTATCTTTAACTCAGGGCTAGTACACTATGTGGTAGGTGGGTTTGGTAAGAGTGAAGGAAAGTAGCTCATATGAAATGGTCACACAGCATCTGTGTATGTGCTTAATGAATGTTTGTTCTCTTTCCTTCCTCTCATCTTCCAAATCCCAGCAAAACCATGGGGGTGCAGGGAGAGGAGAGCAGCTCTGCACAAGGCAGGCACTGAGTACGACTTCTGGCCTTTGATTTGAACTTTATGCTACAGGATGTATGTTCTCTCTGGGGAAGGAGGTCCCCATAGATTTAATCAAAAAAGGAGGACCCTAGAAACAATGGAAAAAGCAAAGGCTGCTAGGAATCTCCTGCAGGTGGGGCTTAGCCTAAGTTCTTCTGCTTGCCAGGCATGAGAAGGATGGAATCTGCTGGCCTCTGCCCACCCCAGCCACCCGGGGACCCCTGGCCTGGAGGGCAGGCCCCTCTGCCATCTTCAAGCCAGGGTGTTTTTCTATCCTAGCCACTACTCTTTTGTTCCTGCCTCCCTTCTGGGAGGCCCTGAATTATGAGACTATGGAAAATTCAGGCTGTTTTCCCTGTGGCTGAATTTTCCACATCGCATCACTGAAATGTGTCAATGGCCAACCTCTTCAGACGCGGGAGCATGCCACCCACTTAAAATGCCCCTCTACTGGTTTAGAATGTTCCTTTTCAGCAGCAGCAAGTCTGACACCCCATCAGTGGTGAGAACAAAAGAAAGTGGGTGTGAGATTCCACAGTTTCCTAACCATCTTCCACTGATATCTTCTCCCCTGAGCCCAAGGGGCCCTGCCATCCCTGGGAGGGGAAAACCATACAGTTGTCCTTTTGTGATGTTGGTTTTCCATCTGAGGCCTTTGGAAGGGGGAGGGGCTCAATGACTCTTGATATTAATGACACAAGCTGTAACCCAGGAATGGAAGGCTGGGGATCAAAACAACCCAACATTATGGCTGCAAACCACCATGACTTTATCATAAATATATCTTTTTATTGAAATGGCCAAAATTTACAACTGGGTTCATATTCCAGTTCTACCATTATACCATCTGCCCTGACTTCTGGAATTTAACTTCTTTAAACTCCAGTGTCCTCATCTATAAAATAACAGTATATCTACTTCATAGTGTTTTAGAATTAGAAAAGAAAACATGTAAAACACTGGGTATACAGCCCAGCAAACGGTAGGTTTCCAATAATGTAGATGAATGAACAAAGGCAAGAAAAACAGAGGTTCATTTTTTAAACAAATCAGACTCATTTACATACTTACAGCTCTTTACAGAATCTTACCTTCAAGGACTTTTACTTCTGTTTCTATTCCCCAATTTGCACCTAGGTCACACACCTTTCATCTACTAAGTATGTATTCAACTACTCAACCCCTATCCATGTCCAGCACAGTCACAGGGATACAGAGGTGCCACATGACAGATGAAATCCCTGCCTTCCCAGAGTTCAGCTTCAGACAATTCTTTATGAACTTCTAAATTTTTTCCCTGGGCCTGAGAACACCCTTTCCCGGCTGGTCTTCACCATCCTTCTCAGCATTAGGTGGCCCATCGTCTCAATTATTAATTTTTTGAGCTATGACAAAAACAAGGGCACCAAGACCTTGCTTCCTGAAAAAGGAAATTCCAGGTCCACCATGCACTAAAAACCGAACTGAACTGGAAATAAGGTTCCAGATCTGATGGCTGCATGATTTGGAGAAAATTACATCCCCCCCATCTCTGATTTCTCATCTGTAAAATAGGAGGTTTGGTCTGAAGCAGGGGTGGAACATAGGTTTCAAGGACAGTCCTTTCCCAACTGTCAGTTGCTGCTTCAAGTGCTGTGCTGCCTCAAGCGCGGAGACTATCTGGGCTCATAAGGAAACAGCTCTGCAATTGATTAGCAATGTCTGCCATGTGCCTGGAGGTGGGGTACGGCAGTGGATGGGCCACATGTGTTCCTTCCTGGTTTAGAGGAGTTCAGGGGACCCTGTGAATTCTACCATTTATAATTGTGTGACTCAGTGAAATACTGTTTTACTTTATCTTTGGCATGAGGCCTGTCTTTACACAAATAGCTTTTTCATCTGTTTGGTCTAGCACCTTAGCCACCATCACCTTTCAGAAGCCTTCTCAGTTACTCTTTCAAAGCAACAGCAACCTTACAACAAAATAAACATATTTACTGATTTATCACACTCATATTCAGTAAACTACTGCTTCCTGCCACAAGGGGTCCAGGAAATTAGGTCAGAAAGGAGAATTTACACTTATTCAGCATCTATTAAACACCATTTTCCAGACATTGCCTCCTACTTATAAAATATCCTCCTCGGGCAGTCATTAAATCCTCTTTTCACAGAGCAAGAACCAATGCTCAAAGCCATGAGGGAAGTTGCCCCAGAAGCAGGGATTTTAACTTGCAGCAGTTTGGATTCCAAATTCTACCACTATGCTCCCCTAAAAAGTACCCAAATATCTTGTTTATTCTTTCTCTTCCAGGAGGTGGAGGTGAAAAATGAAACTGACAGTAGACAGAGCAATGAGATCTAAGCAAACATTTAGATGACTCAATCTCCATCCGTCATTTTTCCCACAGTCTGCTGGGGATGTGACCAAGAGTAGAGGTTTCCTGCCTGATTTGAGAAACCAGCAAATTTATTAGATTTGGGGGCATGACTGTGAATTCCCTGGGAGCATTAAACATGTCCTTCTGCACTCCCCACTTCCCATCCTGACCCAGTTCCCTTCCACTGCTCCAGGCTCTGACCCTGGAAGAGGAGACGGGGTGACCAGGGCCTCTGTTGGCACTGTCCCATGGCCTACCTCCCGGGAAGCCCTTGCTACCACAGGTGGGAATTGATAAACAATCATCATCACCACAAAACTTCCTTGGAGGCTTGAGTCCCACATAGGACCTCTTGGGAGTCTGGAGACCCTTTACAGGGAAGTGGGAGGCCCCTCATGCCTCTGGGGAGTCTTTGAGGACACCATGGAGGGGGTAAGGGTGGGGCTCATAAAGGAGGGTGTGGAGTGGGTGTTAATTCCTGAATGGTCAAGGAAATCACATCTCTGGATCCCCACAATCTCCAAGATGCAGGCTGAGCCTGCATACGCCCAGGCCTAGGGGAAGTTTTCCGCATGTTGGCTACAGACCAGGGTGAGGGGTGAGAAACTCAGGTCAGTGGCATCAGTTAAGCTTTAAAAATACTCCCTGAGACTATGGCTGCCACACTGCAGAGGCAACTGCTGGAAACAGAGTTGGGGAAGGCACTGCTATCCAAGGACAGCAGGGGCCAGGAATTTTGAGACAGCCCTTCAGCTCACATTGGGCACTTATGTCCTCTAGTGCCTATAGTCATGAAGACTGAAAGGTTGAAAAAAAACTTCTACCTTGTGCCCTGCTGGTGGGAATGCAAAATGGCACAGCCACTATGGAAAACAGTATGGTGTTTCCTCAGAACATTAAAAATAGAATGACCTTATGATCTAGCAATTCCACTTCTGGGTATATATCCAAAAGAATTGAAAGCATTTGATATGAAAGAATATCAAAGAGATATTTGCATACCTGTGTTCATAGCAGCATTATTCACAATAGCCAAAAGGTGGAAGCGACCCAAGGGTGCATTGACAAATGAATGGAGAAACAAAACATGGTATGAATATATGAATATATCTATGTATATACACACACCATGTATTATCATTCAGCCTTAAAAAGGAATGAGATTCTGATACCTGTTACAACATGGATGAACCCTGAGGACATTATACTAAGAGAAATTCACCAGTCACAAAAATACAAATACAGTATGATTCCACTCATAAGAGGTACCTTGAGTGGTCAGAATCATACAGACAGAAAGAAGAATGGAGGTTGCCAGGGGATTGGAGGAGGTGGGCATTGTTTACTGGGTATAGCATCTCTGATTTGCAAGATGAGAAGAATTCTGGAGAATTCTTTTCCCAGTATAGTTAACCCTGCTGAATTATATGTGTAAACATTGTTAAGATGATATTTTATATTATATACATTTTATCACAATTTTTGTATGTTCCATTAAGAACATGAATCTTGGAAGTTTTGGAATCCACAAGACCTAAGTGTTTCATTTTATTTCTCTTTTTTAGTACTGGCTCAGCTACCTACAAGTTCTGTTTTATAATTTTCTCTGAGCCTCAGTTACTTCATCTGTAAAATGGGGTCAACTCGGTGTCTGCCTTGTATCATTGTCATGTGGATCATGTGAAGGAATGCAACTCAGATCCCTGGCACAGTGCCTGACTAAATAAGGGAATACTGGGACATGTTGTAGCCCTTGATGTTATTTTAAAAACAAAACAAAATGGACTCGATGAGTTTTTTGGAATGATGCCAACAGGTAAAGAAGGACAGGGCCACAAATTTGGCAGCCAGGATACAAAGACCCTATGGTGAAAGTTATCCAGGCTTGTCTGGAAGGATCCCCAGGTCCTGAGAGCAGTGGACAGCCACACACCTGCATGGAGGAGCTGTTGGGCCCCTGACATGCCCAGGCTACTCAGAGACCACAGAAATCAGCTTGTTCTGCAGCCGACACCATCAACCTAATGAGATTTCAAGTTCAATTACTGTCACTTGTCTGTCCTGTCTACTGGCACCAAGCAAAAGCAGAGTGCTCCATTTCTAAGTAACAGTTTCCAGATTTCAAGGCCAGAAGCCAGGCTTTTTGCAGGGTATAGGCTTTGCAGCCCAAAGGGGCTCAAGCCTTCAGCTTCAGCAGGATTAAGCAAAGCCCCATCCCCACTAATGTCTGTCTTCCAAACCACATCTTCCTGGTTCTTTCTTCTAGGGATTGCATGAAGTCTCATTACAGTATACAGCACAGGACATGGTAAAGCACTGCAGATGCAGGATATGTTCCTAACTCAGCATGTATTCCTAACTCCTTGGCATGGCTCTCAAAGGCCTGCCTGATCTCATCCCTGTCTGTCCCCGGCTTCACCTGCTGCTCCCCCAAGCACATCTCCAGCTCTGGCACTCTAAATTGTTTAGTGTTCCTCCAACATATTCGTATTTCCACATGCCTCCTTGACTTTGAACAAGAAATACTTCTTCAAGGAATACCCTTCTTCCCCACAACTGAGAATTCCTAGACATCATTCAAAATACAGCTCAACTGCCACCTCTTCCAGGGAGCCTGTCAAGAAGTGTGAAGGGTCTAAGATTCTACTCTACTTGCAAGATGATACATGTTCCTGCCACAGTTTCATGGCTGCCAGCAGAAGACACGAGACTTCTGGGTCAGAGACAAAGGACTTTATTTCAGCAACACAGAAACAGCATAAGCCTCTTGTCTGTATCAGTTCTCCTTGCCTGTGGGTTCCACACTGCCACATGGAGGGGTCCAGATGGATGCTGCACATGCATTGGGTTTACATCACACCTAAGGGATCTCAAGCTCAGAGAACCCAAACCTTTGATAATGGACTGCAAGCAAACCTGCCCTCTGCCAAGGAGGGAGAGCTAGCTCTGTTTTTCAAGGCCACTGCCTAGAAAAGATGGCCTGGAACAAGAGATCAATTAGTGTCAGATATAGTTTGGATATTTGTCCTCTTTAAATCTCATGTTGAAATTTGATCTCTAGTGTTGGAGGTGGGACCTAGCAGAAGGTAGCTGGGTCATGGGGGCAGATCGCTTATGAGTGGCTTGGTGCTGTTCTCGCTCTATTAGTTCCCATGTGTTCTGATTGTTAAAAAGAGGCTGGACATAGTGGCTCATGCCTATAGTCCCAGCACTTTGGGAGGCCGAGGTGGGAGGATCTCTTGGGGCCAGGAGTCCAAAACCAGCTTGGGCAATATAGTGAGACACTGTCTCTACAAAAACAAAAAACGGAAAAAAGCCTGGCACCTCTCTCTCTCTGTCTCTGTCTCTCTCTCTCTTCCCTCCCCCCACTTCCTCTCACAATGTGATGCCTGCTCATCTTCATCTTCTGCCATGAGTGGGGGCTTTCTGAAGCTGTCACCAGGTGCAGACACTGGTGCCATGCTCACACAGCCTGCAGAACGGCAAGCCAAATAAACCTCTTTTCTTTGTAAATTACCCAGGCTTGTGTACTACTTTATAGCAATGCAAACGGACTAAGAAGTGCCTTTACTTATAAAATGAGCAGAAACAAGAGACCCATAGAGAACTGTCTCCCAAGCAAGTCTTCCATGGCTACCTGGTTTTCCCCTGCACCATGCCCCCACAATGCCCTGTGCAACCTTTGCCTTTCAAAATTATGCATCCATATTGTAATGACTTGTTTATTTTTTTTGTCCACTACTAGCCTGGATGCTCTCTGATGTTAGAGACTGTCTTTTACACTTCTCTGCCAAAAACGTAGCAGGTACTCAAAGAATGTGCAAATAAATGAATGAATTAATACTGATAATTTTGATAGCCATGGTGGATTGGGCTACCGAAATAATCAGATCATAACA
This sequence comes from Nomascus leucogenys, assembly GCF_006542625.1. NCBI lineage: Eukaryota > Metazoa > Chordata > Mammalia > Primates > Hylobatidae > Nomascus > Nomascus leucogenys. The sequence continues at coordinate 72,943,179 of NC_044395.1, forward strand.
AATGCCTGCTATTTACTGACTTCTTATTCTTTATGTTCCAGGTATTGTATAATATTTTGACCTAGGTTATTTTATTTTATCTTCATGACAATACTATATGGAAAGTACTGTTACTAAGCCCATTTTACATATGGGAAAACTAAGGCTTAGAGCAGTTCAGGAACTTAACCAAAGGCACACAGCTAATAAGCAATAGAATTGCCATTTGAACTGGATCTGCCAGTGCCCGAGCTGTTAACCACCCCCTCTGAAGTGCTGCTTCTATCAGCAGTCATCTAAACCTTGTTTGTATTCGCAGGGGTGGAGGCAGTAGCCTGCATGTCCCCACCACCCACCCCCTGTGACTCAGCCCATCAGCTGCCTCACATAGACATTGAACACTCAAATGTTCCTGCTAGGACTTCCCACCTCCCTAATCACCTCGCACTGGAACAGACGGTATTTGCTCTTGGGCACAGCCTGGAATGCAAAACTGACCTTTCTCCCTGACAAAGAAAAGAAGGGATAAGATAAATTTGCGGACTCTACATTTGATACAACTTACAGTTCTCAAACAGCCATCCCCCTTGTTTATATTTCTTTGATCTAATAATCAAAGAAATATAAACAAGGTGCCATGCTCGTACAGCCTGCAGAACTGTAAGCCAAGTAAACCTTTTTTCTTTGTAAATTACCCAGGCTTGTGTACTCCTTTATAGCAATGCAAATGATCTTTATATTTCTTTGATCTAATAATCAAAGAAATATAAACAAAAAGAAGATATATTTTTTCTTTGCCTATCATATGATCACGCACTGTTAGCACCCACTGTAGGTGAGGGGTGGTGAAACACAGCCTCAGAAGTTGATGCTAAAAATAAAATGGGTATAGCCTTCCTAGAGGAAAATTTGTCAGTATCTCTCAAAATTTTAGATATGCATACCCTTTGACTTAGCAATTTAATTTCTAGCATTTACACTGAAAGTATTTGCAAAACCATTCAAAAATTTAGAGAGATGCTTACATCAAAATTGTAAATTCACAAACTCTTTTTAAAATAAAGAAATCTATAAAGGAAAAGTCTCTGCAAGCTTAAAATCCTCTGGAAAGATCCACTAATGATTTAATATATGTTTTACCAGGATTTTTTATGCATAGCTTTTTCTAAAACTAAGATATTTCATGTACCATATATGTATATTTTATATACTTTAAATATTATATATACTGTTCTGCAATTTTTTTTCACTTAATGTTTGATTGAAGACAACTTTTCATACCATCTCCACAGTATTAAAGCCACAGTATTTTGATTTTAGATGTGGAATCACTTCTATTTAATGAATTCCTTCTTGGAAGATATTGAGGTTGAGGAGAGTACAACTTAATATACCAGGTAACAGCACAAAAAGAAATGGTTACCCCATAAAAATTGTTCACCTTCATCAACTTTATTTATTTGGGAATTATTTACCCATTTCTCAGAATGATACAGAGCTCTTCAATTTTCCTTATGTATATTTTCCTACTGAATAATGCAAGAGGGCCTTATATTTAGCCATCAATCACAAAGTCAATGCAAAATATAAATCTCTAAAGACAAATGTACCCAACCTCTATGTGGTTATCAGATTATGGAACCAAACATTCACTCAAGCCTTTGCTGTCAACCTCAGGACAATAAGTCTGTTTCTTTCTGCAGAAACCAGTTTGACACCTTGCCAACTTGGGGCCCCAACTTGGAACTTGTCAGTACCCAACCATCGCCTATTCCCCTGGTCGTTCATTATGACCTGTCCTTCCCTTTGTCTGTATCCCCAATCCCCAACCTAGACATATATGACAGGCACGGTTAGGAACAGCAGCGAGATGAGTCAGCCTCATGGCCAGGAGCACAGAGCTTCTGGCAGAGCACATCACTCAGAGAGCGAGGCAGGCTGCTGCAGAACGAAACCAGCCCGAGGCTACAAACGTCAGAGGAAAGACGCCTGTGCCTGTGGAGACCTTACGCATTTCCCCTCAGTCTCATGCCATTCTTTTTTCCGTAAAGTTGCTGGGAACCAGCAAATTAGAACCCAGTTTTAATTACCCTTCAGTAATAACAAACCTCACACAAAGAGCTTTTATAAACCTTGCCACACTAGATTCTCACTCAGTCTTGTGAAAGGGGGATTATTAGCCCCATTTGATAGTTGAAGAAACCAAGTCACAAAGGGCAGAGCTTGTAAAAGTCAATGCAGGGCTCGAACCAAGGTCTGCATCTCACCTTCTTCAAACGTCTTCATTCTGCCTCAAAATGGACAGAAGGGAAGGGCTGCATTTCCTGGGACTCAGCCACCACCCCAGCCTCCCTGGACCTTGCAGGTCTCCCCAGGAGGCAGATCCTCTGGGAACTGATTGAGTCCCTCTAGAGGTGCCGCACCCTCCCCTGGTGCACTTCTGTTAAAATAATAAGCCCCCAGGGATTCCTCATCATGTTACCTTCTGACACTCCATTAAATGGATTGAGTCCAGCATCAAAAACCAGGGCGCGGGGAGAAAACAAAGCCAGCACCCCACTGTCCACTTTGGAGTGAATGAACAAGTTGGGGTCAGGGAAGAACTTGAGGCCTGAGGGAGAAAGGGCTTGTTCGACACACTTTCCTCTCCCACTTTCTCACTTGGTCTCTCTGGGCTTAGAGGTGATGGGTGCTCACTGCTCCGTGGGAAAAGATGGCCACAGTTTAACATCCCATTCTCCCCAGGCTCCAACACACTTAACAGGCAAAGTATCCTCACAACAAGAGGTCTCAGACTTGTCGAGAACTCCATGGTCACTGTCCTCAGTCAGCTGTCCCAGTCAAAAAGCCACCACCAGCACTGGAACAAGGAAGTCGGTGGGTCGCTCAAATCTCTACAAGCTGGGTGCTTTTGGCAGGAAAATGCATCCACCTGTGGCCTCAGAAGTCTGTTGTTTGTTTGTTTGTTTCTAGAGACAGTGTATCGCTGTCACCCAGGCTGGAGTGCAGTGATGCAATCATAGCTCACTGCAGCCTCGACCTCCTGGGCTCAAGCGATCCTCCTGCCTTAGCCTCCTGAGTAGCTGGAACCACAGGCATGTGCCACCAGGCCCGGCTAATTTTTTTATTTTTTATTTTTTGTAGAGGGGTCTCAATTTCTTACCCCGGCTGGTCTTGCACTCCTGTCTTCAAGTGATTCTCCCACCTCAGCCTTCCAAAGTGCTGGGACTACAGGTGTGTGCCACTTACTGTACCCAGCCTCTCAGAAGTCTTGGCCAGTATCTTGGAGTTGCTTGTACATGATTGAACTTATAGCTTCAAACTAGGTGTGTTCACTTAGGTACAAACCAGCTCACTTTTTAACATCATATTCTAATGTAAAACCGGAAAGACAACACATGCAGGACATGCTAAGCCTTGTAGCTGCGACTTGGATTTTAAAGAGGATGTGTGCCATCAAAAGAGTGCCTTGGCTAATTGGGCCAGACTCTTCCTATGTGGGGACACAGTTCCATAAATAAAAGTGTCCTATTAATGCACAATGGCTTGCCCATGCTCTAGCTTCTACATGCTGCTTTCCTCCTCACCCCCAGCACAAAAGCAGCACAGCATCAGTGCGTCTGCCACTGACCTATGAAGTGGGGCAGGCAGCAAGTGCAGCTCAAAAGCCTCACAACAAAGACGTCAGACCACATCCCCATCAGCCGACGTGCTCAGGTGAAATAACAAGCTGTGGCGTCCTTTTCCCCTTTCACATTTGAGTGTAAAAACAGACCAGGGCCTTGCACATACTGCGTGCAATTTCTAGACAGGCGTATAGTGTTACTCTCTGTAACTTTCTGTAAGCCTCCTTGGGTTACCATACATATTAATACACATTCCAGCATTTGAAGAAAGGAAAGTATAGGGTGCGTGGTTGATTATTTTTAATTGAATTCATCTGGAAATTTTAAAGCCTGAAAATTTAGCTCCTGTGTATAGTATTTTAAGGTTTACACAGCATATGATTTGTCCTTTGCCATGGCAAATCTCCCTTTTCCCTCTGAGAGAAAGTTTCTGCAATGTGTAATGCGTTTCAGAGCCAACTGTAAAAACCATTAAATTGCCAAATGATAGAATGAGACAGTGGTGACAAGGCACAGTCCCCTGCATTCCTTTGATAGTAAACTAGTCTTTATCACTTTCTATTCAGAAAAAGAGCTCCGTGTCTCTGTAAAGATGATGCTGAAGCCCTAGATCAACTGTGTTAGGACGACGGAGAGCCCAGGAATAGGAACGTGGTTGAATGAAAGAATTCTGTGGACGTGGGAAACTAGATCTCACTTCCCTGACTCTGGGCAAGCCACTCCGACAATGAGTGCAGCTCTGTAGTAAGGCACACATGCCACATTCTCTGCCATATGACATCCCTCTCACAGGTGGCTTGAAAAGTCTCCAATCTGTTCTCCAAAGCCCTCTGGGATCGTCCAGACACTGGCCAGTCAAGCATCAGACGCCCCAGGTCTCCCTTCTAGTTAATCAAACAGGAATTTAGTCTCATATAGAAACCCAATATGCTCATATCCCGAGGGTCTGAGCAGGCATCAAGACAACCTCGGCGAGCCTCCAGCACGTGGGCTTCTTAGATCTACTGCTCCCTTCAACCTCCTGCATTCTCAGGACTGTCGTATATGGGGGTTCAGATTCTGCCCTGCACAAGGGGGCCAAGGTGTGTCCTCCATCACACAATGCCCACAGGAGACTGCGTGGGCAGGTGTGGAGATTCTGGGCCTCCCAGATGAGATCTGAAGCAGAGTACACAGGGGCACACAAGGCCATGCATGCTTGGGAAAAGTGACACACAGCACAAAAGTGCAGGCAACCGGTTTCTGCCCCAAGCATGTCCTTGGCATGTTCAAGATCTTGTCTCTTCCCCATCCCACTCTCAGAGTCTCAGTTCCCCTGACTAAAAGGCACCAACTGAACACAGTTGCCTCGTTGAAGGGTTGGAGGGGGCAGCATGGGATGCACGTGTGGCAGCCTCATGTATACTTGGTCCTCCAGCAGGCGCAGGTGTGCTCACAGGCACGGCTGCTGCCCTCCCCAGAGCACAGCTATACCATTGTGCAATGATAGATCAAGTTTTTTTTGACTTGAGAACAAAGGCTTTTTTCCTAATTCACAGCCCTGTGAGTACTGCTTCCCCTGCCCTTTTCATTCTACAACTCTGCTCAGGCCTCAATCCTTCATCAAACCCCAAACACAGCCTGAGATCTGGAACACTCTAAACCACTTCCCTCTAGGACCATGATCATATCCTACGGCTGGCTGGTTTTTGTTTTGCTTTCTTCTCTCTCTTCCCACCTTTGGAAGCTGGCCTCTCTTCCATCCCTGCCTTAGTTAATCTTGTCTTTGTTTCAGAGGCTTCTGTGCTGCCAGGGCTAGGAGAGATGATGGACATTGTTACCTCACTTGAAGATGGGGAAACTGAGGTGCCCTAGCTGGTAGGTGACAAAATGGGGCTTCTAGACTGCACAGCCAGTACCCTTTCCACTTCACTGCACAGTTCCTCCCCCGATCCCCAGGCTCCCTTGAATGGTAGGTCACTACCATTGCACACAGCCAACTGGACCCCCAGCCTGCTGTAAATGTCGGCCAGCTCCCGGCATTTGAGTACTGTGCCAAAAACAAGGGAAAAAATCCATCAGCTACTAACCAAGACAACACCACCTTCCTAACTGTCATCTGTACACTGGTTCTCTTCCATCCATCAGACCGAAAGAGGTGGAGAAAATCCTCAGTGCCCTGGGAAGGCTGAGGATGCATAAGCCATCTGGATACAGGGGGGGCTAGCTTCCTGCGGTCTTCATAAAAAAGGCACACTTTCCCTGCTGGCCACTCCTCAGCAGGCGTGTGCATCTGAAGCCAGCATATCTTTAGGAAGATGAAATGCAGTTGAGCCACCTCTGGTCTGGGAGTTAGGAGACCAGTGACTTCAACCGGGTTATCCTCCGACCTGTTCCCAGGTTTTCTTTCTGTGAAATCATGCCCCTTCCAAATTTATGACTCTATAATTCTGTGAAATCCATTCTGCCTCTGGACTAAGCAACAGGCAACTAACAGAAGCAATCACAGGGGACCAGAGACTAGCCCTGGAATGGATGGACAGCCATTTTCCCTTTAGGCCATTGGGCTCCACATAAGGTGTTCTTGTTCTCAAACTGCCTGACCAGAGGTGGGATTACAAAAGGGGTAGCCATCCCAGAGGCTTTGGGGATTTCACCACCTGATACACCAGGTCTGTCACCAAAGTCCCAGTCAACATGTCTGGTACTTGCTTGTACACCTTTCAAAGCTGAGATGGGCCATGCAAATGACCACTCAATTTAATTTCTCTGTTGTTTCTGATGCCAAGTGCATGGAGGCGCAACCTGTTACTGGACTGCATCTGTCTGGTCAGAAATGTAGGAATTGAGGAATCTTGGTAGAAATGAGTCAGGAGACTCCACTCCCTCCTGCCCATGGTCTGCATCTGAGTCATTGTTGGCAAACTGAATGAAAATGAAAGTGAGTGTGTCGGGGTGCAAGTACAGGGGAAATGACAACTTACGTGGCTCCTTCTGCCTTCTTCATCTCCCACAGACGTGATAACTGTCTCTGAAAAGACCATTTGTCCAGTCTGGTTGTTGGTTATCTATAGCAAAACAGGTACAATGAAAGTAAAATAGAAGGAATTCTGGACAAATTCCACAAGCTGTTTTTGTGTTTTGTTTTCCATTTTCTGAAGCAGGAGCATCCAGTATAGGAGTCGAAATGCCCACCCCGCTTTCTTTCTGAGTTCCCCCAGCAGCTGTGAGATGGACGGCTTCCCCTGGGCACAGTGATAAGAGATGTTAACAGAGTCAGCCTCATAGGGTTGCTATGAGGAGGAAATGAGGCGATCCAGAGAAATCACTCCGCACAGTGCCTGACAGCCAGCAAAATGCTCAAAGATGTCAGCTGTTTCTATCTTTCTTGGGGCTCATCACTTGAAACTCAATGTCAACTTTATTTTTGACAAATTACAAGTCTGGGTGTCTAGTTGAACATCTTTCATGAAAAGCAAGCAGGTTTTAGCTCTAGCAGCCCTACCTGATTCTAGTGAATGGTTTCATTTCATCAAGAAAGTGCTTAAGTACAATGAAATGCTTGTTCCAATATTCCTCTATCTGTTATCGACCTCTGATTCTGTAACCAGGTGCAGGCATCTCAAAACTAAGTCTAACATAGAACACAGACTGTTCCTGCCCCATGAAAGGTCATGTCTAATGTCTGGTTTGGTGACGAAGGACAGAAAAGATGTTTGGTCACCTGGCCAGGATGGTGAAACCCCATCTCTACTAAAAATACAAAATTTAGCCACAGTGGCAAGTGCCTATAATCCCAGCTACTCGGGAGGCTGAGGCAGGAGAATCGCTTGAACCTGGGCTGCAGAGGTTGCAGTGAGCCGAAATCATGCCACTGCGCTACTCCAGCCTGGGTGATAGAGTGAGACTCCATCTCAAAAACAAACAAACAAACAACAAACAGAAAGAAAGAAAAGAAAAGATGCTGGCTCAGGAGCTGGGAGATGTGTGTTCTCTGAGCTCTGTCTCAGTCGCCAATAACCATCTAGTATGTCACCCGGAACAAATCATATCTTTTCTCTGATTCAAAATTTTCTCACTTCTACATCATCTTTAAGGTCTCTGCCAGCTCTAATATCACAGGAATCTGCAGCCAGGACAAAGTGGAAACTCTTGTACTAATTTGCAGAAGGGAATCAAATTCTAGATCTGAGAAGGTAAGGACCACGTCTTAATCGCCATGCTTTTTCATTTTTACCTAAATAATTCCTCTCCCCAAAAGAAATGATCTCTTCCTTTATGCCAGCTTTTTATAGAATTAACCAATGTCATGTTTTTAAAACTTCTACAAGCCTATATGTATGGGTTGCATGACTTATTAGAACCTTTATTATAACAATTTGTTTTTCTTAAATCTCCAGAAGAAGAATATATGTTTTCCAGATGTTTCACTACTACTGAGCTCTTCTATCATGAAGCATTGCATTAAGACTAGTGTTTTTTGTTTGTTTGTTTGCTTGCTTGTCTTTTGACACAGAGTCTCGCTCTGTCACCCAGACTGGAGTGCAGTGGTGCGATGATCTCGGCTCACTGCAACCTCCGCCTCCTGGGTTCAAGTGATTCTCCTGCCTCAGTTTCCTAAGGATTATAGGCATGTGACACCATGCCCAGCTAAGGCTAATTTTTTTTTTTTTTGTATTTTTATTAGAAATGGGGTTTCACCATGTTGGCCAGGCTGGTCTCGAACTCCTGACCTCAAGTGATCCACCCGCCCCAGCCTCCCAAAGTGCTGGGATTACAGGCATGAGCCATCACGCCTGGCTGAAGATTAGTGTTCTATAAAACCCAGTTGAGAACTACTGCACTGTGTTGATGACATAACGATTATAATAACAGTAATAATAAGAAAACTGGTTTTTGCATTGCACTTTACAGTTCACAATGAGCTTTCATATACTTTAGGTCATTTGACCTGCACAATATTGTAATGTAGATGTTGATATCCTTATTTCATAAATGCAGTTAGTGAGAATCAGGACATTTAAGTAATTTTTCAAAAATCACACTCGTGGCTGGTAGGACTCACACTCAGGTATTCTGACATTTACAAGAAGCAACTTTAAGAAGCAACCAAACCTCTTGGTTAATTATTGTCAGAAAGGATGGCTTGATATTGGTTTTGACAAGAATAAAACAATCACTTTGAAAACATTCTTCAGTCGCAGATGAGCAATGCCAAAGGATTAAGTTCTGTGGGTAAACTCATTCATTTACCTGGAGGATACACTCTGTAGCTGATCCATCTAACTGAGCCCATTACTATGCAGTGGGAGAAGTGCCACACAAAAGCTACTTTATAGTCAAGGCAACAGCACATAAAAATTGATCCCCTATGCTCTGTGGCACAGAAACACTATTGTTTCAACCAAGTAATTACCTGGGCACTTGAATAAAAGTGAGGCTCTTTTGTGAAAGCCACTGTGGCCTTGCACACAGGAGTTGAGATGAGCTGAGGGGGCAGGCTCCTTGACATTCACAACGGGATGCTAACAACGACCCTGAATATCTGCACAGCACACAGTCTTAGGCAGTTTGCTCTCAGAGTCTTGCCAAATCATGTCAGAGACACTGCACACCAGGGGCAAGCTAGTGCTATGTTCCTTGAGATTTGCAGAGCTTTCTTCATCAGGTCAGAATGGGAATGAACCTGGTTGTTCTTCATGCATGATGTTAGACCAAGAGGCAGTCAGACAGGTGGTAGTTTGGGGAAAAATGTGCTATAGAATTTTGAATGCACAACCAGCAAACGAATGTTTAATTTTGTAGCAATAGAGGGTTTCTCTTTTGGAAATGGGGTATATCATATTTACATTCCTCCTAAAAAAAAGTGAGGGTCAATTCACCATAACATGGTCTCTAGTTCAATCCCTACTGAGACATACATAAAAACCTATGAGATAGATCAATTCCACAAATTCAGTGCTAGGAAAGGGTCTTTTTAGACATTCATTTGCTTTCTTTTTTTCAAATGATAATCCCTGGACATTCCTTTGCAACCGGACTGGCAGGAAGCCTAGGGTTAAATATATTGCTTAAATGCAAAAGCAGTTTAGGATCCTGATACATTGTCTCTCCACTTTAAACAGTGACATTACTCCTTCTGGTTTTCAATCTGTATTTTATGATTCTCAATTGTATTTTGGGCTTGTATATCACATATGAAAAAACAAAAAAACAAAAAAACCTTAGTTCTCTGATGGGACTGGACGCTATAGAAAGGAGGAAGTGCTGGCCATGACTTACCTTGTGAATTTCTCGGTGCACATGAATGGTATTATTTCCAACCTTCGTGTCTATATTGGTCTCATTGTGATAGCTGGGAGGTAAGTTTGCCAGGTTCACTTCTGATGACGCTTTAGCAGCAGCTTCTTCTGCCTCCATCTATTAAATCGATGAATTTAATGAGCAAAATTATTTTCTCTTGTTACAAATGAGAGTCTATTAGAAAAAAAAATCTCTTTTCCTCTTCTGCAATTACAAAGAATGATGATGATGATAGGTGCTATTGAGTACTCACTATGATAAGATATTATACTAAATGTTTTACATATATTACAGCATTTAAATTTCACAACCTCTCTGGGAGGTGGGTGTTAGTGTCCTCATATTACAAATAGGGAAACTGAGGCTCAGGAAGACTAGATAAATTCCCCAGGGTCCCAGAAAAGGGTGGAGCTTGGATTTGAACATGTTTCCATTAGATAGTCTTGCTCCCTGTAAAAACACTGTTGATGCCCTGCCCATCTCCTGGTGGCCTAATCTGGAGGTGACCTGCATCCAGTTCCCGTACATGCCAACAACCAACTCTGTCTCTCTCTGAGGGCGTTCTCTGGTCACCAAAGTATGCTCACTCTGCATAGGCCCCAAGTGCTAGGGAGTTAACATCCTAGCAATCAGAGGCAGGCTATGGAGGTAAACAGTCTAGCTTCTCCCTTCGCTAGACAATTCTAAAGCATGTAGAATCTACGTAGTCTCCCTCTGAGGCCCCCAGTGGGATGGAGCCCTAGATGCCTGCAGCAGTAACCTGCTTGCAGGCATACCGTTGATTGTCTTTCCTTTCTTTCATCACACTTTCCCACTTCCTGCTAGTGTTTTCTGGCAGCACATCCCAAATACACTATTTGCTCTTAAGTCCGTGTGGCAGGACCTGTTGGTGGTGGTGGTAGGGTCAGGGGATGGAGGGAACCTAAACTTATTCCCTGTAGGTAGGGCCACAGCTGTGTCTCCTTCCCCACCCTACCTCCTGGGGACCCTTGTAGGAAATCCTCGCAGAGGGACCCTTGTAGAGGGTCCGTTAACCAGTTCCCGGGGTCCACACCCCTTCTGCTCTTCTTGAACATATGTTCTTCTCTGATGTCAGGTTTCTGTGGCCGCTGTCCTCAAATCCTCCAGGCTCATGATCCTCCATAACATCTATACCAGATATGTCAGTGACCTCATATCTGCACCCAACTTCCCCTTCCAGATTTATCACCCTGTCCTGGCCCTGGTGAGTGGGCAGTTCACAATGTGACCTGTTCACAGCTGATGGGACCCAAAGGGAGGCCACATCATAGACTAATTGAGCCAATCAGATACTCTCTCTAGGAATTTCAAATGAGAGACACAAAGAGAAGTTCTACTTGATAGTTGGCAATTTTCCAACACTACTATTTTTGACTATGGGCTATTTTTATTTTTTTTTAAAAGAATGCTCAAAAAGTATTTTCCTATTTAAAAAAAATCACTGTCCTCTATCCCCTTAAGTACTAGATGAGCCCCTGCTTTAACCACCAGGTTTGCTGAGCTGAGGAGGATAAGAGGAAAGAATCCTCATGTCTCAATGCAACACAAAAACACTAAACTCAAAGCGTGAATAAAACGTGGTAGGCAGGAAGGCTCAACAAGGACTTAGTCAGTGGCCGCAGTGCACACAGTGCTGTGCTGGATTCTGAGATGGCTGCTGAGATGTTTGAAACTTGATCACTGGCTTCATAACAATAATAATTCTAAGAACAGCCCCCACGTTTGGGGCATTGACTGTGTCTGAGTCGTTGCACCAGATGCCTTGAATATTCACAGCAACCTTATGGGGAAGCTGTGATTACAGAGTCCGGTCCAAAAGTTTAAAAAATTGAAATATCTGGATCCCTTCATGGACCCGCTGAATTGGGATTTCTAAAGATGAGACCCTGATAATACTGAGCTTCTCGGATGATTCTGAGGATTTCCCTCCCCTCCCTCTGATCCCCAGTTAAGAATCTCTGTTCCAGGCAATAGCGAACTACAGCAAGTTCCAGAAGGCTAGCGGGAAAATAATATAAAGAGTAGACCAGAAAGAGAGGGGAGTCAGGGAACCGACTAGAATTAGGTCTAGGAGATGGGAGCTACCTCTGGGTAGGGACCTTGTAGGTGGGAAAGACTCTAAGTCTAGAAGGATCAAGCCACTGAGAGATGGCCACTGGGTGAGTCAAGTCATTGCCTGCAGCATCCTCGGAGAGGAACACAGTGGAAAGTACCAGGATTCTGGAGTCAGACAAGGTGAGTTCAAGTCCTGGCTCTGCCACAAAGTAGCTGTATGACTTTGGGCAAGATACCAAATCCCACTAAACCTCAGCTTACTCATTTGTAAAATAGGGATGTCCTACTTTGTTGAGTAGATGTAAGAATTAAGGACCATAAAGTAGATATAAGAATTAAGGCATAAAATACACTATCTGCCACACAGCAAAGATGAAATACACAGCTGTTTTTATCATGTTGCCCTTTAAGAAGTCAGTTTCAAAAGAAGCCAGTTTGTTTTGCCAGAGTTCTGAAGGGAATGGGTAGCTAGAAGCAGGAAGAGCAGACAGTTGATATCACGTGTTTGAAGAGCTTGCCAACAAAGGGAAGAAGAAATGGGGCTGAGATAGAAGACAGAGCGGGCAAGAAAACGACTTTTCTTAAAAGCAAGAGACCTTGCCCTCAGTTACCACTCTGGTTAGTGATAGAAAAAACGCAGCTGGGAAGAGAAGACTGAAGGTGCTGGAGAGGACCCACCCAGAAGAAGAGAATGCTTTAGTGTTTTTTAAATTCCCATCGGGATCAGTTTGGCTTTCAAATAATTGACAAGTTGCCAAACCTAGAATTTGCTCTGGGCTGAGCAGATAGTCTTTTTATAAAACTTTTCCCCCCAGCTCAGCCACTGGTTATTTCAACAGAATGAGCTAACGGTTCTTAAATGGCACCATGAACTAAAAGTATAGTTTACAATGGAAATTTCAACCGCAACTATTATTGCCACTAGCAAGAGAAACTTAAGTCTGAAGCAAAAGGAGCTGTTTCATAGAGGAGGAATGTGAATGCTATTAAAAATGGCACTTATAGTTGGTTAAATCTGTGTGTCTGCAAAAGGGGTATAGTAGGAAAAATTGAAGAGATGAATCCAGGCTTGGAATTGGAGTTCTTGCTAGGAATAGGTGAGGCAGTAAGAACATTCCAAAACTAGTGAGTTACAGAACTGGCCATGAGGGGAGGAGAAACAGAGTGGTTATATCTTCAGAATACATTGATTGGTAGCATACGGAATAGTAGCACAGGAAAGTAGGAATATCCCAGATTGAAGGCATTTGAAGATTTGCTTCTCCCAATAATGACCATACAAGTAGAGCTGCTTTGTCCTTCCCCTTAAGAAACTTCAACAGCTTGAGTCAGCTGGAACATTGAAAATGCCAGGAAGTTACTTGAAAGCAGATTCATGATTCAACTATGTAAACAAATAATGCATCTGGCCCAGGTCCTTTTTGATTTTTCCCCTGAACAATGACTAAATACCAATTATCCTATGTCTATGAGATTTAAGGGGCATTCTGGCAGTCTCCACAAAAAGTTAATACTAGTAACCACAGTCTATAAACAATCTATTGTATTCTATTTTTGAAGATATCTAAAAGATACTTTTAATATTTTAAGATTGATTTTTAATGGTTTAAGATATTTTAAAAGACAGATTTTATTGAGAATCTATCAGACTCTAGTGGTGTTTTGTTATCATTCATACTGCTACTACTAATATGATGATAATGATATCTATTACTTATTTACAACCAACCATCATGTCATCCTTACAGCCCCCTCACAATGAAGCTACCTGTATTACACCTGTTTTACTTAACCCCATTTTAGGCAGTCAGCAGATGGCCTGCCCTAGAACCACAGACACCACAAGCTCAATTTAATTTGAAGCTGCAGAGTGAAGAGACATTGGGGCCTATATGACTCCCTTCACCCTTTAATTGTTCCATGTCATGATAGTTTTGCAATCACAGGAAACAAAGATCATGGATCTTGGGCTCTTGACCTGAGCAGTGGATATTCAGGGACAGCTCCCAACTCACTGATTTGCTTTACTTGCATCATCTCATTTAATTCTCACCTTACCCTAAAAGGTGGACATTTCCCCACTTCAGACTCAGAATGCCACTGCCAGTAAGTGGCAGAGCAGGGACTGGATGAGGGAAGATCAGTCCCCACTGCTTGTTCTCCTGCCACGGTGTTCAACCTCTCTCATCCTGTACCCACTGCCAGCGAGGACACCTCTGGGAAAGAGTGGGGTAGAAGTGACAGCCCACATCTCCTCTGGTGGCAAACTTCAACCCCCCAACCTACACAGAGCCACATCTAGAGGGAGGAAAGCTGGAGTCTTGGCAAAATCCAGTCTGGATAACGCCCATGGAGAAGACCCTGTCACTAGGTCCTGCAGGGCCCCACACTGCTCTGCTCAAGAAGAGACTGGGGAGGCCCTTGCTGCTCTCTCTCCTCCCTCAGCAGAAGCTAACGTCAGAGGACCACGCTGCAGACTTTCTGAACAGTGGTGGACACAAAAACATAGAGGTGACTTAGTCAGTCTTACTGACAATCTGTGTGCAGGAGGGAAAGTCCTAGAACCTGGATAAGGAAAGCAGATGGCCTGCCCTAGAACCAGAGGCATCGCGAACTCCATTTAATTTGAAGCTGCAGAGTTAAGAGACATTGGGGCCTATCTGAATCCCTTCACCCTTTAATTGTTCCATGTCGTGATTGTTTTGCAATCACAGGAAACCGAAAGATTATGGGTCTTGGGATCTGGGCCTGTCCAGTGGATATTCAAGGACAGCTGCCCAATTCACTGCCTCCCAAGCCAGTGCCCCCTTCACTGCAAACTCCACAGGCTAACTGTTGTGGAGTGGGAGGGGAAATAGCCCCAAACTACGAAGGGCTGCGGGGAGAAAGCAACTTCTCCCTGGAGACAAGGGCCAGCAGTTAAAGCTTTGCCCAAGGGGGCTATCAAGCTGGAGACGGCAGGGATGTGAAGCCAGACCGGGGTGAACCAGCCTGGACATTGGTTTCCTGCTGACTCCTTCACTGGGATGGCTCTAGACACAGGCTACAGACAGATTGGGCCCAACAGCGCCCACGCCTACCCACCCCAGGCACCAGGGACAGCTCCCCGCACCTGGATGGAGAGGGCTGGGCCAGTGACATCTCCTGCCCAGGCAGCCCTGGGCATCCGTGGGTGACCATCACAGAGGACAGAACAAGATGCCACCCGCAGTGTTTAGACCTGGAGGTGATGGAGGGCAGAAGCTAGGCAAAGCTTTGCTAAGGTACTGTGGTATCTGATAATAGTTGCTAAATACTGCGCACCTATTATTTGCCAGGTGCCCACACATATGACATTTAGTTTTCACAGGAAACTGAGGTGCAGGATATTAAGTGATTTGCCCAATGTCACCCTGCTACTGAGTGGCAGAGGAGGACCTGAGCCCAGCACAAATGCGAAGCACTGTTGGATGGAGGGGGGATTGCCTTTCACATCCTCATCCGCCACTCATATGGTGCTGAGATTTAGGATTTCCATCTTCCCTCTCTGCCCCCACATTGCATGAGAAGCAAGACAGCCCAGACAGACTGCCAGCAAAGCTCAAGGCTCTTTGCCTGTTTGTCCCTGAATGGCATCCTAACAAGCTCAAAGCATAACGGACAAGCTAGAACTTGGCGATGCCTGGAGCTTGCCCCGGGTTTCTGTGAAACCACAGTGCTGGAATATCAGGGGCCCTGCAAACCTCCGCTGACAATAGGGAAGCCCAACGGCATGCCTGACGCCAACTGCAGGCAGGTGGTGGCCCCAGCTACCTAGGTAGGGTCCAGCTGCAGAGCCTCTCGGTGGACAGGCTCAGATCCAGACTTTTTGGCAAGGAGGCAAAACGAGGCGGGAGTCGGGATCACCCCGCTCTGCCTCCAGGCCACTCCGCATCTGCTGTCGGCCCTCCCCAGGCCCCGCGCGGGACCCGAGGTCCCTGGCCAGCGCTCTTCCATGCCTTCCCAGCCTTCGCTGCCCCCAGTCTGGCGCTTCCCAGAGCCCCGCGCCGCCAGGGCGCACCCACCTCTTCTACCGCGCTGCGCAATTTGTGCTGCGTGTCCTCCATCAGTTCCTCAACCTCGCGGAACATCTCGTTGAGGGTGGCCTCCTCCTGCGGGTAGCTGAGAGCCAGGCCGGGCTTGACTGGAGCCGAGGTCGCCATCGGAGCGGGCGCGGGGGCCGTGGGGACCGCCGCCGCCAGCAGCAGGCACAGCAGGGTGGCCCCGAGCCGCTGCATCTCCGCTCTGCGCCCGCAGCCGCCGCCTGTGTGCCCCGGAACGCGATCAGAGGCGCGCGGACCACCCCCCTCGCCCGGCCCGCCGCCCCGCCCCGTTCCGCCCCGCCTCCCGCCCCTGGCGCCCCTCTTTCCCGCACCCGCCCGGAGACGGGAGGAAACTGAGGCCCCTGAAAACGCAGCTCCCCTACACCCGAAAAGACGCGACCCCACCCGCTCCAGCCCGAGCCCCGAGCGCCCTAGGACCCCGCACCCCCATCCTCGAGCACAAGCTGAGCTCTGCTCCTCACCTGCGATGCTGGAGCCCTCGCCAGAGCAACCGAACCCGGATCCTCTACGCTAATAGCTCCCAAGCCCCAGCTCACCTAGACTCTGTCCCCGGTTCAAACCCTAACCCCCTCCTCGACCAGGTCAGAGTGCCCGACCCCTACTTCCACCCCAAGCCTCTCTCAGCCCCTACCTGGGGTCGACCGAGCACAGGTCAGCCTCCTCGCCTTGGCGTCGGGTCCTACTCGAGAGCCCCGCCCCACATCCACCCAAGGGAGGCTGAGCTCAGCCGAGTCGTCCCCTCCCCCGCCGCCGCCCCTCACCCACCCCGACTGGACCGAGTTGCCCTGCGGGCTGGACTGGATCTGCTCGCTCCCGCCGTGAGGCCGCCGGGCTCCGGGTGCAGATGCGGGAGCGGCGCAGTAGGCGGGCCGCGGGTGCGGGACGCGGCGGGGTGCGGCAGCGCCGGTACCCAAGGGAGCCCGCAGTCCGCGCCCCGCCCGCCCACCAGACCCCCCCGAGCCCCGCCCGCCCACCAGGCCCACCCCGCCCCGCGGAGGGGCCGCAGCCCGGCCATTGGCCAGCCCGGGCGCCGGCCACCTCACGCCCCACAGCCTCCTCTTCTGCCTCCGCGACCAGCTCTACGGAAGGCAGCCATCTCTTTCACTGCCTCCCCCTGCACCCGCGGCATCCCAGGCCCCTGTCTTCTCTGGCCTCCAGGCTTGCAACAGCCCACCGAGGTTGGGAGTAGGGGGAATGTCCCTCAGCCCCACCTTGGTCTTTCCAAGCCAACCTCTGTCCTGTGAAATCCTCAGGAAAAATCCCAGCACCCCAGCCTGGCATTCAAGCCATCACCTCTGGCCTTAGTCTGCCATTGTTGACACCGTGTTCCAGCTAGGACAACGCACTTGCAGCTCCTGGAAATGGGAGAACGTCATGAGAAAGTCAGCAAGCTCCTCAAGGGTGGCATAGAGGAGTGGTCAGGACCAGACACCTGCAGCCAGCTCTGCTCCTTCCTACCTTCCCGCCATGGCCAAGTTACCAGATTTGTATGCGTCCCAGTTAGCCCTAATGTAAAACACTGACAAGTCTCAAAAACGTAATATGGAGTGGGTAGTGGAGAATCAGAGAAGTTAGACGATCAGGCCAAACAGCAGGTGAAGGCAGGGCTGGCCAGAGGTCCTGAGTGTAGCTGACTGCTCTCCAGCTTGAAGCCCCAAGACTGCCTTTCTCTGCAGCACTCCCCACATTACTGTTTACCGCCAAAACACAGCTTCCAGCCGCTTTCCCTTCTACTCTGGGCCTGTGGCAGGGCCCTCCTGAACTGCAAGGAAAGCCCCCTTCCCCGGCATCTCCTGCTCTGTCTCTTGGGCATCTGGCAGCCCTGGTTGAGAATTCATTAGCTTTCTGGGGGTGGCTGAGCCCGTCCAGGAACCTGGAGCTGCGTCTCCACATGCCCCAGCTTCTCAGTTCGGGCAGAGTGGACATTAGGAAGAAACTAATGCCGAACTGGAGGGTGATGTGGGGGCATATTGTGGGGCCGAGCTAGGAAATGCAGTGCTGCGGGTTTACAGAGCACATCATGCTCTTCCAGTCCTTCATGTTGCTGGCTTAAAGACCAGGAATTTCCCCAGATAAGATTGTCTTCTGCCTTACATCGTTTGCCATGCGGTCTGGAGGTCTTGACTTTCAGACTGAACCTAAAAATCTCTCTATATTGAACTGCCCCAAGTGTCAAGCAAAGGGACGCTTGTTTGCTTGTATGGAGTCTACATTTTGTATTCCCAAATGTAATAATTTATCAATAGTTCAATTATTAGGTTAAACTACAAACGAAAGAAAGGAAAGAAAGAAAGAGAGAAAGAGAGAGAGAGAAAGAAAGAGAGAGAAAGAAAGAGAAAGAAAGAAAAAGAAAGAGAAAGAGACAGAGAGAGAAAGGGGGAGAGAAGAAACGGTAAGAAAATCTACAGGTCTCAAATATAAGTGGCCTTCCTGCCCAGCTCCATGCCAGTCCTTGCACCAGCCTGAGACATTCATGGGCTCGAAGGAAAAGCCCTGGGGCCAGCTGCAGAGATGAGCCCAAACCAGATCTGGACAGGGAGTGTCAGCTCCAAAGAACTCAGACTGGGGAGCCCAGTGGGGTCAGGGACTTGTTGGAGAAAGGGTCAGTCTGGATGGCCATTGTGAGGTGAGGGGCACAGCAGGCAGAGAGTGCAGAGCCATCCAGGACAATCATAGGTAGAGTAGAGAACATTCTACATTTCCACAATTCCCATTGTGTCACTGGATAAGCTATGTATCCACTAGGAACAGTTGATTTTTTCTTTTAGGGCATTGGAAACACTTTCTGGAATTATTATTTAAAATTTTAGGTTCTCACATTTTCTCTATGAGGGAGCTACCAAGTCATAAACTGGGGACACATTTCATGGTTGAGGAAATGGCAGCAAAGCGGATATAACTTGCTGAAAATTGCCTAGAAAGTGGCCACATGGCAATTTCACAATTAGCCGTCCACCCTCCAGAAACTCATGACCACGTGCAAAAGAAGACATGTATAAAGATGTTTACTGAGGCAGTATTTACAATGGCAAAAAATGTGGAAACTACTTGCCAGTGTTTTCCAGCAGGAGAATGGATAGACCGGGGCTTCTACAATAATAGAATACTGCACAGCAGGTAGAATAATGAACAATATTTATAGGCAGCAACATCACTAACTCTCAAAAATGTAATATGAGGTGGAAAAGGCAATTTGCGAAAAGACATATATGGGATACGATTTTCGCATATCTTAGAAAAACAGAATAGCATGCATTGTTTATGGATTCTCACATATAATAAAAATATAGAAATGTGCAGGCTGCCTCTAAGGTGGGAGGCAAGGAAGGTATGGAGAATGTTTTCAGCTGTATTCATAATATTTTATTTCTTCAAGAAAGGGAGTGTACCAGCCATGGAGGAATTCTGAAACAGAAGTGTCCAAATATTCACATCTGTTTAATCAACCATGATGATTACTTACATCAGGATATATGGGTGTGGCTGGTTCTTTTTATCATTTTTGGTATATTTAAAATATTTTGTGAATAAATTGGTAAATAAAAGCAGAAGGCACCATCTCATCCTCCAAACAAAACAAAACAAAAACAACTCAAAAAACCTCTTGTAGTCAAGTAGACTTTTTTCTTATATCTCTTCTTGACAAAATGCTGACCTTCCCAAGGCCCAGCAGTGGCCTCCTTTACTGTGAGGTGAGGAAGGGTGTCTACACCAGGCTGGAGTAGAGGTATCACATTATCTGACTTCAAACAATACTACAAGCCTATGGTAACCAAAACAGCATGGTACTGGTACAAAAATAGACACATAGATCAATGGAATGAATAAAGAACCCATAAATGAAGCCACACACCTACAGCCAACTGATCTTCAACAAAGTCAACAGAAATTAACAATGGGGAAAGGATTCTGGGAAAATCCTGCATATGGCTAGGCGTATGCAGAAGAATCACAATAGATCCCCTACATCTTACCATATATAAAAATTAGCTCAAGATGGATTAAGACTTAAATGTAAGCTTTGAAACTATAAAAATACTAGAAGAAAACCTAAGAGAAACTCTTCTGGACATTGGTCTAGGCAAAGAATTTATGACTACGACTTCAAAACCAAATGCAACAGTAACAAAAATAGACAAATGGGACTTAATTAAACTAAAAAGCTTCTGCACAGCAAAAGAAACAATCAACAGGGTATATAGACAACCTACAGAATGAGAGAAAATATTTCCAAACTCTGCATCTGACAAATGACTAATATCCAGAATCTATAAGGAACTTGAGCAAATAAAAAAACTCCAAATAACCCCATTAAAAAGTGGGCAAAGGACATGAACAGACACTTTTCAAAAGAAGACATACAAGTGGCCAACAAATATATGAAAATATGCTCAATGTCACTAAATTCATCAGAAAAATGCAAATTAAATCCACAATGAAATACCATCTCATACCAGTCAGAATGGCTATTATTAAAAAGTCAAAAAATAACATGTTGGCAAGGATGTGAAGAAAAGGGAACACTTATACAGTATCAGTGGGAATGTATATTATTAGTTTGACATGGTTTGGCTGTGTCCCCACCCAAATCTCATCTTGAATTGTAGCTCCCATAATCCCCATGTGCCATGAGAGGGACCCGGTGGGAGGTAATTGAATCATGAGGGCAGATCTTTCCCATGTTGTTCTCATGGGAGTAAGTCTCATTGGGAAGAAGTCTAACAAGATCTGATGTTTTTATAAGGTGCTTTTTCCTTCCTTTGCTCTGCACTTCTCCTTGCTGCTGCCACATGAAGAAGGATGTGTTTGCTTCACCTTCTGCCATGATTGTAAGTTTCCTCAGACCTCCCCAGCCATGCTGAACTGAGTCAATTAAGCCTTTTTAAAAATATAAATTACCCAGTCTCAGGTATATATCAGCAGCATGAGAATGGACTAATACAGCAAATTTGTTCCTGGTAGTGAGGCGCTGCTTTAAAGATACCTGAAAATGTGGAAGTGACTTTGGAACTGCATAACAGGCAGAAGTTGAAAGAGTTTGGAGGGCTCAGAAGAAGATAGGAAACTGTAGGAAAGTTTGGAACTTTTTAGAGACTTGTTGAATGGCTTTGACCAAAATGCTGATAGTGATATGGACAATAAAGTCTAGACTGAGGTGGTCTCAGATGGAGATGAGGAACTCGTTGGAAAGTGAAGTAAAGGTCACTCTTGCTGTGCAAATAGACTGGCAGTATTTTGCCCCTGCCCTAGAGATTTGTGGAACTTTGAACTTGAGAGAGATAATTTAGGGTACCTGGTGGAAGAAATTTCTAAGTGGCAAAGCATTCAAGAGGAAGCAGAGTGTAAAACTTTGAAAATTTTGCAGCCTGATAATGCAGTAGAAAATAAAAACCCATGTTCTGGGGTGAAATTCAAGTCAGCAGCAGAAATTTGCATAAGTAAAGAAGAGCAGACTGTTACTCACCAAAACAATGGGGAAAATGCCTCCAGGATATGTCAGAGACCTTCACAGCAGCCCCTCCCATCACAGGGCTGGAGACCTAGGAGGGAAAAATGGTTTCATGGGCCTAGGGCACCCCTACTGTGTGCAGCTTGGGACTTGGTGCCCTGCATCCCAGCCACCCCAGCTGTGGCTAAAAGGGGCCAACATACAGCTCAGGCTGTGGCTTCAGCGAGTGGAAGCCCAAAGCCTTGGCAGCTTCCTTGTGGTGTTGGATGGTCCTGCATGTGCACAGAAGACAAGAATTGAGGTTTGGGAACTTCTGCCTAGATTTCAGAGGATGCATGGAAATATGGAAACACCTGGATGTCCAGGCAGACGTCTGTTGCAGGGGCAGTGCCCTCATGGAAAACCTCTGCTAGGGCAGTGTGGAAGGGAAATGTGGAGTTGGAGTCCTCACACAGACTCCCCACTGAGGCAGTGCCTAGTGGAGCTGTGAGAAGAGGGGCACTGTCCAGAATGGTAGGTCAACCAACAGCTTGCACTGTGCGCCTGGAAAAGCCACAGAGACACTCAATGCCAGACAGTGAAAGCAGCCAGGAGGGGGGCTATGCCCCGCAAAGCTGCAGGGACAGAGCTGCCCAAGGCTGTGGGAGCCCACTCTTGCATTGGCATGACCTGGATGTGAGACATGGGGTCAAAGGAGATCATTTTGGAACTTTAAGGTTTAATGACTGTGCTATTGGATTTTGGACTTGCATGGGGCCTGTAGCCTCTTTGCTTTGGCCAATTTCTCCCACTTAGAATGAGTATATTTACCCAATGCCTGTACCCCCATTTGTATCTTAGAAGGAACTAACTTGTATTTGATTTTACCAGCTCATAGGCAGAAAGGACTTGCTTTGTCTCAGATGAGACACTGGACTTGGACTTTTGAGTTAATGCTAGAATGGGTTAAGACTTTGGACAACTGTTAGGAAGACATGACTGGTTTTGAAATATGAGGACGTGAGATTTGGGAGGGGCCAGGGGTGGAATGATATGGTTTGGCTGTGTCCCCACCCAAATCTCATCTTGAATCGTAACTCCCATTATTTCTACATGTCATGGGAGGGATCCAGTGGGAGGTAATTGAATCATGGGGGTGGGTCTTTTCCATGCTGTTCTTGTGATGGTGAATAAGTCTCAGGAGATTTGATGGTTCTCTAAAGAGGAGTTCCCCTGCACACGCTCTCTTGCCTGCCATCATGTAAGATATGACTTTGCTCCTCCTTCACCTTCTGCCATGATTGTGAGGCCTCCCCAGTTGCGTGGAACTGTGAGTCAATTAAACCTCTTTTCTTTATAAATTACCCAGCCTCACGTATGTCTTTATTATCAGTGTGAGAACAGACTAATGTATAGTTCAACTCCTGTGGAAAACAGTATGAAGATTTCTGAAATAACTGAAAATAGAACTACCATTCAACTCAGCAATCTCACTACTGGGTATACACCCAAAGGAAAAGAAATAATTTTGCCAAAAAGACACCTGCACTCACAGCAGTTTCACAATAGCAAAGTCATAGGATCAATCTAAAAGTGCCCATCAACAGATAATTGGATTAAAAAAGTGATATATATATATACACACATATATATACATACATATATAACGTATATATATACATATATATACATACATATATAACATATATATATACATATATATACATACATATATAACGTATATATATACATATATATATCATAGAATATATATATACCATAGAATATATATATGTACCACATATTCAGCCATAAAGAAGAACAGCCATAAAAAAGAATGAAATCATGTCCTTTGCACATGTTATTTCCTTCTAAGGTACAGTGGAGGTACAGGCATTGGGTTAATACACCTGTGATATGTGCATGGATGCAGCTGGAGGCCGTACTCCTAAGTGAAATAACTCAGAAATAAGAGATCAATAGCACATGTTCTCACTTATAAGTGGAGGTAAACAATGGGTGCACATGGACCTAAAGATGGAAACAACAGGCAATGGGGACTCCAAAAGTGGGGAGGAAAAGAGGGGGCAAGTGTTGAAAAACTACCTGTTGGGTACTGTGCTCACTACCTGGGTAACAGGTTCACTAGAAGACCAAAGCCCAGCATAATGCAATGCACCCTCTGAATCTATAATTAAAATAATAATAATAATAATAATAATAAAAGGCCTCCTGTCTGTCTGAATGGTTAGGTTCTTCCTGCTGTGAGTGGGGAGCTGATAAGGATGGGGGAGTAGCTGGGACTTACCTATCTATTCCCCCTCAGCCCTGCAGGAATGGAATACTCCTCAAACAAGGAAATCTCAGATATCTGGAACATAAGGGCACTGAGTCTGGATAGATGACTGTTATTCACTGATTTGTAAAACTTTAACCATTCTGCAGCGTTAATTAAAAAGGGGAGAGTTTATTATATATTTCCTTTTCTTTTTTTCTCTCTTCCATCTTAGACTACACTGACCATAACTTGAGAAAAAAAAACGTGAAGAGTTGTGATCAGAGATAATGTGCCTGCACGACTATTTAGCATCTGTTGTCCCTGCTAAAATGTAAGCCACATGAGATTGTAATGATGCTGGTCCCTGCAGCCATCTCCAGGGCAGCGCAGGGCCTGCAGAGAAGTAGCACTCAATATGGATAGATAAATAAAGGCAGGCCTGCTAGGGGCTGAGATCCCAGCCCTCAAAGAATCTACAGTGCAACAAAGAAACGGGTAAATAGGCAATGATGAGACAGTAAGATGGAGGAGTGAACAAGGAGAAACCAGCAACTAAAAGATGGAGGGTGAAGAAAATAATAAAAGTGGACTCTTTTTTGAATGCCCATGAAAGATGCCTATCCCTGGTCTCACTATGATGGGAGTGGGAAGTCACATGGTACCAGCATGGATGAGCACCCCACTTGATTGAACCATGGGTGAAGATCTGACTAAAGCCTGATCCATCAGATTCTTCTTTGGACTTTGAAACTGGAGAAACCATTGAACTGAGTAAGAGAAAAACTTAGCTGTCCTTGAACCTGGGCATGGTGGGGGATAGGGAGAATGAGAGGAAGAGAGTAGCTGTTTCATTCCACAATGTCACTCTTCGTCTTGGTTCCAGCCTTGCATGAGCCTTTCTGACATCCAGCTGCACCATCAGCCCTGAAGGATGGTAAGATGTTTTTGGTGTTCTTCTCATATACTTCCCTTTTGGCTTGAGCTATGTTTGGTGGCTTTCTGTTACTGTCTATCAAACTGCCTTAATTTAGATACTGATCATTCTTACAAATGTTTGTGTTGGGGCTGCTTATATTTTAACAAGGCATTCCTCTTTGAGGAAGGTCTGCTTTAGAAGAAGTTGCCATCCTGCCTTGAGACCCATGAGTAAGAATCAGAGGGCTACCAGGTCCTGCTGAACAGGGAAAAGACACCAGGATCACCTCCCCCTGGTTAGCCCACAGTGCCAGCCACTAATGTAATGGAGGTTTCCCACTTCCTGCCTGTAACTTGCTATTGTTTCAAAGAAATTGGTGCCAAGATTTTCTGAGTGGAAATTCCATCTGGCTTTGGAAAGAGTGTTCACGTAGATTCAGGGTTTCCATGAGTAACAGCTACTGAATGTCCAAAACATACATTTAATTTGCCAACTTTCTGTGGGTGGGTGAGCAAAAGAGACCCAGAGGACCATGTACTGGCCATCACCCTTGAAACGCAGCACAGCAGGGACAAGCCTCAAGCCTGGCTGTCTTGCTTTTTTATTCAGCAGGTGGATGCATGTGCTCCGTATTTTCTTGCACGTGTGTCTAAAGTGGAGGATGACTAAGGAGCAAGAGAATTTTAGAAGAATCAGTGCCACAAAAGGAAAAGCAAATAATTGATGTTATTAGACAACTTCAGAGGAAGAATATCTAGAAATGTGTTTCTACCCAATTATCTCCACCACTTGGGACAGAATGATATGTTTATTTCTTCTCTGGAGCAGTTTTTGATACTGGCTGCATAATAGCACCATCTTTTTAGAAGTTTGACAAAAAAAATACAGATGCCTGGGTGCTGCATGTAGAGATGCTGATTCACTAGGCATGAGATGGGGCCCCTTAATGCTGTGACCCAGTCCTAGTTCTGCAGACTGTAATGGAAGATCCTTGCTAAGGTGTCTCTTATCAGGCCTCACTACAAAGCACTCCTCCCACCCCATCAACCTCTCTTCTAACCTACAAATAGCCTGGTCAGGCCCAGCAGGGCCTGCCTTTCTGTGGATGTGGTTGGAAGCTGCTGGAGTAAGGGAAAGAGCTGAACTTGGACTAAACATGCCTGGGTTTGGGTTCTGGCTCTGGCCCTACCTACCATGACTTGACTATCCCAGGGCTGTCTAGTTGAAACCACAGGGCTCCCAGCCCCCACCAGCTGTCACTCAAGCCATCTAGGATAGCTCCACGGGATGTGTTTGTGTCTTTAAGATTTCCAGTCACCTTCATTCCCACTATCTCCAAGAGCGTTGTGCCATCTTGAAGCAGTAGCCAAGACTCACAGGTGCTGCTCTCAGGGTGTTTCCAGTTAGGTGGGGCAGCTTCTGTTGATTTTTTGCTACGTTAAGATCCTTGTAGGTCAGCAGTGAAAAGCAATGAACCGCTTATATACACAACACTGTGGATGCATCTTGAATGTATTATGCTAAGTGAAAGGAGCTAGATTCAAAAGGCTGCACACTGATCTCATTTATATGATGTTATAGAAAAGGCAGAACTATAGGGACTGTACATAGATCACTGCTTGCCAGAGGCTATAGTCCTTTATAGGTGGACTACGTAGGAGCCCGGGAACATTTGGAGATCCTATACTTTGATTGTGGTGGTGGATACATGACATTGGTATACGTTTGTCAACACTCATAAAATTGTACACTAAAAATATTGAATTTGATGTATATAAATTATACTCAAATTAAAATAAAATGGAAGAAAAGTAAAGTTACTTGCCCAAGATCGGAGCCAGGGATTCAAATAGGTGTGTTCCACTCCCAACTCCTGGCCCCTGACCCCCAAAACCCTCAGTCAGCTCTACAGGGGAGAAGGGCGACTTCTTAGGGAAGGCAGCTTTGTCTGTGGTCAGGTTTGTCAGATAAAGAAGCAAGAAGTGGGGCATCCACTGTGGGGAAAGGAACTGTGTTCTAGTCATGGTTTTGCTATCTTCTAGATTTGTAATATTGGATAAACTAATATATATCTCCAGACATTAATTCTCTTATCTTTTATGTAGTTTCTCCTTTGAGAATAATGAAAGCCTACCTTTAAACAGATACATGTTGAGAGGCCATGCAATTTAAATGTAAACTCAGGGCCTTGGGATCAACCCCAGCTCTGCATTCCTCCTTGCCCAGGTGACTTGGACAAACTTCTCCTCTTCTCTGAGTTTCATTTTTCTCACCTATAAAAGGAGGACAGGAACGGTCTCTGTCTCCTGGGACTGTTATGAGTCTTACAAGAAATGGTTCCTTAAAACACTTAGCAATATGCCTGGCAAGGAGTAAGCATTCGTGCATGTTAGCTATTATTATCCTATCAGCATCCACATCATTACGAGGCCTAGCCAACAAAGCTTTGCAAAGTGAGCGAGGAACAGAGCTGCCTTTGTGTGTGCCCAGCTGGGGCTCATGGGAAGGCAGGGAGAGGGAAGTGTCTGCAGCAATTTTGCTTAGACCACAAAGGGTTATGGAGGGTCTTGGAGCAGACAGCTCTTTCTGTTTACACAGGCAAACCTTTTATCAGCCTCGGCGCACAATGCTGCCAGGATGGCTGGGTCAGAAGTTCACATAGTAAACATGCTCTGTACCCAGAACACGCTCCCATCCACGCCTAGGTCCTGTGGCTGAGGCGCTCACATTTTAGACTCCTTTTTTTCCCTCGGAATCTCAGGAGCTCCACATTTCTCCCTGAAATATGATTTCCACTTGGCCCTCTGATGAAATGTGAACAAGATTCAAATTAAGGGACTTGTCTAAAGTCCCACTGGTGGCCGGGCGCGGTGGCTCACGCCTGTAATCCCAGTACTTTGGGAGGCCGAGGCGGGCAGATCACGAGGTCAAGAGATCGAGACCATCCTGGCTAACACGGTGAAACCCCGTCTCTACTAAAAAAACACAAAAAAATTAGCCAGGCGTGGTGGCGGGCGCCTGTAGTCCCAGCTACTCGGAGAGGCTGAGGCAGGAGAATGGCGTGAACCCGGGAGGCGGAGCTTGCAGTGAGCCGAGATCGTGCCACTGCACTCCAGCCTGGGAGACACAGCGAGACTCCGTCTCAAAAAAAAAAAAAAGAAAAGAAAAGAAAGAAAAAGAAAAAATAAAGTCCCACTAGTAACAAGGGAAAGACTTTGCAGGGTTGGAACAGCTTGGATAGATACTGCTTTTCTAAAATTGTATCTTCTCATTTTGATTCCTCTATCATTGTCATGCTCCATTTATTCCTTTCCAGGAGTGGGTGTGTTTGCTTCATATCTCTGCAAGATGATAACCTCTTGCCTGTTTGGCTGTGCTGCTTTGGAAATTCACTCACTGGCCACCACTGCCAGGAACACATACCAACATCTATCTTCTTCAAACTTCAGCAAGTGTCAGAATCACTTGCGGGCAGAGGGAGTGGCTGTTAAACACAAGCTTCTGCATTGAGCCCCAGACTTTGCAGTTCTAACAAGTTCCCAGATGATCCTAATACTATTGATCCAGGGACCAAACCTTTAGTACTGGGGAAATGAGCTTTCCCTGGTGGTAGGAGTGCAGGCATTTCTGGTAGCATTCTAGCCCAAGTAAAAGAGAGATTTTGACTATAGATAAAGTTAAAAGTTGAAGTGTTTTCCATGCTTTACATTCTACTTTAGTTTACCCCTACACATGCTTGATTGGGTTCAAATTATAGGACCAAGAGAGGAGAAATTGGTAAAAATCCGCTTAAGATAATGAACGAAGGTAAAGAGTTCTAAAACGCAGGAGGACAAAAAGCGATATTTACAAAACACTACTGATATTCAAAGAGCAGAACTGAAAAAAAACATGCTGAGTGTCACATACAAGGCAAAGGGAAGTCAGAAACAAGGAGATAAAAAGAGAGCAGATTAGCAAGTGGTTTGGATATGGTGCCTGACATAAGTGGTTCAGGCCCAGGTATATAAAGGGTAGTGATATAGTTTGGTTCTGTGTCCCCACTCAAATCTTATCTTGAATTGTAATCCCCAAGTGTTGAGGGATGGAAGTGATTGGATCATGGTGGTGATTTCCCCCATGCTGTTCTTGTGATAGTGAGTGAGTTCTCATGAGATGTGATGGCTTTATAAGCATCTGGCATTTCCCCTGCTTGCACTCACTCTCTCCTGCTGCCTTGTGAAGAAGGTGCCTACTTGCCTTCCACCACGATTGTAAGTTTCCTCAGGCCTCCCACATGAAATCTTCCTCCACGTGGAACTGTGAGTCAGTTAAACCTGTTTCCTTTATAAATTACCCAGTCTTGGGTATTTCTTTTTTTTTTTTTTTTTTTTTTTTTTTTGAGACAGAGTCTCACTCTGTCACCCAGGCTGGAGTGCAGTGGTGCGATCTTGGCTCACTGCAAGCTCTGCCTCCTGGGTTCACGCCATTCTCCTGCCTCAGCCTGGAGTAGCTGGTATCACAGGCACATGCCACCACGCCTGGCTAATTTTTCGTATTTTTAGTAGAGACAAGGTTTCACCGTGGTCTCCATCCCTGACCTTGTGATCCACCCGCCTCGGCCTCCCAAAGTGCTGGGATTACAGGCGTGAGACACCACGCCTGGCGGGTATTTCTTTATAAAGTGTGAAAACACACTAGTACAGGTAGGCAGATATTGAATAGAAGTCTGCCTTTGCCAGCTGATGGCTGCGTACATCTCAGACAGGACAGTTGATACTTTAAGGGATCAAATAGGGCTTAATATCTCTTAAAACTTAAACATTAAATGAGCAGAGAAATTGTGTTTTAAGGGTCACAGTTTATCAAACTACAATGATATACTGTCTTCACCTATCAAAAGAATTAGGCAGCTCTATCTATTCTCATTCATTCATTCTACAATTGTATATTGGGAGCTTAAATGTCATCGGCTCTGTTCTAGGTGCAGGAACAGACACAAACAAAATAGCAAAACCCTGTTTTAATACCACCATCCACCCCCCACACACACAGAGAAATAAATAATACTTTAGGTGGTAATCAATGCTGTGAAAAAAAAAGCAGAAAAACTGCTGAGGAGAATGAAGAAGAGTTGCCTTTTAAAATATGTAGTACTTTGGAGAGACTTTTCTGATAAGGTGACATTTGAGCAAAGACACAAAGAAAGTGGTGTCTGATAATGGTCTGGTATCCAGAATAGATAAAGAACTCTTATAACTCAAATACAAAAAGACAAAAAAAAATCAATTAAAAATGGGCAAAGGATTTGAATAGGTATTTCTCTAAAGAAGATATATAAATGGTCAACAAGCACATGAAAAGATGATCAACATCATTAGTCATTAGGGAAATGCAAATAAAAACTACCATGAGATACTACTTCATACTTATTAGGATGGCTATAATAAAAAGGAAATGGAAAATAGCAAATATTGGTGAGGCTGTGGAGAAATTGGAACCCTTATACATTGTTGGTGGGTGATATGGTTTGGCTGTGTTCCCACCCAAATCTCATCTTGAATTGTAGTTCCCATAATCCCCACATGTTTTGGGAGGGACCCTATGGGAAGTGATTGGATCATGGGGGCAGTTTCCCCCATGCTGTTCTCGTGATAGAGAGTGAGTTCTCACAAGATCTGATGGTTTTATAAGTGTCTGGCATTTCCCCTGCTGGCATTTCTCTCTTCTGCCACCATGTGAAGAAGGATATGTTTTCTTCCCCTTCTGCCATGATTGTAAGTTTTTTTGAGGCCTCCCCAGCCATGCTGAACTGTGAATCAATTAAACCTTTTTCCATTATAAATTATCCAGTCTTGGGTACTTCTTCATAGCAGTGTGAGAACAGATCAATACAGTAAGTTGGTACCAGAAGTAGGGCACCGCTATAAGGATACCCAAAAATGTGGAAGTGACTTCAGAACTGAGTAACAGGCAGAAGTTGGAAGACTTTGGAGAGCTCAGAAGAAAACAGGAAAATGTGTGGAAGTTTAGAACTCTAGAGACTTGGAGGGCTCAGAAGACAGGAAGATGTGGGAATGTTTGGAACTTCCAAGAGACTTGTTGAATGGCTTTGACCAAAATGCTGGTAGTGATCTGGAGAGTGAAGTACAGGCTGAGGTGGTCTCAGATGGAGATGAGGAACTTGTTGAGAACTGGAGTAAGGATCATTCTTGGCATGTTTTAGCAAAGAGACTGGTGGCATTTTCCCCTGCTCTAGAGATCTGTGGGACTTTGAACTTGAGAGAGATGATTTAGGGTATCTGTTGCAAAAAAAATTCTAAGTAGCAAAGCATTCAAGAGGAAGCAGAGCATAAAAGATTGGAAAATTTTCAGCCTGACAGTGAGATAGAAGAGAAAACCCCATTTTCTGGGGAGAAATTCGAGACAGCTGCAGAAGTTAGCATAAGTAATGAGGAGCTGAATATTAATCACCAAGACAATGGGGAAAATATCTCCAGGGCATGTCAGAGACCTTCATGGCAGCACCTCCCATCACAGGCCCTGAGGCCTAGGAGGGAAATGGTTTTGTGGGCTGGGCCCAGGGCCCCCTTGCTCTGTGCAGCCTCAGGACATGATGCCCTATGTCCCAGCTACTTCAGCTCCAGTAGTGGCTAAAAGGGGCCAATGGACAGCTCAGGACATTGCTTCAGAGAGTGCAAGCCCCAAGCCTTGGCAGGTTATATGTGGTGTTGAAACTGCAGGTGAACAAAAAACAAGAATTGAGGTTTGGGGACCTCCACCTATATTTCAGAGGATGTATGGAAGTGCCAGGATGTTCAGGCAGAAGTTTGCTGCAGGAACACAGCCCTCATGGAGAGCCCCTGCTCAGGCAGTGCAGAAGGGAAATGTGGAGTTTGAGCCCCCACACAGAGTCCTCACTGGGGCACTGCCAAGTGGAGCTGTGAGAAGAGGGCCACCATACTCCAGACACTAGAACGGTATATTCACTGACAGCTTGCACGGTGTACCTTGAAAAGCCAAAAACACTCAATGTCAGCCTGTGAAAGCAGCCAGCAGGGGGGCGATATCCTGCAAAGTCACAGGCACAGAGCTGTCCAAGGCTGCAGGAGCCCACCTCCTGCATCAGCATTACCTGGATGTGATACATGGAGCCAAAGGAGATCATTTTGGAAATTTAAGGTTTAATTATTGCCCTATTGGATATTGGACTCGCCTGGGGCCTGTAGCCCTTTTGTTTGGGCCAATTTCTCCTACTTCGAATGGGTATATTTACCCAATGCCTGTACTTCCATTTTATCTTAGAAGGAACTAATTTGTGTTTGATTATACCAGCTCATAGGTGGAAGGAACTTGCTTTGTCTCAGATAAGACTTTGGACTTGGACTTTTGAGTTAATGCTGGAATGAGTTAAGACTTTAGGGGACTGTTAGGAAGGCATCATTGTGTTTTGAAATGTGAGGACATGAGATTTAGGAGGGGCCAGGGGGAATGATATGGTTTGACTGTGTCCCCACCCAAATCTCATCTTGAACTGTAGTTCCATAACCCTCACATGTCACGGGAGGGACCCAGTGGGAAGTGATTGGATAATGGGGGTGGTTCCCCCATGCTGTTCTCATGATAGTGCATAAGTTCTCATGAGGTCTGATGGTTTTATAAGTGTCTGGCATTTCCCCTGTTGACACTTCTCTCTCAAGCTGCCATGTGAAGAAGTACATGTCTGTTGCCCTTTCCGCCATGACTGTAAGTTTCCTGAAGCCTCCCCAGTCACACGGAACTGCAAGTTGATTAAACTTCTTTCCTTTGTAAGTTACCCACTCTTGGGTATTCATAGCTGTGTGAGAATGGACTAATACAATGGGGATGTAAAAATGGTTCAGTCACTTTGGAAAACAGTTTGGCAGTTCCTCAAAAAGTTAAACATAGAATTACCATGTGGCTAGAAGTTCTACACCTAGAATTGAAAACAAGAAGTCAAACAAGTACATATACATACACGTTTATAGTACTACTATTCATAATAGCCAAAAGGCAGAAACAGCCCAAATGTTCAACAGATGAATGGATAAACAAATTGTGGTATATCCATACAATGGAATATTATTTAACCATAAAAAGAATGAAGTGCTGATATAAGCTACAATATGGGTAAACCTCCAGAATATTATGCTAAGTGAAAGAAGCTAGCCATAGGGGGACAAATATTGTATGATTTCATTTACACGAAATATCCACAATAGATAAATTCATCATGATTGCCCTATGCTGGGGAAGGGGTGGGAGAAAAGAGGAGAAACTGTTTACTTAATGAGTGTGGGGTTTTATTCTGAAGTGATGAAAATTATTTTGAAACTATATAGAGGTGGTTAGGCGTACAGCACTGTGCCTGTACCAACTGCCATTGAATGTTCACTTTAAAACAATTGATTTATGTTATGTGAATTTCACCTCAATAAATTACTAGAAAAAAGTGAGGCATGGAATGATGCCAAGACAAATTGCTACGGCAAAAACCTGCAAAACACTGCACAGTGTACTGCACAGTGCAGTACATTACTATACAAATATCAGTGTGGAATTTCCACTATGGATTTACCTTTCTGTACCTGATGAAATTTGGTGCATCTATTACCTTCGCAAAACATTAGAAGTTAATTAATTATTTTTAAAAACTGCTGCTAACTTCAGAGTCAGACCTGGGTTGAAATTCCAGATTGCCCCCTCCCCAGCTGATGAGCTTGTGTCACTTGAGTTCTCTCAGCAATGGGCTCCACATCTGTAATGTGGAGTGATGATTCTACCTATTTTCCCAGTTGTCAAGTATATTAATAAGATTGTGCATGTGAAGGTCACAGTGCTTGGGATTCAGTGAATGCTGAGTAAGTGGCTGTGGATAGTTTTTGCTCGCATTTCTGACACTAAATGTGTGGGTTTTCTCCACAGCAATAAGTTCTCCAACTCTTTGGCTACCAGCTGGGTGTTCTAGAATTCAATTCAGTTCCCACAGGTATTGCAGACCCTACAGGTTAAAGGCTCAGTCCCACAAGACTGCCCCTATTTTAGAGGCCAATGGCAAGTCCCAGCTTGTCACTGGTGCTTCTGACTAATAGGCTATAAATGGAGGGTTCCCATGGACCCCTCCTCAGGTTTAATAATTTGCTAGAATCGCTTACAGAAAAGCACTCATTGTTGCTCATTTGTTTACTTTATTTATTAATACCAGAAAAGTGCTTTGCTTACTGCTATCAGTTTATGATTCAGGATACGACTCAGGAACAACCAAACGGTAGAGACGCATAGAGCAAAGTGTGAGGGGAGGGGTGCACAGAGCTTCCATGTGCCATCCAGGTGCACCACTCTCCCAGCACCCCAAGATATTTACCAACCCAGAAACTTTACAAACTTCATTGTATAGGGTTTTTATGGAGGTTCTAACACATAGATATAATGAATTAAATCCTTGGCCATTGGTAATTAACTCGATCTCCAGCCCCTCTTGTCTCTCCCAAGGTTGGGGTTGGGGCTGAAAGTTCTAGTCCTCTAATCATACCTTGGCCTTTCGGTGACCAGACCTGAAGCTATGTAGTGGCCCCCAGCCACCAGTCATCTCATTAGCATACAAAAGACACTCATATCACTCCAGATATTCCAAGGATTTTAGGACCTGTGTGCCAGGAATCAGGGTCAAGCACCAAATATATACTTCCCATTGTGCCACAGGTTGTTATTAGCCAGGTCCTTAAAAGAAGAAATAAAAGAGAAAGCAAGAAAAACACAATTTAAACACTGCTTCCTAAATCTATGCATGATTTTTTCATTTTCAATGGTGTAAGAGGCCTGAGGTTTTGCAAACCAAAAGCAAGGCCATGTGTTACCGAAATACCAAGGGTTCCATCTAGGTCCTGCTCCTCACTGCACAGAAAGCCAATCACTGAAGAAGGCTTTAATTGGGTGCTGCAGCTGGAGGTATGGGAGGTCAGTCTCAAATCCATTTCCCTGACCAACTAAAATCAGAGGTTTATATGGTAGAGAAGAAATGTAACGACATGCAGGAAAACAGGAATTAGGGAAGTGCAAGGAAGAGGAGTTGGTCAACAAGAAGCAAGGAGTCACTTAGGCAATCATGAGAGGTGAGGGATCTGGCATCTTATTGTCCAGATGTGATGATCTAGTAAGTTTCAGTTCCTTGATACATCTGGGAGCCCTGATGTATCAAGGGCTCTTGGTTTCCTGAGAAAAGAACTCAGATAAGAGAAATGTAACTTTCTTAAGTTTTAACATTGGGGGATCAATTTCTATGTTTATTCAAAAGAAACTATAGAAACCACAGAAACTACAGTTCTGTGGGACAACTGGGCCAGTTTCACATGCATCAGACACCCCAGTCAAACACTCCAAGTCTGAGAGAGGTGACCACAGTCCGTGTCCTGGGCTGCCAGTGCACACTGAAGTTAAGTGTGTTCTTGTTTGGGCTTCAGGTTAGAGCTTGACCATATGCATAGACACAGAGAAAGCCAGTCAGCAGAGGAAGGCAAGAACAAATCCCTCACATGGTGGGAAGCAGAGGCCAGGCCCAGAGATGGCACTCCTGTTCCTGGTTCCTGCCCCTTCCAGAGGCAGCATGCCTCCCCACATATTTGAGATCCATGAGGCATTCCTGCCACCTTAGAATGAATTCTTCTTTTTGCTTAAATTAGCTCAAATCTGTTATGTTATAGCTAGGACTGAAGAGTCCCAGCTGACACAGAGAGAAAAACTTTGGAGACTTCTTTTGTTACCAGCCAGGTCCAGGTCTGTCCTGCCCATGCACAGTAAGTCAATCACTGTAAACATGGATTTTGCAAAGGAGAAAAGAAATATTCTCAAAGGCACCAAGCCAGGAGGTGGGAGAACAGCTCTCAAATCTGCCTCCTGGAAAATAAGATTTAGGGATATTTATGGGTGAGGGAATTGGGGTGGTTAAGGCATAGGGAAAGACTACTGGCAGTGGATAAAAATGAAGTAACAGGTTCGTTCTGCAGAAGCATAGCTGGAGTTCATGGCATTTCAAAGGACATATGTACAGAAAATGACAGCATTAGCATGATCTGAAAGAGGGGTTTTTGGCCCTCCAACATAAAAGGCCACCTCTCAGGCACGTGCCCAGGCCCAGTTGAAGGATGGGAGGTCTCAACCAGTTTTAACTGGGCAGAAACTGGTCCAAGTTTCTGAAAAACAACAGACTCAACCATTACCATGGTGGCCTGTGAATGTTACCTAGGAAGTAGCCAGTGAAGGTTATGTTTCTGCGTTCAGCGGCACAGCCTTCAGCTGTCTTGGCCTTCAGTTTAATGGGTAAAGGGAAAAAAAAATAATGAAAAGCATGCAGGGCAGGCAGACCTGATCAAATTAACCCCTCAGTTTCACTTTTCATTCACATTCCTGGCTTTGCTTAACTAACAAAAAGCAAACTCTGTGCAAGCCAGGATGGGCAGGGGTGAGGTAGGCAGAAGGAGGGTTCCAAGGCCTTCCAAATATTAACTTCGAGAGGCAGAGCTGGGTGAGAATAATGGTGGCCCCCAAATGCAAATCAAATACAAATAGGATCAACCTGTTTAAAAATAAGAACTGGAAAGGACACAAAAATTCGGATTCTTTCGATGATAGCCCTCCCAAGCTCTCACAAAGCCCTTTGTTCCTTTGTTTCTGGTGCCTCCCTGGACCTTCCCTCACCCTCCCTGACCACCACCCAGCCTGGGTTGGGAGCCCCTCAAATGTGCTGCGGTGGCACCTGGGACTTACACGTCCCCTTCACCTTACCATTCTATAATCTTATCTTTGTCTGAGAGCCTTTGGATGTCCAGGACACTGTGTAATTAATCTCTGCACTGGCATTTAGCAGAAGGTCTGGTGCACAGTACTGCCCAGTAGATGTGGAATAAATAGGTGAATTGGTTCTGTGCCCCATCACTCCATGTCAGATCTCAGACAAAATCAATTATTTCAGCAGCTTGGTTCTGTCAGGCACCCGCACATTCCCCCACCCCAGTTTCCTCCTCTTCAGTCACGAAGTACCACATTCCCAGATGTGGCAAGGCCAAGAGGTGGCTTTGGTGGAGGAGTGACAAGGGAGAGGCAGCTTGGAGATGTGTGCTTCAGGCCTACCCTAAAAACTCTATTGCACCGCTGACCAACATTCTCTCCTTGATCAAACTTTAGTCGGTCTTTTGAATTCTATTTTTAACTAGGCTCTAACTTTTGGGTTTCTGTGTTTGTTTCTGCATTATCCAATTTTAGTGAGGATCTTGCTAAGTCGTTGTAACGTGAACCCTTTGCCTTCAATATCTGATCAGGTTCCTCATCCATTATCCCATAGGTGATGTCCAAACACCTGGACCTATCTTTAGCAAGAAATGGGTTCGGTCTGTTTAGCCAGAATTCCTTCATACCCCAATGTTTCTACTTGATATTTTTCCATCCAGTGACACCTATGTGGAGTCCTAATTAGGGAAAAGGAGTCAGGCTGGTGGGACCAGGGGAAAGCCAGAAGAAAAAGTGGATAAGCTACAAGTCTGCCTTTCTTCATATTCCAGGACACCAATAACTCACAATCTTCCTGCAGCCAGCTATCACCAGACCCTTGGCTGATACAAAAAATTCCAAGTTAAAGCCGGGCGCGGTGGCTCACGCTTGTAATCCCAGCACTTTGGGAGGCCGAGGCGGGCGGATCACGAGGTCAGGAGATCGAGACCACGGTGAAACCCCGTCTCTACTAAAAATACAAAAAAATTAGCCGGGCGTGGTGGCGGGCGCCTGTAGTCCCAGCTACTCGGAGAGGCTGAGGCAGGAGAATGGCGTGAACCCGGGAGGCGGAGCTTGCAGTGAGCCGAGATTGCGCCACTGCACTCCAGCCTGGGGGACAGAGCGAGACTCCGTCTCAAAAAAAAAAAAAAAATTCCAAGTTAATTCACTGCAACCTTGGTATTATCAATACTGCACATACCACCCTGTAGCCCAAGAACTATTCTGTAAAATCCCCAGCAAGCTTTTGTTTCTTTGCAGTCAGCTCCTCTCTTGCTGGCTGCCTGTTGCTCCCTGGCAATACATTTTTCTACTTTCGGCAATAAATCTGCCTTTCTTTATCTACAACTGTGTTGGTAAATTCTTTTACCCCTGCACCACTGGCCCACATAGCCACTGCTCACGACTGACATCCTACCCTGCTCCTTAACTTTAAATTCCCACTTTTCCTTGTTGTATTCAGAGTTGAGCCCAATCTCTCTGCCCACTGCCAAACCCCACCACAGAAGCCCCTATACCTATGGCAGTAGTTCCCCTGAATTAGATCTGCCTTGCTGTTCTTTAATAAGTGTCATGAATAATTTTTTCTTTAACACCCCCTGCTCCCAAGCCTTCACTAAATCAAAGTAATGCTCTAACACATAGGCAATTAACCTTCTCACTGTCTCATTCAAATCACAAATAAAGATTCTTTCAAAAGCCTTTCTAATGTTATTGCTCTATCCTATGCACTGTATCTACTCATGGAAGCCTGAGGCCTGACACGGAGATGGGAGCTGACATGCTTCACTGTTTCCAATGCCACTCCTGAGCGTTGGGAATGTAACTGAGAGTGGCAATGCCTACCTTTACATGGCCATGGGCTGGGGATGCTGGTTGTGCTGCCATGTGTAGATAATGGAAAGTGTTCCCTTAAGGCTGCCTTTCTTTGGTTCTCAAGATATTTAAATATTTGCCCAGCTACCCTAAATTTGGTGCCATTCTATTTGATCTTTCACACTCAGCTGTGAGTCATCCATAACCTCTTTGACCCTGCTGGAATTCTGAATTAGTCCCTATTTCTGCTGTTGGAGGTCCCAGCTCTAATGAATGGCAGTGGTTGGAGCCTCCTTGTGGCTCATGACTTGCCCAGCTCCCCTGTGTCACACTAAGGCCTTGTCAAACAAGACCACCCCTTTACCCATGGAAGGGCAAAAGGCAGACCCAGGAAAGTGTAATTAGAGTGGATTTCAAATATTTCATGGAACACAAGTCATACCTTAATGCATATATTCAATGATTATTTGGAAAAACAGCAAGTAAGAAAATAATATGATGCCACCTTTTCATGAGTTTCTGTTGTCACCATATATAAACTCACCAATACCATACCTTTAATTATCTTCCAAGCCCAAATTATACATCAGAAGCAAAGATTAAACACGCTTATTCTAAGAGGAAAGAGCGTAGTTCTTATTTTTGTAGAAAGCGAAATGAAAGGCTGTTTAGTTTTGCCAACTGATATGGTTTGGGTCTGTGTTCCCACCCAAATCTCATGTTGAATTGTAATCCCCAGTGTTGGAGGTGGGGCTTGGTGGGAGGTGATTGGCTCATGGGGGTGGTTTCTAATGGTTTAGTACCATTGCTCTAGTGCTGTCTCATGACAGAGTCCTCACCAGATCTGGTTGTTGAAAAGTGTGGAGTACCTACTCCCTCTCTCTCTTCCTCCTGCCCTGGCTATGGAAGATGTGCCTGCTTCCCTTCACCTTCCACCATGATTGTGAGTTTCCTGAGGCCTCCCTAGAAGCCATCATGCTTCCTATACAGCCTGCGGAACTGTGAGTCAATTAAACCCCTTTTCTTTATAAATTACCCAGTCTTAGTCTCAGGCATTTATCTATAGCAGTGCAAGAATACACTAATACACCAACCTTCACTACACACTAACAGATGCAACAGAAATGGTGACTTTTTTCATGGGAAATTCATTGTGTGTGTGTGTGTGTGTGTGTGTGTGTGTAACCCAAAAGAGGAGGAAGATGAGGTCTTACTCAAAAGTTACTCAAAATTAAAGTAATATGTAGTGGCCCTAGTCATTGATATTGATTTTGTCCAGTTTCTTAACACTAGATGCATACAGAATTTTCTGAGAAGCTTTTAAGCCATCAGTGTCTGATCTTCACATCCAGAAATTCTGCTGCAATAGATTTTAGTGCCTACAATTTAGGCTTTTGTTGCTTTTTTCCCCCTTCATGTAAAAATTTTCCCAATAATTTTCCCTTTCCATATTTTGACAAACAAGCTTAAATTTGCAATACATTGTATCCTCATACAGAGGCCAGACAGTGGAAGCTTAAACATTCACTGAGAATAACAATGAGATCTAAGAATAGGAATGAGAACAAGAATGAGAAAAGCCAAACTTCATTTTTCATCTCTATCAAAAGAGAAAAACAACAAGAACCACCTTGTCCCTACTATGAGAAGAGACTGTTCCTCCACAGAAATTACAGTGGCTTTTTAATCAGTGAGTCTAAGCAGTGGGGAAAATATCCAAACCTGAATCTGCTCTTTCTTTGACAAGTCCTGTCACTTTCAAATGAACCTTCCTTACATCTCTTAGAGACACACGTCCTGCCACTTTTGGGTCAAGGTGGCCATTCTCCATTTTCAGATCTTCCTCGGGCTGCTTCTGGGCCTTGTGTCTGGAGGAGAGCAGGCAGCCCCAAGTCTTTAAGGGTTGAGAGGCATGGGCCAGGGATGAAGCCCAAGGAGAGGGCAACAGGGAACAGAAAATTCCTGAGAGCAGAGGCGGCATTCTCTCTCCCTCCCTGCTGGTTCCAGGGAGCCCACCTTTCTTGACTGCATCTTCTCTTTTTGCTGGCAGGCAAAAAGGAGACAGATGGTAGGAGGACACAGCCCAGCAGTGGCATCTCCACACTGGGCAAATCCCCCACTCTGTGTCCTTCAGGGGACATAGAGCCCTGGTCTCCGGGCTGTAAACAGGGCCTG
The DNA here is from genome assembly GCF_006542625.1 of Nomascus leucogenys. NCBI lineage: Eukaryota > Metazoa > Chordata > Mammalia > Primates > Hylobatidae > Nomascus > Nomascus leucogenys. The sequence continues at coordinate 72,983,599 of NC_044395.1, forward strand.
GCCCTCCCAAGCACTGGGCTCTAGGTGGCTGCTCTAAAGCAACTCAGAGCCAGACACCTCAGCAGAAGCCCAGTCATATGACCTGGAAAAAAAAACATTTCTGAATTGGTTAAAAAACAGGGGAACAACTAGATGCCAAATTCCTGGTAGCTGGGGGTTAGTGGGACTTTGGTGTACATTGCTTTGGGTTAGGACTGGACTTGGAAACTAGGAAACTGGCCAAGCCTTGCAGGTGGGGACATGGTTCTGCTTTGAGGAAAGGGGACTATGGAGAAATCAAAGGGGGAAGGGGGGTTTGTTGCAGAGACAGGGAACCGGAAGTCTGACAACCATCATCTTCCTGGGCACCAAAACCTCATTATCCTGCTGGGGCAGGCCCTCAGCTCCAGCCTATTCACAAGGCCTCTGCTCCAAGCCTGTCCTCATAATGTGCCACCTGAATTATTCCAAAGGGGCCTCCAACCTCTCACCCCACCGTGAATCCAGCCTCTTATCCAGTAGTGCTGTCTGATAAAAATGAAACATTAAATGTTCTAGTAGTTGCATTAAAGAAACAGGATAATAAATGTTAATACTATATTCTATTTAATCTAATGGACACAGAATACTATCAACATGTAAGCAATAGAAAAATTATTGATGAGATATTTTACATTCCTTTTTTTCATACGAAGTCTTCAAAATCCCATGTGTGTTTTACACATAGAGCATATCTCAATTCTCACTGGCTCAGTAGCCACATGTGGCTGAGGGTTGCCCTACTGAACAACACAGGGCTGATGGGTCACAAAAATGATCTTGCAACAATGCAGAACAGATATTTTCATTTTCCTCTTAAAATGTTAAAATATATTTGTATACTCTTTGGCATACTAATCCCAATTTTAAGAATCTATTCTTGAGAAATATTTACAAAATGCCAAAAGAAATCTGAACAAATATATTCATTATAGTTCTTACTGGAAGAGTCTGGGCTCTGAAGTCAAATTGCCCACGTCTGAATCGTGGCCCTGCCACTTTAATGGCTGCATGTGCTTGAGTAAATGACTAACTGTTATCTTCCATTTCTTCATCCATAATAGATCTACCCCCGTGGGCTATTTACAAAGATTAATGAAATAATCTACATAAAATGCCTGTATGTGCTTAATAAATCTTAACTCTAGTTATTGTTATCAACAGAGAAAAAGCATTACAACTGAAATGTCCAGTAATATGAAAATGATTTACTGAATAATGGCACATCCATATGGTTTAAGCTACCTTCAAGCAGGGACTGTGTTTTATTCCCTATCACATGACACATAGCATGTGTCAGGTATATAGTGGGCACTCAGGAAGTATTGGAAGGATGAATGGCATGGAAAATCTTTAGAATGAATGCAGCTAGTGAGTGTATGCATGGAGCCTGGCAGCCCCACACCCGCCAGCACCCTGCACCTTCCACCACTGCCACTGGTGTGAGTGTGAACACTGACAACCTCACCCCCACCAGCACCCTGCTCCTACCATGCTGCCACCACTGTCGCAATGAGCATGTGCAGGAATGTAGCAGCCCTACTCCCACTAGTGCCCAACCCTAGCTGACATGTGCACCGTGCTGCACTGCCATGGCTGCTGGAACATGTGACCAAGCACAGATCGTACTGCCATCACCCTGATGAAGTTCTCTAGCTAGCACCACCTATTGGAATGCTGTGGCCAGTGGACTAGGAACACCTTCACCCCTCCAGTGTAGCAAGTTTCTAACCTCAAGGGGCCAGAAAACAAAGCTGGGGGGTCAGTGCCAGTCCCCCAGAGTTACAGCACACAGGCCAGGAGTGTTGAGCCTTGGCCCCTTAAAATCTTGCATAATCATTAGACTGAACCATAGCATAACCAGTAGACTGAACCTACCATATGCCACAATCAAACCCCCAACAGCATCAAAAAAAGACAAAAGTAAGAGTTCTCATCCAAAGGATAGCAACTTCAAAGATTGAAGGAACATTAGCTCACACAAGAAAGAGCCAGTGCAAGAACTCTAGCAACTCAAAAAGCCAGAGTGTCTTCTTACTTCCACAACAACCATGTTAGTTCCTCAGCAATGGTGCTTACCCAGGCTGAAATGGCTGAAATGACAGAGAATTCAGAATATGGATAGGAATGAAGATTATCAAGATTCAGGAGAAAGTCAAAACCCAATCCAAGAAATCTAAGGAATACAATAAAACGACACAGGAAATAAATGGCCATTTTAAGAAACAACCAAATCGATCTGATAGAGCTGAAAAGATCACTTTAAGAATTTCATAATACAATCACAAGTTTTAACAGGAGAATTGACCAAGCTGAGGAAAGAATCTCAGAGCTCAATGACCAGTTTTCCAAAGTAACTCAGACAAAAATAAAGAGGAATGAACAAAACCTCTGAGAAATCAAGGATTATATAAAGAGGCCAAATATTTGATTCATTGGCATCCCTCAAAGAAAGGGAGAGAAAGCAAGCAACTTGAAAGACATATTTGAGGATATTGTTCATGAAAATTTCCCCAGTCTCACTAGTGAGGCCAACATTCAAATGCAGAGAACCCCTGCAAGATAATACGCAAGACAACCATCCCCAAAACACATAGTCATCCATTTGCTAAAACCAAAATGAAAGAAAAAATATTAAAGGCAGCTAGAGAGAAGGGGCAGGTCACCTACAAAGAGAACCCCATGAGGCTAACAGTAGACCTTTCAGCAGAAATGCTACAAGCCAGAAGAGATTGGGGGCCTGCAGTCAGCATTTTTAAATAAAAGAAACTCCAAATAAGAATTTCATATCAATCCAAAAAAGCTTCGTAAGTGAAGGAGAAATAAGATCCTTCTCAGAGAAACAAATGTTGAGGGAGTTTGTTACCACCACACCTGCCTTACAAGAGACCTTAAAAGAAACACTAAATATAGAAAAGAAAGGCTGTTACCAGCTAATACAAAAACACACCTAAACACCCAGACCGGTGTCACTATAAAAGAACTACTTAAAGAAGCCAACATAATAACCAGCTAACAACACAATGACAGGATCAAATCCACACATATCAATACTAACCTTGAATGTAAACAGGCTAAATGTCCCCACTTAAAAGGCACAGAGTGGCAAGCTGGATAAAAAAGCAAGACCCAATAGTATGCGGTCTTCAAGAGACTGTTCTCATATATAATGACACCCATAGGCTCAAAATAAAGGAATGGAGGAAAAATCTACCAAGCAAATGGAAAACAGAAAAAAGCAGGGGTTGCAATCCTAATTTCAGACAAAACAGACTTCAAACCAACAAAGATAAAAAAAGACAAAGAAGGGCAATGCATAATGGTGAAGGGTTCAATTCAACAAGAAGACCTAACTATTCTAAATATATATGCACCCACTGCAGGAGCACTCAAATTCATAAAGCAAGTTCTTAGAGACCTACAAACAGACATAGATCCCCACATGATAATAGTGGGAGACTTCAACACTCCACTGACAGTATTAGACAGATTATCAAGGCAGAAAATTAGCAAAGATGTTCAGGACCTGAACTCAACATTGGACCAAATGGATCTGATGGACCTCTACAGAACTCTTCACCCCAAAACAACAGAATATACATTCTTCTCATCATCACATGAAACATACTTTAAAACTGACGCACAATTGGCCATAGAACAATTCTCAGCAAATTCAAAAAAACAAAATCTTACCAACCACCCTCTTGGACCACAGGGCAATAAAAATAGAAATCAATACTAAGAATATGCTCAAAACCACAAAATTACATGGAAATTAAACAATCTTCTGAATGGCTTTTTGTTAAACAATAAATTAAGGCAGAAATCAAGAAATACTTTGAAACTAATTAGAATAAAGTACAACATACCAGAATCTTGGGGACACAGCTAAAGTAAGAGGGAAGTTTATAGCACTAAACGCCCACACCAAAAAGTTAGGAAGATCTCAAATTAACAACCTAACGTCACACCTAGAAGAAATAGAGAGACTGGAGCAAACCAACCCCAAAGCTAGCAGAAGACCAGAAATAACCACAATCAGAGCTGAATGAAGGAAATGGAAATGTGAAAAGTCATACAAAAGAGCAATGAATCCAGGAGTTTGTATTTTGAAAGAATAAGTAAGATCGAAAGCCACTAACTAGACTAATAAAGAAAAAAGAGAATAGAATCAAATAAACACAATCAGAAATGACAAAGGCGACATTACCACTGACCTTACAAAAATACAAAAACCTCCAGAGACTACTATGAACACCTCTGTTCACAAAAACTAGAAAACCTAGAAGAAATGGATAAATTCCTAGAAACATACAACCTCCCAAGATTGAACCAGGAAGAAACTGAATCCCTGAACAGACCAATAACAAGTTCCAAAATTGAATCAGTAATAAAAAGCCTACCAACCAGAAGCAGCTCAGGACCAGATGGATTCACATCCAAATTCTACCAGATATATAAAGAAGAGCTAGTACCATTCCTACTGAAACTATTCTAAAAAACATACAGGAGGAGGGAATCCTCCCTAAATCATTCTACAATGCCAGCATCATTCTGTGCCAAAACCTGGCAGAAACACAACAAATAAAGAAAACTTCAGGCTAATATCTTTGATCAGCATAGATGCAAAAAAACTCAACAAAATACTAACAAACCAAATCCAGCAGCACATCAAAAAGCAAATCCACCCTGCTCAAGTAGGGATGCAAGGCTGGTTCCACACATATAAATATCAATAAATGTGATTTATCACATAAACAGTAGTAAAAACAAAAACTATTGATTATCTCAATAGATGCAGAAAAGGCATTTGATAAAATTTAACATCCCTTCATTTTAAAAACCTTCAAGAAATTAGGCATTGAAGGAACATATCTGAAAATAATAAGAGCCATCTATGACGAACCCACAGCCAGCATCATACTGAATGGGCAAAAACTGGAAGCATTCCCCTCGAGAACTGGAACAACACAAGAATGCTTACTCTCACCACTCCTATTCAACATAGTACTGGAAGTTCTAGCCAGAGCAATCAGGCAACAGAAGGAAATAAGATTAATAAAGAAAAAAAAGAGAGAAAATCCATAAAAACATAATCAGAAATGACAAAGGGGACATTATCACCGACCCCACAGAAATACAAAAAAACCTCAGAGACTACTATAAACACCTCTATTCATACAAATGAGAAAGCCTAGAAGAAATGGATAAATTTCCAGAACTATACAATCTCTCAAGATTGAACCAGGAAGAAATTGAATCCCTGAACAGACCAATAACCTGGAGTTCTGAAACTGAATCAGTAATAAAAAGCCTGCCAGACAGAAGCAGCCCAAGACCAGATGGATTTACAGCCTCCAGACAGGAAGACAGAAAGTCAAACTATCTTTGTTTGCAGATGATATAATTCTATACCTAGACAACCCCATAATCTTTGCCCAAAAGCTCCTAGATCTGATAAACAACTTCAGCAAAGTGTCAGGATATAAAATAAAAGAACAAAAATTGGTTGCACTACTATACACCAATAGCATCCAAGCTGAGAGCCAAATCAAGTGTGCAATTCCATTCACAATAGCCACAAAAAGAATAAAATACCTAGGAATACAGCTAACCAGGAAGGTGAAAGGTCTCTACAATGAAAATTACAAAGCACTACTCAAAGAAATCAGAGATGACACAAACAAATGGAAAGATATTCCATGCCCATGGATAGGAAGAATCAATATTGTTAAAATGGCCAAAGCAATTTGCAGATTCAATGCTATCCATATCAAACTGCCAATGACATTTTTTCACAGAATTAGACAGAAACTATTTTAAAATTCATGTGGAACCAAACAGTCTGAATAGCCAACACAATTTTAAGCAAAAAGAATAAAGCTGGAGGCATCATATTACCTGACTTCAAACTACACTACAAGGCTGCAGTAGCCAAAACAGCACAGTAGTGGTACAAAACACACATACAAAGACAAACGGAACAAAATAAAGAGCCCAGAAATAATTCCAATTACCTACAACCAACTGATCATTGACAAACTCTACAAAAACAAGCAATGCAGACAGGACTCCCTATTCAATAAATGGTGCTGGGATAACTGGCTAGCCATGTGCAGAAGATAAAACCTCTTCCTCTTACACCATACACAAAAATCAACTCAAGATATATTAAATACTTAAATGTAAAACAAAACTGTGAGAACTCTGGAAGTTAACCTAGCAAATACCATTGTGGACATAGGCCCTGGCAACAATTTCATGATGAAGACACAAAAATTGATTGCAACAAAAAGAAAAACTGACAAATGGGACCCAATTAAACTAAAAAGGTTCTGCACAGCAAAGGAAACTAACAACAAAGTAAACAGACAACCAAACCAAATGGAAGAAAATATTTGTAAAGTAAGCATCCAACAAAGGTCTAACATTCAGAATCTATTAGGAACTTAAACAAATTAACAAGCAAAAAAAAACCAACCCCATTAAAAAGTGGGCAAAGACATGAACAGATACTTTTCAAATGATGACATACACACAGTCAACAAGCATACACAAAAATGTTCAGCATCACTAATCATTAGAGAAATGCAAATCAAAACCACAATGAGATACCATCTCACACTAGCCAGAATGGCTATTATTTAAAAGTAAAAAAATAACATGCTGGTGAGGTTGCAGAGAAAAGAGAACACTTATATACTGCTGGTGGAAATGTAAATTAGTTCAGCCACTGTGGAAAGCAGTTTGGTGATTTCTCAAAGAACTTGAAACAGAATTAGCATTTGAATCGGCAATCCCATTACTGAATATATACTCAAAGGAATATAAATCATTCTACCATAAAGACACATGCATGCGTATGTTCATCGCAGCACTATTCACAATAGCAAAGACATGGAATCAGTTTAAATCCCATCAATAGTAGACTGGATAAAGAAAATGTGGTACACATACACCATGGAATACTAAACAGCCATAAAAAAGAACAAGATTATGTCCTTTGCAGCACATGGATGGAGCTGGAGGTCATTGTCCCAAGTGAACTAATGCAGGAACAGCAAACCAAGTACTGTATGTTCTCACTTACAAGCGGGAGCTAAACATTGAGTACACATGGACGCAAAGAAGAGAACAATAGACATTGAGGCCTACCTGAGGGTAGAAAGTCAGTGAAGGGGAGGAGGAGGGTGAGGGTCAAAAAATTACCTATCAGGTACTATGTTTATTACCTGGTGAAATAATCTATAAACCAAACCCCTATGATGCACAGTTTACCTATATAACAAACATGCGTGCATACCCCGAATCTAAAATAAAAGTTAAAAATTAGAATAAATCACTCAGGAGGTGTAATTTGAAACTATAATGAGTTATCACCTCACACCCTCTATGATGGCTACTATCAGAAAAACCCAGAAAATAATGCGTTGTCAAGGATGTTGTATTAGTCCATTTTCATGCTGCTGATAAAGACATACCCAAGACTGGGCAATTTACAAAAGAAAGAGGTTTAATGAACTCACAGTTCCACATGGCTGGGGAGGCCTCAGAAATTCATGGCAGAAGGTGAAACGCACATATCACTTGGTGGTAGACAAGAGAAGAGAGAATGAGAGCCAAGCAAAAGCAGAAACCCCTTATAAAACCATCAAATCTCATGAGACTTACTACCACGAGCACAGTATGGGGGAAACCACCCTCATGATTCAATTGTCTCCCACTGGGTCCCTCCCACAACATGTGGGAATTATGGGAGCTACAATTCAAGATGAGATTTGAGTGGGGACACAGCCAAACCATATCATTCTGTCCTCACATTTCAGAACTAATCATGCCTTCCCAAAAGTCCCCCAAAGTCTTAACTCATTTCAGCCTTAACTCAAAAGTCCACAGTCCAAAGTTTCATCTAACACAAGGCAAGTCCCTTCTACCTATGAGCCTGTAAAATCAAAAGCAAGTTAATTCCTAGATACAATGAGGGTACAGGTGTTGGGTAAATACACCTATTCCAAATGGGGAAAATTGGCCAAAAAAAAAAAAAAAGAGGCTACAGGCCCCATGCAAGTCTGAAGTCCAGTGGGGCAGTCAAATCTTAAAGTTCCAAAATGCTCTCCTTTGATTCCATGTCTCACATCCAGGTCACACTGCAAGAGGTGGGTTCCCATGGTCTTGGGCAGCTCAGGTTTCAGCCTCCCTCCTGGCCACTTTCACAGGCTGGTGTTGAGTGCCTGCGGCTTTTCCAGGCACATGGTGCAAGCTGTCGGTGGATCTACCATTCTGGGGTCTGGAGGATAGTGGACCTCTTCTCACAGCTCCACTGGCAGTGCCTCGGTGGGGACTCTGTGTGGGGGTGCCCACCCCACATTTCCCTTCCCTACTGCCCTAGCAGAGGTCCTCCATGAGCGCCCATCCCTGCAGCAAACTTCTGCGTGGACATCCAGGTGTTTTCACACATCCTCTGAAATCTAGGTGGAGGTTCCCAAACCTCAGTTCTTGAATTCTGTGCACTCATAGGCTCAACACCACATGAAATCTGCCAAGGCTTGGGGTTGCACCCTCTGAAGCAATGGCCCAAGCTCTATGTTGGCCCCTTTCAACCACAGCTAAAATGGCTGGGATGCAGGAGACCAAGTCCCTAGGCTGCACACAGCACAGGGACCCTGGGTCCGGCCCACAAAACCACTTGTTCCTCGTAGACCTCTGGGCCTGTGAGAGAGGGGCTGCCTTGAAGACCTGTGACATGTGCTGGAGACATTTTCCCCATTGTTTTGGGGATTAACATTCAGCTCCTCATTTCTTATGCAAATTTCTGGGCCGGGCGCGGTGGCTAATGCCTATAATCCCAGCACTTTAGGAGGCCAAGGCGGGTGGATCACAAAGTCAGGAGTTTGAGACCAACCTGACCAATACGGTGAAACCCCACCTCTACTAAAAATTAGCTGGGCATGGTGGCACGTGCCTGTAGTCCCAGCTACTCAGGAGGCTGAGGCAGGAGAATCACTTGAACCCAAGAGGCAGAGGTTACAGTGAGCTGAGATTGCACCACTGCACTCTGGCATGGGTGTCAGAGTGAGACTCTGTCTTTAAAAAAAAGAAAGAAAAGAAAAAGAATTCTGCAGCCAGCTTTAATTTCTCCTCAGAAAATGGGATTTTCTTTTCTATTATATTGTCAGGCTGCAAATTTTCTGAACTTTTATACTCTGCTTCCCTTATAAACTAAATGCCTCTAACAGCACCCAAGTCACCTATTGAATGCCTTGCTGCATAGAAATTTCTTCCACCGGATACCCTAAACCATCTCTCTCAAGTTGAAAGTTCCACAAATCTCTAGGGCAGGGGCAAAATGCTGCAAGTCTCTTTGCTAAAACATAACAAGAGTCACCTTTGCTCGAGTTCCCAAGTTTCTCATCTCCATCTGAGACCACCTTAGCCTGGATTTCATTGTTCATATTATTATCAGCATTTTGGTGAAAGCCATTCAACAAGTCTCTGGGAAGTTCCAAACTGTCCCACATCTTCCAGTCTTCTGAGCCCTCCAAACTCTTCCAACCTCTGCGTGTTATCCAGTTCCAAAGTTGCTTCTACATTTTTGGGTATCTTTATAGTACTGCTCCATTCCTAGTACCAGACTAATGCTATGTATTAGTCTGTTTCCATGCTGCTGATAAAGAAAAACCCGAGTCTGGGCAATTTACACAAGAAAGAGGTTTAATGGATTCACAGTTCCATGTGGCTGAGGAGGCCTCACGATCAGAGCAGAAAGTGAAAGGCACATCTCACATGGCAGCAGACAAGAGAAGAGAGAATGAGAGCCAAGTGACCGCGGAAACCCCTTCTAAAACCATCAGATCTTGTGAGACCTATTCACTACCACGAAAACAGTATGGGGGGAATTGTCTCCATGACTTAATTATCTCTCACTGGGTTCCTTTCCTAACACATGGGAATTATGGGAGCTACAATTCAAGATGAGATTTGGGTGGGAACACAGCCAAACCACATGAGATGTAGAGTAACGAGAGTCCTTGTGCACTGCTGGCGGGAACGTAAAAAGTTACAGCTGCTGTGGAAAAGAGTATGGAAGTTCCTCAAAAAAAAAAAAAAAAAAAAGTGAAGCTGCCCACAATGTGTTAATATCACAGAAAGATTGTAGAAAGATATGCATAACATGGTCGCATTTTCATTGTAGGAAAAACGATGTACTGTATGTATAAAGAGAAAGTGTTTGATGATGTAACCATGAGTAAAAAACAGGAAGCATACCAAACCGTTAATGGTTCTGAATGGGTAGGCTTGCAACGTTCCTTTGTGATTATTTACATGCCTGTCTTGTCCCATCTATCTGTCAAGCTCCATTGGCTTGTCTTACTCATCCGTGTTTCCTCACTTACACAGCACTTGTTCTTGGGCATGTGAGGGTTTAGTAAAGTTTTGCAGAATTGAACTGCTAATCATTGCTTCCCCACTTGCTCACCTATACTACAAACCAGAACTTGTTCCACATCATACGGCTACCTTTAAATATTTGCATTTTAAGTCTAAGTTCCAAAATATTATATTAGCAAATATGCTGACTTCCCTATAGTACACTCCTCAAGACTTAATGCACAGAAATCCTTAGTAGGTGGGAAGAAATGAAAGATTTGAACAATAAAAATGCTGCAGGAGTCCAGCACTGTTTGAAGGTTGCCTTTCTCTAGAAGGTTACTATTCAGAAAGACAGGAGAGAGACCGACATATCTCCCCGTGCCTTGACAGCCATTCTCCTCCAAGACATCTGTCAAGAGTTTCTGTCCGTGCAGGTTATGGAAATGGTGTTAACTCGTGCAGAATTTTAATTACTTGTCTCAGGGGCCAAATGTATTTATGTATGTATCCATGTCATGATTATTTATTCATTCAATGAATGTTCAGAATCCTACAATATACCAGCTGTAATGCCTCATCATGAAATGTAAAACTGAGGAAAGCAGGGTTCTATTCTCAACGAGGGGGTCTCTGCCCTCACTTTTCTTTTTCATCACTTGAGCACCAATACCGAGCAGCCTCGTCTGTTTTTTTCGCTTGTTTGTTTCCCCCCAAACATAGCATAAACTTAACCCTAGACGATTGTGTAGGATTGTCGCTGGAGTCCTGGATGCTAGTCTTTTATTTTATTTTTTAGTGACACTCACTCACTTTGTGTCCTAAAGCAAGCCCAGTTCCGTCTCTGTGCCTTGGTCTCGCCTCAGACAAATGGGGCATCCATTTGCCCTGCTAAACTCTCAGGGGTATTGTGAAGGCCAGACAGGGCAACAGATGCTGAAAGCATTTGAAATGAACTGAGCTGTATAGAAGTGTCAGGCAGTACTGTTCCTGTGGCCCAGGTCACCGTAACTTGAAGAGCATCTGGACATATGTCAGAGAAAATAAAAACTGTTTTTGTTTCTCAGTGAAAATACCTGCCTTTTGAGACTTTCATTTAAAATGAAAACATTCCAAAGTAGTATGTGATCTTGAACAAGTCATTTTCCTCTCTGAGTCTCAGTTTATTCTCCTATAAAATAAGCCAGTGAGACTAGATGGATACATTTCAAATTCTACTCTAAAAAATTCTTCACTGGGAAGAGATTCTTTTATCCCCACATCTGCAACCAGAACTGCCATATATTTTTCAAATTTTACCCTCGTTTTACTTATTTGGCTTCTGTGTAAGGTCTTTTTGGTTTTCTTTTTCTTTTAAAGTGAAAGTAAGTTTATTAACAAAGTAAGAAAATAAAAGAATGGCTACGCCATAGTCAGGGCAGTGGGGTTTTTTTTCCCCCCTAAATAAAAAATCCTGAGGCTAAAACAAAAAAAGAAAACCAGAACACGGCTAGATCACCTGTAGGGCCATTCTGCCCGGCCTTCATGTCTGCACACGGAGGACGCACGTGCTTTCTGCTTAACGAGTGTGCATTCCTCTCGTATGTGTCAGGTGTGCACGGGGCCTCTCAGGACAGAATTCCTTTGTAGGGGAATTGACAATGAGTCATAACTGCTTGACTTTTAAGTGTGCACTCAGAGATGACCATTTTTTAGAGCAAAATTCCCGAGTCTGAACAACCTTTGGCAGCTGAAGACTGAGAAAGAAATTCACCAACCAGTCCAGGGAAAACCTCTTCCAAAAGCTGTAATATTTTTGTTCGATGCGGGTGTGACCCGTGGTCTTGCCATGGGGGAAGGGAATGGCTGTGGAAACAGTGCCACCTTGTGGCCATTTTCCATGAGCAGACACTGGGTGCTCCCTAAGCTGAGGGCAGGTTCCTGGATGGTTACACTCCTGAAGAGGGGACTTTCATTTTGGGATTGGGAAGGGGCCCAGAGGCACACTGAGGCCAGAGCCAGTCCCCATCTGGCAGCAAGCTCAGATGGCCTGAGTCAGAAGCCTTCTCCAAAGCTACCACACTCCTGAGGCCCAGGAAGGCTGCCAGGCTGGACATGTGGTTATTGGAGGGGTCGTGTGGCTGTCACTAGCAGGAAGGTGTCTGGATATGGGAGTGGGAGGCAGAGTCCGAGAGGAGACAGAACAAATTTCACAATGGCCATGGCTGAGCCCCAGTTGGGAAGACAGTGACCCAGGAAGTATGCAAAGTGGGGGCAGGAAGGTGGTGTCCTCTTGTCTAGAAACCCGGGATGCCTGCAAAACAGAGAGGATTCCACCTGTCCCCTCACCCCTGACCCTAGCCTGGGGCCTAAATGAGCCCTCCTGCTCTCCGCCTCCCTGCCACACCACCATCCCTGGCACAGGATTGCTGGGAGGATAAAACGAGATGGATAAGGCTTAACACAGCACCTGGTGCATGGGAAGCCCTCAGACATCCCCGAGACTGTCCCCTCCCTCTCCTACTCTGTGCACTAGACATTGGAGTGACAACAATGAACCCAGCACAGCTGCTGTCAGAACTCACAGCCTGGCCAGGTGTGGTGGCGCACACCTGTAATCCCAGGACTTTGGGAGGCTAAGGTGAGAGGATCGCTTCATTCTGGGAGTTGGAGACTAGCTTAGGTAACATAGGGAGATCCCATTGCTACAAAAGATAAAAAACAATCAGCCAGGTGTGGTGGCATGCTCCTATAGGTTCAGCTACTCAGGAAGCTAAGGTAGTGATCACTTGAGCCCAGGAAGATGAGGCTGCAGTGAGCCATGATCACACCACTGCACTCCAACCTGCGTGACAGAGTGAGACCCTGTCTCAAAAAAATAAAAAATAAGAAGGACAGGTGTGGTGGCTCATGCCTGTAATCCCAGCACTTTGGGAGGCTGAAGTGGGAAGATTACTTGAAGTCAGGAGTCTGAGACCAGCCTAGGTAACTTAACAAGACCCTGTCTCCACACACAAAAAAATGTAAAAATTAGCCAGGCATGGTGGTGTGCCCTGCAGTCCCAGCTACTCAGGAGGCTGAGGTGGAGGATTGCTGGAGCCCAGGATTTCGAGACTGCAGTGAGCCATGATTATGCCATTGCACTCCAGCCTAGGGGACAGAGTGAGACCCTGTCTCAAAAAATAAAAAAAAAGTAAAAAGAAACACCATAAAAATAAATTTAATAATATATTTAATAAGATATATCCAATATCTTGTCATTTTAACATGTAATTAAAATAAAATTCAGTAAGTAATTTTCCCTAAGAGCTGGAAAATTAATGAAATATTTTATATTCTTGTTTTCTGTGCTGCTTGAAATTCTGTGTGTATTTTACACTCACAGCACATCTCAATTTGGACTCGCCACATTTCAAGCACTAAATAGCCACATGTGGCTAGTGGCTACTGCACTGGACAGCACAGGGCTGGTGCAAGGAAGGGCGCTCACACACACACACACACACAATACACACACATACACAAATATACACATACATACACACACATATACACACAGATACACACACATGCACATACACACATACACACACATGCACACGCACACACACACAAACATATACACACACACATATACACACCCAGAGGTCAGTAAGTTACTGGTCAGTAACTTTATAAGGGGCACAAAGCTGGTGGGTGATATGGTTTGGCTCTCTGTCCCCACCCAAATCTCATCTCGAATTGTAATCCCCAGGTGTGGAGGAAGGGACATGGTAGGAGGAGATTGGATCATGGGGGCTGTTTTCCCCCTTGCCATTCTCGTGACAGTGAGTTCTCATGAGATCTAAGGGTTTAAAGCGTGTGGTAGATCCCTTGCTCTCTCTCCTGCCACCATGTGAAGAAGGTCCTTGCTTCCTCTTCGCCTTCCGCCATGATCGTAAGCGTCGTGAGGCCTCCCAGTCATGCTTCCTGTTAAGCCTGTGGAACTGTGAGTCAGTTAAACCTCTTTTCTTTATAAGTTACCCCATCTCAGGTAGTTCTTTACAGCAGTGTGAAAATGGAGTAATACAGTGGAGGAGGCTAACTTGGACTGGGAAGGTCAGAAAAGTCCTCTTGGAGGAGGTGGTGTTTAAACCTGGCTCGCTGGCTGCATGAGACTTGAAAGTGAAGCGATGAGGAAAGGCTGGAGGGTGGGAGAGGGCTTGGCCTGTCCATGCACCATCCAGGCACCTTCTGATAGAATGAGAGTGAGTAAACTACAGCTCTCAAGCCAAACTCTGCCTGCCACCTGTGTCTGTATGCCCTGAGAGCTAAGAATGGTTTTCACATTTTTTTAGACAGGGTCTTGTTCCAGTGCCCAGGCGGGAGTGCAGTGGCATGATCTCGGTTCACTGCAGCCTTGATCTCTGGGGCTCATTCGATCCTCCTACCTCAGCCTCTTCACCTCAGCAGCCTCACCACCCCCCTCATGTCCACTCAACTTCTCCACTCCGGCCACCCTGACCGCTTTAATGCCCTGGTGATCACCCTCCCCTTCTCCTCCAGGGCTTTCCCTGGCTGCCCCCTCCACTGCAAAGTCCTTTCCTATCTCCTGTCTCCCTGTGGCCAACTCCTCCACCTCAGAGACCAGCCTTGACTTCACATCCTCGCCTGCTTCCCAGTTACCTCCAAAAGGGCCTCCGCCAAGCCATCCTCTCTGGTTTCTCCCTGCAAATCCAGGGCTGGCACAGTGTGAAGAATGCACAGGGGCCTAGAGGCCTGGGTTCTGGAATGCTCCCGTTTCCAGACTCAGCTGCCTCCCCTGCCTCTTCCCCAGCGCTGCCAGTAAAGTGCCTTTTCCCTGCAGGAAAAAGAGCTGCCCCAGCTGGGCCTGGACAAAGGACAGGCATTCCCTCACTTGGCTGGCCAGTGGGGCTGGAAGTCTTTGACAGCCCTGCGGTCAGTCCTGGGGCCAAGTCCTTGTCCCCTCCTGGCAAATTTATGTGCGCCTGAACTCTGCAGGATGCCCAGGAGGGGGCGCCAAAGTGCTGCCAAAAAGAACAGTTTGGGGCGTATGAATCAGATGGCCTAGTGGGAGTGCTTAGTGAGGGCTGGCTCTGAGTTCTTTTTACCCCAGCCCCTGCCCAGGGCCAGGCACTGTGTGTGGAATGGAGGAAAGGACGCCGTGCAAGAACTGACAAGTTCCTGCACGTCTCCTGTGCTGGCATTTCTTACGAACACAATGACTTTGGTGTTCCAGGCCCAGAGGCTGGGAGCTGGCAGGAAGCTTGGCCATTGTGAAGAGCTAGTGTGCCTAAAGTGGCCTACAGATTTGTTGAGAGAGGCTAGGTGGGGCCAGGAAGGCAGGACCCCTTGAGCCAGTTGCCTCTGGCAGCAAAAAGTCTCATTATTGCGTAATAAGTATTTTCTATGTTGACTTGACATGGACGTGGTTGGGAAGCACCATCCAATATGGAAGCCACTAGCTACATGTGACCACAGTACTTAAGTTTTAATTAAATAAGCAGGCTGGGGGGTGGTAGCTCATACCTATAATCCCAGCACTTTGAGAGGCTGAGGTGGGCAGATCTCTTGACCCCAGAAGTTTGAGACCAGGCTGGGCAACTTGTTGAAACCTGCCTCTACGAAAATACTTAGCCGGACATGGTGGTGCATACCTATAGTCCTAGCTACTTGGGAGGCTGAGGTGGGAGAATCACCTGAGCCCGGGAAGTTGAGGCTACGATGAGCCAAGATCGCACCACTGCACTCCAGCCTGGGTGACAGAGCAAGACCCTGTCTCAAATAAACAAATTAAGATAAAATAAAATTTAAAATCCAGTTCTTTACTTCATTAGCCACATTTCAAGTACTCAATGACCACATGTGGCCAGTGGCTTTCATGTGAGCACAGAAATAAACATTTCCATCATTGAAAGTTCTGTTGGACAGTGCCACCCTAGAACTTGCTCTGATCTCTTGTGGGTAGGGTGTGCTTTAGAATTTCAGAGAGTTCACTGTTAGCGTGCTGCCTCCCACGGATATGGTTGTTACAAGGTTATGAGAAAGGCAGTCAGACACACCTAGGATTAACCCCTCATTTTGCTGGTTACAAGCAAAGTGTCCTGTATTCAAGGGCTCTGCAGGGCTGACTATGGGACTTGAGCATCCGCAGACTTTGGTATCCATGGGGATCAGGCAACCAAACCCCCACAGTTAGCAAGAGACAACCGGACTACTTTTGTGGCTTCAGAGAGGTCACTTAATCTCTTTCAACCTCTGTTTTCTCATCTCTAAACTGGGGATAATATCACCCTGCTGCCACAGTTATTATTAGACGAGCTAAGGCAGATAAACCACAAAACGCAGTGCCTAGGACACAGTTTTGTGGCCTTACCGCCCCAGCCGAGTGTGCCTTTCTGCGTGCACTCACCCACAAGCCCTCATCCCCTGGCTATACCGTGTCCAGACCTGTGTCGGGTTCCACATCTCGTTCAAAGGCAGCACCGGGCTCGATTCTTGCACTGGGCTTGATTCTTGCCTAGAAGGAGATTGCAATCTAGGTGAGAAGGCGAGATAAGGCCCATGAAGCAACCTGAAAACAATTCTTAGGCAACACACAGGGCAGTGTGTCATCCTGTGAGCCAGAGTCTGATAGGAAAGTTGTGTGGGGTGGGAGGCTCTTCTAAGGCCTTGTAGAGAAAGTGGGTGAGATTAGAACTGGTCTTGAAACAGCGTAGAGTTTGGACCGGCAGAGCCAATGAGAGAGAAGTGGCAGCAGGGAATGGTGTTAGGGCAGAAGAACAGCGTGAGCAAAGAAATGCTCAGAGGTGGGTAAGGGAGGGGCCAGAGCTAACACAGTATGGGGCAGCTTGGCCGAGGTGCTCATGAAGGGGACACACTGAGAAGAGAATTTGCTAAGAAGATCACTCTGATCTTGGAAGCCAGGCTGAGTTGCTTAAGTTTAATGAGACGTGCGGTCATCAGGCAGGCGGGGGCTTGAGCATGGAAACTGGCAAGGCCTGGGGAGGATTGCACTGACAGCAGAAGTCGGAGGTCTGTGAGGGAGATCCTGCAGTCAGGGTGACGTCAGCGAGAAGTGACACCAGCGGCCTTCCGAGGCAGTGCATGGTACCATTTACAGAGGGCTGTTAACATAGCCTGGGCTCAAATTGCTGGGTCCTAACACAGTAACCAGAAACTGGACTCTATTGGTCTACACAACAAGTCAACATCAAATTGGGAGGGAGCAGTGGGTAGGCACCAAGAAGAAACAGAGCAGAGGAAATGCCTGTCACAGTGTGTCAAGCTCTGAGCCCCAGCCCCTTAATCAGTTAAGAAAAAGAACAGGGGCCGGGTGCAGTGGCTCACGCCTGTAATCCCAGCGCTTTGAGAGGCCAAGGCGGGCAGATCACGAGGTCAGGAGTTCAAGATCAGCCTGGCCAACATAGTGAAACCTTGTCTCTACTAAAAATACAAAAAATTAGCTGGGCCTGTAATCCCAGCTACTTGGGAGGCTGAGGCAGGAGAATCACTTGAACCCGGGAGGCGGAGGTTGCAGTGAGCCGAGATCGTGTCACTGCACTCCAGCCTGGGTGACAGTGCGAGACTCCATGTCAAAAAATAAAGAAAAAAGAAAAAGAACAGGTACAAGGAGGAGAAGAAGGGAGTGTCTAGAAAGAGGACTAGGTGTCTGAGAAACAGGGCTGGGTGTCACATCACACACATACACAGACACGCACAGTCACATTCACATGCCTGTACACATGCACACATACAAGGACACATGTATAAGCCCCCCAACTTACTCTTCATACTAATCATACCCAGAGACCCTTAAGGATACATGCAAATGCATATGTATGGGCACACATCAATACGTATGTGTATATACACATGTTCTTCCTCAGCCCAGCCTCTCCTTTTAGGCCTGGAGCTGGGGCTGACATTGGGTTTACATCAATCAAAGCCACCAGGAAACGTCTATCCTGCCTGGGCCCAGAGTCCATTTCTGATGGAGGCTTCTCCAGGCTTTACTTGTAAACACTATTTATTTTGGAAAGCAACTTCTCTGTTTTCAAATAAAACATTGGGACGTGCAGTATTGGATTTCCCTGATCTGACATTGACCTAGAAAAATGTGCTGGCAGGAACAGAAAATGCAATGCCCCACTGTGCTGGCAGGCACAAGAGTTTCCCTCTTCTTGGCTTTGATTGCAAAGGTTAAGATGCAAGTGAGAGAGCGCAGTTCCCCCTCCCTGCCTGAGCAGCACTCTCCCTGCAGAGCTGGAGGGAGTTGGGGGCCAGGTTTAGGGGCTTCTTCCTGCAGGTTTTGGTGCTTGTGGTCTTAGGGGCATGCTTCTGGGTGGGGAGCTTATCACAGAGGGGCAGCTTGTCACAGGGCTGGTGGCCGAGGCCAGCATCTAGAGAGCAAACAGCTCCAGGATGTGCAAAATATGAATAGGGCCCAGCTATGGGGGTCCCCATGGTTGTCATCTGTGAAATGGGCAAAGCAACTTGAGCTCTGGGTGAGGTTTGAAGCCAGTTCCTGTCCCTTGGGGAAGAGGCTTCCCAGAGGCAGACCTGCCAGGTCCAGCTTCAGGTGAAGGTCATGGTCTGCTGCCATCTGCAGGGGCCTGGGCACTAGTTGCAATGGTTAGGAGCAGAAGCTGGGAGCAAGGGCTGAGGCAGGAGCCCCACATCATGGTGGGAACCCAGACACCTGTGGTCTGCTTGCGGGGATGGGTCCTGGTCTAATGAGCAAAGGAGACTCAAAAAGCAATACACAATTCATTGCCCCAGCTGAGCCACAGAATCTCAGAATTCCTCAGCTGCTCCAGGGACTTAATTCTGTCCCTGTTAATTCGGTTCCTATTCCACCCACGTCCCTTATGGCCTCTCTGAGGATGAAATGAGATCAGAAATGTAACATGCTTAGCCAGGGCCGGATGCACAATAGGTAGGCTCAGTAAACGTGAGAGCAAATCCCAGCTTCACCACTCACTAGCTGTGGCACCTTGGGCGAGCTCCTCCTTGGTGCCTTAATTTCCTCATCTGTAGAATGCAGATAATAACAAAATGTGCATCACAGAACTGTTGGGGATTAAATGAGTAAATATTTGTAAAGCACTTTGAACAGTGCCTGGCACTTAGTAAGCTTGATAGCTGTTTGCTATTATATTAAATTTACTCTTTTTTTGTGTGACAGGGTCTCATCCTGTCACTCAGGCTGGAGTGCAATGGCGTGATCATAGCTCACTACAGCCTCTACCCGCCAGGCTCAAGTGATCCTTCTACCTCAGCGTCCCAAATAGCTGGGACTAGAGGTGCACCCCACCACACTCGGCTAATTTTTTATGTTTTATTTTTTGTGGAGACTAGGAGTCCCATTATGTTGCCTAGGCTGGCCTCGAACTCCTGGGTTCAAACAGTCCTCCCACCGTGGCTTCCCAAAGTTCTGAGATTATAAGAGTGAGTCACTGTACCCAGCCTTAAATAGTATTCTTAATGATTATTTATGTATTTATTCATGAATTCATTCAACACGTCTTTCTTGAGGGCTTACTAGGAGCCAGGCACTGTTCTAGTCACTGGGGCTATAGCAGGGAACAAGAGACACTAGCCCTGTGGTAGGTATAATGATGCTCCCTGCCCCCATAGATGTCCCTGCCCTAATCCCTGCAATCCTGACTATGTTATGTTACGTGGCAAGAGAGACTTAAGATTGCAGGTGGAATTAAGGTGCTCATCAGCTGACTGGGAGAGAGGGAGGGTGCCTTGGATTATCCAGGTGGGCCTAATGTAATCCCAAGGGTTCTTAGAAGAGGGAGGCAGGAGAGCCAGAGAAGGAGGTGCGAGGATGGACACGGGGGTCTAAGTGATGTGATTCCTGGCTTCTTCCAATATGGAGGAAGAGGCCACGACCCAAGGAAAGCAAGCGGCCTGTAGAAGCTGGAGAAGGCAAGGAACTGGGGTCCCCTCCGTAGGCTCCAGAAAGGAACGCAGCCCTGCCCTTGATTTGAGCACAGTCAGGTTTCTGACCTGCAGAACTGTAAGATAACAAATTTCTGTGTTTTAAGCCACTAAGTTTGGTTTGCGGGGACTCATTATAGCAGCAATGGGAAACAAATACAAACCCTTCCTCGTGGAGCTCATATTTTTATAGGGGGAGTGCAACAATAAAATCAACAACATGCAGTGTGTGCAGCAGACAGCAGCAGTCGGGCTGGCCCTTGCAAGTTGGCCATCCCGCTAGCCATGGCCGCCCCCACTCCTAGTGTCCCTCTGTTTACCCATGGCTGAAGGGCGGAGGCTGCTCTGCCCATTGGCTTCCAGGCTCTGGCTGGACACACACTGCTAGAGCTCACTGGCTCTTGGGCTGGGGAGGGGCAGGTGTGTGGTGTCTAGCCCAGGAGTAGGTGGGGCCTGCTGCCAAACTCTGGGGCAATTAGCATGTTCCTAGATTCCTGTGGGCGAGGAGATGAGAAATCGTGATTTGTCAAGGCGGATTGGGAGTGAAAGCCAAAGCCAGGAGGCCGCCTCTGAGTCTCCCGGGTTTCTGTAATTATAATCGCTTGATTGCGCATAATAAGGTGCATCAGAATCTTCCCATTAGGAGGCCATAAAACAGCACTTGGGCTTTCATCTTGCCCAGCTGCTTACTGAAACCTCCCTCTTTTATCTTCAATGCCTTTAATTGACAGGTCCGAGCCCAGGGAGCTACTTCTGGAGATGCTGCAGCCTGGGATGGATCCTGCCTTCTCAGCCCCACCCTGTTCAAGTCACTGAAGTCTCTGCTGCATCCCTGGGCTTCTGCTGAGCAGGGCTGGAAGGTCTTGCTTGAGGAGCTGAAGCCCACCAGCAGGTGGGGTCTGCCACTCAGGTGTAGCTCATAAACCTTGAAAGGATGGTGCCTTGTGGCCCATGTTCAGGAAGTGAGGTTGAGCACTGCTCAAGGGCACCTACATCTAAGGGTTATCATCCACATGGTAGACACGCTAATTTACATGAGCACACTGGACGGGAGATTGACTAGGCCGCCAGGCGGGTAGCTGGGAAGAGCGCCCTTTGACCTAAATTCACAGTGGCACTTGGGGCTGTGCACAAACTCTCTGCACACCTGTGCGCCTCTGTCCCATCTGCACTCCAACTGCTTGATACCCTTGAAGGCCTGATTCCAAGACCTCCAAGACTGAATCTGTCATGATTGCCTCACCTGGAGGGGCTATGGGGGCGGGGAGGGTGGCACTCAGTGTGTGTGTGCACGCTGCTGCCATAAGTGGGCCGCGGTGTGTGTGGACACAGCCAGGGCTGCTTATACTAACTTGACCTTTCTTATTTAACCTGAGGAAGGGACAACCTTTCCTAATTTGCACAAAAGTGCTGCATGGGCCAGCCAGCCTTCGCAGCTGCCATCTGCATGGTGAAGCCCCACCCTGGGTTTCCCTGGGTAAACTTTCCATTCTCTAGTGGCCTGAACCTTGTTCCCAGGGTCAGCCTGCATGTGACCCTTAGTCTCTCCTGGCTGGGACTGGACACAGACCTGTGCCACCCCTGGGTGTCCCCTCTTGGTGTGCCCTGTGAACTAGCTCCCTTCCCCTCAGCCAGGAACACAGGCAAGTGGAGAACTCAGCTGGGAAAACACTCTGACCCAGGCCTAGGGAGGCGGTGGGAGAATAAGCAGTTTGGCAATAGAAATGCACATCCTTCAACATAGTGATTTCCCTCTAGGGAATCTGTGCTTAAGAGATCAAGGATGTGTGCACAGATTTTGCCGAAAGGATGTTTGTTGCAGCACT
The DNA here is from genome assembly GCF_006542625.1 of Nomascus leucogenys. NCBI lineage: Eukaryota > Metazoa > Chordata > Mammalia > Primates > Hylobatidae > Nomascus > Nomascus leucogenys. The sequence goes on from NC_044395.1 coordinate 73,005,741, forward strand.
GTGTTAGCAACCATTGAAAATAAACCAAGTGTCCATCAAGGGAAGGAGTGACTGAGTCACAAGCAGCCCTTTACGTTCCTAGAAATCTGACCAGAAGTCAGAGGTTTGAAACTTATGTAATTTATTTTAAAAAACTGAAAGTAGCATTTAAAGTTATGAGAGATATTTACATCCCACCCCCAAATTAATTAAAAACGTTATTGAATCACTAATTATTTTCCTCCCAGCTTTATTGAGGTATAATTGACAAATAAAAATTATATCTGTTTAAGGTATATGGCTTAATGTTTTGACATTACAGAAAGATTTTGAGACATTGTAAAATGATCACCACAATCAAGCTAATGAACATATATCCATGACCTCACGTAGTCACCATTTTTTTGTGTGTGGTGAGATCAGTTAAGATCTACCCTCTTAGCAAATTTCAAGTATACAATACAGTATTATTAACTGTAGTCACCATGCTGTATATTAGTTCTCCAGAGTTTATTCATCCTGTATAATGGAAACTTTGTACCATTTCACCAACATCTCCCCATATCCCCCCTCTCCCCCTGCCACCCAGCCCCTGGCAACCACTATTCTATTCTCTGCTTCTGAGTTTGACTTTTTCAGCTACCACATATAAATGGGATCAGGCAATACAGTTGTCCCTCGGTATCCTCAGAGGATTCTGGAACCCGCATACCACCTCCACCTTTGCAGATACCAAATTCTGCAGACTCTCAACTCCCTTATCTAAAATGGCATAGTATTTGCCTATAACCTGTGCACATCCTCCCGTATACTTTACATCATCTTTATTTTGTTTTGTTTTGTTTTGTTTTTTTAAGACAGGGTCTCACTCTGTTGCCCAGGCTGGAGTGCAGTGGCACAATCTTGGCTCACTGCAAACTCTGCCTCCTGGGCTCAAGTGACTCTCTTGCCTCAGACTCCCAAGTAGCTGGGATTACAGGCACCCACCACCACACCCCGCTAATTTTTTTATTTTTAGTAGAGACAGGGTTTCACCATGTTGGCCAGGCTGGTCTCAAACTCCTGGCCTCATGTGATCCGCCCGCTTCGGCCTCCCAAAGTATTGGGGTTACAGGCATGAGCCACCATGCCTGCCCAACTTTATATCATCTTTAGATTACTCATAATACCTAACACAATGTATATAGCTATTATACTGTATTGTTTAGGGAACAATGACAAGAAAAGTCGCAATCATCATAGGCCTGACTGCATTTTCAATCCACCATTGGTTGAATCCAAGGATGTACTCATGAGTACAGAGGGCCAGTTCAACCGTCTTTCTGTGCCTAACTTTTTTCACTTAGTGTAATGTCCTCCAGGTTCATCCATGTTGCTGCAAATGACAGGATCAAATCACTAAATTGTGCCTAACTTTTTAGATGTAATCTTTAATATGTGTCTTAGTTTGTGTTTTCCCAAAAGTAACATCTAAGACAAAAATCTGATTGCAGGTAGTTTATTTTTGGGGTGATTCCAAGAAATGCTGATAGGGTAGAGGAGAGAGAAAAAAATAAGAAAAGGAAATAAAGAAAGCTATAATAAGCCGGGTGCAGTAGCTCATGCCTGTAATTCCAGCGCTTTGGGAGGCTGAGGCAGGAGGACTGCTTGAGCCCAGGAGTCTGGGGCTACTGTGAGCCATGATCACGCCACTGCACTCCATCTGGGCAACAGAATGAAACCCTGCCCCCGACCCCCCAAAAAAGAAAGGGAGCTAGTAAAAGATGATTTACTAAGCAAATTACCACTTGGCAATGCGGTCCTGCAGAGCACACACAGCAGGCCCCAGGGCCCAGGGGGAGTCCTGAGGCAAGTCCAGAGGCAGGCAGCCGAGACCAGGCTTGAGTGCATAGAAATGGTGAATGTGGTGCAGGTGACAAGGTGGGGCACTGATAGCTAGAGACAAGTGTGTCTCTAGATTTTGTATGTTTTTTTTTAATCTTTTTTTTTTCCTTAACATCTGAACCTACAGGTGGCAGACAAATGAGAGCGTATTCATTAGAGGATGAAGATTTCCTGCCTCTGGTATGCATGATTTCCTCTTTGTCACAATTTGATTTTCAAAGGCAGCAGCATTTCTACGTTTCTATTTTCCGCTGGTTTTTATAAAATAGTAAGAAGCCGGGCATGGTGGTGTGCACCTGTAGTCCCAGATATTTGGGAGGCTGAGGTGGGCAGATTGCTTGAGCCCAGGAGTTTAAGACCAGCTGGGCAACACAGCAAGACCCAGTCTCTCAAACAATAACTAGATAGTTAATAAGAAATATTATCTCCAAGTAAGTGCTCAAAGAAAAAACAATGGCTAAGACTTATGAACATATACCATAAGCCAGGTTTGCTTCATTCTAATGGCAATGCTCTGGGGTAAATATTACTGTTATTGCCATTTTACAGCTAAAGAAATGGAGGCCCAGGGAGGTTAAGTAATTAGCTCAAGGACACACAGCCATTAGATGACAGAGCCTGGCAGTTTAGCGCCAGACTCCATGCTCTTAATCAGCCTTCCCTGCGATGGCCATGTGACTGTTTGATATGGTCCCTCAGCTGACTTTGGAAGCCTGAACATGGCATGTGAAAGAGAATTTAGGGGTGTCAGTAATAATGCACAAAAATGTAGATTTTTTTGTCCAATTTGAATATAACTACAGTGTGGTATAAAATGGTTTGTGGCAGGTAGAAACGTTATGAACTCATTTGGGCTAGAAACATACATTTCATATTTTCTATGACCTGAGCTGAGTTTTTATTCTGAGACACACCTCACTGAATGAAGGAAATTATTCTCAATCCATATGAAGGCTGCCTTGGCTTTTTCCCAGGGCCAAGGAGGGTGTTTAGTACCAACCATGCTGGGGTGGTGAGAGTGAGGTGGTGGAAGGGTGTCCACACTGAAAGGGTCATATGGTTTAGGTCTGTATCCCCACCCAAATTTCATGTCAAATTGTAATCGCCAGTGTTGAAGGTAGGGCCTGGTGGGAAGTGACTGGATCATGGAGGTGGTTTCTAATGGTTTAGCACCATCCACCTGTGGCTGTCTTGTGATAGAAGTCTCTTGAGATTTGCTTATTTAAAAGTGCATAGCACCTCCCCTTTTCTCTTTCTCCTGCGGGCCACGTGAATATGTGCCTGCTTCCCCTTCCCCTTCTGCCATGATGGTAAGTGTACTGAGGCCTCCCCAGAAGCAGAAGCCTGTACAGCCCATGGAACTGTGAGCTGATTAAGCCTCTTTTCTTAATAAGTTACACAGTTTCAGGAATGTCTTTACAGCAGTGTGAGAACAGACCAATACAGAGGGCCTCCATGCTGTTCATTACTGGGTCATGGTCCACAACTCCGTCCTCACCCTGGCCCTGAGTCCTCTTTGGGCACACTGGCTCTGCAGCAGAATTTCCATGCCCTCTTGGAATGCAGGGACATCACCCTCAGGCCACTGGCTGTGCTGAAAAGCCCAGTTGCCCTCTGCTTTCTGAAGTCACTCCCTACATCTCTGTGCCACTGTGTGTCCCACCCCACAGGAAGAGACTCAACCTGGGAGAGGGACGCAAGGGGAGGAGGCACCAAGCCTTTTATTTCTATTTTTGCTTCCAAGGGTGACAAAAATGGCTCTGTCTAGAGACTGTATACCTCCACAGTTGGTGTGTCAGCTATCCCAGATTCCTTTCTGTCCCCACTATCCTAGTTGTCTATTGTTGCATGACAAACACTGACACTTAGTGGTATAAAACATACATATTATTTTGGTCTAGGCTTGCCAGATAAAATACTGCAAATCTTTTACCTGTAAATACTGTAAATATTTTATTTTCAAGCTTAAAAAATTAACTTCTATCTCTACTACACAGATAAAAACCTGAGTTAAACTTGAATTTCAGATAACGTATAATTTTTTAGTGTAAATATGTCCCATGCAATATTTGAGAGATACCTAGACTAAAAAATTATTCCTTGTTGATCTAAAATTCACATGTAACTGAACATCCTGTTGTTCTATTTGCTAACTCTAGCAACCCTAGTTTGGTCGCAGCAGCGTGGGTCGAGAGTTTGGGAAGGGTTTGGAGAGAGCCGAGGGATCCACTTGTAAGGAGGCTTTTCATGCACGTGTCTGGGGTGCCGGGGGTTCTCCTTGGCCTCCTGCCCTTTCTTCACATGAGGTCTGATGTCTGGTGCTTCTCCACGCAGCTCAGGATTCTCACGGTGTGGATGCCGCAGGGAAGTCAGACCACCTACATGGAGGCCCAGGGTCCTGGCTCTGGAAACAGGAGGCAGAAGCTGCCAGTCTCTAATCTTGGGACTGGCAACTGGCATAGCATTACTTCCACCCTATTCCATTGCTCAAGCAATCACAGAACCCACGTGGCTTCAGCAGGAAGGGGCATGGACCCCGCCTCCTAATGGGAGCAGTGGTGAAGAATTTACAGTCATCTTTAATCTGTCATACCCGCTGAGAAGAAATAGATTTTTCTGCCACCTGAAAAGTTGAAAGTCACATGTGTTTTTCTCTTACATCATGGCTTTCCTGAGGTGGTGGCAGCACTCAGTCCAGCTGCCATCTGATTGGGCAAAGGGTCCTAGAAGAAGGAGATACAGCTTGGCTATTTCAAAATGTCATTCCTTGCATTTATGCAACCAAGGAATCCACGAAGTCAAATAATATGTAACAATTCAAAAGATCTTCAGAAAGATCTTTTCAAAATTTTTTCTTTTTTAAAAAATATATATTTTCTTTTGAGACAGTCTCACTTTGTCGCCCCACCTAGCTATTTTTGCATGTAGCTATCAATACTTACGTATTCATGTTTTTAAAAGTAATATTGCATTGTAAACACATTTTGTAACCAGGTTTTTATGCTTACTATTTTATCTTCAAAAGATCTTGGCTTACTGCAACTTCTGCCTCCCGGGTTCAAGTGATTCTCTGTCTCAGCCTCCCAAGTAGCTGGGATTACATGTGTGTACCACCATGCCTGGCTAATTTTTTGTATTAGTAGAGACTGGGTTTCACTATGTTGGCCAGGCTGGTCTCAAACTCTTGGCCTCAAGTGATCCTCCTATCTTGGCCTCCCAAAGTGCTGGGATTACAGGCATGAGCCACTGCACCCAGCACATAAAGATCTTTTGATTCTAGCACATTTTAATGTTTTCTGTTTGTGTGTGTTTTTGATGTTTTATAACATGAATATGTGTCTTTTTTATTTCAGGAGAAAAGAGATTATAAAACAAAAAGAAAATACTGTTACAATGAACTGAATGTTTGCGTCCCTGTAACATTTGTATGTTGAAGCTCTAATCCCAAGGTGATGGTATTAGGAGGTAGGGACTTTGGGAAGTAATTAGATCATGATGGTGGAGCCCTCATAAACAGGATGTACTCTTATAAAAGGGACCCCACCTGGGCATGGTGGCTCATCCCTGTAATCCCAGCACTTGGGAGGCTGAGGTGGGCAGATTGCTTGAGTCCAGGAGTTCAAGTCTAGCCTGGGCAACATGGCGAATCCTCATCTCTATTAAAAATACAAAAATTAGCTGGGCATGGTGGTGCATGCCTATAGTCCCAGCTACTCTGGAGGCTGAGGTGGGAAGATCACTTGAGCCCAGGAGGCAGAGGCAGCAGTGAGCTGTGATTGCACCACTGTACTCCAGCCTGGGTGACAAAGTGAGAACCTGTCTCAAAACAAAACAAAACAACAAAAACAACAACAACAAAAAGAGCCACCCCAGAGAGCTCCTGTGCTTTCTTTCCAATAAGAAGTTGGCAGTCTGCAAGCCATAGAGGGCCCACACCAGAACCATACTGGCACCCTGATCTTGGACTTCCAGCTTCCAAAATTGAGAAATAGGCGGGGTGCAGTGGTTCACGCCTGTAATCCCAACACTTTGGGAGGCTAAGGCAGGCAGATCACTTGAGGTCAGGAGTTTGAAACCAGCCTGGCCAGCATGGCAGAACCCCGTCTCTACTAAAAATACAAAAATTAGCCGGGTGTGCTGTCATATGCCTGTAATCCCGGCTACTCGGGAGGCTGAGGCAGGAGAATCGCTTGAACCCGGGAGGTGGTGGTTGCAGCGAGCCAAGATTGCACCACTGCAATCCATCCTGGGCTTACAGAGACAGATTCCATCTCTAAATAAATAAATGCTGTTGTTTTTAAGCCATGCGGTTTATGAGATTTTGCTATAGCAGCCTCAAGAGGCTAAGGCAACTGTCCTGTGGATTGTTAACTAGTTAGCTCTTTATACAAATTCTATTGAACGCCTAGCGTGTACCAATTACCAGTCTACTCACTGCAATAAGCAAGCCAGACAGGGTCCCTGTCCTCCTGGAGCTCATGATCTGGAGAAGCACCTGGACTGTTCTTTAGTAGTGGCATCTGAATCCAGAGCTTCCTGTGTTTTGCTCCTAGAGGACCTGTGCAGAGCTGCCTGCTGAGGGGGAACAGCCCAATGGCTTCCTAGTGCACGTGCCAATACCTGCCTCCAAGCCGTCTGCTTCTTCCATGAGGTCCTTGCTTTTGGATCCCAGAGACTTCATTTCCTGCCCTACTTTTCCTTCCAAGAGCTCAGTGGAGGGTTCTCTTCTTAAAAAAAGAGAAGCTTACTTCTTCAGCTGTGTTATCTCTGGGTCTCAACCGTAAGGCTGGAATTTCCCCACTCAGCCATGGAGTGGTGGTGCCTTTTCCATCTTCCTGAAGCCAGAGCATGCAACATGTGGTAGAAGCCATTGGTAAGAGATGGGTATCAGTCAAGGGCATGGCCCCAAGTCTGGACTCATGGCTAATGGGGAGAAAGGGAAATTGATGAAGCTCCTATAGTGTGACTGCTATTGTGTGCTACATTCACAGAATCCCCAACTGCCCTATGATGCAGACCAGGCTCCCCAAGGCTGGGTCCTGAGAAATGGCAGTTTCTTCAGATGTTAATAGATACCTGTGTGCAATTTTGGGAAATGCTATAGTTCTTTGTTCAGTGCCTTTAACAGCCTAATGTGCATCGTGAAACTCAAAGGAGGAGGTTGTGACAGGCAGTTTCCCCCAAATTTATTTCACCCAAATGCCCCTATACTAGATTAAATAGTGTCCCCCCAAAATTCAAGTCCCCCCAGAAACTCAGAATGTGGCCTTATTTGGAGATAGTCTTTGCAGGAATAATTAATCAAGGTGATGCCACGCTGGAGTAGAGGGAGCCCTAACCCAATGACGGATGTCCTTAGAAGACGAGAAAACAGAGACACATGGGGAAGAAGGCCATGTGAGGAGAGGATCAGAGACTGGAGAGATTCATCCACAAACCAAGGAACGTCAAGGGGTGCCGGCAACCCCCGAAGCTAGGAAGAAGCAAAAAAGGAGCTTTCCCCTCAGGGTTCAGAGGGAGCATGGCCTGGCTGACACCTCGATTTTGGACATCTAGCTCCAGAACTGTCAGAAAATAAATTTCTGTTGTTTTAAGTCACCTGGGTTGTGGTCATTTGTTACAGCACCCACGGGGAACTACTATCACCCCTTTATACCTTGAATCCTATTAACCAGTGATACAGGTTTCCACTTTGAAAATAGGCAATGTCGTTGTCCCCACTTTACAGATGGGGAAACTGAGAGTCTTGGAGGATCAGTAGCTTGCCTCAGGCTCCACAGAGTGTGGCTTCCACAGCAGTGTCAGAGCTCACACCCGGGTCTCTGCGTCCGTAGTGTTTAAACCCTCTCCCTGGTGCCACAGCTGCATCCTGCAGACCTGGGCCTTCCGTGGTTTCTAGTGAGTCTCAGGTGTTTATTTCCAAAGTCGTTGCTCCCCTTCCTGCCTGGCACCCTACAGTGACAAGCCAACCCTGGAGGCCTCTCTATGCAGGATCCTCTCTTCCTCTTGGCCATTGAGAAGGGAAGTGTCCTTGCATCAGGCTGCCTTGTTCCAGAATCTCTAAAGGACTGAGGAGTCCAAGCTGGGATGAAGGGACTCAGGCCACTGTTTCCAGGTGGGCTCACTGCCGTTGATGTCTGCAGCTGCTGAGAGGCCCTCTGCATCATTTCACTGACCCCAGGGCATACCCTTCGTGGAGGAAACCACAGCCTCTCATCTGACCAGGAGAGGGGAGATCTGCCATCTCTTTGCTTTCTTTATTCTCTAAACAAATTTTTTATTTATTTTAAAAACAAATACATGCTTTTTGGAAAAAAATAATCAGGCTGAACTCAGTGGCTCATGTCTGTAATCCCAGCATTTTGGGAGGCTGAGGTAGGAAGGTCACTTAAGGCCAGGAGTTCAAGATCAGCTTGGGCAACAGAGAAAGACCCTGTCTCTACAGAAAAAAATGTTTTTATTACCTGGGCAGAGGATCACTAGAGCCCAGGAGATTGAAGCTGCCGTGAGCTATGTTCATGCCGTTGCACTCCAGCCTGGGCAGAAAGAGTGATACCCTACTTTTAAAAATTAAAAAATTATTATTATTTTTGAGACAGGGTCTCACTCTGGTTGCCCAGGCTAGGGTGCAGTGCCTTAATCACAGTTCACTGCAGCTCAAGTTCCTGGGCTCAGGTGATTCCCCCACCTTAGCCTCCGAGTAGCTGGGACAACAGGCACGAGCCACCAACCCCGGCTAATTGTTTTTATTTTTAGTAGAGGTGGAGTTTTGCCATGTTGTCCAGGCTGGTCTCAAACTCCTGGGTTCAAGTGAACCACTCGCCTTGGCCTCCCAAAGTGTTGGGATTACAGGTATGAGGCACTGCACCAGGCTAAAATTTTTTAAAAAGTCAGAAAATATAACGAGCAAAGAAGAAAACAGATATTACTTATATAGCCACCAGCAGTTTACTATGTATAAATGTCCAGAAGGAAAAAAAGCTATATTCATATATGCATCTGGTTATATTATATATATAGAGTCATGCATTCACAGCTCAAATTCAACTATGTTTAAAAATAAACATTTATATGTAAGCTCTTTTTACTCTTGGAGAAATGTGGCCATAATAACAATTTTATACTCTATCCTAAGCATTAACACAGGTCCTTAAAAATTCTTTGTACATATCATTTAATATGGCTACATTCTACTCTATCAAGTGGATCACCACTTATTAGTCATTTATTATTCTATTACCAGGCATTCAAGTTTCCAGTTTTTCATTAACTAGAAAAAAAAAAACAAAAAAACAAAACAAAACAAAAAAACACACTCTTACGAGCGTGGTTGACGTAAGCCTTTATATACATTGCTGATGGTGCCCTTAGCATGACTCACTGGGTTCAAGATCGTGAACATAACTTTTTTTCTTTTGAGACAGGGTCTCACTCTATCACCTGTGCTGGAATGCAGTGGCACAATCAATCACAGCTCACTGCAGCCTTGACCTCCTAGACTCAGGTGATCTTCCCACCTCAGCCTCCCAAGTAGCTGGGACTACAGGTGTGTACCACCACACAGCTCATTTTTGTATTTTTAATAAAGACAGTGTTTTGCCATGTTGCCCAGGCTAGTCTCGAATTCCTGGACTCAAGCAATCCACCTGCCTCAGCCTCCCAAAGTGCTAGGATTACAGGTGTGAGTCACCACACCCAGCCAGAATATAACCTTTTCACAGCTTTATTGAGGTATAATTTACATAACATAAAATTCACCTATAGTAAATATACAATTCAATGATTTGTAATAAATTTATATACTTTTACAACCATGTCCACAATCAGTTTTAGAATATTTTTATCAACCCAAAACATTTCATGCTATGTTCATTTGCAGTCAAATATAGTCCTACTTTAAACCCAATCAACCACAAATCTACTTTCTTCCTCTATTGATTTGCCTTTTCTGGACATTTCGTATAAACAGAATCACACAACATGTATTCTGTTCTGTGTGGCTTCTTTCCCTTAGCATACTGTTTTTATGGTTCATTCATGTTGTGGCATGAATCAGTACTTTTTTTCTTTTTATGCTGAGTAATATTGCATTGGATGCACTTATTATATTTTGCTTATTCATTCACCTGTCAATGGAAATTTGGATTGTTTCCAGTTTTTGCCTATTAAGAACAATGTTGCTGTGAATATTTGCATACAAGTCTTTCTGTGGATGTATGTTTTCATTTTTCTGGGTTTGATTCCTAGGAGTAGGTCATATTATAAGTTTATATTTAACTTTTTAAGAAACTGCTGAATTGTTTTCCAAAGTGGTTGCTCCATTTTATGTTCCCACCAGCAACGTATGAGAGTTCCACTTTCTTCGCATCCTGTGGTACCTCTTTGTGGTTGAATTTGCATTTTCCTGATGACTAATGGTGTTGAATGTCCTTTCATGTGCTTATTAGCCATTTGTGTATCTTTTTCAGAGAAATGTCTGTTCAAATGTTTTTCTCATTTTTAATTTGGTTGATTGTCTTAGTGCTGTAAGAGTTCTTTATATATTCTGGAAATAAGTCCTTTATCAGATATATGATTTGCAATTCTTTTCTCTTAGTCTGTGTCTTGTCTTTTCGGCGTTTTGTTGTTGTTGTTGTTTGTTTGTTTTTGAGACAGTCTCCCTGTCGCCCAGGCTGGAGTGCACAGTGGCACGATCTCAGCTCACTGCAACCTCCGCCTCCCAGGTTCACACGATTCTTGTGTCTCAGCCTCCCAAGTAGCTGGGATTACAGGCATGCACCACCATGCACAGCTAATTTTTGTATTTTTGGTAGAGATGAGGTTTCACCATGTTGGCCAGGCTGGTCTCAAACTCCTGGCCTCAAGCAATCTGCCCGCCTCGACCTTCCAAAGTAATGGAATTACAGGCATGAGCCACCATGCCTGGCCTTGTCTTTTCATTTTTTAAGTGGTATTTCTGGAAAGCAAAAGATTTTCATTTTGATAAACCCAACTTACTTGGTTTTTCTTTTTAGATTGCCCTTTTTGGTGACTTGTCTAAGAAAGTTTTGCCTAACAAGGTCACAAACATTTTCTCCTATGTTTTCCTTTACAAGTTTTTAAAATATAATTTTAAAATAATTTTTCATTTTGAACATAATCCATAGTAACATTAAAAACAGATAGAAAATATAAACAGGGCACAGTAGCTCACACCTGGAATCCTAGCACTTTGGAAGGCAAAGACAGGTAGAGTTCAAGATCAACCTGGGCAACATGGTGAAACCCTGTCTCTACTAAAAATACAAAAATTAGCCAGCCATGATGGTGGGCACCTGCAATCCCAGCTATGTGTGAGGCTGAGACAGGAGAATCACTTGAACCCGGGAGGCAGAGGTTGCAGTGAGCAGAGATGGCGCCACTGCACTCCAGCCTGGGCAACAGAGTGAGACTACTTCTCTGCCTAAAAAAATAAAAAAATAAAATTAGCCAGGTATCTTGGCGCATGCCTGTAGTCCCAGCTACTTGGGAGGCTGAGGTGGGAGGATTGCTTGAGCCTGGGAGATCAAGGCTGCAGTGAGCTGTGAGCATGTTACTGCACTCCAGCCTGAGTGACAGATTGAGACCCTGTCTCAAAAAAAAAAAAAAAGAAAGAAAGAAAGAAAATGTTGATCAGCAAAAGGAAGAAGTTACAGATCACTCATAATGTCCCTGCCCCAAAATTCATGTTTTGTTACACGTGTCTATATTGGTTACCTATTGCTGCATAACAAATTATTCCCAAAATGTAACAGCCTAAAATAACACATTTATTATCTCAAAACTTCTGTGGATTGGGAATCTGGGAGCACTCTTCTGGGTGCCTTTGGCTCAGAATCACTCACAAGGCTTCAGTCAAGGTGTCCCCTGGGGCAGCCGTCATCTCAAGGCTCCGCTGGGAGAGGGTGCATGTCCAAGCTTGCCCACATGGCTGTCGGCAGGCCTCAAGTCTTCACTGGCTGTTGGCCAAAGGCATCAATTTCTTGCCATGTGGGTCTCCCCACAGGGCAACTCACAACATGGCGGCTGGCTTTCCTGAGAGCAAGCAAACAAGAGCAGGCAAGAAGGTGCCCAAACAAGCCACCCCCTTTTTGTAACTTATTCATAGAAGTGACATCCCTTTATCTTGTGCCCTGTTGTATGCATAGAGGTGAGTCACCAGGTCCAGCTCACTCTCCAGGGAAGGGGATTGCACAAGTGCTGAATACCAGGAGGTGGGGGTCATTTTAGAAGGCTGCCACGATGTCCTTCTTGTTACTCATCTTTTGTTGTTCTTACATATTGGGTGGTAAATCTTCACCTGTGGAACTTTTTCCACAGATGCAGGGGCCCCTTTCTAGATTCTAGATTCTACTGAATCAGGATCTCCCGAGAACTGCAGCTCTCTGTATGCTTATCTCTGAAAAGCTCTGCAGGTCATTCTAATGGGAGCCAAGGTTAAGAGTCACTTAAAAGTGAGTATTTCCCATGTGGATTACAACTGTATATATGCTTAGAAGCATTTTTTTTTCCTTTTATCCCCTCAAATAGTGTTGAACACAAATGTGTTCCAGGTCCTTGGTTCTCAGTGTGGGGCCATCATTTCCATTTGTCCTCAGGAAGCTGTGTTTGAGGATCCCTTTGCAGGCAGAGCCCCACCAACCAGGCCTGGCGATCATGACATCCAATTCCAGGGGCTGCAGAGGAACCCTTCCTTCCAACTGAGCCATGAGGCTGCCTGCCCTGGTGTTTGGCTCCAGGCAGCTCTGACATAAATCTGTCATTCCAGAGGACACTTTTAGATGTAAGTCTGCTGGTGTGGGGACTTTATGAGAACAGGAATCCCTGGCTGTGAAATTGCTGGCATTTCATGATGTGAGAGAAGATTTACAAGCTCCATGCTGAGCTAGGTTCTTAACACAAGCCCTAGCAGTTACACAACCCAGCCTGCCAGGCAGGCAGAATGCACAGGGAACGGCAGATAGGAGGAAGGGGAAGCCGCCACTTTACCATGCTCAGGACCCCTGGCCCTATCCAAACACCCACTGGGGGCTTAGTGCAAAGTTGCCTCTGCTGTATTCACTGCAGCACGGGTCACTCTGCAGATCTTAATAAGCAAATGGGCAGTGGTATGTTGTGAGATTGTAGATGCAGAAAGGAAGGAATTTCAAAGGTCACTCTCTCCCGTCCTCTCCTGATGCTCCCCTCCCACCTTCCTAGCTAAAAGCTAACTCCTACTCCCCAATCCAAAGGAAACACAAGCATGCCCTCTCCCATAATCCTGTTCAATTTTATTTTTTTTTTCATAACCCTATCTCTACTGTGTATGTATACATTTTAGTTTTTTCATGGCTTTTTTTGTGTGTGTATGTGTGTGTCGTTTATCTCTCCTGCTTGAATGTGAGCTTTCTAAAAGCAAGAGCCTTGCTTGTCTTGTCAGTTTTACCTCTGGCATTCAAATCATTGCTAGACCTCAGTACATCCAGACATAGGATGGGCTGGCCTGTAAGGTCCTGAGTGCCCTGCTTCCACTATCCAAATATTCATTCATTCATTGAATGCACAGTTTTACCACTGTACCTGCTCAGGTCTCCTAAGCTTAGTGGTGGCCTCATCACACTGATTTTCACCTTGATAGGTTGATTCAATGAACGAATTAATGACTGTTGTGATTCTGCCAGGGGCAGAGAGCTCAGGACCTTATGGATCAGCCCAGCCTGGGTCTGATGGCTCTCACTCTTGGCCCCTCCTCATTTTTCCCTGCTGTCTCCCTGTGTGTACCCCCATTCATTGTCCTCACTTGTAAGGCCACTCTGAACTAGCCTGCTCCTCTTGGAGCCCCCCAGAGATTCAAAAACAGCGGCTGCATGCTTTTCAAGATGAATGTCCCTGTTTCTTTTAGCTGTCACTGATGTGTCATTGTCATCCTACTCACCATCCTCGGGAGGGGTCTAATGAGCCATTGTCCCTCAATAAGTTGGATTAAGTCTTTGAGATTCTTAGTAAGTCTTGGCAGTTTGCAGATTTTGAGACACTTCCCACTCAACGCTTAGTTCACTTCTTCATGCTCAGATTTCTCATGTAGAAAAACAGTCAGTGGGTTTAATTGAGGATTGGTGCTTTTAACCAATTCTCTCTCTGTTTCTTTGCCCAAATTTTCTAGTGGACAACAGCCAAAAGTAGGGGCCCCTGGATCTTCAGGGTCAAATGGCCCTATTGTTTCCCCCATACCAGAAGTATTTTATGGTCCCACCCTACAGAGAAGAGGGGACCAGCCCCCTGTCTCTCACTGAAGGGCAGTCTCACTTGGGAGGGGTGGAGTATGTGGGGCCTTAGACCCCTAGGGTACTTTTCCAGAGTCTGAGACGAAGGGGGTGTGCTGTTTGAAAATGGACATATGGGCTGGGTGTGGTGGCTCACACCTGTAATCCCAGCACTTTGGGAGGCCGAGGCGGGTTGATCATGAGGTCAGGAGTTCGAGACCAGCCTGGCCAAGGTGGTGAAACCCTGTCTCTACTAAAAATACAAAAATTAGCTGGGTGCGGTGGTGGGCACCTGTAATCCCAGCTACTTGGGAGGCTGAGGCAGGAGAATCTCTTGAACCTGGGAGGCAGAGGTTGCAGTGAGCTGAGATTGTGCCACTGCACTCTAGCCTGGGTGACAGAGCAAAACTCCATCTCAAAAAAAAAAAAAAGAAAAAGAAAATGGACATATGATATTCTTATTATTCTCACAATTCAATCTACAAATCTAATTTTGTGGGCTTGTGGGGAGAGATATCTAAGCGTGCAGGTTTATGAAGGTTGGGACACCGGCTGGGACTTGGCACCTGTCAGGTCTCCTGTGCTTAGAGTGGCCTCGCCACACTGACATCCAACTTGCCATGTTGATTCTGACTTCCCCTTCTTCCAGCTGGGCACAGTGCTCCTTTTGGCTCCAGGTGCAGAACCCAAGTGAACAACAGGATGATCCCTGTTCCGCCTCCTTGGAGGGGTGTTCCTCCCGGGAGGAAACCACGTGGAAGGGCTTGATAAACTAGCAGGTGGCCTGCAGGGAAGGGTAGGTGTTGCCTCAGGGCATCTGGTACCCATCAGCCACTGCTCTATCCTGGGTCCCAGGTAGTCTCCAATTTCTGAAGAGGGCCCTGAGCCCTGAGCAGGCTGGTGTTTGTTTATCAGAGATTTCTGGATGATCTTGCAGGTGAGAGGGAGGAGCAGTGATTACATACATCCCCTGCTTGACAATCATTCCATTCATTCATCTGCCCATTCCCTTGCCCAGCCAACACGTGCTCTGGGCCCATGCAGCCAGGCCCTGCGCCGCGTTCCTCTCTCCTCTTTCCCTCTTCTTGCTGCTCCACCTCCCTTCACAAAGGAATTTATGGAGACTTTCAAATAAAATATTCAACCGTAAAAAACCAAATGCCCAAGAACACTCAATCATGCAAAAATGCTGCTTAATTTTCATGAAAAAATTTTAAATAAGAAAGTACCTAAATGAGAGTTTTATAGAAACATCCACATTTCTATCAATTTCTGGCTGAATAAAATACCCCGAGTCATTTCTTATTGAAAGTCTATGCACTTCAGTATCATTTGGAAAAATAATCACGGCTTACATATTTCATAGTGGAGAGTTGAGAGGACAGGGATTTGGGTGACAACTTTATTAAAGAAAAGGACAAAGTGGGTTTCGTTATCCATGGAATCCTGGTTGGGCTGCTGGGATTCAGATAAGTATCAGTGTCACTTAGAAGGGTGACTTAGGATTATATACTGTCACAAAACAAATAACAAATTTTAAAAGGCTGGTTGTTTGGGGGCCTTATGAGGACGCGTATCTGTTGTCTTAATGATGAGAGAAGCCCCATTCTATGGATGTGGCTGGGCAATTATGTGGGGTGCCTGCTCTGATGGCCACTTCTACCACCATCAAACCCCTGGCATCTAGAACTCTGAGCATCACCATCCACTACTGCCCATCTGGTTCACAAATGGCAGGGCCCACAACACAGAGGTAAAGTCAAAATTTTATTTGGAGATGTTTACTGCTGCTACTAATTGAAACCCACCATCAGAGCATCAGACCTGTAATGGACATGCTTTGGGACCATAGCCCACCCACTTATCAGCCCCAGTTTTTGGATCCCAGTTTTTAGGTGCAAATCCCTTTGTGCCTCAGTCTCCCCACTTCTAACATGGGTAATTGCACAAAGATTAGCTCTGGGAATCTCATAGCAGCTGCTGTTGTGTAAACAATAAGAGGTTCAGAGTGTTCTGAGGAGCCTCCTGATGTTCCAGAAGGTCTGTGTCATTGAGTCTATGAAATTTGAGGACCAAAGGGCCTCTGAAGATGGGAGCACATTGTCCCCTGCCACGCTGATGTGCACGCCGTGTACCCTGGCTCTGCGGCTCCCTCAGACATCTCACTCACTCCCAGCCAAGGTTGGCTGTTCTAAACCCCCCACCTTCAGAAAATTTATAGCTTTAATTGTGACATGAGGGCCACAGTGCCTCCCCACTCTGGTCTATTTCTGTCAGAGCCAAGTTAACAGGGGGTGACCTGACAGTCATGGCGTGTGCAGCCTGAAGGGTGCAGCTGGAGCCTCTGGCAGCTGTCTGAGCACATGGGCGTTGGCTCCGGGCAGTGCGGGCTCAAATCCCAGCTCTGCCATGAATGGCCATGTGCACTTGGGGCTGACTTCTCTAATCTCGCTGAGGCTCAATTCCCCGTCTTTAAATCAGGGGTTAAAAGCAGCTACCACACACACAGTGTTGCTGTTCAAACTGAAATGTGTGCAATGGGCATCGTGCGCTGCTTGGCACAAAATAGGTGCTTGGTTAATGGGAGTGGCCTTCCTCCCCACCAGCTTCCTTCCTGGTGCAGCAGAGACTCAGCAGGTGTGAGGTGCCCAGGCCAGTCTGGGAGAAGTGGATTCTCCTCCCGTCCTGGGCTCCACTGTGGGGCCAGTTCTCAGACTTGCCTTGCTTGGCCATTGGCAGGACTTCCAGAACCTTCTGCTGTTTCTGGCAGCGGAGGGAACAGAGGATCCTCAGGACTTGCCTTCCATCCAATCCCTGTACCAATGCTGATCCCTGCCTTGAAGTGACTGCTCTGGGGTCCCAGATTCTCCCCAGCCTCTCTTTCCACATCTGTATGTACCAGCGCTGGGGGAACCAGACTCTGATGAACAACTGTAGGAATATCAGCACTTACTCTAGCCAGACACATCATCATCTAGTTGTAAGGCCCTTTGGTCATTTGCTTGTGAGGACCATTTTGGAGAATATATGACATTTCCAAGAACACAGGGAATGTTTCTGCCCACCCCTCCCCAAGCATCCCCCACCCTACCTCTTTCTCTCCCTCTCTCTCTCTTGCATCTTGGCCCACATTATCCCTAACTCCAGGTGCTTGACCACTGGGCTCATATCTTGTTGTTCTTGCTTGCCTGGTTTGGTTTCATTTTTCCTGCAGGTTTTTGGGTAAATCATCTTTGATCCTTTTCAAAGTAAACAATGAGTAAATAAATCTGTGTAGAAGCTATCTCAAATATTAACTCCTGTTGCACAGTTAACTAGTTTCTGTGTCGACCTCAGAATCAAGCTTTTCTAACAATCTGTTTATTGAAGAGTTTCTGGAGCTTACAACAAGTTAAAAAATACTTGTTATCACGTGCGGTTACTAATTTATGTTCATCAGAATTCCTTCAATATTGTGTAAGCAGTCAATACAAACACAGAGATAAATCAAATGCAGAGGGCGGACTACAGTTGAGTAGCAGAATCCCTGATTTCATTTTGTTGTTGGTCAAGGAAACTTCTTGTTCACATAGAGTTTATGTCATAGACCAACTTATTATGAAAATAAGCAAGTGCTATATTTACTTACAAAATTTAGTACCATATAACATTTATGAAGTATGTTTTTACAAATTCTTTTTTTTTTTTTTAGAAAGAGTATTGCTCTGTTGCCAGGCTGGAGTACAGTGGCACGGTCTTCGCTCACTGCAATCTCCACCTCCCGGGTTCAAGCAATTCTCCTGCCTCAGCCTCCTGAATAGCTGGGACTACAGGCACACGCCACCACATCTGGCTAATTTTTTGTATATTTTTAGTAGAGATGCAGTTTCACCATGTTGGCCAGGATGGTCTCAATCTCCTGACCTCATGATCCACCTGCCTCGGCCTCCCAAAGTGCTGGGATTGCAACTGTGAGCCACCGTGCCTGACCTGCAAATTCTTTTAAAGTACACTTTTATAGTTGTATAATGCCAGTGTAGACTAACCTCTGTAACAACCAACCTTCAAATGTCAATGTCTTAATATTTTACTTTCATATCAAAATACAAAATGAGCCTGGGAGGGAGCAGGGAGACTGTTCCAGTGTCGTTCAGGGACCCTGACTTCTTTCATCCTGTGGCTCTACCTTACCCTGGGTCCTCTTCACTCAACTTATGGATGGGCAAAGGGAAGTGTTCATCTGAAGTGGTCATGTGAGTCTGTGTGAGCCTGCAAGCACTGCCCATCTCTTACACCCACACCCCATTGGCCAGAACTCTGTCCTCTGATAAACAGTGGCATCGTTGTTGTGCTTGGCCACAAGAAAAGGAACTGTGTGTCCAGAAAAGAGAGAAGACGCATGTAGCTGAGGAGTGGCAGTTTCGGCTGTAAATATATAACCTCACCCAAGGGGGTGCTTCATCTAAAAACTTGCAGTAGGCAGAATGATGGTCTCCCCAGTGATGTCCACGTCCTGATCCCAGAATCTGTGACTATGTCACCTTACATGCACAAGGACCTTGCAGATGGGATTAAGCTGAGAATCCTGAGATGGGGATGTTTTCCTGGATAATCTGGGCAGGCCCAGTGTCATCACAAAGGTCCTTAGAAGTGGAAGAGGGAGGCAGGAGAGTCAGAGAGAGGTTTGAAGATGCCGTACTGATGGCTTTGAAGGTGGAGGAAAGGGCAAGGAACCCAGGAAGCCTCTGGAAGCTGGAAAAGGTGAAGGAATGAATCCCAGGAGGACGCAGCCCTGCCAACACCTTAATTTTAGCACAGTGAGACCCATTTTGGACCTCTGATCTTTAAGACTATGAGATGATAAATCTGCATTGTTGTAAGCCTCCAAGTTTGTGCCAATTTGTTACAGCAGCCATGGGAAATGGGTACGGAGCTCTCTCAATGTTGTATCCCTACCATGTGCCTGATCCATTAGAGATTCACATAGTAGGCACATTTTTTTCATGTGGGCGTCAATGGGGGAGCAAAGGGCACCTGTGAAGCAGGAACTGAAATGATGGAGGTAGGGGGGACCATGTCCTAAAGGTTAAGAGAGTGTTTTCATGAAGCCAAGGTAAGAGAGGGTGACTGAACTTGCAAAAAAGAGGTGCCATGGAAGGCGATGTCCTGGAAGCCACAGAGTAAGAAGCACACCTGTTCCTTTCCTCCTGCCTCTTTGAGCCAGCATGTGGGGAATGGAGTGGTTTCTGATGATGACGAGGTGGCATCAGGGGAGCCATGCTGCTTTTCTGGTGAGGGAGGAGTGTGGGAGCAGAAGGATCACAGAGGAGAGGGGGAGAGAACAGGAGAGTGGTTAGGAGTCCAGACTCAGGAGTTAAACTGCTAGGGTTTGAAGCCTCTTCACTCCCCTTCCTGTTACCTAGCAATGTAAACATAGGTATTCTATCTTCTGGCTGTGTAACAAGCCACCCCAAAACCCAGTGGAGTAAACATTCATTGCATTATGCTCATTCTGTGGGTCGGACAGGGCACAGTGGGGACAGGATTTCTCTGATCTATGATATCTGGGCCTCAAGGGGGAAGGTTCAATGTCTGGGGATGACTCAACAGCTGAGGACTAGAATCACCTGGATTTCCGCCTAGACTGGAACACCTGCATGTGAGCTCTCTGTGTGTGCCAGGATTTCTCATAGCATGGCAACCTTGGGTTGCCAGACTTCTTTCTTAGAAGTCCGGGCTTCAATGGTAAGTGCCGGGCTGGGCTTGGTGGCTCATGCCTGTAATCCTAGCAATCTGTGAGGCTGGGGAGGGAGGATTGCTTGAGGTCGGGAGTTTGAGACCAGCCTGGGCAACATAGCAAGACCCTGTCTCCATTAAAAAAAAAAAAAGGGCGAGTGCCCCAGCTCATAAGATGGAACTTGTAGCACCTCTTTTGACTAAGCCTCAGAAGTCATCTTAGGTCATTTCTGCTTCATTCTATTGGTTTACAGTCAAAGCCCACCCAGATTGAAGAAGGGCATCAGACTCTGCCTCTTAATAGGGCCCTGGCAAGGTCCAAGCAGAGCATATCAGTTGGCAGATATTGTTGCAGCTGCCTTTGGAGAATACAGTCTGCCATATTTGGCAATTTCTTTACCTCCTCTGAGATTTGGTTTCTTCATCAGGAAGATGGTGGTGATACTGTAACATTCTCATCTGGATTAAGCATGGAAAGCCTTTGGCACAGTGCCCAGTATGTGATAATGTCATAAGTGTCCTAAGACAGCAGAGCTCATGTGTATTCTTTCTCCTGGCTGCATCCACAGTGCCTCCTACAGTGCCTGGCATATGAATGAACTTGAGAGGGCTGTGTCAGATTGTCAGTGTATCCAGTAGTTATTGCTGTGTAACAAACCACTCCAAAACTTTGTGGCTTAAGACAACAGCCATTTTATTTGCTGTGGGTTTTGTGATTTCAGCTGGGCTCAGCTCTCCTGGGATCATTCATGCTGTTGCAGTTCCTGGTGGTGTGTCTAAAGCTAGGTCTTCCAAGGTGGTTTTACTCACTCATCTAGCAGTTAGTGCTGGCCGTCAGCTGGAACGCCTATGTCCACATGGCCTGTCCAGCAGGCTAGCTCAGGCCTATTCGCATCCTGGCCTCAGGGCTCCCACTGTAGCCAGGAGAGCAAGCCCTGATAAGTGGGTTCTTCATAAGCCTCTACCTGTGTCTCATTTGCTCATTTCCTATTGTCCACAGCAAGTCACATGGATTCAAGCCTGGATTCAAGGGATGAAGAAATAAACTCCACTGCTTGGTAGGAGAAACAGTAAAGTCATATCACAAAGTGCACAGAGATAGGAGAAATCTTTGCAGTTTCCCACAATCAATAACTGAAATAACTGAAATGCAGGCTAGAGGTTGGGAAGGGGTGCAGGCTCAGTTAGCCTGAGACAGAGGTGGCAGGGAGAACCGCTGAGCACACGCAGTTGATCCACGGACACGTGTCGGGGGCTTCACTCCAACTTCTGACTTACACCACAGGGAAATGGATTGTTTAACACAACGGGGAGTGCAGAGGCAGGACAAGCAGCTCAGCTGAAATGGCCACTCAGCAAGGTCCTCTGCCACCAGGTTCTTTCCATCCACTCTCTGTCCTTTTTGGCAAGGGCTTTGTCCCTTAGGCTCTCATAAGATGACTGCAGCAACTACCAGAGTCACATCTAGGCACAGGTGGGGGAAAGAGCAGAAACCTTTCTCCAAATCCAGCCCAGCAGTCTTCCTCTTATGGTTCCTTGGCAAGGACTGGGCCAAGAGGATGGGACTACCATGGTTGGCTACATGGTTTCCCAGGGCTGTGTAACAAAGTGCCATGCACTGGGTGGCTTGAAGAAACAGAATTGTATTTTCTCACACTTCTGGAGGCTGGAAGTCCAAACTTGAGATGTCAGCAGGGCCATTCCTCCTCTGAAGCCTGCAGCGGAATCCTCCCTTGCCTCTTCCTAGCTTCTGGTGGTTTGCTGGCAAGTCTTGGCCTTTGTGGCTCATTTATGTACGATTCCAATCCTCTGTCTTCACATGGCCTTCCCTCTGTGTCTTCACATCAGCTTCCCTGTAGGCATGTCTGTGTCCAAATTTCTCCTTTTCATAAGAATACCAGTCAGATTAAGTCCCACCCAAATAACCTCATTTCAACTTGATCTTCTCTGTAAATACCCTATTTCCAAATAAGGTTACATTCTGAAGCACTGGAGGTTAAGATGCTGACATATCTTTTTTAAGGAACACAATTCAACCCATTATCCTGGCTAAGAAGATGAATCATCCGAGGTGGAATAGATATTGGGAGCGAAACACGGTGACCCCTACAGCCACCGAATGAATCAATGAGTGAGTGAATGAGTGAACATGATACACAGGGCTTCACACGGAGTCAAGTGATAGCTTTCTGGTGAGCCTTAGAGTATAATTTTAGCCTTGGAACTCACTGAGGATATTTGGGCACTTGTGCCTTCTGCTTAAGACAGATTGTTGATCACAGTTATGATTTATCTCCGGCTGCGTCTTTGGGCAGGAACGCAACCCCTCGAGGAGAACAAATCCTGCTCCTCTGGGGAATTTTGATGAACCACATTATGACATGGTTTCAAGGAATGTATCGTGGTGGAAAAGTCCAGCCTGCTTATGCAGACACTCAGCAAGTAACTGCCAAGCACCCCCTCGTACACACAAACCATCATCACCAGGGCAACCACAGGACAGCAGATGGCTACCTAGCAACACGGCCTCCCCGTCCAGCACCTTCCATTACCTTAAGGCAGCTCCGTGGGTGGAACAATGCGATTTCACTCGGGGAGGGAGAGGGCACCCATGGAGACCCTACTGTCAAAGCTTACTGAGGTTGCCTTGTTTTAGAATCTGCTTAGGTCTACCCTGTCTCCAAATGTACTACGCACTTCTTAAGAAGTGAAACTTAAAATTTGCACCCACCATTGAAAGTCCTGAGCAAATACATAATGCCAGATTAGGGATTGCCACATTTTTGAGTAGGCACTGTGTTCTTTTGAGGAGGAGGGAACTGGGTGGAGTTGGGGCTTCAGAGTGCCCCTGGAAATGTCTAGAGTTAAAAGTAAAAATGTCCTTATCTTAGACTCTTAGAGATTCATCATAGTAGATCCTTTAAAATTTGCAGTTCTACCCACAGAGAGCTAGCAGTCACTCAGTTTTTATTGGAATTGTTTTTTCTTTCAAGAACAGGTGTTTTGACTGATGGACAGGGGAGAGAAGTGGGGCAGAGAAATCCTTCTGCAGCCTGGGAACCTTGAGGAGGGCAGAACTGCACTAACATGGGTACTCAGGAGCTGCTGAGTGGTAGAGAAAAAGGCACAGAAGTGGAAGGAGAAGGACAGCAGAAACCGCTATGATTCTGCCCAGCACAGGGACATGGGAAGCCATCTGTCTTCCCACCTATAGCAACCTTTGCTGGCTGGAAAAGAGTGATTTCTTTGTCCAATAGCAGTGCCTTCTCTTAGAGACTCCCTCTGCTAATTAATGGTGCCACCATCCAGCCTCCCTCCTCCTTCGTCTCTGTTCTACCTCGAATCCTTCTCTTCCTCCCCGTTTCCGTGATGATGCTTAATTCAGATCCTGAACTCTTTTCCTGTCCTCCTCCCTCTGCCTCTTTCATTCTCCACTCTGCCCAGATGGTCTTGCTGAACAGCTCATCCGATCACACCACTCATGCAGGACATCTTTCATTTGCTCCTCTGATCCACTCTCTGCCCTTCTCTATCCTGCTTTTTGCCCTGGGAGGCTGACCCATATGGGCCATGACAATGGCTTCCCTTGGCTCTGGCTTCTGTTCGGTTTGGCCAGTGTTAGGGAACCTGCAGGGGGTCAGATGGTGGGGAGAGTGAGGTTGGGGTATTTATGCCCTAGCTTCCTCACTGCAACCAAAGGCCACAGCTTCTTCCAAAGTGACCTTCACATGACTTCAGCAACTGCTCCTTCCAGATCCCTTCCTGCTCGGTAGCCCTGACATCACTTGCTCTGCATAGAGCTTTACACCTAGTAGTGGTACTACACACTGCCCAAACCTTAGTAAATAGTCCCTTCATAAGACTCCTCAAATTACCCTCATCTGAATGTGTCATCTCTTTCTGCTGGGTCCCTGAGTGATTCAGCTCTCCTACTCAGAACCCTCAATGGTTCCCATAGGCCTTTGAAATAAAGTCCCAAGCTGGGCACTGTGGCTCACGCCTGTAATTCCAACACTTTGGGAGACAGAGGCGGGCAGATCACCTGAGGCCAGGAGTTCGAGACCAGCCTGGCTAACATGGCAAAACCCCATCTCTACTAAAAATACAAAAAAAATTAGCCAGGCATGGTGGTAGGTGCCTGTAATCCCAGCTACTTGTGAGGCTGAAGCAGAAGAGTCACGTGAACCTGGGACGAGGAAGCTGCAGTGAGCCAAGATTGCACCATTGCATTCCAGCCTGGGCAGCAAGAGCAAAATTCCGTCTCAAAAATAAATAAATTAATTAATTAAATAAAGTCAAGTCCCCATTGATGATTTTGAGATTGAAAGCCCTGCATCATCCAGCCCCGAGTTACCTTTCCAGTTTCATGCTTGCCACTGGCCCTCACTTACTCCAGAATCTAATCATAGCGAGTGATTTGCATTTCCTCTCAGACATCTGCACCTCTGCACACACTGTGCCTTACTTCTGAGCTGCCTCTTTCCCCTTACTGGCCTCAGGAAAACATGGTTATCTTTTTTTTTTTAATTTTTATTTTTAAGTTCTGGGGTACATGTACAGGACTTGCAGGTTTGTTACATAGGTAAACATGTGCCGTGGTGGTTTGCTGCACCTATCAACCTATCACCTAGGTATTAAGCCCAGCGTGCATTAGCTATTTTTCATAATGTCCCCCCTCCCCCATCCCACTCCCCAAAATGTCCCAGTGTGTTTGTTCCCTTCCCTGTGTTCTTGTGTTCTCGTTGTTCAACTCCCACTTGTGAGTGAGAACACGCAGTGTTTGGTTTTCTGCTCCTGTGTTAGTTTGCTGAGAATAATGACTTCCAACTCCATCCATGTCCCTGCAAAGGACATGATCTCATTCCTTTTAATGGCTGCATAGTATTCTATGGTATATATGTACCACATTTTCTTTATCCCGTCTATCATTGATGGGCATTTGGATTGATTCTATGTCTTTGTTATTGTGAATAGTGCTGTAGTGAACATATGTGTACACGTATCTTTGTAACAGAATGACTTACATTCCTTTGGGCATATACCCAGTAAGCGGATTGCTGGGTCAAATGATATTTCTGGTTCTAGATCTTTGAGGACTCACCACACCATCTTCCACAATGTTTGAACTAATTTACCTTCCCACCAACAGTGTAAAAGCCTTCCTATTTCTCCACAGCCTCGCCAGTATCTGTTGTTTCTTGACTTTTTAATAATCGCCATTCTGACTGACATGAGATGGTATTTCACTGAGGTTTTGGTTTGCATTTCTCTAATGATCAGTGATGTTGAGCTTTTTTTTTTTTAATGTTTGTTGGCTGCATGAATGTCTTTTTTTGCGAAGTGTCTGTTCATGTCAATACCATTCAGGACATAGGCACGGGCAAAAATGTCATGACCAAATTGCCAAAAGCAATTGCAACAAAAGCAAAAATTGACAAATGGGATCTAATTAAACTAAAGAGCTTCTGAAAGCAAAAGAAACTACCATCAAGGTGAAAAGGCAACCTACAGAATGGGAGAAAAATTTTGCAATCTATCCATCTGAAAAAGGTCTAATATCCAGAATCTACAAGGAAATTAAACAAATTTACAAGAAAAAAATAATCCCATTAAAAAGTAGGCAAAGGACATGAACGTGTCTATCTTTTAAGCTCACAGAAAAGTGTTAAACATCTAGGGCAGTTCCTGGTAATTGGCAAATTCTCAGTCACTACATATGTGATGAATGAATAAATAAATAAATAAATAAATAAAAATTGTTGAGTGCCTTGTCCTTTTCTTCAGGTCCCGTGTCATGTATGCCCGGTATCATGTAAAGGCATGTTTATGGATACAAGACTTGATCCTGAATGAAAATGATTTTGTACTAATGTAAACCCCAGGCGCTATACAGTCTTCTGCCGTAAGTTTTGGGGGTGAGTGGCAAAGGGGAAATGAGGCTTCTAAGCACAAACCAGCACAAAGTTATATAACCTTGATCAAAGCTTGGGAGGGAACAACGTCATCATCCCCATCAGGCTGTCTCTGATGATTCCTGGATGAATCACTGTTGGAAAAAATAAGAGTAAATGTTCTCAAGCAGCAGACATGTAATCAGTGGGAAAATTCTTCCCTGTAGGGCTTTCTCATTCAGTAAATATTCCTCTGCTGTGAGCTTCCCCAGGAGGCGGTGCCCTGGTGAGTTGCTGGGGGCAGTGGGAGGCAGCCCAAGTCCATTAGCAAGATTGCGCTTGGAGCCAGGGCAGGGAGGCATGCTTGGGAGGGGGTCAGAGGGCCTGGGATGTTTTGGGTCTGTCTCCATTCAGGTGGGAACTCTAACAGAGCAATTCTCCAATCCTCCTTTGCTCTGGGTCTGATGGCTAAAGAAATAATCTTCTAGAAAGTAAGAAACTCTGATTAGTGGGTCCCTGTGGAAAGGGAGGCTAAGGAAGAGGATTTAGCTTTTTCTCATTTTACACCTTTCTCTATAAATAACATGCATGAGATTTTTTTTTTTTTTAAACGCCAAGGAGTTTGTCTCATCAGTGGGACTTTGGGCCACTTAGTTTTTACTTTTTCTTTCTTTCTTTCTTTCTTTTTTATTATACTTTAAGTACTAGGGTACGTGTGCACAACGTGCAGGTTAGTTACATATGTATACATGTGCCATGTTGGTGTGCCGCACCCATTAACTCATCATTTAACATTAGGTATATCTCCTAATGCTGTCCCTCCCCTTCCCCCCACCCCACAACAGGCCCGGGTGTGTGATGTTCCCCTTCCTGTGTCCATGTGTTCTCATTGTCCAATTCCCACCTATGAGTGAGAACATGCAGTGTTTGGTTTTCTGTCCTTGTGATGGTTTGCTGAGAATGATGGTTTCCAGCTTCATCCATGTCCCTACAAAGGACATGAACTCATCCTTTTTTATGGCTGCATAGTATTCCATGGTGTATATGTGCCACATTTTCTTAATCCAATCTATCTTGTTGGACATTTGGGTTGGTTCCAAGTCTTTGCTATTGTGAATAGTGCCACAATAAACATACGTGTGCATGTGTCTTTATAGCAGCATGACTTATAATCCTTTGGGTATATACCCAGTAATGGGATGGCTGGGTCAAATGGTATTTCTAGTTCTAGATCCCTGAGGAATCGCCACACTGACTTCCACAATGGTTGAACCAGTTTACAGTCCCACCAACAGTATAAAAGTGTTCCTATTTCTCCACATCTTCTCCAGCACCTGTTGTTTCCTGACTTTTTAATGATTGTCATTCTAACTGGTGTGAGATGGTATCTCATTGTGGTTTTGATTTGCATTTCTCTGATGGCCAGTGATGATGAGCATTTTTTCATGTGTCTTTTGGCTGCATAAATGTCTTCTTTTGAGAAGTGTCTCTTCATATCCTTCGCCCACTTTTTGATGGGGTTGTTTGTTTTTTTCTTGTAAATTTGTTTGAGTTCATTGTAGATTCTGGATATTAGCCCTTTGTCAGATGTGTAGATTACAAAAATTTTCTCCCATTCTGTAGGTTGCCTGTTCACTCTGATGGTAGTTTCTTTTGCTGTGCAGAAGCGATTTAGTTTAATTAGATCCCATTTGTCAATTTTGGCTTTTGTTGCCATTGCTTTTGGTGTTTTAG
This sequence comes from Nomascus leucogenys, assembly GCF_006542625.1. Lineage (NCBI taxonomy): Eukaryota > Metazoa > Chordata > Mammalia > Primates > Hylobatidae > Nomascus > Nomascus leucogenys. The sequence continues at coordinate 73,033,204 of NC_044395.1, forward strand.
ACATGAAGTCCTTACCCATGCCTTTGTCCTGAATGGTATTGCCTAGGTTTTCTTCTAGAGTTTTTATGGTTTTAGGTCTAACATTTAAGTCTTTACTCCATCTTGAATTAATTTTTGTACAAGGTGTAAGGAAGGGATCCAGTTTCAGCATTCTACATATGGCTAGCCAGTTTTCCCAGCACCATTTATTAAATAGGGAATCCTTTCCCCATTGCTTTTGTCAGGTTTGTCAAAGATCAGATGGTTGTAGATGTGTGGTATTATTTCTGAGGGCTCTGTTCTGTTCCATTGGTCTAGATCTCTGTTTTGGTACCAGTACCATGCTGTTTTGGTTACTGTAGCCTCGTAGTATAGTTTGAAGTCAGGTAGCGTGATGTCTCCAGCTTTGTTCTTTTAGCTTAGGATTGACTTGGCAATGCGGGCTTTTTTTTGGCTCCATATGAACTTTAAAGTAGTTTTTTTCCAATTCTGTGAAGAAAATCATTGGTAGCTTGATGGGGATGGCATTGAATCTATAAATTACCTTGGGCAGTATGGCCATTTTCACCATATTGATTCTTCCTATCCATGAGCATGGAATGTTCTTCCATTTGTTTGTATCCTCTTTTATTTCACTGAGCAGTGGTTTGTAGTTCTCCTTGAAGAGGTCCTTCACATCCCTTGTAAGTTGGATTCCTAGGTATTTTATTCTCTTTGAAGCAATTGTGAATGGGAGTTCACTCATGATTTGGCTCTCTGTTTGTCTATTATTGTTGTATAAGAATGCTTGTGATTTTTGCACATTGATTTTGTACCCTGAGACTGCTGAAGTTGCCTATCAGCTTGAGGAGATTTTGGGCTGAGACGATGGGGTTTTCTAGATATACAATCATGTCATCTGCAAACAGGGACAATTTGACTTCCTCTTTTCCTAATTGAATACCCTTTATTTCCTTCTTCTGCCTGATTGCCCTGGCCAGAACTTCCAACACTATGTTGAATAGGAGTGGTGAGAGAGGGCATCCCTGTCTTGTGCCAGTTTTCAAAGGGAATGCTTCCAGTTTTTGCCCATTCAGTATGATATTGGCTGTGGGTTTGTCATAGATAGCTCTTATTATTTTGAGATACGTCTCATCAATACCTAATTTATTGAGAGTTTTTAGCATGAAGGGTTGTTGAATTTTGTCAAAGGCCTTTTTTGCATCTATTGAGATAATCATATGGTTTTGTCGTTGGTTCTGTTTATATGCTGAATTAGGTTTATTGATTTTCGTATGTTGAACCAGCCTTGCATCCCAGGGATGAAGCCCACCTGATCATGGTGGATAAGCTTTTTAAATTAAAAAATAAACGTAATACATGCTATTAAAAATCAATGCAGCTACTGTATTTCTAGGATTTTCCAAGACAGCCCTGAGTTCAAATATGCTGTCCCTTTGGTCTCATACACTAAAGAAATGTCCCAGAAGTTTTAACAGCATTTAGAAATGAAACTTCCTCCCCAACTTGGAAGTACTGCCAAATCTTAAATCAGACCTCAGGTTCCAATTTCTAGTATAGAAAATATATTCAAAATTTTTCTTTAATAAGAACATTCCTTTTTTTTTTCCTCTCTGGGAGTCCTCTCCAAATGCTCAGAATAATAATAGATTAACATTTTTAGGAATCTGAGGATGTGAACATGCCTTTATAGAGTTGTGTGTGTCTGCCAACCCCTAAGCTTAAGAGAGTGGTTCCCTAGGTGCTAGGACCACCAGAGGGCACCCACTGTGTCCAGAGATGCAGGGGCACTTTTTTTTTTTTTTTTTTTGAGACGGAGTTTTGCTCTTTCACCCAGGCTGGAGTGCAGTGGCGCGATCTCGGCTCACCGCAGGCTCTGCCCCCCGGGGTTCATGCCATTCTCCTGCCTCAGCCTCCCGCGTAGCTGGGACTACAGACGCCCGCCACCTCGCCTGGCTAATTTTTTGTATTTTTAGTAGAGACGGGGTTTCACTGTGTTAGCCAGGATGGTCTCGACCTCCTGACCTCCTGATCTGCCCGTCTCGGCCTCCCAAAGTGCTGGGATTACAGGCGTGAGCCACTGCGCCCAGCCAAGGGGGCACTGTCTGAGTTGTCCCCAGTTATAGATGTCCCCAGTTATAGATCCTGCCGATGACACGACTGCTGCTGTCCATTCCTGTTCCAGGGTCTCATCTTTTCTGTGCATCTTCATCTTACCTTTTCTTGGTGATTGCTGACTCTCCTACAGCAGAGACAAGATATTCCAAGAACCCAAGTCTGATGATATTGCTTGAGATTCTAGATCAAGCTTCTCTTAAAGGCAGGCCTATCATTATATTTTGTTAGAAGCCCATAGATTCTCCTTTTTTGTTAAACTATTTATGTGAGTTTTTGGTCTTAATTGTAAGATTTGTAAGCCCCCATCCTGAGTCGTCTCCTCTGACTTCCTGTCTGATGGCTGGGGTCCCACTACCCTTGGACTAACCTTCACATGACAACTGCCCACCATGTCCTTAACCAGATGAGTCTGGAAACCACAATGAACTGAACCCGAGGTCGGGAAATACTGTGCTCCGCTATGGAGGGCTGCAATAGCAGAGTCTGGAACAATGAGGCAGGGACCGGCAGTGAGAAGAGAGAGAAACAAAGGTGCATACAGATTAATTTCTCTGGAGAAGTTTTTCCATCTGAAGCATCTCTGCAGGTCCAGCAATTCTGGACCTGTGGTCTCCTTCGCCAAGTATCTGTTGAAGTTGTCTTAAAAGGAGAGCAAAGGCACTACAACTTGGAAAACAATGTGTTGTTATCTGGTAAAGGTGAAGAAACACGTACCCTATGACCTAGCAATTCCATTCTTAGGTATAAACTCTGGGGAAATATGTCCATATTTACTTCAGGATATACATACCAAGAATACTTATTGCAGCATCACTCATAGTACTTAAAACCTGGAAACAACCCAGATGTTCATCAGTAGTATGGATAAATAAATATGGCATATTTAGCCAGTGGAATACTATACAGCCATAAAAATTAATTCACTATAGCTACCACAACATGGATGAATCTCATAGACAAAACTGAGCAAAAAAAGCCAGATATGGAGAAACCCCGTAAACTCCATAATGTGATTCTATTCATGTAAAGCTCAAAATATGTAAAATGAAACTATTTTCTTTAGGGATGCAAACTCACGTGGTAAAACTAGAGGGAAAGGAAGGAGACACCATAAATTCTAGGGGAGAGGGGATGAGTATAATCAGATAGGGCCACGCAAGGGGTTTGGGGTGCTAGCAATGATTCACATCTTTTTTGTTTGTTTATTTTTTGAGACAGAGCCTCACTCTGTCACCCAGGCTGGAGTGCAATGGCGCAATCTTGGCTCACTGCAACCTCCGCCTCCTGGGTTCAAGCGATTCTCCTGTCTCAGCCTCCCGAGTACTGGGGATTACAGGCATGTGCCGTGACACCTGGCTAATTTTTTTGTATTTTTAGTAGAGACGGGGTTTCACCCTGTTGGCCAGGCTGGTCTCGAACTCCTGACCTCAGGTGATTCACCCACCTCAGCCTCCCAAAGTGCTGGGATTACAGGTGCGAGCCACCATGCCCAGCCAGTGATTTATGTCTTGACATGAGTAGTGAGGACATGGGTGTTTGCTTTATAGTTATTTATTAGAATGTATAATTTTCTATGCACTTTTCTGCATGTGCATTCATTTTCATAATCTAAAAAGTAGAAGTGGGAGACAGCCTTGTTTTAAGAGGAGGTTGGATGACAGTGTTACCCTCCACTTTCTTTCCACTTCCAAATTTACCATTGTGGTCCCAGAAGAGAAGTCCCTGCTTGGTGGTCATGTCCCCACCCTTCTCCTGGATCCCCCATCCCCTGGGCATCAGTCCTGAGACCTCCAGCACTATCAGAAGCAAACTCATCCTTGACTGCGCCTGACTCAGCCATCCCTGATGGCATCTTCTGGGCTTTTGTGCTCCCAGGGATGTAATTGAGTGTACTATGTGGGGAGACAGTCTCTCATGATTTCCTCGGATGGAAACCAAGTGGAAATAAAAATAGTTGTCCCAGATTGTCGGTGTGCATCACAGCTCAGGAGTGGCCCTGGGATGCCTGGGCCTGGGCTGGAACCTGGCATCCACGTTGTATGCCCGATTTCCTCCACCTCCTCCGCTCAGGGTGCTGGTGTGCATGCCAGCTCTCTGAGTGAAACAGGAAGATCGCGTTTAGCTCAGGCACCTTCTCATCAAGACTATTTTGGAGGGTTCAGAGGGCTTGTTTCTGAAGCACCCGGCAGGCAGCCTGGCATACAGCAGGTGCTCAGTGACCAGTGGGTATCAGTTGGTCCCTTGCTGCTTTGAGTTGGGCAACACTGAGGTTGGAACTAAGGAGGTCATTGCACCTTAAGAAGAGCCTAGAGCAAGTTATCTCTGAGGCCCTAGGAAGCTTTGTTCAAGGGACATTAAGTCCCTTTGTTTGGGGTTGGGGAGTACTGAGACTATAGTTTGGGAAAATGTTGGTCTCTGGGATGTAGGCTGCCTGATGACTAGCTGTGCAAACAGAACCTCGGACTTCCCTCCGCATTTCTTTCCTTTGACCCTTCAGGGTCAGCAAGCTCAGGGTCAGAAACCCTGCACTCGACTCCTTTGCTAGGGATTTGTGGAGGCTGATCAAAGCGCTCAAGGTGGCCAGGGCTGCTGGGCAATGTTGGCATCCTGCCGATACAAAAACTCAGCTTGGATCTCCAGCACCCTCTCCTCAGATAAAGCTGGTAATTTCCTGGAGCAACCACACTTGGAGAGAACCAAGCTTGCAGGGAGCTCAGAGCAGCCTAGGCAGGTCGCAGTGGACAGGAGGGATGTGGGACTGGCAGGAGGAAGTCAGGAAGGAGCCCTGATCACTGACGGCAAATAAAAGCTTCATGTGGTGCAATGAAATCACCCTATATGGCTTGAGAGGAAATTCTCTGCAAGGAGCTGCATACAAATAGGTCATCAAGTAATGGCAAAAATATGCAGCCAAATGGAGGTGCCGCTGCAGTTTCTGTGTCTCTAAGGACTAGATAAACTCCAGGAAGGACTCAGGGCCTGATGCCACAAAGGATGGGGAATAAGAGATGCTCCCTCTGCCCCCATGAGCCCCCTTAGCCAGCCTCCTGCCTCCTGCTTCCCATCTCTCCAAGGGGATCCGCCCTGAGTCTGACCAGCATCCCCGTGTTCCTTGTGGCCGGGATCAGGCAGGGACACAGAGATTGCTTGAGACACTTTCTGGTGACTAATGCAGTATACTTGAACAGGAAACAGACTGGAAAGGACTTAGGAGGAGCTATAAATAGCCCATGTCCTAAAAAAAATGAACTTGGGAAGAAATGGAATTAACAAACTGGGAGGAGAACAAGGAGATCACAGGCTCCAAGCAAGACCAAGCTTTCTCTTGGGAAATGAGCTTTTCTTCCAGATGGAGCTCCATCTGCCCTTGCAGGATCAGCTCCCCCAAGTGTGCCCTGCTCTACCCTGGGGTTGACCAGCCAGCTCAGCCTGCCTGCCAATATGATGCCTGGAATTGTCTGTGGTTCTGGCGACCAAGCCTTGTCAGGTTCATCATGTAAGGGTGTGTATGTGCGGAAGGGCAGTGGCTGAGGCTCAGGATTCAAAGACTACGGACCATGGTGGGAAAGCAGAGAATTGGAGCAGTGACAGGTCAGGGACGTCCCTTCTGATGTTCCTCAGTTCTCTCCTGTTCTCTGGGCTTCAGCAATCTGCTGTCTCTCAAACCAAGTGAGTGGAGGGGTGAGTCAGTCCAGAGAATGAGCTCAGGTAGGATGGCATGTCAGCAGCCTGGAGTCTGACACCAGCCAAGACACTCAGTGGCAGAGTAATGTAGAATAAACACTCCGTTTCACTAAGACTTGTTCCTTTTCTATAAGATTGAGAGGTTAGACTAGTTCACTGGATTTGAAATATTTTTATTTTTCAAAGCTGCATAACCTTTCTCCAAAGGAAATCACAAGGAAAGAACAGTGCTGCCCTGGTTAAGGTGGGGACTCAGGATTTCTCACGCTTATACTCAACCATTTCCCATGTGGTAGCCCTGAGAAACTGCCACAGTACACCAGGGCGTCGCCCAGCACTGTTGAAAGCCGCAGGACTGGAGCACTTGGCAAGTTTGGCTGGCCACCCAAACACAGCTCCTCACAGTTTCTTTCTGTCTTTCCTTTCTCCATGGAGGCTGGAAAGCTAAAACAGTGAAAGGTAATCCTGAGCAATGGAGGCTTAACTAATGATGTCAGTCAAAACAAAGGAGGAACTTGTAATTCACACTCCCCAGCTAACTTCTTCCTCTTCTTCTTCTTTTATTTTTTTTTTTTAAAGACAGTATCCTCCTGTCACTTAGGCTGGAGTGCAGTGGCATGATCATGGCTCACTTCAGCCTCAAACTCCTAGGCTCAAGCAATCCTCCTGCCTCAGCCTCCCAAGTAGCTGGGATGACAGAGGCATGCCACCACATGCGGCTCCTAGCAAACTTCTTAATATCCTCATTAGTTATTGTGATAGGCTGATTGCAAAAACAGCCACAATCCTCCATCCCTTCCAGTCCACACCCTCTGCATCCTCAATCCACACCCTCTGCAATGTGACTGTGTAGCTCCTCCCATCAAGAGACAGAATCCATTTCCCCACCCTTTGAATATGGGCCGGCCTTGAAATTTGCTTTGAACAGTGTTTATTGAAAGTGACAGTGTGCCAGCTCCATGCTTAGGTCTTAAGAAGCCTGCGTCTTCTACTCTCTCTCTCTTAAACCCCTGCTGCTGCCATGAGAACAAGCTGAGGCTAGCCTAGTAGAAATGAAGTATCACACAGAGCAGAGCCGAGTTGTCCCAGCAGAGGCCACCCCAGGCCAGCCATCCTCCAGCCAACCTGCCAGCGGACTCGAGATGCATGAGCAACTAGACTCATGAGAAATAATATACGTTGTTTTAAGGCATATGTTTTGGGGTAGTCTATTTCTGTTCTAGTATTTATTGTCGAGTAACACACCACCCCAAAACTTAGTGATTTAAAACAATGTATTATCTACTCATTTATTACAGTCTCCTCATTGACTAGTTGCCATGGGGCAATTCCCACCTGGGGGCTTTCAGATGATTACAGTCAGATGTCACCTGGGGCTGCAGGTATCTGAAAGGTTCAGCTTGAGTGGGTGCCTGGGATGGCTCACCCAGGTGGCTGGCATTGGATGCCAGCTGTCATGCTGGACTCAGCTGGGCTGTTGACTGCACATGGCCTCTGCATGGGCAAAGGCTTTTCACACCGTAGCGCTGGGTTCCACGAGGCAGGAAGAGGATGCTGCTAGGCCAGGTAAGAGTTGTGGCAGCGCTGGCACGGCATCACTTTCTTTCTATTCTGTTGGTCAAAACAATCACAGCATCGACCCTTGGAAACACAGATGTCACATCTTGTTAGGGAAATGGCAAGGTCACATTTCAAAAGAGAATATAGGATGGGAGATATTGTTGGGGCCATCTTTGGGAAATACAATCTGCCACAGTTGCATAGCATTATTGAAGCAATGAGTAACACAGACAGACATTTTTGTTTTCCAGGTCTCCATCTTCCTTGCAGCACTGCTTTCTGTCCAGCCTCCCTGCCTACCCACTTCATCACACAGGGAATGGCAAACACTGAGCAGCTGGGGAGAAAGGTCTGCAGGGCCCTTCTGAGCTTTGTCGCCAGCTCTGGGGTCAGCAGGAAAGAATGCAGTGGCTGTCCAGTGATCACTGCCTCAAGGGCCAAGAGAAGAGGGGAAAGCCCTGGTATGAATGAGCTTGTACCCTTCACCTCGCTGCGTCTTGGTTTCCTCTTTTACATTTTTCTAAGGATTCTTCAGTATGGGTATGAGGAAATACAATTGTCTAATTTCATTAGTGAGTGGATCCAGGCAATGCAAGCCAAGTGCTTTGCCAGTACTAGGTGCTGTGGAGGAAAAAATTAGATTATTCACAGGTTCAAATTGAGATTCTCACCTTATTACTCACACAGTGAGACTAAAGGTATCAATTTCTGCTCTCCCCAGCCAGGCCTATCCACAGGAGCTAGAGATATTCAACTGTCTTATTTAGCTTCACCCAGGCCCAGGAGCTGCTGAAATTAGACCTGGCCTGGTCGTGGGAACCCCATCTGGGCAGTGGGAGAGAAAGGGTTAAGATCTGTGCTCATCGCATGTTCTCACTCGTAAGTGGAAGCCAAACAATGGGAACACATGGACACAGGGAGGGGAACAACACACACTGGGGCCTGTGGCAGGGGCAGGGGGAAGGAGAGCATCAGGTCAAATAGCTAATGCATGCTGGGCTTAATACCTAGGTGATGGGTTGATAGGTATAGCAAACCACCATGGCACATGTTTACCTATGTAACAAACCTGCACATTCTGCACATGTATCCTGGAACTTAAAGTAAAACTAAAAAAATTTTAAAATAATTAAAAAGAAAAAAGATCTGCGTTTATGACCCAAGGTTCCTGAGGAGGCTCCCCGCCTTGGGCCTCCACCCCTGTTCTCAGCTCCAGCCTTTCCCCAGCCCAATCTGGGTAACTGAGCTTCTGCCCCAGGTTTTCCAGTGAGCGAGAAGTCCCCTCAACTCCATTCAGCTGGGATTCTATGGTCTTGCCAACTTCCCCTATCATTTTTCCTTTTAGACCACACCCTGTTCCTGAATCCAAAACCACTTCCTGCTTCAAACAGGAAGTTCCTTCAGAAGCTAGATGCTGTTACCCACCTGAAACCAAGTATCTTTGGCAAAAGCCAGAGACTCTTCCTGTCAGAGCCCTGCCCACCTGCCTGAGAGCCCCTGCCAGGTCAACAGCTAGTATGTTAACCCCCCTGAGGGCCCTAGGCCCCCGCTACTCTTGTCCCGGCAGGTCTCAGAGCTGAGCCCAGAGGGTTACGACAGGAAGAAGGCAGATGCCTCCCATACTGACTAGGTTTTTGGCTTGCATTGGCACCAACATCCTGTCTGCCCTGTTTCCTACTGAGGGGCAAACTGGACTGGTTTTTAATTAAACCCATTCCCCCAGAGAGCTTGGGGGAGAGATAGCCTCATAGAATTCCTTCAGTAGTTATCAGAAGGAGACTCCGTGGAGGCAGAGGTTGCAGTGAGCAGAGATCGCGCCACTGCACTCCGGCCTAGGCAACAGAGTAAGACTCCATCTTAAAAAAAAAAAAAAAAAAGAAAGAAAAAGAAGGAGCCCGGGTGGGGGGTGGGAACAGGAGAGAGGGAGGGGGAAAGTGAAGTCACAAGTCCAGAGTGGTTCCTTCCTTGCTGAGCTAATGCCCTAGCAATGCACCTTATGTGATGGGCAACTCACCTGAGCGTCTGAGCCCACAGGAGTGCCAGGCCCTCCCTGTGCTGCCTCCCCTGCAGGGCCCACAGCCACACCCTCAGTGCACACACTCTCCTTCCTATCCGTCCACTGATACCTGGGGATGACCTTTGAACAATGTCCAGCAAATCAAGCAAAATAAAGGGAATCACATCCACTGTAATACATCTGCTTGGTAGAACATTGAACAGAGAAAACATTCCCCAGAGCTCCACCCCTAGAGATAGTTTTTCTTTTATTTTTTTCACCCAAGTTGGAGTGCAGTGGCGCAATCTTGGCTCACTTCAACCTCTGCCTCCCAGGCTCAAGCAATTCTCCCACTTCAGCCTCTCGAGTAGCTGCGACAACAGGTGCACACCACCACACCCGGCTAATTTTTTGTATTTTTGGCAGAGACGAGGTTTTGCCATATTGCCTAGGCTGGTCTCAAATTCTTGAGCTCAGGTCATCCACCTGCCTTAGCCTCCCAAAATGCTGGGATAACAGGTGTGAGCCACAACACCCGGCCTTCTAGATATAGTTTCTATATTCTAGAGATGTTTTTATTTTTATATATGTTTAACCAAATTAAATTCTTCAGTTCTTCTTTCTGGTGCTTCCTTTGGTCTTTAGCTGAGTCCCTCTCCAAAACTAGAGGCCATAGGGTTGCTGTGGCTTTTCTGTCCCCATCATAAAGGGTAGTGCTCCCTCAGTGATTGGTTTCACGATTCTCCCCAATACAAATCAGGCCTCCAGGAACCATGTCCTCTTCAGAGAGGATTCCTAACCTTCCTCCTCTTCCTCATCTTCTTACTGCAAGGGAAATACAAGATCAGTCTGGAATGGGCTTCCAGATTCATAGGACCTCCCCCAGGACACAGACTCCAGGAGAGGGAAGAGGAGGGCAGGTTTGGAGCCTCCACCACCGCCAGTATCCCTTACGCCCTCCTCTCTCCCTTCCCCTCTTTCTCAACTTCCTCCTTTCCCTCTCTTCCTTCTATGATCTATCCCTGCCCCTCTGTCTCCTCTTCCTTTCCTTCCCTTCCTCTCTTTTCTCCTCCCTTCCTTAGCAGGCAGCAATGAGCAGGTGGCACGGAACTTAGATTCCACCGTCACAGGTGGGTAGATCTTGGCTCACAATCCTGTCATTGACCAGCTACGTAGCACTGATTGGAGGAGTCACTTTAGCTCCCTGAGCCTTTGTTTCTCACTTGCAAAATGGAGATTTTACCCACCACTGTGGTGCAGACAAAGTAGAACAAAGTATCCTTTAACCCAGGGCTTGACACGTGACACTCATCAAACATTGCTGAGCTCTAATCTGCATCAGGATATGGTAAGTGTCTACTGGGTGCTGGGACAAAAGGTACACAAGGGAGCAAGGCAGAGATCCCTAAACAGACCTCTGTTGTGATCTTTGTTGTAATACATGGTAATTATTTGTTTCCAAGAGGTGGAAGGAGACATAAATATCTTCTACGGCCAGGCATTCAGGCACCAGCTGTGAAGGCCTTCTGCACATTGAAAAACTCAGCGTAGCCTGGTGGCTGGAATGAAAAGTTAACACCAGTTCCCCCAGCAAAATATTTATCCATTCAGTTTTTTCAGCTCATTGGTTTGCCTGAAATCAGTTGTTTCTCCCTGGGGAAGCAATCTTTAAAATGGTGAGGGGAGTATGCATCTGAAGTGCCTGCACTTGTGCCTATGGAACAGGGTGGGCTCAGAGCCCCGTGCAGGCCCATGAAGTCCCCTCAGAGCCACCAGTGTTGGGTCGTCATAGGGTCCCAGAAAATGCCTGTCTGCTTCGTGAGATTTAGGCTAGGTGCACAGAGGTTTCACTTGGTGTGCCTGACTCATTTAGGGGACTGCCTGAAGTGCCATGTGAGAAAGGAGGCTGAGTGCGTTGGGTTTGAAGGAAGAGAGCACTAGGGTGGATTAGCAGTATCTGCCGCAAGTGGAATTTGGAGGTGATAGAAATTGTGCGTTCAGCTTATTTGCCCTCTCTGGGTTGGCCTCACCTTGGCAGTTGGTTCCTGCTGGCTGGGCTCTGTTCACATGCAGTGAGAGGTCTCTCAGAGGCTCTTTGTTCTGCTGCTGGGGATGCCTTGGGAATGATGCCCTGGGGTGCACTGCCACATCCCACACAAAAGGTCTCCATAGCTGGAGAGCCTTACCAGGTGCATGGAGGGGAAGATGTGGTACCATAAAGATGAGGATTCCTCTCAAAGTAATATATGCATTGAATGAAATACCTACTTCAATAAGGAATTTCACAAACCTTTACAAGCTAATTCTAAAATTCATATGGAAGAGAGGCCAGAGAATAGCTTAAATGACTTTGAACAAGGAGGAGAGACAGGATGCCAGCTATTAAAATCCATTATAAAGGCACTGATGTTAAAGAATCACCACACAAATAGACAAACAGACAACAGAGCAGAAGACAGGGAACAGAAAGACGCTCATATATATCTGGATAACATTGACAGGAAAATCAAATTGAAATGTCACATACGGGAGTCTTCATGAAGGTAAGGTGTTTAAAAACATTTTTAAAAGTATAAAACATTATTTAGAAATACATGCCTTTGTAGTAAATGTGTAAAAACACGCATTAGAATGATGAACACCAAATTCCAGAGAAAGGGAATGGATCCCTGTGGGGCACAGAGTGTGCATTAACTATGTTTATGTTTTTAAAGGAAGAAAATATTTGAAGCAGATATGGCAAACAGAGAAGATTCATGAAAGCTGGATGGCAGGTGCTTGAGCGTTTGCAGTATCATACTTTGTTTCCTTATGTTTGAAATATTAGCATGGCCGGGCATGGTGGCTCACGCCTGTAATCCTAGCATTTTAGGAGGCTGAAGCTGGGGGAACACTTGAGGTCAGGAGTTCAAGATTAGCCTGGGCAACATAGTGAGACCTCATCTCCAAAATAAAAAGAATATGAAATATTAGGGAAAAAAAATCCCCCATGTGCCTGGTCTGCAGGATTCCCCCAGTAGCCTGGTTACGGCTTGGGAGGGGAAAAGGAGGGGTGTTTTTGTCTATTTCTCACATGTGACACTCAATGACTTCACAATCATTAATTCATCACCCACTAAGGGTCATGCACTGAGGTACCAAGACTAATGAAGGTCCGACCCTCCCCAGTATAGGAGGCAGGTAAATGATCATACTGTGACAAATGCTCAAACGGGGATGTGCTTGCAAAGGCTAGGGACAGCACAGGAGGAAGGAGCAATCCATTCTGCTGAGAGTGTGAGTACCGAGAAAGCATGGCATTGGGCTTGAAGGATGAGGAGTTTGCTAGACACAGAGGATGAGGAGAGCAGCACGTGAGTAAAGAAAACAAACAAAGGCACTGTCTGTCATGTTGTGGGCTGGAGGGCAGCATTCACACTGGACAAGTACTTCAGAAAGCTCCTTCTGGCAGGTAGTGGGCAGAAAAATGAATGAAGTCAGAGCGATCGACTAGGAATCCACTGAAAGTGGATTTAAATGAGAGGTGATGAAAAACTCAGCTACAGCAGGGCAAAGTGGCTTACACCTGTGATCCCAGCATTTTGGGAGGCCGAGGCAGGCAGATCACAAGGTTAGGAGTTTAGGACCAGCCTGGCCAACATGGTAAAACCCTGTCTCAAAAAAAAAAAATTCTCTCTCTCTCTCTCTCTCCATATCTATCTATCTATCTATCTATCTATCTATCATCATTTATCTATATACATATACACAAAAATTAGCCAGGCGTGGTGGCAGGCACCTGTAGTCCCAGCTACTCTGGAGGGTGAGGCAGGAGAATCGCTTGAATTCAAGAGACAGAGGTTGCAGTGAGCTGAGGTCACACCGCTTCACTCCGGCCTGGGCAAAAGAGCAAAACTCTGTCTCAAAAAAATAAATAAATAAGGAAAAAAGAAAAGAAAAAGAAAAACTCAGCTACAACAGAGTGACTGGTTATAATTTCCCTGCAAAACTGCTAATTCTCTGATGGGGGGACAAGCACTGAATCAGGTTTTGTTTATCTCTCCAGAGTACCTACATTGTTCCCTGCTTATGATAGGAGCTCAAACAAATACATGTTGATGGAAGGGAGGGAGGAAGGAAGCAGGCAGGCCCACAGGCCCGTGCCCTTCTTTTACAGATAAGGAGACAGAGCTGGGATGGGTGGAGGATGTTCAAGGATATCCTTGGCTGGAAACTTACTATCTAAAATAGTTCTGCTGACAAATTTATAAGCACAATAAGCTTTGAATAACAAACACTCCGCAGGTAAAGTTCCATGACAACGAATCTTATTATAAAGTTGTGGTCTTCATAGAGAAGTGCTTTCCTTTCTCCTCATGCAGGAAAATAATTCCTTTAAAATAGATCGAAATGCTCTGTGATGAATAATACTAAACAGTAAGCCCTTCACCTGGCCTGGGTCCAAATAACAGGCTCTATTCAGGTGGCTCTGAAAGCACCTGATTTTGTGCTGTCGCCATTGTGGGCAGGGCAAGTCCAGCAGAACTTTACAAGTCTTTTGTTCTGCCACCAAGCAGTAATTGGTTCTCCACCCCAGTGCAGTAAACTTCCAGCCACCTGAATGAAATTCACCTAATTTAACAAACTGCACGAGAAGCAAAGCAACTCCCAGAGCACACACAGGTGTGAATATTGTGCATCCGTCTTCTCTGTGATTCCTCTTGTCTTGAGGCTTCCACACCCCTCTGGTCCTTGGTTCATCCTGTCCCCTCTTCTCCAGACCCATCTCCCCATCTACTGCAGATCTGGCTCTATTGGGTATTGAATCTGCTTCTCTCCACACCTCTTTCCCCCTTTCACCTGGCTCTTCCTTTTAGCTTCTAAACATGTTCAAGGCTTGCAGCCTAAAATTGAAAATACTACAAACTACTCTTTATTCTGCTTCTTCCCACACTGTGTGCCCCTTCCAGTCATAAGCGATTCTGCAAGGAACCATCTATACTCAGTCTCTACCATCTCATTGCTTGCTACATAGCAAACAACGTTCTAAGAATTTTACATGTATTGACTTACGGAAGCCTGACAACATCACTGTGATGTAAGTGCTATTGTTATTTACATTTTATGGGTGAGGACAAGGAGGCACTGAACAGCAAAGTATTTGCCCTGGATCACTAGGATTTGGGCAAAGGTACGCTCTTAGACCTTCTTCCCCACCTTATGCCCATTACAAGTTACCTTGAATGAAAAAATACACAAGAACGTTGCATGGACCTGTCTCATTGATTCACTCATTTATTTCTTCATTATTTAACACTTACTGGAGGCCTACCATGTGCAAGACAAGAGAGAGACATAAGTCTGCTCTTGAGATGCTCGGAGTCCAAAATGGGAGGCAGGCCTGCAATATAGCATAAGAAGCGCTCTGGTAAGTTGGTGGCAGGGGGCTAGGGAAGCCCAGAGGAAGCAGCTCACTTTACTCATAGCGGTGGTTCCCAAATTTTACCATGCATTGGAATCACCTGAGATCTTTCAAAACTACCAATTCCTGCCTCCCACCCCAAGATATTATGAATTAATTGACATGGCGGTGGGATTTAAAAGCTCTCCAGGTGATTCTAATATTCAGCAAAATTTGGGAAACACTGGCTTCAAGGGTAATGAGTAGGGAGTTTGGTTTGTAACAACACAAAGCCTAGCTTAAACTTCTTAAGAATAGAAAATGAAGTGGGTAAGGTGTTGTGCCAAACCCCTATCAACTCCCAGAGAGATGGCACCAGCCTTAAGGGGCTGAAGAAGAGACCCAGAACCAGCAGAAGAGACATAGGGTTTTACTGGGGGCTCACAAACAGGGGAGAGAGTCCAGCGGTGGCGGACTGGGCAGAAGAACCACACTGCTGCAAAACCATGCAGTTTACATAGCATTTTCAGTTAACACCCTCCCCCTAACAACCTCCACTTGACAAACTTCATTTAACCCCTCAAAAGGGCCTGGATCCCATGTATGGAATTGTGGCTGGGCTGGGGGCACTCAGATGTTCCTCATAGATAAGGAATGAGTCTCCGGGTTGGCCACTCTGGGATTCCTTAGCTCAGAACTCTAAACACACATTCAGGTGCGTCTGTTACACAGGGTCATTCTCAGGTTATGCTTAAGTTATCACTGCCAGGTGCATCTACCATGCACTGATGCATCTGCCATAAAGGAGGGGAGCTGTGTATTGGCTTACATTAAATTTTTAAAAGATGGTCAAAGGCTATATGGTTCTTGAAAGGGTTTGATCCAGGTCTCAAAAGATGTCAACAGGATAATGTTTTCCTTTTTTCCCAGTGATGATTGCATTCTAAGTCTCCCATTGGTTGCAAGATGCAGCAGCTCCAATCTCTGTTCCTGCTTCCCTGACATCTTGTGCAAAGAAGAGGTCTGAGGTTCTTATATCTCAAAAATACAGCATTGCATTTCATTGGCTCTGGTTTGGGCCTGAGCCAATGACTGGGGCCACAGAGGTGGAGACTGCTGATGGCTTAATCTAGTCATGTGTCCCACCTCTGGGGCCAAAAATTGGAGGCAGTCTCATCTAGAAGCCCGCGGTAGAGAATGGAGGATTTGTAGCAGATCCTACAGGGAGATGAGGGTGAGGGGGTAGTCAGGGCTAGACAGAGGAGAGTTGCTGTATTTTGTAGGAGGTAGAGATATTTAAGTAGGAGAATGATAACATGAATTTTGTATTTTAAGATGCCACTTTGCCAGTTGTGGAAAAAACATGTAACTTTTTTTTTCTTTCTTTCTTTTTTTTTAAGACAGTCTCATTCTGTCACCCAGGCTGGAGTGCAGTGGTGAGATCTCAGCTCACTGTAACCGCTGCCTTGCAGGTTGAAGCGATTCTCATGCCTCAGCCTGCAGAGTAGCTGGGACTACAGGCGTGCACCACCACGCCCATCTAATTTTTTTGTATTTTTAATAGAGATGGCATTTTACTATGTTGGCCAGGCTGATCTTGAACTCCTGGGCTGAAGTCATCCTCCTGTATCGGCCCCAAAGTGCTGGGATTATAGGCACGAGCCTGGTCATGAATTTTTTAAAAAGATGTATAGGCTGCGTACAGTGGCTCACACCTGTAATCCCAGTGCTTTGCAGTCCAAGGTGAGAGGATAGGAGAGAGGTAAATGATCATACTGTGACAAATGCTAAAATGGAGGTTTGCTTGAAAAGGCTAGGGATAGCAAAGTAGGAAGGAGCAATCTGAGTGTGACTTGAGCCCAGGAGTTCGAGACCCTATGTATTAAAAAAAAAAAAAGAGAGAGAGAGAGAGAAATTAGCTGGATGTGGTGGTTCATGCCTGTAGTCCTAGCTACTCAGGAGGCTGAGGTGGGAGGATCACTTGAGCCCCAGGAGTTTGAAGCTGCATTGAGCTATGATCGCACCACACACACCAGCCTGGGCGACAGAATGTGACTCAGTCTCTTTTAAAAAGACAATTGTAGTTGTTCAGAGGAGAGATATTGGGAACCTAAACTAAGACAGCAACAACAGGGATGAATAGTGGGGAGGTGATTCAAGAGATGTGTCTGAACTATAATTTAAAGGATTTGTTAACCAATTGGAAAAGAAGATTTAGACAAAGAGAGAAACCACAGAACCACAGAAGAACCACTAAGAATTCCAGTTTGGGAAATGGGGTGGATGGTGATACCATCAGTGAGATTTGGAATATAGATCATTAAGAGGGTTTTGGACAATTCATTTTGGACATGTTGACTTTGAGATGTGTTGAAGGCATCCAGGAAGCAACATCCAAGGGCAGATGAACATGAATCTGGAATTTGGGAGACAGCTGGAATTCCAGTGCCCATATGATAGCTGAGATAGGGGTGACGAATGTGGTCACCCAAGGAGAGACACCGAAGGAGAAGAACAGGAAGAGAAGCTCTTATGACATGGAAAATTGAGGTGGAGCAGCGGTGTTTGGGAAACAAAGGAAGATGGCTGGGCGCAGTGGCTCACACCTGTAATCCTAACACTTGGGAATGAAAAGGCAGGAGGATCACTTGAGCTCTGGAGTTCAAGACCAGCCTGGGCAACATGGCAAAACCACATCTCTACAAATAAAGAAAAAAAATAGGTGTGGTGGTGCATGCCTGTAGTCCCAGCTACCTTGGAGGCTGAGGTAGGAGGATCTCCTGAGTTGGGGAGGCAGAGGTTGCAGTGAGCTGAGATTGCGCCACTGCACTCCAGCCTGGGTGACAGAGTAAGACCTTGTCTCAAAAAAAAAAAAAAAAAAAAAAAAAAAGAAAAGAAAAAGGAAGAGAGAGTTTCAAAGACGGGTGGTCAACTATGTCCTGTGATGCAAAGAAATTAAGGAAGTTAAAAGCCAAAAGTATTTTTGGCTCTGAAACAGGGATTTAACCACTAGGAGGGCTCTGCCATCCTAACAAGAGCCAGCTTATAGGGTTCAGGGTGAGTGAAACTGGAGAATGCAGACAGAAAAAGTATGGATGGATCACTCTTAAAGAAGTTGGATGGTAAGAGACAGGGCAGTGGCTCAAGTAGATGTGTCAAAGTTTTTTCATTCTTTTTGTGATTTGTTTCCTTTTCTAAGTTCGGTTTGATGAGAGAAGTTTGGCTACAATTAATGCTGCAGGAAAAACTAAAGGAGAGAGAAAGTCTGAAGATAAAAGATAGTGATTTTTCCATAAAGACAGAAAGCAGATTAGCAGTTGCTGGGGACTATGAGGAAGGGGGAGTGGAGTGACTGTTTAATGGGCGTGGGTTTCCTTTTGGGGTGATAAAAATGTTCTGAAACTACATGTGAAGCAGCTCCCATATAAGAAAGAAAAATGTTCTGGAACCAGATAGTGGTGGTTGTACAACACTGTGAATTTACTTTGAATTTTATTTTATTTTATTTTGAGACAGGGTCTTGCTCTGTTACCCAGGCTGGAGTTCAGTGGCATAATCTCAACTCACTGCAACCTCTGCCTCCCAGGTTCAAGAGATTCTCATGCCTCAGCCTCCCAAGTAGCTGGAATTACAGGTGTGTGCCACCACTCCTGGCTAATTTTTGTGTTTCTAGTAGAGATGGTTTCACCATGTTGGCCAGGCTGATCCTGAACTCCTGGCCTCAAATAATCTGCCCACCTTGGCCTCCCAAAGTGCTGGGATTCCAGGTATGGGCCACCATACCTGGCCAACTTTATGACAACTTTATAACAACTTCACTACCCCTATTTGATGAAAGAGGAAGCTGAGAATCAGAGAGACTCACTTATCTGAGGTCATACAGCTAGATTTGAGATTCCACCCCAAGCTGGTTTAACTACAACGCCCAAACCCTTAACCCTCTCATCTGGCCTCTATAGCTACAAGATTTCATAAGTACATATGTTGATAATGTGGATTGATCCATATTCTCCAAGGTATAATGGCCCCAATCCCTGGATAATGAGAATGTCTTTTTTTATTTTTACATTATTCCTTTTGATTGACCTTTTTGATTGGGTACAGCTTTGATTATAAAAAAGATAAAGCCTATTTTTAGTACAAGTAGGAAACGATGTTAGAGGTAGGGCATTTCTCTGAAGGAGATGTCATAGGCATGTAAGCAACCACTAGCGAGGATGTGAAACTTCACGGGGACGTGGGTGAGTCTATTGCAGAATGTGGAAGGAGCATGAACTGCGGCAATAAGGAAGACTTTCCAAGGTGGTGACCTGTAGCACAGTCTTCTCACTAGGTGGAAAGGAACAAGGAGGGCCTTTTACAAGGGGAGCACTAAGCCTGAAGCCGAGCTCAGGAGGGATGGGGGAGGAACGGACAGACAGGCTGGATCCACGGGGTGATGTTTCATGCCGTCTCTTTCCTAGTCCTCCCTCTGCCCCTCTTCCAGTTCCCATTCCCCTTCCTTTGCCCAGAGTGAGCCATGCAACATAAATTTGCTTTGCTCTCTGCTGTCAACAGAGCAGCTATAGCCTTGTTCTAAGATGCTTCCCTTGGTCCTTAGGGAAATAGAAAACCTCGAGGGCTGGCCGCTCAGGCATTCTTAGAAGGCCGCTGTGGCTCGTGCCTTCCCACTTTGTTCTGGGATCCTGTGACTCTCGGGCACAGACCCAGCGCAGCCTTCACTCAATGGCTTCTTTGATTTTCTCCCAGTTGGACTGTCAGAGATTGTTGGCCAGTGGGCAGAATGCTGAGTGGTAAACTGTGCAGAGAAACAACTATTGCATTTCTACCAGAAGTCAAATTTCTTTTCAGCCTTGTCCTTACACTGAAGGATCAGACCCCTGCACTTGAGATATTGCCTAAACCAGTTTGCCCAATCTGCCACTTACCTGATGACCAGCAAGTCTACAATTCATTTCCTTTCATCTGTGTTTTACTATCTTTTGTGGCGGGGGGGATGGCCTCCTTTTTTTTGTTTTTGCCACTTCTTTGGCAACATCTTTGGATATATCTAAAAGTTTTTCCTATTTCTAATAAGTATATATCACATTTGCAGTAGTTTTACTGCTAATGAGATATGTGCTTGTGATAAGTTTCAGAGTGACTAAGTGACAGGAGCTGAGGCTCAGGAGATGGACAGATCAGGGTTTGAATCCTAGTTCTGCCTGTTACTATGACTTAACCACCCTGGTCTTTGGTTTCCCCAAGTGTAGAATGGGGTTAAAAATCTCAGCCTGCTATATGGATGTTGTGAAGACAAATAAGGTAATATATGGGCCCATTGTAGGCGCCTGAAAAAATGGCAGTTTCTATTTACCTATTGTATCAGTTAAGGTTTGATCAGGGAAGCAAGATCATTAATATGGAGAAGAGGGAATTACTATAGGGATTAGAGTTCACATAATTGTGGGAGCTGACAAAGAGATTGCAGAAAGCTGTTGCCTCAGTGTTTACTTGTGGACTTGAATTGCTGTAGATCCACAGGGTCATCAGGTGAGAATAAAACCTGATATGAAGAGGGGCAAATCAAGAGCCAGCTGAAACTTGCACAAATGGATCCCTTGAGGAGAAGGTGGAATTCATGTCTATTTCTCATCATCTCTAACTTGGATGATGTGGTGACCCTTAGAAGAAGGTTGCACCTTTCACCGAATAAGTGAACCTACACCTGGCCCTAGATTCAGCAAAGCTGAAGGAGGAGAATCTGCGTGAGCTGCAGGAGCTGGAAGCCTGGCAACTGCCCCATGCCAGCAACACATGAGTGGCAGTGCTGCCTGGTGACCGATGCTGATCTGGCACAAAGATTGCTTCCTACGGCTGGGCACAGTGGCTCATGCCTGTAATCCCTGCACTTTGGTAGGCCAAGGCAGGTGGATCACCTGAGGTCGGGAGTTTGAGACCAGCCTGGTCAACATGGTGAAAACCTGTCTTTACTAAAAATATAAAAATTAGCTGGGTGCAGTGGCGCATGCCTGTAATCCTAACTACTCAGAAGGCTGAGGCAGGAGTATCACTTGAACCTGGGAGGCAGAGGTTGCAGTGGGCTGAGATCGCACCACTGCACTCCAGCCCGGGCACCAGAGTGAGATAGAGTCTCAAAAAAAAGAAAAAAATCCTTCCTGATCTCATGCAAATATCCCTTATGGCCAGTCCTAATTCAGAACCATCCAGGAAAGGAAATTCTGGGAAACAGGTCCAGATTAGCAAGTTGTTATAATACAAAACCACCACACTTATAAATAGGAGGGAAGGCAACTAAATTAATTGAGAGCCTTTACAATGCCATCTTATTTGATCTATGCTCTGATCTGACAAACACAGGGTTATTATCTCCATCTATTGGCTTGCTCCAATTCACACCATTAGGGAGCACATAGGTTGGAATCCAGGTTGTTGGAGGCTGAACTCTTTTCACGGGAATTTGACCAGTGAAGCTGGTTTGGGCTCTTCTATTTGGGAACTTCGTTCCATCACAGTAATGCTTGGAATGCCCCTGTGGACCTCGTTCTTCTGAAAAGGAGGAGAACACCCCTTCTGAACCAATCAGAGCCAGTGCTGCCCTAGGTTGTCTCTTGGCATCTAAGCTGTTCCTAGGAGAAAGCTTTTAAGAGAAAAGTAGGTAGGAATTTAATTTTCATTTAAAAGTATTAATCCACTACAAAATGTTCTGCACTTAGAGAGAAGCTTAATGTGAGGGCTGATGCGTGAAAGTAGTTGTGGGGAGGGGATAATAGGGGAGGAGGTCAGGATGATGTAACTTTCCCAGAGGTAAAAAGTATAAATTCCTCTGAAATTTCATATGGGCCCAGGTCTATAACTAGGGCTCAGACTCCTTAGCAAAATAGTTGCTGGATGGTACAAGCACTTGTCTAGTCTATTTTTTTGTTTGTTTTTAAATAGTTTCCTTTTATTCTTTCAACAAACATTTCCTGACACCTCCCACCTGCTGGGTGCTGTTTAAGCAATGTGCATTGAGGTTACAATGTTGCATACCACACGGAGGAGCCTCCTGGAGAGTTTTAAAGTCAAGGGCGCAGATGAGTTGCTCCTGTCTTCACATGGGTTCCTGCAAAAGCCGACCCTGGGATAAAAGTCTGAATGTTAGTAGTTTATTGGGAAGTAACCCCAGGAAGCACCAGTAAGGGACCGGGGAAGTGTGATGGAGAAGTGGCAGGAGGAAGCCAATACAGGCTACTGCTGTGACACCTGGGGCCCAGTCCTGCTGGGGCTCCCTGAGGCAGAGCTAGATAGAGAACTCACCTTTAAGACGTCTCACCCGGAAGGGTGAGAAATTGGGGGTATATATCCACAAACCCTTGCCCACACTGTGTTGAAGATTGCTCTCTGTGGTGTTAAATCACCTATATTTCTGGTCTGCCCTGTCCATTGGCTGAGCTTGCTGCTGAGGCTAGGGGAGAACCCTCAGGCAGAGTCCAAGATGTTTGCATTAGAAAGCCAGTGGCATATATGGAAATCAGCTGCCTGTGCTAGATCTACCTGACATATGTACACGTGTCCTTCCTCCCTTCCTAACTGCTCTCAGCATTCACTCAGGTGTTCCCCCTCTCCCATGCAGCCCAGGTGTCTCAGGGAAGCTGAGTCCACCCCAGCTCTAGGAAGGGGCCTTGACTGGCATGGACAATCAGCACAGTCCATTCCTCTGGCTATGGCATCAGTTCAACTGGGCATGTGACCCACTCCAATCCGATGAAGCTCAGGACCATGCTTGGAATGCTGGGCCAGAAATATTCTTTTGGATAAGAAAGTGTGTGGCAATGAGAGCAATGACATTTGTTACCATGAGGAAAACCAGTCTGAAGAGAAGCCGACAGAGAGGAGGGCAGAGCTGAGACAACTGCAGAGAAAGGTGGCTGGAGCTTTCATCCCTGCAGTCTTCAGTTATAGGAGTTTCTTTCTCTATTTCTCTTCTTGTGGTCAGGTTTCCTCCATTGCACATGGCACACAATTGTTGGTAGCCCTAACTTTCATGGAAAGAGAGCCTCTCTCACAGTGTATCTACACACTGGTCTTAAAGAATTCTGCTTGGACCAGGTGCTTGGCTGTTGGACTGATCACTGTTGGGGCTTGATGGTTCACCAGGCCTGGGAACTGTGTCCAGTTCTGTAGCCAGGAGGGCAGGGATGTTACCAAAACAAGGAGGAATGGAGGAGCTGGCCAATTAATTCCCTCCTCCACATACAACAACTAGTTTCCACAGTCCCCTGTGTGGTTCTTGCCACCTCTCTAGCTTCATCTTGGATTACTTTCATGTTTTATTCCCTGCTGCATCCCCTCCACTAAGAATAGTGCATGGAACGTGGCAGGCACTCAGTCAGCATCTGCTCAATGAATGAAGAAAGGAATCTCTTGCAGTTCCTGGCTCTGCCCCTCATCTCTGATTCCGTGTTTCAGTTGCTGCCTGTCCTGAGCACTCACCATACTCCTTCCCATCTGCCTGCCACTCATCTCTCACGGCTCAGCGGAAGGGATGCCACCTCTGTGAAGTCTTCCCATTCCCCTCAGCCTCCTCGCTGTCCCCCAGCACTCCAGATAGATCTGGGGAGGCAGTATTGGGAATTGTAAAGAGGACGGGCTTGGAAGTCCACCAATTCGATTCATTTTGCCAGATGCTGGCCCCTAGGAGACTCTGGGCCAGTGGTTTCCCTTCTCCAAAATCCCATTTTCTCATCTCCAAGGAGTGGATGAAAATAGTACCTGCCTTTATAACATACACACAAGTCTGAGGCTGGGGACTAGGCAAGTCCCTGACCAAGAGTTGCTTACAGAATTGATGCCTCCTATAGATTCTAGTTCTCTATACTCTTAATGGTATCATCACCAAGTATATTTACTCACAAACCCTTACATATGATTTATTATGTGCCTGGCACTGTTCTAGCATGCATCTTCCCATTACTATTCCCCTCTACCTGCTGTGCAAGGAGGTTAAGTCACTTGCTCAAGGTCACACAGTTAATAAGTGGCAGAACTGGGATTCAAACCCAGTAATCTTGACTTCAGTCTGTGCTATTAATGGCTTGGCTATGATGCCTCCAGCCTAACTGCACTGTACATATTTCTGGGGTGAACACATGATGGGTGGATAGACAGATGAACTTGATTGAGTTCCCTCCTTGGACTAGAACAGAGAAGAATATTCCTGTCCTTGCCTCTAGCCAGCTGTTCTGGGAAGGGTTTGGAAGTACAAGTTGAAAGCTGTCTCCCAAGATCCATCAGTTACAGCAGCTCTGGAATGGGCTTCGGGTTTATGTGGACAGGAATCTGCCCAGGCTGCAGGTGTGGCCCAGCCTGCCATGAGGGTGCTCTGGGTTTTGTGGCACCGTTTGATCTCTAGAGGCCAGAATTATATTCTGCCCCTGGAATTCACAATTGTCTGTGAATCCCCAGTCTATCTGGGGCTAAGGCTAGACTACTTCCATGACCCTATGTTTCTTCCCGTCTCTTCTGCACACCCACTCTGTCTCTGTTTGCTCTGGTTGCTACATCTAGCTGGGATGTCACCTCTTGCCTGCAGCCACAGCTCTTTGCTCTCCAGCACTGACTTTCTCACCATTGCTGGCAACGTGCACACATTCCCCAAAGGGCTGGGGTGCCTCCGAGGGCATTACTGACTTCAGCAGGTCCCAGACAGGTGCCATTTTTCTCTAAATCACCCCTGGAAAAGCCACTTAAAGCGTGGTAGGCCTGATGAGTTTTTAGTGACCTTGAAAACTTTTAGATGTTTTATCCATGAACAAGCGGTTTGTTCTGAGGTCTATGAAGATGATAAAGAGCTTGAACAAGGCCCCAGGGATTTTGATTCTCACATACTGCTGAGTCTGTCTGTGGGAGATACAAATGTTTCCACTTCCTGGCTTAGAAAGTCCTCCAAGGACAGCTCCCAAAGTGCCCGGGGCCAATCAGCCCTTTCTCATCATTTAACAAGGTCACTGGACTCTGTCTAGATACCAGCCTTCCTCTTCCTTCCGAAAGACCAAAGCACTTTGATAGCAGCTTGGGGAGGAAGCCAGTGAGAACCACACTCACTGTTTTCCCTTCTCTGGAATCTATGGCCTTCAGGAAGAGAACCAGAGTCTGGTGCAACTGTCTTCTCTGCCATTCAAACATCTTGAGAGGCACCCTGGCTTCATTACAGAAAATCTCTCATCAGGAGTCCACTTAGTTCAACTCTGACCTTTCTTCAAGCATATTGCTAGGCTGGAAATAAAAGGAAGCCAGAACTGCCACCCCCACAGTCCTCTGAACACCATCAGGTGGATAACTGATGATGCCCGCGAGCACCAGCTGGGTTCTTTCGGGGGAGGCATGCATAGTGCTGTGGAGGCCATTGCTTCCGTCTGAGATGAAGCTATATTTAGGGATGAATCTGGGCCTTCCTTCTCTTCCTCCCTCTCATGCTAAGTGGCCATCTGCATCTCCCAGACAACCTCCACAAGCAGCATCCTGGAAAAGTGGCCTGGGGAAGAGGTGGCTATTAAATATAGACTATTGAGCCTGCTGCATAAAGAGATTGAGTTAGTCTGTCATGCTAAGAGTGAGAAAGGGACATTGCATGCCTGGAACACACTTTTTCACTCAGTCTCTGACCATCAGAAGCATCCTTCTGTCTCTGGGCCTCCGTTTCTTTCTTTTTTTTTTTTTTTTTTTGTTGTTGTTGTTGCTGAGATGGAGTTTCACTCTTGTCACCCAGGCTGGAGTGCAGTGGTGTGATCTCGGCTCACTGCAACTTCCAGCTCCTGGATTCAAGTGATTCTCCTGCCTCAGCCTCCTGAGTAGCTGGGATTACAGGTGCGCACTACAATGCTCAGCTGATTTTTGTATTTTTAGTAGAGACGGGGTTTCACCAGGTTGGCCAGGCTGGTCTCAAACTCCTAGCCTCAGGTGATCCACCTGCTTTGGCCTCCCAAAGTACTGGGATTACAGGCATGAGCCACTGCACCCAGTCTCTTTTTCTTTTCTTTCTCTTCCTTTCTTCCTTCTTCTTTCTTCCTTCCCTCCCTCCCTCCCTCCCTTCCTTCCTTCTTCTTTTCTCTCTCTCACTCTTTCTTTTTTCTTTTTTTGAGACAGAGTCTTGCTCTGTTGCCGAGGTTGGAGTGCAGTGGTGTGATCTTGGTTCACTGTAATCTCCACCTCCTGGGTTCAAAAATTCTCTGGCCTCAGCCTCCCAAGTAACTGGGATTACAGGTGTGTGCCACCACCCCCAGCTAATTTTTGTATTTTTGGTAGAGACAGAGTTTCACCATGTTGGCCATGCTGGTCTTGAACTCCTGACCTCAAGTGACCCACCCACTTCAGCTTTCCAAAGTGCTGGGATTACAGGCATGAGCCACCACACCTGGCCTCTTCTTTTCTTTCATCTGCTAGGTAAGGGATTAGATAAATATTCCTCTAAAGTTTGCCCTAACTTTAGATCTTTCATTTGAAGAGCTGCGTTGTATAACTCCTAGACATAGTCACAGCCCAGCAGGACATCCCATGGTGACTGCTTAGTCTAGAGGAAGGTGAGTTGTAACATCCTTAACCCATTCCTCTTCACCCTCCAGGAAGATGGTCAGCAAGGGTGGCTTGTGTGAGGTGGTGAGTGGCTCTGGCCACTGGCTCAAGAAGTCCCCAGGTTTATCTCCCTCCATGCAGTTAGCCCTTCTCATTTCCCAGATTGCCCTGCATCCAAGGAAAAGCTCACCTCTCAGCCCTCAGATGCACTCACCTAGCAAGAGTATTTCTTATCTGAGCCCTCTGAGTTAAAAAGATTGGGAGTAGGGTAGGGGAGAGGAGACAGAGGTTCTCGGAATGCATTGGTAAGTTCTAATTTTTAAGTTGCTTGAACTTCTGTGCTGAGCAATGCTATCTTTGTTAAACTTGGTTGGCCCACAGTGTTCCTGAAATAGCATTAAGCTTGTTTTAATCTGAAGGGAGAATGTTGTGCTATTGGTAAGGTGATAAAACTATTAAAAAAAGAGTAATAAAGAATACAGCTCCCACAGCATTGTGGTTTTCTTTTCTTCTTCTTCTTCTTCTTCTTCTTCTTCTTCTTCTTCTTCTTCTTCTTCTTCTTCTTCTTCTTCTTTCTTCTTCTTCTTCTCTTCTTCTTCTTCTTTCTCCTTCTCCTTCTCCTCCTCTTCTTCTTCTTCCTCTTCTTCTTCTTCCTCTTTTTTTTTTTTGAGATGGAGTCTCACTGTACGAGCAATTCTCCTGCCTCTGCCCCCTGAGTAGCTGGGATTATAGGCATGTGCCATGATGCCCAGATCATTTTTTGTGTTTTTAGTAGAGACAGGGTTTCACCATGTTGGCCAGGCTGGTCTTGAACTCCTGACCTCAGGTGATCCACCCATCTCTGCCTCCCAAAGTGCTGGGATTACAGGCCTGAGCCACCATGTCTGGCCAGCATTGTGTACTTCTTATTATTTATCTGTTGCATTATAAGTTACATGAGTGCAGGAACCACATTTGGTTTGCAGTAGGGTTTGCTAAATGAATGAATGACTCTGTCTCCATCTCTATCCACAACATAGGTGTCTCAGGTCCAGGCCAATAGCAAGAGGCTTTATGTCCAGTGCAGTCAAGGTGGGGACAGATGTAACACTGCTTCCTGAAGCTCCTCACTGCCTTGGGTTTTCTATATCACTCTTCTAAATAAGGTAGGGCCAGGCCAGTGGAGTCTCCTCTCCCTTACAGTGCCCTGGCCTGAGCTTGACAGACTGTTTGGATAGCATGGGACTGGGTCAGGCCTAGAGCAGCTCTTTCAGAGTTAGACTTGACCTGTCAAGTATGCTAGAGGCATGGGCAGTGCTGTAGAGGCCCCAGCACATAGTGGTTAGGCATGTAGATTCTGGAACCAGATCTGGCTCAAATCCAGACTCTGATACTTACTAACCATGTGATGTTGACCAGTTGCTTTGCCTCACTGGTCTCAGTTTCCACATCTGTGAAATGGGATGATGATACAATACATACCTGTCAAGCCAGGCTTAAATGAGATCACATGTGAAGGGCACTCCCCAGGGTGGCATTACAGGCAGATTTCCATCAGAGTGGAGTGCTGGCCCTCTGAGAGTACAAGCTGACTGGGCCTTGCAAACTGGGCAAGAACAGCTTTTGCTGGAAAGTTCATCTATAGGAAGTTGATTGAATTCTGAAGAGAGAGCTAAGAGAGCTGCCAGGTAGGCCAATCCCTGGTAAACACCAAAGGGCTGAGAGTAGGATCACATGGCAAGAAGTAGAGCAGAGAAAAAAAAAATAATAAGCTGCAGGTTTGGGGAGGCAAACTGTTCTGTTTGCACTTGTCTGGCAAGGGAACATGCTGTCTCCTGGAGGTGGTCTTGTGCTGGGGAAATTCCAGCAGCCTGGAGCCGCAATACTGTTTCTCACTGCTCAAGCCTGCCTGTTTTCCTCTGCCTAGGTAGCTCAGTTCCAAGAACACTTATTGATGCTTACACTAGGCCAAGCCCTGTGATGGGCCCTGGGTTCCAGAGGTGAGTCAGACGTGGTTCCTGCCCATGGAGATCCCCATTTCATGATAACTGCTACAAGAGCCGTTTAAACACAAGGTGTTTTACAGTAGTTATAGTCTACAGAGTGCTTCCGATTGCTCACTAGGCCACACTCCATTCACACTATGTTGTCTGTGAATGTTGCTCTCTGGAGCTGTGGGGGGTAAGGGTAACCCGGGAAGGTGGGCAGAGAAGAGATTAAGATAGGGATCTGACAGCCAAAGATAGAGGGTGTTCAGGTGATCTGACCAAGGTAACACAGGCAGTCTGCACCACCGCCCCCTTCCCACTAGCTTTAGCCTAAGCAAGGCCAGGTGAAGGGAAGATCCTATTAGCTAGCAAGGAGGTTTGCGGAAGCTCAGGGTGGTCAAGGAGCCAAGCAAAGAGGGAGGTCCACAGGACGTACACAGTCGGTACTAGAAGTGCCATGCTGCTCCCCCATGTCCAAAAGGGGATGCGGTGGCTTGCCTTCCAGCTGCCTAGACCAAGAAGCGTGAGGCCCAGCCCCTCGCCGCTCCCTTGATACCCGCATACCAACACCGGGGGTTTCATCTCGCAGCGCCACCACACCCCACTCCCAGCAGCCCTCCCCTGGTCTCCGACCTGCGCGGGTCAGAGTGGGAGCGCCCGGCCACTCCCTGCGTTCTGGGCCGGGCTACAGCCCACGTGCGCCGGCGGCAGCGGCGGTGACAGCCGGCCTCACGGGGGCGGGGCGGGCTCCGTGCTGTCCTGTTATTGGCCGTGCCGCTGTCGGGGGCGTTCCCCAGCCCGGTCCACCGCGCGGCGCAGAACCGCAGGCGCTCGGCTGGCTAAGCCTGCGCGGGGCCGCCTCGCTCGCTCCCAGCTCCGTCAGTGGCCCGCGGGGCCCGATCGCTGAGCCCGCGGCCAGGGCCGAGGCAGGCGCTGACCCGGGGCCGGGCAGCCCGCACGACTTTCGGTAAGGCGGGGGCGGCGCTGGCCTCCGGGTGGGGAGGGAGGGCGGGCGGGCGCGTGTGGGGACCGTGCCAGCCCCGGCTGTACTCTGCGCCGTGTCCAACGCCCGGGAGGGTCAGGTGCGGCCGCAGCATCCCCCGCCTCAAACCCACCCGGCGGGGCGCACAGTGAGCAGGTGGCGCTGCGGGGAAGCCCGGGGCAGCCCTGGCCGGCCTCTGAACCAATTAGAACGCAATAAAAGCCTCCCACCGGCACGCCGAACTACCTCTTACTCCGCCCCGCAACACCCAAACCCTGCAGTTCCAAGCCTAGAAAATCGCAAGCGCCAAAACGGGGTGAGGGTGACGCGCCTGCAGTGCCGCCTGTCACCGGGCAGAAGACCATCCCCAAACTTCCCAGGACTGGGGCTCCGAGCCTTGCACGCCCCGTTCCAGCTCTTCACTGGGCGCTCTTTTCCCCCTCCCTTGTCCCCTCCCTCTTTAGTAACAGGAAGTTAAGTTGGGCCAAATGTCAGTGGCCTGGCCGGCCGCGGGCTAGAGCGGAGTCGGGATGGGGTCGTGGCAGTGGTCCGAGGGGCCGCGGCACTGTCCGCTCTGCATCGCGTCGCCCGCATCCCCAGTAGCCCGCACTCGCTCCAGGCCCAGGAGCACCCCCGCGGGGTGTCCGCGGCGCCCGCCTTGTAGGGGCCTGGCTGGCCCCGGGGAGAGGTGGGATCTTGCCCACAGCGTCTAAGCCGCTGCCGGGCCAGACGGGGCAGGTGGGGTTAATTTTACTCACCGCCAGCCTCACTGGCAGAACGGGGCAGGTGGGGTTAATTTTACTCACCGCCAGCCTCACTGGCAGAGCTGGGAACGGCCTTTACTGGATGGGGATGAGGGGATGTGGAAACCAGAGTAGTGTGTCTCCTTTCACATTGTTTATTCTGAGGCCTGGGTTCTTAAAGAGGAAAGACCTTTTATTTGGGAACCTGTAGGGCTCCACCAGGCCTACGGCACTGTGCTGGCTCTCTTGCTGTAATTGTAGCCTGTTAACTACAGTCTACAATGATTTTGGTGAAGGATGAAGTCACTAGCCAGGCCCCTTGTGGGCTGGTCCCACGGGAGAAAAGCCAGAGGCGAATTGGCCCTCCAACGTTTGTGCCAGGTTCCCTGACACCTGCACTTACTCTGTGCTGCTCCACCTCCCCAGTGGCAGTCGACCCAACAGGTGGGCCTCTGGTCTCCAGGGCAGTCCTGTGCAATGCCCTGGAGACTCTAATACAGTAAGAACTCACTTTCTTCATGCAGAGAGAAGACGGATTTATTAAGTGCCTACTGGGCAACAGGTCCTGTCTTGTGGCACTTTTGCAGCCAATTTCATGGTTATTCTCCAAAAACGCTGAGAGTTTTGCCCTCCCCATTTTAGAGATGGGGAAAGAGGCTCAGGTATGGTAGGTGCCCAAGGTCACACAACAAGTGTCTGAGCCGGGTCCTGGCCCTGTCAGTGTAAGTCCAGTGCTCCTGTTTCATGGCTGTGGGAAGTGGTGTGCTGTGTGCGGGACCATGGCCCCACAGCGTGCTGACTAGAGCCTTCCAGCCTCTGAAAAGATGCTCTGCACCAGGATTTCAGGGGATGCTTCTTTGGCAAAACAGTTGAAGTGACCCAGGTTAGCCAAGTTGTTCAACCTGCAAACCCCTTATCCTCCCGCTAGTCAAGAGTAGTGGATAGTGTTGGCCAGATTGCTATGGGGAGAAAATGGGTGCTATTTTGGAAGGAAGCCTGCTTCTACCATTGACCTGGCCTTACCTCTGAGAAGCTGGCTTCTGGTATAGTCTAGGAGGACTGTGTTAGCTGAAATAACCTCTACCTTAGGACTGACTCTAGTTTCGTGGGGCTTTTGGTGGGTGGGGGGGCAGGTGTTGGGGTGTAGTGTTATGGTTGTGGGGTAATCGAAATCCAGTTGGAACATACCTCTATAAAAACATGACATCACTTTTATCTCCACCCCCTTCTTCCTTTAGGCCTAGGGCTCTGGCTTTCTGCTCATCCCCTCTTTCAAAAGAAAATTATGATAAGTCATGATTTTCATGACTTATTTTCATGATGTCCTGAAAACTGATACCAATCAATTATACTTTAGTATAAATCAGCTTTTAAGAACTATGCCTGGTTGTGGCTGTGGCCATTGGAGGCCCATTCCCAGGCTGCAAGGAGCAGCCATATGATCCCAGATTCCTCCTCTGCCTATAATTGGGATATGTTTCTATTCTCTCCACCCACACCTGGGTTTGCCTCCCAGCCATGGGCCTGCCCCCTTTGCTTCCCACTGCTAAAGTGTAGAGGTCTTGTCTTCTTGGTGGAAGCCTTGGATCTGGCAGGACGGGACGTGGTATGGGTAAAAGAATAACTTAGTTAAACATGGCTGATCCTAGATGTCCTCTGAGGGCTAATAGTCTCTATTCTTTAAAGAGTCAGAGAAGAGAATACTGTTCATCATGCTGAGATGTTTCATTCTTTACATCATTCTATTGTTTCATTCCGCCTCTAAAGAAGTAAGTGGGGTTAACTGCGTTTTACAGATGAGGAAGCTGAGACCCAGAAAGGTTACAACTTGGCCGGGTGTGGTGGCTCATGCCTGTAAAACCAGCACTTTGGAGGCTGAGGTAGGAGGATCGTGTGAGGCCAGGAGTTCAAGGCCACCTTGGGCAACATAGCAAGCCTGCTGTCTTTAGTAACAACAGCAACAAAAAAGGTTACAAGTTGCCTGCATCACACAGCATGTATGAGTGAGGTTTCAGTGTGGAGAATTAAATGCCATGGGAAGCAGGAAAAGCCTGTGGCTGTCTCTGCACCCTGGAGGCTTGGCAGGCACAGCTCCTCTGCTGCGCAGTCATCTCCCTTATCCGTGGTTTCACCTTTCGAGGTTTCGGTTACAGTCAGCCATGGTCTGAAAATATTATAGTATTTTGAGAGAGACGGAGACCACATTCACATAGCTTGTATTATAGTGTATTGTTATAATTGTTCGATTTTATCATTAATGTTGTAATCTCTTAATGTACCTCATTTGTAAAGAAAACTTAATCGCTCCTGAATGTATAGGAAAAAACAGCATATATAGGGTTTGGTACTATGCAAGGTTTCAGGTATCTACTGGGGGTCTTGGGATGTATCTCCCTGAGATGAGGGGGGCTACAGTACTTACCCTTTCTCGCCCTATATTGTAATTATTTATGAACATGCCTTCTTACCTCACTATGAAATGGCATTTAAAACACTCATAAACTTGGCAGATTTATTTTCTGGTTTCGCAAATCCTCTGTGCTCTTTGCTCTGTATCTCCTTAGCCTTTATGCGAGCTATGTCCATGAGGGTATCTACCAGGATGTATTGCAGTCCTCTCTCAAAAATATTACAAACATTTTCACATATACAAAATCATAATAGCATAATCAGCCCCACATACTTATTACCCAGCTTCCACAGTTATTGAGATTATGCCTGGGTGGCTTCCTCTCTCTCTTTTTCTCCCTTTCCGTCTGAAAGGAATATTTATTCCTGAGATATTTTAAAGCAAATGTCTAATGTCATGTCATTTTGCCTCTATATAATCCAGTATACAACTCTTTTAAAAAGGACGTTGTCTTACATAACCACACTTCACTACGGCACGTAACAGAATTAACTGTGCTTCTTCGACATCACCTGTCCACATGCAGATATCCTTGATTGTGTCAGAAATGACCTTTAGAGTTGGTTTGTTCGAATGAGGATCCAGTCTGTATGCCACATTAGGCTATTGGTCCTTTTATGCCTGGTTTTAGTTTAGAGAAGAACCCCCTCTTTAGCCATTACCCTCTGTATTAACTGCCCATCTCCCCCACTACACAGGGAGCCCCTTAAGACGAGCCCACTTCTTGGCTGTGCTGGATCCTCAGCACTGAGCGCCGTGTCTGGGACACGCAGAGGCTCCATAAGCATTTGTCCAGTTGTGTCATAGCCACTCAGGAAATGTGCTTTGAATTAATGAACCCAGTCATGGATTTGTGTGGCTACCAGTGCATGTGCTTAGATAAGAGGTTTTAAAAAAATGACTTGCTTACGTATGGACGTTTCCTCAGCACGCGTCAGTCTGTAAACATCCTAAAATAATAGAAGAACTATCTGCTGCTCCCCCTCACTGTGCTGGTTTGTGGTGGGGAGCCGAGGCAGCTGCATTTGTGCCTTGATCAGCAACCGGCCTCCACAGGTCACATGTGGGGCTGATGGAGACTGAGGTCACTTCTGTCCAAGCTTTGAATTCTGCCACAGGAATGACCATGTTACGACCCAGAAACTCGGCCCTGGGCTTGGTGGAGACCACTCACCTTTTCTTCTTCCTTCTCTCTCTGGACAGTGCTGCTTCTCCTGTGCCTTCCAGAGCCTTCTCTAACCTGCCTTACTCTTGGGCAAGTTGTGGCACCTTCTTCAAATCACTATTCATCCACAACTGGGGCAGGTCGTGATGGAAAATAAGTGTTTATAACCTTCAAGTGTCTTGTCTGAATTTGTTCTATAGAGTTAGTACTACCACTGGCACCTTTGTGGGTGACCTAATGAAGGAGACCGGAGGCTCAGGAGGGCAGGAGAAGATGTACCTGCGTCTCTTGGTAATGGACTTAACACCTGGTTCTTTCACCAGATGTCCTTAGGGGTGCTGGACACCTTGATAGGCATCTTTTACCCAGATGGGTAATGGCCCTTCCCTGCAAACAGCCCTCATCATGAAGACATAGTTTATTTGGGGCTTTTTTTCCTTTTTAACACAGATGGGCTTTTAATTTTTATTTTTTATTTTTAGTAGAGACAAAGTCTTGCTATGTTGCCCAGGCTGGTCTCAAACTCCTGAGCTCAAGTAACTCGCCTGCCTTGGCCTTCCAAAGTACTGGGATCACAGGTATGAACCACTATGCCTGGCCCAGCCTTTTGCACTAGGAGAAAATCTAACAAAATTTTAAGTCTTCTGACTCTGGATGGCAGTGCTAGAGTTGATTTTTTCCTTTATCTTTTGCTTTTTAGTACTTTTTTCCAAAATTTTTGTAGGACAAGTATTTTATTTTTAGAATGGAAAATCCAAATATTTATTTTCTTAAAAAAGAAGACTTCTTTCAACCAATTTGAAGTAGGTAGACAAAATTATACATGTATTTGGAACGGTTATACATGCAGATAAAGCCCCAGCACTCTTGGGATTTCGAAATTTGCTTGGGTCATTTTCACGATGAACATATCCTGACTTCCTAAAAGTTAGAAAATACTACCCTCTTTCCCTTTCCTTTTTTTTTTTTTTTTTTTTTTTGAGATGGAGTCTCACTCTGTCGCCCAGGCTGGAGTGCAGTGGGGCCATCTCGGCTCACTGCAAGCTCTGCCTCCCAGGTTCATGCCATTCTCCTGCCTCAGCCTCCCGAGTAGCTGGGACTACAGGCGCCCGCCACCATGCCCAGCTAATTTTTTTTGTATTTTTAGTAGAGACGGGGTTCACCATGTTAGCCAGGATGATCTCCATCTCCTGACCTTGTGATCCACCTGCCTCAGCCTCCCAAAGTGCTGGGATTACAAGCGTGAGCCACCGCGCCCAGCCCCTCTTTCCCTTTCTACTTCCTCCTTTGCTATCCCCCAGATGAAATATTTCTAATGTTAGGCTCTTGATTTTGATTTTTTTTTTTTTTATTCAGGAAGTTTGAGTCCTCAGGAGAAGACAACATGACACAGAGTGCTAAGACAAGGCAGGGCAAAGTTCCACGCTCCAGTGGCCTGTATTGTCCTCTCAGGAAAGTGCCCGATGGCCAAACACCCTGCTCCCTCACTTTGGGGTGCCTGGACTCCTCCCTCCCTACACCCTCCCCAAAGGTAGACAGCATGGCTGGCCTGGGCTGATAAGGCTTCCTCTTCCTAAAACATCGATCACGTGGCCTCAGAAATTCAGAGCCGATGGGAGTGATAGGTGACTCTGGCCCTCTGTTCATGAACAAACTTTCATTGCAGGATTGGGCCAACCACGGGGTCTGATTTGGAGATGCTTCCCTTCTCTGTCAGCTGGTCATGTCTCAAATGAAGAGCCTTTTGTGATGACCATGTGTGGAATAGTGTCTGAAGTACCACTGCACTGTACCTGTCTTTGCATCTAAACATCACTACCATCATCACAGGACAAACTGCCCATCTCAGTGGTGTCTGGCAGTGAGCTGTGTGTATGTGGATAGTGCTGGTGTTTTTAGGGTTGAAATTTTTAGTTCTTTATTTGAGCTAATGTTTCTCTCCCCTGAGGGTCAGGGTAATTTCCCTGCCTTCCTCTTTCTCTCAAATCCCCACCTGCCAGTGGCTGTCCTGATACCTTGTGGCACCTGCATTCCTTCCAAGGCTTGGTTAGATTTCTTTTGATGAGTTACAGAGGTAAGGGCAGGCAGAAGAACCGGAGCTGTGCTTCCTGCTGGTTTGGGGCTCAGGTTTTTCTCCTTTGTTGGGTGGGAGAGGATGTCTAGTGCAGATGTTCTTTCTGTTGGCAGCAAGAGGAGGGCAGCAAGGGGTTGGACGGTGGTCCCTGGCCCCTGAGCCACCGCAAAAGCAGGTTTCTGGGACATCTCCAGACCCAAGGTCTTGACGCATACAGCCTGGAAGCCCAGCACATGCCGGAGACACGAGTAGGAGTCTAAGAACACCCTGTTCTGGCCTTGCTGCAGCAGTACCAACATGTCAAGGTGCAGAAACTACTTCTTTGCTCCCATGACTCTGAATGGCTGGCCCTGGCCACTTATCTGAATACTGACTTATCTGGTGAAGCTTTGCAGGATCTGAGTATATAGTGTGTTGGAGCTAGGATAATGAAGGGTAGGGGAGAATGAAGAAGCAACTCTCACTAACAAGAGCTGCCCTCTGAAACAGAGTGGGCCCAGGGTCTGCCAGGGGCTTGGTTGTTGAGCCCTCATTGGACAACTGTTCATCCAAAAGGAGCAGAATGGGGGTTGGGTGCTGTGTGTAGAGTCTGTGGCTGCTGTCAAGTCAGCTCCATGTATCAGGGCAGCCAGGCTTTGTACAATCTGATGCAAAGGTAATAAGATCAAGATCTCCTTGCTTGTAGGAAGGAGGTGTCTGATGGCTAAATGAAAGGAAAACAGAATAGAGAAACACACAGGGGGATTTCCGACCTCTTTCCAGACCCTCAGGGAGAGGATTCACTCAGTCTTTTTCATCAAGGAATGTCCCGTGAGACTCGTGCAGTTGGAGCCTTGGGGACCATGGGGTCCATGTCGGGAGAGCTTCCCGGCCACATGCCTGGAGTTGCCACACATTACTGTTGTGAAGGAGGAGGAGGAGGAAGCACTGTGTGAAATTTCAGGCTTCTTCTGGATTCCAGTTTTGCCCCAACCAGAGGACCTAGAAGGTCTTGCTTGGGTGTGTTGGTTATCTTGTATCTTGGGCTTTCTTAAAAGTGACTTACCCACACATACATACATATATGTGTGGTACTCATCCCACACATACATAGATGCATAGGACTTAACCTTCACACACACACATAGATGCATGGTAAGATATTCACTCAGTACAAAGGAAATTGAATGAAAAGTACATCTCCCTTCTTTCCCTGTCCTCCAGCCCTCAGTTCTTACCTCTTTGGCAGCTGTTGTCCCAGCCCCCTGTGGATCCTTCCAGACATAGTCTAGGCATGTCCTGGTGCCTGTTCCCCTTCTGCTTTTCCTGTGGCCTGCTGAAGAAGTGACCAGGATATAAAGAGACAGGGCCCACAGGGCTGCAGAGACTTGGCCATTGTCTCATTTGGCCAAGGCCTAACAATTGCCCCTTCCACCCTACTTTGCCAGCTCTCTCCTTTAGGAATCCTCCTGTGTTCGATTTGGGGGTTCAAAGAGCCTGGAATCTGAGAATGAACCTCAGTGGCATGCTGTGGATGCAGGTGATATAGGCAAAAACAAAAAGCACTAAGACAGACCTGGGCTCAAATCCGAGCCATGTGGCCTTGGGCAAGTTAATGAATCCTAGTATTTTAGTCTGCATAAAGGAGGTAATTATACCTGTTACAAGAGCTTGATCTGGAGATGAAATTAAAATATTTGTGAAGTACCTTGCCTGGATATGCACTCCAAAATGTCAGGGTTTTTGTTGTTGTTGTTGTTTTGTTTTTTCACATTTAACGAGTGACCCATTGCCAGAATGAATGACACCGGTATAGAATCCTCTGGATGGCTTTCTGAAAATCCTCTAGGTGGGTTCCTGAGCTTTTCTTTCCCTGCAGAAGGCAGCCAGTTCTCCATTTTCTACCAAGTTGAGTTGGCCCCACTACTTTCTCCTCCTGTGGGGAGCCAACCTCCATCCTTCCCAGCCACTGGATACCTCCTCCTCCTGTGGGGAGCCAACCTCCATCCTTCCCAGCCACTGGATACCTCCTCCTCCTGTGGGGAGCCAACCTCCATCCTTCTCAGCCACTGGATACCACCTCCTCCTCTGCCCTTGACCCCTGAACCCTCCTCTCCGTTTCCCTGGGTTCTGGGTTCCCCCCTCCTCCCCTCGTGAACAGGATGCTGCCTGCTGCCTGGAGAGTGCTGTGGGCTGTTTATGGCTGCTCTCTGGGGTGTTTATGTTGTATCTCTTCAGAAGCTCCTAGCAGATGTCTGTTTATTGCTGAAACTTCATCTACAGCATGAGAGGAGAGAGGCTATTTTTAAAGATCTTTAATTGGCATGGCTGCACAATACAGCTTAGATTGCCTCCAAGTTTAATTCTTCATCGCTCTTATGCTCTATCCATTATGAAACCCTTCAAATCCAGCCTGAGAGACCTTATATGTCCTGATTTTAGAGCAGCACTTAAATTTAGCAGACAGTTGTAATCTCTAAAAAAGGTAGGCCAAGGAGGTGAAGGCAACTGGCTGTCTTTTGTCCAGGCCGAGACAGATGGCATGAATGAGAGCATAGAATGCAACACCCTTCCCCCACTTCTGCCCATTCTTTCCACCTGCAGTTGTTGAGGCCCGCCCTCATAGGCTGCCTGCGGATTGGCTGGGAGATCTCTAGCTCTCCCTTTCCCTTTGGACTCAGGTGGGGCTTGAGACGACGAGAGAGTGGGGTAGTTTCAAATGGCACTGACCTCCCAGGAGGGAGGAGGCCACAGAGGCCATGAGTCACAGAGCCTTGGGATGTCAGGTTGGATGGGCCTCATGGGATCATCTAGTTCTCATCCTGGCCACCTTGTTTTACCTATGGAGAAACTGACACTCGGATGCTTCCTGATGCTGAGTGGACAGGGAGGTGTGTTTCTTGCTCAAGGTCACCCAGCCGGGTCAGAGTCAGGTCTCTTTTCCATCTACCATTTCCCACCAGGCTGTGGTCCTTGATCAGTCTAAGGCAGCTGTGCTTACAGTTGGCTGCGTTTACTGAAGGACAGAGCCTCATCCTCCCTTTCTAAAATCTCCCACATTCTTTGAATTTATGCTGTGTATGCTTGTAGCACTGGCTGGTCTCAGTCCCAAGATCTTTTCTTATCATAAACACCTCCCCCAGAGACTTGGGGCTTAGAATTCCCACCTTTGTTCCTAGCCCTTGTCTGCAGAGGCACTTTGTTAAAAATACAGAATTTAACTGGGAAGGACCATATGTTGACAGAGATGAGTTTATCTTTGATTAGCTGTCAGCCAAGGGCTGAACCTTAAGAGGATGGGGCATAGGACGAGTCAGCTGGGAACAGGAGGAGGAGGAAATCCTGAGAGACGGCAAATAGGGTGCTGGGGGCATCAACAGCCATAGGCCCAGGCTCACAGCTCACAGTGTGCAGCTGCTGGGCTAGAGTCCCTGTGATGACTGGTGGAAGCTGCCTGCTCTTCTAACTCATGGAGGGAGGTGCATTAGACAAGCTCACCTGTGGCTGAACACCAAGACACAGTATGGAATGTCCACAGAGTCCCACAGTAGGGGAACCAGGGGAGGCTTCCTGGAGGAGGTGGAGTTTGTAGATTGAGAAGGGTATTGGAAGATAGGTATGATTTCCATAGGCAGAGATGGGCAGAGGTAATGGCACAAAGAGATGTAGAAAAGTGAGGGCACAGTCAGAGTACCATGTGGTAGAAACATGAGGGCTGCCTAGAGAAGCTGAGGCTGGAATCAGGCTGCTCTGAGGCATGGAGAGCCCTGAGTTCTGGGGGCAATGTGGGTGTGGACTGAACTCAGCAGACTGTAGGAAGCTGTCAGAGAGGGATAGTCAGAGTCATCCTTCAGGGCACTGCCCTCCGTTCATGGGAGGGGCACACTGCCAGACAGCTGCCATTCCCCTGGACTGAGGAGGGCTGTGGGGAACACAGGGTCGGGGGCAGTAAGGCTGGGCCCCCAAAAAGACTTTGTCTGTATCCTGGCTTTTGACCCACAACCTTCTTTGTGAAGGGAGTCTGCATGCAAAGTGTTGTCTTTGGTTTATCAGGAGGGCAGCCCTTTTTGGAACTCCTGGTTAGGGTCTTAGGATATGGGACATCTGTCACTTTCTGCAGCTTGTACCCCCAAGTGTGGCTGTCTGAGCTTTGGTGGCTCTTGACTCTGTGTAGCAAACAGCATCTGCTTCACTTTCACCACCTCGCTGCAGGCTAAGCCCTTCACACAGATCCTTCTCCTGACTCAAGGTCAATTTGAGGGGAATAAATAGGGTAGTCGAGGTGCTGAGCTCCTCTGGGGGCTACTCCTGGAGCAGGAGCAGGAGTTCCCTGTCTGTGTGTGAGGGAGGCAGCAAAGCTGGGGTGGTGCAGGAACCCAGCTGACCACCTCCTTCAAAGAAAGCGCCTTTGGAAGAATTGGCTCTGTAGGAGTCAGCGGCTCTCAGAGCATTTGTACCATCATCTGGAATGATGCTGATTCTCTCCTCTGCACAGCCTCACAATCACCTGAATATCCCCTTCAAGTGCATCCTGCCCTGGGTTTCCTGTGTGCACATTGAGTTTCCTTCTCTAGTTGAGGAGAGGGTTTGCAGATCTGGCAAACCTGGAGCTGGACTGAATGGCCTGGGCAGGTGGAGCAGGTAGGGGGTTGGTTGCCTCCCAGCCCTCTGGCCATCGTGGCCACAGGGAGGTGGATAAAGGCTGAGCTCTGCTTCCGCCTGCTCCCATGTTAACCTGGCAGATGGGAGGCACCACAACCTGGTGCATTTTCAGCTTTGACATTTGAGCGGGGCTGGCACCTGTTCTTTACCATGTATGTCTCAGGGACACTTTTGCTTTATGTGGTGGAATAAATTGTTCCTGCAAGCAGCAAATGTAATGAGTTTAGTGCTATTGATGGGAGGTATTGATGGGATTTGGGGTGGGGCACTGAAATTGGCTTGCTTTCTTTTTTGTCCTAGGATCAGTGCTACCCATATGAGAACAAGCTGATTTGTTCACTGATTGATAAATTGATCGCTCAGTGCATTCATTCTCTCAACCAAGATTTTTGGAGTACTCTCAATTTGAAGCATGCTGTCACAGACGGACCATGGGTTTTCAGTCACTGTAAACATTGGACAAGCCACACACATACTATCGCTGAACCTTGGGTTTGTCCTCTGTAAAATGGGAGTGATGCTACTTACCTCACGGGGAGGTTGTGGGGATTAAATGGGGTAGTGGGCATAGCACACCTCTCATGGTGCCTGGCACATAGTGGCATGCAGGTGGCCTCTTCCCCTCTGGCTCATTCCTGAATTGGCCCACAGGAGTCTTGGAGTACAGATGCGGGCAGGGTTCCTTGTTGCTGCAGGCCTCTCATTCGGTACTGGCCCCTAAGTGCCTTTTACCTTTAATAACTTGTAATTTTTTTTTAAAGACAGAGTCTCGCTTTGTCACCCAGGCTGCAGTGTAGTGCGATCCTGGCTCACTGCAACTTCTGCCTCCCAGGTTCAAGCAATTCTCCTGCCTCAGCCTCCCGAGTAGCTGGGATTACAGGCATGTGTCACCACGCCTGGCTAATTTTTGTATTTTTAGTAGAGACAAAGTTTCT
Organism: Nomascus leucogenys; assembly: GCF_006542625.1. Classification (NCBI taxonomy): domain Eukaryota; kingdom Metazoa; phylum Chordata; class Mammalia; order Primates; family Hylobatidae; genus Nomascus; species Nomascus leucogenys. Next base: position 73,074,391 of record NC_044395.1, read on the forward strand.
CCATGTTGGCTGGGCTGATCTCAACCTCCTGACCTCAAGTGATCTGCCTGCCTCAGCTTCCCAAAGTGCTGGGATTACAGGAGTGAGCCACCACACCTGGCCTACCTTTCATGACTTTTTAAAGGGAATGGCTCAGTCAAAGCACCTGTGTGTGCAGTGAAGAAAGATGGGACGCCTTTCACTTTCTAGTGAGAAGATCTCATAAACCTTGGAACTGCAGGTCTGGGAGAGCCTTATCATCAACCCCACTGGATGCTTGATCACTCCACAGTGGTGGTTTAGCCTGAGTTTATAGGTTGGAGGTGATCCATCCTGTCTTTGAACTCCTCCTCCTGATGGCTTCCTATAGCTTCTGGCATTTGGTCCCAGTTCTTCCTCTTGGGTGCCATGGAGAGTAGGTCTAATCTGTCTACCGCCCAATAGCTCTTCAGAAATTTTTTTTTTAAATCAAATCTCTAACACCATCAACTGAAAGATATACCATTATTTCATGTACCCCCAAGAAAGAAAAAGAGCTGCCAATTAAACTGTGGCACAATGCTTTGCCATTGCTTAAAATTTTTATTCTATATCTTCTGAATTTTTTAAGATTTTAGACATACTTTTATTTATTTTATATCAGTCTTGCATATATACAAAAGTAAATTGGTTAAGGCATTTCTAAAACTTTGCTTTCAGAATCTAACTCTTCTGAATCACTTTTTGACTTAGATTCATCAATGTCCATGTTTTTCTGACTCATTGTTCTCTTCTAGTCAAGTGGGGATGTATTTCTTCATCTCTCTTGTCCCTGGAATTTTTTCCAGCTGCTGACACCCATTATGTCAGTTCTGGTGTTTTCTTGATTTTACCAGAAGGCATCAATGAAAGTTTTTTTGTTAACAACCAGGACTTCATTCCTTCCTTAAATGGTCCTTAAAAGTGTTGGCTCCTGAAATGTTTTAGATCATGGTTGTTCAGATATGCCACCAGGAATGAGTCAAATTTCCATATGTGAGGCAGTGACAGCTATGCCACAGCTGCATCCCGGGAGAGATTGTTAGGTGTCGGGGGGTTTTAAGACACATTCTGCTTTCAGACATTTTATAATGGGAAAAATACATTTCTAATCAGTGAAATATGTTATTTAAAGACAGCCCTCTGTTTCTCTCCTGCGTCTTCTTCCAGATTAACAACCCACAGTGTGGGTTCAGGATTTTTACCTTCTTTGTGATTTTCCTCTGAACATGCCCTAGTTTGTTCAGATCTTTTTATACAGCGAAGGCAGTGTCCAGACCATATATTGTATTTATGGTATGAAGACAGCAGAAGAAGGGAACTATCACCTCCTAGTTCAGGACATTCTGCTTCTCTTAATGCAGCCCAAGACTCTATGAGCTTTGCTGGCAGCAGCATCACATCATGAACATTACTGCTGACCAGGTCTTTTTAACATGTGCTGTTGCTAAGCTGCTTCTCCCCTGTCCTAAACTTGTGTGGCTTTAGAATTTAAAGGCAGAGCCTCCTATTTTGCTTCTGCCTGATTCAGAATGATCATTCCTGTTAAGTTTCAACTTGTTAAATTCAGTGCAGCCCTGTTCCATTGATCAGAATCCTATTTAAGTATGCCTCCCACAGCATCACCCAAGTCATGATAAATGCTTATCGAAGGGACCCCTCTGTCACACTCCTGGAGACCTCCCCTCAGTGGACTTCCGATCTTTGACCGGCTTACTTTGGGAAGAGTGATTGAAGCCGCCCCTAGCCTAGTCTCTGCCCTTTTGCTTCTCTGACCTAAGACGCCTTTCTGAAGCTAGATAGGCCATGTCCATTGCAGTTCTGCATCTACTATCAAGTGCTTCATCAAAAAGGACATGAATAGCCTTAACGTTATGTGTTCTCAGCAAATTGAGGGCTCCCAGGTTGCTTTCAGCTGTTCCTGGGCTGCTCCCCAGAGATTGCACCAGGCAGCTTAGCATCTCATCTGTGAACGTTTTCAGTGCTCTGGGAGGTCACTTTCCCGGGCTACGGGACTTGAAGTCATTGCAAATGTCTAAATATCCTTTTTAAAAAACAAAACAAAAAAACTAAACCCCTATCTCCTCTCTGCTGTTTATTCCAGTGTTGGTTCTTTGCTCCCCTGTCCTGGTCTCAATTGTTTGGCTGGAGTTGCATTCGGAGTCCAAGTCATTAACTTCCTCCGTCTCGCATCTAGCAGCTCTTCTGATCTCCCAGCCACTTGAAGTCTGTGTTCTTCTGAGTCTCCAGCACCAACTTCCCCTTCTTGGTCTTTTGCTAATTTCACAGGAAATGATTGTTTTTCCTCCACAATTCCTGAGTCCTCCTGGTCACTAACCCATTCCATCACTGTCGTGGGAATTAGGGAACTAGGTTAGTCCCTGTTTCTATGGACACATCCTCTCTTTTCTAGACAATGAAACTCTCTGCAAGGCCAGGCTTAGCCTTTAGCCACTGGGGCTTCCTGCGCTCTCAGGGTGTCTGATCTCAGCCCCACCCGCCAGAGCTCATCTCTGGCTAGCCTGGGATCTTTATCAGCAGCAGCCCAGCGGGGTCCATTTCCATGGTATCTCTATGCCTTAGTTCTTCCCTCCTCACCCATGTGTTCTCCAGAATATTTCTCTTTATTTCATGGGCTTTTCACACAGCTGTACATCTTTTTTTTGAGATGGAGTCTCGCTCTGTCACCCAGGCTGGAGTGCAGTGGCGTGATCTCGGCTCACTGCAACCTCCGCCTCCCGGGTTCAAGTGATTCTCCTGCCTTGACCTCCCGAGTAGCTGGGAATACAGGCATGCACCACCATGCCCTGCTAATTTTTTTGTATTTTTAGTAGAGACGGGGTTTCACCATGTTAGCCAGGATAGTCTCGATCTCCTGACCTCGTGATCTGCCCGCCTTGGCCTCCCAAATTGCTGGGATTACAGGCATGAGCCACTGCGCCCAGCATCTTTTTTTTGTTAGGTAGAGATACTCTATCTCTCTGCCCTGTCCCAAGTCTAGTCCTTTAAAAGATAAAACCTGGGTGCAGAGAAGTGTGTCTAGTCTGCTATCGGTTAATGTAAAGAAAAGGACACATATTTATATTTGTGTGTACATGCATAATCGTGGTCAGGAAACAGACACAAGCAACTAATAATAGTAGTGACCTGTTTTAGAGTGGGGACGTGGTAGGTAGATGGGGACAGGAGTAGGAGGGAAACTTTTTCTGAATACTTTTGTATTCTTTTGACTTTGGAATCCAGTGCAAGTATTTCCTATTCAGTTTTTTTTCTTTAAATAACAGATAATCTGGGATGCCTGATTGGCTAATGTGAACTGGTGAGGCCATGTGGAGTGAGTGACTCACCTGCTTGAGTCAGGGCTCTGCAGCCTCCTACCCACCTGGGCCTCAGCTCCTCAGGTGTAAAGCTGGCTGGTCCCAGCCCACTTACCTTGCAGAGGGGACACAGGAGGGCCCTCCTCCGGAGCCGGGCACAGGCCAGCACATGGAGGGTCTGCAGTAAACAGGGCCTCTCCCTCAGAAGTCATGTGGGATTTTAGGACCATTACAGTAAACTGTAATCTCGGTTTAGTGATAGCTGGGGCTAAAAGGGTGCACCTGAGCCTCATGTTGGTTTTCTGCTGTCAATCACTTAAAACTTACACCATGGTTTTTTCCTCTTGTGAACTCCAGTATTTAAGGAGATTGGAAGCTCTGAATGTCTGGGTTTGCCTGGAAGAAGTATGTACTTTCCTTTGCCAGACCTGAGATGCTTTACAAATCATCTCGTCTGCCCAGTGCAGTGGAGTGAGATTAGAATAGGTCTAACATCCTTTGAAAACATAGGCCCATGCTGAGGTTTGCAGGTAACCGAGATCACAGCTGGCTCTAAAGAAAAAAATGCAGCCTCTTGGGAGTGGCCAGTCCAGGTACCTATAATTGAGGAAGTGACCTGATAGGGGAGGTGACTTATTTACCCTGGGCAATTGAGAAGCATTTATTGAACACCTACTATGTGCCCTAGGCTCTGTGCTGTGGGGATGACAAGATGGATAAGGCTCAACTTCTCCTCCTAAAGTATTTACAGTGGGCTTGGGAAAGCAAGGCTTATGTGTGTAAAAAAAAAAAAAAAAATTAAGTAACAGGAGATTTTTGCAACAGTTCAGCTCAATCATAGAAGAAAAACCACAAGGTAGTTCATGACTAATGTCCATCTGCCTGGAGGAGGCAGCAGTGGGTGTGGGGAGTGTTTTCTGTGGGCTGGGGAGGGCCTGGAAAGCTTCCTGGAGGAGGGAGCGGAGGTGGCGGAAGCAGCAGCATTTGATCTGGATCCTGATGGGTAGTTGCAGTGCAGATGGATAAGCTGTGAGTAAGTAGAGAGCATCTCTAGTGGGTGTTGAGGCCAGGAGAAATGGGGAATTGCCTGCTTTGAAGGTGGGCAGAGGGAAATGAGGCTAGGCAGGTGAGTTTAGGACAGATGCAAAGAGGCTTTAATGAGAGAGAGATTGAGTTGGAGTGTGTTTACCTTCAGAACAGGGATGGGAGCATGAAGGCCCAGGGTCTCACAGGGAACTCTTGTAAATCTCAGGAAAATAGGCAAGAAAGGGTCTAGCTCCCAGACATTTCAGTCTAGGCATCTGTAGCCTCCAGGAGGCTGGAGGCATGCTAGCCATTCTTTCACCATTGCTCTATGGGGACATTTTCTTCCTAGGCATTTTACATGTCTGCTCATTCATTCATCGGCAGGTATTTATGAGCTCTTACTCTGTGACAGGCACTGTTCTAGGTGCTGGGTTGCAGCAGGGAAAATAACAAAACAAGATAACATCCATTGCCACATTCCCTGAAGGGGAGAGGGACAATAAACAAGTGAGCTAAATGCGTGGGAGGCCAGGTGATGAGAGGTAGGGTGGAGAAAATCAAAGCAGGGAAGGAGATGGTGTGTGCTGCATGGAGAGGGGAGCAGCTGAGGGAGGGCTATAATTTTAAACAGAGTGGTTAGGGAAGGTTTCACTGACTCACCCTGTCACTGGGACTTTGGGACCACAGGGAAGGAGGCAAGGCCAGATCCTACTGCGATCTTGAGCCCACAGTTGATCCTCTTTGACCTGTTGGGGGTCTTTGACTAGGCAGTAGGGAGTCTTTGAGTGCTCTTGAGCAGAGGAGTGACATGTGTGGGGAGATCTCCCTAGTGGCTTTGTAGGGGATAGGATATTGGTGGCTGGGACAGGGGAGCAGAGATTCAGGAGGAGATGACCACTGTAGACTAAAAAGTCTCCTCATTTGACACTTTCCTCACTGTGCTGCAAGCTCCACATCTGTAAAATGGAGATAAAATGGTACTTACCATTTTAGGCACGTTTTCAAGAGGATGAAGTGGGTTACTGAATGTAGAATACTCAGACTAGCACCTGACATATAATAAGTGCCTAAAAATGTTGTCTTGCTCTACTGTCTGTCCCTCTGTCTGTATATACGTATGTGTGTGTAAAATTGATGTGTTGGGGACATCCTTTCTTGTCCTAAAGCCAAGTCAAATGAAGAAAATAATGGTACTTTTCAGGATTAAATGAGATCATCCATGTTGTGGGTCTAGGTTAGTGGCAGATGAAAACTAGGTGAATACTAGTTAAAAGTACTACTGTTACTACCAGATCTTACCTTGAAGAAAATGATTTTGCAATGGAAATCCTTTGTAAAGTCTTCCTATTTAACAGTTATTTATCAAGACTGCAACATGCCAGGTGCTGCACTAGACATATCCCATTTCATCTTTGCAATAACTGCCCAAGATAATAAGTGTTGACCACATCTAACAGATGAGGAAGCAGAGGCCCTGAACTAAGACTTGACAAGGTCACACAGCTGGTAAATGGCAGAGCTGGGATTAATCCGTGAGTAGTCCATTGTGTAAATGTAAACATTGACATATAGGTTCTCATATCAGTCTCCCTTGGTATTAGGTACGCACAAAGAGGTGCAGGGAGAGCAGAGGCGTAGCCAATTTCCAGGACAGATCGGGGCAGTGTGAATGTAGTGGGGAAAGCATGGGTAGCAGACACTGTGGGTGAAACAGTACCTTTCTTCAATGACTCAGCCCTGCAGGCCTTATCAGAGCCTTTCAGCCAGCCTCTCAGAGTTTATCTGAAACTCATTTTGGTTTCCCAAAAGGAGCAGAGCCTGACAGGTTCAAATCCTGGCTCCAGCACTTACCAGCCATGTAAGTCCAAGATAGAAGTCAATTTCCTTGTGTCTCAGTTTTGTCATCTGCAAACTTGCTTCATAGGGTTGTTATGAGAATATCAGAGAAGCTATGTCAACACTTAGAACAGTGCCTGGCCCATAGCAAGCACTCTGAAAGAGTTATTATTATGTTAACAATTCTTATATTATTTTTATATTATAATATTATTGTAAGCGCCTTCTTAATCTGTGAAGTCAGAGTAGAATGTCCCATCCTCTCTGCAGGATCATTCTGTAACACATTCTGTTTTGCCTTATTATATAGATGTGGGTGTAGGTCTCCCCTTTACAAGACTATGAATAGAATTCAATCAGCATCTTTCTAAAATCCCTGAAGACTTGTGCCTTGTCCTAGAAGCTGTCAATAGAGATTTGCGCCAAAAGAAGTGATTCTTGGTTTTCTTTTACCCTTCAAGCCACATATTCTGACCTGAAGACCCCACCTCCCAGGATGTGGAAAATGTCTGATATTTCCAAGAGTGCTTTACAGTTTGTCAAACACAATCCCATTCATATTTCATTTGGTCTTCAGGGTTACCCTCTGGTTACTGGGTACTGTCCCCATTGAACAGGTCGGGAGACTGAGGCTCTGCAGGGTTGAATAATTTGCTCTAAGACTCGCAGATGGAAGGTAATAAAACACGCACCCTCCTTCCTATCCCAGAAAGCTTTGTTCTGGAGTTTCAGATTGATTCTTCCCCTAAAGGCATTCATCATTTCCCCCTTAGCCCTTTTCCTAAAGAGGATGGGGAGGAGGTCATGTGGTGACCAGCCGACCTTTATACAATTCTACTCTCTTTCTTCTTCTTCTTCTTCTTTTTTTTTTTTTTTTTTTTTTTTTGGTGGTCCTCAATTACATGGACAGGTTTTCATTTGTTTTTCTCTTAATTTTATGATACATTTATTTATATGAGACAGGGTCTCACTCTGTCACCCAGGCTGGAGTGCAGTGGTGGGATCACAGCTCACTGCAGCCTCGACCTCCTGGGCCCATATGATCCTCCCAGCTCTGCCTCTGGAGTAGCTGGGACTTCAGGTGCACGCCACCATGCCTGGCTAATTTTTTCTTTTGTTTTTAGTTGAGACAGGGTCTCCCTATGTTGCCCAGGCTGGTCTCAAACTCCCGGACTCTAAGTTATCCTTCCATCTTGACCTCCCAAAGTGCTGGGATTACAGGCATGAGCCACTGTGCCCAGGCTATACAATTCTACTTTCACCCTTTGTTCCCAGGTCTTGTTACTCCCGAACTAAGCGCATGGTGACGGCTTTGAGCAGAGCTGATTATTGGAGTTGCTCAAATCATCCCTGCTCCATTTTCCCTTCTCTGTGGATCTGAGCTCTGGGCTGGGACTCAGCATTTGGAACTTGGTGGGGGAGTGGGAGACAATGGGGGAGAGCATTGTAGCTTTAAGCATTTGCAGTGCCTGAGTATGAAATTGTCCTGAGCATAAATGTGCCGTGAGGGACCCTGCAACTGAAGGTGGAGGAGGCAAGAGGAGGAGTAGGTGCTGAGATGTGGAGCCCAGAATCACTGCCTGGAGCCTGGCCAGGGGCCTGCAGGGGGCTGAATCAGAGGCCACAGGGCAGAGGGATGGGATGGGGAGTACTCACTCCCTGAGAGACAAACAGGCAAATGATCCTTCTAGCCAAGGTGGGACTAAATCCAGGGCTCAAAGTCAGCCCTTTATTCAGACTTGTTAAACTCCCTGGAGTTGTTCCTTAAGCAGAAGAATCTCCTGTTTAGCTCAGTCCAACAAAAGTTTATTGAGGAAGTACCTACAGTGTCCCAGCAGGCATGAGGAATACAAAGTCCAGCAAGACAGGGACCCTGCCACAAGGGGCTCAGGTCTTACAACCTCGGCTTTACCTGTGCCTGCTCCTCCCTCCTGCCAACTTTGAATGCTTGGGCAGAGGCTCTGAGGGTGGTGCTTCTTAAGTGCACATGGCAGCATTTTAGCTTCCTGGCACTCCAGCACTTGGGCTAGAATTAAGGCCTGGCAGGTCTGCAGAGAAGCACAGACTGGGAATTGGCAAACACACCTGCTTATGGAGGCGGACCCTGATCCTGCTGCAGGAAGAGAGAGGTTTCTGGGCTTTGGCATCTGGAACTGCTTCTCAGTTCCCTCTGTGATGGTCGTGTGACTGGAGGAGCAGAGGTAGGAGGGCCTCTGGGTTGCAGGTGAGAAAGATCCCAGTAGAATTGCCCCAAGGTAGTGGCTCAGGCTGCCCATCCTTCAGTCAGACCAGCTACCCCTTCTCATCCTCCAAGCTGGCTGGTCTCCTCTCCTCTGCACCTGGGCCATCCCTGGCCCCAATTCTTTGCTTTGGTTCTTCGGCACTTTCCTTCTTCTCTGCCTTTTCAACACCCTCATCTCCCAAGTCTGGATTCAGCCCTGCTGTCTTCAGAAAGGCTTCCTAAACCCTCTCAGACCCAGTTCCCCCTCCTTTCTCCATATGCTTGCTGGGCAGAGAATCAACAGCCCCCAGTTCAGCATTTACCTGTTTCCTGGGAGTTCTTTCTCACCCTCTCTGCTTCCTGAAGGGGAGGCAGGGAACATGTTTTGTGCACCCAGCATGTTCCAGGCAGTTGCATGGAGGCTGGGTATGTCCTAGCTCATTTTTTATGAGCTGTGTGACTTTGGGTAAGTGTTTTCATTTCTCTGAGTCTCATTTTCTCATGTGAGATTGAGGATGTGATGCCTACTCAGAGGGAAGTTGTAAGAACTGGATGGAATAATCCATGCAAAGCACTTTGCACACAGGTCCAGGCTCATAGTAAATGGCTAACATATGGCAGCTTTTGTTATTCTCTGATAGGTATTATCTCATTGAATCCTCACCCTAGCTTTATAAGGTAGACATCCTTCCACAAAGGGGAGCAAATGAGCCTTAGGGCTGAAATGACTTGCTTGAGGTCGCACAACAGACAGGCAGCAAGGCAGGGATCCAAGCGTAGGGGTGGGCTGCTCTGAGGCAACACCCATCCTTCTACCACCTCTGCTTCCTGAGTCCCAGCCCGTTTCCCATGCTTTTTAGTGTTCCTCGCAGTCCCAGCCAGGGCACTCAGCAAATGCTGGTTGAATAATCTTTCCTGGCTGGTTTAAGGGAAACCAGGTTTGCAGCGGGAGCGCAGGAAATGCGACCCCTTGAACATTCCACTCTCTTTCAGATTTCTATCTGGTCCAAGTTGCCCATGGATCCCTGCTAATGTACTGCATGCCACTCCAACACCAGGCAGTGCTATGCTGTGTGGCACCATATCTCACCCAGGAGTGAAACCAAATCATGCCCTCAGGGAAAATGAGCCGGTTCCTTTTTATTTTTTAAACAGCAGAGAATAAAGTTATGAAAAGAAAAAGAAAAGTAAGGGAAATACCTGCCTGGATAATCCCCCATGACTAGGGCAACCACTTTCTGAAGCTGGCAGCTGGAAAACAAAGAGAATAGCCATTAGCTGCCAGCTGGGCACTGGGCGGTGTGGCATTATGAAGCCTGTGTCCTGTGAGGGTCAGCAGGCGAGGCTTCCTGCTTGGGATGGCTTATTGATCTTCCCTATACCCACAGATAGAGCCAAGACCCTGCCAAGGGCTTTTCTTCTTGACATGATTGTGGTCAGGAAGATTTTCTTGTCATTCCAGATCATAGTTCCCAGTTTAATTCTCTAGCAGATGCTAGAAGCTACCACTCCCATCTTGGCTGTGTCTTCTTTTGTACCAACTGATGCTTGTGTCTTTACTCCTTACTCCACTGGTTATTTAGTTTATGCCCATGCAGACCTTCGTGCTGGGTTCCCTGGGGCTTGTGGAAGAAGGCGCTTGCCTGTGCTCATTTGTGTGTTCATCTCATGGCCCATGCTTCAGGAAACGTGGGCCGTTGTCAGCATATTTTGCTTCTTAGTTTTTGATACCAGGCCATGGATTTTTTTTCTGTTTCTTTATATTTTGTATTATTTATTTTATTTTTGAGAAAGAGTCTTGCTCTGTCACCCAGGCTGGAGTGCAGTGGCACCATCTTGGCTCACTGCAGCTTCTGTCTCCTGGGTTCAAGCGGTTCTTGTGCCTCAGCTTCCCGAGTAGCTGTGATTACAGGCATGTGCCACCACACCTGGCTAATTTTTGTATTTTTAGTAGAGATGAGGTTTCACCACGTTGGCCAGCTGGTCTTGAACTCCTGACCTCAAGCGATCTGCCTGCCTTGGGCTCCAAAAGTGCTGGGATTACAGGTGTGAGCCACTGTGCCTGGCCATTTTTTCCATTTAAAACCCTTTAAAAACACACCTGAAGGTGCAGCTTCCTTTCCTGAAGGGAATTAAAACCATGCTATTAGTAGGCATAGGATATGGGAATAGATCATCTTTGGGTGCTGGTCCAGAAAGTAGTGAGTAAGTGAGACAAGCAAAGATAATATTGTTTAGCACAACGCTATGTGTCAGGCACTATAGTTGTCCCTATTAAGTCAGAATCTCTTGGGACAGGTGACTGAGAAAAAAAACAAAAGTAAAACAAAAAACATGCAAAGGAGATGATGTTTTACAGCCTGTTGGCTGGTTATCAGGCATAGGCAAATCTTGCCCTCAAGAGCAGGAAACCCACTGATACATGCCATCCAGTAAAATCACACTAGAGCTCTTTGAGATTGAAATAACTAAGGTCTCGAAAAGGAAACTTGCCCAAGGATGCACCTGAGCTGTCAAGATACTGCCTCTCCTGTGTGTGTCTCAGGGCGGCCCTTTCCTCTGAGTAGTTATGAATACAGGAGCAGCAGGACATTGCCATCACCTCTGAGGGATCTGAGCACAGATGTGAGTGACAGCAGAAATGGGCTGTGTGAGGAAAAGACCTCAGGCTCCATTGAAATCAGAGTGTACTCAGGAGGTGGCGTGCATTGGGTGAAACAGGCATGAGGCACTAGTGGCATGACCTTGGCGAGTTAGTTATTGACCTTTATGAGCCTCAGTTTCTTCACCTGGAAAATGGGTTGGATGATCATCCAGTTCCCAGTGTTTCACTGAAGGTTAGACAAGATCATACAACTCAACGAGTGTGACCAACAGTGCATGGCACATTTAAGTACTCAAACAAGGCAAGTTTTCTTCTCTTATCCATGCTCCCCGCTTTCTCCCTTACTTCCTCTTTTAAAAGGAGTTGTTTAAAATAGCTATCTGGATTTTTTTTTCTGCACCACTTCAAAGTCAATGAAAATCGGCTTTAGCTTCCTTCTTTCTCTTCTTCCCCTCTCATAACGGGCATGGCCCCAGGGTTGGATCTGAGTCTCCGTTCTCAACCAGGAAGCACAGGGCTGGGCTGCTCACTGTTGGTTTTGGTACCTTCTTCTCCCAGGAAGGGCCCTGGTCCAGGGGCTTGCAGTGGCCTCCCCTCACTTCAGTCTGTAGATACCTTGCTGTACATATTTGCTCTCCCTTGGCTGCCTGCGTCTCACTGGGTGTGCAGCTGGGTCTCACTGGGTGGGATTTGGTGATGATAAAGCAGGCACTTGTTGAAGGCTGTTATTACTTGGGAGTTTTTTGGTTTCAAGGCACGGGAACCAAACTTGAATGAGTTTAAGTAAAGATGGGATGCATAGCTCATGCCTCTCCTACCAGCACTTTGGGAGGCTGAGGCTGGAGGAGCGCTCAAGGCCAGCAGTTCAAGATCAGCATAGTCAACACAGCAAGGGCTTGTCTCTACAAAAGAAATTAAATTAAAAAGGATACATTGGAAGGTTTCAAGGAGGCTCAAAGATTCAAAAGAGGTACGGAAGAATCAAGCCCCAGGAAGACAGCATGTGACCTCCAGCATCACCAGACCAGAGTCCCCTGTTCAGTGCACTATGATTGCAGGTAGCTCCCAGCTGACCCCACACAGGCCTGCTGCCAACCTAAGAGGACCAGGCCTTCTGCAGGGGTTTTCAGGTTGGAATTTGGCCTGGCCTGGAGCATGTGCACACCCCTTGTACCATTGCTAAGGAGAAAAGATATTCCCATGAGCCCAGCTTGAGTCCTATACCCTCCTTTTTGGCTGGAGAGTGGGAGATGGGGTGGAGTCTGTTATCAGGAGAAAGAGAGAGAGAGAAGAACACTAGTAACATTAATAATTAAGTATAATACTTTTCTTGAGCTACTTTATGCAAGACACATTCTAAGCTCTTTACCTGCATAACTCATTTAATCTTCACAGTCAACCCATTTTACATACCAGGAAACTGAGGTAGAAAGAGGTTAAGCAATTTGCCCAAAGTCACATAGCTAGTTAGGAGGAGAGCTGGAATTGAACCCAAGCAGAGGGCTCCAGAAGTGATGTTACCCACCCACTCTGATGCAGACAAAAACAGACATCACCTCCAAGCACCTGCTCTGAGCAAGCAATGGGCTAAGTCCTTTATAGCATTATCTCATTTAATCTGCAGAGAAGCCCTATGAAGTGGGTACTAACATCATCCACATTTTAAAATAAGAAATTGAGGCTCACAGAGATGATGTGATTTGCCTAGGGCCACCCAACTAATTTAAAGTGACAGAGCTGGGATAGGACCCTTGGTTTGCCTGATCGTAGGGCCCAAGTTCTTAACTGCCTCACTGGGTAGCCTGCGCATTTAGACACTTCTCTTCCTCTGTCTGAAGCTCCCCTGGTTTGGCTCAGCACCTGAGTCTTTGTCCACAGTCTGGAGAGGGGCTGGGATGTGGAGACCCCTACCTGCTGCATGCTGCTGAGGGGTCGGCTGTGAGGTTTGAGCTGGTTTTGATATATCTCACACTGACCTAAACCAGATGGTTCTTGAACAAGTCTTTAGTGCATTTAAACTCTGAGTTTATTCATTTCTTCATTCAACAAATATTTACTGAGTGCCTAGAGGCTCCAGGCCCTGTCCAAGTGCTGGGGTCCCTCAGGGAAGAGCTTAGACTCAGAAAACATCCAAGAGGAAGGTTCCCGGAGTTCCTGTCACTTGGGCCTGTCATGTCCCACTCAACCTCACAGGAAACCTTCCCTGTATCACCCAAATCAGGCCCACGAGGGACCAGAGACCTCGTGCTTCTTTGCTTGCCACTGGCCTGATGGCAAGTCCAAGGAGAGACAGCATTTCTTCATTCTGGTTGATTACAAAGGAAAATATAGTGTCAGGGAATGAGCATGGGTGTGGACTCAGGCCAGCTCCATCGGGAGTCCTAGGGCTGCTGTGGTCTCTGCTAATCGAGACTTTGGGTGTGGCACTTTGCTGTGCCATGCCTCAGTTTCCCCCTCTGTAATGATACTGTACTACCTGTCTTACAGGGTTGCTGGGAGGATTAGCTGAGGTAGCAGTGTTAACTACCCAGGGCAATACCTATACACAGGTTAATCCCTCCCTCTTATAACAACTAAGTAGTTTTGTCGGTATCTCTAAAAGTCAGGGTACCTGGAGGGGGGCAGCTGAATGGGGTCCTAGGTGAGGAAATCACCAATTGTATCAAGCTCCTCATTTTACAGATGAGGGAACAGAGGCCCTGACCCTCAAAGGCCAGAAAGTATTGGGCTCTAGGACCTTCTAATTTGTTGGTGTTACAGGGAACTCAAAGTGTATTTGGCTGTTGGTCAGACAAAGGGTACGATTTGGTCCTTTGAGTGGCTGGACACAGTGTGCCCAGGCCTCTGTGAGCATCTCACCAGTGGTCAGCCCTTGTAGCCTGGTCCAGTCATACCTGCCTCCAACCCACCATGAAGACAGCCTAAGCAGAACGTTAAAGAGCCCTGTGTCCCTGCTGCTGGTCTCTGTAATGCCCTAGGGTGGGTAGGGACTTCTGTTCCTGAGATCTAGAGAGCATGGTGGGGTCCCTGGCTTCTGAAACTCTGGTTGGACCAATGATGGAATTCTGTACCAGGATGTCCAGCTCCCCACCCATGGCTCCCAGAAGCTCCCCTTGAGAAGCAGGGGGCAGACAAGTCAAGGCCTCTAGCCACTCTGACTTCTGGCTGGAAGCAGCAGCACAGAGCCTGCAGCACAGGCTGATAGAATGTGGCCCAGGCAGGCCGGCCTGTTTGTCAGCTGGCACAGGCCCTGAGGGGTGTGGACTTGGTAACGATGATGACAGGCGGGTAGGGCTGCTGCTTTTGCCCAGGTGGCCGCCCTTAGAGCTTGCCAGGTTCGCCTGGTGTGTGGGCCCACCAGGGCTACAATCAGAGTTGATGTCCAGTACACCTTCCCCTCAGCTTGGTGGGAAAGACCAGGAGCATGGGGGGCAGGCAGTCCTGGGCTCCAGTCCTGCCTTGCTGTGGGGCCTTGGCAAGTGCCGTCTGTTCTGTAAGCCTCTGTTTGCTGTCTGTGAGGAGCCACTGAGATAAAGCAGGTCTAGTTTCCACCCTTGATGGTTCCATGTGTGACCAGTACACAGCACTTCATAGGCTCTCTCCCATTAACAGGCTGAGAATTCTGAACAGTGAGTCCCATCTCCCAGCACTCTAACGATGTGTGCTCTTCGTGTGCTAGAGAGAGAGAGAGAGAAAGAGAGTGGAGGGGCACCACTCTGTTGAGCAAAGTGTGCGTATACCTCCCTGGAGTATGAATATTGCCTCTTATAGATGTCAAATTTCACACCTGTGTTAGTTTTTGTCCCTTTGAGGTTACCTCTTAAATATTTTGATTTATTGTTTAATGTGGAAGTAAATCATTAGAAATATTTTGTAACTCTGGGCGTCATTAGAAATATTTTGTAACTCTGGGCGTCGTTTTCCAAACAGGTATAGAGGCATTTTCTACAGAAGCAATAGGATGTCATGAAATAATGTGAGTCGTCACTGGAAGCCAAGAGAAAAATTGGTTTAGGAAACTCAGCCATGACCAGCTGGTGCACTTTCTTAACTCCCTAGTTTACTCAGTGTTAGAAAATTTGACCCGTTTCACACTGCAGACTTGTTATCAAGTTTTAAACCTGCTTGATTTACTTTGATTGTGTCTCACACTTAGAAATTCTGACACTTTCTGTTTTTACTAGAGCAGCGAATAAAGCATTGTTTTCCGGATCCTTCCTACTCTTCAGCAAAGTCTTTGTGTAGAGATCTCATAAGCCCTCAGGGTGCCCTGACTGCAGCCAACAATAGAATTTGTTTAGCCATCTTGCTATTCCTTTCTTCACGTGCAAAACTTGTTGGAGGCCAGGGAGAGATTCTCTGTCCATTTCCTCCTGCTGGGTGAAGTGTCCCACAAGGCAAAGTGCACAAGCATGTGTGACCTCTTGGAGGAGACTAGAAAGGAGGCGTAAGCTAAGATGATGTCACTGACATTAATTGTTGGGCTCTTGTTTTTAAAGGAACATGGCAACCCGTGTGTGTCTCATCCCAGAAAGAGAAGACTTTAACCACTGTGATGCCTGAGAATCCAGTGAGTAAGTCACAGTGCTGGATCTTGTTTACCATGGAGTAGCTCCTGGGGGCTGGTCCTAGGCTTAGGAAAGCGTGGGATGTTCCCACCATCCTGGGGCAGCTTGCCGTGCCCAGGGTGCGCTGTTCCCTCTGAGTCAGCACCACCTCCTCTGCACTCCCCTAGCGCTGTGTTCATGCCTCAGATACACCACTGAGTTAAGGTTTGTTCACCTGCTTGTCCCACCTACTGGCTGTGGGAGCCTCGAGGGCAAGGAACCAGACTCCAGCCTTCCTGTCTGAGCCAGGCAGCAATTCCCGGCAGGCACAGTACCAGGCACATCACAGGTGACCAACAGCTGTTTGTGGACTCAAGAAGTCTTAACCCTGAGGTTTGATCAGGGCTTTATGGTCCACAAAGCTTCATCATAGACAGTGTCCTATGGGAACCTTTGTGCCCTGGGTGGGGTGGTCATATTATCCTTGTTTATTTTATAGACATGGAGGCTGGGGTCTGAGGAGTCAGATAGCCTGCCACAGGTGGTAGGCTAATAAGTGCCCAGGACTCACAATTTCTGTGTCCCAGGCTAGCCTGGTTTCTGTAACCTTATAATTAGAAAGGTTGTTTAGAGTAAACCCCTCATTGCCAAACAGGGAGACTGAGGCCTGGCCTGAAGATACTTTCTCAAGGTGACAGGACTCACTGGTGTCCAATGGAGAATAGAAACGCAGGCCCTGGACTTCCTGTCTGGCGTTTTGGCACCCCTCCTCCTGCTCCTGTATTCAGCAATCAGAGAACAATTTGGGACCATAAATCTGTGTTTACAGGAGGGTGAAGAACTTACAGAAAGCCATGAGTTAGAGGGAACATAGGGATGAATAAAACTCTCCCTTCTCTCCGGGAGCTTCCCTGGACATGTGAGCCTTGGCAGGGCCTTGAAGAGGCTCAGTTTAGTTGTGGGAGGAGGGAGGATGAAGGTGAGGGTGAGGGGAGAGCATCAGGGCCCAATCCAAGAAGCTGGGGCATGGGTGGAGGCCCCGGCAGAGGGGCAGCTGGCGTGCGTGTCAGGGCATTTGGCAGCTGGCCTGGTGGGTGCTGAGGGATCACATGGGGTGAGGAGTCCACGGGAGTCCTGAATGGCAGGATGACAAGGGGTTGACTGGACCTCAGGGAAAGCTGCTCCAGGAGTTCTCATTCTTAGTATCTGGGGAAAGACCCAGGCAAAGAGCTGATTGGCCAGTCTGCCACAGCCTGAGAAACTGTCCCCTCTCTGGAGAAACAGAATACAGAGTTTGTCTACAGGGGAGGGTCGGGCAATGAACAGCGAATTCCAATGTTGTCTGAAATGTGTGGGGAGGGGAGTGTGAGCAATTCTGGCTGGCTCAATCCTATTGCCCTCAAATGAATTTTTGTTTTGTTCTGTTTCTGATTGAACACATGTGCTGTTGTTCTCTCTTCCCCTTGGAATCTTGGGTCCCTCCTGGCTCATCCATTCAATCCAGGCTTGACCCAGGGCCAGGTGGGTCCTGGCTACTCTTCTGCGTTCATTCCACCTTTTCTTGCAACTTCCTGGACTTGAGGACTGGGACTGACTGCCAGCTTCATCTCCATTGGCAGGGTGAAACATAAAATTTCCCCAAATTACAGAGAATGGGATGCTTGCCAAATAGGTACCTTGGATTATTTTCCAAAGCATTCCCAAATTATACACTTCTCTAGGGCAGGGGAAGTGTGTCATGTTGTATCATTATTGTTTACACTTCATATTTCTTTGCACTTTATGTTTTATAAAGGTCATTTCATCTTCATGATCAAGCAGGTGGACTTCTCCCATTTTACAGATGAGAAATTTGCCTTAGGCAGGCTGTAACCTGCCCAAGGCAATGCAGCTGTCTAAGGGCTGAGCTGGGACACGGCCCAGTCCTACTGTTTATAAATTCCATGATGTCTCTCCTCTGCTAAACTCCAACCATAGTAAATCCCTGGAGGGCCTGAGACATAAGAGGAGCTCAATAAACGCTTGTGGAATGAGTGAACTTTGGCTCTTTTTTTTTTTTTGGCCACTCTTAACCATAAGTGGACCCTCTTTGGCAGCAAAGAGAACACTACCCTGTGGAATATTTGAGTTTCTTGCCATGATAAGGAACTGGTGAGCTCTCTTCTCACCCAGCCTTACCTCTGGGAACTAGGTCATGCACACTGAATAATTAATTCCTTGACTTTTACTCGGAGCTTCCTCCTCCTGATGTTGAGATGCTATGTTAGACATTGATCTATGAGAGGTCCTTGGCAGAAGCAGATCCTACTGTTTGTTGTCACAGACCTTCAGTGACCCATCTAATTGCCCATGAATAATACCTGTGGCCTAAACAGGTCAGCCTTCCAGGCAGTTCACTCATCTTCTCCTTCTACCCTTCCCCCACCAACCTTCTCTAGACTGAGGAAGAGGGACAGGTATGTATTATCTTAGGTATGCAGGGTTCTGTAGGGTCAGGGGAGCCTACCTCTTCCTTCTCACTGACCTCTGAAGTTTTCCATATTTTGTGGCAAGGGCTGGAGAAACAACAAGAAAACCATGTCAAGATGGGAAAAAATTCATGGGCTCCGGGAGGCAGTTATCAAAATATCTGCTGGGTCTGCTCTTTCCCTAAGTGACACTTGGGTCATCTTTCTTAGAGTCTGCAAGGGATCCAGCTGGCCTCGTTAGACTCTTGAGGTCAACAGAATAGAGTAGAAATAAGAGTGGGCTGAGACCAAGAGACCCATGTTCTAGTGTTGGCTGTCCACAGCTTAGCTATGTGGCCTTGGGCAAGTCACAGAACCTCAGCTGCCTTCAGATTTCTTATTCGGGAATTCAGGGAGGGTGGAGGTTTGGTGGTATCTCAAAGAAATCTCCTTGACTTCTGTGGTCCTGGTCCTCAGTGCCTCTCTCAGTTTGTCCTTGTGATTAGCACTGTCTTCTCCTCCAGGTCACCTCCTCCTCATGCGGTCAGAGCTTGCTTCTGTAAGCACTTTCATCCTGAGCTTTGTAGCTTTGCCATCTCTCCCCTGCGCCACCCTGAGTTATGCCAGAGTGCAGAAAAGAACTCCCTGTTGTTGCCCCACTCTTCTGCCAAGCAGTATGGGAGAAAACTGTAACCTTGTAAGATTCTTAGAGATCTAAGGAGTGAAAGTTTGTTGGTATCAGAGGAAAATGGGATTAAAAGTTGTTGGGATTTTCAAGTCCTTGATGCCCCAGGGTATCTGGATTGTACTGAATTGTTTGATCAGAGGGTAGTCAATATGTTCTTAAGAATATGGCCCCAAGTTGGCCAACCCTTGTGATCAGGGGTGACCAGACACTTTGGAGAAATAAAGGGAATAGCATTGGTAGAAAGGTGCTCAGTGAGAGATGAGAGATACCTCAGATGGACAACCAATATGAAAAGAGGAAAGGCTAGGGAGGGTGGATTTGTCTCTAACATTTACAACTGTAAAGTATTAAAGCTGAAAAGAACTACAGATCCTTTAATCCGCTTCTCCCATTTATTAGTAAAGAAACTGAGGCCCAGAAACATGACTCAAGCACACCCATAGAGCAAGCTGGTGGTAGAAGTGAGACAGAATCTAAGTCTCCTGATTCCCAGCAAGTGGCTCTCTCTGCAGTTCCATGTTGCCTCCTTATGTGGGTTCAGCCACTGTGCCTTCCTCTTTTCCCCTCGACCCTGCACTTGAATGTCTAAGGTGTTAGCAGGGTCCCCACTGCTCCTACCTCATTGTTTATCAAGGCCTAATAAAACCTGGGTGCAACAGCATGGAGAGGTTGAGGCTTCTCATGTGCAGGCTGTTTTGATTTGTACTTAGTGACTTAACACTGTTGAGTTGCCATTATTCTGTTTTATGATGTGTCTTGGGGTGAAAGATTAATTCAAGACAGGAAATGAAGGCTGTAAGATGGCCCAGCCTTAGCAGGAGTAGCCTCTTGTGAGTTTGCCATTCAAATCAAAATCACATGAGCGTTGTTGCTAAGCCGGCCTTGTTGTGAGAACCTCCAGCAAAGGGCATGGATTACACTGTTGCTTGCTCTGAGAGGGGCTCTTTCGGTCAGAGGCTGGCCATCCCATCACTATGCTGATGGCACATAAACCAGAATGGAAACCACTCACTTTTTCTGTAGAACTCCATTTGGCCCAACACTTCCTGCTGAGCTCAAGGAAATGCATCTTGAGCACTTTGCATTGGGCAAGCACTAGGTTTACATATATGCCCTTGTTTTTCCTCATAGCAGCTCTCTGAGAGATAGGCATGGCTACCTGTTGTATTAAGGAGAAAACTGAGACAGTTACAGGTTAAATAACTTGTCCATGCCCACAAGGGCCAGGACTCAAACACAAGGTATCTGACCCTAAAGCCCTTCCTGGTTCCACATTTCACTTGGCTGTCTGCACACAGAAGGGAGGGCTGGGGAAAAATAGGCAAGGCATTGACTGAAGCGTCAAACATTTATTATGGGACTTCCAAATGCCAGGTCTTGGGCTTGGTTCTTGGGATGCAAAAGTGAGTAAGACCTAGTCCCTTTACTCCTAGGACTTGTGGCCTAGCCTGGTGGTGGGACAGATGTATATGATGACAGTCATAGCTCCCTTATCGTTCTGGAAGCACTGAGACGAGAGCAGCACACAGGGAAGACTGCACCAAGGAGGGGCTGTGAGACTTGGGTACTGAAGGATGATCAGGAGGTTGCCAGGCAGAAAAGGAGGCAGAGAGTTCTCCAAGGAAACTGGGTGGTGGTGTGAAAGGACCTGATTTGGTGTTTGGAAGTAAGGAGGAGTAGTGTGCATGCTTTTTTCTTAGCTGAGGGTGCAAGGAATGAGACATTCAGTTGAGAGATAAGCTCTGAAGTGGGAGAGGAGGGGAGTTCAGAAGTAGACTGTCAAGGACTTTGCAAAACACTTGCTGCTAGGTGAGATTCATTGAAAGAAAAATTAGCAGAGATCAGGAAAGCTTCTCTAAATATGAATTCTCCAGCTGTCTGATGGATGTTTCCATATAGAGAAAGGAACTTCTGCTAGGGGCTCATTTTCAGAGAGTTTGTGTCCGTTTTCTGTTTTTTGTGTCTCACACACCAATAGAAGTGATTATTGATGGGGCAAAGTGAATGGGGTAGGACGGGCCACACCAACAGTTCATATTTAAAATGTCTCAGATTCTTCTTGCCAGATAAGCTGATAGCAAACACCCTTGTGAGTTCCTGCGCAGACTGACTCTCCAGGGATCGTTCTGCATTCCAGACAGGGTCACACAATATTTCTGCAGGAGCTGGGGCTCTGGGGTGAGAAAGCTACTTAAAAATAAAGACCAACAAAAAATATAGTTGTTTTTAAGGGTGACATTTGCAAGGCAAAAGTATCCAGGAAGTAGATTATTTGTCATGAGGGTGAGCCAGAATTTTAAAAAATATCAGATCATTAGAGTGGAAAGAATAATGGCGGAGAGAGAGAGAGAGAGCTCCAGGAACTCTTGTCTTCTGGGTGTGGTTGTTCCTGCACACCCCCACTTTAATGAATACCTTGCTGAGGTCTGCCCCAGGAAATGAGTTTCAAAAATTGAACTTTGAGCCTGAATTGTCTTCTGTGGAGAGGAGCAGACCAATAAACCAGAGAGCGATTTGGAGTCTAAGACTTCTTGGTCTTGTATCAACGGTCCCTATCTGCTGCCTGTGGGTTTTGTATCTTTATGAGAAAAGAAAAAAAAATCTTTTTTGGAACAGTTGGGACTTATTTTAGTAAACATGTTTTTCAGAGCGTGAGCCCAAATACCAAGGAAAGAGTCCAATGTCTTTATTCAGCCAACAGAAATGTATTCATCAGGATGATGGGAGGCTATCTCCCTCCCACCAGGGAAAAGTCACTCGCGGGGCCATACCCTTGGGGCACCCCTCCTCTGGGGCTTCTGGATGTTGGAGTTTGGGGCTGGTGAGGGACATTTTGACCCCCTGAGTGGTCAAGGCCCTTTCTGGGCCCTGGAACCTATGATCCAGACTCTCTGAGCTCTCAGGAACGTGGCCTCTGAGTGTGGCCTGGAGAGGCAGCATTCTTCCCCGAGACTGTCCCATACAGGTCTGTGTTGCTCTCAATGTAGCAAATTGCTCACAACCATACATTGCAATGGTTCTGCAGCCTCCGAGCCGTTACCAAGTAGGCAAGTGTTATAGGACTTTCAAACCTCAATGCTCGTGCACCTAGTTCAGGGAGGCGAAATACAACCTGTCAGACCAATAACCTCCTCCAGTCAGTTCAGCTACAACCTGTCAGACCAATTACCTCCTCCAGTTAGTTCAGCAACTGAGTGTACATTAGGGACTGGTTCTACCCTGTCTTCTCAGACAGGCATTTCTGTATTTGCCATCTGTAACCTTACTTGGCTTTATAGACATCTGGGGAGAAGTTCCCGAGAGACTTCAGTTCCTCTGTATGGTAAAGGACTGGGTCAAAACTGTCCTGATCTTTCACTTCTGTTCAGATGTCTGAAATGCCTCCTGATAGCAGCATATTTTCTATGGGCAGAGAGCTCCTCTCAGGCTGCATCCTGATGAAGGAAGGAATCCTTTCTCAGAACTGTCTCATGTTGCCAGTTTCTGGTCTGTTCACTCGCCTGAGGTTGTACCTAAGAACTGTCGAGGTGGGTTCATGTAGCCCATTGCCTGGCACATGGTAATCAGTGTTGAATGAATGACCAGCAAGGAAATCCTTCTGTTTTCCAGCAGAACAAAGTGGAAGTGAACAGGCCTCAGACTATGTGGCCTGCATGCTATCAGGACCCAGCATGCACTTCAGAAAAGACCCCTTTGGTGTTTGGCACAAAGGAAGTTACCTGATAAAGGCATCTTCTAGACCGGGGCCTGGAAAGACAGATGATGGTTAATCCACATCACCTCAAGATGATGAGTCCTGTTTTCAGGGCTTAAAACAAACAAACATCAATAGCAACAATGAACTACTGGGAATGCGGGCCCTGGAGAAAGCAGAGGGAGTCATTCTGCTGGCAACCCCTGCATACCTAGCCAACCCCAGCTGGCCAAATGTCCTATGCTTGGACAGGTCTCCCAGGAACCTCATGATGGGGCTCTTCCTTTGTCATGCTGCCTCTCTGCAGCACAGGCAATTTTACATCTAAATCTTAGATCCTGACTTCCCAAGTGTGTTGACATTTTGGTAGGCTTTGAATAGCTCATTAGTTATTTCTGACTCAGGCAGGGGTCACCTGTCCGTGCAGGTGTATATAGCTGCTTATAAAGGCTGAATGCAGTGTATAGGCCCTTGTGCAGACTCTGGGGTGAGGGACATGGCCAGCTGGACTGCCAGTTGGGTGGACGGCCAAATGAAAGGCGTGCACAAGCATCTCAGAGGCCAGCAGACTACTGAGAGCCAGAAGGTGTTATTTGTGTTGTTAATAACATTAATGACAATGTAAACAACAAAGCTTCTGTAATTGTATATCAGGAAATTAATCCTGAAATTGGTGGTCTGTAATTCAAATGAAAAATTTAGAAATGGTGATATGTAGAAAGCTGAAACTGGATCCCTTCCTTACACCTTATACAAAAATTAATTCAAGATGGATTAAAGACTTACATGTTAGACCTAAAACCATAAAAACCCTAGAAGAAAACCTAGGCAATACCATTCAGGACATAGGCATGGGCAAGGACTTCATGTCTAAAACACCAAAAGCAATGGCAACAAAAGCCAAAATTGACAAACGGGATCTAATTAAACTAAAGAGCTTCTGCACAGCAAAAGAAACCACCATCAGAGTGAGCAGGCAACCTACAGAATGGGAGAAAATTTTCGCAACCTGCTCATCTGACAAAGGGCTAATATCCAGAATCTACAATGAACTCAAACAAATTTACAAGAAAAAAACAACCCCATCAAAAAGTGGGCAAAGGATATGAACAGACACTTCTCAAAAGAAGACATTTATGCAGACAACAGACACATGAAAACTGCTCATCATCACTGGCCATCAGAGAAATGCAAATCAAAACCACAACGAGATACCATCTCACACCTGTTAGAATGGCGATCATTAAAAAGTCAGGAAACAACAGGTGCTGGAGAGGATGTGGAGAAATAGGCACATTTTTACACTGTTGGTAGGACTGTAAACTAGTTCAACCATTGTGGAAGACAGTGTGGCGATTCCTCAAGGATCTAGAACTAGAAATACCATTTGACCCAGCCATCCCATTACTGGGTATATACCCAAAGGATTATAAGTCATGCTGCTATAAAGACACGTGCACACATATGTTTATTGCGGCACTATTCACAATAGCAAAGACTTGGAACCAAGCCAAATGTCCATCAATGATAGACTGGATTAAGAAAATGTGGCACATATACACCATGGAATACTATGCAGTCATAAAAAATGATGAGTTCATGTCCTTTGTAGGGACATGGATGAAGCTGGAAACCATCATTCTCAGCAAACTATCGCAAGGACAGAAAACCAAACACCGCATGTTCTCACTCATAGGTGGGAATTGAACAATAAGAACACATGGACACAGGAAGGGGAACATCACACACTGGGGCCTGTTGTGGGGTGGGGGGAGGGGGGAGGGATAGCATTAGGAGATATACCTAACGCAAATGACGAGTTAATGGGTGCAGCACACCAACATGGCTCATGTATACATATGTAACAAACCTGCACATTGTGCACATGTACCCTAGCTCTTAAAGTATAATAATAAAGAAAAAAGAGAGCAAAAAAAAAAAAAATTTAGAAATCTTTTAAGTGAACTCTAAAGGTGCTACCATGGAAGCAGTTCCATCCCTCCTGAGCCAGATTTCTATGGTAAGCATTCATTCATTCAACAAACATGTACTACCTACTGGGAGCAGGCACCATGTTGGCACTGGAATTACAAAGATGAAGATCAGTCAACAGCTCATCAATGAGTGAATTAGCTACAAAATACCATAATACAGAAAGCTGAATTATTTGAACCTTAAATATTGATTACCAACTGAGAACCCAGAGCTGGGGTGAATACTCTGGGAAATAGAAAATAAATTTAAAAACCTGCCTTTCCTTAAGGTTACACATTAAATTGTCCAGACAAGATTAATGCACAGAACACATGATAGGTTCAAGGCTAAAGGAAGAGCCAAATGGTGTGGTCTGTGACCTCTGTGTGGGAACTCTTTGTCTCCCCCATTTCTCAGAAGATGGAAAGAAGTGTTTTGTTCCCTTGGCATCCACAGCACCTAGCAAGGCCCTGGTCACAATGTACATTCTCAGTAAATTGAATGAATGGAATTGAATGTGGCTAGTGGTTCCCAAAGTTGGCTGATCAACAGAATTCCCTGGGGAGTTAAAAACATCTTTTCCTCTTGGACCTCAGGCTGCAGGGATTCTGTTCAGGAACAGGCCCAGGAAACTGAGTTTTCACAGACTTCCTGGGCGAATCTGCCCGACAGCCAGGTTTGGTGAGGTTAGGCATAGACTCTGAGTTAGAATAACACAGGTGGGTAAGGGATGGGGTGGTGGAGGGCTTCTGAACCTGAATGCTCCAGCCCATCCCTTAAGATCCTGACCTGGTGCCACCTTCTCAGGGAGCTTCTCTCAGGTGCTAAGTCACTCCATCTTCCAACTCTGCATCCACATGTCTTGGCACTCACCTCCCTGGCAGGTCTTACCAATAACTGTTAGTTTGTTTGGATTCCCTGAATAGACTGTGAAGCTCCTAGGGGGCACAGCTCATAGTAGGTTTTCAATCAGCACCATGGAGCTGACTGGGCTTCAGAGGATGGGCGAGGTTTGAGAAGTAAGGCAGAGACCTGATATGAGGGCAGCCACAGGATAAGCCTAAATGCCTTTGGGAATTGAGCCTAACAAGGAAGAGGGGGCTGCATGATGGTGGGTGGGAACCCACTGAGCCTGGCAGGAGGGTTTGGATTTGTACAAGGGCTGTAGGGAGCCCTGAGAGCTTTATGAACAGGATAAAGGTGAAGCTGCTGAGTTGGGAAGGGGGAGATCAGTGAGGAGGCCCATGGTGGCTCAGGTCAGAGCTGGCCAAGTCCTGGATGAAATGGCAGGGTTGTCGACAAAGGGCAGCCACACTCTAGCCACTACACACCCTGAATTGTGTGTGATACTCTTGATTTGATTGTATCTACCAGTGGTGGTTATTGAGCACCCACCATTGCCAGGGGCACGGGCACCAGGCCCTGGGGCTTGCAGCCTTCAGCTTCAGAGCGCACAGTCAGGTGAGGTAGGAGGGGCCACAAGTAGAGGTATGTGCAAAACCATCATACAAACTTCCCCAGAGTACAGTGTGGAAAAGGGGGCCCAGGGAGGGCAAAATAATGCTTCAAAGAAGAACAGTGCAGCTAAGGATGCAGCCCAGACAGGCGTCACTGTGTTTCATCCTGAAGTCACCCAATGGGTCAGGACTGTTATTATACCCATTTTATGGATGAAGAAACTGAGGTTCAAAGAGGTTAGGCAACTCCTCCAGGCTCACACACCTAGTAAATGGTGGGTTGGGTTTGGTGACCAGTCTGCCTGACTCCAGAGTCCAAACTGGGACCTGTGACACTCTGCTGCCTTTTATGTTTCAGCCCTAAAGACCACTGGGCTTTCACGAGGTGAACAGAGTCCAGATAGGCATTCCAGACAGAGGGATCAGCATCAGCAAAGGCATGTGGGTGGAAGTGTGTCAGAGTGGAGTTTATCAGGAAATTGCAAACGGTTCCTGAGTCTAGAGTATGAGGGGGCAGGGAAGTGATGAGAGGAGACGCTGGAGGGGTGGGTTAGGGCTGGATCATGAAGGTAGTTTTTGTTTTGCTCCATTAAGATGTTTGGACTTCACCGTGCAGATTGTCAGGGAGCTGTTGAAGGATTTTGAACAGGAATGGAACCTGACTAAGTGCACATTTTTGAAATAAAGATCTCTCTGGCAACAGTTTGAGGACTAGGCTGGTGGATTGGAGGGAGGTGAATCTGGAGGCAGGAAATGTATTGACGAGGAGATTTTGAGAGTTCCAGGTGACAGCAGGTGGAGACCTGACCCTCCTAGGAAGGATGGGAGGCAGCAAATGGGGCTGTTGAAGAGGCAGGACTTGGTGACTGGCTGGCTCTGCAAAATGAGGGAAAAGGGGCAGAGAAATTTGACTCGAAGGATTTGGCTGCAGAGTCAGGATGGTGCTGCTCACTGAGGTTGGGGCTGCAGGAGAAGGAACAGCTGGGGTTGGAAGGGAAATTGGCCACAAGTGAGGTCTCTATAAGATAGTGAGAGGAGAATGTCCAATTGTTGGTGGTGCAAGGGCCTGAAATGCAGCAGGGAGCTGCGTGGTGCAAGTACAGCCTGGGGAGTCATGAGGACACAGATACTGGTTGAACTGTAGGAGTGTTGCGGTCCATGACAGTGAAGACCAGAACCTTCATTTTCAGGGGCAAGTAGAGAGGGGTCTGCCCTCTCTATGGGGCCTCAAGATAAGGCCCCATAAGTGGCGGTTGCATTTAGCAGCAATTGGTGGTGACATTGGCCTGATGCACCGGGTGGCCTGTGAGGAGAAACCAGATTGTGGTGGTTCGATGGATGAGTGGGAGGTGAGGAAGTGCACATTGCAAGGCTGGACTATTCATTTGGAAACCTAGGCTGTGAGGGGAAGAAAGAAGAGTGCTATTTGTTTTCTCCCATAAAAGCAAATATAGATCTAACTGTGGTTGGATTTGTGCGCATTTTGGGGAATGACTTTGTATTGATAAATTCACAAATCAGAGAAACAAAAATAAACTTTTGTTGAGCAGTGAACTTTTTCTAAGGGTGTTTGAGAAAAATGAGGTCAAATGGTACAGTTCTTCAGAACAGGGGGATTGGCCCAGGAGGTCAAGGCTGCAGTGAGCCGTGACCGTACCGCTGCTCTCCAACCTGGGCAACAGAGTGAGATCCTGTCTGAAAAAACAAACGAACAAACAAAATGCACATAAAACATAGGGGATCTTTGGGGGACAGACTCTACCAGATATAGCTGGGTTGTGAGCTGTTCTGGGTGGGGCGGCTCTGCAGTCATCCTGGGCTCCAGGTGTGGTACCATGCACACAGTGAACAGGCATAGAGAAATCCTTTTCAAGTTCACTTGGCTGTGACTTTGATGCCTCTTCCCCAGCATCCCTTTATATCCTCCAGACTAATTACTGTACTGGCATCAACTCCCAAAGGCCTAATTTCAGCAAGTCAGGAGACACAGTGCCATTCAGAAACAAAGGTTCCCCTGGAGAGTGCCTTTAAGAGGGTGCCAGGCAGAGACTTGGTGGAAAATCTGTTTTTAGCCATCTTACCATAGCAGAGAGTTGGTTAAGGTGAGGATGAGCTACCCTCAACTTTTACGTGAAAATGTATCAATTTCTGCCTTGATTTGGCTTGAGCTACCTAGAGCTTGAGGTGGTAGGAGTTATCCCCATGCAGCTTCCCGGGAACTGACGCTTATTGAGCTCATCTGTGGGCCCAGCGCTGTGAGAGGCCCCTCCATTTAATTTTCACAGGAACTCTATGTTGTTTATGACTTGCTCAAAGGAGCACTTAGTGACTCAGAAGCCCATGTTCTTTCTACCACATCACATTGGCTTCCAGGGACTCAAGAGCTGAGTGCCTGGGGGTGTTTCTGAAACCAAGGAAATGAACTAGCTTATCTGTTCTAGTCTCCTGTCTTATGCTATTTGCAAATAAGGAAAGGATGTCTTTTTCAAGATAGGGTGTACATGTGTGAGTGCCTGTGTAGAGGGGTGGGCAGGCTTATTTCTGGGGGTCAGGCAGCTTTTGCGGGACACTGAGGTACTAATAGAAGGTAAGGTAAAATGACAGACCGTGTTGTTATTGGAAGTTGGCCTGCAACAGTCAGGTAAGAGACATCTTAATTCCCATGTGGTTGACCTTCACATTGGGAAGGAATGCCTTCTGATCCAGGCCAAATTTGACATACCCACTACTAAGACCTACTGTATTAGCTAGGGTAATGCCTCCTGCCTAAGAGATAAGTTCCCAGTTCTCAGTGACTTCACATACTGCACATTTATAGCTCACATATGTAAAGTCCAAAACATGTGTTCTGGTCAAAGAGGGCTTTCCCCCATGCAGGCATCCAGGGGACTGGGTCCCTTCCTTCTTGTGGCTCACCATCTTCAACACACAGTTTCCAAGGTCTTTGTGCCCTGGCAGAAGTAGAAAAGGCATGAAAAACCACTATGGGGGATTCTTATGGGTCGATCTTAGAAATGGCATGCGCCACTCCTGCTCAGATTCCATGACTTAGAACCTGGTCACCTGGACTCACAGCTGCAAGCAAGGGTCCAGGAGGAAGGAGTAGTCCAGCTGGTGGTGAGCTAGCTCATCTCCACAACACCCACCAAGGCTCCAAAGACACCTCTCAGCTTAGCTTTCACTGGTGGATTGGATGCTGTTCTCGTTTGATCTATAGATCCTAGCATTTTGGAGTTTGATGAAAGAAGTGCAGGAGAGTATCAAGAATCAAAGGTCTTAGCTGGGCTTGGTGGCTCATGCCTGTAATTCCAGCACTTTAGGAGGCCAAGGAGGGTGGATCACTTGAGGTCAGGAGTTTGAGACCAGCCTGGCCAACATGGTGAAACCCCATCTCTACTAAAAATACAAAAAAAAACAAAATTAGCCAGGCCTGGTGGGAGGCACCTGTAATCCCAGCTACTTGGGAGGCTGAGGCAGGAGAATCGCTTGAACCCAGGAGGTGGAGGTTGTAGTAAGCCAAGATTGCACCACTGCATTCTAGCTTTGGCAACAGAGCAAGACTCCGTCTCAAAAAAGAAAAAAAAAAAGAAAAGAATCAAAGGTCTAGACCAGAGACTACATCCCTGATGTGGTATGCAAGCCAGTAGTGCTTGTGTGCCTGTGGCCCCATCTACTTTGTGTAGGAGCAATATGGGTATGCTTATTTAGGGCACCACCCACTCTGTATAGGAATTGTTGGAACACAGGGTCTGACTGTTCTTCCTGGGTAGGGCGATGTATGGTAGGCCCTGAGAGCTAAGACCAGGGAGCTGGTGCCCAACCTTCTCTGGGGTGTTGAAGAATATTTCACAGGTGCAGACTGGTGGGGGAGGAGTGTACCTGTGGTGAGAGTCTGGGCAAGACAGAATAGGAGATAAAAATGGGGAACTTGGCAAGGCTGAGGTTTGGTGGGCTTCCTGCAGTCAAATGAGATTTGGAAAGAATGAGAGAAGCCTAGATGACTTTTAAAAAAAAGGTAAAAAATATTTCATTGAACCAATAAAAAACAGCAAATGTCTTTCATTGACCTAATGATTTATTTTGTTTATTGTATTTTAACTCAAAAGTATTTCAGAAAGTTAGCAAGATTATTAATTAGACCACAGATTCTATTCCCTGGCCTTGGGCAGCTCCCACTTATAGGAGGTGGTGATGGTGGCAGTGGTGGTAGGGTCTTTTTTGTTTGTTTGTTTGCATTTTATTATTGTTTTTGTGGTAAAATTTACATAACATAAAATTTATCATTTTAACCTTTTTTTTGTTTGTTTGTTTTGAGGCAGGCTCTTGTTCTAGTCACCCAGGCTGGAGTGCAGTGGCGTGATCATGGCTTACAGCAGCCTGGACCTCCTGGGCCCAAGCAATCCTCCCACCTCAGCTCCCCAAGTACCACAAGTGGGACCACAGATGCAACCCATTATACCCAGCTAATTTTTCTTTGTTTTTTGTACAGACAGAGTCTCACTGTGTTGCCCAGGCTGGTCTTGAACTCTTGGACTCAAGCAATCCTCCCACCTTGGCCTCCCAAAAAGCAGGAATTACAGGCATGAACCACTGCGCCTGGCCCATTTTAACTATTTTTAATTGTAAGATTTAATGGTATTAAGTACATTCATGTTGTTATGCAACCATCACTACCATCCTTCGCAGAATAAACTGAAAGTTGGCACCTATTTTTTTTGAGACAGAGTCTCGCTCTGTCACCCAGGCTGGAGTGCGGTGGCACAATCTTGGCTGACTGCAACCTCCACCTCCCAGTTTCAAGCGATTCTCTTGCCTCAGCCTCCTCAGTAGCTGGAATTACAGACACATGCCACCACACCCAGCTAGTTTTTGTATTTTTGGTAAAGATGGGGTTTCACCTTGTTGGTCAGGCTGGTCTCAAACTCCTGACCTCGAGTCTGCCCCTATTTAATAATAACTCTCCATTCCCCACTTCCTCCAGGCCCTGGTAACCACCATTCTACTTTATGTCTCTATGAATTTGCTTATTGTGGGCACCTCTCACTGTTAGTTTTGAGATAGGCTGGCCTCCTAGAAATTGGGATTCAGAGTTCACAGTTTTCCTGGGCGCCCAATGTGGGATCAAGATGATTCAGGTCACATGCAGAAGTGTCTGCAAAGTTTTTGGTGTTAAGATGAGCTCTACGTGTGGGGTAAGATGTACGTTACTTTGTCAACAAGGTACACAGGTTTTCTTCTTGGGGACTTCACCAGCAGGGGATCCTGCAGGCACAGCTGAGATTTGGATTGGAGGCAATGCCTTCCCCATTCTGCTCTGGAATGTGGGTGGGAGACCATGGGCTTTGGAAGACACCTGCTGCACTGGACGCAAGGGCCATGTAGTCCCTCGGGAGTGGAGCTGCTGGAAGGAACACAGCCTTGGGGGACTTGGCCCTGACCTGTTAACATTTAAGCTAATTCCTTAAATTAGTACAATGTCAGGGTTTCATGCAGGATGACCCTTTCTGTTTTGGAGAAAGATCACATTGCTAGTGCTGTGTAGCCACACAGGGCCCAGGTGCTGAGTTCCACCAAGCCCTGAGCACTTGTTAGGCCTGGAGAAGATAAGATACAGGAAGCCCACCTCCCGTTGTTGAGATGGACAGTCAGGGAAAGAAGACTCCTGGCCTCGGAATGTGTATGTAAGAGGGGTTGTAAAAGTCATGCACATTCCTGGTAGAAACTTTGGGAAATACAGAAAAGTATAGAGTAAAAGTATACTAACAGCTATCTGAAATGCGATCCTACACACACATCACCACTGTTCACATCTGGCTTATTTCTCTTCTCCTATAGACACTAGACATTATTTTGTGGAGTTAAAATTGTATTGACTTCCTGGATCCATATCCTGCTCTTTTCACTCTGCATTATGGCATAAGCATTTTCCCATGGATTAAATGTCTTTATAAATATTATTTTTAAAGGACTGCCTGATACTTGTTTGGTTGTACCATGACTTATAAGACCATGCCTTATTTGATACTTGTAGACTCTCCAAGCCCAGAATAACTTGAGAGACAATAGAAGTTAACTGATTTAATTTACATAGCAGCTTCAGAAAAGGAAGACCATAGTATTTGTGTATATATGGCTCATATGGACTGGGGCTAAGAGCATGGATTTCAAAGTGAAATGGCCTGGGCTCATTTCATAGCACCCCTACTAGCTACCTGCATGATACGGAGGCATTTACTCACCTCTGTAAAGCTGTCTTCTATCAAACAAGGGTGGTAAAATGAGACAGGATAATAAAGGCCTGGTACACTGTGAGTGCCAGCTGTCAGTGTCCTCACGTGGGCGGTGCATGGGGTGGGCTGGGCTTGAACCCAGGTCTCCTCATGCCTAGGCCAGAGTTATTTCCACCTCAAAGGCTTCCCTTGTTCTAGAAGGTCCTTGAAGAGATACCTAGTGGTACAGATGAAGATATGGAGTGCTGGCTAGAAATCCTTGTGGAAAATTTTAAATATATATATATGTATATGATATATTTGCACACACACCACACATACATGTACATATACATACACACATGTACATATACACATACATGTACATACACATGCTACATATACACATGTATTTGCACACACATGAATACACATACTTATGTGTTCACATATACCCATATATACACAAACACACATATATACACACACATGCACACATATACACATACATGTACACATGTACACCCCTGCAAACATACACACGTACACATACACATATACACACATACATATATGCACATGCACACATATATACATACATACACATGCACACATATATACATACATGAAATAATCACACATGGCAAACATAGTTGCGTTACAGAAAAGGGAGATAGCCAAGTTCTGCAATTACTTCTCACTCTCTTTTTAAGGCCTTTGCTTTTTACAGAATAAAAATGAAAAAAGAAAGAAAAAAGTCATACCTCCCCCACGTCCATATAGACGTGTTGCGGGGATTCCTTAGGTTAACACTGGTGAGACTGCCTGGCTGGTACTGGGCCCTGATGACGTTGGCTTCCTTCTGCCATTCCAAGCACTGTGATTGGTCAGCATACAGGTGTTTCTTGATGCCAGGAGGGGAGGCCTGGAGGGTGGGTGCTGCCTCATTGGGACCTCCCGGGGCTTGGTACTGTTGAGTGGCTATAAGAAGCAATGGATGAGGTGAGGAAGGGGGAATGTATGAGGCCTCTTCAAGCTGGACCGGTGGAGTCCACTAACCATTGAAAAAGAGTGGGGAAGAGGGCTGGAGCCAGAAGGGTAAGAGCCAAAGAACTTGGGTTCTCAGCGAAGGAGCGGGCATAGAAGGCCAGGGCCTGCAGTGGACCTGAGGTCTCTCCCCGCCACTCCCGCCCTGGGGCTGTGTGGCAAAAGAGGGAAGGTCTGGGCCCTTGCTACCTCCTGGAAACTTGGTTGAGCTTCATGGTGAGTCTCTTAGGTGCTCTTTCATTGGCCTTTCCTAGTAGGGGTTTCAGACACAGTGTATAAGAGGACTCTCCATGTGTGCCTTCAGTGTGCATGGAAAGTGGCTTTGGCTTCCTGGAGGTGATCTCAAGGCAACACCCAGGAGCAGTAGAGAAAGTTTTGGAGAAGCGGAACTTATCTCTCTGGGGAATGACTAAGAAGAATTATCTTACTGAAGCTCTCTTCCAGAGGAGGCAAGGATGGAGCAGGCAGCCCCAGGAGGCAGTACACGCTCCTTTATTTGTGGAAGTGACCGAGGCAAGGCTGGGGACACCTGGATGGAAGGAGATTACCAAGAAGACAAGGTGGCCCTGTCAGTCCCTTCCCAACCCTGGAAGTGCCCCTTGTGGTGAAATTGTGTGCCTAGTGCCCTGGTAGGTGGAAAGCCGGCCCTACCTGCGCCAGGTGGGAAGATGGAGTCTGTAGGCCCCACCTGGAAGCCAGGTGTTCCTGCCAATGGTGGGCTCTGTGGGGATGCACCAGGTGTGGAAGGCATCTCCCACTGCTGAGCCCCTAGCTGGCTCCTGCCTCATCTCAGGTGTTGGATTCAGATGGCCATAACTGAGCGTCTTCTGTGTGCGAGAGTTAGAGCTGGAGCTTTTAGTTTCCTGAGCGAGTGTGTGGTGAATACCCCACTTCATTGCCAAGGAACCTGGGCCTTGCTCCAGGGCTCCTTAGTGACGTAGAGCTGGGAGAGGGTAAGTTTGAACAGGGCTGCTTGGCAGTATACATGGCAACAGGGTTTTGTTTTTGGATTGCATTGACCTTGAAACAGATTTTGTCTGTGAGCCTCAAGGGTGGGTTGAAAAATGAGCTTTTCTGCTGGGCCAAACTGCTGCTTTGTGGGAAGGTTCTGCCTAGTGTCCACCCCCATCTCTCCTTAAGTTTGTGTAAACTCCATCATTTATCAAAAGCCTGGTTGCACTGTCTGATATGCCATTTGGGAGAAGAGGCTCAGGGAAGGCAGGAGGCATCGGAGTCCTAAATTTGAGGGCACCTGCAGATCGGGATGGGGAGGCTCCTCCTCTCATTTGGAGAGGTGCTCAGGGACTCTGCATAAACCTTGAGCTTGACTCTCAGATTTTGTGGGCTTAGCCCATTACCAATGCTGTTGCCTGCAATCCGGGGCCCTAAATTTTAATTTTTAGCAGCTAGAGGCAGGGAAAGGAAATTGCTTTGTGACTCATGAAGTCACATAGGCAGGGGAGCAGAAGAACCACAAATAAGAGACTCCACTTGGCAAAAACCAAATTGCTTCAAGGCTATTCTTGGAAACTTAAAGCATCACATCTTGTTTCTTCCCAGAAAATGCAGAAGCCCTCATATTTCTGGCTAGTTGGTTTTATTTCTATTGCATATCAAGCCTCAAAAAGGCAATAGCTGGGTGGTGGTTAACAAGGAAAACTTTAATAAGAGCTAGTTACCAGGATCCTCTTATTAAAAAAAAATCCTGACTACCTTCTTTTGGGGTGAGGAGAAGGATAGCCACCAAAGGTTTTGCACTCCAGTTCTCTGGAAGAAAGGTTTGAAGCTCAGACTCACTGAGTCCTTCTAAGTGCTAGGTCAGCCCTTCCCAGTTCATTCCCAACACTATCCTGAATTCTGTATGTTTTCAGCTCATTACCAAAACTACTTTCTATGAGGTTCCCTAGTTATACATGGGAAACTAAAACCCAGAAGATAAATGAGTTGTCCGAGTCTACACAGAGAGGAAGTGAGTTTGACCTCAGACCTTCTAAATGGAAGGCCCTTGTCCTCTAGTTTTAAAGTATACAGGTTGACTATACCTAAACCGAAATCTGGAATGCTCCACAATTTGAAGCTTTTTGAGTGCTGACATGACACTGTAAGGAAGTGTTCACTGGAGTCTTCTGGATTTTGGATTTTTGGGATTGGGGATGCTCAGCCAAGTAAGTATGATGGATATATTCTAAAAAAAAAAAAAGAAAGAAAGAAAGAAAATAGAAATCCAAAACACTTCTGGTCCCAAGCATTTTGGATAAGGGATACTCAACCTGTATATAACTCCTGGACCCAGAAAGCTAGTCTCAGTAGTCTTGAATGATGTTTCTTTTGCCCTTCCTTTTGATATGATGATGTTTGGGCTGTCTGAAGAATCGTAATGAGTATTGGTTATCACATACATGATCTCACTGATACCTTAGAGCCCTATGAAGTGAGGAGAACAGGCGGCCATCTGTATCCATTGGTCCCACATCACAGATACAACCAACTGCGGATTGAAAATATTCAGGAAAAAAAAAACCAGATCATTTCATCTGTACTGAATATGTACAGACTTTTTTCTTGTCATTATTTCCTAAACAATGCAATGTAACGATTTACATAGCACTTGTATTAGGTATTATAAGTAATCTAGAGATGATTTAAAGTATACGAGAGAATGTGTGTAAGTTATATGCAAACATGACATCATTTTATATAAGGGACTTGAGCATCTACGGATTTTGGTATCTGCATGGGATCCTGAAACCAATCTCCCATGGTTACTGAGGGAAGCCTGTATTATCCCTATTTGACACATGAGAAAACTGAGGCCAAAATGGATGAGGTAACTTGACTAGGGTCACACAACTAGCAAGTGCTTGAGAGCAGATTCACACTCAGGTTGCCCTGACTCTAAATATTATGATGTTAATCCCATGAGGAAAGCTACCCACCATGGGTGTTAGAGTTATTTTTAAGGTCTATGACCTAACTTGGAAAGCCAGTTGTAAAGGGTGAGACGGGTGTTTAGGTCCAGGGTGGCAAGTCTGAGCCTGGTACGGGCTGCTGGGCTACATATCCAAGCTGCGCTTATCTTCTCCTGTCAAACCATCTCCCTCCACCTCCCCTTATCTCACTCTAGATAAGGGCTGGTTCCTGGAGCTCCCACGCCTATCCAGCCCTCAGCCCCACCTTTAGCTCTTTTTCCACTGGAGCCCGAAGACGAAGTTGTTCATTCTTCTTCTGGGGAAGGAGGGGTGGCCATTGAGGTGCGGAGGAGACAGCTTCTTCCAGTTTGTAAATTATTGTCTGGCTTGATGGCTCTAAACTGTTCATAATTTTAGACAAGGAGGAGCTGGCAACTTGAAGAACTGGTTTACAAAACTATTTTCTAAACTGGTACATTTCCCCAGGTACAAATCTGCCTCCTGTGGTGGATGCAGCGTGCGTTACATCTACTGAGTGCCTGCCAGGACCCGGCTCTCTGGTCATCCACATTTCTTGCCCTTCACAGCTACCCTGCAAGGATGAGATTATAATTTGTCTGTTACAGTAGGGAAACTGAGAATCAGAAGTGGCTTGTGTGAGGCAATAGCTCTGAAGCCTTACAGTTTTCTCTGTCCTGCTTGCCTGTCCTCAGAAAAGACTGTAGTGTAGCAGGCAAGTTCAAATAGCCTTGTCTTTGTCGGCCAGCCACTGCAGCCTTTGTTCAATGCTGGGCACAGAAGTGGTTCCAAAGATAGATAAAGACTGAGAATGTTAATACGCTCTGCAAAGCAAATGAGTCCTGCCTTCTGTTTATGCTCTCTGGGTGGCAAGCATTGCACATGGGGAAAGTGGAGACATAGTAGGAGGTAGTGTTTATGTGAGTCATGCCCAAGTAAGCAGAGTGGACGCTCACAGAGCCCAGAGAGCATCTGTGAAGGAATCCATGCTCGTCGCACCAGGCAGGGCACAGAGCCCGCTTCCCCAGTCTACTGAAGTTGTTGAGTGTCGTAGACCAGGGTCACTGGGTGAGGCCTCATGGATGACCCAGCCTGGGTAGGGTCCCTGGGTAGGGAAGCTGGCCAGGCCTGAGCAGGGAATGAGTGCTAGTCTCCCTTCAGCCAAGCATAGTGCCAGGCACCTCGGAAGCTCTCCGGGAAAGAGGGAAGTTTGGGTAGGGCCCTACAAAGTTGCTGGGATCCCGTCACCTCCAAGTCTGGGCATCCAGTGTCTGAGACCTCGCCAGCCCCAGCAGGCTCCTCCTAGCAGGTGGCGCACAGTGGGCTCCTATGCTCCTTTGCATGTGCTGTTCTTCCCCCTTCTCTTCCAGCTCCTCTCATTGCTGCCTGGACAGCCCCTTAGCTGCCTCCTCACCTCCAGCCTCCTCCTCCAGTCCGCTGCTGCCCTATCATCTTCCCAAAGACTTGTCTCTTCCTGCTCCTCTGTCTCCTCCTCCTCACCACCCACTGGGGAGGCCAGTCCTCCTCCTTGGCCTGGAGGGGACACCTGCCACCACATGCGCTGGACATCCCCACCACACCTCCCACACCTCCTCACGAATCCTGAACCTTGAACTTGCTGTCATTCCACCACTGTCCCGCTCTTTCTGCACTCACATCCCTGCGTGGGTATTTCCATGGCCTGGAATGTCCACTGCCCAGTCTTCTAGTAAAATAAATCTCATTCCTAAAATTGTAGCTTTCTTGACACTTCTCTCTTGTGGCCCCTCTGGACTCCTCGAGGCTCAGTTGGACACCACCTGCTCTGGGCTTCCATGCCCGTGGTTCATGTTCCACAAGCACTTATCTGTGGTCTTGCAATCCATCTTCCCCTGTGGGCAGGGCCTGAGCCTACGTATTCCTGGCCCCTTGAGTGGTGCCTGACTCTTGCTAATGCACCAATAATTGTTGCTGAGTGACTAAGTAAGAGATTAAGGAAGAAGATAAACAGATAAACACCATTCTCTGCTTTTGGTATTATAAAACCGTCCCACAATTCAAACTTGTCCACGATGAACACTGCCCCTCTGGGGGGTGCAGAGCTGCCGTGAGGCCTGCGCTCTGTGTGTTGCTGACCTCCCCTAACCAGGCCTCATCGGTGGAGCTCGGTCTGCTGTGCCCTCTTGCTCAGAGACCCCTCCAGCCCTCCTGACAGCTGGGTCAGCCCCAGCTCCTCCATATTTGTCTTCTTGCGCCAGCTTTGGATGCTGGAAAAACAGCTAGTGCTTTGGAAAATCAGCTCTACTTTATTTTTGTTCCTTTGAAACTTAAATGACTTTCCTAAGAAATGTCTGAGGTTAGAATGGTGCAGAAAGGACCATGGCCAAAGCCCAAGCAAGCTATTTTTGGGATGTGAATGAGCACCCATCGCATTTTCCCCTTCCATCAGCTGAAGCACTTGTTCCAAATAGCTCACAGCGGGGACTTACAAAGCACAGGCCCCCTTTGCACAGGTGGAGAAGATCCACGTGTCTCTGTCTGTGAGTCTGACTGAGGTAGATGGTGTGCTTCCAGCTGATACCAGGAGCAGAAGTTTTGAGAAGAGACTGTTTGTCATGTGTAAAGTGGAAAGCCCTGCTCTCTGGTAACGAATGAAGAAAGGCTTTAAAGCTGGGTGTCTAAGGAGAGGTGGGCAGTCATGAAATCTAGAGAGATGTTCTCTGGGGTTTTTTCTGTCTGTGCATTAGTGTAATGTGGCTGGGTTATATTCACATCAGCCAACCAATTTCCAGCACCGAGAATGATAGACTTTCAATGGTGCTATATCTAGTGTACTTTTCTGGGTTTTTTTTTCCCTTTTCCTAGTCACTATTTGCAGAACCACTTGGCTTAGAGCAAGATTGACCAGGTACTGTTGGCATTAGCCAGGGCATACCCTCGTGCAATCTGTGGTACTTTTCAGCCAGTGAGAGGAGCAGAGCATAGGGGAAGAGATTCCCTGCAATGCCACACTGACAGGCCAAAAGGCACAATTCTGTATCTTTTATAAATGTTTATGTTTATGTTTAGTATTGAACACTAAATAGTATGATTAATGTTTGAATGTCTTAAATAAATGGTATTTTTACTTCTCAGCACCCATCCCCCACCCTACCCTCATCATCCAAAGCTGACCTCTGCCTCCCCCTACTTTCGCAGGTGTGACGTTTCTCCAGATACTTCATGCTGTTCACCTGTGTCCTCACCACACCACTGCCGCACACAACTGCTGAACCATGGGGGAAAATGAGGATGAGAAGCAGGCCCAGGCGGGGCAGGTTTTTGAGAACTTTGTCCAGGCATCCACATGCAAGGGTACCCTCCAGGCCTTCAACATCCTCACACGACACCTGGACCTAGACCCTCTGGACCACAGAAACTTTTATTCCAAGCTCAAGTCCAAGGTGACCACCTGGAAAGCCAAGGCCCTGTGGTACAAATTGGATAAGCGTGGTTCCCACAAGGAGTATAAGCGAGGGAAGTCATGCACGAACACCAAGGTAAGGGGAAACCCTCCTAGTCTTACCTTTGCAGGGCATGTGGGTTGACATTTGGGAGGTTAGGAAGCTGTTGCCATTTTGGCACTCTAAGATTCTTAGGTGTGGGTATGAATGTTGCATTGTTTTCCTCCGGTAAAGGTTTCCTTTGTCTCTAGGCATCAGCTTTTCCTGGCGGGGAGGTTCCGTCCACTCGTGCCCCCTCCGAGGGAGGGAAGCCAGAGGAAAAGTTGAGGGAGAGAAGCCCATGCTTGATATTACCCCCACTTCTATTATGCCTGCTGCCACTACTACTACTTCTAGTAGCTGCTATTTATTGAGCAGCTTCTAGGTACAAGGTACTTTATGTCCATGATTTCGATGAACAGCTACAGTAGTCCTTCAGGCCATTTTAGAGACGGCGAAATTGAGAAGTCAGTTGTGCCCAAGGTCACACAACTAGAGGGCAACCTTAGTCCGTCTGATTCTAGGGCCTAAGTCCTAAGTCTCAGGGAGAGGCATAGTTACAGAGTCGTGTTCCCCTGGGTGTGGACATTTTAGAAAGATCCCTGGTTTTGAATTAATTGGCTAAGAAATAGGTCTAGGTCCTTACTGCCTCTTCCTTCCTGTCTCTTTCTCTTCCTCCTGATATCCCTGCATTCTCCACCTGCCCACTGCCTTCCTCAGGATGCATTTCTCTACCTAGGACCACACTCGTAGTTAAGCCTACATGAACTGATTGCATCCCCCATCATTTGGCCATAGACAGCGTCGGCGAACATAGGCTCACTATCGCAACCTTTCTCTGACATTTCTGAAATGCCCACCACCAGATGGGCAGGTGGGAGTCCAGGCTTCTCAGCTGACTTCCCTGGTGGCCACTGGGGACTATCAGCCCTGAGCACTGGTGCAGGCTGTGTGTTTAGGTTAAAATCGAATGTGCTGTATTTAGACCTCACAGGAGGTAGCTCAGCTAGAACCCCAGGAATTCCAGTCGGTGCCAATCCCAGCACAAGAGGATTGAACTCTCCATGGCAATCGGGACTGTTGTGTTTTTGTTTTGGTCATGAGAAGCTGTCGAGTCCACCATGGGATATGCTGCTTTCCACTGCCCCAGGGGAGACAGCTGCCAAGCTCCTGTGAGCCTGGGGCACACTGACACTGACACAGGAAGAGCATTCCATCAGGTTGAAACAGACCAGTCGCCTCAGCCCAGAGCAGACTAGCTATCCAGGCAGTGCCTGTTCATAACCTGCCACGCTCCAGCTAGGCAGAGGAGATGAGGGAGGTAGGGAAAAGGAAGGGGGAGGAGAAGGTGAGACCAATGTCCTGGATGCCACTCCTGCCCAGTGCCTTCCTTCCTCGTTGTTGTGACTTCATGGTTCAGAGTTCACTGGGTGGCTCTTCAGAGTTAAAGGAGGGGAAGCTTTTAGCTTCCAAAGTGTCATCTGTCTTAGTAATTGTATATGGTAGCTTCTTTTTTTTAAAGCTCCCATAAAAGTCAGGTGGCCCAGTTGCACTATGTTCTCTCACAGAGGGTTTTCAGAGCTCTGGTTTTTATTAGGGAATGCTATTGCCCCATACACCCAACATGTTGTGGCTGCTGAAGGACCCTCTTGGTGATCTGAAGACAGATTGTCACAGGGAGTCAGCCAGTAGAGGGATGGAATGGAGGGCTGACCACCAAGAAGAGACCCTTCTTCCAAAACGTACTAGTCAGTTGCCTAGCTGGTGTGGCCAGCCTCTATTTTACAAGCTTTGGTAGCTTGAAATAGAACAGTCATCACATCTTGTGGTTGGCAGGTCACCACTGGCTTCTGAGATACAAAGGGAAAGAAAGCACCTTTTGTTAGGGATGCTGGGTAAGGTGCCTCTTGCCCAGGAATTTTTATGCCTTTCTTGTGAGGAGGAACAAAGACATTTCACATGTGAGATAACCCATCTCATAAAAACCGCCTGAATGCTGAGGAGTGGAAAATACATTTGAGAATGCATTGTAAGTATGAACTGTGACTGTGTTAGGCTACTTGAGCTATGCTTTTCAGAAACCCAGCTCAAAATAACCACAAAGAACAGGAAAATCATTGACTCATATTAACAAGAAGGTCCAGACACTTTAAGTCCCGACCTTAACTTGGATGCTTTGATGCCTTGCTCTCTATTGGCTCCATGCTTGCCTCCTGCAAACACATTTTTCTCCATGTTTGAAACCTCTCATTCACATCTTTATAGCTCCATTCCAAAAGGCTGGAATCTGTCTCTTTCAGGTCAATATTGAAAAAAACCTCAGAGAAGGATTCTCATTGGCCCACTTCTGGATTTATTATGGTCAAAGCCAGAGGAACTGGTTACTGTGATTGGCAGCCCTTTCAAGCATCACATGATTGATGTGAGGGAGAAGCAAATCCCTAAGGATGTGGGAGTGTGAGACAGATAATCAGCAGGTGTCCTTGGCTGGGCGTCGTGGCTCACGCCTGTAATCCCAGCACTTTGGGAGGCCAAGGCAGGTGGATTGCTTGAGGTCAGGAGTTCGAGATCAGCCTGGCCAACATGGTGAAACCCCATCTCTACTAAAAAATACAAAAAAATTAGCCGGGTGTGGTGGTGAGTGCCTGTAGTCCCAGCTACTCAGGAGGCTGAGGCAGGAGAATCACTTGAACCCAGGAGGCATAGGTTGCAGTGAGCTGAGATCACACCACTGCACTCCAGCCTGGGTGACAGAGTGAGACTCCATCTCAAAAAAAAAAAAAAGAAAGAAAGGAAAGAAAGAAAGAAAGAAAGAAAGAAAGAAAAAGAAAGAAAGAAAAGAAAGGAAAGAAAGAAAGAAAAAGAAAGAAAAAGAAAGAAGGAAAGAAAGAAAAAGAAAGAAAGAAAGAGAAAGAAAGAATCACACAAAAAATGGATGTCATCTACAGTGAGTGTTGATTTGTATTCTGGCCATGATATAGGCCCCTTGCATATCACATTCATGTGTGGGTGGTTAATGGCCAGCTCCATGAGGCCGGTGCTTGTACTCCTTGTTCTGAGTCAAAACACAGAACAGGGGTCTTCACCTCTTCCAACATGAACAGACACTGTCTTGCTCACATACCATGTTCAGGCATCCTTTGGTGTCATGGTTTATGCTGAGCATTAGTCAGGGAAGAAATGCTGGGCATTTGCATACATGTGGCTGATCATTAATGCTAAGCCAGATGACACAGGTTTGTCAGGTACCAGGCATATAGCCAAGCTCCCGGTTAGCCATAGGCAGAGCAAGAATAAACGTAATTCAGCCAGAACCCCGACCTTTGTGCTGAAGTGGATGCATCTCAGCACCACCTGGAGTGGGTCTGGGCTTAAGCATTTCACAAGCATTCATCAGCCCCTGCCATATGCTGAGCACCATGCTCCTGCCTCCGTGCCACAGTGTGTGTGTATACACACGTGCGTTTGACAGTGGTGAGAGATTGGGGACCAAGATCTATTTGGAGAAGAGGGAAGGGCTCTAATGGAGGTGTCAGGGGACAAGGAGAGTGGCCTGAAAGTTCTCTAGAGCAGTGGCTCAGGTGCCAGTTATAAAATCTCACTTGGGATTATTGTTTATTATTGATTATTTATGAGGGTTTTATTGGCACTGAATATTAATAATTCTTTCCCTGGGCGTGACTCTGTTTGGATAAGAATGAGGGTGAACTGAGGATCATGCCAAATGAACTCTTTCAGGATTGATACTGGCTCTGTATTAGGGTAACACCTGACTCGAATGTCACACCCAACTGAGTAGTGTTACCAAGGAAAACAACCCAGAAGAACCTGCAATATGTAATTTGGTGTGGGAAATGCTATAATCACAAAATTTTGGACTCTGGTTATTTTTATATATAAATCTTTAATGCTAGAAGGAACTTAAGCAGATGTTATATGCAATCTCTGCATTTAACAGGCCACAAACTGAGGTCCAGAAAGCTGAAGAGAGTGGCATTACTGGGATTTGGACTTTATTTACTGGTTTGCTCTTATATTCTTTTGTTTATTTGCTCATTAGCAGGTGTTTCCAGTGCCCTACACCTTACCAGGCATTTGACAGAGAGGATAGTTTGGAAGATGAATTAGATTTGGTTCTTACTTGAGCTTTCTGTAAAGACAGATATGTAATTATTTCTGTATTCACTTATTAATCACTCATCAGGTGAATAGTTATTGAGCAGCTACTGTGTGCCAGGCATTTGTCTAGGTATGTAATAGCTCTGTGGCCTTGGGCAAGTTACTTAATATCTCTGGTCCTCAGTAGCATTCTCTGTAAAATGAGGAT
The DNA here is from genome assembly GCF_006542625.1 of Nomascus leucogenys. NCBI lineage: Eukaryota > Metazoa > Chordata > Mammalia > Primates > Hylobatidae > Nomascus > Nomascus leucogenys. The sequence continues at coordinate 73,118,171 of NC_044395.1, forward strand.
AATAAGAGTAGCTACTTCATGGAGTTACCATGAGAGTTAAATGAGGTAACCTTTGTAAAGTGTAGAAGGCTGTCTAGCATTCTGATAAGTGATCAGTAAATATTTAGCCCTTATTATCGTTAATATCTTAACAGCTATGAGAGAGGTGTGTACACTGGTCTGCAGGAGGATAGAAAAGCAAATGACTAACTGTGACGGGGTAGTCTGGGAATGCTTCCTGGAAGAGGAGGTTTGATGTGGGGCTTGGCAGATGAGTAGGAGTTTGCCATGTAGAGCTGAGGAAACAGCTAAAGGGAGTGCATATATTCTAGGGAGAGTGCGTTGCTCTGTAATGGGAAAGGAGGACTGTGTGGGGTTTGGGGAAAGGGTGAAAGCCGGAGAGAACAGAGTGGATGGATGGTAGGAAAGGCTGGAGGAAAACACCTCCTGGTCCAGGCTGTGAACAGAGGATCTCGTACTCAAACAGAGGACCTGGGAAACCATTAACAATGAGCTCCTGATTCTCAATCCTGTCCAGGGTTCTTTCCACCACTCCCCACAGGATTGCTCAGTAATCACAGGTACCATTACAGACCAGGGGGTATTTGTACATTGTTGCCATAAAAACTCGCAGGAAATGACCCATGGACTCTTGTCACCAGCAGGAATCAGGCCAGCCTATGTAATGAAAACTCTTGCGTTATCTTTTTAGAAGGATGTGACTGTATTTTATGAGTATGCAGCAGGGTCAACACACACCTTTTGCTCCTGGGCCCCTCCCCTGTGTGTAGCCCAGGCCCCGGTTTGCGCTCGAGGGCCAGGCGGTCCTATGGTCCCCAGCTTCCTCCGTAGATCACACAGGGAGGCAGCGAGTCAGGGTGCAAAGGTGTTAGGGGTGACACCGGGAGCAAAGGCTGCTACCCCTTGGCCTGGATAAGCCTGTCTGACATTCCCGACCTCTGAAGTCATCCATCATGGCTGCGCTGCCTCAGACACTTCAAGGGCCACTTTGCCTGATACGGGCAGTTCCAGTCATAACCGATAAAACAGAAGATGGTCTCTGGGGTGTGAAACTCTGTGCGAGTTGAAGAAAAAGCTTAGAAGAACTCTGGATTTGTCTGCTTACCTGATGATAGACTGCTGGCCCTACAACATTGAACATGTTTCTGAGCCTGGATTGCCAGTCGGGTTGTACCAATGGTTGCATTTGTTACCATAGCTGCACATGGAATGTGTGGAGTTTGCATGAGTGTGTGCGTTGGGCATTATATGTGAGCTTGAGTAAATCCAATTCACAGCAATGTCGTATGGAGAAGAAAAAAACTTTCCTTTTTAGCTGTCTTCATAGGAAGTTGTTAATCCAGGTTTACTGAGTTCACTTTAGAAATATATTTCTAAATAAAGACTTTTTTGTCTTTTTATGAAAAAACTAGGCCAGGTGGGATGGCTCATGCCTGTAACCCCAGCACTTTGGGAGGCTAAGCTGGGAGGAATGCTCAGGGCCAGTTCAAAACCAAATTGGGCGACACAGTGAGCCCTGGTCTCTACAGAAAATACACACACACACACCACACACTTATGCACACATACACCACACATACGCATGCACTTAGTCACACATATACACACATACACACACCACACACATATATACACAAATACATATACACCACACACATACATACACACACGCCACACACCATACACACATACATACACACATCACACATATATATACAAATACATATATACACAAATACACACATACACACACATACTACACACACCACAAACCATACACACATTCACACACACCCCACACACACCATATACACACATACACATACCACACACACATACATACACACATATACACACATATACATGCATACATACCACACACACACATAACACCACACACACACTACACACATATCAATTTCTTTGTATAGACACATATATTTCTTTAAACGTGTATATATAAATATATATTTCTGCCCCTATACTTATCTGTATATTTCCATATATATTTCTTTATATATATATTTTTTCTTTATAAGGAAAAGAAAAGGTTTCTTTGAAAAAAATGCCTGCTCATGATAAAAAATAACTCAAGTAGGGGAAGAAAATATAGGGTGAGACTGGGCGAGTGGGACCAACACAGTGAGAAAACAATGTGTTTTCATTAGCTGAGGCTGGTGCACCCCACCATGCCTGTGGTCCCAGCTATGTGGGAGGCTGAGGTGGGAGGATCGCTTGAGCCCAGGAGGTCAAAGTGGCAATGAGCTATGATTGCACCACAGCACTCTAGCCTGGGCAACAGAGTAAGATCCTGTCTCAAAAAAAAAAAAAAAAAAGAAAAGAAAAGAGAGAGAGAGAAAAAAAGACAAGACAGTATGGATTTGAGCCTAAGCCAAGCTAATTAAAAAAAAAAAAAAAAAAAAAGGAAAGAAAATTTAGTGTGGAAGAAGTTTCTTTTCTCCGTTCCCCGTTTTCCCTCCTAGAGGAAAGTACTCTCCCATTTCTTGTGTGACCTTCCTGAAAATCTCTGCATGTTTGTGGATGTGTGTTATGGATGCATGCACTGCCCCCTTTATTTTCTTAATGGAAAAAAAAATCTACACACATTTTTTCTACACTGGTTCTGAACATTTTTCACTGAAAAATATATCTTTGAGATTGCTTTATCTCAGTAGGTGTGGATCTAACTCTTTTATTCATGTCTTTTATGGTTTCTCATTTTATGGCTATAGCACAATAGCACCATTTATTTTATTTTTTTTTTTTTGAGATGGAATCTTGCTCTGTCACCCAGGCTGGAGTGCAGTGGCACGATCTCAGCTCACTGCAACCTTTGCCTCTCGGGTTCAAGTGATTCTCGTGCCTCAGCCTCCCAAGTAGCTGGGACTACAGGCGTGCGCCACCATGCCCGGCTAACTTTTGTATTTTTAGTAGAAATGGAGTTTCACCATGTTGGCCAGGCTGGTCTCAAACTCCTGACCTCGTGATCTGCCTTCCTCGGCCTCCCAAAGTGCTGGAATTACAGGCATGAGCCACTGCACCCAGTCTATAGCACAATTTCTTTAGCTTAGCTTATTTCCAGTCTATTGCCATTTTGGACAGTGCTGCAGTGCATTTCCTTAACCATACTTGTTTATATACATGTGAAATTGTGAGACAAAGGGTCTGTGTGCTACATTTAAAAATTATAGGCATTGTCAGATTCTCCTCCCTGGAGTGGATACTCCCGCCAATAGTGCAGGGGAGCACCAGGAAGAGTCCTTCTTTAAAAAGAGAGTGCAGTAAGTCGTTGCCTACTTAGATTTCCTGGGCTTTGCTGAGTGGGCGTTGATAGACACCCTCTGAGTCCTGCAGCCTGGACTAGGTGACCTTGAACAGGGCCACTGGGTGAAGAGCAGTCCAGCAGAGATGTGGCAGGGCTTACTGCCATCCTTGTAACAGCAACAGTTTTATTACCACCACCAAACATTTGCGTGGTGCTTTACAGCTCACAACACAGTTCCGTATACATCATTTCATTAAGAGGTTTGCTTTGTCAGTCCCCATTTCTCACTCCTATAACCCCAGCACTTTGGGAGGCCTAGGTTGGCGGGTCCCTTGAGCCCAGGAATTCAAGACCAGCCTGGGCAATATGGCAATACCCCGTCTATACAAAAAATACAAAAATTAGCTGGGTGTGATGGTGCATGCCTATAGTCTCGACTACTGGGGAGTCTGAGTGGGGAGGCTGACTTGAGCCTGGGAGGTTGAGGCAGCAATGAGCTGTGATTCTGCCACTGCACTCCAGCCTGGGCAAAGAGCAAGACCCCATCTCAAAAAAATAAATAAAAAAGTTTGCTGTATCAGTAAAAGTGAATGTTCTTTAAGAGAAGAACACGTATAAGTGTATCAAATCAAATGCACTTATATTTCTCTTGAAAATTTCATCAAATAATGGGAGACTTTAGGGCCCTGGCCCACGGAGGATCTGTCCTATTAGTGCTGAACAGGGGCCTGGCCTGGCTAACTTGTTCTCTTTATGATTCAGTTCAAGCAGACATCACCTCCTCCTGGGAGCCTTCCCTGACCATCTCCCCCCAACTGCCGCCTCTTATTCTATCCCCAATCTAAGTTTGGTGCCCCAGTGGGCTCCTAGATTCTCTGGTCCTATTGCTATCTTGCTGATCAGTGCCCCACATTGATGGCTTTGTCTCTTTCGACGGTGAGCTCCCTAAGGACAGGGAGCATGCCTGGTTCATCCCTGGGTCTCAAGTCCCCAGCACAGGGCTTGGCACAGGGAAGATGCACAGGGATAGAGGAGCGAACTCTGTGGCACAATTGGCTTCTTTCTGGAGCTTTACTGTGTGAGCCCCGGTATTTCCAAGCTTTGATGGTGGGTTTGAGGAAGACAAAACCAGGCAATCCTTTCATTTCCTTATTTAAGCATCTGTCCAAGTTTGCATCTGAGCATTCCTTCCCTGCAGGGCGGGGATGGTGGCCACAGCCCTGTCTGGCCCTTGACTAGCATCTGGCTGCCCGTGGAGCTTTCAAAAGAGACGGGAAGTTAGCCAATAGGCTTGTGAAGCTGAAAGACTGAGCCTCCCTTTTCTTGGAGAAAAAAGAAAACCCTCTTGCAGCTCCTGGCCCACCCAGGGTTGTACAAGGCCCTAGGGAGTCTCTGGCCAGGATTATCCAAATAAATGTGTATCTCTGGGCAGGGAAAAAGGAAACCATGAAGCAGTTTAACACTCTCCTTCCCAGACTAAAAGGTAAACCCTGGCTTCCCTCTTCCTTGCTCACTGGCGACTCTTGTTCTGCTTCGGTTTTTTCCCACAATTAAAAATATCTTGGCAATCAGTGTATTCCTTGACCAGATAATTGTCCCACTTGATGTGAATATATCTGTCTATCTCCTACTCAACAGGGTGGAGTACCAGGTTCAATTCAGCCTCCTGCCAGGTCCTGGGCAGTTCACTGAGCCTGATTCTCAAGTTGTTCTCCTGCGCTGAATTTGTAAGATTGCATTCAGCTGCAGGTAACTGAGATGCTGACCAGAGGCGAAAACAAATAGAGGCTTACGTTTTTAAGGAGAAGTCAGGAGAGAGGCGGTGGCTGGAGGTTCAGTAGCTATATTCTCTGATTCTCTAGGCCAGTGCCGCCCAAAAGAAATATAATGTAAGCCCATATATAATGTTAAACTTTCTATTAGCCACATTTTAGAAATATAAAGAAGTCTCAAAATTGTAATAATATATTTTATTTAACCTAATATAGCCACACTATTTCAACATGTGGTAAATATAAAAAATGATTACTGAGATATTTTGCTTTCTGTATATTACATTTTTGAAATACTGTGTGTTTTACAGCTCATCTCAGTTAAGTCTAGCCACACATCAAGTGCTTACTAGCCACATGTGGCTAGTGGCTGTCAAATTGAACAGTGCAGCTTTTCCTCATGCTTGTCACCTTGTAGTCACAAGGTGGCTGCTGCAGCTCCAGCCATCACATTTGCTTTCAAAGCAGGAAGAAGGTAGAAGGGATTGCTCTAGCTACATACATCTCTTTATCATGTAGGCAAAAGTGTTCCCAGAAACTCTGCTAAAATGTAAGCTCCATGGGCACAGGAATTTTTGCCTATATGTTCTCGGCTGATTCCCCAGCACCTAGGAAAATGCCTGACACATAACAGGTATTTGTCTCAGGTTGAGTTCTTCAAATGCAGATGCTTAGTAGGTGTTTGCAGTGCAGGGTGTTCATTAGCAGTCAACACCTGTGAAAGGAATGGGGAAGACAATGATTGAGCTGAGGAAGAAGTCAAATTGTGTACAAGAGAATCAAATGTCTGCAGGTTCAAGCAATTAGGTCTCTTCCTACTTGGCCTTTCAGTAAATGAGTTTTGCAAGAAACAAGGTGGGAGACATCATGGTTCTCAGTTGATATTAGTGTTGTAGGACGTTCACCTTAGTTCAGGTAAAAGCCGGGTTCTTGTCACATGGCCATGAAAGATTAGGCTGAAAGACACTTTGAAGGGTGAGAAAAATGGAATGTATTGGGCGAAAAGGGGGAAAAAAAAAGTGAGAGAGGCTCCTATTAACAGGCCCCCATCTCACACATTGAATCCCAGGTACCACCCAGAACAGGAGAGGTCAGTCTCCTCCCCCTGCTAATGGTGCAAACTTCCCGAGGCCCCACCCCATCCTCCCAGTGCACAGGCAGGTCAGAGGTTCTCTGGAGACCTCTTTATACTTGGCTGTCTCCTTAGGATGGTCAGCCATAAGCTACCAGCTCTCCATGTAACATGTACTAACATATATCCCGATACAAATATTGAAATATATAACATACATAGTTACAGAAATATATACTTAAGAGAAGTTGTAAATATAGTAGTTACATATATTTTTTATGTATTATATATATAATTGTATTACATTAAAAAGTTACTCATTTCAAACTTCTATGCAGCTTCTTGGAAAGATAAACCGAGTCTATTATCATTTCAGAGGCTGCTCAGAGCCTTTGGCTGTATGTGACAGATTTCACTGCAACCTGGCGTATTTTACACCTCCTGCTATCGGTCTTACAGTCTTAAGAGATGTAAATACAGGGTAGTAAGATATACCAAAGGCTGGCCTATGGGATATCTGCAGTGGAAAGATTTTATTCTCAGGACCCTTTCTACAGGGGACAGCTGTCAAAATCTGAGGAACATATAGGGGGAGATTTTTTTTTTTAAGTTCAAATCTATAAGACTTAAGTCCAGGGGAAGTTTCATGTCCCCTTCCAGCCAAGGAGAATATGCTCATGTTTACTTGCAGCTGCCTGTTGCTCCTCTCTAGCTTTAAGAGAATGAGCTCTTGCATTTACTTTTTGCCCCTGGCATTCCCAATGTGTCTTTTTAAATTGTGGTAAAATATGTTTAACAAATTTGTCATCTCAACCATTTCTAAGTGTACAATTAATTCAGCGGCATTAATTACATTTTGGATGACGTACAACCATCACCGCTTCCTGTTTTCAAAATTTTTCCTCACTCCAAATAGAAACTTTGTGACCATTATGCAAAAACTCCCTCTTCCCTTCTTCCCTCAGCCCCTGGCACCCTCTCATCTTTTTGTCTGTGTAAATTTGTTTGTAATATTTCATGTAAGTGGAATCATATTGTCTTTGTCTTTTTGTGTTTGGTTTATTTCACTTAGCATAATATTTTTGAGGTTTGTCCATATGGTAGCATGTGTCGGAATTTCATTCTTTTCTTTTTCAATCTTAATAATATATTTAACCAAATATATCCAAATTATTATCATTTCAGCATGTAATCACTGTGAAATTATTTGAAGCTATTTTACATTTTTTTGTACTAAGTTTTTGAAATCTGGTGTGTGTTTTATAGAGCATCTCAATTCAGATGCTAAATTTTAATCAGAAATACTTAATCTGTATTTAAATTTTATAAAACTTACAGTTGAAAAAAGTAGATTTACATATCCAAGTTATTCCAGTCATAATTAAAACTTTTCCAGTAACTGAATTGAGTTTGAGGTTTTTTTCAAGCAAAATGTGGTAAAATATATGTAACATAAAATTTTAACCATTTTAAAATGTATAATTTGGTATCATGAAGTACATTTACTTTGTGGTACACCCATTACTATCATTCATCTCCAGAAGGTTTTCCATCTTGCAAAAATGAAACTCTGTACCCATAATCAGTCACTCCCCTCTCCTCCCCACCCCCAGCCCCTGCCTACCACCATTCTACTTTCTGTCTCTAGAGTTTAACTATTAGCTACCTCGTTTAAGTGGAATTATACAGTATTTGTGACTGGCTTATTCACTTGGCTTGATGTCCTCAAAGTTCATCTATGACATATGCCAGAATTTCCTTCTTTTTAGGACTGAATAATATTCTATCCTACGTATGTACCACATATGTTTACCCATTCATCCAGTGAGGAACCCTTGTTTTTTTTTTTCTGCTTTTTGGCTAAGATGAATAATGTTGTGATGAACACTGACGTGCAAGTATCAGTTTGAGTCTTTGTTTTCAGTTATTTTAGGTATGTACTAGGAGTGGAATTGCTGAGTCATATGGTAATTCAACTTTTTGAGGAACCACCAAACTGTTTCCAATTACCCTTGTATTTTAAATTGCCATCCCTGAGTTAAACTTTTCACAATTATTAATTCATTCAAAAAATCATTTTCAGCCAGGCATGGTGGCTCACTCCTGTAGTCCCAGCACTTTGGGAGGCCACGGTGAGTAGATTGCTTTAGCTCAGGAGATTGAGACCAGCCTGGACAACATGGCAAAATGCCATTTCTACAAAATATACAAAAAAGTAGTCTGGTGTGGTGGAATGCACCTGTAGTCCCAGCTACTTGGGAGGCTGAGATAGGAGGATCTTTGAGCCTGGGAGGTCGAGGCTGTAGCAAGATGAGATCACACATCTGCATTCCAGCCTGGGCAACAGAGTAAGACTCTGCTTAAAAAAACAAAAATCATTTTAAGTGCCTGCTACATGCCAGGCGCTAGGGACATAGCAGTAAAGAAAACAGACAAACTGAGCACGATGGCTCACGCCTCTAATCCCAGCACTTTGGGAAGCTGAGGCATGCAAATCACCTGAGGTCAGAAGCTCGAGACCAGCCTGGCCAACATGGTGAAACCCTGTCTCTACTAAAAATACAAAAATTAGCCAAGCATGGTGGTGGGTGCCTGTAATCCCAGCTACTCAGGAGGCTAAGGCAGGAAAACTGCTTGAACCTAGGAGGTAGAGGTTGCAGTGAGCCAAGATCACACCACTCCACTCCAGCCCAGGCTACAGAGTGAGACTCTGGGTCAAAAACAAAAAAAAGAAAACAGACAAAATCCTTGTCCTCTTGGAGTTTATGTTCTTATCAGTGAGAGAGAGAGAGAGAGAGAGAGACAACAAATGTGTGGGGAGTGTGTGTGTGTGTGTGTGTGTGTGTGTGTGTATGTATGTCAGGTGTATGTATATCCTAGGTAGAAGATATAGCAGGGCAGAGAGAGGAGGGTGGGTTGCTGTTTGATATAGGATGTCCTGGGAAGGCTTCTAGAAGATGGTGACATTTGAGCAGAGACCTGAAGGAGCAAGGTGATGAGTGTGCAGTTCTTAGAGGGCAGTGAATGCTAGGCAAAGGAGCAGCAGGTACAGAGGTGCTGACAAGCAAGTGTGCTCAGGATGTTGTGGAAACAGCAAGGAGACCTACGTAGCTGGAAGGAGCCAGGCTGGGGGTGGTAAGAGATAGGCCAGAGAGAGAGAGTAGGGTTGGGCCTTGGAACTCTTGGAAGGACTTGGGCTTTTACTCTGCATGAGATGCAAAGCCATAGGAGGCTTTTGAGTGGAAAGTGACGTGACTTCCTCAGGTAAGGAACTGTGAAATCTCGGGGATGAAAAACGTAAAGGAAGACTAGGGTCTCTCCCATCTGTGAGTCACAACCATCTCAGGCCTAAGGAATTTATTGCATCCTGTGCTCATCATGTCTTAGAGGAGCTGCTCACTCTTCCACCACAAACCAGCAGATCAGGGACAGGCTGAAACCAGCCTCATCGCCAAGGTTAGCGCAGACCTGGCCGTTCCCATTTAAAGTCTTTTTGGAAGAAAAAACCTTCCTGAGTACCCATGGCACTTAACACTACCCATGACTTATTGTGTGATCTTGTATCTTGGAGCTTCTGATTCTTCACCTATGAAATGAGAGTAATAATAATCATAGTTGTTATCTCATAGGTCTGGGGTAAATGCTATATGAGAAAACACGTGTAAAACATATAAAGTGCCCAGCAACCGTTAATCACCTCCTTCTACTTCTTGAAACTATCCCCTTGCCTTTTGTGACACAACTTTTTTAACATAAAATTGACCATTTTAACCATCTTTAAGTGCATAGTTCAGTGGCAATACATTTTTGTGCAGCCATCACCAACATTCATCCCCAGAACTTTTTTCATCTTGTAAAACTGAAACTCTACCCATTCAACAATAGCTGACAATTCTCCCCTCCCCTCAGCCCTTGGCAACCACCATTCTGCTTTCTATCTCTATGAATTTGATTACCTAAGTATCTCATATGAGTGGAATCATACAGTATTTGTCCCTTTGTGACTGTCTTATTTCCCTTAGCATAATGTCTTCAAGGTTCTTCCATGTTGTAATGTATGTCTGAATTTCCTTCTTTTTTATGGCTGAATAATATTCCATTGTATATAGACCACATTTATGTATCTGGTCACTCATCAATGGACACAGGTTACTACTAACTTTTGGCTATTGTGAATAATGCCACTGTGGATATACGTATCTATTTCTTCATGATCATGCTTTAATTCTTTTGGGTATGTGGTATACCCAGAAGTGAAATGGCTGGGTCAAATGGTAATTCTATTTTTACTTTTTTGAGGAACTGTCCTATTGTTTTCAAGTAGTTGTGCCATTTTATATTCCTACTAGCGATGTCCAAGGGTTGAATTTTCTCCACATCCTCACCATACTTATTTTTTGTTTTTTATGGTAGGCGTCCTAATGGGTGAGAGGTGGCATCTCGTTGTGGTTTTGATTGGGATTTCCCTAATGATTAGTGATGTTGAGCATCTTTTCATGTGCTTATTGTCCACTCATAAGTCTTCTTTAGAGAAATGTTTATTCCAATCCTTTGCCCATTTTCGAATCAGGTTTTTTGTTTTGTTTTTGTTGACTTTTAAGAGTTCTCTGTATATTCTGGATAGTAACTTTTGTCAGATATGGGATTTGGAAATATTTTCTCTCATTCTATGGGTTATCTTTCTATGGTGTTAATAGTGTTCTCTGTTGCACAAAAGTTTTAAATTTTGATGAAGTCAAATTTGTCTTTTTCCATTTGTTGCCTGTGGCTTTGGTGTCATATCCAAGAAATCCTGACCAAATTACTGTCATGAAGCTTTTGCCCTACATTTTCTTCTAGGAGTTTTTAGTTTCGGCTCTTACAATTAGGTCTTTCATCCATTTTGATTAATTTTTGCATATGGGGTGAGGTACGGGTATGGCACAACTTTTCTGATTAATTTTTAAGAGTCTTATGCTTTATTTTTCTTTTCTGTAGTACATATTTGGTGTCTGAGGTTTGTCTCCAACTCCTTTTGTTTCTGTGAGGCCTGCTTTCTCAGGAAATCTCAGCTATACTTGCCTGTCACCCTCATGAACCCTCATAAAGATGACTCTCCACATTTCTATTTCTGGCCTGTACCTCTGTCTTGAACCCCATGACCCCATTGAAGTAATCTAATATTGTGGAATATATATATTTGGTCTTCTCCCCTTGGAATATCCAGGGTGATAAGAGTGTCCTTTGCATGCTAATAAGATGCTTGCTGGCTAGCAGCCCATAGGCAGCTTCAGGATGAAGGCTGCTGCCTGAAAGGTCAAGCCAGTTTCCAGGAGGAGAGAAGGGCTGAAGGTTAACTCGCTCATCAATGGCCAATTATTTCATTAACTGTTCCTACATGATGAAGCTGCCATAAAAACCCAAAAGGACTGGGTTCAGGGATCTTACACTAGCTGAACATGCTGCAGTGACTGGAGGGGGGTGTGCTCAGAGAAGGCATGGAAGCTGCTGACAAAAAACAAAAAACAAAAAAAAACCCAACTTTTGTAAAATGTTTAAAGAGGTTTATTCTGAGCTAAATAAGAGTGACTATGGCCCGTGACACAGCCTCAGGAGGTCCTGAGAACATGTGCCCAAAGTAGTTGAGTTATAGCTTGGTTTTATACATTTTGGAGAGACAGAAATTATAGGCAAAGACATGAATCAATACATGTAAGGTATGGGGGGGGGCAGGCATGGGGGCTTCCAGGTCATAGGTGGATTCAAAGATTTTCTGACTGGCAATTGGTTGAAAGAGTTAAGCTTTGTCTGAAGAGTTGAAGTTGGCATAAATAAATGTTTGAGTTAAGAGAAAAGGGGTTGTGGAAGCTAAGGTTCGTGTTACCTAAATGAAGCCTCCAAGTAATAGGAGACTAGATGGTCTCCTTAAGAGAAACTAGATGGTAAATGTCTCTTATCAGACTGTATTATTATTATTACTATTATTTTTTGAGACAATTTCTGGCTCTGTTGCCCAGGCTGGAGTGCAGTGGCATGATCACAGCTCACTGCAACCTCTGCCTCCAGGGCTCAAGCAATTCTACTGCCTCAGCCTCCCGAGTAGCTGGGACTCCAGGCCCATCTCCTTTCTTCCTCCCACATGCAATCACACCTTCCTTTGCAGTTCTCTTCATGCTTGTCCCCTGCTCTTCACCTCCACTGTCCCACTTTGGTTCAGGGACTGGCTGATTTCTTACCCAAGTGATCACACCTGCCAGCCTCTGAGCTCTCTTGGCCTTTCCTCCCCTCCAGTCCAGTACTGGCCCCTGCAGAGTCACTCTTCCCAAGCACAGCTCAGATTGTGACTGCCCAAATTCAAAACTCCCAGTGCCTGTGGATTAAAGTTCCAGCTCCAGCCTGGCCCAGTGCCCTGTCTGATCGGCCCAGCTCCTGCCTCACCAACCTGTTTCCCACAACTCCCTTCTCACAGGCTGCCTTCTGGGCAGGCTCCTCCCCTAGTTCTCAGCCTCTCCTCCACCTGCCTCTGCCCAGCACTGTAGGCACTTTCTGTGTTCAGTCTGCTGAAATCCTGTCCTTGGAGATCCTCTACCTTTGCAGCTCCAGCAGCCTCCACCTCCTCCCACCTCTCACCTTCTCCCCAGCAGCCCAACCCAGAGCCGCACCTAGGAGTTTTCCACTGCCCAAAACTGTCCCACCTAAACTCCCACTGGAAATGCTCCTCTCTAACCATGACTTGGAGCTGCTGCTTCTCTTACCATGTCATTCTCATGAGACCTGCTGCAAATCCACATTCCCATCCTTAGCCAATGCCTCCCTGTCCTCCTGATCCACCTGCCTCCCAAGGGCTTCCTTCTTTTGCCCATCTTGGAGCCCACATTGTGCCTTTGCAATCATGTTCAGCAGCTGCTCAGTGCTCCTGACTTCAGGCTGGCCCCACCAAAAGAGACTCTGGTGTCTCTAATTCCACGTCCTGCTCTCAAGGGCTGCCTGGCACTGTTAGAGAGAGCCGCAGAGCCCAGCTGGTTGGTGTTGTTACCAAGTTATGATAACTTAATGCTGAGCCTCTCAGTGCTGCTGGGACAGCCTTTTCAGAAAATCTAGCCAGTTTCCTGTCTGTATCAATTCCCACAGCAGCTGTTCCCATCCTTTACCTCCTTCGCTGTTTCTTCAGCCCCTTCCCTTTAAGCAGCCATCTGACTTCTCATGAAAATCAATGTTATCAGCTCTGTTTTGTCTTCTGTTCTCCACCAGATTTCTGGGGAAAGTAACTCTGTACTCCTTGCTCCCATATCTTCACCTTCCCCTTATCCCCTAACACACTGAAATCAGGGTTCATTCTCCTGTGCTAGTAGAAATGCTTTTTTCAGGGCCATTAGAGGCCTTGGGGTTAGCAAAGACCATGACTACCTTGTACTGTCTACTTGGCCTTTTTCAGACATCGGACGTGGTGGGTTGCCATCTCCTTGAAGGTCTCTTCTTGAAGAGACACCTTGAGGGAAGAGAGAATGAGGGTTATGCTCCTTTGTGAGGAACTGTAAATCTGAGTTTTAAGAGGTCTAGATTCTTGCAGTGTTTTCATATTTTTTTTTTTTTGGCAGGAAGTTTTCCCATGAAGGGCATACCACTGGCCTTTCTTCTGGTGCTGCTGCACATGGCCACAGGTGTGGGTGACACTGATTTATGATCTCTTGTGCTGAAGGAAACTCCTGCATTTTTTGCCTCCCACATTGATTCTGAAGCTCCTGATCATACTGAATGACTTATCCCTTGTTAGGGTTTAATAACATCACAATAGTATAAAGCTTTTCTGTTTACAGAGGAATTTTGCATTCAGTATCTCATTTGATTCGCACAGTAACTCTGTGGGGTAATAAGGGCTGAGATTATTATCCCCACTTTACAGATGAGGAAACTGAGGCTTCATTGGGTTAAGGGACTTGCCTAGAATTTCCTGGGGATAAACGGAAGAATGTGATAGTGTTCAAAACCAACAGTCCTAGACTTTAGTATCTAGTTGCTCAACCTTTGAGGACTTCAATGGAGAAAATGACTCTTGGAACGATATGAGATATATTGTATTTTCAAGTACACTATTTCTTCAACAGTTAATCTTGGGTGATAAGGATACAGAGAGGGCTCGGAAATTATTCTTGCCTTTATTTTCCTTTTTTTTTTTTTTTTTGAGATGGATTTTTGCTCTTTTGCTCAGGCTGGAGTGAAATGGCGTGATCTCAGCTCACTGGAATCTCCGCCCCACCACCACTGCCCCCCCGCCCCTGCCACCGCCGGGTTCAAGCGATTCTCCTGCCTCGGCCTCCCAAATAGCTCGGATTATAGGCACCTGCCACCATGCCTGGATAATCTATTTTTAGTAGAGACAGGGTTTTGCTATGTTGGCCAGAATGGTCTCAAACTCCTGACCTCAGGTTGTCCACCCACCTTGGCCTCCCAAAGTGCTAGGATTACAGGCATGAGCCACTGTGCCCGGCCTATTCTTACCTTTATTTTCAAAAGAAATTCTGTCAGAAATATTTAAGGAGGGCAACAGCATTATTTTATATTTATGAATGTCTGGTTTTAGAATTTCGCCTTTGTTTATTAGAAATTCTCGATTAAAGTCCTGGTACTATGAATTTGATGGATTTAGTAGTTTTCAATTTGGGGTTAAGGATGGCATTTGTAGCCTTATATCAGCTTCAATGTCTAATTTATTTCGTTTTGTTTACGTGAACCCAAAATCCATCTAGCCAAGAAGAGAATTTCAAGTAAAATGGTTTTTTTAACAGCTTACTTTGCAGTCTCTTCAATTACAATAATCTGTAAACTTGAACATGCAGTAGGTAGATGTGTTTAACTTGCTTTAAGATTCAACCTTGAAACCAAACTTTTCTGCTTTGTAAGATCAAGGCAGCATCACCCACTTCAAAGAATCGTTATCAGTAGGACATGAGTTAGCTTAACAGGGACCTGCAACATTAAAACATTCAATAAATCGCAACTGCTATTATTTTGTCCTACAGGTTTATGGAAAAGTTGACAACTGTCCCCCATGCTGGGGATTCATGGTAGTGCTAGCCTGGTACACGGATTTTTAATTTTCAGGGGTCTGTGAACTTGAATGAAGAAAAAATCCCTTTATTTTTACTAACCTCTAACTGAAATGTAATATATTCCCCAATTACAGGGACACTGTAGGCAACAAATCCATCTTAGGAGTGCCTGTGACTTCATCACTAATAGAAATCACAAATATTTTCATTCCTTCTTGCAGTGGTTGCAGATATCTCAAGCTAGGATTTACACTTACAATTAGATATTATTGTAAGTGAATAATTGTTGAAATTATTGTAAGGTGTTAGACCTACAACTAGATCTTGTTACTTACTATTAGCTATGCTAGATCTGTTAGTGTTTTGTTTTACGCATTTAAAGAAAATATTCTGAGAAGGTGTCTATAGGTTTTATCAAGTTACTGAGATGGTTTGTCGCGTAAAAATGGTTAAGGACCCCTGTTCTGATGCCACAGAGCTGGGAATAGAGGGCTCAAGAGCCATGTGGGGCCTCCAGTGTAGTGGGTCGGGGGTGGGGGAGTTGCTGAAAAGAGGTTGGAAGGGATCTGAGTCAAATCTCTGCTCCTCTGCTTTTTAGTTTTGTGACTGGGGGCCAATTACTGGCTTGAAACCAAATTTCCACATCTGTAAAACAGCAATATTCTAACACACCTTAGCGGCTTTAGCACACACATGACACCATTCCTAGCAATAGGAAATTGTCAGAAACGTAAATTCCTCTTTCCCTTCCTCCCAACTCTGTTCTGTTTCCTCTTGTGTGATATGAGAGGTTTTAGTAGATGGCCTCTCTAAGGTCTTTTAAATGCATTGTGATTCTACGTTTTTCTTTTAATTAAGGTCACACCACACAGTCCATTGTTCAAGTCAGAGGTGGTGTCGTAATGCCTCAATGGATGGCTAGTCTTCCCTTCCTGGAGCAGCAGCGAGACGTTCAGACCCTTCCTGACCCTCCTCCCACTGTCCACCTTGGCTCTCCCTGGCTCACCTCCGGCCTGAGCTCATGGGTTGGGAATGTGTAGGCTGATCCTCTGCTCACTGGAGTGCTTGCAAGAGGGCCTTGGGGTAACATGTTCTGAGACCTATTCCTATACTGCCTGCCCCAGCTGATAGCAGGCCTGGGAAACCCATTAATCATTGTCCTCAGCGGCCCCGCAGACCCGCGTTTACTCTCACTGCTTCTCTATCTGCTGTTCCAAGCCAACTGTTCTTAGATGGAAAATGCAGCCTATTGTTGTCTTGGTGGAAAGGCGCTAAAATGATGGGATGCTTTCTTTGTTCAGGAAGTTAGGAGTATGTGGGGTGGGGGAAATGGCTTAATGCCTTCATAAAACCATATCCTGACTCCTTTTTTTTTTTTTTTTTTTTAATCCTGAATCAGAGAAGTTTTGTGGTTCACTGGGTTCGGATGTAATGCATTGTTGTGGTTTTGTTGCTTGGTCATTTAACTGACCTGGGCCTTGGAATCATGCTCTATTTCAACTCAGTTTTCAGAGTGGGTGAACATGTATGGTGTGCCCAGCTGACCGCTGCATTGCTCGTTAAAATGATTGCCAGAGTCTTGGCCTGGTGGACATCTGTCCACACTCAGCATGTCCTCCCCCTTGTCCTGGCCCAGACACAAAGCCTCTGCTCCAGCTCAGAGCCCAGAATCTAACCGCCTGTGCCCTTCTCAGGCACAGATGTTTCTGAGACTGAACTGAGCCAAGAGAGGTGGATGGTGCATTTAGGGTCTTAAATATCACTGGTAGGATGCTGGCTAGGGACTGGAGGTGAGAGGGACACTTTTGCTTCAGGACATAGGAGAAGTAGGTGTGCTGCGGACACTGTTGACCTAGACTACCCTCGAAGCTCTCATTTCTTCAAGCCACAGAGTGAGGCGGTGGCATGGCACAGGGCCTGAGAGCATGGTCTTTGAGGTCAGACCAACCTGGGTTTGCATCCCACTTATGGCTGTGTGACTTTTTTTTTATTTTTTTTGAGACCGGGTCTCACTCTGTTGCCCAGGCTGTTGTGCAGTGGCACAAATCAGCTCACTGCAACCTCCACCTCCTGGGCTCAAGCGATCCTTCCACCTCAGTCCCCCGAGTAGCTGGGACCACAGGTGTGCACCTCTATGTTTGCCTAATTTTTGTGTGCTTTTGCAGAGATGGGTTTTGCCATGTTGCCCAGGCTGGTCTTGAACTCCTGAGCTCAAGTGATCCACTCGCCTTGGTTTCCCAAAGTGCTGGGTTTACAGGTGTGAGCCACCACGTCGGGTCTTGGCTGTGTGACCTTAAGCATGTTACTTAACCTCTCTGTGCCTCAGTTTCCTTAACCGAAAAATGATAATAGTCTCCAACTTTGAGGGTGATTGTGAGGCCTGGATAAATTAATATGTGGAAAGCACTTCGAACAGCGGCCAGCATAGAGGAAGATGATTACCTTCGTCATGATTACTGTTTGTCAGGGCTGTTTGAAAGGACTGAGCAGAAGGCTCTCTATCCGGCTGCCTCCCTGTCCTGCAAGCCGCTCCCTGTTCACCATTCTGCTCCTGGTTAAGTACAGGCATCTGTGTCCCAAGAGAGGGCTCCACGGCAGACCCTGACCACCAGCATACCTGCCCACGGAGGCTGAAAATGTGGTAGTCAGCTGCTTCTCTGAAATTCCAGCCCAGGAGAGGTAAACTAAGGAAATGCCATTCTCCTGAGTGTCCTGAACTGTCATCTGTCCCAGCGAATGTCTAACATTATGGTTTGTGATGGAATTAAGCTCTTCTGAGAGATTTCATAAATAAATTCCCGATACGGTATTAAACCAAGCCTACTGCTGGGACTTTCTGTACTTTTACTGTCACAAGAATGAGCTTGGGGGAATCATTGTTTCAGTCAGTTGTGGGGAGGGAGTTTGGGTGAGTTTAATTTGGTGGCTAGTAACAACAGCAGTAACTGGCCCATATGGAGCCCTGCAGTTTCGAATGCCCCCTTCTAGCCTCAGGTGTTGGTGAGGTTATCCCACCACACAGATTGCTCGAAGGAACTGTCAGCTCAGCTGCCTTGTGCTCAGAATCTCTCTAGTTAGCCAGGCCTCCTGGATCTATCTGCCTTGTGAGTTTGCATAGCAGGAGGGGAAGAAGCAAGGCTTCAGGTAGCCTAGTGAGTTAGGAAAAGGCCGATG
This sequence comes from Nomascus leucogenys, assembly GCF_006542625.1. Classification (NCBI taxonomy): domain Eukaryota; kingdom Metazoa; phylum Chordata; class Mammalia; order Primates; family Hylobatidae; genus Nomascus; species Nomascus leucogenys. The sequence continues at coordinate 73,136,483 of NC_044395.1, forward strand.
GCCCAAGGAGGGTGTCCCCATCTGCCCTCTCCAAGATTCTTCCTGTTCAAATGAGGTGTTTATAGAAGACCTAGAATAACAGTTGGCTTTCATTCAGCAAGGCTGGCTGGATGGGTGGGGGGATGGATGGGTGGGGGGATGGTGGGTGGGGGGATGGATGGGTGGGTGGGAGGGTGGGTGGATGGATGGGTGGGTGGGTCGGTGGGCAGGTGGATGGATGGATGGGTAGGTGGGTGGATGGATGGATGGATGGGTGGGGGGATGGGTGGGTGGGGGATGGATGGGTGGGTGGGAGGGTGGGTGGATGGATGGGTGGGTGGGTCGGTGGGCAGGTGGATGGATGGATGGGTAGGTGGGTGGATGGATGGATGGATGGGTGGGGGGATGGGTGGGTGGGTGGGAGGGTGGGTGGATGGATGGGTGGGTGGGTCGGTGGGCAGGTGGATGGATGGATGGGTAGGTGGGTGGATGGATGGATGGATGGGTGGGGGGATGGGTGGGTGGGGGGATGGATGGGTGGGGGATGGATGAATGGGTGGATGGATGGGTGGGTGGGTGGATGGATGGTTGGATGGGTGGGTGAGTAGATTGGTGGATGAATGGGTGGGGTCATGATTATACTCTTCTAGATGCTGGAGGTAAAGCCGTAAGCACTCAATAAGCACTGCTGGGATAAAAACCATTACTGTTGTTCAGTGCTAGAGGGAATTGTGAAGACGTATACACATTGGCCATTCCGTCATGCCTTCCCACAAAGAAGATAAGCTTCTTTTCTTATATCTTTTCATCTTGATCCAAGCCACTCATGCTTCCTTCCCATCCCCATGACAGAATCTACCCATCTCAAAGCCGTCACTTGCTGTATTGCCTGGGGCTGGAAACTGAGCCTCCCAGCAAGTCTCTGATGTGTGTTAGGTGTTCTTGTTACCATTTCATGGATGAGCAGACTGTGGCTGGAGGAGACCAGGTACCTGAAGGGGAGGAGAACTTCAGTGTTTAATTCTTACTTCTCTGTTCAGCCCTAGTTCTTAGTGTTCTTTGTACTGTGCTCTGCACTGCTCAGCTCTCCCAGCAGAGGCAGTAAAGACATCCAAACCCATATACAGTGTGTAAAAAAGAAGATCTAGGATCTCTGGAGGCCTGGAGGAAGCCAAAGTGACCCTTTTGTACTCTGTCATGTTTCCTATAAACTGCTTCAAATTGAACCCCAATGCCAGCCTGCGATCATGTTTTCAAAATACTGCGGAGGCTTTGAAATTCTCTTTGCTGCATATGACATGCTTCCCAGGCACGTAGCAGGTGCTCAGCAAAGGAGTCCTGGAACTAGAGGGTTGGCCCAGTAGCTCTGATGGAGCCCCAGCTCTGGGCTCTGGCGAGCATTTCCTCTCCACTTAGGCAGGGAGATGACAGCCCTCTTGCCAGCTGCAGGGGGAGGTCTTCCGTTATAGGATTAACTGGCGCCTGCACTTTTGCTGGAAACTTGCGGGAAGTGGCTGAGAGCTCTCCAGTGCTTAAGAAGTGGGTTTTGGAAAACAAACAAGATCTTGCCTACGCAGGAATAGGAATGAAGCAAAGGTTAGACATGGCTTGGGGGAGTTTTTTTCCTTTTTTCTTTTTTTTGGCTTAGTTGAATAACAGGCTAGAAGGAACTCTCAAAGTTCAAAGTGGGCCTTAGACCCTTTAAAAGTAGGTCCATAAACTTGTGTAGAGGACAGTGAGTTCTCTGTTTAGAGTAAATTTAATGACAACTATTATTTGTAAAAGGCATCATAATTTACAAAACCCTTTCCACACGCACTGTATGTGTATATAAATACTATATGTGACCTTCCCCTTTAAAATTATTTATCCCATGATTTGAGGGCGCCTAGCCAATTTTTTAAAAAAGATATTTTTTTTTTAAAGATGCACAGTCTCTTCATTTTGCCTGTAGTATAGTGGACAGAACACAGGCAGGCTTCCAGTCTCTGGGCCTCAGTTTACCCAGCTGCAAAGTGAGGACAATAGGAGAGATGGATCCAGGGAAGGTTTGCCTCTTACAGGCTCAAGAGCCTACTGGGAGTGCGGAGAGTGGGAGCTGAGTTGACTCTGAACATATTGGGCCATTCAAGGGTGCCCAGCACAGGTGGTGGGAACCCCAGACATCAGTGGCAGGGAGGTCCCCTTCTGATGCTGCCAGCTCAGAGGATGCAGAGCTGTCTCTTCCTGAAGCCAGATGGGGAGGCTGAGGCCCACAGGCCCATGAGCAGCTGGGCTGTGTACCCATCTGCCCTCCTACACCTGGTTCTCAAGGTGATCTGCCTGTGTCCCTGTCCCCGACTGTGCTAATTCTTGAGTGTCGTCCCTGAGTGGTGAATAGGATTTCTCTCCATGAATTAGAGCAGCGGTGTGCTTTCTGCCTGAGGCTCCAGCGAGGACTCTGATCCCATGTCCCCTCTGCTCTTTCCCCGTGTGGGTCTCTGCCTCTTCCTCTTTCTGTGTGTCCTCCTCTGTCCTCTTCCTGCCCTCATTCATCTTTTCTTTCTCTTCTTCCCTCCTCTGTAATCCCATGGAGCTGACTGTTTTTTAACTGTGTTTTATGTTTCTTGTTCCTTACGTCCAACATTAATTCATTAAATGGTTTCATAGTCAAGGGAGAACATCTCTAAGATTGCTTTATTTGTGAATTATGTGTGCTTCAGTTAATATTTTTTTCTAAATAATTAGTGAAGCATCCTGGCCAAGGTTGTTTCTGGGGTGTGGTCCCGCGTCTCCATCCTTGCAATGTGGACAGCAACACTTCCCCCTCTGGGGCAGCAGTGGCCAAATGAGGGACTGAATGCATCCAGACAGTGGCAGGCCCCGGCCCTTCTACTTGAGTTACCACAAGGATATGTCAGTTGTTACTGAGTGGCCCCAGGCAGCGGCCTCGGCTTTTCTGGAACTCACTTGAGATGGACTCAGACGCTGTGGTTTTGAAGGCTTTGTTTTAGCGGTTCCTTGGGCTGGAATCAGCCCTGTGTCAGCAGCTGCTGGTGGAGGTGACTGGGTGTTCCCGAGAGTGGATGAGTTGTCCGTATCTGTCTTACTTCTCGGCTAGCTTGCTGGAAGCTGGCAGCTGCCTCCCTGAAAGCCCAGGGTGACTCCCCACTGTCTGTGTGGGTGGGCTTCCCAGGGCACCCTCCCTGGGCTTTCCCTCCACCTTTTTTCAGTCCCGTCTTTTGCCCTTGTTCCCTGGGGTAGGCGGGTTGTTGATAGGGAGGGGCAGTTCCTGGGGTGGGGTGGGGAAGGAAAAGCTTGAACTGCTAGGACCCCAGAGGTTGTCTGTGACCCTCTCTGTCCACTGTTCAGTGTTGCTTTTGCTCCTCCTCCTCCTCCCATCCATATATGTGGGCAATTCCCTCCTTTTTTTCTCCAGCTCTTTGCTGTTCATTATGGGAATCACAAGCCACGTGGCTAGGGCACTTGAAATGTGCTAAGTCCACATTGAGCTGTGCTGTAAGTGTAAAATACTCACCTCATTTTAAAGGCTTAGTATAAATAATGATTATCAAATATTTTATCAATACTTTTTATATTGATTACACGTTGAAATGATAATATTTTGGATATAATGGATTAGAATATTGAAATTAACTTCCTATTTCTTTTTACTTTTTTAGAAAAAATGTGGCCATCAGAAAACTTAAAATTGAACATGTGGCTCACATTATATTTCTATTGCAATGATTCTTAACTGGTGGCTGTTTTGCCTTCCAGTGACATTTGATAATATTTGAAGACATTTTTTATTATCACGCTGTTGGGAGAGTGGCGTGGTTGGCACTAGCACCTAGTTGAAAGAGGCCGGGGATGCTGCTAAACATCCTACAATGCACAGGATAGCCCCTACAACAAAAATTATCTGGCCCCAGATGTAGTAGTGCTGGGGTTGAGAAACCCAGTTCTATTGAATAGCACTGTTTTACTCTCACTTTTGATGAACCAATTTTCTTTCATTGACAATGACACTAAAATTGGAGGTCCTAGGGCATAGTAGAAAGAGCATAATGGCCAGAGTCAGATACCTGTGACCCTGGGCCGGTTATTTAACATTTCAGAGGCTCCACTTCCTCATCTGTGAAATGGACACAATCGTACCTACTTTATAAGATTCTTATTAGGACTCAATGAAATTGAACATAGCATACCTGACACATGGTAGACCTCCACTAAATAGAAATTAGCATTATTGTTAAAATTTGTGTCACTATGTGGACTTTCTGGATCAACTATCAGGATTTCTACACATCTTTTAGATTTTCAGTGAGTACCTGACACTCAACAAATAGAAAACTAAATTCATAATTTTACACTTCCTCTCCCCTCCCACTCCCTAAATCTATTCTTCTTTCTGACTTTCAGTCTTAGCGCACAGTATCGCCATTCTCCCACTCTGAGAACCTGAGTCAGTTTCACTTCTTCCTTCTACCCTCCAGCCTGAATTTGTAATCTGTTAACCTTTATATGTTAAATGTGTCTCATCCAACCCCTCCTTTACATTCCTGCCTAGTGGGACCTCTGCATCTGCTGTAAGTGTCTTCCTTCCAGGTCCTTGCCTCTACTCTTTCTCAGTCCCCGCTATGTGTAAAGTTCTCTTGCTCAGGAACCTTTGGTGGTTTTTTTTTTGTTTTTTGTTTTTTGTTTTGCTAAAGTGTGAGTACCTATGGTCAGAAAATGTGACGTAACCATCTGTATTTCCCTAGCACCAGATATGATGCCTAGAAAATAGCTGTTCATTCAGTGTTTTTTGAATGAATGCATAGATAAATAAATGATAGCTATCCTTTTCCCCTTGGTACATGGGTAGGATCAGGTATTACAGGGAGCTAGGGTAGCAGTTTCCAAATGCCCTATTTCCCTTTAATAGTTTTGCAGGGTTTAAATAATGCATTCCCTAACCTACCTTATCACACCACCCCCACTACCTCCACCACCTTCCTGATTTTGAGCTGGAGAATCAGTTTGTTTTCTCTGAAGGGTTACAGTGATGATGCATGAAACCTGGGTCCCGGAAATCCTGCCTTCCCTATGTGGGCTTCCGCAGGCAGCCTGAGCCAGCTATGGCTCACGTTCTGCAAGCCCAGGCCTGCCTCCTGAGGGAAAGTGCCCTAGATGCCCAGGCATGCCTTCCTCTCGGTGGCCAAAGATTTCCCAGGCAGCTCCCAGCAGGCTGTGAGGAGAGGCTTTCCAGAAATTTGCCCTTAAAGATGCTCTGATAGAGAAAACATAACATGTTCTTTGGCAGGTTGTGGATATCTATCATACAGTAATCATGGGCAGTCGGGATGGTGTAGGATTGGAGCCTCCCAATGTCTAGACACTTTGGTCTGTTCACAGTTTCAAAAACATTTTAATTACAAACCACTCTATGGTGTAAGGTGACCCACTTGGAGTTATCAAGAACTTCTGAGTAAGTTTGCTAACTTATTTTGTGGCAGCTGCAAGTTGACTCAAAACTACATTCCACTGGTGAGTATGGGTTGTCTGGCCTGGAAGACGTGTGAGATGGCCTAAGGGGCTCGCTGTTCTCTTACTATCTGGAAGGCCTCTAAGTTCCTCTGGTGGGAAAGGCTTTCTTCTGCAAACACACTGGGATTTGTCTTTTGAAGAATCAGGGTTCTGGACTCTCCTACATAACCATCTTCTGTGGGTTGGATATCAGATGTGTGTCCAACCCCCAGAAGATGGATCAAGGTGCAGTTGACCAAATGGCTTTTCTCTTGGGAAACTTGAGGATTTTCTGTCACCTCTAACTGGCTTTGTGACATCTGAAGTTGTTTCCGTATCTGAAGCTAGTTATTTCACTGGTAAAGGTAGTAAAACTCCCACCTATTTTCAGCTTTGATTCCTTTTCTCCCCTGACCCCAAAACTCGTGCTTCAGAATAAGTTGTTTCACAGATAAGGTTGCATATGTTAGGTGACAATATCTTCTCTCCATTTTTGTAAAGTGTAAAGTCACATCACTGCCTGTCAGCATTTCTAATCAGCCACAAATAATTTGTGTTCACACTAAATTGTCACAATCCCATGCAAAATTAAGCAAGAGTGGTGATTAATAGCATGAGCCCAGAGTTGAACAGATTTGGGTTTGAAACTTAACTCTGCCTTTTACCAGATAAGCATCTTTAAATAGCAGGACTTCAATGTCCTCACCTGAAATAAAGAGATAAAATAGTTCCTACCTTATAAGTTAGTTTATCCCTTATTTAATAAGATAATATATGTAAAGCCCCAAGACAGTATCTTCATAAATATAGACTGTTATATTTCAGTTAGCCTCACTATGCATCCTGATTTGGGGTAAAGGTATGATTTGATTTGATTTGATTGACTGATTGATGTGGCAAAAATTTACCAGTACCTGCTGAGGATGAGGGACTGCTCTAGCCTCTGGGGATACAGCCATGAATGAGAGACAAGGCCCCTGCTTTAGTGGAGCTTATGTTCTAGAGAGAGACAAACAAAGTGAACTATTTAACAAATAAAAAAAGATGGCCAGGTGCGGTGGCCCACGCCTGTAATCCCAGCACTTTGGGAGGCTGAGGCGGGCAGATAATTTGAGGTCAGGAGTTCAAAACCAGCCTGGCCAACATGGTGAAACCCCATCTCTATTTAAAAAAAATAGAAAAATTAGCCAGGTGTGGTGGCATGTGTCTGTAATCCCAGCTACTCAGGAGGCTGAGGCAGGAGAGTTGCTTGAACCTGGAAGGTGGAGGTTGCAGTGAGCCGAGATCATGCCATTGCACTCCAGCCCAGGCAGCAGAGCGAGACTATGTCTCAAAAAAAAAAAGATGTAGGCCAGATGCACCTGCAATCCCAGCACTTTGAGAGGCCAAGGCAGGTGGATTGCTTGAGTTCAGGAGTTTGATACCAGCCTGGGTAACATGGTGAAACCCCATCTCTACAAAGAAATACAAAAAAATTAGCTGGGTATGGTGGTGCACACCTGTAGTCCCAGCTACTCGGGAAGCTGAGATGGGAGGATTGCTTGAGCCTGGGAGGTCAAGGCTACAGTGAGCCGTGATTGCACCACTGCACTCCAGCTTGGGCAACAGAGTGAGACCCTGTCTCCAAAAAGAAAAAGAAAAAAGAGAGAGATGTTGGGTTGTGATAAGCATGATGCAGAAAATCAATGGAAATGTGAGAGAATAATGGATGGGGCTGAGAAGGCATCATCTCCAGGGAGTGGGATGTTTGAGCTCAGACCTGAATGGTGAGAAGGAGCTGTGTTCAAAGATCTGAGGGAAGGGTGTCCAGGGCAGGAGGACCAGCAAGGAGCTCCCTTAGACTTTCAGAGGTACAAGAAATGGCCTCTGGGCTCCCTGAAATAACTTCTTGGAACCCCCACCCCCACCCCCGCCCGCCACCCAAAACCCACCAAGGGCAAGGGGTCATGGGGAGGGATGCATTGGACAGCATGATCTAAGCCTGGGTTTGGTGAAAAGACTGAAATATTTACTATCTGGCACTTTATAGAAAAAATATGCTAATCTGAGGGATCTAAGGTCCCTTTCAACTTGGACAGCGCACATATGTGCAAGTGCAGGTGGGCAGGATAGCTCGCCAGTGCAGGCAAAGTCAGCTCAGCAGCCTCCTGGGCACCCAGGCTCCAGGTGGGGCTCGCTCATCAGCTTGGAGATACCCCAACAAAGGCAGTGTGTCTGTCAAGCAATGCAAACTGCCATCAGCCTTGAACTGCTGGGATCACAGTGTCTATGTCCCCACATGGGATGGACTGGACTCTGAGCTCTTAGAGGTCAAAATCTGATTTCACTTAAAGGATTTCTCCTCAGAAGCGAGGCACAGTGGCTCACGCCTGTAATCCCAACACTTTGGGAGGCTGAGGCAGGCGGGTGAATCACTTGAGGTCAGGAGTTCGAGACCAGCCTGGCCAACATGGCGAAACCCCGTCTCTATTAAAAATACTAAAATTACCCAGGTGCAGTGGTGGACACCTGTAATTCCAGCTACTTGGGAGGTTGAGGCAGGAGAATCACTTGAACCCGGGAGGCAGAGGTTCCAGTGAGCTGAGATCACATCACTGCACCCCAGCCTGGGTGACAGAGAGACTCAGTCTTAAAAAGTAAAATAAAGGATTCCTCCTGAGAAAGGAGGGAGGAGAGGAGCCGTGGGTCATTGCTACCATTTACTGAGTGCTTGCCATATGCCATACGAGGCTGTTTTATGAACAATTCTGCAGCGTATTGACTCCATCCCCATCACAACCCTGCCTGGTAGGAACTGCTTTATTCCTCTTTTATGGTTGAGGGAACTGACATCAGATGTAGTAAGCTGCTGTGTTCAAAGCTACATAGCGAGCAAACAGGCTGCCTGCTTCTAGTCTCAGGTCCCTCACTACGCCACCATATCCGCTATTTTCCCAGTGATGTTTAGTCAAGGACTGGTGAGTCTTTTCCTCTTTGCAGGCCTGAATTAAGTCATGTTTAGACCCCTAAGCTGTGTTCATTCAGCACCTGTCTATAGGGCGAGAGACTTCATAGAAAGAGAAGGGGGACACTCTAAGGCTCTTGGCAAGGTGGTTAGCTGTGGACACAGCAACCAGTCCAGATATGGCTGTAGAACAGCGTGGTAGCCTTGCACTCCTTGGCTCCAGCTCTGGGCTGCAGGAACAGCTGCTAAGCTCAGATAAGTAGTCTCTCCCTTGTTGACCTTAGAGCAATAGGAATTGGTGAAATTGAAGGAATACCTGACCTTTCCTCATACAGATCCACTTCCAGGCCTCATCATGGCCTTTCTGTAGAGGCCAGCCTGAGACAAAGCTGTTGTCCATGGATAGGGCCAGCCTTGTCTGTGGTCATGAGTGGTCATGGGATGAGGTGGTGCCAATAGAGGATTCAAGTACCTGTGAGGGAGAGAGAAGGGGCTAGAAAGACAGTGGGCCCTAACACTTCAAAGGTGGCAGAGAGGGCAATGTAGGAGTCACTCCTGGCAGTGACTCCCAGCTCCGCCCTTTATCAGCTGTGTGAAGCCAGGCAGGTGTAACATGATGGATGTGAGTTTCTGCTTTGGAGCTTGACCACCTGGATTCAGATACAAGTTCTTCCACATACTGCGTGAGGTGACCTTGAGCATGCTACTTGAGCATTTCATGCCTTGGTTTCATAATCTGGGCTTGTTGTGAGATTTGAATGAACTGATACATGTGACACACTTAGAACTGGTGCTGGACATGGAGTCAGAGTTCAGCATATGCTGGCTATGTTACATCATTTTGCCTCTGGACCTCAATTCCTCAACTGCAAAATGTGAGCAGCAATGCCATTTTCTTAGGAGTTCCTGCAAGGGCTAAATGAGTGAATATACTTCAAGCAGGTCTGGCAATAATTTGGAAGACACTTAATAGACACCTTTGTTGACCTCAAGTGGCCCCCGGCCATGGCACCTGCTGAGTGGAAATGTTTGTCATTGGGTAGATTGACAGCATTGCTTGCAGTCCTGCCTGGAGTTCTCTGGGCTAGGAAAGTCTAGGTGGTGGATGCCATTGCCCTTTCCCTGACTATCTGCTGTCATCTCTATGGCACAATGGTTAAAAGCATGGTCTCTGAACTAGATACCGGGAATTGAATCCTAGCTTCACCACTAAATAGCTACAGCTGTAAGACGTGGATGATGGATGTGCGTTGTTGTGAATACAGCCTTATAATGGGCCCGGCATGTAGTAAAGAGTGTTAGGTATTATTATTGCAGTGTGGGGACCCCTACATGACTGAACTGATAGGCTTTAACAGTTACTAAGCAACTAAAAAAGAGAAAATGGCAGAAATGAACTGCTCTACTTCTGGATGTTATATTGTTTATGTATTTTAGCTCTGCCTTTTTCCCCACATGTAGGTTATAACTGGCCCTACATTTTTTAGCTTTGAATATATCTTGACTCAGCCCATCTCAGAAGCCTCCCCTCTTTCTCCTAAAGAAATGTGAGATTTATCTGACACCCCTTTTTGGGTCTTAGAAGACCCTGTGTCTCCTGTTCTCCTGAAGAAGATAGCTGGCCAGACCCAGGACTTACCCCTTGACTAGGAGCTCTGTGCTATTAAAAGAAAACACCAGGGTACCAGTACCAGAGCCCAAGGGACAAGAATTTACAGGGTCAATTGGAAGAATGACCATTCACAGGGAGAAAACCGAGGCTGTAAGAAGAAAATATATTGTAATTTTTCACATCAAATGGTATGTTTAAGATATGTGCACCTTTCTGCGTTATACAGGCAGTAGGGAAAGAAAGTGTGTGGATTTCATTTTATATACATTTTACCTTAAACCTGGGCCAGACACAGTGGCTCATATCTGTAATCCCAGCAGCACTTTGGGAGGCTGAAGCAGGATGATCGCTTGAGGGCCCACCAGACTGGGCAACATAGGGAGACCCTGTCTCTACAGAATTTGTTTTTAATTGCCAGGTGTGGTGGTGTGTATCTATAGTCCCAGCTACTAGGGAGGTTGAAGGGAGGGTCACTAGGGCCCAGGAGTTCAAGGCTCCAGTGAGCCATGATTGTGGCACTGTACTCCAGCCTGGGCTACAGAGCAAGACCCTGTCTCTAAAAACCAAACAAAAGCAAAACAAAACCTTGAGCAAATATTGAACTCTAGTCCATGAGATACATGCTGAAATATTTGGGAGGAAATGTATTGATTCTGCTATTTAATTGAAATGCACCACAAAACAAGATAAATTGACGAGTGAGCAGAAGGATAGATGGGTGTGAACGGGTATGTGCTAAAGCAAGGAGAACAGAATCTAATCATAGAATCTAGGTGGTGAGTATTTGGATGTCTTGCAGCTTCTCTATATATCTGAAAAACGTTATAATGAAATGTTGCCAAAAAATGTTGTAAAGCTACTAGATTAAAAACAAAAAAAAATTACAATGGAAAAATATAAAAGTAGATGCTTGAAATATTTACAAATATTTAAAATGCTATTTGGAAAACTAGAATTGAATATGAAGAGAAATAAAACTAGGCCCATGTATTTTCTGCAATAGATTTCTTTTTTTTTGTATTAGAAAATAGCAATATATATATATATATATATATATATATTGGAGGAAGAGTTTCTAGACAGAAAACAAAGCAAATGAAAAGCCCATGTGTGGGTTCAGTGAAGCCAGTACAGCTGGAGTGTGAGAGGAGGGGGTGGTGGGAGCTGAGGACAGAAAGGAAACTGGAGGTTGAGATCATATAGGGCCCTAAGGCCATAGCCACATCCTCTGATTCTGACTTCTGAGTGCCACAGGCAGACATGAAAGGATGTGAGCTACGAGTGAGAGACATGATCTGACTTGAGGAGGACTGCTCTGGTTGCTGTGTGGGGACAGACTGCAAAGTGACAAGGGTGGAAGCTGGGAGACCAGATAGGAGCCCTGATATCAGGTCAAAGGAGAGATGGCCATGACTTGGATAAGGAGGCAGTGTGTGAGCCGGTGAAAATTGATTGGATTTTATATCTGTTCTGAAGATAGTCAACAAGATTTATTGGTGGATTGGTTGTGAGTTAAGAGGAGAAGAACCAAGACTGATTCCAGATTTTTGGTCTAAGCAGGTAGAAAAGTAGGTAGCACTTACCAAGACCGTGTTGATGGGGGAGAAGTAAGTTTTACAGGGAGGGAATAAGAGTTCAGTTGTAGATCTGTTAGGTGAGTAATGCTTATTGGAGCAGGTAGAAATGTCAGTGCACAGTTGGCTAGGGGAATCTGGATTCCGGGGGAAATTCAGGGTTGAGCACCATCAGCATGTAGATGGTAATTAAAGTCATGGAAGTAGACGGTGTCAAGGTCTATAAGGGAAGGGTATAAAGGCTGAGCCCCAGGCACTCCCAGGTATAGAGGACAGGAAGATGAGGAGGAGCTGCAAGGGTGTCTGAGCAACTGCAGGGCAGGAGAGAGTCAAGAAAGTAGGTCAACTGTTTCAAAGGCTGCCCTGACTGCCTCTCTACCTCTATTTTCTTTTCTGTCTTCTTGCCATCTGTGTTATTGCTCTGGAACCAATTGTCCTAAAGTAGCACCTCCATCCTATTCCAAGCTCATAAAATCCAAAGGGGGGGAATAAAGTCCAAACTCTTCAGTCTGCCATCCAAGACCCTCCACGATCTGGCTCTTTCTTTCTCTTTCTCTCTTTCTTTCTCTACTTTCCTGGTTTAACCTTCCCCACCAACCCCTGACCCTCACTTCACTGGCCACTGCACTGCAAACCACCTCCCTCTCTCTCAGCATGCCATTTGTTTTCTTTCTCCAAATCTTCAGCCTCGATTCTCCATTCATGGTCTATCTCCTGGAGGGATCCTTTCTTGACTGAAGTCACTAATCTGTTTCTTCTCTAAATTCCTAAAGTAGTCAGAGGTAATACCAAACAATCTAGCATTCATTGTATCTGTTTTTCTTCTTCTCCAGTTCCCAGCCAGACAATTTCCTGAGGTTTGGGAACATGAGCCTGTAATCCCCAGAGCCATCTCACCAGTGCTTTACATATCTTAGATGCTCTGCCACATAACACTCATGGAAACCTGGAAGGATTAATATAGGATTGGGATTTTGACTATGGGATCAGAGGCTAGGTTCTTCCCCTGCTTCTATTACCATGACCAAGTCATTTAACCTTCCTGAGCTCCAGTTTTCCTATCTGCAAATGGCTATAAACATGCCTAATTCAGGGCGATTGTAAGAATGATGCAGGATGCATTTCTTATAATGTGCTTAGCACACTTCATGTACATTATAAGCAGGCAATAAGCGGTAGCTTTGTTTTCATTATTGCTATTATTAATACTATTATTATTCTTGGTCTTCCCAATAAAGATGCACAGGCATCAACAAAGATGGGACTGCGTTGGCCTATTCACTCCATACTTTCAGATCTCAAGTGAGGTGTTCGACTCTGCTGCTGGCAGGGGTACAGGGGTGGCCCTCACACCCTGACTTCAGCGAACCTGTGTGTTAAATGGGGAGATGCCATGAGACCCAACCAGTACCCAGAGAGATACAAGCCTTGAGGATTGTACTTATAACTTCTAAACTAGGCAGCAGTGTGAACGAACATCTGAGGCCAAGAGGCAGAATGTCTGCAAATAAAACTGTCCCTGAAAATCCAGACCCTGCAGCTACTGGTTACAGTTGGTCATGGAGGAGGAGAGCACTGGCTCAGGATGGAAGGGAAGAACAGAGAGAAACGGAATGTTTCTCAGAGGAATTAGTTAGTTTTTTTTAGGGAACGTACAAAGCATAGGATACCTTTTTCCATTTTATTTCTGTGAATTTCTAAGATTGATAAGTGGTGTGTAATTGTTACTTAGGAATAACTGGATACAGAAGAGAGTCTGGAGATGTCAGGGCCATGTCAAGTCAGATGAGCTGTAACTCCTTGCCCAGGGCAGCACTTGAAGTTCCCCTGGGGAGCCCCTACTAGCCAACCCCCTCTCAGAGATTCCTCCACAGCTAGAACCTCAGGTGATTTTGAGCATGTACCCTGGAATCAGAGGTTAGGTTTTCACCCTGGTTCTGTTACCATGGCTATGTCATTTAACCTTCCTGAGCTCCAGTTTCCTATGTGCCAAATGATGATGAATATTCCTAATTCAAGGTTATTGTAAGAATCAAGTGAGATGCATTTCTTAAAACATGCTTAGCACAGTTCTTGTACATTATAAGCAGGCAGTAAGTGTTAGCCCCATCTCTCATGAGTAAGCCCCCTCACTGCCCTGCAGGGGTGAGGCTGTGCAGCCAGGCCCCTACTGCAAGCCCTCCCCCAACACACACATTCTGGCAGGTGGGTGGCACCTTGAATTTGAAAACTCTCCATCCTGCGATTCTGAATCAAGCTGTTCTTATTCACGGTAAACCAGTAACAGCCAGGGGCTTCCTGCCTGGATTCAGATAAGTGGCTGGTCCTGAGAGCCAGGGAGGCTGCACAGCCATACCAGGAAGTATGGTGGCACGTCCCTGGCACCAGTGCACTGCCCCGGGGAGCTGGCCTGCAGGTCAGTGTGCTGGGAGGACTGCGGCTACCAGCGAGACAGCACCATGCATGACTTCCCCCATGCCCAGCTTGCTGCCAGGGCCACCCTCACCAAAGGAGGCTTGCACTATCCAAGCCCAAACTCCCACTGTGGTGGCACCTGCCAGTGTGACTTGCACAGGCTCAAGCTCTGTCCAGCCTATGATTTCCCACCCTGTGGAAGCACATGAAGCTCAGGCCGGGCATGGCTTGCTCGTTCCATGCAGAGCCCCTGTGAACCCAGCCTGAACCCCAGCTCCTTTCAGGAGGCCACAGTGTGCTCAATGCAGGGAAGGAGCCAAGTCCTCTCACTTCATCCTGACCTCACCACTGAGGTCGGCCTTCATTGTCAGTCAAGCCGGTAAGAGCAGAGACTTTAGACCAGTACTACCTGGGTTACAATCCAGATCTGACCACTTATTTGTTATGTGACTTTAAAGACATTTCTTACCCTCTTTACTCAAAAAGAGAGTTAATAAGGGTGCCTGGAGCAAGTTGCTTAACTTTTCAGTGCCTTAGTTACCTCACTTATAAAGTGGGGATGATAATAACACCTTCACAGGGTAGTTGCAAGGATGAAATACACAAAGCAAATAGGACAGTGCCTGGCAAATAGAATGTGCCAGGCACCGTGCAGTCAGGTCTCACAACCGTCCTTTCTAGGTGAGGTGCAGAGTGGGTAAGCGGGCTAAAGAATGCCACACCCCGGTCAAGTGCCAGCTTCTGCACTCCACCTCGCTGCAGTGTCTGCACACACAGCTCTCAAGGAACACAAGGGCGGGATTCAGAAGCGGAAATGAAGCCTGCAGACTGCTAACCCCTGGCTTAGCCCTTGGTCCCCTCGGCATCTCCCTCTGGGGACTGAATCTCTTATGCATTCCTGGCACAGCCCCAGCACACTTGCCCACTTGTGGGCTGGCGAGAGGGGCGGCTGGAAGATGCACCATGTCGAGAAGTGGGTTGTGTTTGCAGGTTCCCCTGGGGAGGAGCAGAAGTCACACATGAGCTGGGGCCGCCCAGTCCTTGTGTCCTGACTGTGGGCTAGGTGGTCACCATACCTCCATCCTGACCCTTGATAAAGAGCTGATTTTTCCATGTGGTGTTTGTCTCTCCTCTGTGCTAACATGGAGGCCTGAACACCACCGAGCTTATCTATACAATGGATTTCCTGCAGGTGTTGGCTCTGCCCTTCTCCCCACTGGGTAATAATTTATGTCACCTGAGCACCCAGATATGCTGACATCCATGATGCTGGTGGCCCTGGCAGACCCCGGCTCCCCGAGTCTGGGTGGGAATCTGCAAATGTGAACCCCCAACTGGTGTGAACTGAAACATCCCAGTTGTGAATGGAGTTCCAGAACTGGGTGGGTGGAGAGGGTGTGGAGAGTTCATCAGCTGTCAATTGAGGCCTCCTAGGTAGCAGGCCTGGTACTGGGCTCTGAGCACACAGAAATACGGAGGACAGGGGCAGCCTTAGAGGAACCCTCGGACTGGCTGTGGGTTAGACACAGACAATATGACCCGCAGAGGTGGTTCTGGGGAAGCAGAAAGGACACAGCTCATGGGAGCACAGGCAGGAGTATACAATCTCATTGAGTTTTAATGAAAAGCTTTCCTTCCTTGGACATAAGGCCTAGCTGGGTCTGAGGAAAGAGCTCCTTCGGGTTGAGTTATCACAACCCTTTGCATCTGTGGTCTGTTTGGACCACATCCAGCATCCACAGCATCTACAGTGGGCATGCTGGGGAAGTCCTCGTCTCTCCCACTCCTCTGCCTGGGCATGTGGCTGCCATGGTATTTGGCCTGTTGTCAGAACATTGAGTTCCCATATTAATCACAACAAGTGCGTTCAGAGAAGACCTGACCTGGCCCCTGCCAACAAGCCGTCTCTCTGGCCTTGATAACATCTGTACCGAATTTTCTCCCTTTATATAATTAGGCCCGTTGGTATTTGCTTTGACTTTAGATTACAGTATGACTGGCATCTCTGAAATTTCAGGCCCGAAATATGTACTGGGGCCCAGGATGGTGGGAAAACCGGGCTTTTGCCAATGGGATTTTAGGTTTAGCCAAGAGAATCAGAAACTGTACACCAGCTACTGTTTGCCCGCAAAATGCATGGCAGCTCCCTGACTGGTGGGAAAGGGGTCTCCTGCCTTGTCCAGGGAGCAGTGCTGGGTCGGGCCTGGTGGACAGAAGGATACAGGGGGCTCCCCTTCTTTTTTCCTGCCCCTCTTCACCCCACATCCTTCTACCCCTGCTCCAAAACAGGAAAAGATGTACTAACTGCAAAGAAATGCAGTGAATCCAGACTTAACCCCAAAGCAAACCTCACCAGTGTCGGGGCTTGGAGTCCTGCTTTGAAATGACTGTCATTGTCTGGCTATGTCCAAGCCAAGGAGCTGTTTGTGGAGTGAGATAAAGAGTAGTGCTGGGCTTGGGAAGTGGGGCTTGGTTCTTTCCTGGTGGCTCTATCCAGAGAGGAAGCACGTGGGCTTGCACACCCACTCACTCCCTGAAGTCTCGAGCTGGATCTCAGTGGTGACTTCATTTCCCCTAATTAGGTGTCTACAAACTCTCTGGAAGGTTCCAACCAGTAAGCCACACTGATTGTGGTGTGGGAGCTCCTGATATGCTTGTTTGCACTCTCCCTTTGGGACCCTGCAGGCCCAGCTGAGTGATAACTGGATGATGGAACATTTGCTAGAGGAAGGGGAATGTGTTTTTTTAAGATAAGGTTTGATCCCAAGCAGAAGGGCAGTTACCAGATGCCTCTGCAATGTCAAGCAGTGAGGAGTGGGTGCAGATTCCCTTGCCTGTCACCTTGCTGGGGGTAGTCAGATCCCCCAGGCAAACTCCTACCTTAGGAAAGAGTTTCTTCTGATTCTTTCAGCCAGAGTATTGCCATTTTCCTCTGGTTTTAGACAGTATTGATGCTCCTCATAAGATTTTCTGTGAATGAAAAGGCTTTTGCCCAATATACTATCCTAGGTCATTGTGGGGAAGGATCCTTGTCTTTTTCAGCATGCAGTGTCCATTGAGGACCGAGCCTGGGACTCGTACAGAATCCTGTTTTGTCACTTCTGCCTACACGTCCCAAATGCCAACAGGACCAAGGCCATAAAATACGCCTTTGGCACTTAAGACTCTCACCGGCCGGGCGCGGTGGCTCACGCCTGTAATCCCAGCACTTTGGGAGGCCAAGGCGGGCGGATCACCTGAGGTTGGGAGTTCAAGACCAGCCTGACCAACATAGAAAAACCCCATCTCTACTAAAAATACAAAAAAATTAGCCAGGCCTGGTGGCACATGCCTGTAATCCCAGCTACTCAGGAGACTGAGGCAGGAGAAGCACTTGAACCCAGGAGGCAGAGGTTGCGGTGAGCCAAAATCACGCCATTGCACTCCAGCCTGGGCAAAAAGAGTGAAACTGAATCTCAAAAAAGAAAAAAAAAAAAGAAGACTTTTACCATTTGGCTGCAGACTAACTCTCATCTCTTTTCTCTCCTTCCCATCTCTTCTCCCAAAGTATCCTTCTCTCCATCCACCTTAAGCTTCTTTCTCTTTCTCTCTGAAAGGGCAGTTACCTCTGCTGAAATGTTCTTTTTTCTTTTTTATTCCTGGCAAACCAGAAGCAGTCCAGCATGGTGGGCTCTGGAATAAGACTACCTGGGTTTGAATCCCAGCTCTCCCCCTTTCAATCTGTAAAAGCATGAGCCAATTAAGCAGCTGCTTTGTGCCTCAATTTCCCCATCTGTGAAAGGGGCACCATAATCGTTCC
Source organism: Nomascus leucogenys (assembly GCF_006542625.1). Classification (NCBI taxonomy): domain Eukaryota; kingdom Metazoa; phylum Chordata; class Mammalia; order Primates; family Hylobatidae; genus Nomascus; species Nomascus leucogenys. Next base: position 73,154,296 of record NC_044395.1, read on the forward strand.
TTAGATTTGTTGTGAGGATTAAGAGCTAAAACACAGAAAGCACTTGAAACCGCTCAACCCACAGTAAGTGTTCAACAAATGTAGGCTAAAGTAATAATTTTAAAGACTCTCCTCTGTGAAAATCTTTTCCAACCTACCAGGCAGGATTAGCTTTTCCGTCTGGGCTCCAGAAAAAAACCAGCCGCAAGAGATTCTAGTTATTTATTTTATAAGTTAGGTATTTTACCCCTAGCCTGAGAATTCCTAGAAGACAGGGCCTAGGTCTCGGCAATAAGAATGACAACATTTACACCAGTACGTGCCAAGCTCTGTACCATGTTTTTTTCTCATGCGCTTTTTAAAACTACGACATAATTCACATTTACCCTCTTATAGTACACAATTCAGTGGTTTTAGTATATTTACAAAGTTATGCAACATCACCATTATCTAATTCCAGAACCTCCCAAAAATATACCCTGTATCCATTAGCGGTCATTCCCCAATTCTCCCTACCCCATTTCCTGGCAATCACTGATCCACTTTTGTCTCATGGATTTGCCTATTCTGGACATTTCATATAAATAAAATATAATATGTGTCCTTTTGTATCTAGTTTCTTTCACTTAGCACAGTGTTTTTAAGGTTCATTCATGTATTAGAATTTCTTTCCTTTTCATGGCCGAATAATATTCCATTGTATGGATGTACCACATTTGGTTTCTTCATCAGTGGTGGCCATTTAGGTTGCTTTTACTTTGGGGCTATTGTGAATGATGCTGCCATGAACATTCACATACAGGTTTTTGTGTGAACACATTTTCATTTCTCTTGGGTATATATATCTAGGAGTGGAATTGCTGGCTCCTATGCTTTAAACCTCTATGTTTAACTTTTGGAGGAATGGCCACACTGTTTTCATGTATCTGCACCAATTTATTTTCCCACCAGCAATGTATGAGGGTTTCATTTTTTTCCGTATCCTCACCACACTTGCTGTTCTCTTTTTTATCACAGCCGTCCTAGTGGGTGTGAAGTGATTTCTCCCTGTGGCTTTAATTTGCATTTCCCTGAAGGCAAATGGGGTTGAGCATCTTTTCATGTACTTAGTGACCATTTGTATAACTTCTCTGAAGAAAGGTCTACTAAAATCCCTTTGCCCAGCCTTTAGTGGGGCTATTTGTATTTTTATTATTGAGTTGTAAACATCCTTTATATGTTTTGGATACAGGTCCCATAACAGATATATGATTTGCAACTATTTTCTCCCTTCTGTGTGGTTGTCTTTTCACTTTCTTGATGGTCATCTTGGAAGCACCAAGTTTTAATTTTGAAGTCTCATTTATTAATTTTTTCTTTAGTTGTTTGTGCTTTTCCTGTTATATCTAAGACACTATTACCTAATTCAAGACCACAAAGATGTACTATATGCTTTTTAAAAGTGATCTTATTTACAATAACCTTATGAGGAGAGTAGTAGACCCACACAGATAAGGAAACTACTGGAGCTGGGACTTAACCCCAGTTCACTTTGACTCTGAAGTTCATGTGCATCTTACTGTGCCTCCTCACCAAGTCCCTTTACCTCTGCACTCCTCACAGGGCTTGGCGCAGTGGCTGGTGCATGGTAGGCCCACAGGTAAGGTACATTGGGTGGATGAATGACAGGCCCTAACAGGTACACAGCTTGCACTTGCTGGTTGGTTCAGGAAGAGTGGGATTTGTGCCTCAGTTTTCCTGCTGACTGGGGGTTCGTGTCTGTGATGCTAGAGGTTACCAACAGTCTCTCTCCTGTCTCACCTCTGCAGTGTCTCATAGTTGGGGGAGGACCCTGTGGCTTGCGCACTGCCATTGAACTTGCCTACCTGGGAGCCAAAGTGGTCGTGGTGGAGAAGAGGGACACCTTCTCCCGGAACAATGTGCTACACCTCTGGCCTTTCACCATCCATGACCTTCGGGGCCTGGGAGCCAAGAAGTTCTATGGGAAGTTCTGTGCTGGCTCCATCGACCATATCAGTGAGTGGAGTCTATGGTGATACCCCATGAAGGGAGGGGACTGACCCTGGGTGGGACATATCTCTCCAGGTCTAGGAGTCCCCAGCTTATTCCATCTTAGTCCCTGGGGGCACCATATATCAGACTAACAGACCTCTAGTAAAAGGCCTGATTTGTGCCTTGTTCTGGGCCCTGGGTTATCCCGCAGTGGACTGTAAGCACCGTGAGGTCAGGGACTGCAGCATGCCTTAATCGCCAGACTATCTCCAGGACATGAAAGAGTGCTTGACTCATAGCAGATGCTTGATAAACATCTGTTGGATGAATGAGTGAGACAGAGAAACAGAGGCAGAGGTAAATAGCATAGTCTGCACCCTGACGAAGCGCATTGAGATTTTGTTGGTGGTAATGTGCTTTAATAGGGTTAGTCACACTTGCTAAAGGAAGTTGGAGGAAGGGGCCACACAAAACCATTAATGGGCCAGATAGTCAAGACCTTCCATACAAAGAAGTTTGGACATTGTGCTGGTGTTGCTGGGGAGCCATGGCAGGTTTTAGAGCAGAGGAAAGAAACAATTGGATCCTTGTTTCCTGATGGATCTCATATCAAAGTTTTAAAAATCTGAGCTTTAAAAAGAGAGAGAACATCATGATGGGACTTCAGCCAGAATAGAAAGGAAAACAGAGAATGTGGACTTCAGGTACTGGGCATCCCTGAATGCTTATATAAGGAGAGATGAGTGCTGAGGCCCTTCTGCTCTGATGTTCCTCAAGCCTGGAGCTCTCTGGGCTAGGTCTGTGCAGACAGGTTTTGGGAAAGGCAGCCTTCCTTCCTGCAGCTTTGCAGTGGGGAGGTCTTTAGCTGTTTTATATGCAGTTGACACTTGAACAACACAGGTTTGAACTGCAAGGGTCCACTTATACATGGGTTTTTTCAACTAAACTCCTGCAGGATGTAAAACCCACCTATATAGAAAGCCGACTTTTTGTATACTTGAATTCCACAGGGCCAACTGTAGGACTTAAGTATGCATGGATTTGGGTATACTCAGGGGTTCTGGAACCAATCTCTGGCATATACTCAGGGATGATTGTATAGCAATAGTGACCCACGAAAGGGAGGTTAACACTATGGGGAAAGCTCAAGAGTTTGAACAGATTTGGGTCCAAAATATGTCTCTTCCATTTCTGTCTGGCTTGGGGCAAATCCCTTACCCTCTTCAAGCCTCAGTTTTATCTCCTGTAAAGTGTGATTAATTTCTGTCTCCTATAATTGCTGAGAAGATTAAATGGGGTCAAGTTTGTAATGTGCTTAGCACTATGCCTAGCACATAGTAAGTGCTCAGGAAAACACTTTGCATCCCATGCAGTACAGTGAGCAAGAAGCAGCCATCATCCCCAGACTTCAGAATCCAGAGCTGCTTTCTCTGTAGAGGTGGGTGGGAGGAGGGCCCTGAGAGCCATGTTCTTATGAGGACAAGAATTGATGGGAAAAAGGAATGAGGCTTGGGTGGGAACAACTGGAGAGAATTATCAGTCACATAGGGTATAATTTATTCAGACACAGGAGAATTTACCAGCTGTGCCCCCAGAGTTTATTCCCACTTTGAGATGAGAAAATTCCAGGAGTCCAGTGGAAATTTGGATTTTACTCAGAAAGCTGCAGTGTCAGCTTTCAAGATGTGCTCTCCCACCCATGGAAGAATGTACGTCAGTTACCAATTTAGAACCACTGTATTGAGCACCACTTTCTCATCAAGTTCTCTTGGGGGGCAGAGCCAGGTACCAGCATGCCTTGTGGGGCGCTGGGCTGGTTGGGCTGGCTTCCTGGCCAAGAGCCCTTCTCTGCCCTCATTGATGGGGCTTTCATTTAACCCCTAGTCCTTGGAAATCCTGCAGCGTGCCATAGTGCCGGTGGGACTCTAGAAATAACATTGAGACAGTCAGAATGATCATTGTCAAGGGTAGCTCCAGTACTTGTGAGAAAGGAGGCAAGGAGAATTTATTGAGCGCCTACTGTGTGCTGGAACCAGACTGAGTAGGAACCTCAGGACTATAAGGAGAGGCCAGGCCTCCCCTGGCAGGGTGGTTCCTGGCAGGAGATGGATTGGGCTCTTTAAGCTGATTGGCTTTGGATCACCCCAGCCACATCTCTAGCCCCAGCTGCATCATCACACTCAGCACTGCTCAGCAGTTCTCCATGTCTGTGTTAACATCCTCCTCCAGTTCCCACTGTGGCCATTCCAAACCTCCAGCACGGTGACCTCATTCCTAGCAGATGGCCTCCCTCCTGTGCTCCTGGTCTAGGCCCCCTTTTCTCCCCTGCTGCCCCAGCACCCATTCCTTCCTCATGTCTCATGCCAGGTCACAGCTGGTGCCTCCTTTCCAATTCCAGTCCCTCTGGCTTCCTTCCTTCCTTTCTACCTTCCCCGTCAATGAGTCTTCCTGCTCCTCCCCTCATGCCAGCCCTCCGGCCCTGTTGTTGCCCTGCCACCTTTCCTTGCCATAAGGTATTTATTCTAGAAAGAAGGGTATAGACTTGGTCCATACTTTCCATTCAAACCTTCTAATGTCGCAGTCTGCTGTCTTCCCCACCTGTGTGCTAAAGAGATTTTCACCAGGGTCTCCGAAAGCTCCCAAACCCCCAAGTTCATTGGCCTCTTGTCACCTTCACAGTCCTTCATCTCTGTGGGATTTGATATTCTTGGTCCTTCCTCTCTTGGCTTCCAGGACCCCCACTAAGGCCCTGTTCTACCACCACCACCCTCCCCCAACCACCATGTCTTCCCCCATTCTGTTTACCTCTGTTCCCTCCATTAGAAGGTGTGTTCTGTATCTCCTGTGCCTAGCATGGCACCTGACATAGTATAGATGCTCAATAAATACTAAGTAAGTCAAGCCCACCAAATACAGAAGGGCCCACCGAAAGTTTAAAACTTCTCACTCTGCAGAAAAGTATTTGGAGGCATACCCATTTGTGCTGAATGGCAGGAGACAAAACAGAGAAATAAGATTCCACTCACTGGGGGAGTTTTGAAGTGTGGGTAAGCGATGGGGAAGCATGACCCAGCTTTGTGGGGAAAATTTCGTACCCACTCCTCACCACTGGATGTCTAAGAGCTGAGGCATAGGCCCCATATAATGAGTCACTGATCACGGTCTTCACTGAGGCCCTTTACTCTTCATTTCATCAAACCCAGAGCCCAGCTGGGGAAGGAGGCTGGAAAGACAGAGCTTCCCTTGTTACAGCATCATCTAGCAGCTAGAACAGGGTCTAGAAATCAGACAGATGTGGGTCCACATTCTAGCTTTGCTCCGTGTCGCCTTGAGCAAATCACTTAACTTTGTGAAGCCTCACTTTCTCATCTACAGAATGAGAATAATAACGATTCCGAAGGGCCACTGTAAGAGTTAGATGAGAAAACATAGAGCTCTTGGTGCATAATCCCACTCAGTAATGATCGTTGTTGGTATACTGCTGTGCTCAAAGGTCACTGAGCAGCAGTGATTATGTAGCATTCTGCATATAGGTGGTATTCAGGCATTGCTGTGACAGTTCCTCTCTCCTTCCTGCCTGACAGGTATTCGCCAACTACAGCTCATTCTATTCAAGGTGGCCCTGATGCTGGGAGTTGAAATCCATGTGAATGTGGAGTTTGTGAAGGTTCTAGAGCCTCCTGAAGATCAAGAAAATCAAAGTACAGTATAATTTTCCTTTTCTGCGTAGAAAGCAGATACTACAAAATAGAAATCCCACTTGCTGCTTCCAGAGGGTGTTTCTGTAAGAGTTGTTCTTATTGGGAGCTGGTTGGCATAACGCCACTGAAGGGTATTTTACTGTTTTTTTTGACCATTGCTATGACTTTAGGTTTGCTCTTTGGCTCCAAGGGGATTTATGATTAAGCCATTAAACCTATAATTTGGTTACCCTGTCCCAAGGGGATGCTACTTTGGCAAAGGAAATCTAATCAATAAGTAGGACAGAACACATAGATTTGGTTGTTTGGTAAGGTTCATTCATGTGTTCTTCAAGCTGTGTGTGTGTTTAACACATATATATGTGGTTGTACTTGTACCCATGGCACATTTTAAAATCCAGTAAAGTGAAGCTTCTAGAGCAACTGTGAAATAAGGTTCAAGATGTTATTTGGTATATAATACTCTTAACCATATTGAGGTATCATTTATAAACTATGATATTTGCTCGTATAGGCATATCATAATGTTTCTCTTTTTTCCTTTTAGCATGTTTGTTTAAATTCTTATCCCTTACACACACCATGTTCAGAGTTTATTCAGGATGCCTCTGCATCTTACTTATTATTAAAATTATCTACTGCCTGGGAAGGGCTTTGAGTTTGGGACCAGCTTAGTGTCAGAGACTTTGTAGTTTCCTGCTTAGGGTACATTTCTGATTTCTCCTGTCCTCTGCTCAGATTATTTGAGAATTTAAGGGAGGCTTTAGTTAGCTTTTGGAGCAGAACAGCATTCACTATTTGACATTCAGAGACTGTGTATTCTTAACCTTTTCCAGACCTCCAGTGGACATTAAATCTTAATTATCCAGGCTTCACCTGAATTTTTTTTTTAAATAAAAGACAGTGTAGTGTACACCAGAACATTTTGAGCATACAATAGAAATTAAAACTGGTTTCCTTACACCCTACATATCCTTTTGGGTCTGTTTAGCAATGAGAGGCACTGAAGAATGTGGGAGAATGTGAAGAGAAGATGGTGGACTCTGTTGAGAAAAATAAGGTGCAAATGAGAGTAGTTTATGGAGCATTGAGGATAGACTCCTAGCGGAGGCCAACAAAACCAGGCATGGAGTTGGTGTTGCTGGTTTACTTCATCCTGGATTGAACTGACACTCAGGTCAGAGGACACCAGATTAGAGAGTGAATCTGGACTGCTCTAGCCTTTCCCCTGGAGACTCTCTCTGTGATGCATAGACCTGGCTGCACTGTCCATTTCTCACAGCCACCACACGGGGGGTATAATCATTCTCTTCCCACCTCTCTCTGCCAACTCATCTCATTTCTCTGTCCTGGTAGAAATTGGCTGGCGGGCAGAATTTCTCCCTACAGACCATTCTTTGTCGGAGTTTGAGTTTGACGTCATCATTGGTGCCGATGGCCGCAGGAACACCCTGGAAGGTGAAGACTCTTCTTCTTGGTGTGGGAATGGGGGGATGGGAATGGGAGAGGGTACATTGGGGAAGAGTTGGAGAAAGTGGGCAAGATGCAGATGCCAGAGCTGGATGGAGGTCTTGATAGGAGGGCAGACCATCCTGTCCCTCGTGAGGTAGAACAGCCCATCCACCTGTGGGGTGGGCAGTTCAGGGGACAGCCATCTCATTCCATCTGAACCTCGGTTTTCTCAACTGTAAGATGTGGATCACAGAACCCTTTCAAAGTGTTGTTATGCGGGCTGGGAAAGGACTGGTATGTGAAAATGCTTTATAAAGATAAAGCGTCATGGGGGAAAAATGAACATCCATTATTGAGCACCTCCTGGTGTGTGAGCCATGGTGCCGAGCACTTTCATACTTACTTCAGCTAAGATAAACATTTTTATAATACTATTAATGGTATTCGCTTACTTTCAAGTGTAATATTATTTATACTTGAAGGAGGAACTCACCTCTTTTTGTAACTTTTAAGCACACCCACCGCTGGGCAGGCAGGTATGTCTTGCCAAACTCTCAAGGTACAAAGGCCACACTTCTCTGAGTTCTAAAGCTGAAGCATAGCATCTTTCATGGGGTGGTAAGATCCAGTCAGTTTGTGAGAGAAACCCCATTGCCAGAAAATGCTTCTGTCCCCTCCACCCCGACACCAAGACTGATCCATCCACAGGCTGTACTCATTGATATTAACCATGCTAAATTGAGACCACGGGTTATAAACAATGTGGCCCCAAATAGGGCAGTTCTGCTTTTTGAGCCTTGCCCTGTCAAGAGCCACAGGCTGCAGACGCCTGACTGAGAGGATACGTCACTCTGAGGATGGGACATGCTCCCTGGAACAGGGCTAATCTTAGAAAACTCAGGATCCGTGGGCTGCCTGGCTCAGGACCTTCCCATCTGCCACATAACTGGGGCTGTTTGCCACTCCCCTTTCCCTTTCCATACCCACCTCCCCAACCATAGGTCATCAGTATCTGACAGGGAATGTTTAAGCTGACAACTTGGACGTAGTACTGTTGGAATTTTACACTTGGTAAAAGTGTAAGTTAGAGTATTTGAGAATCCAGGACCCATTGTCAGCTTGAGTATAGTTGGGCATTTCATGAACATGGAAAGAAGGGTAGAAAGTGATGGAGCCATTTGAGCCACTCAAGGCCAAATGGGTAAACTAGAGCAGGGCTTCTTAGTATCAGCACTGCAGACATTTGGGGCCACACCATTCTTTGACATGCAGAGTGCCCTGTGCATTGTAGGGTGTTTAGCAGCATCCCTGGCGTCTGGCCCCCCAGACACTGGCAGCACCCCCAGGTGCGACAACCAAATATGTCTCCACACATCGACAAGTGGCCCCTGGGAACAAAATCACCTCCAGCTAAGAAATGCTAGATGAGAATAATGGCCATTTCTGACCCTCTTGACAAAGGTCTAATGAAGGACAACTTAAAAGAGGACTATTGAATAGAAACCCAAGGTTGTTGCCCAGGCGCGGTGGCTCACGCCTGTAATCCCAGCACTTTGGGAGGCTGAGGTGGGTGGATCACCTGAGGTCAGGAGATCAAGACCATCCTGGCTAACACAGTGAAACCCCATCTCTACTAAAAACACAAAAAATTAGCTGGGCGTGGTGGCACGTGCCTGTAGTCCCAGCTACTCGGGAGGCTGAGGCAGGAGAATCCCTTGAACCCAGGAGGTAGAGGTTGCAGTGAGCCAAGATCGCACCACTGCACTCCAGCCTGGGCGACAGAGCAAGACTCCATCTCAGAAAAAAAACAAAACAACAAAAACCCCAAGGTTGTCACTAAAACGGATTTTTGACAGATGATTGAGAATCAGCGTGAGGCTGGAGTACATGGTGAGCAGATGTGTGGGGCATTCCCAAAGGTGGCTAAGGAAAGGTTACGTCTGGAGGTCTGCACCTGTGTGACAGGCACCTGGCGTTACACAAAGTACACAGCATGCCTGGAGCAGGGGCACTCAGGAAAGGTCAGATGACAGCAAGATGGGGGACTAAGAGGGAGACACACTGTTGAAAAGTGACTGTCTGTTGTGTGGAACCCCTATTAACCTCCATCTCAATAGGGAAAGTACCAATTCAAGAGGCCAAAGAAGAGACCAAGAGCTAGCAAAATAGACATGGGGTTTTATTAGGGATTCACAGGGGAGGGAGTCCAGTGGCGGTGGGTTGGACAGGAGACCCGGCTTCCCTAAAGAAACGGTCTAATGGCGGCGGGCTGGACAGCACAACAGCCCAGTGGTGGCAACCTGGGCAGGAAAACCACAACTGCTTGCAAACAGCATGCAGTTTATTCAGCATTTTCACTTAACACCCTCCTCTTAACCTCCACCTGGCAACCTTCCTCCAACCCAGAACTCAGGGCCTGGATCCCCCTGCATGGTCCATGTTCCACAGGATGGGCCAGGAGCTCAAATGTCCCTCATAGACAAGGAAGAAGTCTCGGGGTTGGCCACTCCTGGATTCCCCAGCTCAGAACACACATTCAGGTGTATCAGCCATACAGGGTCATTCTAAAAGTGTGCTTCAGTTATTGCTGTTAGGTGCGTTTACCCTGCACCAGCTGCTGTGATCCTCCGTAGCACTGCCATTCAAGAGCAATTTTAATGTAAATCATTGAAAACAAGAATTAGAGCACTAAGCCTGGGCAACATGATGAAACCATGTCTCCACAAACAGTTAAAAAAAACAATAAGGCAGTCATGGTGACACATGCCTATTGTCCCAGCTACTTGCCGGCTGAGGTGGGAGGATCGCTTGACCCTGGGAGGTCGAGGCTGCAGTGAGCCATGATGGCACCACTGCTTTCCAGCATGGGCAACAGAGCGAGACCCTGTCTGAGAAACAAAACAAAACAAAAAACGAATGAGAGCTAGAATTCCATTTATTCATTTGTATATGCATTGCAGATGTACTAAGTGCCAATTACTGGGAACTGGTACACTATTTTCCTCTTTTCAAAGGACACCAGTCATATTGGAGTAAGCTGGGTCCCACCCTACTCCAGTATGACCTCATCTTAGCTAATTACACATGCAATGACGCTATTTCCAATAGAGTCACATACTGAGGTACTGGGGTTAGGACTTCAACACATGAATTTGTGTGTGTGTGTTGGAGAGGGACATAATACAACCCCAAAAATTGGAGATACGAAGAAAATTTGTTAAAATCCCTGTCCTGCAGGAATTCAATGTAATCTACTTTTCAAGGGGGTCGGGAGCAGTGGCACCATGAGAAATGCTAAGAGTAGTTTTAATCCTATAAATTCAAAGTGCATGTGGGTCTCTCATGAGTGTATCTAGCAACAATGCCTGACACATCCTTAAAAGAGTGCATCCTGTGACTGCCTATTGGGAAGGATCGCTTTTCCTTTCGTTTATTGAAGCCTAACCAGGTCCTATAGATTTTAGAAACGGACAAAGTCTCACTGACTTTTAAAAGCCTTGGGAGAAAACCTCAGTATTTCTGCACGCTCCTGTCCACTAGAGATCCAGAATCCTGGTTTCACTGGCCTGGGAGGCATCTGGGAACAGCCCTCCAAATAATCGTTTTCTGTTTTCACACCAAATCCAGAAGATAGACCCACTTTTTCGTTTCTCCTCATGCAGGGTTTAGAAGAAAAGAATTCCGTGGGAAGCTGGCGATTGCCATCACCGCCAACTTCATAAACAGAAACAGCACAGCAGAAGCCAAGGTGGAAGAGATTAGCGGCGTGGCTTTCATCTTCAATCAGAAATTTTTTCAGGACCTTAAAGAAGAAACAGGTGGGACCTTCACCTTTTTCCCAACCAGGCCAAGGTCTAAAGTTTGCAGTTTCTAAAGTGTGCAGAGGTGTGTGCTGGCTTTCTGGGCTCTTGGGCCTCGAGGGACTCACTCTGATAGAGTGGAAGCAACGATTTTCCCTAGGATAGTGAATACAGACAGGATTCCTTCTGGGACAAGAGAGATTCTTGAGGGAATGTTCTGGATGTTGTACATGAAAGGAGATAGTGGACATTTGCTGAGTGCTCATTACATGCCAATTTCTCAGTGTTGTGGGGTGAAAAGTGGAGGTTGACACGATCCTTCCCACAGTGGCTCCCTGTCCAGGAAGGGATATCTGTATAAACCATCCTAAGGCAGGTGGCCAGCACCGCACCCGAGGTCAGCATGATATTTAGGGAATGCTGAGGATGGAGCCAGTCACCTGTGGATGGTTCCTAAAGGTTCCCAGGTGATTCTGTGCAATGCAGCACTGCCCTCCCCCAAGAGGGACATCTGGATATGCCCAGGAACATAACCTGTACTGGCACCAGTTGTCACCCAGCCATGGGCCTAGAGGATAGGAGGTATTGATTCATTCACTCAATATTTATTAAATGCCTACTATGTGCCAGATGCTGTTCTAGGGCTTGAGAATGAGCAGTGAGCAAAACAAAATCCGTCCCTCCTGGGCTTATATTCTACTAGAATAGATGGTCAATACACAAATAAACCAGTGACTCATCAGGTGGTAATAGGGACGGTAGAGAAAAACAGGGTGAGGGGAAAGGGGAACGAGTCGCCTGTCTCCAATTAAGTAAATTCCAGATACTTTTCCTTTCTTTTTAACCTGATTAAAAACACATATTTCTCCTTGAAAAGCAATGTAACAACAATGTTAAATAAGATCTGTATATGGAAAATAAATCATCCGCAATCTGACCGCCTCACACGGGAATAGTCTTCAGACTCACCTACTCCTTTTCTGTAATTTTCCACCAGCGTGCTTGCTTGTTACGTGACTGTATCTTAAATCGCAGTGTCCACACTCTTTAGTCAGCTTTTCTCATTCAGTGTCACATTCCAAACATCATCCTCCTGGTGGTCACTTTTAGGGGCTGTGGAATATCTCATCAAATTGATGTATTGTCACTGCCTAAGCATTGAAACCAGGGATTAGCAAACTATGGCTGGCCACATGGTTCTATACTGCCTTTGAGCTAAGAATAGTTTTATATATAGGCTGAAGAAAACAATCAAAATAATATTTTATGACACATGAAGTTTATTTAAAATTCAAATTTCAGCATCCATAAATAAAAGCTGATTGTCGCCCAGCCATGTCCATTTCTTTACATGACTGTTGATGGCTGCTTCTACCATGAGAGGTCATGAAAGAGACCACAGGGCCCATAGGCCAGAAATATTTCCTAGCTGGTCCATCACATACACACACACACACACACACACACACACAAACTTGCTGACCTCTGATTTAGGCCTTCCAGTTATTTACTGTTACAGATAACACTGCTTCTGTTAAATTATTTCTTTAAGATCATTTCCTAGGAATGGCATTAGTCATTGAGCAAGATTGTACCTCTCACTGGCCAGGAGGGTATGTGCTCCACTGCACAACCCTCTCAGTTTCACCTCCATTGCATTATTTCATTAAAAGCTTGAATATTTCCTGCCAGTATATGGTGTCCTTTTGAATGCTTTGAGAATCCTCCAACCCTCCCTTCCCCTAAAAAACCAAGAAAATAAATACTTAAGTCACTCAATATAAATGAGAGCAGGACATTGAGTGTGTTTTTCCACGTTTCAGTGAACTTCCTTTAAACTTTGCTGTGATTGTCACCTTCGGCCATTGTTTCACAACAGTGCCCTCAGACAGTGAGAGTCATGACCTTCCTTATTCTCCTGGGGGCCCTCTGCATTGATGCCTGTTTCCTATTTAACCTTAATACAGGTGTTCCTATGGTTACCCAGCACGCCTTGTGTAAATGCTGATATGTCGCCATGTGCCTGTTCCTTTCTCTCCCTTCAAATAAGCCAGTCAGCCTCACACTTGAGTATGAATTGGCATCACCTAGAGCTTGTTAAAGCACAGCATGCTGGCCCTATCCCCAGGGTTTCTGATTCAGTGAGTCTGAAAAAGGGCCCTGATAATTTGCATTGCTAGTATGTCCTCAGGTGATGCTGATGCTGTTGGCCAGGGACCTCCCTTTGAGAACCAGGGAGCTAAGCTCTCACTGCACAGCATGGTTTTAAATGCAGGAACTTAGTGTGTAAAACGTCTTGTGATTGGTAGAAAGCACAAAAAGATACAGCCCAGCCTTCTAACCTGAGTTGTTCCTACCACTGCCCTTGGGTTTTCACATACAAGCCAGGAAATGGTAGAAATATTCCTTGGCATAGTCATTGGAGAATTCCCACAGTTCTATGCTGCTATGGGTGCATGGAGGGCACACTGGACAGGACTTGGAGCTAGATGCTCTGGGGTTCAAATCCCAGCCGTGTCGTTGCTGAGCTTCTGTGGCCATGGCCGGCACTTGGCTTTTCTTTACAATTACTCGGCTCTAACTTATAAATACTGGCCCACAACCCCTACAGACATTGTGAGTTTTAACAGGAATAATGCCTCTATAGAACTATAGAAGCTAGCTGCTTTGACTTGGGTAGATTCTAACACTCTGTCTTGTCTTCGCCAGCCTTGTGTGCCTTAAAAACTGGTCTAACATGAATATTCTGCAGATAAATAACAAGACCAATAATGAAGCAAAGTACAGGTCCTGGCGCACAGTTGGTGCCGAGGAAGTAACGCCAAGCTTGTGAATGCTTCTCTTTTCAGGCATAGATCTTGAGAACATTGTTTACTACAAGGACTGCACCCACTATTTTGTCATGACAGCCAAGAAGCAGAGCCTGCTCGACAAAGGTGTCATCATTAACGTACGTACCTCTTGGCTGCGATTTCCCGACTTCGCGACCTGGGCTGGTGACATCGGCAGGTGTGAAGGCAGATGTCATCCTGCCAGAAACTGAGCGAGGGGAGGAGGGGGGAAGGTGCCACCCGCTCACACCCTTGTTTTTCTTGGTGTTACATGAGTATTGGATAAAGAAGCCCATGCCAATATGCACAGAGAATTTTCTGCAGAGGGACGTGTGCTGCTGTGAGACCTTTACCAGGTGTTAATGTGGATCGACTGAGTCTTTTCCTTCCCAAGTCTCATCCAGCCTTGCCTCTTCTCTGGGAGGTCACATGTCATTTGGAGGCAGATGGGGGCTCCTTTTCCTAATGAGACATATGCATCCTTTGACTTGTGAATTTCACGCTGTGGACCCTTGTCACAGTGTGGGGGAATTTCATTATTCATGCAGTCAAGAAGACTCGATCTGCATCTTGACTCTGCCACATACCTCCTCCAGACTGTGGGCAAACTGTTTATCCTTCCTGAACCTCAGTCTTCTTATCTACAAAATAGGAATGATAGTTTCTGCCTGAAGGGGTTCTTGGAAGGAGCAAATAGAAGATATATATAGAGCACCTGGCACAGTGCCCAGCAGAGGGTGGGTTTGTTGATTCCCTCCAAACAACTTCTCAGCCTTGTTTGCACACTGGCTGTTTTGTCCTGCTGGCTTCCTGGCCTCTGCTTCGTGGCTTTGCGACCTCATGCTTAAGCACAGAGCAGGGTTGGAAGGAAGAAACATGGAGTAGTGGGCCCTGACTGGAAGCTTCTTCGGTCAGGTGTACAATCCTTCCAGATCCCCTGTTGTTGCTGCCGCTGTCACTGCTGCTGCTGCAACCTCAAGATAAGGATCACACTGCCCAAGTTCAGCCTGCTGTCTGGGTGTCGGCCTGGAGCCCAGGCAGCATGGTGGCCATTCATTGCTGCTTGTCAGAGAAGAATGCAACTATCTTCTTTCCTGCGTGTGCTGGCAGCTGGCTGGGTGGCATTAGTAACCCAGCCGCCCCATGGGCCTTCTCCACTTCAGCTCAGGTCTTTGCTGAGAGCCTGAGTTGTGGACGGAGGCTGTGAATGCGGGCTTGGTGAAGTGGGCTGAGCACGCCAGCAGATGGGTGGGCGATGGGCTTCAGCAGTGTCCCACTGCTGACTGTCAGTCTGGGAGTGGTGGCATCCCCTTCTTCCCTCTGCCTCACAGAAGTTGCCTCCTGAAGTTGCCGCCTTAGTCTGAAACTGGGGGGTGCAGAGGTGTAGGGGTAGCAGGCACCTTTGCAGAGGAGAGGTTAGGCAGGCAGGCAAAGCTTGATGGGTTTTGTGGTTTGCGGAGCACCCTGGCCTCCCGGGATGCTAAGGGCACCCTCAGGTCATCCCAGGTGTCTGCTCATGGCAACTCGCTTCCCTGGCTGTTGTCAAAGCCCCTCCAGGCCCACGCTTGTCTTCACCAAGGCCTTTCTTTCTCCTTCAGAAGCCCCTGGGAGCAGCTCCTGAGCTGGTGCTGAGGAGCCTCAAGGTACAAGATGGGAAAGAAATTGGAGGCCACAGGCTGGACACCTGATTGGAACAAGAGCTATAGCCTGAGCCTCCAGGTGTCCAGCCAAGTTCCTGACCCATCTTCCCTGAGCCGCTTAAATTTACATTCTTCTCTTGCTCCCTGGAGGAATGGCAAGTTTTCTGTTTTCCTCTCCCTACATGGATCCGCATCTTCCTATAGCCACACAGAAGGTGCCGAGTAAATGTTTGTTGAATGAATGACTGACCTCTGGACAAGAGGTTTTCCTGCTTCCCCATTGATTCTAGCTGATCTCTGGGCTTTTTTCCATGGCTACTGAAGGAAGAGTAAAGTTTCTCTTCAAGCAGCCGTGCCTCTGGGCTCTCAGCTGTATCCAGCTTTCTCTTCCCCACTAGGAGGATGTCCCATCCCAGAGCCTCCCTGGACCCCTGCCTCTGCTGGCCCACACATGTGTGGGCTGGGATTCTGTCCTCCTGTCCTTGTCCTCATCTGCTCCCTATAGTTTTGCTCTTTCTTCCATCCCCCCACTCATCTGGGACCCTCCAGCCGCTAAGAGACCCCACAGCAGCCCCTAGGCCATTAGGCTTCCAGCCAGCTGTAGCCTCGTGTCTTCCCTTTGCTGGGTCCCCACGCTCCTGCATGAGGCGTCCACGCCAGGCACTGTCTTCATTGTGTAATGTCACCCACTTCATCTTAGGGATGCTTGGGGCATGTTTTGAGGGGGGGGTGTTTGAGACCTCTCCCTTCTCTCTTCCCCCATCTCACCTCCACACCTTCGGAGAGAGAAGTGATCATGTGACCGCAGAAACAGGGATCAGAAAGGAAATCAAATAGCAGGAATTCCATCCTGGACACCGGGGCCTGACAAAGAGCTCTTGGACCAGTGCTGGATGCAATTTGGGCGGTTTGGTTTGGATGGGGAAATATGAGTTTCCAGAACAGGGTATTTGAAATCATGGCTACTCAGAAAATTGAGGCAGTGGTCACTCTGGCTGTAGATGCAGCACTCTGTGATTGTCAAGACCTTTGTAATTGAGGGTGCCTTAGCTGGGTCCAGGATATACTTCATCATAAGCCATATCTGGAGCCAGCATGAATTACAGGGGACAGGAATTCCCATTTGTCAGTCACTTCCCACATGGGGCTAGGGATTTCGTGTGTACACTCATTCCATATTCTCACGTGGCTCTGTGAAGTTGGTTTTGATATTCCCTTTTTACAGATGAGAGACTGGAGACTCTGAAAAGTTAAATAACTGGCCCAGATTTAGTTAGGAAATATCAGAGGTGGACTTTGGCCCATTGCTCTCACTGGCCCCAGAGCCCGTGTTCATGTTACACACTGGTCCCCTCCCACTCCAGGTGTCTGTACTTTTTGTGTCACCTTTGAGAAAGGTGGTCTTTTAGTCTCTTTAGCCACACAATGAGCAGCTTGGACTCTAGGGATACACTAAACTTGCCAGCTGTCTTCAATCCCGACATCCTGTGTTTCATTGCTAGTGTCCCTCCAGGATGGATATTCCAGTCCTCACAGCTCAGGGCCCTGCACTCCCCATGAGAGAAGCATAACAATTAGCACCAAAAGCAAGCTACTGGGGAGGCCGAGGCAGGAGAATTGCTTGAACCTGGGAGGCGGAGGTTGCTGTGAGCCAAAAATCACACCATTGCACTCTAGCCTGGGAGACAAGAGTGAAACTCCATCTCAAAAAAAAAAAAAAAAAAAAAAAAGCTAAGCTCTGAGAGCCTTCGGCCCATCAAGTAAAGGAGTCACTGATTTTGGAAAGTGTGAGAGGTTACCCATTTTCTTTTTCTGGTCTTGTTTGACCACTAAACATGGCATATTTGGACCACACTCGTTTAGCTGAGTTTATTATAAAATCACACTTTCTGATGGCTCCTTTGTCTCTTAATTGTACTGAAAGTTCTCATGAGAACCAGCCCTATGAAATGTGCTCGTTGTTTGCTCCAAGACCATTATCAAGTGCACTGTTCATTACAACTCTCAACGCGCCCTGTTGAAATTCTTACGTGAAACAGATCTTTTAGAATTTAATGCCAGGGAAAAATTATCTCCCCTGAGGAATTTCTATGCTTCCTTCTTTCTGATAAGGAGAGCTCTGGGGCATATCACATTTCCCTTTTGCCTTGGATGCCAGGAAGCTCAAAGCCAAATTTGATGCTTAATCACAACCGTGTTAACCCTCACAGCTGGCTGATTTATTTCCTCTTTATTCCCTTGGCCCTGGTTTTTGTATGTCTTTTCTGACTAGCCTCACTGTATAGACCCATTCCAAGTCCTCTCGCCAAGAGGTGGGTATGAAGGCTAGCCCTTTAGAGGGGGAGGTTGCTGCACCGTGTTTTCATCTTCCCCAGGACTACATCGACACAGAGATGCTGCTGTGTGCGGAGAACGTGAACCAAGACAACCTGCTATCCTATGCCCGGGAAGCTGCAGACTTTGCCACCAACTACCAGCTGCCATCCTTAGACTTTGCCATGAACCACTATGGGCAGCCTGATGTGGCCATGTTTGACTTTACCTGCATGTATGCCTCAGAGAACGCGGCCCTGGTGCGGGAGCGGCAGGCGCACCAGCTGCTCGTGGCCCTCGTGGGTGACAGCTTGCTTGAGGTACTGCCTGCGCTCGGAGCCCCCATGTTTCTCTATGAGACAGATCCCACATTTGTATTCTGGCAGGCAGTATCTGCCATTGTGCAGCGGGGAGAGGACAGGCTCTCAGCCAGTTGGCAGGACTCTGCCAAGCTTGTCCCGGCCTCAGAGCCTGTCCTGTGGCTGCATTCAGAGGAGCCTTTTCTGCCTCTGTGTGGTTAGGAGAGCCTTCTCTTCTATCTCCTGGCTCTTTTGCACTGACTTCTTTGATGAAGTACAAAATCAGGCAGGCCCGGTCTAGGCCACATGAGCCATCCTTCTCAGAGTGTGTGGACCCTCAGCTGGGCCAAGACTTCTTCCTCATGTGGGTGACCCTTTGTGGCCTTTGAGATCACACAGGGTGCAGGAGAGGCCTATGGGCCCCAAAGTCTCCTTTCCATTCATAGCTTCCCTGCTGAAAATTCTTCCCAGAAAATCTGCAAGGGTGCAAGGATCCTTAGATTAAATGAATGTTTTCTGAAAGGAGAAAGTTTTCTCTTTAGTGTAAGCACTGATTATGTATTTATTCCAAGTTAAGAGTCAAATTCCAAACCATGCTTTGGGGGCTCATGGAGCAGATTAGTCAGCACTTAGCTTGGTTGACTTAGTCCTTGGGCACCATTGTGCATGGACTTGAACCTAAGACCTTTGGTTGAGCCCTCAGTGCCCATCCTGCTTCTGGCCCAGACTCCTTTCCCAGCTTGGTTTCTCCCTACCCTCCTCCCATGCTCCATGTTATACCCAGAACAGACAGCTGTTCTTCCATCAGGTGCCAGCATTTTCCAACCACCATGCCTTTGCCCACACCATTCCCAAGTAGCTCAGGATCAGAATCTCATCCATTCATTAAAATCAGCTTAATGCAACTCTTAAGAAGCTTATTCTGATTTCCATCCCCCTCTCCTAGGATGGGAATTTGTCTCGCCTTTTCTGAGCCCTAAAGCAGTTTTGCTATGCCTGCGTCATAGCACCCTTTACATTTAACTTTCTGCTACGGTTATTTGACCTTGTGGTGAATCCACATAGGTAGCAGGGTCCCTGCCCTGTCACCTCTCTGTCCCTCCAGTACCCTGCACAGTCCTGGCAATCAGTGTGTGCTGGGTACAATGAGATCATAGACTGGGAGTCATCAGAATCAACTGGAATTTTGCACGTTTTCTTTTGCAGCCATTTTGGCCCATGGGTACAGGCTGTGCCCGTGGCTTCCTGGCAGCCTTTGACACGGCATGGATGGTGAAGAGCTGGAACCAGGGCACCCCTCCCCTGGAGCTGCTGGCTGAAAGGTAAGCTTTGACAGCAGGGCTCCTAACTAGGGGGCAGGGCCACTCAGGCAGGAAAGGGGGCAAGATTAACCCTCAGGTGGCTGCTGGATATACCTGGAGTCTCTGCCTCCTCCATTCTGCCTTCCCATGTGTGGCCTGATTTGATCATCAGCATCCCCAAGGATGTTTTCTCCATCATTGTCTGACTCTTACAGTGACTTTCTCTGGGGACCAGGACCTTGGTCCCTGGATGACAAAGAGAAATCTTCATCTAGGTTGGCCCTGCAGCTGGGGCTCCCCAGCATCGCTCATTCACCCAAGAGCCAGAGAGGTTTATTTAAGGGAATCTTCCAAGGCAGTGCTGAGTCTCCTGTCCTTGATGGGGGTTGGATTCTCTGGCTTTCCAGGCCTCTCCCACTGCTGAGATCCTGGGCTTCTTCCCAGACCCCTGCTGTTGGCCACGTGGCTGTGACAGCTGGTGGACAGGGGGAGGTCAGGGCTGGTGGGCAGAGGCAGGCCTCTGACAATCTTGGGTGTGGAAGCCTGTGGTCGTGGGGAGCAGGCCGCAGGAGGCAGCGTGGCTGAGCATGGTTATGGCAAAGCCACAGGCCACCGTGCTGCCAGCCCTGCGTCCCTCCCCTCTGCCTGGGTGGAGGAGCCCAGCATCCCCATCACCCAGGCGCCCCTTTCCTCTTGGCCCCTTTGACCTTCTCCCCACTTTGCAGATCTCAAGAACCAGGAGTGTCAGGTATTTCAGGGAAGGGTTAGACAAACATGTCCAGGAAGCCCTTGAGCCAGAGGAAGGGGAAAGTAGGGAAGGGTGGGGAGAAGGCCTGAGGTGGCAAAAGTGATCCCTGACCTCCAGGCTCCACCTCCCTCCAGGGAAAGTCTCTACCGGCTGTTACCTCAGACAACCCCAGAGAACATCAACAAGAACTTTGAGCAGTACACGTTGGACCCAGGGACGCGGTACCCAAACCTCAACTCACACTGTGTCAGACCCCATCAGGCAAGTCCATTGCTGGGGCCCTGTCTGAATCACTCTGCACTGAACAGTGGGAAGTGGCGGTGGGGAGGAGGTCACATTAAATTTTGGTCCATTCCTGGGACTGAGGCCACCAAGGCCTGCTGGCCTAATGGTGGGACAAGTTCTTCTCCCCACTGGAGTCAGCATTCTTTCTAGCCCACAGGACAGAACTAGAACACATATGGGGGAAGAGATATATATGTATATGTGCATATATTTACATATATTGTCACTATGCATATGCATTGCTGATCTTACCTGTCTCAAATAATCTACTTGGCCAAATATGCTCTCTGCATACCACCCTTGTCCTGGGGTCCATTTCTTCTTCCACTGATTTAAAGCCACCAAACTCTCTACCTCTTTGGTCAATAGAACAGAAAATTGTGTGAATTTTTTAAATTAGCTAATTATATACACACAAATTAGCTACACACACTCCCACTTAGTTTGCCTGCATCTGGGTGGGGGATTGAGGCCCATTGCTCTATGACTCAAGTTGCCTGCGTTCCCTTGCCGAAGGTCATGCCTCCCAGCAATAGAGGAAAATGGTGGCAGGCACTGAATTGGGGGGGGGTCGAGTTTAGGGGCCCTGAGACTAGGATTTGGGGGAAAACTGGTGGGCAAGCATGTTGTCTCTCTTGCTCATAGGTGAAGCATTTGTACATCACTAAGGAACTGGAGCACTACCCTCTCGAGAGACTGGGCTCACTGAGGAGATCTGTCAACCTCTCCAGGAGGGGTAAGCTGCCCTCCTGGGACCCTGGTGGGTGGCTGGGAAGGGCTTTGAGGGGAGGAGTCCTGCTCAGTGGCCGTGGTGACACAGGCTCTGCAACCAACCTTTACCTATGTGGCCATGGGCAGGCATCTCTCCTCTTTGTACTCCAGTTCCTCCTCTGTAAGTCCAAGAGAACCCCTGCCCAGAGAATCAGTATGAGGATGATAGGAGCTAGTGTGTGTCAAGAGCTTCACACAGTAAACGTGAACCGGGGGATTATTTCACTGGGACTTGTTCTTATTTTCCTGTTGTTTTCTTGCATGGGGGCCTTGTCCCTTTAAGTAGATAATGAGCTTGATGCACTTCGCCCTTTTCCTGATCATCCTGGGCCTGGCAGTGCACTGGACACAGGGCCAGTGCCCAACACAGGGAGATGGGATGGTTAAATGAGGAACCCCCAGCACCCAGCTCGGCTCAGGATGCTCTCCTGCTTGGAGACCTCTTTGGCTACCTGTGCCTGTCCAGACTTTGCCTCCTCTCCTTCCTTAGGCAAACTCAGCTGTACTCCTCCCTCCCCCCCATGCACCACGACATGCCCCACTGCTGTGATAAACCACTTACTATAATCAACCATTTTACTGTTACACAAACAAAGCAGGTTTTTCTAGATTCTTTGCCACCGCAGTCCTTTCTGTCTTCCTGGAATGACTTCTTCCATCTGATAAGTTCCTAGATGCTCTTAAAGAATAAGCTCAAACGTACCTCCCTATGACACTTTTCTTTGGAGAATTCCCCTCCCAGAGCAGACTTGGGCAAACCTGCTAATGTGTTCCCACAGCCCCCTGTTTCTCCCTCCATCACAGCACTGTGTCATTGTCACCCCCTCTGTGACTGTCTTCCCACTAGATGAGCATGTTGTTGGCAGGGCCTAAACACAGTAGGTCTTAGGGACTCTGCTGGAAGATAACATGCTTCCTCTCCCCTCCCGCCATACTCTTGACCAGGCCCCCAAGCAGCAGTCCTCAGGGAGCTGCACCCATGCCAATGGCCCCCTGCCGTGGCCCCTTGCCTTGGGGCCGCTCCTCCTGGTCCCCAGCCGTGGTGGCAATGAGAAGGGATCGCCAGGGCAGACTGTGTGAGATTCCTGCAGAGCCTCACTGCCTGCGCTCTCCTTCGTGCAGAGTCAGATATCCGGCCCAGCAAGCTCCTAACCTGGTGCCGGCAGCAGACAGAGGGCTACCAGCATGTCAACGTCACCGACCTGACCACATCCTGGCGCAGCGGGTTGGCCCTGTGTGCCATCATCCACCGCTTCCGGCCTGAGCTCATGTGAGTCTGGGGCCCAGGCTGGCCGCTGGAGACAAGGGATGCCAAGGCCATTGTGCTGCATGCAGAATCTTCATTACTTGGTTCAATATTTCTTTCTGTGTTTTGATTTGAGATTTTTCTTAACATTTGTTCTTTTCCCGTTGCACTGATTACTCTGTCAGCAATGTGTTTGATCTGTATTCCTAATATGTGAGGATAAAAATTGGCTCAGGCTTAGTGATGGCACTCTTGACACCTCACTCCCCGCTACCATTCCCCCCCGACCCCCATCACCATACTCTTTGGAAATTTGAGCATTCACACTTTGGATCTCCACCCTCAAGAGAGGAGTATGGGTCAGACCTAATTCCAGGGACTAGTTTGAGGGTTTTATAGAATTAGGTTTGAGACCCAGATCCATAAGCTGTGTGTCCTTGGGCAAGCCACTTACCTTCTCTGAGCTTTAGATTCTTCATCTACAAATTAGAAATAGCAGCAGGGCCATTGGGGAGATCAGGTTATGTTTGAGGAAACACTGTGATGCTAAAGCATGATGCATCTGTATTTAAATCGGCAGCAGCAGAACTTCACAGCCAGGTGCAAATCACAAAAAAGGCTGACAGCAAACCTACCCAAGGGCTAGTAATTGGTACTTTTAGGAAGCGAGATGGCCTTAAGAGGATGGACTCGCCTTTTTTTTTTTTTTTTTTTTTTTGAGCTGGAGTCTCTTGCTCTGTTGCCTGGGCTGGAGTACAGTGACGCAATCTCAGCTCACGGCAACCTCCGCCTCCCAGGTTCAAGCAATTCTCCTGCCTCAGTCTCCTGAGTAGCTGGGATTACAGGTGCCCACCACCACACCTGGCTAATTTTTGTATTTTTAGCAGAGATAGAGTTTTGCCATGTTGGCCAGCCTGGTCTCGAACTGAGCTCAAGTGATCTGCCCACCTCTGCCTCCCAAACTGCTGGGATTATGGGCATGAGCCACTGTGCCTGGTCTCCCTTTTTACTTTATATGCTATGTAACTTGATGTTTTTTACAAGATGCCCATTTTACTTTTGTAATTAAAAAGAAAAAAAGTAAGGGATATATTTAAAAGTAAAATAGCTCATAAATGTTCTCAAGAGGTTTAAATCATTTTCTGATGGCTTTAGCCCAGGCAGCAATAACGTCATCATGGCCCGAGTCTGATTTTGTCCCTTCCTGACCAGTGGAGTGGTGGGTGAGAACTGGGGGTAGGGGCTGGGGTCACTATTCCTACCCTGTACCCTGCCGACACCTGGCAGAGTGTCACCCTCAGTGCTCCTTACCACCTGAAGGTGCTCAGCTCGCCACACCTCTGCCTCCTCTCCCTGAATTTCTCTACTTTGTTTTGATTCTCTAGCAACTTTGACTCTTTGAATGAAGATGACGCTGTGGAGAACAACCAGCTCGCATTCGATGTGGCTGAGCGAGAGTTTGGGATCCCTCCAGTGACCACAGGCAAAGAGATGGCATCTGCCCAGGAGCCTGACAAGCTCAGCATGGTCATGTACCTCTCCAAGTTCTACGAGCTCTTCCGGGGCACCCCACTGAGGCCCGTGGGTAAGCACCTGCACAGAGATTTTGCTTGGCCCCTTGAGCCAACTCTGTCCTTGTCTCTGAGTCTGGCTGCTCCTAACACTGGTATGGTCCGTTCTGGGGCTGCCCAGTGTGTTCTCCTTGACTTTGAGGCCAAACAGGGGTGACTCCACTCACCCAGCCCCTGTGCATGTAAGTGGATCTGTATGCCATTTACATCTTGAGTTTGGGGTGAGAGAATTATTTTAGAGGGACCTGGTTACAATGACACCTCCTTGTTTTTGATTTTTTTTTTTTTTTTTTTTTTTTTTTTTTTTTTTTTTTTGAGACGGAGTCTCGCTTTGTCGCCCAGGCTGGAGTGCAGTGGCGCGATCTTGGCTCACTGCAAGCTCCACCTCCCGGGTTCACGCCATTCTCCTGCCTCAGCCTCCCGAGTAGCTGGGACTACAGGCACCCGCCACCACACCCGGCTAATTTTTTTTGTATTTTTAGTAGAGACACGGTTTCACCGTGTCAGCCAGGATGGCCTCGATCTCCTGACCTCGTGATCCGCCTGTCTTGGCCTCCCAAGTGCTGGGATTACAGGCATGAGCCACCGCGCCCAGCCAACACCTCCTTGTTATAGGCATACTTCCTGGAGCCAGGTTCCAAATGACAGTTGCACTTTTATTTCCCAACAGATTCTTGGCGCAAAAACTATGGAGAAAATGCTGACCTCAGCTTGGCCAAATCATCCATTTCTAATAACTATCTCAACCTCACATTTCCAAGGAAGAGGACTCCACGAGTAAGTTTTGGCCTGGCTTTGGTTTTATTTCCCATGGCATGTGGATGGGGTATGAGGAATGGAGATTGTCACATTCTCAGTCTGTTGAGGCTAGTAAGTTACATGGATCAGGCGCTCCCGGAAGAAGCTAATAAAACTCGGATTAGTGACTGAATGTTTTTGGAAGTTCTTCCTGGCGCTGTGTAGCTAGTTTCAATGACTTCAAAGTGGTTATAGGAAAGACATGGTAGCGAGCTGATAGAACATATTGGTGAATGCTTTTAGAAGTAAATCAGATCAGCTCTGCTTCCTGAGGGATGAGGATGAAATGATTTCTCACTGTGCTGAGCAGTTTAGATCTGGAACATGACGGCCATCAGTTTAGTGGCCGAAGTGCATGGTGATGATGCTCCGTTTACACACCTGTTCCATTAATTTGTATTTATTCACTCATTCAACAAATATATATTGGGCTCTCCTATAGGTCAACTTTAGTGCTATATTTTTTGTTTCTGATGAGGGGAGCAAATATACGGAAGTGAATAATATATGGACCTTGCCTTTGAGGAGCTCGGAGCCTAATAAAGAGGTTCCCAAATTTTCTCAACTTATAGCACCCTTAGTATCTCTGTAATTTTTTTCATGGTGTGCCTATACCAAAATAAATACCTAACAGTTTCACTTATTAAGTAGTTAAGACCAAATAACTTAATAGAAGCATTTTTCAAGTTGTCTGACAGACATGATAGTGTTTTCCTAGAAAGTTAAAA
Organism: Nomascus leucogenys; assembly: GCF_006542625.1. NCBI lineage: Eukaryota > Metazoa > Chordata > Mammalia > Primates > Hylobatidae > Nomascus > Nomascus leucogenys. The sequence continues at coordinate 73,179,751 of NC_044395.1, forward strand.
ATATTCTGTGGCACCTCTGTGAGTTCACATGTTGCCACGGGACACAGTTTGGGCATCACATGCCTAAGGAGCAGTGACAGTTTCGTGTGAATGCTAACATCTCTGTGGGAGGCATAATGCAAGTTCTCTTGCTTCATGTGCACATTTTACAGATAAAAATGGAGGCCTATGGTTGTGGTGGCTCACGCCTGTAATCCCAGCACTTTGGGAGGCCAAGGCAGGCAGATCACCTGAGGTCAGGAGTTTGAGACCAGCCTGGCCAATATGATGAAGCCCCGTATCTACTAAAAAATACAAAAAATTAGCCAGGTGTGGTGACAGGTGCCTATAATCCCAAGCTACTCAGGAGGCTGAGGCAGGAGAATTGCTTGAACCCAGGAGGCGGAGGTTGCAGTGAGCCAAGATTGCGCCATTGCACTCCAGCCTGGCTTGGATAAGAAGAGTGAAATTCCACCTAAAAAAAAAAAAAAAAAAAAAAATTGGAGGCCTAGAAAGGCTAGGTGCCTTGGCCAGGTCACCTGCTACTCTGTTGTACTTCATTACTTTGCCCCTACCCCATGCTTCCTTCACACTAATTAATCCACTCATTGAAAGGCATTTGTTGTGTATCCAGTTATAGGACATACAGAAGTGGTGTGAGGCTTGACCTTGGAGTCCAGTTAGGAAGATAGATGCTGGGAAGATAGGGAGAAAACTGAGAACCAAGGGTCCGAACCTTGGGGAACAAGGGAGTTTGAGGGGCTGGCAGAGGCAGAGCAGCCAGGAAAGAAGATAGGAAGGAGAACGGACAGTTGGAAAGTCAGAGAGGGAGTCAGGAAGCCCAGGGAGGAGAGCGCTTCTATGGGATGGGCCCTGGAGACCATGCCAGGCAACAGGGAAGCCAGCCAGGGTCGGGGCTGAGGACAGGCTATGGGATGTGGATGCGTTGGGGCAGATGGCAAATGTCAGAGTTCTAGGACTGGAGTGGGGAGTTCCTGGGGTGGTTAGTGGGAGCAGAGGAGAGAAGATGGGTGGAGGAGAATAGGACCAGAGTGAAGCCACTGGTGGGAGCAGGGGTGGCTTGGGGTGGGGGCAGTTGTAAGTACCTGCCCAGAGCTTGCCTGCCTTCCCCAGGATGGCAGGGTGCCCTCCACCAACAGGACAGTGTGCTGGAGGCCTCTGCAAGTTTCTGAGTCTAGGTGGCCAAGAGTCTCTTTAAGCTTGGCCAAGGCAGCCATATCTAGCCAGCCCCTCCACCCAGGGTGGGATGGGGCCACCCAGCCTCCTTTCCCTGGGCTGTGTGAGCAGTGGTCACTTTTTCCACTGAGGCCTGAACTCCCTGCTCCCTGGGACGCTGCAGCAGCTGTTTTGCCAATTCCAGGAGCAGGATACTTCATGCTTCTGTGGCTCCCTAGCTCTAGGAAGGAATGGGCTAGCAAGGCCTTAGCTGGGCAAGGAAGCAAGGAAGATGGCAACAGAGCAGTTAAAATGATGAGCTGCACCCAGCCTCTCTCCCACTCTGAGCCGGCGCAACCTAGAGGCTCCGTGTGAGGGCTGCATTGTCCACCATGTTCCCACTGAGTAAATGGGGCTGTCTTCTGGATACCAGTGGTCAGCTTGTTCTACCTCCAGCCCAAGGACCCCTGTCTTGGGCTGTTTGGCCCCAGGCAAGCCAGTCAGTGTTTCTGGAAGCTCTCTGAGACAGACATTTACTGCCTTTCTCCATTCACCGCGTTTCTCCCACTTGGCCCACAGGGGGAACTGGAGAGGAATGTTTCAACCTTTCACTCACCACACCTCTATTTACAGAATGACAGAATTGAAACAGCCCGGCCAGCACTGGCTTGGGAGCTGGGGATGGTTAAAAGTCAGGAATCAGCAAGGCTAGCCAGGCCTCCCAAGGGCTGAGGGCCTCATTCCACTTCCCTCTGGCTCTGCTAGAAAATGCTTGCGGTGGAGGGCTCTGCCCAGCCCAATTCTGGCCCCTTTTGAAGCCTGTTCAGTCTTCTTCAGGGTGTGTCCCTTGGCTGCCCATTTTGGAGGAGTCAAGGCCCACAGATCTGTTCTCTCCCACAACCTCATTTAATCTTTGCACTCTGCCCCATCTTTGGATAGGTAGAGAGATTTGGCCATTGAGTTAAGTGCCTGCCATGGACATTATTTGTTCTCTCAGAGTGATAGGGCACTTCCTCTGGGTGGGTTAGGTGGTTTCATAAGGCTACTGGGTCACCACACTGTGCCTTGGCCATCACTGAAATACCTCTGCATTCTCTCTACCACTCAATGTCAGCACAGTGATCAGGGCCACATAGAAAGTACCTTCTTCTCATCCTACCAGATACCTTGTTGTATCTGAACGCTTTTTTGATTTGGGGAACCTAATGGCAATGCTCTTTGGCCTCAACATTTCCCACTAGCAAAGAACACTGAGTCCACCCCGGTCTGGTCCTGCACAGCCACAGGGGATGTCTGCACATAAGACTCTGAAATCCATATATAATTACACATCTGTACATAGAGGCTCCCTCACATTTACACCAAGATATCAGTACAACAAGACACGCAACCCTCAATGACCTTGTTCATCAGCCCTTCTGGAGTGGAGATACAGGGCAGGCATGCTTGCACGAGTCTATACAATAAACCTCCCCACAAACACAGACAATATCTGTATATATAGGTGCATCTGTATTTGACCTTCCTCCCTGCCCCTCCCTAACTTCCTCTCCATCTTCCAGAGGAATATATTCATATGGGAATTGAGCTGTGAGTGCACATTTATTTACAATGTGGCATCTTCATCTGAAGAGGATCCGCTGGTTCTCTGCTGAGTCAGGCTTAAGAATCTCCCTCCTGATTTTCACTGACGATGTTAAATTCTTCTTTCCCCCCCAATCTTATCTTCCTGATAACATGCAATCCAAGCAAGATGTATCAACTTCAAGCAAAATGAAAGGCTTTTCTCCATCAAGGATCTCGTTTACTTTTAGAGAGAGTAACTTTTCCATTCCCACCGTGAGTGGTAACCCACTGGGTTGATTAGTTCTGAAAACTGGGCGGCCCACGCCTGGAAAAAGGAGAGCTTGGGGACTATATTTTCCTCTTAATAGGCCCTTGGTCTGCTTCTGCACATCTGTCTGTGGTCCTGGTGAGCATCTAAAAGCCTCATGGCATGGGACAGTTCCTGGGGGCTCCAGGGCTCTTGTCATCATGCATGTAGGTGACACCTGAACATATAACCAGGGCATCTATCATGCCTGTGCGCATGGGCACACACAGACATACACCCTCAGACCCACAATACCTACCAGTATTCTCCTAGACCTACCACATATGGTGACACCTGTACTTATGGCTACTACGGTCATTACTGTAGACATATGCAGAACACTAATTTTTGTCCCATTCTGAGCCCACTCCTTGGGGCATAAAACAGAAGTTGTCACTTGTCCCTGGAGAGCCCATCCCAGAAGCCAGATGGGTGGCCCCAGGTTTGATCCTGCTCAACCAGGTCCTCCTCCTCCTCCAGCACTGGTCCCTGACAGAGTGGCATTCACAAAATGTGACTGACATTTTTGTCAATGTCTGGTCTGAGTGGTCCAGGTCCCCCTCCCCAACCCTCCTCTCCCTGAGCCACCTGCACACTTTCTGAAGAGCCGGGTGGCATTACATGCGAAGGTGCCTCTTCCTTCCATCTACTCATTCAACAACTGTTTCTTGAGTGCCTATTTTATGCGGAGTTCTCCTCAGTACCGGGGATGGAGCAGTGAATGGAACAAGCAAGGACCCTGCCTAGGCAGCTTACCTTCTAGTGGGACTTACAAACTTCCTCTCACCTCACTTCCCTAACTTCTCTAACAGAACCACACACCCAGCAGCCAAAGCTCCCCACTAGGTTTCCAGGACTTCTCATGGCAGAGGTTTGAAGAAGGCTTAGGGGAGTCAAGAGTGCCACTTTCCAAGGCTGGGCCAGCACAGGGCCCTGGAGTATCCCCTCCAGGTGCGCGCAGGTCATGGCTGAAGCTACTCTCTCTCCTTTCCTTAGTGCAATCTCAGTCCAGGATTCAGAGCTGATTTACAGATTGGGAATGCAGTTAGAAGTCAAGCAGACAAACACAGATTTACGTCTGCTGGGGGTCTAGCAAATGTTCTAGCCTCTCAGAAAGCTCCTTTGCTTGTCTGAAAAATGAGGGTAACAACATGCACATCATTGTATTGCTGCAAAGATGAGGTGAGCAAATGCATGCGGCAGGTCTGAGCACCATGTCTGGCAGGTGGAAGGCGCTTGGTAAATGATAGTTCTTTTCCTTTAGAAATGATGATTAAATGAAGATGCTTGTTTTCTCAAAAGATGAGTGAAACGATCTGGCTTGAACACTTGGTTCTGCACTGCAACCACAATGAATACAGCCCTTTACAGCATACAAAACACTTTCATATACATCTCATTTGCTCCTCATGTCACCTTTGGAGGAAGGCTGGGAACATATTTCCATGCCAATTTTTAGATGGGGAAACTTGGACTTGGGGAGATTACATTTTGCTAAGTCATGTAGGTGGTAAATGTCAAAGCCAGAAGTAGAATTCAGATGTTTAAAATTCTGTTACTCTGCCAAGCATGGTGTCTCATGCCTGTAATCCCAGCACTTTGGGAGGCTGAGGTGGGCAGATTGCTTGAGCCCAGGAGTTCAAGACCAGCCTGGCCAACAAAGTGAAACCCTGTCTTTACTAAAAATACAAAAATTAGCCTGCGTGGTGGTGCACACCAGTAGTCCCAGCTTCTTGGGAGGCTGAGGCACAAGGATCACTTTAACCTGGGAGGCAGAGGTTGCAGTGAGCCAAGATCACACCACTGCACTCCAGCCTGGGCAACACAGCAAGACCCTGTCCCCAGAAAGAGAATAAATAAAATAAAATAAAATTCTGTTACTAACACTAGCCTCACTAATAGTGTCTAATACTTGTACAGTAGTGCCCTCCTTATCTGCAGTTTTGCTTTCTAAGGTTTCAGTGACCTGTGTTCACCCATGGTCCAAAAATATTAAAAGGAAAATTCCAGAAACAATTCACAGTTTTAGATTGCACACCATTCTGAGTAGCATGATGAAATCTCACAGCATCCCACTCCATCCGGCCTGGAATGTGAATCATCCCTTTGTCCAGCATATCCATGGTGTATTTGCTACCCACCCATTAGTCACCTTAGCTGTCTCAGTTACCAGATCAAAAAAACAGCATATCTAGGGTTTGGCAGTATCCATGGTTTCTGGATTCCACTGGGGGCCTTGGAATGTATCTGCCATGGATGAGGGGAGACTACTGTCTAGCACGTTATAGTTTAAGAAGTGTTTTACATCTGTGATTTCATTACTCTCACAACAGCTTATGAACTAAACAATATAAGATCCCTTCTTATAGTTAAGGAAACTGAAGTCAAAGTAGTTGGATGGTTTTCCTGAGATCACACAGCTGGGAAATAATTAGTACCAATGCTCAAATCCATGATTCCTTGAAGAAAGAGCTCTCTTGCTATCACTGGCCAACTTCCTAACTATCATAGCTGCTGCCCAAATCAACAAAACCATAGCCTGCAATGGTCAACCTCTCTTCCTATGACCCATATCTAAATTATTCCTGGGCCAGGCTATACCAGCTAACTAAATATAAAGTTTGTTTGCTTTGAGCTAAAATCACATTAACTCGGGCAGTATGGGAACATGGTTATCTTGTGCTGATCAAATAAATGTTCAGGCTGGCAGATCTACGTCTTTGATTTTTTTTAATAGGAAAACCAATTAGTTTAATAAATGCCTTTTGGTATATAGATTCTTTCAAATCATTGGGAAATCATGATAAGAAAGTATTCTTAGGGCGGAAGAGCTGGAAACATTAATGGGAAAAGAACATAAGTTATTTATTCTCATGTTCTCTTTGGGCACAATAAGTATTTTCTTTCTTCTTGTGCTTTGAATTCTTTGTAGAGTGAAACAGGGTCCAAGGAAAAGGGAGTACTGAAGCAATTTTGGTTCACAAATATAGATATACAGATAAGAAAAAAGTAGATAAATCTCTAGGTTTGAATGTTCTTAACCTTTTTATTTTAGCCTAGCTCTTAGTTGAGAATCAGTGCTTCAATGTTAAATTCATAAGGAAGAGTAGAAACTATTTGGGTATGTGTGTTGCTAACCTTTCCATAGACTGCATTTGGTTGTCCCATGGGTCAGAGGGGCTGAGGTTGTCCCCATCCATGTCCTTTATTCCCCCTGAAGGATTTGGAGTCTTCTTAGGAGCTGCTGGCTGGGCACGGCCTCTCCAGGAATGTCCTTCATAAGCCCATGGCTAATATGGCTGTCTTCAATCTATATAGGCTCCAGTGGAACAGTCCCACCCTGGGCTTGTTGAGTACAAAAGAGAGTAAAATGTTTTGCCCTTTGGAGGAAAAGCCAAATCCTCATTTAAGGTAGCAATCAAAAAAAAAATAAAAGAAAACCCTAGGATTATGCATGAAGCATTCTTGTTGGGTAGGACATTCTGTACTTTCACAGGCCCCAGGTTTGGGCTGGCCAGAGCAGCATTCCCAGGCTGTGGAGCTGGGGGTCTAGACAGCCTGTTCCTCTAAGACCCAGCATTGTTGCAAATAAGGTCATCTGTTTCTCTTGGTGTTTGCCCAAGCTTTTGGCTTAAAATCTTTTCCATTCACAGAATAATGATTTATTAGAAGCTGAGGAAAATGTTCAAGAGAAGGCAGGGCCCTTTGATGTGTAGTTTTGTGCTGCCTGGGGCAAATTTTTGAACAAATATCAATGGACTAAACTGTGGTTGATCTTGTCTTCAAAAACAAACAAAAAAATCTGGTGCTGGTAAATATGGGGAAAGGGCAGGGGATGATGAAGAGAACAAGAGATGAGGAAGCAGGTGCTTTCCGTTGGAGGGAGGGGGTGCATACTGGGTTATGTGTTGGGGCACCCATAGCTAGGGTTGTTGTTTCAGAACAACCAGGAGGTGAAAGAATCCTCCTGTGATTGGGTAGATTAGGATTTATGGGGCTGATTGGGCTGTATGGCTGGGTTTGAGGTGAGCAGGTGGCCTGCAGCACTTCCCCCTGCATCCAAAATGGTAGAAAGGCTAGGATTTAATATGGGCCTGCGATGGAGGGCCCCTCTGAGAGAGTAGGAGGCTCTCTGCAGAAGGGATCCATGGTCAATGGGACATGGCTCCCTGGTTCTGACAGAACTAGCCATTTGGAGAAGGCTCCAGTGGCTGAAGACTGGTAGCAGAGAGGTCTTACCCCAGAAAAGGATGGGGGAGCCTAGGTGGACCCTAGCCCAGCGACAAGGGTAGGCTTACCCATGGGGTACAGAGGAGATACTAAATTCAGTCTTTCCCACTCCAGCCATAGCATCAGCTCGGCCTCCAGAGTTCTGCTCATTCCCTGAGGAGTCAAGCCTGACAGCCGAGTGCCCTTTGGGAGCCCTTGCAGGGTGATGCTATGGGCTTGGGTAGAGCAGGGCTTTCTGGATTTCAATGTCCAGATTCAGGCAGCAGAGAGTGGGCTGTGAGGGGTTCTCAGTAGGGCAACCATGTCATGTATCATCTAAACCAGGAGACTTCTGAGAGTGAAGGGGGCACTGTTAACAATCAGGCTGGGGGTAAAAAGCAGTAAATCAGAACTACCCCCCACCTCCAACAAACTAGGCTGTACGGTCACGCTAGTCATCAGGCTATAGTTAATGCTTATTTGAAGTTAATAAAATATTGTTTACTAGGATCTGTGATGGTGAGTGAATTGCAGACTTGATTTGCCATCAAATCCCTAGGCGGCTCATTTGAGCCCTGAGAGTCCATGTGAGGTGAACCCGGTCACCTTCTTGTAGGAGAGAGGCTCCCTGGGTGCAGAGAGACCCCAGGTGGTCTCCATAAGGCAGCACACTGAAAGCGTCAGCAGACCTGGCTGGGCCTTGGGCAAACCATTAAACTGCTCTGAGCCCAAGGCCACACTGCAATGGAGATCATCCCTGCCCTGCCTGTGTCACCGGGATTCTTTTTGCTTTGATGTTTCATGAAGATCTTTTGGGATGTAATTCCAGCCCCTTCTGATGAAGCCTTGGCTCCCTAGGTGGAGTGAGGTTCTCTCCACTGTGCCTGAACAAAACTCTGTAACAGCGTTTGTCACGGTGCACAGTTATTTACTACCACGCCTGCCTGTAGGCTGACAGCTGTTTGTGGGCAGGGACACAAAGCCAGCCCTATGCCCTCAGGGATCTTAGTGGGACTGAAGCCCTTGGTGGCCCCCAGAGCTCACCCTGCTTTCTTGGCCATTGCAGGTGGATGGTCAAACCGGAGAGAATGACATGAACAAACGGAGGCGGAAGGGCTTCAATAACCTGGATGAGGTTTGTGTACACAGTGTGGGTTTAAACAGAGGCTTGTTTCCTGACAACCAGTGGCCACAGGCAGCCTCACTGTGATAGCAGTCTGGCCCTGTTCCTTCCCTCTCTCATGAACCACTGGGTTCCAAGCTTGGTGTGATGGAAAAACAGTTGGGGTTTTGGATCTCGCTTCACTACTTACTAGCTGTGTAACCTTGAGAAACACAACCTCCCAGGATGTGGTTCATGTCTGTAACATGCAATGATACACTTGAAATACATGAAACTTCGCAGGACTTTTAAAGATGAATAAGATCAACATGGTATCTGACACATGTTAATCAATATACAACTACTGTTAATAGTAAATAGTAAAGAGGTATCAGCAATCCCACTTTTCTCCCAATCATGGTTTGTATCTCTTTGTGTTTCCTTTGCTTTTAGCCTTTAAGGCATATGTCCTGGGGCCCACAAGTGCCACCTTCTGGTGAAAGAAGAAAATTACAGGTTACTTTGTCAAAGGAGAGCCTGAATCTCTCGCCTGCTTCTGAAAAATTGATCAAGGGGAAAGAGTGTCAGTTCCTGCTTCCCTGGGCAGCTTTTAAAAGAGACCTGAGATATACATGTCATTCAAAAAAAGCCATTCCAACTCCACAAGCATGCATATTGTCAGCGAAGTGTGGGATACCAGCTTTCGCCAGCCTACTGGCTGACCTCAAAATGATGACTTAGAGGCATGAGGGACGGTCTGTATGATACATTGATATCTGATTGATAGGAGGTAGAAGGGACTTTTTCTACTGTTTATGGTCGAAGAGTTTTTATTGCTGTATAGTTGCATGACATGGTTGTTCGTGTCTGACTTGCTGCATCTCACAACAGTGAGCTTTATAATAAATAAGAGTCATGAGGTTCACCCTGGGGAAAGCAGCAGCCAGCCATTCAACCCATTATCTGTGATGGTCAAAGGAAGCACTGACAAAGAAAAACAAGTTCAGTTCACATCTTAAAATATGAACAAACCCATTCTACCCAATGAGTTCAAAACACCCTGGGTTGAACATTTTCCTAGAGCTTCTTGAAGGTGCACTTCAAGAAGCACTGTTTCTTCTCCACCTCTTGGCTGTGGTGTAAGCAAGAAGCCAGCAAATAGAGAGCACAGAGAGGAAGCAGAGGCTGCACAAGGCTACAGACACGTTCCATTTCCCAGATTACAGGTGTCAGCTCTCTAGCTTCAGGGCCTGGGATTTGCTCCTGCCTATTCCCAAGAAGCTTCCCTTGGGTACACTTTGTCTCAGGCAGAAGTCTTTTCCTACCTTTCACCCATGGCTTATTTAAGGGTATGTGAGTGTTGTTTCTGTTATTGACAACCCAGGAGTTGGAGTGGGAAGGAATCTGGTTTGTGTGTACCCTTTCTGAGATGCCCTGGACAGTCTCCTGGGGCAATGGTTTTGCTTAAAGTTGGTTTTAACAAAGCGATATTCTTTCTAAATTCTTGCTACTCAAAATGTAATCCACGATCCAGCAGCAGCAGCAGCAGCAGCTGGGTGCTTGTTAGAAGTACAGGCTTTCAGGGCCCACCCCAGACTTACGGAAAGCAAATGTGCTTCTGAGGATTGAATTCCTGGTGATTCGTGGGCCCGTTATTGTCTGAAAGTGCTGGCCTATATGGCCCACTGTCCTGGTAACTTTGGTCTTGTACAAATAGTGATCACCCAAGTAAGCAAAGCCTCTTCTCACTCAAGCCTGTGCTGTTGTGCACAGTTACATTTCACTTTGAAGGAGGGTGTGCCTCTTCGGTTTGTGTCTGTCCAACACTCAGAGTGGCTCTACATGCAAGGTTCCCCATGGGGCTGCCACACCTAGGGATCTTTTTAAAAAAAATTATAACTTGCCTTTTCTAGTGAATTTCTTCTAAATGAACACATCTTTGTTGTCATGAGAATGTCTCTTCCTGTGAGGGACATTCCCGGTGTCCTTGGGAAAACTTACTGCCCACTTGCTGTGGCAGCACCATTTATACTCCCGAGGCCTGTGGGAGGAGATCCCGCAGTAAGGGGGAACAGACGTTCTTAGTAAACACTGGTCATTTTCAATTTTTTACTGTTAGCAGATGAGCTAGGGAAATCTTGTATGGAACTCCGTTTTATAAAATAGCATAACCGAATGATCGAGGTCTACATCACCACTTATAAGTCACGTTGATATCATGCAGCCCGCTGTACTGGAATGAGAAGAGCATTTCACCTTGGTGGTGTCCTTCCCCAAAGTCTAATCACGAGAGAACATCAGACCAACCCAGACTGAGGGGCTCTCTATAAAACAGCTGCTCAGTACCCTTCAAAAAGTGTCATTCTGTAACAGAAACTGTTACAGTTTGTAGGAAACCAAGGAGACAGGGTGATGAAATGCAGTGTGGGATCCTGGATTGAATCCTGGGACCGAAAAAAGATATTAGTGGAAAAACTGATGCAATCCGAATAAAGTGTATAATTTAGTTAATAGTATTGTGCCAGTGTTAATTTCTCAATCTTGATGACAGGAGCAATTATTCCAGATTTAACACTGCGGGCAGCTGGGTGAAGGGTATGCAGGGACAGTCTGTGCTATCTTTGCAACTTTTGTGTGAATCTAAAATTGTTTCTAAATTAAAAGTTTTCTTTAAAAAGATAGCAAAAATAGAGCAGGGCTGGTTAAAGCTGGGGGTGGGTACAGAGGAGAGAGGAGAAAGTTCTCCAGAGCCCAGGCCTTGCCTGAGTGACCCCCACCCATGCTTCCTTCATTGGCCCCCCACCCCTGCTCTTCTCTTCTCAGCCAGATGATGTATTTTTGAAAACCATTTTGTGCAACACTTCATGATTATATTTGGTTTTTGCAGTAATCATGTGAAGTAGATTACTGTTCTCATTTTATACATGAAAAAATGTCAGAGAAGTAAAATAAATCGCCAACATCACAGGGCTAAGAAATGAGAGTCAGGATTCAAACCCCAACCGCCTAGCTCCCAAGCCTAGCTGTGCCCATCCTTTGGAAAGACGCATCCCTCCTGTGAGCAGTGCCTCTGTGGGGTGGCCCTGCTGCCTCTGCCTCCCTTCCTCAGACCATGGAGGGAGCCCTTCTACAGGAAACTAGTCCCACGTCCTGAGTCCCCAAGTCTGCTTTCTGATATCCGGATTCCAGGATCCAACCATCAGTGTCCCGTTTCAACTTTTGCAGCCTTCAAACTTTTCCAGCCGTAGCTTGGGCTCCAATCAAGAGTGTGGGAGCAGTAAGGAAGGTGGAAATCAGAACAAAGTCAAGTCCATGGCGAATCAGCTGCTGGCCAAGTTTGAGGAGAGCACTCGGAACCCCTCACTCATGAAGCAGGTGAGTCATGTCAAATACTCACTGGACCTAACTTCCTGGTGACTTTTCAGCAGGAATGTTCTGGCTGCTGATAGACTTCAGATAGGCCAGCCAGGTCTATCTCCATGGAGACTTGAGCTCCTTCTAGATCAAGAGTCAACAGACTTTTCTGTAAGAGGCCAGATAGCAGTTTTTTAGTGCTTTGGAAGCCATACTGTCCCTGTTACAACTCTGCCATTGTAGTATGAAAGCAGCAGTAGACAATACCTAAACAAACGAGCCTGGCTGGGTTCCAATAAAACTTTATTTACAAAAAACAGGAGCAGGCCAGATATGGCCCATGGGCCTAGTTTGCTGGTGGTGGTTCTGCATTAAACAAATCCATTCCCTAATTTGGTTTTGCTTTCCAACCATGACTTGGTTTGCAGCCAATTTTGAGATGATAGTTTGAAGGAGCTTTGAGAGGCTGGCTGGCTGGGAAAGTACAAAGTCCACAGTGAGAAGATCCATCCAAACCAGAGGAACTGAGTCCGAGCTCACAGTATTGAAGGCCAACCTCCCAGGTGTTTCCTGGCACTCCCCTCTCTCCCTGCACCAGGGTCAGCCTGGTGGGGCTGTTTCGTCTGATGGGGGTTAGTGTGAGGCTGGAGGAGGCAGAATGCTGCATCAGGCTCTAGGCTTCCGCCTGACTCCGGCTCCGAGGTCTGTGTCTTGTGGTTCCATTTGCTCCCCTGAACTTCCTTTAGGGTGCTGTTGTCACATTACAGAAGCTTGGGAAAAGACGTTTGGTTTTTCTATGGTGAACACCTGTCACATGACAGAATGAGACTCCTTTTGGGAGGACAGACTCATAGTTAATTAGCTTTAGAGGCAACCATAGATGTCTCCTTAGTCTTGATGTGGACTGTGTCCCTCCTGGGAGAACTGACCTTCTCCAGGAAGTGAAGGGATTTTGTTATAAGGGGGCCATTTCCTTGAGACTTGTAACTCTCCACAAATTTTCTTGATTGCCCATTCTGGAGGCTTGGCCCCTCACAGTCCCCAAGTGCTGATGAGGGCTCAACTCCATCAGAAGCACTGGAGCATCCCTGTCCTTGAGTGGGCAGGAAGATTTTCTGTTTCCAGGTGGACTCCTGGGCCAGCCACCCTGGCCTGGCATGGGCTCTGGCAGTGCCTGCTTAAGGCCCTGTGTCTGAGCCAAAAGCAAAGCCACCCTGGGATTCACACATTGTCCATGAGAAAGGGGACTCCAGGACTTGCTGTTCACATGGACAGGAAGCCAGGGCTCAAGTTTCCCAGCTGGGCCCAGCTTGCAGGAGCTCAGCCCAGTGCTTCCTCTGCACCTCTGTGCTTGCAAACTTCGTCTCACTCTTCTTTTCTCCCCTCTCTGAGCCTCTCAATCTGACTCACCTTTTCCTTCATGTCTCCTGTGGCTGCTTTTTTGGACTCACCTTTCTGCTCCCAGGAACGCCGTGTCTCAGGGATAGGTAAGCCCGTCCTGTGCTCTTCCTCTGGCCCTCCTGTTCACTCTTGCTGCCCCAAGCTGGAGGAGGCCACACCCAGCCCATCACCTCCTCTGAAAAGGCAGGTAGGGCTCCTTCCAGTGGATGCTGTTTTGCTGAAGCCAGAGGGGACTTTGATCCAGAGGGGTGGGGTCAGTGGCTCTTCCCACACCCCAAGTAGGGATGATTGTAGATTTTCTGGACTCACCTTGATGTCACTACACTTATAGGTAAGAATAACCAAGTATGCAACATCACAAAATACATTTTATTGATCCCTTAGCCATTCAGAGGTATCAATTGACCAAATCCATGCTCTCGATGATGCTGCTAGGGAAGAATACTGGGTATTTTGTATGATGCCCTATGACACTAAGCATTATCTGCAGATCATTCAAATAGGCTGATTTCCATATCAATGAAAAAGTGATGTTGGAATGGGCCCAGGTGGCCACTTGGCTGGACCCATTGAAGGGGTAAGGCTGGGATGTGGTGAAGGCCTTCCCAGTGCCAGAGTAGCTGAGGACCTGCATAGTGGGCGGGAAGGCAGCTGGCAGTCACAGAGTGTGGCTTATGGCAGGTAGTGCTCCTGGATTTGGAATCTGAACCAAATCACTATTATTGACCATAAGCCACAAAGTTGTCTGGTCAGCATTAGGATTTATGTGTTGCTCCCAGGTGGTGGAGGTTGAGTAAGGTCGGTGTGAATACAATGCAGCAATTTCATGTCTGTCTGCCTCACCTGGGGAGCTTTTAAAAAACTACCAATGTCTCATGCCCAGTCCAGAACAATCCAATCGAAATCTCTGGGGGTTGGCCCCAGACTTGGGTGTTTTTTTTTAAGTACCCTAAATGTCAGTGTGCAGCTAGGATTGAGAACCAGCATTGTAGAGGTTTTGATTCAGGGGCTTGGGGGTGAGGCCCCAGACCGTGTATTGTGAATGAGGAGGCCAGGCAATTTTGATGCAGGTGGTGGAGAGTCAACACCTGGGGCTAGTTTGGACTCTTACTTAGACTTGCACCTGGTGCGCCCTTTGTCTCTGGTCTTCATGGGGAATCCCTCATGGTGAGGGTGTATGAAAGGGCCTCAGTAGGGAAGGAAGCTTAATTTTCCCTCTTTCCCAGTTCCCCTCTGTGGTCGTGACGGGGCACGTGCTCAGAGAGCTCAAGCAAGTGTCTGCTGGCAGCGAGTGCCTGAGCAGGCCCTGGAGAGCCAGAGCCAAGTCTGACCTACAGCTGGGTGGGACAGAAAATTTCGCTACCCTGCCTTCTACCCGCCCGAGGGCACAGGCTCTTTCCGGGGTGCTGTGGCGGCTGCAGCAAGTGGAGGAAAAGATTCTCCAGGTGAAAGACTCACTTTTTGCCCTGTCTCTGTCCGTGTCTGGGTAACTTCCTTTCTTCCCCTCCCTCCTCCTACCCAGGTGGGTTCCTCCTCCCTCTGCCCACCCCATCTCTCATCCTGCTGTGTGTGGTGAGCAGGCAAGGTCCCCAGCTGCCTCCCTCACCCATTTCTTGGAAGCAACTGTCTCAGTCTCTGTCACTATCTCTCTTTTCTTTCTCCTTTCTCACCTTCACTGCAGAAGAGGGCTCAGAACTTGGCCAACAGGGAATTTCACACAAAGAACATTAAGGAGAAGGCGGCTCACCTTGCCTCCATGTTTGGACACAAGGATTTCCCGCAGGTAAACATGGGGCTTTCAGAGCCCCCAGGAACCTGATGTTGGACATCCAGCCAGGTGACCCTGAATCAGGCTCTGAGCTCAATTTTCTCCTCCTTCCTCCTTTTATAGCATGAGGAGCTCTTTATTTTTCAAGCCACTAAATAATACAAGCTGGCATCTAAAAAAGACCCACATGCAAAGATTCAAAATAAGTAAATACATCACGAGAAAGGAAAAACTAAGACAGGAAAGTAAACACAGATCAAGAAAGGCATTACTGTAAGAAGCACAAGCCGGTAGACCCTAGATATTTTCCAAGCAGGCTCTGAGCTTCCTAAGGGTCAACACAAAGCGGAAACAGTCATCAGTTGCAGAATCACAGTGCCTTTACCCAGTTGCTTGTGATGTTTTTGAGTGAGAGAGAAATCTCCCTGTGGCCCTGATCAGGAAGATACTGAATGATGGGGCCAACTACATGCTGTAACTGGCGCTCTGCTTCCCCATGGAATAAAGTCAAGCCAACAAGAATGGCTTTGCCTTAGAATTAGGAAGTACAGCCTCTTCCAAGCCAGGTACTTATTTGGAAATTTGCTGAAAAGAAGAGCATGTGCTCAAGAGGAAATGAAAGGGTTGATAATGAGATCCTACAGGTGGGTGTATGTGTAAAGTCCTCCCTCCCTCACAGCATGCCTGTCCCTAGAACTTGCCTCTCCACTGTTTTCACTTAGTCTCCTCTTCTGCTACTTGGTGGAGTCATTGGCATGGGAAGGATGCTTTACACTTCGTTCATTTTTAGGATTCCACATGACTGCCAGGAGGCTAGCACAGTTGCCTGCTGCAGCTATAGAGGCCCCTGCTGTGGCCACCTGCCCTAAAGCAGCCCAGGGTTCTTCTCTCCTAAGCTCGCAGCTGCTACTTCATACCAGGCTCCAGGGTGAGGGCTTTGGTAATTGGCATTGGTGTCTGAGGCGGATGTAGGCAGGAACGGATTGAATCTGCATGAGCTATTTTGGTGTGACAAGGGAACTGGAATAGTTGCAGCAGAATGCAGTGTAACCAGGAGCCAGATAATCCTTTCTGGCTCCAAAGACAGGGGTTTCTGTGTTGTCCTGAGACATGGGTCTCCTTTCTTTGCCCTCTTGAGTGCACAGGCATGGGACTGCATGATCGAGGCAGGTATCACCATGTGTGACTCCTGGGATAATCCTTGTTTCTTCTATTTCTGTTCTGTGCAGAATAAACTACTCTCTAAAGGCCTGTCTCATACTCATCCTCCGTCTCCTCCCTCTTGCCTTCCGTCTCCTGATCCAGCTGCTTCTTCCTCTCCATCAACTGTTGACTCTCCTTCTCCTGCCAGAAAGGTAGTTGTCCTGAAAAATTCGCTTTCCCCATTCCCTGCATGTTCCCAGATGTTCTCATGCTCCACTTGACCTGCACAGACAAACATCTTGAGCCTGGCTTGGCTGGAATAAAAATTTGTAAGATATTTTACACCAGTGCTGGATTCGATTTTGTTTCTGTGTTAGAGCACACAACACGGCAGAACAGGCAGTGTACAAAAGCTTGCCAGACAGGGCTCATTCATTCAGCAAGCATTAATCAGGGCCCACCATATGCCACCCTTCATGCCAGATGCTGAGAAAACAGAGAGGGCGGTGCAGTTCCCTTACTACAGTTGATATGGGAAATAGCACATTAGCATAGAAATAAGTGACATTTTTGTAATATGAAATATCACATCACATACTGCTATTTGCCTGTTTTGTACTAATAAGATGGCAATTTCACATGATAAACTTAACGTAACACCATTCATTCTATAAGAGGTTTAAAGGGCAAGATTGTAGGAATGGAGAGGGGAGAAGACTGGGAGGTAATGCAGAGAAGGTAATATGGGAACTGAGTGAGTGTTGAAGGTTCCGTGGGGGGATTTTGCTAGAGAGAAGTTGAGGGCAAGGGTGTTTTGGAGAGGGGCTAGCCTGTGCAAAGGCAGGCAGGCATGGCTTACGTGACATGGAAAGATGGAATGTCTGGTGTGACTTGAACTTGGGGATAAAAGTCTTTATGGGGACATGGAGAGTGGAAGTGAGCCCACTCTGTAAAGGAATTTCATTTTATCCTCTGGGTTATAGGAAGCCACTGCAGGATCTACTCTGTGTTCTAGAAGTACAGCTCAGATAGTAGTGCAGAGATCAGCATGGAGGATGAGAAGAGTGGGGAGCTAACTTTGATTAAGTAGTTAATGAAATGCACTCACAAACAATGATTAAGACTGGGTTTTGGGGTGCTTTTCGTGTTTTTCACTTGTCCTGTTACCTCCTGTGCTGAGAACAATACCAGGCTGGGGTGGGAGAGGGTCTGTCTTCTGGGAAGGCGGGCCTCTGGAATGAATGAATCTAGAAATGGGCGTGAAGCCTACCTCGTGAGCTGTTGCTCATGGAGTAGGTTTGGAGTCTCCCCCACTCCACCCGCCAACTGTGCTTCTCTGTTCACAGCCAGTGTGTCTGGCTCCCACCAAGGCTCTGTGTGTCATGCTGCATGTGCCACTGCCAGAAGGAGTGCTGGTCTGTTTCTGTGCTGTTAGACTGATGCACAAACCAGCTCCATGCTATTGCATTAGTCAAAAATTAGAAGCTGCCTCTTGGTGTGTAATTGGGGGTCCCACCCCTGTTGGCCTCCACCTCTTTGAGGAGAACGGTGTAGGTAGAGTCCCTAAGAAAGGAGCAAGGGATCTTACCAGCCCCATCCCATCTGAGGACCCCAGTGTGAATGGAAAGCACCCAGAAAGGGCAGCAGCAGGTAGCACAGAGAAACGCTAACATGATCTTCAATGCCACTGGAAATAGCCATGGTCAGCATATCAAGATCCCCAGCCACATGCTCCAGGTCAGCCACAGGCCAGCTGTTTGACCTTAAGTCTCCTGACCTATCTGGGCCTCCTCTTCCTCAGTAAGATTGGTTCTGGGCTCATGTTACAGTGAGCAACGTGGGTGGAGACAGGCATTTTTGTCATCACCATCAGCAAAGTTGCAGGGTAGGCTTTTTGCCCAGTTAGGGAAAGGGGCCTTCCCCAGGGTATATTCCCTACTATGGGAAAAGGTCATGGCACCCTTGGCAGGATGGTGGGAGGGGAGAAGGCACCTGGGCACAGACCAGGCAGTGGCTTGTGCCCCTAGTTGGTCAGCCAGTCCCACACCTTGCTTCTCTCTGGCCCAGCCCCCTCCAGCTGACTGGGCCCTTCAGGGTAGAGCCAGGCAAGGCCTTCTCTTGTTCCTGCCTTTCTCTCATCCGCAGGAAAGTCTGGTGTGGTCACTGTTGGGGCCAAAACTGCTGCAAGAAAAGCTCCTACACCTCCCAAATACTCTGACTTGGTTTCCACCAGGCATTAGATCCTTCTAAGAGAGGGCAGGGGGCAGCCTGCTGGGAACATGCAGAGCTGCTGGGTAAGACAGAGATGCTGTCAGCCACTAAGCGTGTCCCCATCACATCATCATCACACCCGCTGAGGCCCTGCCTGCCGCTGTCTCTGGCTCTTCAGGCAGCCCTCCCCTGAGGACTCGGCTCCCTATAAGCCATTAGTTAATTTTGCTCCTCCAGAAGGGAGGCCACTGCTGATCTGGTCTGTGGCATGGCTGCTGGCCATTTGCCATGCTGGTGAGCTCTTGCAAGAAGAAGAAGGCACTGAGCCTTTGCACAGCTGGGCAGGGGGGCCCTTCACTGGGCTGGGAGCTACCCTTCAGTCCTCCTGGGTCAGAAGAGCACTGAGCATTGCAAAAGGAGCTTTCTCCACCAATGTCACTCTGAAAGCCAATGTGTGAACATTCATTCATTCAACAAATTTAATTTTTTTGTTTTTTTGGAGACAGGGTCTCTCTCTGTCACCCAGGCCAGAGTGCAGTGGTGTGATCATAGCTCACTGCATCCTCAAACTTTAGGACTCAAGTGATCCTCCTGCCTCAGCCTTCCACCCCTGAGTAGCTGGGACTATAGACATGAATCACCACCCTCAGTAAACAAATATTTATTGAATGAAAATCCATTGTTAGGCATTTCAGGCTGTCAGGATATGCATCGATGAATAAGAGTTAAATCCCTGTCCTAATGAGGCTTACACCCTAGTAGCCTACAACCATCAATATATCAGTAAATTATATAATGTGTTAGAGGGCAAGACAATATTTCCTATGAAAAAATTAGAGCTGGTGGTGGGGACCGGGAATGCTGGGGAGGGAAGGGTGGCAATTTTAAATGGAGTGGTTGGGTGGGGGCTGGAGAGCTCTTCCTGTGATGGTGAGAACTGAGCAGGAGCAGAGTCACAGGTAAGAAGGCAAAGGCTCAGGGAGGAGACTGGAGCCCAGCGTTCCGACTCCCAGGCCAGTGCTCTCTTACATCCTGCAGAAGCCACACGGGCATGGAGGCCTTGTCAGAGGCCCAGAGGCTGTGTCCATGTAAACCCTCACACTCAGGGACAGGGAGGGCTTTGGGGTGGCCAACCCCAGATCTGCTGTCCCCACCTCTACAGCTTTGTTCCTTGCTTCTCCCCAGTTGTGGTAGAACAATTGCCCCAGTTTTGTTCTTTTAAAAAATTCTATCTCCCAAGCCAGTGTTGGCCATTAGTTGACATAATTGGGCTATTTTGACAGCTTCCAACATCTTAATTATTGGCTGATGTTTCTTTCACAGTATGGCTGGGAATGATGGAGGGCCTCTTAGGATGGACTCTTGGGCAAGTCACTTAGCCTTTCTGTGCCTCAGTTTCTCTGAGTACCCACACTCGCAGGTTCATGCAGGTCACACTGTGAGGCCATTCTAGGCAGTTATGGATGGAGTGGTGAGTTTCTAGTTTCAAGCAGTCTTAGAAAGGATATTGCCAGCCTCACCCATTGCCTTGACTTCCCTCAGTCCCCAAACTCTGCCCCACCATTGATTCAGCACTGGGCTTTGCACATGCAGAATTTGGCAGAATCACAACCTTCTCTAGGGAGAGAACTGGCTGTTCCTTAAAGTAGGTGATGACTTGGTGATAAACAGATTTATTCTATCCTGGTGGAGCTCAGGGAGTTTCTCTCCTAGAGCCTGGGGCCTTAATGCTTCTTCCAAACAGATTTTGGGCTGCTCTTTTTGCTCGATTGACCCAAGTTTGCCTGAATACAGGGGAGCAAGAGGAAGAAAAATGCACTTTGAAACTGATGCTTAGTCCTTGGCAACTTCCTGGCAGGCAGCATGTCTCTCTTCCTGCCCTGTGGTCTTCCACACCAATCCGAGGATCCATGAATAATAATCTCCTCATGGGGACAGACTTAGCCAAACTTACTATGACGAGCAATTGTTACTCACAGGGATGCAAACTTGAGTTGCTGACTCCAAGACAGGGAGCCAGGGCTCTGCCTTCAGACTCCACTTGCCCGCCCTCTCAGCGGGCAAATAAAGTGGAATACCAAAGATTGATATTCCACTTTAAAATTCAGAGTGGTGCTGTGGGTTTCTTGGCCTGAATGGTCACAGGGAGTCTTGAGGGCTCTCACGGGGGGCTCAGATCCTTGGCAGAGTCTGTCTTTCCAGGCTGTGGACTGTGAGACCTATGCCCAGTTTTACGTCCCCAGCACCATTTCCTCATCTATCCCACCAAACCAGCCCTCTTCTGTGATCTCGGCTCCCTATCAGCCATTAGTTACTTTCGCTCTTCCAGAAGGGAGGCCACTGTGCTGCTCTGGCCCATGGAATGGCTATTGGCTGCTGGCTGTTTGCCATGCTGTTGAGCTCTTGCAGGAACAAGAAGGCACTGAGCGTTTGCACAGCTGGGCAAGTGGGCGGGGTGGGGGCTTTCACTGGGCTGGGAATTGCCCCTCAGTCCTCCAGGGTCAGAAGAGCACTGAGCATTGCAAAAGGAGCTTTCTCTACCCTTGGGGTGTTTGTTTTAAAACTGGATTTGCAGGGTTTACTCTAGAGATTTGCATAGTAGAGAGAAACAGGGAAATGCTGGGAAGTGTTGTCTGGGGCAACCTGCCTTTGTTTGACCTGGTAGGAGGATAAATCTCAGGGACAGGTCTCAAGGCTGCCTCCAACCTCACTGTTCCTCCTTCTATCCTGGGAATAGAGCTAGGCAACCTTTTGGAGGCCTCCTGTGTGCATCCCAGCTTGGGGGATTTTAATTTGCAGAGTGCTGGTGTGGAAGAAGGATATGAGTTTCAAATCAGACTTGAGTTCAGAGCACCAATTACTCACTGTGTGGCCTTGGACAAGTTTGTGAACCTCTCTGAGCATTAGTTTCTTAACCTATAAAATGGAGAGGACAGCAGCTACTCTTGAGGGTAACTGGAATACTGCAATGTCGTAACCCATGCAAAATGCCTGAAGTATCCTGTAAAGCTTCTCTTTCCCCAGTGGAAGAGAATTCGGAAAGAAAGCTTATTTACCTAAAATGCATGTTGATCCCTCTCTTTCTAAAGGAAAAGAAGTCACCTTCAGGGTTCCATTTTCATCCCAGCCATTTGAGAACAGTGCATCCTCAGGTGAGTTAGAGCGTCCCTGAACTTCAGCTGCCTCACCTGCAAAGGGGGATTATCAGACCCACCTGCAGGGCTCTTGGAGTTAAGCGCATATGATCAGCAGCAGTACAGTGCCTGGCACCAGGGGACGAAGGTGGGCAGACATGTGCTTGTACTGGGAGCTCACAGCCCCTAAGGCCTGCCTGCATCTCAGCTCTAAACTTGTAATTTCCAGACACCCTTGAACACAGTGATTTCAGTTCTTTGCCTGCCCTCCTACCCCCAGCCTTGGGCATATGGCCGAGGAATCAGGTCCAACAGGCTGTCCTCTGATGTCTTCTCATACAGGGACTCCTCAGTGAGGATGTCCTTGCCCAAGTGGATCCAGCAGACCACCTCTGGCCCTACCTGTCAAAAGCTCCCCTTCCTGTGAGCCCTCTGTTGTGAGGCCCTGCACATTCTGCTCACCGCTGCCTTACCCATGTGGGCTTGCTCGATGCTCCTGGCAGGCTGTGTGGCCACAGGTGGCCAAACTCAGCAGAGAAGTGTAGCCAGGACACCTGATAATCTTGGCTCAGTTCCAGGCACAGGGAGGAATGTTTCCATTGTTCTCACACAAACAGGGCCGGGAGCCTGCTTTTTCCTGCATTCACAGTATCTGCCTTGTGTCAGGAATGTCGAGGTGAATAAGACAGGTCACTCAGGGAGTGCAAACTGAGGGAGAGATGGGCCAGCTTGGTGCAGTGTGAGGAACGCTCTGATATCCAGGTGGGGACCATCATATTCTGCGTGGGGTCACAGGATCACTTGGAAAATGCCTCTTTGTAGAGGTCTAGCCATCGTCTGCAGCCTCTGGCATGGGTGCGTGTGACAACAGCTGCATCGCTGTGTTTCTATCTAGATTGGCTCTGGGGAGAGGAGGCAGGGAGCTCGTCCTGTGTGGGCCATGCCACTCTTGTGCAGAGGAAAGTGATTTAAGACAAGAGAGAAGTCCCAGAACGTGGAAATGCAAAGCTGCACAAATGGCCGTGCTTGGTTTTAATTTTTGTGGGTACGTAGTAGGTGTATATATGCATGGGGTACATGAGATGTTTGAATACAGGCATGCAATGTGAAATAAGCACATCACAGAGAATGGGGTATCCACTCCCTCAAGCATTTATCCCAGTGGCCGTGCTTTGGACTCACTATCTGCCGAGTGCCTCCTGCATGGCCCAGGTTCTTTCAGGAGTCTTTTCCGCTGCCCTGCAAGGTTGGTGGGGGTCTCTCCATTTTACAGATGAGGAAGTTGAGGCTCACAGAAGGGAAATGGCGTATGTGAGGTTAACCTCGTGTAATGCGAGATGATTGCCCTCCTGAAATGTTCTAATTAATTTGCAAAAAAATAATTAGAATTCAAAAGGGAGGAAAAGGTAATGAAAAACACCTAAATTCTTGAAAATTATAAGAATATTGAGAAATATTTAAAGGGTTGCAAAAGCAGTCCCATGGGACTTCGAAATTACTAATTCTTAAAAAACTAGTGGCTGGAACATGATCATTTCTGACCAGATCATCAGATTGCCCAACTTTGCATTTAGATGAATTGTTCCCAGCCTAATTATAAGCTCTTCTCTTGACCAGCCTCCCCAGGAGTGTGGTGTCTTGCCATCAATGCATGCTTCTCTTTGGTAGGAACCACTGGACTGGCTCTAACCCTGAGGTCCACACCAGGGTGACTTATCTGGGATTTCTCCATGAGTTGAGCATTTATTTCGCAGGATCGTGAGAACCTGGTGATTCCCCCAGTTGACTAAAGCAGTGCTACTCAAAGTGTGGGCCACAGGCAGGGACTTGGCTGTAATCCCATGATTATAGCAAGTGAGAGAGAGTAAGTGTTGGAAACTTGTAGAACCATTTGATATTGCCACACATTCAAGTGTGTGATCATATTTCTAGTCTATTTTCATTGTATCTGGAAATAACAGACCATAATGGATTAAATATTTAAAAAGAAAAAAAACCTGTCATTAGCCACAGATAGTTTGAGGAGCAATGAGCTAGCAGGAGCCAGCTAGTTAGTTATATCCTCACTCTGAGAGCCGGTAAGGCCGTCCTGCTGTCAGGAAATAGAAGATAACCCTTGATGCCCAAGGCAACATTCACCTTCACGTTGGCCTTTGGGGTGGGCTTCAAAAGCTCTCCCCTCATCCCAGGAGACAAGTTCTCCATCACCTTATTTCCCTGTGGCCTCTCAAAGAAGTGCTGGTCTACCTCTTGGTGATTCTGGAATGCATTTCATCAGGTTGGGAAGGGCAGGTAGGAGACCCAGTACTGAGTTCCTTAAAGGTGCTTCCATTTTACTTTAAAAAAAAAAAAAAAGTCACCTTCTCGGGGTGGATGTGTGGGTGTCACGTGGAGAAAGGGAGCTTTTGGACCTAATGAAAGGTGGGACCAGGTGTGGTCTTCATCCTGGATCCCCTGCGCAGATGACCCAGACTGTGCCCTGTGCTGTAGGACAATGGAGCAGCTCTGCAGCTGCTCAGTTTTGGCAGCAGCTCCCAGCAACCTCGCAGCCCTCTGCATGCTTCAGTAATGCCTCCCCAAGTCAGGGTTGCTCAGAAGCTCAGTGCACAAAGTGCTTATTAGCTAAGTAGTTAATAAGGTCTCATTAGGGATTTGTATTAAAAGCTCCAAAAAGTATAGTCTCTGCTTACTCAGGGGAGGCAGTAATTGTGCATGGGTATCTTGGCATCACTGTGGTGCCTTTCTGGGAGAATACTGTGGAGCCAGTTCACACACTGGGCCAGTGGAGGCAGTCACACAAGGGGCTGGGCAGGCAGTGCTGAGAGTATAAATGACCTCCCTGCCTTTCCTCCCACAAAGCCCAGGAAGTCCTTTGTATCCTATAGCCCCTATCTGAGGGGCCAAGCTGGGGGCCCCAGCAGGGGATGGAACATCAGGCAAACAATGGCTTATTGTCCTGAGCTGATACACCTGAACCTTTCTTGGAAGCAGGGGCTAAATTTCTTGGCATTTGTGGCCTCCTGGAAATGGCAGACAGTACGCTTGGAAGCAGAATCCTAATCCCTCTCAGGTTGGGCCAGAGTAGAGGCGGGGTGGAAGGGGGAGCCAGGCCTGACAGCTGCTCCCAAGAAGTGGCAGGCTTGGTAAACTCTGATGAGGTCCCATCTGTCTAAGTTCAAGGGATCAGACACCCCCAGCAAGCCTGCATCCATGTCCTCTGCAGGCCCCAAAGCCGCACACGTGGTCTGGAGTGACCATTCCAAAGTTGCTGTAATGTTGGGCTTCCTAATGAGAAAGGGAGCAAGGAGCTCCTGGGCTTTGTTTGCACCAGCCTGCCAGGCACTCCTTTCCCCGCTCAGCCCTATTTAGTGCCTGTGCTTTTGCTGGAAGCCAGTGAGTTAGCCTTAGGCCCTGAGGATGGGCACTGCTACCAGGAATAGGGGAGCTGTGGTGAGCCTGTCATCTGCTTTGCAGTTCCCTGGACTCCCTGCTTTAAATTTGAGGCTTTCTCTTATCAGTTTAGATGTGGCCTCCCAAGGGCAGTCTTGGGTTTTGATGGAGGTCATCAATTCACTCACACACAAGTTACTGTTATTTGGTGTGGTGATGGATATCAACCCCTGTCCAGAGGCCTTGCAGCCTCCATTGCTGCTCTCTCTGGCCACATCTCCCAGAGGCTGGGTTCAGAAGCTGGGGAGGACCTAGAGCTTCCCTCCCTTTACGATCTTGGGATCAGGAGCAGTGTTTCTAGAATCTCATGCTATGTGTATTTACCTCCCCCAAGAAGAGACTGCAGCGATACCAGGGTGGGCTTCCAGAGCGGGCTTCCAGAGCTGGGGGTGAGGGGTGAAGGGGAGAGCAAGCTGGGGTTTGCAGAAGGGGGTATGTGTAATTGTGCCATGCTCTTTGGGCTGTCAGCTTCCACCCTTTCCCCAGCTCTTTGACACCTTGGTGGGGGTCCAGGCATTTGTAGGTGCCCTCAGGAGCACAGGCACCCACAACCTGTCACTGGGCCTTGCACCCCAGGGCCCAGGCAGAGCTGCCGCCTCGCTGTCTCCAAGCTGACCTTGCCGGGCGCTGGCTCTGGAGCCTGCTGCAGTCGCCATCCTGTCCTACCTGCCCAGTGTGTGCCCATTCCACATACTGCTCTTGTGGTCCTGCTGGGAGGGACCTGAGAGCTTCAAGGCAGGCTAAGGCAGGTTGAATCCAGAGGAGGGAAGGGAGGGAGGAATCAAGGTATAAGAAAAAAACAAAGCTGCTTCTCTCCACTCTCACACCACTCATCTCTGGTCACCAAATAGAGTGGGGATGTTTCTCCCCACCAACAAAATCTATAAATGGAAAGCTTTTCCCTGAGTTCTGCGAGCCATCCTTGCAAATTAGTTAAACCTGAGGAGGGAAACACAGTTACTGGTTTATTACACAGGATCTTATCAAGGATACAGAGGAACAGCCAGGTGAGGAGAGGCACAGGGCAGGGCATGTGGGAAAGGGCGGGAAACTCCACGCCCTCTCTGGGGCACTGCCCTTCAGGGGCCTCTGCATGGTCCGCCCTCCAGAAGCTCCAAACCCTAACCTTTTCAGTTTCTATGGAGGCTTCATTATGAAGGGCATGATCGATTACCTCATTGGCTGTTGGTGATTAACTCAACCTTCAGCCTCTCTGCCCTTGTAGGTCAGTGTATGGGGCTGAAAGTTCCAACCCTTTAATCACAGGGTTGGTTCCCCTGGCAACCAGCCCCATCCTGAAGCTATCCAGGAGCTCAAGAGTCACCTCGTTCCAGCAAAGGATGCTCCTATCACCCACGAAATCCCAGGGGATTTAGGATCTCTGCATCAGATGCTGCTGTCACTCAGAAAAGTACAAAGGTCTTAGGAGCTCTGCCTCAGGAACCAGGGGGCAGAGTCCAAATATGTATTTCCGACGATATCACAATATCACGCAAGGTAGTCCTGGCCCAGAGCCTGCTAAGTGCCAGGTAATAGGACACACATTCTCTCGCTCAGTCCTTTCCACAAACTCGGGAGACAGGTATAACTCTCCCCAGTTTACTAAATGAGGAACTGAGGTCAGAAGTTCTGTGCTTTATGCCAAGTCTCAGCACTGGCCTGTGGTGGAGCTGAGCCCATACCCTTCCCCTGGTCTTGCTGGTCCCTGAGCAGCTGTCTGCAGCCCTCCGGGGACAAGGGGTCTCTGGAAGAGGGTGGCTGCAGTCTGGCAGTCTACCTTTCTGTCTGAGGGGTCTTGGTTCCTGATTTTCTTCTCTTCTTTGCTTGGCTTGTCTAACTCGCAGGTTTTTGGGGCTTTTGGGTAATGACTGGGTCTGAGTACCACGTTTACCCCATGCCCCTGCTGAGTGAAGCTCTGAATGGCCCAGGGCTGGGGGGCAGGAGACCAGAGTACAGTCTGGAATCTTGAATTTATTTGCTAAGCAGCCTCAGATAGACCGTTCCCTTCTCTGGCATTCATGTACACATCTGTGCAATGAGAGGCTCAGGAACTTCAGAAGGCCTTGCACCCCACAGTGGATGTAACAGTCCCGTGGCCCACCCAGGACTAAAAGGCTTTTGGTTTTTAATCTTTTCTTTCCTCGAATTTTTTTATTGAGTTAAAATATACATGACATAAAATTTACCACCTTAACCTTTTTTTTTTTTTTTTTTTGAGACACTGTTTTATTCTTGTTGCTCAGGCTGGAATGCAATGGTGTGATCTTGGCTCACCGCAACCTCTGCCTCCCAGGTTCAAGTGATTCTCCTGCCTCAGCCTCCCAAGTAGCTGGGATTATAGGCATGCGCCACCATGCCTGGCTAATTTTGTATTTTTAGTAGAGATGTGGTTTCTGCATGTTGGTCAGGCTGGTCTTGAACTCCCGACCTCAGGTGATCCGCCCATCTCGGCCTCCCGAAGTGCTGGGATTACAGGTATGAGCCACCACGCCCGGCCAGCCTTAACCATTTTTTAAGGGTACAGTTTAGTGGTATTAAATACATCCTTCGTGTGCAACCCTCACCATCCTCCCACTCCAGAACTCTTAGTTGTCGTAAAACTGGAACTCTGTACCCATTAAACAACAGGAAGCACTGTTCCACTGCCTGTCTCTACAATTTTGACTACTTTAGGTACCACATATAAGTGGAATCCTAGAGTACTTGTGTTTTTGCAGCCACAGGGTTTTATTTCTTTTCTTTTCTCCACATCCAGAATCCCCGCAGTCTGCTCCTGGCTGGTTTTGCTTCTCCTGGGTCATGGGGTGCTATTTGCATGTGGGTGAGGAGCCCTCTCCCCATCCATCCTGCTTGTGTTTTCCTCCTGGGTGCTAACTGGCTTCTACCTTTGTCTCTGTCTCCTCTGCCTCTGCTCTTGGTTAGCTGACGGTAGGGAAAGTGTCCAGCGGAATAGGGGCTGCAGCTGAAGTCCTGGTCAATCTGTACATGAATGATCACAGACCTAAGGCCCAGGCCATCTCTCCAGACCTGGTAAGGACATGCACCCCCAGCCTTCACCCACAGACACTGGCTCTGGCATCTCAGGGCGGGCACATGGGATGTGGAGAGGATTCCCTGGCCCTCCCGAGGCTCCTCTTCTCTTGGAACAAGTGGGGGCTGAGAATGAGCTGAATCAGGGCAGAAGTTAGAGGGAGGCTGCATTTCCTTAAAGACAGATCTCGCTCAGGTCCCCTGCAGTCTTTTTGAAAATAGAGATATTCCTGCTGTCTGTGGCTTTGGAGAATGGCCTGGTAGAAAGGCCCAGGTGAGGCCGTGAGCATAATCGAATGGCCCTCACTTTCAGTGTTTAGTGTCCAACCTGAACAGACTCTGTGCATTGGATTGAGAAAAAAGTCATGGGGAAAATATCCCTTTGATTTGAATTCTCCCTTTCTCTAAACTAGGCTGCTCGCTGCCATCACCAGGAATTTTAGTTGACCATTCTTTCTGTTTCCTTTTGGCACATTGCCCTGGAATCGCCCAGAGGTACTGCTGCCCTGGCCCATGCCCTCCCACTTCACAATTAGGACTATAACTGACCAGATTGGATGCCACAAGCTTTCCCCACCCAACCTGTGCCACTGCAGGGGAACAGGACACCTAAAACATCCTCAGCGGGCCAGTTTCAGGACCTTTGTCCAGAACCAGGTGACACTTAATCCCAAGGACAGATCCTGGAAAGAATATCATGGGGTGGACAGGTTTGTGAGTAAAGCCCACTCTGTCAGACCAGGATCACTCCCACCCCAAAACCAGAGCAGCCAAGCTCGGGGAGAGCACCTCCCGGGCCCACCTTGTTGTCTCTGGCCTGCTTGGGAGTACAGTTAACAGCAGCCCCTGCAGGGTTGGGGTCTGGGTTGGGGGCGTGTCTTCCTACCCCTCCCTCTTTGCTGCAGTGGCAGGAGCAGGAAGCAGAAGCCCACGAGGTCCCCAGCATTCAGTGTGGAATTTCTAAAAGCCTCGGCCTGGCATTTGAAGGCTCAGGATAAGCCCTAATACACCCACTCTTCTCTCCCGATCCCCAGGAATCTATGCGAAAGTCATTTCCCCTTAACCTGGGAGGCAGCGACACGTGTTACTTCTGTAAGAAGCGTGTGTATGTGATGGAACGGCTGAGCGCCGAGGGCCACTTCTTCCACCGGGAGTGTTTCCGCTGCAGCGTCTGTGCCACCACCTTGCGCCTGGCTGCCTACACCTTTGACTGCGATGAAGGTAACCCCAGGGGCCAGGGCAGCACTGGGCTCTGGCCTTGGCCTCAGGTGTGTCCTTGGCTTGGGTTCCTGTCCCTCTGGTGGCTCTAGAACACCCAGCACATGCCCAAAAGGAAATATGATGTCATCAGGAAAGCTGCTTAGGGAGACTGGGAGCTCCTGCTAGAAGGGGAGGCTGCCTGTGGTCTCAGGGAAGGGGTAGCATCAGCACTGTGGTGTGGCATACCAGGTCCTGGTGGGCACCTACTGTGTGCCCAGGGCTCTATGTACCTCTTCTTATGTAGCCTCACCACCCTCCATTGTCCCTGTATGGCCAAGAAAATCCAACCTGATACTCTCCGTTGCATGCTCAGCACCACACCTGGCATGCAGTAAGGTTCACCAAGTGATGCAATGTTAATATTACTTACATAGTATGTGTTTTTAAAATAACCATCATAATGACATTCCCTCTGATAAGTGGCCTAACAAAGACATCAATGGAGGAATCATGCTCATTGGAACAAATGATTATTTTCTAATTTTCAGCACTTGACATTTGCTCTGTCATCTCTAACGAGAGGCAGTATAGCATGGCGCTCAATACACACCCTCAAACTAAACTGCCTGGGTTTGGCTCCAGACTCTACCACCTCCTAGCCATGGAACCTTGGGACTGTTACTTAAACTCTTGGTCTCCCAGTTTCCTCATCTGTAAAATGAGGTTAACGGTAGTCCTTAGCTCTCAGGGTGGTTGTGATGACTGACGAGTTAATTCATGTGAAGCTTGTAGCATCGTGCCTGGCATACAGTCATTCCTATGTAAGTGTCCCCTACTGTTACAATTTTTACTATTGCTATTGTTACCAGTGTAGCAGTGAGCAAGGAAGGCTTTTCTGGAAGGCGCACAGTGGTCCTGGGCAGTGACAGTTTCCCAGTGTGTGCCCCATCTGGGTCTTTTCCTCCCCATCACTGCTGCCGTTTGCTCTCAGCCTTTCCCACCCACCAGGTATTCCACAAAGAAAAATTGAGGGTGTTCATACTCGAAGCTGTCTATTTTGCTGCCTGGCAACTGGTCTTATGAAGAAACTTGGCTCAGTTTGATTTGGGGATTTTTTTTAAATGTTGTCCTATTTATTATAAAGGATGCAAAGGAGCAGCCAGATGGAAAAGAGGCATGGGGTGTGGTATGGGAGAAGGGGCTCAGAGCTCCCATGCCCTCTCCGGGTGCGGGCATGCCACCCTACGGGAGCCGGAATGGTTTGAAGGTCTTAGCCACATCCCTGGGAGCCCCCCATTGCTGGAGCTTGTCTCTGAGGCAGCAAAGGGCCCTCCTACCTCATCTCAGGGCCACTTCTTTAAGGAAGGTGACAAAAGCCATTTCCCAAGTTTGAGCCACCCTGGGCTATTTCCATCATTACTATTTTCGGACTTGGACAGTGGCAGGCACTTGGCTTTTGTCTACTTAGCTCTAGTTTACAGGAGAAAAATTTTTCTGTATGTGTGTGCCTCTTTTTACAGGCAAATTTTACTGCAAGCCTCACTTCATTCACTGTAAAACCAATAGCAAACAACGGAAGAGACGGGCAGAGTTGAAGCAACAAAGAGAGGTATGTTTGTCTCAAACATGCTGGTGAAACGGGGAAGGCCCCTTGATAAGGGTTTCCAGTGATCCTCAAAGTTAGGCCAGCTTTTCTGGCCCTAGCGGGATTGAGATGACTCACAGATAAAGAAGAAAGCCTCTGCTTCCTGGTGTGGAGGGTTCTTCTGCTTCAGTCTGTTCCACAGCCTCTGGGGTGTGTCCCATTCCAGATGAGCTCCCAGGACAGTAGCCATGCTGGCTTCTCATAAGAAGCCCGGAAGAGCTTGCCCATGTGGAAGGGATGGGGTGATACGCTTAGCCACACAAAAGCCACGTGGCCCTCTGTACCTGGAACCCACCTGGCCACAAGGTACTGTTTGCAAGAATGCCTGGTATAGGACCGACCCTTCTACATTTTCCAAGTCCTCTCCCAGGCTCTCGGAGTCAACAAAGTGACCAGCCCACTGAATTCATAGATGGTTTGTGGAAGCATCTCTTCTGGCACCTCTTAGCAAATTTCTTCTCTTGGGCTTGATTAATCATCTACCACTAGCAACAACCCATAACTTAAAACTTTTTTCTAATTACCCAAATAGATAGGTTCAGTGTAAAAACACGGGAATGAAAGAATACAAAGAAACAAAGTTAAACCTCCTGTAACCACTCTACCCTGAGAAAACCGCAGTTGACATTTTGTAACATCCCTTTCCAGGCTTTTTTCTATGTGAATATATTTTAACCAAAGTGGAATCCTATGCCTACAGTTTTATATTCTTCCTTTTCTTCACTAACTGTATATCAAGAATAGTTTCCCATGACATTAAAAATCCTGTTGGAGCATAATTTTTAATGCCTTTGGAAGATTCTAGTCAATAAATGGTCAATAATTTACTTCACTACCTCTGTATTACTGGATCTTTACATCGTTTGAATTTTTTATCTTACAAATGTTTTTACAGTGTACATCCTGGTGTGCATATCGTTATCCGTATTTCAAATTAGTTACTTGATGTATATCACTAGGAATGAGATTGCCGATCAAAAGGCGTGCATATTTTTGAAGGCTCGTGACTCCTATGGTCAGTGGGCCCCTAGAAAAGTGCCCGTGTTCAGCACCGGCTTCAGCATGAGTTGCGGGGCTGAGATTATTGTGGGGGCTGGTCGCAGGGTCTGGCGAGTTCGGTTTGTATTGGCTCTCTGTCTGCTTTGTTGAAGTAATCCTCTGGAAGACGTACAGACTAATGCCCTCACTTCGATCTCTTTCTCAGGAGGAGGCGACATGGCAAGAGCAGGAAGCCCCTCGGCGAGACACTCCCACCGAAAGTTCTTGCGCTGTGGCCGCCATTGGCACCCCGGAAGGCAGCCCCCCAGGTATCTCCACCTCCTTCTTTAGGAAGGTGCTGGGCTGGCCCCTCAGGCTGCCGAGGGACCTGTGTAACTGGATGCAGGGAGTCCTGCAAGCCGCTGGCCGCCATATCAGGGACAATGCTTACAACTACTGCTACATGTACGAGCTCCTGAGCCTGGGGCTGCCACTCCTCTGGGCGTTCTCTGAGGTCCTGGCAGCCATGTACAGGGAATCTGAGGGCTCCCTCGAGAGCATCTGCAACTGGGTGCTCAGGTGCTTCCCAGTCAAGCTCCGCTGACATGCCTGGCCGCCCCGAAATGCCTTCACATTTCCAGGGAGGCTTCAGATGGCAGTGCGTTTGCAGTTTGCTCAGGCTCTGGCCAGGAAGCCTAGCATTCTCTAAGCAATTAGCTCAAAGCCAAAGAGTTTCACATGGGCCACCTCCACCTGGCCTTATCAGGGTGAACATCTACTCACGGTGCTAGGGCCAGGGACGATATGAAGGATCTTTTCTATAGCTTTGTACATATATATATACCAAAGTGAGCCATACTTCTGGGTTTACATTTCAATTTTTTAAATTTTAATAAGCCTAGAGAAAGCATTTTTTTCTATGAGTGTCAATTTTTCTAAACATGAGTTTGAAGCTTATAACCAGTTTTATAAATCCCTTGAACATTGCAGTGAGTTATCAGAGCCACTGCATGCAAAGTGGATGATTTAAGATTTTACACACATGAAAGTGAGTGTGCCATCTCCTGACCAGTGCCTTTTGACTTAGGTACCCAGATGCCACTTGTCAGCAGCAGGATACTTTTTACAACACGAAAGCGTAATTATTGTAGAAGAAGAGAGTAGAAGGGCAGAATAGAATTCAACTTACAAAAGCACGGAGTAGTGTGTGGTTGGCTGTTATCTGTCCCCCTGGGGGGAGGACTGTTTTGCTCCCTTGTTTTGATGTTAAATAGTAGCTTAAAGGCTTTCCCCCCCATGCCAACTCACAGCCAAATGACAAAGAACCATGGGGTTTCAACAGATTCTACAAACATGCATTTTCCCTTCCCACTAATGGGCACTGCAGTGAAAGCCCACTGGCATTTGACCATGGAGCTGATGCAGTGCTGAAGATGAGCTCTTTCAGCTGATGGCATTTTAGACCCTGTGGCTCCCAGCAGATACCCCAGCCCAGGCTACAGGCTAAGCCAAGGCTGTGCAGGGTCCATACTGGTCAGGCCGAGTGGAGTGGAAGACTCTGTCCACTTATGTGGTGTCCTGTGAGACTGAGGGGGTTTGTTAGCACATCAGGCTATTGCTGGGAAGCGTGGCCTGCCCAGTGAGCATTGCCTGTGGACATCCTGACTGCTTAGCTGCTCCGCTGCCATGCATATGTGGTCAAAACAGAAACCATTTTCACACTGCCCTGGGAAAGGAATGGGTCTGACCTCCAGGGGAAGCTCTACCGTATCTTGACTGGCAAGGAAGGCTGGGAGTGGAAGCTATTTAGGGACTGATCCAAAGGAAATATGCATTAGTAAGGGTAAAAATGAGCATGCAGGTCCACCTACATTCTTCACTCTGGGTATCTAGAAGAGTCCTCAGCTCTCCCTACTCCACGCTGCCTAGACATACACACCTGCAGGGTCTGGCTGAACAATCAAGGGGCTGCCAGAGAAAGGACATCTACAGAGCTCAGTGTATCTGGAGTTGCTGGGCCCAAGATAGCTCTGTGCAGTTATCACTAGAGATGCCTCTGGATTAACTAAGAGGTGTGCCTGGGTGTGGGTGAGGAGCCAGAACCTTTGAGAGCTTTGAGATGAAAGTTTCTATGGGGCGGGAAGAAAGGAGGAGGTGCATTTCTACAAACACTTCCCTGAAATCCTTGGGAAAAACAGAGGCCTGGCCATGGCCAACTCTGTGGGAACCGGCGCCTCTGTCCTTGTTGGCACTTTTCTCAGTCCGATGACTTGCATTGTGTTTTCTCCAATTTTTGTTGGGATTTTAATGTTCAGCATGGTGGGAGGAACCCTTGATTCCTTTTGTTTGAGTACAGAAAGTAAATTCTCAAGGTCATGATGTGAACGGCCATGGTATTGTGATTATTTTCAGCCCATGATAGGCTGAGATGCTTTGTGGAGAGTTCCATGAAGCCAGAGTCAGAATCTCTGACTGTCATGTACAGCCATAACGAGACTGGTTTGAATTACTGTGGTGAGACAGGGTGTGCCTGTCAGAAATCTGAGATGTTTGTATGCTCTGAGATGTTGAACCTTTCTGGTGGGCAGCACCAACATCCAGGGGTGGACCCCAGAGGATGGATGCCTCTAGGCCTCCGCAACATATTCAAGAATGAATAGGAGACACTAGAGTAAAATGGGGGCAGAGAGGATATCAGGGAGCAAGATGCAAACTGTGTGCATCCACCCTTGTAAATAAGTAGATGGTCACAACCAGAAAGGTTCATCTCTCCTAAGCAAACAGTGACTCTTTCAGAGGAAGTTTCCCTCTCTCAATAGTTGCCTTATTTTCAACTCCGGTGCCCTCTCGTGATGTTAATCATTTCCTTTTTTCCCCACACTAAGTTCTCTTTTCTATCTTTCTCTCTCTTTCCAATCTTACACCATGGCCATCAGTTCATTTCAGCCTTCCAGTGCTACACCCACTTCTTGGCTGACACACTTCTGCTCTAAGGTGACTGGTTTTCTTGCCAATTTTCAAAGAGTGGTACTAACCCCCAACCCGCTTTCCGCACCCCATCCTCTCCACCAGCGGTACTGGTTGCGCTAACTGTGAGTGTCTTGCATACTGATGGACTCATTTGGTGGCATGGTTGGCTAACAGCATGGGGGAGTGTTCAGCTTGAGACCCATGTCTGTGTTCATTTCCCGTGGAGCTGGCAGCCTGGTCTACCCCAAGTGCATGCCCCGCCTCTCCTCTCTCCCTTGGGTCTGCCTGCGTGCGTGCTTCTCCAGTTGCGCCTGCAAAGCCACCTACTTTCTTGGGAGGTTCGACCTTGATCATGAGACAGTACCATGAGGGGGCCTCTGTCACCTTTGAAAAGAACACTTTTCGAGCAGCCTCAAAAAGCTCATACATACCAGCCCTTTCTTAAATTGGCTCTAATGTAAAGATTGTTAATGTCATTTATCAAAACCATAGGTGATTATTTGGAGGGAATTAAAAAACGTAATTACTCTCAGGCCTCATCCCAAGCTTGAAACATGCTCTCTAGGTTGAACACATAATCACAAATATTCTAGCAAATCCTGCCTTGCTTGCAGCCTGCACTGTAGATCCAAGGGTTTTGCTGTGGCTCTTCTTATCTCCCTTGGCTCATAAAGCCCCAGATGACGCCAGAGCTTCAATTAGAGCCATCATCATCCCAGGCAGGGATATCTTTGAGAAATGACTCAGTTCAGCCCCAGGCCCCTGAGGATCTGCTTAAAGCACACATTTCTGCTGACTCTTGTACCTGGGGCAGCAGGATAATCACCAACATGCTCTTAACGAGACACAACACACCAAGCACAGTGGAGCTGTCCTAGGCAACCCTCGCGGTCTCAGGCTGCGGTGGGCATCTGTCCTGCATGCGGCCCAGACCACCCTGACCCCGGGCCGGCCTGCCTGGCCCTGCATGCTGCACGCTCACTGCGTTTGTGCAGGTCCTGGCCAGTACGAAGTCGTTGCTCTTGTCTTATCTTCTCTTACAGAGTCTCCCTCCCTTTATAGAATGTCAACCAAAGAGTGCCCTCCTCCCCTCTCAGCCTCCTCTTTAGCTAGCCTCCCCATCTCATCACAACGCATGTCTGTGACCTTTGGTAATCATTTACAGTGCCACACGGAACCCTGTATTTTGCACACAGCAAAACAAACAATGTTTAGCTTTATTTATGGTATTTGATGCTGTAAATGGAAATAAATATTGTTCTTTGTAAAGCTCATTGTTTCCTCTCTTCTTTGCCGTGGAAGCTTCTAAAACCTCACACACAGGGATTGGTGTAGGGGGTTCCTTTTCCCTACACTGCTGGCGGGACTTGCACTTGAGGTGACACAGGACTCTCTGGGGCTGCGCTGGGTGCTCTGAAAGGAAATATTACCCAGGGGTAATATTTGGAAACTGTCACCAATGCTCCTGGGCCAGGCTTTGGGATCTCTTTCTTGAACACTCATTGTACTTTGCTGTTCTAGATGCTGGGCATAGTGGGTGAGGGTCAGTGTCCCCTCAATGATTAGAAACAGACTGTATTGACGGCTACCTGTACTCGTTTCCCCCACACACCCAAGCGTGGCTCTACAGGAGAGCTTTCTCTATGAACCTTACATTAATTTAGGTTCCTATTTAGCAAAGGTTGGTCTGGAACACTTCGTGCTGGTCCACAGCTGAGTGGCAAGTGGAAGGTAAGGAGGAAGGACTGGGTATGAATATCAGGATGGCAATGAAGTCGGCAGTGTGCTCATCACATGGAGAGCCACTGCCGTCCTAAGAGACCTCTCCTGTCCCAAAGGCTCAGGGCATTCAGTGTCTATGGTGTGAGGCCCTGCCCTAGCGCCACCCTAAGTATGGTATTCATGGCAGGCCCCAGGCAACTCCAGGCTGTGTTTAAGGGAAAGATTTGAAGCCTCACTCGGCTATCCTGGGCAGTGCCAAAGTCATCTGGTCCTCAGCCTCCCCTGGGTGGGATTCCTGCCATTTCCTGGCTGGGTGTAGCTGGGCTTCTGACACTGGTATGAAAAGTCACCTGTGAACCTCATGAAGTCCCTGGCACCTCCAAATGGATGTTTCTGAGGCTCTGGTCTCGGATGCCTGGATCTACCTTCAGAGCTGCCTCAGGTCATGACCAAGGGTTCTGTACTCTTACCCGGGTGATATATTCCCACTTCTTTTTTTTTTTTTTTTTTTTTTTTTTTTTTTTTTTTTTGAGACGGAGTCTCGCTCTGTCGCCCAGGCTGGAGTGCAGTGGCGCAATCTCAGCTCACTGCAAGCTCCACCTCCCGGGTTCACGCCATTCTCCTGCCTCAGCCTCTCCGAGTAGCTGGGACTGCAGGCACCCGCCACCATGCCTGGCTAATTTTTTTGTATTTTTAGTAGAGACAGGGTTTCACCATGGTCTCGATCTCCTGACCTCGTGATCCGCCTGCCTCGGCCTCCCAAAGTGCTAGGATTACAAGCATGAGATACATTCCCCACTTCTATTCAAGGAGGGATGTTAGGGACTGTAAGTCAGGTGCTGGGCTGTGCAAGTGACTCATTCCTTTATGCATTCATTTATTCAGCAAATGTTTGTCCTAGGCCTTATTCTAAGCCCTAGGTACAGCAGGGAACCATGTGAAGTCCCCACACCTCCCTGCACCTTAGAGATGTGGCTCAGTATTGCTGTACTAGATGAGATCTGTTATATTTAACTGTGCATGTGCTCATTTGTTTGCTCAACTATGTGATATTTCCTGAGCATCTACTATGGACTAGGAATAGAGCAGGGAGTAAAGCAGACAAAAATCCTCACTTTATTGTCAAAGTGTGACACCCCAAGAGGTGCTTCACCAACAAAGGAGTCCATGGTCACAACATTTGAGGAATATTTTGTACTGATCTTGCCAGTCCTACCCCGACCTGGAGACTCACAAGATTCATTAGCGTGTTAAGTCTCTGAGGCATCCTCATAGAGAAGCTTAATCAACTTTGTGAAAGTCAGTTGTCCCATACTTATGTGAACATGTTGTTTTGGTTTGCTTTTTTTGAATATTGCATTCTACATACATAGTTTTGGTAGACTAGTCTTTAATTCAGAGATATTGGATTAAAGACTTAGAATTTTAAAAGGAAAACCATATAATTAAATATTAAATGGAATTAAGTATTGATTAGATATGGGGTGATAACCTTCTGAGCATAAATCCTCTAATAGGAAGAAGAACACACAGGGAAAACATGACACAAATCTGATTATATACATTTTTAAAACTTAATGTAGAATAATAAAATATTAGACCATTAGACTAGAGAAAAATATGAACTAAATGTAATAACAAAGAAGTTCATTGCATGGTATTTTCAAAGTTCATTTAAAACAGATGTTCCTGGGCACCTCTCACAGTGTAGATGATCAGTTAATATTTGTTGATTAAAGAGTCAATGATTAACAGGCAAAGGCCATAAATAGGCAATTTACACTTAAGCAAATTTTAAAAGTTAACACTAAAAAGAAAAAGCAAGCATTTACAAAAGTATTCCTACTTGGTTTTTAAAGGAAGTAAATTAATTATGTTGCACATGGGCCAGGTGCGGTAGCTCACACCTGTAATCCCAGCACTTTAGGAAGCTGAGGCGGGCAGATCACTTGAGGTCAGGAGTTCAAGACCAGCCTGACCAACATGACAAAACCCTGTCTCTACTAAAAAAAAAATTAACTGGGCATGATGGCACACGCCTTTAATTCCAACTACTTGGGAGGCTGAGGCATGAGAATCACTTGAACCCAAGAGGCAGAGGTTGCAGTGAGCTGAGATCATGCCAGTGCACTCCAGCTTGGATTACAGAGTGAGACTCTGTCTCAAAAAGAAAATAATAAAAATTATGGTGCATCTACTGAATTAGTAAAGAAAAAAGTAAAACTGTAAGAAAAAAAATATGAACTTCATCCCAAGTATTGAGTAAAAAGTAAACTGGGAGAATCTTTTCCTGGGAAGCATTATGGCAACCCTGATTAAGATCCAGAAAAGGGCTCTGACCTGTTAGCCTAATAATTCTACTGCAGGGAATTTATCCTGAGGAAATAATCGAGCAGAAGAAATAAATCTCTGTGCAACTTGAATGTGTAAGTTGGTGAAGCAGAGTGGGTGGGCTGTTCCCCTTTATTTCTGTAAATGCATTCATTTTTACAACTTAAGAAAAAAAAAAGGCTTAAGTAAGTAAAAGAAGTTACTACATCTTTTACTGCTCCTCAGCCAGCTGTTATATAGGGAACATTTTCTCTGTGCCAGGTACTGGGCCAAGAATTTTATGTGCAGAACTTCATTAGCTCTTCACCTCCTTGTGGCAACTTTGCGGTCAGTACTGATGTTAAAGAAGCTCCTGATACTAGGGAGGCAGAAGCAAGTCTAGAGCCACGTTTTCCACTGTGAAGGGACTGAGTCCCACAGCCCAGGCTAGGAGTCAGGTGCCTGCTCTAAGAGGAACCTCGGTGCATGCTGAGGGCCTGGGCTCCACCAAAGACCAGGCTTTGCTCCCAGCACTTGGTACTGACTCAGTGGCATTTGACAGGTCCCTTCTGTGAACTGGGGCTAAGGATGCCTCTAGCGTAGGGTTTTCCAAGGTGTTTGGCTCTCAGGACAGCAAGATCTCTTTGCCATGTTCTAGATAGCACTTTCCTGATTTTGCACAGCATAGAGCGCCCAGAGGAAAACTTTTCAGGCATTCTCGATTAACTGGGGCTCAGAACACCTGACAGGACACCTTCGGGTTGGGAACTAGACAGCGGTCCCGATTCACACTGGTGGCACCATCTGTTTTTCTCCAGGTTTCTGATTCCCCAGCCTTCTTAAAGTCAACAGCCACCTCCCTTCAGACACCCAGGCCTCAGCTCTGGAGCTCCCCTTCCCTCCCACCACCTGCCAGCAGACTTTGGTTTTGCCTTAGTGAGTGCCCGAGTCTCAGCAAGGAGGGGGCATAGGCTCTCACTTTGTGCCCAGCTGCCCGCTTGCTCCACACCTGATGTCTATTGCGCATGTCCAGCTCAAGTGTCCACTCCAACTGCTGATTTTCCCCCAAAACAGGCTCCGCCCTTAGCCTTCCCCATTTCTGGAGACTGCAATTCCCCTTTTCTTGTTGGCTAGGCCCAAAGGCCCTAGAGTCATTCTTGACTCTTCTTTCTCTTGACCTCACATGAAATCCATTAGCAAATTTGAGGAACATCCAGAACCTGTCCATTCCTCACCACCTCCACACTAACCAACCTCCACCACTATCATCCAAGTTATTGCAGCCACCACTCTGAGGCCCCCTGCTTCTCCCTTCACCCCTCAACCTCCTCAACAAAACAGCTGGATTATCCTTTTATTTATTTGTTTGTTTTGAGACAGTGTCTTACTCTGTCACCTAGGCTAGAGTGATCTCGCTCACTGCAAACTTCACCTCCCAGATTCAAGTGATTCTTATGCCTCAGCCACCCGAGTAGCTGAGACTATAGGCACCTGCCACCACACCCAGCTAACTTTTGTATTTTTAGTAGAGATGGGGTTTTGCCATGTTGGTCAGGCTGTTTTCGAACTCCTGACCTCAAGTGATCCTCCCGCCACAGCCCACACCTGTGCTGGGACTACAGGTGTGAGCCACTGTGCCTGGCCTGGATGATCCTTTTAAAATTTATGTCTCACCACTGCTCAAAACTCCAGCAGCTCTCTAGCTCATTGCATGCAAACACCAAAAGCATGATGGATTCAAAGGGCTCTATGGGGTCTGGCCCCTACTCTGACCTCCTCTTCTACTTTCCCTTACACACTCTGACCCAGCCACATTCTCTCTTAGAGCCTTTGTGCTGTCTGTTTCCTCTGCCAAGAACACCCTTCCCTGGCATTCATATGGCTGAGCCTGTCCTTTATTCAAATTTGTCCACGTGTCCCCCAATCCCCACAGTGAGGTCTACTTTTAGTCCCGAGACCTGCACTCCCCAGCAATCTTGCTCCCCCTTACCCTACTAGACAGTTTTTCCACTGCACACATTTATTGCCTTCAACATATTGTGTAATTCACTCCTTTATTATATGTCTTGCTTATTTATGTTTTCCAACCTTGCTGGAATGCAAACTCTGTGAGGGCAGGGATCTTGGTTGCCTTTGAATGCTTGTATAACCCCGACAAAATAGCACTTAGCACATAGTAGGCCCTCAAAAAATATTTTTAGGATATATGCCCTCTGGCCTGGACCTCAGACTGCAGAACATGCAGCCATCTCGGGCTGGGGAAGGTCTGGCTGGCATCCAGCGTGGTTCAGAGGGAGACCTGGAGGAAGAGAAGTCTGACATTGTGTGTCCTGGCTGCCACTGCAGACCCCGAATATGAGAAGGGAGTTTTGATTTTGCTCCTATTTTGCCTTCTGAGGGGCATCATTGTCATGTACAACTCTTGAGAGAGCTGGGTCTGCACAGCAGCAGGTGGGCCTTGGATGCCTCCTCTCAGGGACAAGCTGAGGTTGGCAGCAGAGAGCAGTTACAGCAGCATCCCTTTTGGGGCATCAAGGCCCAGGCCACTGGCCTCACACACATCCTCTGTCCCCTCTTCACTGTGCCTTGCTCTGGGGTCCGGACACAGGAACCCAGGTGGCAGATGTGAGACAAGGGACAGGGTAGGGAACACTCCACCCACCATAACCTGGGCTGGAGGGTGCAGCCCCCATGCCAAGGCATGTGGGTGGCTCAGCATGGCTTTGATCCCCTGAGTCCAGTTATCCTGCAAGTGCCTATAACTGAGACTAAGAGATGCTGCCTGCCCGGCAGCAGAGGGGCTAGGGAAGCAGGGGACCCACCCTCAGATAAAGGGGCCAACTCGGCCGGGCGCGGTGGCTCACGCCTGTAATCCCAGCACTTTGGGAGGCCAAGGCGGGCGGATCACGAGGTCAGGAGATCGAGACCATCCTGGCTAACATGGTGAAACACCGTCTCTACTAAAAATACAAAAAAAAAAAAAAAAAAAAAAAAAATTAGCATGGCATGGTGGCGGGTGCCTGTAGTCCCAGCTACTTGGAAGGCTGAGTCAGGAGAATGGCATGAACCCAGGAGGCGGAGCTTGCAGTGAGCCAAGATTGTGCCACTGCACTCCAGCCTGGGCAACAAGCGAGACTCCATCTCAAAAAAAAAAAAAGAGGCCAACTCTTCCATTTGTAGGAGCCTAGAAGTGCCAGAAGATCAGATTTTCTCTTTTCCCACCCCCAACCCACAGCAGGCCCTGGCTGTGACTCTCTTGGGGACATATGGCAGCTGGATGAGGATTGTTTGCTCCGTCCTGGGGCCTTGCCGCTGCTGTGGCTGGGTTCTGACCAGGAGAGAAGGACGGTGAGCCCCAGGCTACTTCCCTTCCTGCTTTACGGGGTTGCTGCTGGGCTGCCTTCCCAGAAATTTAGAGCTCTTCCTGCCCACCTCATTCAGAGGAACGCGGGTATAGGTCCTGGCTGTGCCCAAAGCTGAAGGCTCACAGCTGGCCAGACACAGTGCCTGTAGTGGCGGAAGAAGAGGGAAGAAAAGAGGCGGGTTCCAAGAAGAAGGCTCCAGACCTGCTGCTGCTGGCAAAGAAATTCAGCTTCCCTGATACTCTGGAGCCTGCAGAGCTGTTGGGAAGATACAGCGTGTGCCCCCACCCCTCACCTCAGTGGAGGAGTCCTGGTGTCCAGAGGGAGCCATGTGCTGAGGGCTGGTGCCAGATCGCCAGCCGTCTGTGGCGGCATTTCCCTGTGTCTGGCCCAGCGTCCAGGATGAGGGCTTCGCGGGAGGAGCAGCTCAGCTCTGCTGAGTGTTCTTCTCTGTGGAGAAGGGGCTGAGGCTTGGCACTACCTGTCAAAGTTTGCATCTTCCTTCAGGTTTACATTTTAATTTATTGGTCCCTGCACGAAGGCTGCTGCTAGGGCCAGCCAGGGCCCCTTGAATGACACCATCCACCCTGGCTTGTGGGCAGTGGAGGATGTGTCCGTATGTATCTGCACACCTACACACACGGGCCAGGCCCACTCCTGGAAGGAGTACAGCAAGGCAGGGCGGCCATGCCCCAGGGCAGAGGGGCCAGAGGCCCAAGATTGCCCATCAATTTGTTCACCCCCTGAAGATCCGTGGACTCCCGTTCCCATGACTGCACCCTGAGGAGTCACTCTCAGAAGCCCCCATGAGGGCAGCCAGCCCATCTTGGCACCTGTGCCTTTTCCCTAAAGGGCCACACACTGAAAAGGACTTTGGCTCTGGCAT
This sequence comes from Nomascus leucogenys, assembly GCF_006542625.1. Lineage (NCBI taxonomy): Eukaryota > Metazoa > Chordata > Mammalia > Primates > Hylobatidae > Nomascus > Nomascus leucogenys. The sequence goes on from NC_044395.1 coordinate 73,222,654, forward strand.
CAACTAGTCTCCTTCTCAGAGCAATTGTGACATACCCTGGCAGTAGGTAGAAGGACTGCCTGCCACAAACATCTTCCTAGGGCCCTCCCTCATCCTGCTGGAGGCTTGTAGTGTCCCCTCTTATAAGAGGGCAGGGAGACTGCTCTGCTTAGAATCCCAGATATCTGCCTGTGTGTGCTCAGATGCCTTCCCCGCCCTTCTCTGGCTGGGCTCTGTAAATAAAAAAAAAAGAAAAAGAAAGAAAAAAAAAAGAAAAGGCGTATCCCTTGCAAGCTACATTTTCCAGCTCCCTTGAAACTGGCTTACTGTTAGTTTTGACTGCTGGACGTGCTGGCGTGGGGCTGGAGGGCAGGATCCAAGGGGAAGCCAGGGTGTCCCTCCCAGCTCCCTGCCTTGCAGCAGTGTTGTGGCCCCTGGGCTCTGGTGGCACCAGCTCTTCTCCTTGTCCCTCTGCTGTTGAGGGACAGTGGCCTGCTGCTGCTCCTCTCTGGGTTGCCTCATCATCCCTGTTTGGCTTTCAGCTCTTCCAGCACCATTGCAGTTCATTTCCTGTCTGGATGCTTCTGTTGAACTCCCTGGCTTGGCCCTGTCTTCCTGACTGGATCCTGATCCTCTTAGTTTTGCTGCCTTCTTTCTCAACTTTTTTCTGCAGAGAGAACAGTGGACAGCGGCCAGAGGTGGCTCTGGCCATTAGGAGCTGTGTGACGTTGGACAAGTGTGATAACTCCTCCAAGCTTTGGTTTCCTTTCCTGCAAAGTGGGGTTAATAGCAGCACACAGGAGGCCTGTTGTGTTGTCATCTCCCTGGGTTCTGGGGGTGAGTGGAAGAGTCTCAGACTTGAGTAGAAAGCAGCAGCAATTTCGCCAGCAGAACCAGGGAGTGCCACGCCTCTCCATAACCCTGTGGCAGGGGCCTGGCCAGTAAAGGGCCTCGGGACCTGGCTGCTGGGAGCCGTGTGTGAGGACAGACATTTCCCCAGACCCTGCCTGGCTCTGCCTTTCCCAGGCTCATAGGTAGGCCTTGGACCCAGCACTTAGGATTTTTGGAGTCTTATCTTTTGTCAGGGAGCAGGTATCTGGCCAGAGCTGAGATGAGGCTGAGGTGCTCAGTTCTGGGCAAAGCTGCTTCGTGCCACAGGCTGGCAGCAGCTGCTCTGCGGGGTGCTGGATCCTTCTCACCCATGACTCCTATGTACCTCCTCTCCTGTCATCCTCCAGCCCCCATTAGAGTCCTTGATTCTCCAAATGAGCAAAGATGACTTCAGGCAAAGTCTTAAAGAGCAGCCAGCCTTGGGGAGGCAGCAAGAGGGCTGGTGGTGTGGGCATGAAGCACAGGTGAGCACACCTGGCTCTTCACCTGGGGCTGGCCACAGGTGCAGCTGCTCTGTGCCCAGCAGCCAGAGGCCCAGCTGTGGTGACACCCAGCACTGTGCACTCACTGGCTGGCCTGGTGGGCATTCTCTCTGGACTCCACTCTTCTCCACTCATCCAGTGAGGATGCTAATATCATTCTCTTAGGGCTGTTGGTATGCTAGGGTGGATGAAGGCATATGGACCCTCGGTGAGTCAGTGTTGCTTTTGTTACTGTCATTAGTATTATTTCCAGCATTTGTACTAGTGCCACTAGTATTACTACTGTTATACGCACACAGACGGAGCTGTCTGGGAATGAAAAGAGATATCTGGAAATAGCCACATGACTGGAGGAATTTCCTCGTGGAGGTGGCACTGAACCCCATAAAACCCAGCGGCAGCCATGGCCTGAGTCTTAGACGGCAGAAGTCGCGGAGGAGCCTGGCCTCCTTTGGGGCTTTTTGCCTGGGCACATTGGCAAAAGGGGGCCCAGAGGAAGTACCAGCTTCTTTTTTACAGAGTCTACCTCAACACTGTTGCCCCTGCCCTGATGTCTGGGTTCACTGTGAGAGACGCTGGCCCTGGCCCTGTGCTCTGAGAGGCCATCCGTCAGCCGTGCTCTCCACCCTCCTGGAGCCCAGGGAGCCAGGCTGAGCCCTGGCCTGTTCCATCCCTCCATGGAAGGAGGAAAGAGAAAAGCAGAACACTGGGTGTTCCTCACAGGTTTGGTCTGGGCTCACATGTTGGGGCTGTGGGTCTGGTACCTCTGCAACCTGGTGTAGCTGAGCTTGCCTCGGCCACCAGTAGCCACCTCATCCCACTAGGTCACCCTGGACTCCACCACTCTCTCCCCTCATCCCCAAGCCCAGTCATAGCAGTGCCTTTAACCCAAAGCTGCTGTTGCATGGAAGTCAGATCTCCCTCCCCTACTGCCTCTTCCATGCCTCACTCTTACATGCTTTATCTTATCAGGTAGGTATTTGTGAACATGCCTTATCTCCCTTGTAAGACAGAAAGAGATCCTTGAAGGCAGGGATTGTGGTGGCAGGTTCATCCCCAAACCCCCAGCACAGGCCTGGATCTGAGGAGGACACAGCATCTATTGGATATACAAGCATTTGGGCACACAGCTCACAGGCACACAAGAAGTGAGGCATGGAGCTGGGTCTTTGCCACAGTCATTCTATGTAACAAGCCTCCCCAGTCTCGGTGGCATATGGCACCTATTTTCTTGCTCAGGAGTCTGTGGGTTGACTGGGTAGCTCTGCTTCAGGCTGTAGGTCTAAGGGCGAGGGAGGCCCCAAGGGATTGATTGGGTTGGCTCCAGGCTATAGCTTGGCTCCAGGTCTGTTCCATGTGCCCTCAATCAGGGACCCTGACTGAAGGGGTAGTGGCCACCTGCGACAAGTTCTTTTCACGGTAACCTGGCAGGAACATGAGTGACAGCCAACCGGCAGGCCCACTTAAAGCCTCTGCTCACATCCCATCCACAAGCTGCCATAGGTCAAAGCAAGCCTTGCCGCCAAGCTTCAAGTCCATGGGGCAGGGCTATACACCCCACCAACTCCAGCGGGAAGGACTGCAAAGTCACAGCATAGAGCGCAACTCTATTATAGGGAGGGAGTAAAGAACTGGGGGCGCTTTCCAGCCAAAACTCCCAGCACAAAGGTCATGCACAACAGTGTCCATTCGTGGTTCTGTTGTGCTCACAGACATGCAGACTGATCCCTGTCCTCTGCCAGAACATATGACCATGTGCTGGTGTCTTAACCTCTCTGTGCTTAAGTTTTCTCAGCAGGAAAATGAGGGTAATAACAATGCTTTTCTGAGAGGATTGGGTGAGATTTAATCCATGCAACAGCAGCTTTGGGTTAAAGGCACTGCTATGACTGGGCTTGGGGATGAGGGGAGAGAGTGGTGGAGTCCAGGGTGACCTAGTGGGATGAGGTGGCTACTGGTGGCCCAGGCAAGCTCAGCTACACCAGGCTGCAGAGGTACCAGACCCACAGCCCCAACACATTTAATACATGTCAAATGCTCAAACAATTCTTGGTATATATTGGCACCCAATTAAAGTAAGCTGCTACTGCTTTTATTATGACTAATGCTGCCACCACCACCACCATCGCCATGTCATTATTATGATGTAGTGAAGCATCCGACTATATTCCTCAAATGCCTTCCATCTCCAGTTACACTAACTTAGAAGTGTAGACACGTGCACACAGCAAGCATCTACATGCACCAGGGGCTACAAACTAGCAACCCACTTGCTCAGTCTGCCGCAGGCATGTTTTTTTTTTTTTTTTTTTTTTTTTGATGTGTCTGATATTTTAAGATGAGGTATTTCACATAAAAATCAAAATTTCTTGAGTCATCTTCACAGGTGGTAAATACAGTTAGGGAAGAGATTGTATCTCCCAGAGAGAACACATGGGTAAAAGATGAGAGGGCTCAGGTGGATGCAAGGAGAACCCAGGTGTTTAAGGGTTGGCTGGAATACTGGATGGCTAAGACGGCCAGCCACCGGGGCAGGGAGAGTAGGTGTCCCCAGGAGCAGGGACAGGGCAGGCTCAAGGACCGCAGGATGACTCCCAAAGTCCTGTGAATTGGACTTAGCAACAAGGAGGTCACTGTGGACTGTGCTGGGAGTAGTTTGGGAGTGGTGGAGGCACAGGCAGGATTATAGGAATAGGGGGTTCATAAAAAAGAGGAGAGAGAGAAGAGTGTAGCCAACCCTTCCAGGAAGCTTGGCTGAGAAGGAAGAAGAAAGAGTAGGCTGGGGGCTGGGGGTGAGGACTGGGATTAAAACAAGTTTTCTTAAGACAGGAGACTTTCAGCATATTTAAATACAGACAGGAAAGATTCAGTAGACAAATGAGAACACAAGAATGACACTGTGGAGGGGGAGGAGGGAAGTGAGAGAGAGCCAAGTTCAGGTGAATGTTCCACCTTGGAGAGGAAAAATGACACCTGTTCTCTGGACACTGTCTCTGGAGATGAGGTCATCCAGCTAGTTAGTGGCCAAGAGAGAGCTGGGTGCATTCACTCATGAACTCATTCAGCAGACACTCACTGGTACCATTCACCAGGTACCACCCTAGCAACAAATGAAACAGACAAAAATCACTGCTTACATTCTAGTCATAGAAGAAAGAGACAATAAACAAAATGAAAAAGGAAATTGTATAGTTCATTGGAGGGTGAGACATCCTATGAATAAAAATCAAGGGGGTGGAGAGCACTGAGGCATGGGCTGCAATATTAAATAGGACGGTCAGGGCAGGTGACGTTCCACCAAGGACTTGAAGACAGCCAGTGAGTGAGTGAGGCCTGCATGGAAACGTCTGGGGATAACACCTTCCAGGCAGAAGCAAGAGCAGCGCAAGGGGTCTGAGAAGGGCATGTGCCCAGAGTGCTGGAGGAGCATCATGGAAGTGCCATGGTGAGGGCAGGGCAAGCCTGGGGCCAGTGCTAGGAGACAAGGTCACAGGACACACTGGGGACTACGTTATGTTGGACTTTGCAGGCCTTAGTAAGGCCTTCAGCTTTCACTCTGAGTTAATAAGGGGCCATTGGGGGATTTTAAGCAGAGGAGTGGAATGATCTCACTCAGGTTTTAATGGAGTCACCCTGGCTGCTGTGTTGAGAATAGACTGGGGATGGGGCACAGCAAGGGGACAGAGACGGAGGCCAGGCAGAGGCGGTTTCTATGATCCAAGCAAAAGACAATGGTGTCCGGACCGGGAGTGGGAAGCAGAGAGGCGGTGAGAGGGGTCTGGATTCCTGATGTGTTTTGAAGGTAGACCCATCAGGATTTGCCGATGGCTTGAATGAAGAATGAAAGGACAAGAGCAATCAAAGATGCTGGCGAGGTGTTGGCTGGAGCAACAGGAAGCTGAAGTTGCCATTTACTGAGAGGGGGAAGGCTGTGGGCGAGACATGTTGGGTGCGGCAAGAAGATGAAGAACTCCGTTCAGACTTGTTAAGTCTGATGTGTCTGTTAGACACTCAGATGGAGATGCAAGTGAGCAGTGGTCTATATAAATCTAGAATCAGGAATGTCCAGGCTGGAGATAGGAATCTGGGGGTCATTTTTGCCTAGGGTTATTTAAAGCCATGACACCAGACGAGGGTATCAAGAGCACGAGTGTACACAGAGAAGAAAAGAGGTTCAGAGACTGAGTCCCGGGATCTTTCAGTGTTACAAGGTCAAGGGGAGAAGGTGGAGCCAGCAGAGGAAATGAAGGAGATAGCCAGTGAAGTAGGGGCTGGGGATTGGGCAGGCCTCGCCATCCTAGAAGCTGAGAGAGCTGTTTCTAGGACGGAGTGACCAGCTGGGTCAAAGGCTGCTGGTGTGTCAAATAGTCAAGTAAGATGAGAACTGAGATGTTACCACTGGATTTAGCAACATGTTGGACGTTGCCATCTTGACAGCAGCAGTTCAGAGGCTGGGTAGCTGGGAATGGCCCCTCTGAACGTTTCAGAACCCTCCCTGTTGGCTAAATGGGATGATCTGTGCATTCGCGCCCTACATGTGGGAGATGTGCCCTAAATGCCTGGGCATCTGGCGGGCTCGGGGGTGAGGGTTCCAGCAGTGGCACAAAGGACAAGAAGATCAGCTTTGGAGTATCTGAGTAGACCCCAGGCCTAGAGGGGCCCTGAGACCCTGGAGGGGTACTGCTAGGCCATTCATTCGCACCATCTCTCTAGACCCTGCTCTCCTCTCAGCAGATGAGCCCACCTCCCCCAAGAGGCCGAAGAGCATCTCTGAGCCACAGCACAGTGATGTGGAAGGGGATGCCGCCTCTCCCCTGCCCTCCGAGTGGACCTCAGTGAGGATCAGCCCTGGGGAGGATGCAGCTGGACAGGATGTGCTGGCTGTGTGTGTCCTGGTCACCAGCGAGGACAGCAGGTATTCTCGGGCTGCTGCCAGATGGGGACAGAAGCGGGGTTGGAGGAAGGGAATCGCATTTGGGATTGGGTCTCCTCTCTACTGGCTTGCAGTGTGGCCTCCCTGTACCTTCATTTCCTCATCTGTAAAATGGCAACAATCATAGCACCCATCTCAGAGGGAGTGGTAAGATATACAGAATTCATATGTATTAAGTGTATAGAACAGTGCCCACACATCATAAGCATGTAAGTGTTAGCAATTGTTATTTTCTCGGGAAGGGAAAGGGCCTGGCCCCGTGCTCTTCTCAGGAGGCAGTGTCATGCTGACTGTAGTGAGGTGTGCAGAATGGGTGTCACCTGTCCCTAGGGCCTGCCCACTGCAAGATGGTGATATACATGGGGCTGGGCAGGCTAGGATGCAGAGTGGGGAGCATGAGGAGCGAAGCCCTGGTGCCTTAGGTGACTGTTTCTCAGAGCGCTGTCCTCATCACCTGCATCAGAAGCACCTGGAGTGGTTATTAGACATGCAGACTCCAGGACTCCCCCAGATGCACTGAATTCACTCAAGAGGTAAGTCAACAGCAGGTATTGATTGCTTATTATTTACTAGACTCTGAGGAAATAGCAGTGGCCAACACAAGACAAGGTCCTTGCTTTCCCATGGCTTTCATCACATCGGGAGCCATCTAGGAAGCAAGTTAAGTAGCTAAACAAGAAAAGCATCACATATGCGCCAGGTCGAGAAATAAAATAGACACATATGCTAGGGAGTGGCTGGTCACCTGCCTTAGATTGGGTGGCCAGTAAAAGGCCTCTGTAGCAATTATTGATGCCCACAATAACGCTGAGTGACAAAGCAGCCCCAAAGCGAGTGACTTAAACCAACCACCATTCATTACACCATGATTGTGTAAAAAAGTAGACCAGAGTAAGCCAACCCTGACCAAGTCAGCCAGGTGCAGCTGGGCAGTTCTGGTCTTGGTGGGCTCACCTGTGTCTTTGGGCCAGTAGGGTTCTGCTCTGGAGCCTGAGTGTCAGCTGCGGTGAGAGAGGGCTATTGGGCCGTGGGTCTTTCATCCTCCAACCGGCAGCCCAGGCTTGTTCCCATGGCCTTAAGAGAAAGAGGGGAGGCACCCAAGATCTCCTGAGCCCCAGACTTGACAATGCACAGTGCTATTCCAGTTCCCTCTGATTGGCTGCAGCATGTCACAAGGCCTGAACAGATTCAACAAGTGGGGAATAGGCTGCTGTCTTCAGGGGAAGAGCTGCAAAGCCCCCATTCCAAAGGGGCATGGATCTAAGGGGAATGATTGCAACCATCTTTGCAGACAAATTCCCACAGCCTCCCGGAGGAGGTGACATTTAAGCTGAGAATTGGTTGGCAAGAAAGGACAGCCAAGGGAGAAGGGGAATGCAGGAAGTGACAACAGCTAGTGACAGGCCCCTGGGTGAGAATGAGCGTGTCTCAGAGGTAAGAGAAGGTCAGTGCGGCAGGTACACCCTGAGTGGGGAAAAGAATAAGAGATTACACCAGGAAGGAAGGCAGGAACAAGGCTTATAAGACAAGGTAAGGAGTTTAAATTGTGTTCTAGGTATCCAGTCATGCATCACTTAATAGCCGAGATATGTTCTAAGAAATGTGTTAACAGGTGATTCTGTCATTGTGTGAACATGATAGAGGGCATTTATGCAAACCTAGATAGGCAAGCTCACTCCACTCTTGGGCTATATGGTGTAACCTATTGCTCCCAGACTACAAACCTGCACACTGTGTTACTGTACTGAATACTATCAGCAATTGTAACACAATGGTAAGTATTTGTGAATCTAAATATATACAAACATAGAAAAGGTACAGTAAAAATACAGTATAAAATATAAAAAATGGCTCACCTATATAGGGCACTTACTATGAATGGAGCTCACAGGACTGGAAGTTGCTCTGGGTGAGTGGTGTGTGAGTGTGAAGGCCTAGGACATCACTGTACACTACTGTAGACTTTATCACACTGTGCCCTCAGGCTACTCTACATTTATTTGAAAAATATTTTTCTTTCTTCAATAATAAATTGGCTTTACTGTAACTTTGTTACTTTCTAAACTTCTTAACTCTATTGTAGTAACACAGCTTAAAACACACACACATTGAATAGCTAGAAAAATATTTTCTTTCTTTATCCCCTTATTCTATAAGCTTTTTTATTCTTTACTTCTTAACTGACTGGCAGCACTGTAGGTTTTAAACCAGCATCGCCACAAACACATGAGTGACACCTTTCCCTATGATGTTAACAAGGGCTGCGGCGTAAATAGGTGATAGGAATTTTTCCGCTCCATTATAATTTTATGGGACCACCATCAAATATGGGTTATATTGCTGACTAAAACATCGTTATGAAAGACATGACTGTAATTCAAAGAATTTTTCAGTAGAAGAGTGACGTCTCATTTACAGTTTTCACAGATCAGCAGGCCTCACTTGGGGGAATGGATGAGGCAGGGGTATGTGAGGATAAAGGCAGGAAGAGCAGGTGGGAGCCTGCAGCTCGGGGTCAGGATGGGAGCAGTGGAGATGGATTTGCTAATGGACTGAATGAGAGGAAAAGAGAATTTCAGAGTGACTCTCAGAATTTTTCTAGAGTGACTGAATGGCTGGTATGGTCATTTCTAAAGTTATCTTGAGGTGGGGAAGATTTCAGAGAAGGTGCACGTTAGTGGAGAAAGTCAAGAGTTCTGTTTTGGACACGTTGGGTTTGAGATGCCGGTGTCTGTGTGGATGTCAGGTAAGCGGTCGAATATGTAAGTGTTCTGGGAGGCAGGGCTGGAGATGGTGATTTTAGAGGCTATTAAAGCCCAGGGCTCTGATGGGTTGTTTCCAGAGTAAGAATATCTTCCTGTAGACAAAGAAGAGCTGGGCTCAGAAGGGAGCTCTGGGGCATTTGAACAGTAGGCAAGTGGAGAAGGAGCTAGCAAAACCCACCGGGGAGCAAAGGAACCAGGAGATGGCACGTGGTGGAAGCCAAGAGAAGAAAGTGTCTCAAGAGGGAGGGTTTGGTTCTCTGCGTCAGAGGCCGCTGGAGAGCCCAGTCGGATATGTATAGAGAAATGACCTTTGGACTTTCCAACAGGAGGCTCATTGTTAACTTGGACAAAGTGGCCTCAGTGGAGTGAAGGAGTAGGTGTGGGAAGAACATGAGAGGAAAGCAGGGACTGCAGTTGTAGACAACTGCAATCAAGTCTTGATCATGCAGACTCTGGAATGGGGCTTGGGAACACAGGCTTGAGCATCCCACAGGTGATTCATTCTGATGCCCAGAGAAGGGAAATGACCTTCCCTGGATCACACAGCCTTCAGAGTCTTCTAAGCCTCAACGTAGGCAGGCCTGTTTCCATAAAAACAGGCAGAAACCCAACTCAAACTAGCTTCAGTAACAAAGGCAAATGCATTGGCTCGTCTGACTGGGAAGTCCAAGGGTGGTCCTCATTCAGGCAAGGCTGGAGCCAGAGTCTCAAATAGCCACTCTCCCTTCCTGCCTCTCTCTCTGCTGCTTTTACAGCCATTGGCAGAGAAGCTGTCTCCACACATGGAACTCAGCTACTGAGGGTCTCAGACCATATCCATAAATTCATGTCCTCAGGTCAGGATGCCAAGGCAGGCCTCCAACTGCTACTCCCACATCACATACTTCCCTCTGGGAACAATTGGTGAACAGGACCGGGGCACCATGACCGGCCAGGCTTGGGCACTCTGACAGATAGGGGGCCTGCCATAGACACAGGTGGACGAGTGGCAGTGACCTTGTGGAAGGAACCCTGCTGGATTTCCATGTACAGAGAGTGTGTGGATATATATAGTTTCACTAACACATCACTGCTCGACCAGTTTTGTACTTTCCCATCCTCAAACTGCGTGTGCTTGGGCTGCCCCTCTGTCTAGGACACCCTGCCTCCACTTCTTTGCCACTTGAATTCCAGTTATTTAAGGCCCATGTTAAATACTACCCACCCCTCACCCCCACCCAGGTAGAATTTTCCATTCCCTCATCCATTCCATGGGGAAGACAGCAGTATTTAAATGCCTGAAGTTTCGGGACCAAGTCCCTAATGATGAGCTTATGTGACCAGAGAGACCTTAGGAGTCATGCTCCGGGACAGGTGCAGGCGAGCAGAGCAGGCTTTATTCAAACAGCTCCCCATGCATTGCTGGACCCCTTCTGCTCCGAGCCAAGCCTGTATTGTTTTGCTCTGGCTGCCATAACAAAGCGCCACAGATTGGGTGGCTTAAACAACAGAAATGTATTTTCTCACTGATTTGGAGGCTGGAAGTCTGAGATCAAGGTGTGGGCAGGGTTGGTTCCTACTGGGGGATTGGAGGGAAGGATCTGTTCCAGGCCTCCCTCTTTAGCTTGTAAATGGCGTCTTCCTGTTTGCAGAGTTTTCCTTCTGTGCCTGTGTGTGCCCACATTTCCTCTTCTTAGAAAGATATCAGGTGTATGGGACAAGGGCCCAGCCTAATAACCTCATTTTACCTTAATGACCTCCTTAAAGGCCTTATCTCTAGATGCAGTCACATCTGAAGGTACTTTGGGTTAGGACTTCAGCATATGAGTTTTCAGGAATGCAATTCAACCCATAACAAAGCCCGAAGCTGGGCTCCGGGCACACAGGACTAAGCCCAGGCCCCCCAGGTGCGCTGGAGGAGTGCTGGGCAGGACGCAGTGTGGGTGTGTTGGGGCGTGGGTTCCAGGCCCCCTGACTCACCCACCCACTCCTTCTTCCTTCCAGCTCTGACACAGAGTCTGACTATGGCGGCAGCGAGGCCTCCCACACAGAGCTCTGTGAAGAGAAACCCCGGCGGCCAGGATTCCCGCGTCTACCGCACACCTCCCTGAGGGAGGCCCTGAGCAGGGCGGTCTCTCCACAGTGCCCTGAGGAGCCCAGAGCTGTGCACGGTAAGCAGAGAGCCCACTGGGCTTGATTCTGGGAGGCGGGGAGGGAACAGAGACCCCCACAGCTGAATTTCCCACTTGGAGGACCAGGTGACAGGAAGCCTCGCCCTCAGCCTCCAAGGCAGTGGGGCTAGGACCTTTGAGGAGTGGGACGCAAGTGGTAGTGAGGGGACTTGAAGCAGGCCTGGCTTCCCTCTCCATGAGAAGCTTTGGAATCCCAGAGGGGAAGACGTCGTGGGGCCTGGCCGGCTGTGGTTGGTCACAGGCCAGCAGGGATCAGGGGCCCGCAGGTCCCTCTTGCCTGGAGTGATCTCTCTCCTGCCTCCTGTGTGGGCACCTCCTTAGGGGCCCCTCCAGCATCCCATAGCCCCTGAGGCAAGGGAGCTGGGTCTGGCTGCTGTTGGACAACATGCAGCCCTGGACGGCATCATCTCCCCGGGACCACCTGCACAGCACCGGGGCCATTACGGGTGTTTGGGGCTTGTGGGATGCACCCAAACTTCTACATAATAATTAATGCACTTTTACTGCATACCTGTAATGGGCCAGGAATTTTCCCATACGTGTGGTCATCCCAGGATGACCCTGTGGGGTAACTAGTGCGAAGCCTGTTTCACAGGTGAGCAAACAGGCTGAGTGGTCTCCCGAAGTCTCAGCCAGTGCTGGTGACACCCTCCAGCCACCACCGCCCAAGCCCTGGCTTACTTAGAAGTAGCTGTCTTTAGCAGCCCAGTTTGTGTTTAATACAAAGTTGACCTGGAATTGAGTGTTTTGATTCAGTCAACAACTTGGGACCAAATCGTCTGATTTATGGGTAACTTCTGGACGAGCCTGGGAAGAAACAGGCTAACCTGATGGAAACTTGCTGCCCAATGGCCCCACAGCCTTAGTTGCCCTGGGAGAGCTGGAGCTCAACTTGTCCTGCATCGCCACCTGGTGGTCATGAGCAGAATTGCCACCTGGTCCGTGAAATGTTCTCAGGAGTGATGGTTTCCCAGGAAGATGAGGGCTGGGGCAGAAAGAACTCATATCGATATTTTTAAATCCTGGAATTGTTGAATTTACTCTAGAAATGTTGAATTTTACCCTCATTTTTTAAAAAAGTGACACTTTTAAAAAAGGACAGATTATCATCCAAACACATTTGTTAAGTACCATTTGTGGGGCTGTGCAGAAAGGCTCAGCACTAGCACTGAACTGAGTACTCTCCTGTGCCCAGCTGGGTCCAGCCCCACGTCTGGTTACTGCGTGGCCTTGGTGTACCCTTCCATCCCCCTGGGCTCCAGCTCACCATTTCCAGATATGAAGTTGGCCTGCCTTTCTTCCCTTCCCTCCATTTCCCCTCCAATTGCCAGAGGGTTTTAGGCAACTTACAAGAAAAACATAAAACAAAATTGTACATCTATAAATATGAAAGATCAAGCCTCAAAATCAGGTCTAACAAAACCAGTTTAGGAGGGATAGACCCCAGAGAGGCAGACCATAATCCTAAACAGTTGCTCTAGTTGAATCATAAGTTTGATTTTGAGTTTTCTGGCTTCCAGCATTCAAAAGGAAACACAGAACATCATTATTCTCATTGTTTATGAGAAAAACATATATTGGTTTGCAGCAGGTCTCAGAGTAGGCACAACTTCTCCTAATGCTTAACTCTATAGAGAGTTTCCGGCTCATACCAAATAGATGATATTGAGAAATGTGTTAGATCACGTCTTAACAGTTCCTCAGAAAATGCAGCCTTAGTATTCTCGAGGCTGTTTCTTACAGCAACCCTTGCTGGAAGGTGAGGGCATGACAAAAAACATGACTCAGCGATAGCAGTTTTCTTAGCGGGATGGGGTTGTGTTGAGAGACTAGTTGGGTTGGGTAGTGAAGCCAAAGCATTTTGTTTCTGACAGTCCAGTTTAACTCCAGAATAAAATACAGAGTAGGTAAGTGGGTAGAATGCGTGACTCTCAAACAATTCTTTGTCGAGTTAGTCTTCATCAGTCATTGTTTTATCATTGCTAGGCAGACCACGTTGTACAGTTAAGCTCTCTGGCACAGGTCTAAGTGCTGTGCTTTGTGCTGCTGGTTATGGTAACCCCATCACTTTACCAAATAATGCAGGGTTGACCCCTTGTGTGGGTTTTATGGAGCTTCATTAACCACAATTCTCACCTGGATAAATGCCTCCAAGGTAGACCAAGGGAATGCCAGACAAGACCAGGATATTGCTTTGAAAAAACTCCTGGTTGCAGTGTGGAGTTAAAAAAAAAAAAAAAAAAAAAAAAAAAGAGACTCCAGGTTGGTCCAGCCATGCTCATAGAAGCATTATTCACATTAGCCAAAAGGGGGAAGCAAATCAAATGTTCAACAGACAAATGGATAAACAAAATGCAGTATATCCATACAGCAAAATGTTATTCAGACTTTAAAAGGAAGGGACTCTGACATGTGCTGCAACTTAGATGAACCTGCAAAGCGTGCTGCTAAGGGAAATAAGCCAGTCATAAAAGGACAAACATCAGTTTGGGATGAGGGCAGAGTTCTGGAGATGGGTGGTGGTGAGGTGGTGATGGCTGCACAGCAGGGTAAGTGTACTTAATGTCACTGAAATCTAGACTTAAAAATGTATAAGTGACAATTTTTATATTTTGTATATTATTTTCCACAATTTTTAAAAAGATTTCGGGGACTACCTTGGCACATGAAGGAACTTATTACATCCCCAAAGTTCACAGAGCATGCCCAAGGGGATGGCCTGAAATACAGCTCACACCCTATGTCATGGAGGCTGCAGAAAGCCCCCTAAAACATCAGGGGCAGTGATTCTTGACAATCTTGTTTAAAAGGCAGATTCCCAGGTTCTCACCATCAGAAATTCAGATTGAGTGGGTCTGGAGTGGTGCCAAGTATGTGCATTCTGTGTAAGCATCCCCAGGGGCTTTGACACAGTGGGCCATGTTCTACACTTTGGGAATTTCAGAAATGCAGCTTTGTGGAAGGCCTGCCTAGATGAATTCATTGTAAAATCCACACCCAAGCAACTAAATGAATCGATCTAGCGCATCGGACTCTTGGCTATAAACTAATTAGATTTAGGAGAACAACCTGCCCCGAATTATTCTGGCTTAGAGGAATTGGTATTTATCCATCTTTTTTCTGGCAATAATTTGATAACAGGATGGTCCAATGGAATATGGAGGACACTTAGCAGTTTGTAACAATGAAATGATATCATCAGCACCACATGGAAAAATACCCTCTCACTCCTTTTACAGTGGGCCATGCACTAAGATCTCTGAAAGTGCTCCTTTAAAATAAATAAACACACATAGAATATAAGCTAAAAAGAAGGGATCAGCCCACTTTATGCTGCTCAGCATTACTAGGTGAAATGATTACTACCCACCCTGCTGTTCCCATTGTGGTGAAAATGTGTGCATGTGTGCTCTATTAACACCAGTGATGGAAAATCTCTCTTGAATTTTAGCCGTTTCCAATAGGTTCCATTCCACAAAGTTATGAGCTAAGAAGAAGCAATTAGAGCTTTATGCAACTTTTTTTTTTTTTGAGAAATGTCTTCATTAAGTGATTAAGAGGCTAGCTTTGGCCAGCAGGATGTAGCTGTGCTAAAGACCTGCTTGCTCCTTATGGAAAACATCCAGCCTGGAAAGCCCAGCCAGCCAGCAATTGGGAGGGTGGGCTATTCATCTCCTCATGGGGAGCTGGGAAGACTGTGTGCCCATCCACACAGGCTCCTCCTCAAACCCATGGGCTTGATTCTGAGAGCAGGCCTGTGGGATTGGGAACCTGCCAGACAGAGCAGACATGAAGCGCTTCCAAATGTAACCACCCGATGGGTTCTCCTTGCCTGCTGCCTAAACTGAGCTGATTTATCAAGACAGGGGAATTGCAATAGAAAAGGAGTTTAATTTACACAGAGCTGGCTGTACAGGAGACCAGAGTTTTATTATTACTTAAATCAGTCTCCCTGAAAACTCAGGGATCAGGGTTTTTAAAGATAATTTGTTGAGAAGGGGTTCGGAAAATGGGAAGTGCTGATTGGTCAGGTCAGAGATGAACTCATAGGGAGTCAAAGCTGTCCTCTTGCACTGAGTCAGTTCCTGAGTGGGGGCTAAAAGACCAGATGAGCCTGTTTATCAATCTAGGTGGTGCCAGTTGATCCTCTGGGTGCAGGGTCTGCAAAATATCCCAAGCACTGATCTTAGGCTTTACAATAGTGATGTTAGCCTCAAGATGCAATTTGGGAAGGTTCAGAATCTTGCAGCCTCCAGCTGCATGACTGTTAAACCACAATTTCTAATCTTGTGGCTAATTTGTTAGTCCTGCAAAGGCAGTCTTGTCCCCAGGCAGGAAGGGGGTTTGTCTGAGGAAAGGGCTGTTATCGTCTTTGTTTCCAAACTAAACTATAAACTAAGTTCCTCCCAAAGTTAGTTCAGCCTACGCCCAGGAATGAAGAAAGACAGGGTAGAGGTTAGAAGCAAGATGGATTGGTTAAGTCAGATCTCTGTCACTGTCATAATTTTCTCAGTTATAATTTTTGCAAAGGCATTTTCGCAAATGGAGTAAGGGAGAGAGAGGAGCTGAAGGAGCTGGTCTTGAGGAAGGAAAGCCCCCAGGTAGTGATTGACACCTGTGCTCCACAGCCTGGCTGCTAAGGAGTTCCACTGTGAGACCTGGCAGGGAGTGGAATATCTAGGACTGTTTCTAGACAGAAAGAAAGACTGACAGACTTTTTTTCTAGACAGAAAGAGGGCTGGGCTAGCTGGGCCTTGGATTTAGAGTCCTGGATTCAGACCCTCCCTGCGTCCATCTCCCACACGCACATCATGACCTTGGGCTTCCTTTCCGTTCATGCTTCCTGGCCCTGCCTCTGTGCACATTCAGATGTTCACCATCCCCATCCTTTCTCTCCGGCAGTGATGGAGGCGCAGGGGCCTGAAGCCTGAGAATGCATCTGCAGGCCTTGCATGGGAACAGGGAACACGTGGACCCCACTGCCCACTCTCACACCCTAAGTGACCAAGACCTGTTTTTCTTCTGCATGTGATGTTCATTTTGCTCAGCTAATCCTCAAGGCCCAGCTGGCAGAGGGGTCTTCCACAGGAAGTACAGTGTCCCACAAATATGTTTCCCTTGGAACCAGGCCAAGGGAGGGCCACAGCAATGATGGTCCACAGCCTCAATTAAACCTGGTTTCCAAAGGGTTTGGGGGGCTCTGTGGGGAAAGGGGAGGCAGAGAGTAGAACTTCTTGCAGCTTCCTGGCTTCAATCAGAGCAGCTCCAGTTTTTAATGTATTACATATATGGAACATTGATGGCCCATGATGACCTCAGCTTTAAATAACTGTTCTGACATGAATGAATATGTGCACGTATGTATATACATACGCATGTATAGCTATGTCTACACATATACATATGCACATAGATGCATGTAGATGCTTACTGATGATCTTAGTAATGATAGTTCATAATTTTAGGCATTCTCTGAGGGTGGTACCTGTCCCATAGCAGGGTCTCAATAAATATTTGATGCCAGGTATGGTGGCTTATGCCTGTAACCCCAGCACTTTGGGGGGCCGAGGTGGGAGGATCACTTGAGCCCAGGAGTTTGAGACCAACCTGGGCAACACAGCGGGACCCTGTCTCTATAAAAAATAAAAATTAAAAAAAATTATCTGCATGTGGTGGTGCATGCCTATAGTCCCAGCTACTCGGGAGCCTGAGGTGGGAGGATCATTTGAGCCCAAGAGCTCGAGGCTGCAGTGAGCCATGACCCCACCACTGCACTCCAGCCTGGGTGACAAACAAAAACACAAAAATATTTGATGTGTGAACAAATGAAAAGTTTGGTAGTGTGTGTTGTGGGGACAGGAGTATGGTGTGAGGGAAGGAGAGGGTTCAGTCTATTATAATCATTAGTCTATTGACTTGCAGTAATTGAGCTATAGGAGATAAACTCCTACTTACTCTACACATTTAATGGACACTTCCTCCCACCCCATCTTCCCTGTCCCTTTCTTTTTCCACAGCAGCTCTGCAACGGGCCAATAGCTTCCAGTCTCCAACCCCAAGCAAATACCAGAACTGGAGGAGAGAATTCCGGTGGAGTGAGTCACTAGCTCTCTGGGGGTGGGAGGCTGGGGCTGGCAGAAGATCTCTGGTTAATTCTCAGGGGCAGCTGTTCTCATTCCTTACATGGTATCTCTCTGGCATGGCGTCCTGGTTGTCAGAGGCAAGAAATAAAAGGTTGACTTTATTTCCACTGCTGACTGGAGGGAGCCTTTTCCAAGGGACTCAAGATCTTCCCATCCCCCTTCACCCCTGGCTCAGGAATTATGGAGCCTTAGGATTCTACAGTTTCACCCAGACAGGGCCTTAGCCATCATTGCCTCTAAGCTTTTTGAAATACAGATGAGTAAACTGAGGTTCAGGAACTCTATGATTTGATTCTGTACACTGGAGTGAGACTGGGGCATCAGATTAATGGCCTCACACAAAGCAGGATGCTACACACAGACACCCACACATCCACACACACATCCCTACACACACACACACACACACACACACACACACACACCCCTGCTCCTTTTTCTGAGTCACCCTTGGTCCCAGCGTCCTGGGGAAGAGCAGGGCTGCGGCAGGTGCTGAGGCAGCAGGCCCCGCCAGGGGGCGCAGTGAGCACACCCAGTCTCAACAGCGTCTAGGCAGGCCGGGGATCCAGGGACTGCAGCACTTACTGAGCAGAGTTACCTCCTCAGGCCCTGAGTGGGGGGCAGAGACTCTTCATCCAGTTCCAGGCTCATCGCTGCCTTCCACCTCCCCCCACACCCACTCCCTCTCCGGCCTCACCCTAGGAGAGGAGGACTCAGAAAGGCCTTGGCTTAGACAGGGGTTTCTACCAAGAAATGTTGTTGCAGTTGGAACTGAGCCCTGGTCTTCCTTCATTCTGAGTCAAGGCTCCCAGCCAGTGAGTCATTCCCCCGCCATCCCCAGACCCACCACCCTCACACCAGGTCAGGCTGGGACAGGGGCACCTTGGGAGCAGGACCCAGGGCTGCACTCTTGGGCAGGCCACTTCATCTGGGGACAGCCTAGAGTGACTCCTGAATCCTCTGACAGCCCCCAGCGGTGACAGCAGAGGGCGGAGGAGCTAGCATTGCCACACATGGGTCATCGCCTTTACTGCCCTGCTCTGGCCCTCCCCCAGTCCCTGGAAGCCTGCTGCCCAGGCCCGGACTGCATGGGTGTAGGGTCCATCCCAAGGCTTCCAGCCCACTCTACTGTGTGCCACTAGTGTGGGGGCCCAGTCCCTCCTCAGGAAGCTCCCAGCCTGGAGTGAGAGCAGGGAGGCTGGTGGGAGACCCTCCCAGTAGGGCTGGGTCACTGGGGGAGCTGCAGGAACAAGAGGACTGCTGAACAGCCCCATGGTGTCTGGGGTGGGCCTGGAAAACTCAGCCTTTAGTTATCAAGGAGTATTGCACAGTGTTTCTCGAGAGTATACGAAAGCTGCTTTGAGGGCAGGGCTTGAGTTTTGATTATTTCAATCAGCCTAGTGTCTAGCATGGTCTGGCCCAGAGGAGGAACCCAATCCTTGTTTGCTGAATCAATGAATGACGTAAGGAACCAAGGAGCAAGCTGGCTGGACTGAGTGCAAAGGGAGCTCATGGATTCAGGCCTCTCAGGCTACCGCCCCTAGAGGGCGCTCCAAGACTTTGAGAGGGATTTGAGCCTTGCAAAACCTCCAAGTTCTGGGAAGCGGCACCGTGGAGTCCCAGACTCCCGAAAATCCCCAGAGCTGAAAGCCACGAGAGCCGTCTTTTTTATTGTCTTTGCTTTGCCCAAAAGAAAACCTCGGGGGGCAGGGCTGGCCTTGCCATTGGAAGCAGAGTGCGTGGTACCATCCCTCCTGTCCAGAGGCATTACTGCCCCATCACAGCTGGTTCTGGCCCCAAGCCCCGGATGGGAGGGCCGGAGGGGCTACGTGGCTTCCCTGGGCACCCTCCCCAGCTGATCATGCTGCCAGATGACCTCTAGGATCTACGAGAAAGGTTGCTGCTGCCAGAGGGCCCAGACAGGAGGTAGCACAAGCGCCTGACCCAGACGCAGCCTGGATGCTGAAACTCAGGCCCTGGTGTGCGCATCAGCCTCCTTCGCACAAAGCAACCCTAAGGGCCAGCTGCACGTGTGACTGAGACCCCTGCAGAAGGCAGGGCAGCCCCGGGTGGGCCATACCAAGGTTTCAAGGAAACGGCCAGCAGCGGGGGATGTGAGTTGGCCAGTGAGGAGCTCTTGGCCCAAGAGCTGGAGAACTCCTGGCTGGGTAGAGTGTGCAGCCCCCTCTGGAATGGGCCAGGGCTTCAGCAATGTCTTTACTGGACGCGGCTTGAGTGCGTGAGAGGGTGGGAAACTAATGGAGTTCATATTTTGCCGACAACTAGCTTTTACTTTGTGTCCTGTGCCACTGGGCACCTCTTTTTTTTTTTTTTCCTTGAGATGGGGTCTCACTCTGTCACCCAGACTGGAGTGCAGTGGCGTGATCTCGGCTCGCTGCAATCTCCGCCTCCCAGGTTCAAGTGATCCTCCCACCTCAGCCTCTCGAGTAGCTGGGACCACAGGCGCGCACCACCATGCCTGGCTAATTTTTGTATTTTTGGTAAAGACAGGGTTTTGCCGTGTTGGCCAGACTGGTCTTGAACTCCTGAGTTCAAGTGATCCATCCACCTCGGCCTCCAAAAGTGCTGTGATTACAGGTGTGAGGCACCACGCCTGGGCAAGTGGCAATCTCTTTTTAGCCCATGTTATCTGCTCAACCACCCAATGAAGCTGCACCAGACAGCCCACTTTTTGGATGAGAAGACAGGGGTTAAGTAACTTGCTCAGAGCCAGGCAGCTGTATGCGTGTGAAGGGGTGGACTTCCAGGTTCCCCTCCACCATCTTCTGAGAGAACCCCAAGACACAGTGGGCATCAGGAAGGGGAGGTTTCCCATCACCTCTCTCCCCAGGCTGTGCCCACCTCCCAAGCAGTAGCTTGAATGGCACCCCAGGGACAAGGGGCTCGGCCTGAGCTGGGGCTTTGCTTCCCCCGTCTCCTCAAGCCCTGCTGGAGTTCCATCTTGAAGGCAGTGCGTGAGGACCACGTGTGGAGAGAAAGAGACCCCCTAGCAGGGGTGGGAGCAACTTCTGGGTCATGACCTCCTGAGCCCTGAGGCGTTTCTGTCAGGCTTGCTTCATGAGGTGGCCCTGGCTTCCTGTCAGGAAGTCCCTGAGGGATCCTCAGGGGGAACAAAAAGGCAGTCTGTTGAGCTGAGGGGACTTGAGGCAAGTGAAGGAGTTTGATTCAGAAGATGGCAGAGAGGGAGAATGAGGGTGCAAGGAGGAAGGGAAGAAGGAATTTGGCAGGAATTTGGCAAGCTGAGGACAAGGACGGGAAGCAAGGCAAGGACTGACTCACAACTTTTGCCTTTTTAGGCTTGAACCTTCTAATCGTGGGCTGCGATGGGGGTGTGGTAGTGGGAGGCAGGCCAGCCGCTTCCCTGGCAGCTCCTTCCTGCCGCCCTCAGATCAGATCTGTTCCCAGAATTACCTTTTCCCTCCGAAGCTTTCTGCGAGGCCTCCCTCTGGGGGCTTGCTGACTGTGTGCGTGTGGTACTGTCTGTTCAGAGCCCACGGCTGGGACACATGGTCGCACATGTTCGCATTGATGTATGGGGGAAGCCAGGACAGAATATTGAGAATGGTGTGGCCCCGCGGGGGTGGAGGGGACTCAACGGGACTCTTCTTGGGATGGGACTTGGGTTTGGCCTGGCCTGCGTGGGTCCCTGAGGAAGAGCTTATCACTCAGAGCTTTGGGGAAACTAAGACCAGGGGATTGTGTTGCGCTGGATGAAACGCTGAAAGAAGCGGATGAAAATCTGAAGGCTAGACACCCTGGAGGAAAATCTGAGTGGGTCAGCCGAGCAGCCAGAAGCAGGCAGTTGAACAAGAGAGTGGAATCGTTCCACGTGGCGGTCCTGGAAAGTTTCTGGGGGACATCCCTATGTGCCACCATGGTTCATGGGAGAGCTGGTTGGGCGGAGGGTAGGTACTGAGAGGGCAGATCTGAAAAGGTGCATGGCATTTTACTGAATCAGTTTGAGGACAAGTGATCTCAAATGACCCAATATGGAGACAAAATGTTTGAGATTTTAGATTTAAGGTTACCATGCTTGAGGGGAGGAAGGGGAGAGCGGGAGAAGAAGGGCAGAGGGAGAGGAAGAGAGTGCGTACATGTGAGCTTGGTTGATCTTACAGTAGGTTATGACTGTCAGAATTCTGCTCTAAGCAGACTAGATGATTTCAGCCCCCCACAGCACTGAACCAGGCCTGTCCTTCAGGGCCCTGCCCCACTCCTTTCACCTCCATCTCTGAGTAGCCACACTGTATCCTGTTTGTTCCCTGACCAACAGGAGCTTGGCATGGGCCCACTCCATATCCTTCAAATGATTTGATACTCACAGTAACCTCCCTCTCTTGTGTTCTCCTAAAATCTCAAAAGACTCTTCCTGTCTGAGAGCCTCTTGGCACACATGTGAGAAGAAAGCCCATCTCATTAGTCATGGATGTCTATCCTGTCTGTGCCCATGGCTAAGGGTCCAGCATCTCGTGGGAAGAAAACTCGGGTGGTTTATTGACTGAGTGATTTAACATAGCCCAGCTCCCAGCCACAATGGTTTTAGGATGCTCTTTGGAGGCAGATGAGCATTTCTAAGAAATGTTCTGGAAATGCCCTGATACATCTCTCAAGAGCATCCTCTTGAAACGCAATGGTTATTAGACTTCTCACCCTGGGACTTCCTTTGCCCCATGGGACCCTGCCACTGCTCTACCCATTCCTCTGAGTCCCACGCCTTGGGCACCAGGAACCTCTGAGTCAGGCCCTGACATCTTCCTCTTTCTGACTGTTTATAGAATTAGAGCTTCACTTAAAGCCTCCTCTTTTCTTGATAAAATAATAACACCTTTGTAATGAAGAGTGTGTTCTTTCCTTGGTAGGTTTGACGCCAGTGAACAAAAGAACTATGTCACCTCCTAAGGACCCTTCTCCTTCTCTTCCTCTTCCTTCATTGTCTTCTCGTTCATCTTCCCCACCATCTTCCTCTTCAACCAGTGTTTCTGGGAATGCTCCAGATGGTTCCTCCCCACCTCAGGTGAGTGTCCCTGAGGGTCCTGCCCAGGTATCAGGAAGCTGAGCTACCTGTACTCTTCCCACCTTCCACACTTATCTCTGGATTCCAAGTGCTTATAGGTCAACCTAAGTGCAAAGCCAGTGCCAGAAGATACTCTGTCAAGGGTCTACCCCAGCTGCCTTCATGTATACCTTTCACAAAAGCTCCTGCTGCTCCTTCACAGCCATCCCTGAGGACACAGTCATTCCCTCAGCAAACTTTACAGGGTTTAGACTCCATGCCAGGTCTCCATGAGATACAGAGCTGCTAGGACACCTTTCCCTTGAGAACTTGCAAAGGGCATTGAGGAATTTGCAGCTGTAGGATGGCAGGCACAGAAGTGAGGGTCCCTTTGGTAGCATCCAAGAACCTTGGAAGCAACATTTCCCTTGAATATAAAATGTCATCATTGGTATGCAGGCTGGACTGTTTCCTTCTGTATGTATTTATCAAGCCTCTGTTACCTGCCAGGCCTGTTCTAGATTCTGGAAAGTAGAATGCACAAGACAGAAAAGATGGGTGCTCCGGTGAAGCCCCTGTGCTATGACCTGCCCTTCAGGCACCAGAGCTCTTGGGAGGGCACAGCCACCCCTAGAGTCCACTCATGTTCCCTCTTTGTCAAGGGCCAAGTTCCTGCATGCTAGAAATAGCTACTTTCTCAATGGTGCAAGGTGGGAGGTTAAAAAGGGTCATTGGAAGGTCTTAAGGGCCATCCTTGTGCCACCACAGCTTCAGCCCAGAGAGTGACTGTCGCTTCTTACTTTGATGGCCTCCAAGGAAGGAGCCTTGGTTTCTTGGTTGTTGGAGGAACATGCCTATGGGTGGATCATGCCTTTTAGTAGAGACAATGGCTGAGCAAGCAAATGAGGAGCTTATCTTCCCCTATGTGCCTGGCCACCCACAGAGGCCCAGCCAGTCCTACCCTCATGGGCCCAGGAGCTTATCGACAGCAGGGTCCTATCTTTGCCTTCCCCCTGGCTTCCAACCCAGCTAATCTGGGATTCAGAAAAGCCTTTCATCAGTACTGATTCGGGGGTTCCAGGCAGATCCTGGCAGGACCCAAGGCAGCTACTTAGAACAAAGAGTATCCCTTTAAAGTCATCTTAGGCAAAATTATTTTTGAATCTGGGCATCTGAGATGGGAAGAAAAAAAAGGGAGGGGCTTGTAGATTGAGATTTGCTTTCATCATATAAATAAATGATGAAAAATTTTAAATAACTGCTCTTTTTGCCCATCCCATCTAGATGACAGCTTCTGAGCCCCTCTCACAGGTCTCGAGAGGTCATCCAAGTCCTCCCACCCCAAGCTTTCGGAGGCGAGCCATAGCCCAAGGAGCACCCAGGGAAATTCCCCTGTATCTGCCTCACCACCCAAAGCCAGAGTGGGCAGAGTACTGCCTGGTGAGCCCTGGTGAAGACGGCCTCTCAAGCCCTGCAGAGATGACTTCTGATGAGTGCCAGCCAGCAGAGGCCCCTCTTGGAGACATCGGAAGCAACCACAGAGACCCACACCCCATCTGGGGGAAGGACAGGAGATGGACAGGCCAAGAGCTATCTCCCTTGGCTGGAGAAGACCAGGAAAAAGGGAGTACTGGAGCCAGGAAGGAAGAAGAGGGAGGGCCAGTGCTGGCAAAGGAGAAGTTGGGCCTAAAGAAGTTAGTCCTCACTCAGGAGCAGAAGACCATGTTGTTGGATTGGAATGACTCCATCCCTGAGAGTGTGCACCTCAAGGCTGGGGAGCGACTTTCCCAGAAAAGTGCTGAGAATGGTAGAGGAGGCCGTGTGCTAAAACCAGTCCGCCCCTTGCTGCTCCCTAGAGCAGCAAGAGAGCCCCTGCCAACCCAGAGAGGGGCTCAGGAGAAGATGGGGACCCCTGCGGAACAAGCTCAAGGGGAGCAGAGCGTGCCTCCACCCAAGTCCCCACTGCGGCTCATAGCCAATGCCATCCGAAGGTCTCTAGAGCCCCTCCTTTCCAAATCCGAAGGTGGGAAGAAAGCCTGGGCCAAGCAAGAATCCAAAACTTTGCCCACACAGGCCTGCACTCGCTCATTCAGCCTTCGGAAAACCAATTCCAATAAAGACAGGGACCAGCATTCCCCTGGGAGAAACTGGTCCTCAGCCTTTAGCCCTCCTGACCCTGCCCTCCGCACCCATAGTTTGCCCAGTCGGCCATCCAAGATCTTTCCTGCATTTAGGTCCCCACCCTGCAGCAAGATTGAAGATGTCCCCACGCTCCTCGAGAAAGTGAGTTTGCAAGAGACCTTCCCAGACACTTCTAAGTCTCCAAAGAAAAGAATCTCACTTTTTTCCTCCCTCAGACTCAAAGAGAAATCTTTTGAGAGTTTCCTCCAAGAATCCAGACAAAGAAAGGACATCAGGGACCTCTTTGGCAGCCCCAAGAGGAAGGTGCTGCCTGAAGATAGTGCGCAGGCCCTGGAGAAGTTGCTGCAGCCTTTCAAAAGCACTTCCCTGAGCCAGGCAGCGCCTCCTCCTCCACCTCCTCCTCCTCCTCCTACAGCGGGAGGTGCAGGTAAGTGGCTCTGTCCTGATAAATGTCTGCCCTTCATGCTGGGCAGTTAGTTATCTTCATTGCATCGACAAGCAGGCATCTTTCACTTCGTTTTGCTTCTCAAATACTAACAAAAGTAGGAAAACTTTAAAGGCAAAAAAATTTGAAAAAAATCTGAAAAAATTAGTTTTGGAATTATAGAAAGTGTTGAAAAGAGACCAACCAACCGTAACCCTACCACCACTTTCTCACTTATTTTCTTTCTTTCCATTGGAATATTTTTTACTAAGTTGTACATAAAATTTTATATCTTTTTTTTTTTTTTTTTGAGACAGAGTCTCACTCTATCACCCAGGCTGGAGTGCAGTAGCATGATCCCAGCTCACTGCAACTTCTGTCTCCCAGGTTCAAGTGATACTCATGCCTCAGCCTCCCAAGTAGCTGGGATTACAGGTGTGTGTCACCATGCCCAGCTAATTTTTGTATTTTTAGTAGAGATGGGGTTTTACCATGTTGGCCAGGCTGGTCTTAAACTCCTGGCCTCAGGTGATCCACCCATCTCAACCTCCCAAAGTGTTGGAATTACAGGCATGAGCCACCATGCCAAGCCTTTTTTTTTTTTTTTTTTTTTTTTTAAGAGAGACAGGTCTTTCTCTGTCCCCCAAGCTGGAAGACAGTGGCCTGATCATGGCTCATTGTAGCCTCAAACTCCTGGACTGAAGCACCCAGCTAATTTTTTATTTTTTGTGGAGATGGAGTCTCAATATGTTGCCCAGGCTGGTCTCAAACTCCTGACCTCAAGCAATCCTCTCACCTTGACCTCCCAAAGTGTTGGGATTATAGGTGTGAGCCACCATGCCTAGCCAAAAATTTTGTATCATTTAAAAGTCAACATTATATCATAGATATTATGCCAATTACCATGTAGTATACATAAATGTGATTTAATTGAATATCCTGTCTGGTGGGTATGTTATTTAATGAACTATTGTCTTATTGTTAACTTATATTTGTATATATGTTATATATGCATATATTTATATTTTACATATGGTGTTGAATGAACATCTTTATGCGTATAATGTTTTTCCCTTTAAACTCCTGGCCTAAACACTTATGCATATTTGCTTACCACCAATGAAAATGTAGGCTTTTTAAATAATTTAAACCTGATTAAAATTTTTAAATTCTAAAATTAATATATCAAATAATCAGAGTAATCCAACAATATGGAAATATCTAATAAAAACTAAAATGTATTATCTCATCCCCTCTCCTCTTTGCCAAGGTTTTAGTCTATTCCCTTAGAGACAGTTTAGCTAAACATTCACATGAGTTCTTTTTTGTTGTTCATACTTGTTTGACTGCTTTGAACAAACTGTGATCCTACCATTCCTATTGTTGATCAACTTTGTTTTCTTTTTTTCCTAAAAAGCCTTTTTATTTTCTTATTTAACTTTTATTTTGAAACATTAGTTTTCAAGTAATATATTATTTCTCTTCAGTAATACCTTAATCAAACAGCTATATAGATTAACAAGAGACTTTATTTTCAGTCAGTTTCAGGATAAGCATGGAAAGGCTGCAGTATAACTCTTAAACATGCGTAACAAATTAATAAACTATTAAACTTTAATAAATTAAATAGATTATTTAATAAACTATTAAAAATGCATAACACATTAAATTTTGTGATGTGTGACATAATGGTATATTATGTCACACATCACAAAATTTAATGTGTTATGCATTTTTAGATAACACATTTGCATGGTTCAAAATCAAAGGGTACAAAAGGTGCAAAATAAAAAGTCCTCTTTCCCTTCCTTGTCCCTGAGCAATCCAGGTCCTATCCTGGTGATAGATATTGTCATCAGTTTCTTAGGCATTCATGAAGACAGAATTTATACATATAAGAGCAAATTTATATATTATATTTTTTCTTTTTTTAACACAAATGATAGCATGGCAGCATGCTGTGTGCACTCTTTTTGAACTTTTCATTTTATTTTGGAGCTCATTCCATATTAGTACGTAAAGCACTTTCTTCTTTGTTTTATAGCTGTACAGTATCCCAGTGTGTAGATGTAACATAATTTATGTAGCCAGCCCCCTATGATGCAAAGTTTAAGTTATTTCAAATCTTTGGCTATTGCAAACAGTGCTACAATAATTAACTGAGAACTTAGGCCATTAAGCATATGCGTGAATTTATCTTTAGGATAAATTCTTAGAAGTAGAAATGCCGGAGCAAAGGATACGTAAATTGGGAATTTTGATAGATATTGTCAACTTGTCCTTCATCACAGTGTGCTTGTTCACATTGCCAGCAGCAAAGTATGAGAACTCAATTTCTACATTTGCACTAACTGGTGTGTTACTGATCTGACGGTGAAATACAGATCTCAGAGTGGTTTGAATTTCATTTTTTGTTTAATAACGTGATTGAACATCTTTTTATATGTTGAGGAGCCATTTGCATCTCCTTTTCTGTGACCAGTTGATTCTGTCCTTTGTCCAGTTTTCTATTGGTTTATTGGGTTTTTCTTAATAATATGTATGGATTCTTTATAAAAAGGGAAATTTAGCCCTTTTTTGTAATGATACAAATTACAAGTAATTTTTACTAGTTTCTTGTTTGTGCTTGACTTTATTTACAGTGGCTTTTCTTATGTAAAATTTCTAGCTTTATGTAGTAGTTTGAAACATTTTTATTGCATGGCTTCTGGGTTTTATATAGTAGTTAGAGCTTCTTCCAAGTTTGTAGAAGAATTTTCTCACAGTTTCTTCTAGTCTTCTTGATTGTTTTCAATATTTTTACATTTAAGTATTTACATGAAGAAATTATCCTAGTATAAAATGTGAACTATAGATTCTGCCTTACTTTTTAGATGTTTCCCTGGCTATCCTAAAAAAATCAGTGAATAATCTCTCCCTCTCTTATGTGAGATGACATATTTATCATATATAAAATTCCTGAACTTGGACTTATTTCCACACCATCTATTATATTCCATTTAGTTGTCTGTTATATATCAATACCACATTGTTTTAAATATCTAATTTTATGTATTTATATTTTTTTTTATTTTAGGTATTTTTACTTTCTGATAGGAAGCGTATTCCATTATTGATTTTCTTTTTCTAAAATTTCCTGACTCTTCTTGCTCGTTTGATGTTCTATATGAACTTAGTATAAGCTTGTCTATCTACCAAAAAAAAAGTCCTATGAATACTCTCATGGGATTGAGTTAAATTTATAAGTAACTTGGCAAGAACTTATAAAATTATGATATGAGTTATCTTTCCATTTGTTCATGTCTTTTTTGTGAACCTCAGGAATATTTTACACTTTACAGCATATAGATCTAGCATAATTATTAATTTTATTAATAGAGATATTAGTTTTTGTTGCTATTGCCAACAAGATCTTTTCCAGTTTATCATTCTACTGTTGTTTGTATATATGAAAGTTATTGACTTTTGTATAGTAATTTTGTACCATCCATTTTATTAATTCCTCTTTGTTATAAAAGTTTTTCAATGGATTCCCCTGAGTTCCCCCCATATATACAGTCATAACACCTGCAAATTATAACTTTACTTTTTGCTTTTAAATTGTATACCTCTGATTTATCTTGTCTCCCTGGTTTCTTTTGTTTCTAGACTCTCCAGAACAATGTTATATAAAAGTAGTGATAATTATTTCCTTAATATATTCCTACTCATAATGAGAATGCTGCTGGTGTTTTTCCCATTTAAGCATGGTAACTGGCTTCTGGGTTGACTGAGATATATTTTATCATTTGGAAGAAATAGCCATCTAGTTCTATTTTGGTGAGAGTATTTTTAATCACAGATGGATGTTGAATTTCGTCAAATGTCTTTTCAGCATCTTTTGAGATGTCTGATTTTTTTCTCCTTAATTTGATTAATATTATGAATTATATAGTAGATTTATGGATATTGAACCATCCTTGCATTGCTGAGATAACTACTACTTGGTCATGATGTGTTATTACTTTGTCTTATTACTTTACATGATGTCTTATTACTTTTTTATTGTGTTTGGTAATATTTTATTTAACATTTTTGCATTAAATTCATAGGTAATATTGGCCTACAGTTCATTGATATCACTTTTATATGATTTCTCTATGTGCTAATTACAATAAGTTAGGGTAAATGTATTTTCCTGGCTTGCTTAGCATGGAGAGCTACATTCATTTATATTCATCAGAAAATAGTATGACTTCCTTGCCTTGGAACAGAATGGGAATGTACAGAATGGAATTAGGTTAGAGTTAGCTCTGGAAGTAGTGCCTGCACCTATCTCTTAGAAGAGTTTTGTGTTTCTCTCAAGTGTTCTTAGGTCAGTATCCTAAGAATGTAAAGATTTTACCTAGCCTATCAGATTAGACCCCTCAGTCTTTTTTTTTAATTTCCTTGCTCAGTCCACCAAACACACACTCACTGTTTGAGTGGCACTGACACTGTTGCCTCCACATTTAACTTGGGGATGCACACTTCCATGCAATGGAGAGAGAAAACAGTATCATGCTCATTCAAATTGAAGTACCTAATATTTATGATCATTTGAATAAGAGTCAGGCTGAAATTATTTAATTTGTTTGTATTTTTACAAGACAACTTTCCAATTAAATTAATGGTGTACATAAACTTATCAGCATATTTGAATGACTTGGAGGCATAAACTAATTTCAGATACTTGTCAGTGGTCATCTTATAGAAACAATTTTAATGCTAGTTATCATTCTGTGTACAATTAAAGAACATGCCATGAGAACCTTTAATTTTTTGCATAAACATTTTTATTGCAGTATTACATACATACAGTAACATCCACAAATGTTAAGCCTACAGCTGATGAATTTTTGCAAAATGCACATTTGTGTAATCGCCCCTGAGATCAAGCTATAGAATGTTATCAGCACCCAGAAGACTCCCTCATGCTTTCTCCCCATTATATGCCCTGCCCAACAAAGGTACTTATCATCTGCCTCTTATCATCTTAACAGTACTCTTGCAGTTTTTATTTTATTTGGTTTTACTTTATAAAAATTGAATAATTCAGTATTGTGGTAGGCAGAATTCTAAAAGGACTCCATGCTTCGTGCTCCCTAGTGTGCTTGCTGTGTAGAATCTAGTCCTCTTGACTGGGCGCAGTGGCTCTCAAATGCAATCCCAGCACTTTGGGAGGCAGAGGCGGGTGGATCACCTGAGGTCAGGAGTTCAAGACCAGCCTGGCCAAAATGGCAAAACCACGTCTCTACTAAAAATGCAAAAATTATCTGGGCATGGTGGCAGGCGCTGTAATCCCAGCTACTCAGGAGGTTGAGGCAGGAGAATTGATTGAACCCAGGAGGCAGAGTTTGCAGTGAGCTGAGATCACACCATTGCACTCCAGCCTGGGTGACAAGAGCAAAACCCCGTCTCAAAAAAAAAAAGAATCTAGTCCTCTGGAATATGGTGGGAACATAAATATGATGGATTTCATTTCATCCCATGATTAAGTTAGGGGATTGTGCAAATATAATTAAGCCCCAAAACAATTCACTTTGAGTTAATCAAAAGACAGATTGTCCTGGGTAGGCCTAACTCAATCAGATGAGCCCTTAACAAGGACTTCCTGAAGTCAGAGACTGGATTCAGAGCTTGAGAGAGACATGGTCCTCCTGGGCTTGAAGAAGTAGTAAATTTGCCATGGTGTGGGAGGGCCTATGAACAAGAGGCCTCTAGGAGCTGAGATTGACCTCCAGCTGACAAGCAGCAAGAAAACAGACCCTATGCCCTCCAACCACTAGGAACTGAATTCTGCCAACAAACTGAATGTGCTTGGAAGAGAACCCTGAGCTATAGATGAGACCTGCAGCCCAGCTGACACTTTAATTGCAGCCTTATAAGACCCTGAGCAAAGGGCCCCATTGAGCCATGCCTGGACTTCCAACTTACAGAACTGTAAGATAATAAAAAGGTGTTGTTGTAAACCTCCAAACTTGTGGGAATTGGTTCCACAACAATAGAAAAACCCATACAAGTATGTACTCTTTTGTGCCTGGCTTCTTTCATTAAACATTCTGTATTAGTCCGTTTTCACACTGCTGATAAAGACATACCCGAGACTGGGAAGAAAATGAGGTTTAACTGGACTTAACAGTTCCACATGGCTGGGGAGGCCTCAGAATCATGGTGGGAGGCAAAAGGCACTTCTTACATGGCAGCAGCAAGAGAAAATGAGGAAGATGTGAAAGCATAAACCCCTAATAAAACCATAAGATCTCATGAGACTTTTTCACTATCACGAGAATAGCACAGGAAAGACCGGCCCCCATGATTCAATTACCTATCCCTGGGTCCTTCCCACAACACATGGGAATTCTGGGAGATACAATTCAAGTTGAGATTTGGGTGGGTACACGGCCAAACCATATCACATTCTTTGGAGGGGATTTATCCATGTTGTTATGTGCAGAAGTGGTTTGTTCTTTTCCATTGCTCCATTTTATTCCATTGTATGACTATATCACAATTCATTTGTGCCTTCTGTTTTTGGGCATTGAGCTTGTTTTCAGTTGTTTTGATTCTGAATAATGCTGTTATGAGCACTCTTATACTTACGTATTTTTGGTGTATATATGTGCTTGTGTCTGTTGAGTATTGCCAAAGATAAATAAAGCTGGACACTAGTTAAAACAGTAAGGGCAGATTTTAATCAGTAACATGCTATTGCAATAAGATAGAGGTTCCAGTGTAAACGGAGCTCAACTTCAATTTCTACAGAAGCGACTGAGTGTTTTACAGGGAGAAGGAGGGCATAGGGAGGTGGTCAGCCCGGGACTCAGTAGAGTCAGGAAGTGAAAAATCACAAAGGGCTGGTCAGTGTCCATGCAGGTTAGGCAAGCTGCATCTGTTAGCTGGCAGTTAACAAAGTCAGAATTCTGTCTTTCCACAGAGACTGGGAGACAGTGGCCCTATCCTTCCTGATGATTACATTTCAAAGGAATGGCTTATCAGGTTCTTGAGAAAGACACTCCTGAGTTGTAGGAGATACACATATGTCTCAAAGGGACAGAGAAAGGATTCATATTGTAAGCTCTTTTTAATAAATGTTCTGAGAACAAGTGACAGTGGTGCCTTTCATCACGTGTCAACTAAAACAAGCAGTCCATTATTCTGGCAACCTGGAGTTTTCTTAGGCAGGAACTTTAAGGGAGGCTATGGCCATCTTAGTGATTGGGTCTTGAGCTTTCAGAAACTATGTTAGTATTTGTTCAAGCGTTTTAATGTGGAGAGAAAAGGGATGGACAAAATCACTTATGTCAAGAGTCTGTTCTTTTCATAGGCCAAGGTGAGACCTAGTTAAGAAGAGGATTCAGAGGAGCCTGGCTCGGGTTTGGTTAAGAAAACATTAGCATATACCTGGGGTGGAATTTCTAGGTCATAGGGTAGGTATGTATGATAGTTTTAGTAGATACTATCAAACAGTTTTGCAAAGTGGTTGTACCAATGTATATACTCTCAGCAGGGAATGAGAGCTCCCCTTGCTCCACATCCTTGTCAGCACTTGATAGTCTCAGCTTTGTTTTGTTTTGTTGATGTTGCTATTTTTACAGGTGTACAGTGGTCTCTCATTATGGTTTTAATTTGCATTTACCTGATAATGATTTTGCATAACTTTTCACTTGCTTATTTAGATATTCTTCTGTATGAAGTCTCTGTTGAAGTCTTTTGCCCATACTTTTATTGTGTTGTCTTCTCCTACTCTTTGGCTCCCTTTTTCACTCTCTAATGATGTCTTTGGATAAACAGAAGTACCTTTTATTTTAAGAGACAGTGTCTCTAATAAAAGCCTGGGAATGCAGTGGCAGAATCATAATGTACAGAAGCCTCAAACTTTTGGCTTCAAGCAATCTTCCCACTTCAGCATCCAAAGTTAGCAGGGATTACAGGAAGATGCCACTGCACCCGGCCAGAAGTATTTATTTTAATAAAGCTAAATTTGCCAATACTTTCTGTATTAGTTCTCACACTGCTATGAAGAAATACCTGAGACTGGATAATTTATAAAGGAAAGCGATTTAATCGAATCACAGTTCCACATTGCCAGGGAGGCCCCAGGAAATTTACAATCATGGTGGAAAGCACCTCTTCACAGGGCAGCAGGACAGAGTAAGTGCAAGTAGGGGAAATGCCAGACGCTTATAAAACCATCAGGTCTGTGAGACTCACTCATTATCACAAAAACAGCATGAGGGAAACTGTCTCCATGATTCAATTACCTCCACCAGGTCCCACCCATGATACATGGGGACTATGGAGATTACAGTTCAGGGTGAGATTTGGGTGGGGACATGGAGCCAAACAATTTCACTTTCTTTTATTGCTGTTGATGTTTGTATCCTGTTTATGAAATCTTTTCCTACTCCAAGGTCATGTAGATGTTCTCTCTTACCTTCTAGAACTGTGCTGTCCAAATACAGTAGCCACTGTTTCATATTTGAGATGTAGCTAGTGTGAATGAGGAACTGAATTTTTAATTTTTAAAATTTTAATTAAATTTAAAAACTGAAGCAGTGTAAAATGGTTTTCTATTAAACACAACTTTATTTGATAGGGTTACATTTCACTTTAACCATTAAAAATGTATTATCTGAACAGAGACATACTATATGTGTAAAACATGCATCAGATTCTGAAGACTTAGTATGAATGAAATAATATAAAACATCTCATTAATAATTCTTGGCTCAGTGCAGTGGCTCATGCCAAATGATGTTGCATAACTTTTCACATGCTTATTTAGATATTCTTCTGTAAGAAGTCTCTGTCGAAGTCTTTTGCCCATGCTTTTATTGTGTTATTAGCCCTTTTGTCATTGATCTGTAATCTGTATAGATTCTGGATATAAGTCCTTCGTCAGATATATGCACTTTGAGAGGCTGAGGAAGAGGATTGCTTGAGTCCAGGAGTTCAAGACCAGCCTGGGCAACATAAGGAGACCCTGTCTCTATAGAAACTAAAAAAATTAGCCAGACATGTTGACACATGCTCATAGTCCCATCTACTCAGCAGGTGTGAGGATCACTTAAAACCAGGAGGTCGAGGTTCAGTGAGCCACGATTGCACCACTGCACTCCAGCCTGGGCAAGAGACCAATACTGGTCACAAACAAATAAACAAATAAATAAAACAAGTTGAAATGATAAGATTTTTGAAATTGGGGGTAAATATATTAAAATTAATTTTATTTTGTAAACATTTTTGACGTAGCTATTAGAAAATTTTTAATTACATGCATGGCTTGTATTATATTTCTATTGGACAACACTGTTACAGATGCCTTATTATTTTTCCTTTCACAGTCATATCTATGATGAAACTAGGATAGATTTTTGGGTATTCTGTGAGGTAAGGTGAAGGTTTACTTTCTTCCATGTTGTTATCCAATCAATTAAGCAGCATTTATTAAAAAGGCCATTCTTCAGCCAGGCACAGTGGCTCACACCTGTAATCCCAGCACTTTGGGAGGCTGAGGCAGGCAGATCACCTGAGGTCAGCAGTTTGAGACCAGCCTGACCAACATGGAGACATCCCGTCTCTAATAAAAATACAAAAAAAAAAATTAGCCAGGTGTGGTGGCACATGCCTGTAATCCCAGCTATTTGGGAGGCTGAGGGAAGAGAATCGCTTGAACTCGGGAGACTGAGGTTGCAGTGAGCTGAGATCGTGCCATTGCACTCCAGCATGGGCAACAAGAGCGAAACTCTGTCTCAAACACACACACACACACACACACACACACACACACAAAACATTCTTCTCCTCCCACTGTATTACAGTGACAGTTTTGTTATAAATTAGGCAGTCTGTTTTGGGGCCTTCTCTTCTGTTTCACTGGCTGGTTTGTCTGACCTTGTTCCTGAATCACATTGTTTTCATTATGTGGTTTTATAATTGTCATAGTCTAGAGTAAATCCTTCACTTTGTTCTTCTTCAACATTGTCTTAGTATTCTTGGCCTTTGCATTGCCATGTGACTTACGGAATGAATTCATCAATTTCTACAACATTTGCTGGGAATTTGAATGGAATTGTATTGAATCTATAGATAAATTTGGAGAGAATTAACATCTTTGCAATACAGTAGTTTCCCCCTTTTCTGCAGGGGGTATGTTCCAAGACCCCCAGTGGATACCTGAAACCATGGATAATACTGTATTAGTGCATTCTCACACTGCTATAAATATACTACCCAAGACTGGGTAACTTATAAAGGAAAAAGGTTTAATTGACTCACAGTTCCACATGGCTGGGGGAGGCCTTAGGAAACTTATAATTGTGGCAGAAGGGGAGGCAGGCACATCTTACATGGTGGCAGGCAAGAGAAAGCATGTGTGAGAAGCAAAGCGGGAAGAGCCCCTTATATAACCATCAGATCTCGTGAGAATTCATTATCATGAGAACAGCATGGGAGAGACCACCCCCATAATCCAATCACTTCCCTCTCTCAATATGGGATTACAGGTCCTTCCTTTGACACTTGGAGATTAGAATTGGAAATGAGATTTGGGAGGGAACACAGAGCCAAACCATATCATTGTATTTACTACTACATTTTTTTATTGTACATACATACCTATGATAAAATTTAACTTATAAATTACCACAGTAAGGAATTAACAACTAATGATAGAATCATTATAACAATATACTGTAATAAAAGTTGTATGCCTGTGACCTAGCTCTCACAAAGTATGTTACTGTAGTGTACTCACCTATTTTTTTACCACAGTCAACTGTGGATAACTGAAACTGAGGAAAGTGAAACTGTGAACATGGGGTACTACTGTAGCAAGTCTTCAAATCCATGGACATGACACATCCCTTAGCTTACTGAGGTCTTCAATTTTTCTTAATGTTTTATAGTTGTAGTGACCGTGTACAATTTTCATTAGATATTTTCCCAGGCATGTGGGGTTTTTTAAATGCAGATTTAGATGATATGGTTTTTAATTGATTAAAGACATTTGATAGCTTTAGAATACTGACTCTTCCCATCTAAGAACACCCTATAGCCCTCTATTTAGTCAGATTTTTAAAAATTATTTACGTTTTATAGTATTGTTGATAAAGGTATTTTGCGTTTCTGAAGGTTTATTTCTAGACAGTCATTTTTCTTGCTTATAATACACAAAAGAAAAATATTTGTAAGTATAGAGCTTTTCACAAATTGAACACATACATGTAACAGGAGCTAGATGAAGACATAACATTACCAGAACCCCAAAAGTCCTCTGTTTCTTTCAGTCATTGATCCCACATGGCTACCGTCTACCACAAAGATAACCACTGATTTCTAACAGTATTCATTAGGTAAATGTAACCTTTTCTTTCAACATTTTTTTTTGAGATTTATCCTCATTGTTTCTTGTGGTCATATTATTCTCCTGGTAAACTATATTTCATTGTGGGAATATACAGTGATTTATCTGTCAGTTCTGTGATTGACTATATGGTCATTTAGGTAGGAAAACAATTGAATTCATCTACTCTACCAAACTCTAATTTTTTATTGAGGTATAATTTACATGCAATAAAATTTACCCTTTTAAAATGTGCAGTTCCATGTGTTTTTACAATTGTGTATAGCAATGGAACTGCTTCCAAAATCAAAATAGACATATTTTCACCATCCTAAGTGGTCTTCTCATGCCTCTTTAGAATCAATCCCTTTTCCATATTCCCAGTCCCAGGAAAACACTGATTTGTTTTCTGTCTCAATAGTGTTGCCTTTCCTAGAATGTCATATAAATGGAATCATACAGTATGTTGTCTTTTGTGTCTGGCTTCTTTCACTTAGCATAATGCTTTTGAGAGTTATGCATGTTGTTGCACATTTCAGTAATCCATTCCTTTTTATTGCTAGTAGGATTTCATTGTATGGATGCACCAACATTTGTTTATCCGTTTACCAGTTGATAGACATGAGATGGGGTTTAGTTTTTGAACGCAAATAAAGCTTCTATGAACATTAATGTACAGGTCTCTGTGTAGAGACATGTTTTCATTTGCCTTAGCCAAGTTCCTAGCTATGGGGTTGTTTGGTCATTTGGTAAGTGCATGTTGAATTTTATTTTTAAACTTGTCAAATTCTTTTCCACAGTGACATGCCATACAACTATGCACAAGAGTGTCAGTTACTGTACATCCATGCTAACACTTGACATTGTCAGACTCAAATTCTAGCCATCCTAATGCCTATAGTAGTATCTCATTGCAATTTTAATTTGCATTTCCCTAGTGACTAATGATGTTGAGCTTCTTTTTTTTTTTTTTTTTTTTGAGCTTCTTTTAATGTATGAATTTTTTATTTGTATATTTTTTGGTAAAGTAGCTTTCAAATCTTTTGCCCATTTTTAAATTGTGTTGTTTCTTAGTATTGAGTTTTAAGAGTTCTACATATAAATAAATCCTTTATCAGATATATGTTTGCAACATTCTCTCCTAGTCAGTAGATTGTTGTTTCATTTTCATTACAGTATTTTTCAAAGAGCAGAACTTTTTAATATGATGAAGTCAAATTTATTGATTTTTTTCTTCTATAATTTGAGTTATAGTTAAGATATCTTTGCTAAACTCGAAGTCACTAAGAATTCCTCATATGTTTTCTCCCAAAAGTTTTATAGTTTCTAGATTTTTGGCTTCAGCCTTTAATCTGATTCTAGATAATTTTTTTACATTGCAATGAATGCAAGATTCTAGTTAATTTTTTATAGTGGATATAAGTCATGGGTTTTGTTGTTGTTGTTGTTGTTGTTGTTGTTGTTGTTTGCCCAGAGGTATCTAATTGCTTCAGTACCACTTGTTTGAAAGACTATTCTTTCCCTGTTTAGTTACTTTGACACCTTTATGTGTAATCAATTGACCATACATGTGTAGGTCTATCTCTGTACTCTCTAATCTGTTCCATTGATCTATACAATTATCTTTACACTAAAAGCACACTTTCTTGATTATTGCAGCTTTAGAGTAAGCCTTTCTTTTTCTTGTCTTGTCTTTGAAACAGAGCCTCACTGTTGCCCAAGCTGGAGTGCAGTGGCTTAATCATAGCTCACTACAGCCTCCAACTCCTGGGCTCAAGTGATCCTTCTGCCTCAGCCTCCTGAGTAGCTGGGACTGCAGGCACACAGCAGCATGCCTGGCTAATTAAAAAACATTTTTTTTTTAATAGAGACAAGGTCTCACTATGTTGTCCAGGCTAGTCTTGAACTCTTGAGCTCAAGTGATCCTCCTGCCTTGGCTTCCCAAAGTGCTGGGATTATAGGTGTGAGCCACCATGCCCAGCTAGAATAAGTCTTGAAAACAGGTAGGGGAAGTCTTACAACTTTGTTTTTCTTAAAAATTAATATGGCTGTTCTAGGTCTTTTGTGTTTTCATATAAATTTTAGAATTAGCTTATCAGTTTCTACAAAAGAAGCCTACTGGAATTTTGCTTGTTATCTATAGATCAATTTGGGATAAACTGACACCTGTTTGGTCTTTCAATCCATGAAAATGGTATATCTCTCAATTTATTTAAGTTTCTTTCACTTTAATTTAGAATTTTTTTTTAGTTTTCAGTGTGTGGATTTTTCACACATATTAAATTTATCTTTTAAGTATTTCATGTTTTTGTTGCCATTGTAAATATAATTGCTTCCTTGATTTTGCTTTTAAATTGTTCCTTATTAATATGTAGAAGCAAATTAACTTTATATTGACCTTACTAAACTTGCTTATTATTGTAATAGCTTTTAAATAGAATTTTAGCAACATAATCATGTCGTCTGCCAATAAAGACAGCCTGACATCTTCCTTTCCAGTTTGTATACCTTTTTTTCCATTCTCTTCCTTATTGCACTGCCTAGGACCACCTATACAGTGCTGAATAGAAGTGGTGATAGTGTACACCATTGTCTTTTTCCCAATATGAGAGAGATTGTATTTCACCATTGAGTATAATGTTTGCTGCAGATTTCTTTTGTCAGTCCTTTATTAGATCAATAAAATTTCCTTCTATTCCTAGCTTGCTATGAGTTTTAATCATGAGTAATGATAAATGTAAGCAAATGCTTTTTCTGCATCTGTTGGATAATCATATGCTTTTGTTACTTTAGTCAGTGTGTGCTAAATGACATAATTTTATATGTAACTTTTTTGTATTTTTTACTTGATAAATCATAGTTTTATATGTGTTTGGGATACATGTGATATTTTGATGCATATATGTAATGTGTCATGATCAATCAGAGTAGTTGAAATATCAATTACTTCAAACATTCATCTCTTCTTTGTCTTAGGAAACTTTCAATTCTTCTCTTCTAGCTATTTTAAAATTTAGTATAAATCATTGTTAACTATAATTTTCCTGTTGTACTATCAAATATTATAACTTATTTCCTCTACTAATCGTATTTTGTACCCATTACCCAACTTCACTTTAGCCTTCCCTCCCCACTTCTGCTTCCCTGGTAACCACCATTCTACTCTCTATCTCCATGAGATCCACTTTTTCATTTTTAGCTCCTGTATAAGTGATAACATGTGATATTTGTCTTTCTGTGCCTGGTTTATTTCACTTAACATAATGACCTTCAGTTTCATCCATGTTGATGCAAATGACAAGATTTTATTTTTTATGGCTGAATAATATTCCATTGTATATATATATATATATATGTACCACATTATCTTTATTCATTCATCCATTTATGGACACTTAGGTTGATGCTGTATCTTGGCTATTCTGCTGCAATAAACGTGGGAATGTAGATGTCTCTTCAATATACTGATTTCCTTTCTTTGCGTTATATACTCAGCAGTAGGCCTGCTAGATCATATGGTAGTTTTGTTTTTAGTTTTTTGAGAAACTGCCACACTGTTTTTCATAATGGTTTTACTACTTTATATTCCCACCAACAGTGTATAAGTAAATGTTCCCCTTTCTCCACATCCTTGCCAGCATTTTTGATTTTTTGTTCTTTTTGATAATAGCCATTCTAACTGGGGTGAGATGGTATCTCATTGTGGTTTGGATTTGCATTTCCCTGATGATTAGTGATGTTGAGTATTTTTTCATACACTTGTTGCCCACTTGTATGTCTTCTTTTAATAAATATCTGTTCAGGCCTTTTGCCCATTTTTTATTTTAATTATTTGGTTTTTTGTACTGAGTTGTTTGAGTTTCTTATACATTCTGGTTATTAATCCCTTTTTAGATGGATAGTTTGCAAACATTCTCTCTCATTCTTTAGGTTGTGTCTTCATTTTGTTGTTTCTTTTGCTGTACATAGGCTCTTTTGCTTGATATAATCTCAATTGCCTATTTTTGCTTTTGTTACCTGTGCTTTTGAGGTCTTTCCCAGAAAAATCTTTGCCCAGACCAATGTCCTATAGCACTTCTCCAATGTTTTTGTCTAGTAGCTTCATAGTTTCAGGCCTTAAATTCAAGTCTTTAATTCACTTTGAGTTTATTTTTGTATATGGTGAACGATGGAATCTAGTTTCATTCTTCTGCACATGAATATTGAGTTTTCCCAGCACTATTTATTTAAGAAACTATCCATTCCCCAATGTATGTTCTTGGCATCTTTGTTAAAATGAGTTGACTTGTAAGTGTGTGGACTTATTTCTGGGTTCTCTATTCTGTTCCATTGGTCTATGTATCTGTTTTTATGCCAGTATCATGCTTTTGGTTACTATAGCTTTGTAATATAACTTGAAATCAAGTAATATGATGCCTCCAGGTTTGTTCTTTTTGCTTGGGAATACTTTAGCTATTTGGGGTCTTTTGTGGTTCTGTACAAATTTTAGGATTTTTTTTATATTTCTGTGAAGAATGTCATTGGTATTTTGATAGGGGTTGCATTGAATCTGTAGATGGCTTTCTACAGTATAGACATTTTAACAATATTGTTCCAATTCATGAGGATGAGACTTCTTTCCATGTTTTGGGTGTCCTCTTCAATTTCTTTCATCAGTGTTTTATAGTTTTTCTTGTAGAGATCTTTCACTTCTTTGGTTAAATTTATTCCTAGGTATTTTTTTATTTGTTTGTAGCTATTGTAATGGGATTGCTTTCTTGATTTTGTATCCCACAAATTTACTAAGTTTATCAGTTCTGAAAGGGTTTTTGTGCAGAGTCTCTCAGTTTTTCTAAACACAAAATCATGTCATCTGCAAATAAGGATTATTTGACCCCTTCTTTTCCAGTTTGGATGCCACTTATTTCTTTCTCTTGCCTAACTGCTCTGGCTAGGACTATTTAGATATTTGAATGTTAAATCATTATTGTGTTCCTGAAATAAACCCAGCTTGGTCATAATGTACTACCTTTTTATGTATCACTGTATTGAATTTACTAATTATTTTTCAGAGTTTCACACCTGTGTTTACAAATGATGTTGGCCTAAAATTTTTCTTTCTTTTTTTTTTGGTTGGTGTTGTTGGGTTTTTTTTATTATTATTATTTTATTTTGAGACAGAGTCTTGCTCTGTTGCCCAGGCTGGAGTGCAGTGGCACAATCTTGACTCACTGCAACCTCCACCTCTGGGGTTCAGGAGATTCTCCTGCCTTAGCCTCTAGAGTAGCTGGCGCATGCCACTACACTGGCCAATTTTTGTATTTTTCTTAGAGACAGCATTTCACCGTGTTAGCCAGGCTGGTCTCAAACTTCTGACCTGCCTTGGCCTGATCCACCTGCCTCGGCCTCCCAAGGTGCTGGGATTACAGGCATGAGGCACCATGCCTGGCCAAATTTTTCTTTCTATCTTTATATTTGTTAGCTTCTTACAGTATGCTTAAATCATTGATTTTAAACCTTTCTTCTGTTCTAATATAAGCAAGGTAAAGCCATACATTTCCCTCTGGGCACTGCTTTAGCTGAATCCTACAAATTCTAATATGTTGTGTTTTCATTCCATTCAAATTGTTTTTAATTTTCTTTGTAGTCTGGGTGACAGAGTGAGACTGTCTCAAAAATACATTGTTTTAATTTTCTTTGTGATTTCTTTTTTTGATCTATGGGTTATTTAGAAGTGTGTTATTTAATTCTCAAATATTTTGTGGATATTCCAGAGTATCTTTCAGTTATTAATTTCTAATTTCTACTTTAATTCTCTGTGGTCAGAGAACATGATTTTTATTATTTCAATCTCCTTAGAACTTTATCAA
The DNA here is from genome assembly GCF_006542625.1 of Nomascus leucogenys. Lineage (NCBI taxonomy): Eukaryota > Metazoa > Chordata > Mammalia > Primates > Hylobatidae > Nomascus > Nomascus leucogenys. Next base: position 73,264,812 of record NC_044395.1, read on the forward strand.
GATTGTTTTAAAGCCAAGGATATCGTCTAACTCAGGAAATGTTTCCTGTGCACTTTCAAATAATCTGTTGCTATTTGGTGAAGTGTTCTATGATGTGAAATAGGTCAAGTTGTTTAATAGTGTGTACAAGTCACATACTCTTACTTTTGTGTACTTATTCTATCAATTTCCAAGAGAAAAGAGTTAATACCCGTTAGCTATAATTTTTGAATTGTCTATTTTTCTTTAAAGTGTGGTCAATTTTTGCTTCATGTATTTTGGAGCTCTGTAATTAATTAATATTTAATTAAGCATGTCTATATTTTGTTTCTTTAATGTAATCAAGTGCACACATATTTGAAACTGTTTCATTTTCTTGATAGGTTTACCTTTTATTATGGAATGTCCCTCTTTATCTTTGTTAATATTCCTGGTCCACAAATTACTTTGATACAGCCACATGATCTTTCTTATTGATTTGAGTTATCACACTCTAGTTTTTCTAAACTTTTACTGTTAATTTCTCTTTATCTTTAAAATGAATTTATTATAGACAATATATAGCAAGTTCTTGCTTTTTTGAAATCCAGTCTGACAATATCTTCTTTTTAATTGCAATGCTTCAACTGTGTATATTTAGTGGAAATGTTGACAGTAATTGTTTCAATCCATGAACTTGAGATGTCTTTTGATTTCTTTGTGTCTTCTTCAATTTCTTTTATTGATGTTTTATGATTTTCAATGTATAGGTCTTTCACCTCCTTGGTTAAATTTATTCCTAGGTGGGTTTTTTTTGAAGTTATTATAAATGAGATTTTTTTCATTCTTTTTCAGATAGTTTGTTGTTTGTGTATAGAAATGCTCCTAATTTTCCTATGTTAATTTTGTATACTGCAACTTTACTGATTTATTATAATAGTTTTTTTGGTGGAGTTCTTGAGCATATTTATAATAGCTGTTTCAAAATTCTCATCTGCTAATTCCATCATATCTGTCATTTCTGGGTCTGCTTTTATTGATGAATTTTTCTCTTGATTATCAGACTTGTCCTGCTTCGGCTGCCAGACTTTGAATGTTACATTGTAGCATGTCTATATTTTGTTTCTTTAATTAAGGAATTAAATAGGAAGTAAAGAATATTTGGCAGGCAATAAAGAATATTTGGCAGGCAGTAGGGTAACTTGCAGATCACTTATTTTCCTTTCAAGGCTTGCTTTTAAGCTTTGTTCCGGTGAATCTATAATAACCTTTACTCTAGGGCTAATTCATTCCCTGTGATTTTTCTGTGGTCTCTATCAATGCCATAAATTTTTGTTCTACCCTGGCTAGGTAGAACTTAAACATCTCCCAGTCCTGTAGAAGCTTTCAAGATTGTTTAGCCTACAACTTCCCAGCAGCTATTTGCCCAACCTCATAGAGTTTCTCTCTATGCATCTACAGTTTACTGTAAGCAATAGACTCAAGGGGATTTCTATGCTTTGGTGTGAATTTCTTCTTTGCATAGCTCCCTCTTGTCCAATACTCTGCCCCACATATTCCAGCTGTCTCAGCCTGCCCAAACTCTCATCTGTCTTTTCAAATCAATGAATCTGTTATGCTTTATTTAGTTTCTTCTTACCTGTACTGTGATCTGGAAAGACCCTGTAGGCAGAAAGCTACTGTGATTATAGGACTTTCCTCATTTGCTTCTGTTCTTGCCTTTATCACAGTTCTGCACTGCCTGTTGTCCAATGCCTGAAAATAGATGCTTCATGTATTTTGTCTTAATTTTCTTTTTTTTTTTTTTTTTTTTGAGACGGAGTCTGGCACTCTCGCCTGGGCTGGAGTGCAGTGGTGCCATCTCAGCTCACTGCAAGCTTCACCTCCCAAGTTCACGCCATTCTCCTGCCTCAGCCTCCCGAGTAGCTGGGACTACAGGCGCCTGCCACCACGCCCGGCTAATTTTTTGTATTTTTAGTAGAGACGGGGTTTCACCAGATTAGCCAGGATGGTCTCGATCTCCTGACCTTGTGATCCGCCACCTCAGCCTCCCAAAGTGCTGGGATTACAGGCATGAGCCACTGCGCCCGGCTTGTCTTAATTTTCAGTGCTTTGTGTTGGGAGATGAATTCCAGAATCAGTCATTCTAACACAGCCAGAGTGGAACAATGCTGCAAAGTCTTTAAGATTTTACAAATGAAAACTGTACTAGGCCGGGTACAGTGGCTCACACCTGTAATCCCAGCACTTTGGGAGGCCGAGGCAAGTGGATTACCTGAGATCAGGAGTCGAAACCGGCCTGGCCAACAAGGCAAAACCCCATCTCTATTAAAAATACAAAAATTAGCCAGGCATGTTGGTGGGCGCCTGTAATCCCAGCTACTCAGGAGGCTGAGGCATGAGAATCACTTGAACCTGGGAGGCGGAGGTTGCAGTTTGCCCAGATCATGCCACTACACTCCAGTCTGAGTGACAGAGCGAGACTCCATCTCAAAAAAAAAAAAAAAAAAGTACTAGAATAGTTGGTTCTGTGATGGAGAGGGTAACAAGAAAAAGAGTCAGTGGCAACTATATAACTTCTTTCTTGCCAGAAGTGTAAGAAATGTCTTGCCTTTGGAAGCATTTTCTCCTCAATTTCAAAAGAAATTTCAACGGAAATATTTATTTTTTGAAAGTTAGAAGAAGTTTCAACTTTAGTTTTATATTTCTTCCATAAACAAAGCCTAACTAGGCAGTTTTCTAATGTTGCGGTATTGTTATTTTAGATCAGTGATGATGACCACGTGGTTCCTGCTGCTCTTGCTGCTACCAACAATAAGAACATTTACTTAGGCACTGCTAATATACCAGGCATTGTGCTAGGCACTTTACACTGATTATCTTCACCCTTCCACAACAATTCTGCAAGTTAGAAATCATGATCCTGAGAAACTCAAGGAGGTAAAATGATTTCCTCAAGGTCATATGCTAAGAAGTGAACACTCAGTCATTAAATTACTCAGTGGTCATTTAGTGGCTAGAAGTGGGAAACAATCTCAGCTCATCAATAACCATGCTTCCTCCCATTATTATACTGCTCTCTGATTCTATCTTTACCTGAGCTTTCCATATGGCAAATTAAACCAGAAAACAGCAAACCTCCTCCCCAGAGAGACTGTATTATTATATAGATGTTTTGCATTATTTTGCTTTGAATAACAACGTATGTAAATGTGCTCCTGGAGGCTAAAATACCCTTATTTTGTCAAACTTGGCCTCTCTCACTAGGGTGAATAGTTGAAAATTTTAAGGAGGAAAAGGCAGGCTGGAGAGAAAGTTAGTTGACTTGGAGGTGCTTCTCCTTTCCCCCAACCCAACACCTATTTCTATTCAGACGTAAGCAGCCACAGCAAAATAAAGATTAGTAAATTTCCTATCGTGGAGTCCTAGCTGGTCCTGATATTCAGTAATCAGAGTGGGTTAATCCAGCTATTACTCATTAACTCTGCATCATGTTCATGTGTAGGGGCAGATGTTCTTGCTGAGAAGAATAAAAGCCTCCTGTGGCACCTGGAAGACCTTATCGCACATGGTCCCCGGCCAGATCACAGAGCGATTCTAGTTAACGTGGGCACTTTGCTGCCTCTAACCATCTACCTCTTGTTCAGAGATTGGCATATCTCCTCCACTTCGGCTCTCCCTTGGGCCCTGTATTGTTGAGCCATCCCTATCTTAAACTGCCTTTCCTGGCATTTGAATCACCACTTCGATGATGTGATAATATCTGCAAGTTGGGAAAATAAAAATGGCATTTGTTTAGCCATAATTAATGAAATATTTATGTTGCATGAGACTATGTGATAAAACCTTAGGCTTAGAGTCCTTTTGCTTCTGATTACATTTGGGATTTTTTTTTCTATGACCAGACATTCTGACGCCAGCTCTTTTACACTGAGCAGATGTCATGTAGTAAAAATGGGTGCCAGATGCTGTGAGCCGCAGAAGGGCGATTTGTTTAAGAGCTGGCTCCAACTTTTTTGCATTCAATTACTCTGCAGAACAAACCTTACACAAGCATTTAGGTAACTCAACTAACTTTAGACATGCATTTTAATAATAGATTTTATCTCTGAATGCATTCTGAGCAACACACCATATAAATGGTGTTTAAGGAATTAATTGATTTCTGCATAATACCTTGGTTTTTTCTTTTTTTTTTTTTTAATGTGAAAAGAGAGCTGCAAAGCTCTTGGCAGGGACCCAAAAATGTAATTAACGTAGAGGGCCAAATTTTCAGTTGCCCTTAGGTACTGTTGCCTCATGCTCACGGCAGGTGCAGTGAGGGGAGGGCAGGGAGGAAGGGAATGAGAGTAAGGGGGGAGGAGGAAGCAGCAGCTTTGGTTCATAAAGCAGGAAATGAAGCTAGCAGTTCATTGAGTTTTTCTGTTCCCATTTCAGACTCCAAGAACTTTCCCCTCAGAGCACAGGTAACAGAGGCTTCCTCTTCTGCCTCTTCAACCTCCTCCTCCTCTGCAGATGAAGAATTTGATCCCCAGCTTTCCTTGCAGTTAAAGGTAACAACACTTGACCAGCCAAAGTGGGCCTTGGTGGGGCTGCTTACCATCCAGATTTCAGAACCAATGTGGGCTCCAGCTGCAGTGGTTTCCTTAGGAGGATAATGTTTCATTGCATCTGACAGGGTGCTCTCTTTATCTTGAACACCCAAAGAATTATCTTCTTAAAGAAAAACTTTTTTTTCTTTCTCAGATGCAAATTGGGGAGAAAAAAAAAGACATATTTACTTGAAACCATTTGGTGACAGCAGCTCTTAAAGTGGGTTTAATATGTGGTCCAACAAGCAAACCATCGAAAACATTACAACAAGCAGATGCATATTTCCCTGGGGGAAGCACAGCTTCATTTAAGAAGCACTAGAGGCAGATTGCATGGAAAATGTTATGTTTATCCTAATCAGAAATATGAAATGAACCATGCAGTTGCATCTAGACATGGATACTCCAAAGATCTCTGCTGTGGAAGGGACAAGCCCCGTGCCAGCTGGGGAGATGGTAGACTTCTTTTCTCAATGAACATTAATGTTTTTGGAGAACTCTTTAAACAACTCTCATATCCATAGATTAAAAAACACAAACATTGTATATGTTTATAAATGTGTCCGTATGTCACATACACAGAGACAGACGTCCCATAACCAAAGCCCACCATTGTTTTCTTTATCCCCTGAAGCTGGAGCATTTTCACTGAGATGGTAGAGTACTTGGTGGGGTGGGGGTTGGCAGGGGTTATTGAATGGTTGGGCCTAAAATGCTTCCCGGGTAGAAAGAGAATCAGTTCACTGCTCTGGTAGTGTTTATTTTTTGGAGTAGTGAGGATCTGGGGAGGGAGGAGGAGAACCAAATTTATTTACTTACACTCAACTTTTCCATATCTGGCATTAGGAGATTTGACATCATCTCAAGTCACTCTGGGGTTCCAACTCCCCATGGCCCAACTTGGAGCAAGGCAGGAGGGGTCTGGGAGGTGTGGTATGGGAAGGGGAGGAGAGAAGAAGGGAGAGGGAGGGAGAAAAGAGAGAGACAGAGAGTTGAGGGAGAAAGATGTATGAATTTCTCATTTCTAACAATGGTGTCCCTGATTAATTCAGTATTCAACACAAATGAATTCTGTGTGTGTTGTGTTGATTTCTGCGGTTTTCTTACTGCCCCTCTCATCCCCTTGAATGACCCTGAGTTAATTCTATATTCAAATTAGGTAGAGATCCCAGCATCAGCCATCTTGACACTCATGGAGAATAAAAGAATAGAAAGGCCCAAACATATTGAAATAGCAAGACGGTGGTATCTAGGACCAGTCTCACAAATAGCTCCGTGTTCTCCTGCTGGCCCAGAACACAGCCTGCCATCACATCAGCTTGCAAGGTGGTAAAGCATGCCTGCTTCACCTGGCTTCTGACCTGGCCCACTCTTACACGAAGGGAAGCTGGCAAGAAAATTTCTTTTTTCCAAGCTCTCGAGGGCTCACACTGAAGGAATGAGAGGAGGTTTTCATCCTCTGGTTTCTTTGTCTCTTCTGTCCCATGCAGGTGTGTCCTCAGCCAGGTGGCACGGAGCCCATGGCAGCTCAAATGAACCTTTGCACAGGAAACTGGAGGCAGGATGTGTCCTCTTGGCCTCTTCCCTTTGCTTCACCCTTGTTCCCCACTGCCTCTCCTCCCACACCACCATCCAGATCTAAGGGTCTAAGGCAGGAAGAGACACAGCAGCTTGTCTTTGATTCTGCCAAGTTTCTGCATCTTTTCTTCCACAGCCCTTAGCGTCTTTCCCTCTCTGCATCATCACCATCAGTGAGGATATAAGAACTGTGCCTTGTATATGTAAGGCTGTGTGAGTGTTTATTAATGAAGCATCCTTCTTTTCTGTATCAGCAACTTTTTAATAAAAGGCAATAAATGACTTTCTTTCCTCCTCTAGGTTCTGTTTTGCTGACTTGATAAAGCAGTCAGAGTTTGATAGCTTTGCTGCTGGGAAGCGCTAAGACCACATGATGCTGTTGAGGCAATTCCCCCCACCTTTTGCCTGGGAATTGCATTCAGTGGTCTTCATTTAGGGGGAACATTGGCATTTCTTTTTCATAGTCCCACTTTAGAGTAGGTCCTTTTGTGTCTAAATGGTATTTGGCACAAGGAAAGGCAGTATAGACCAAATGAAATGTGGATACTACATTCAGGCTACCTGTGCCTAACTCCTGGCTCTGCCTAGTAATAATTGCATCATCTTGTATAAGTTAATTTCCTCTCTGAGTTTTTACTTCCTTACCCATAAAGTAAGTGCAATTTGAGGAATAAATGGGATGATACATGTGAAATAATTAGTATAGTATCTGGCATATAGCATTTGGTAAATGAGAGGATTTATTACATAGGTTAGTGTAATGGAAGCTCAAGGGGCACTTGTTAATAAATGAACTGACTCCATATAGACTAAGTTAGACAATCTCTGGATGACAGTTACCATTGATCCCCACTACCTCTTCCCTAGAGCCTTTCCAGAAAGATCCTAGCTGTCCCATGAAGAATCCCCTATGCAAAAGGTCTGGAATCCCCATTCAGAGTGATTGACAGTCAATCTGGTAGTCATCTCATGGAAACACAGATGATATGATATGGAATAAGTTGAGTTCTGAGAGTAAAATTTTCTTCCAAGGATGAAGAAGATCTTTAGGATTTCAGGTCCTAAGGAAAATTCCAGAAGAATAGCCTGTAGGCACCAAGCTAGCTACAACAATTCTTAAATTTCATATTTATTTATTCCAGCATTAAAAAGAAATGTCTAACATGCTCTAATCCTCATCCTAGTATACAGAAAGTTGACGTGTATGCTCAGAGAAGGCAAACAGAGTAAAAACAGCCCAATTTGAACATTTATTTTGTAGATACAGAATGTCTGTGTGTATGTGTGTGTATGTATAATATATACTCCTACACACAAAAATCATAATAGATTTTAGTAAAAAATGATGATCATGCTAATTCAAAATATAATAATATAGGAATGCTATAAAAATCATGCTATTAGTATTTACTGAGTGTTCATCCCATGTCTCTTTCAGGTATTCTACAAAAGGCTTAGCCTTATTATTTCATTTAGTCCTTAGTGTATCCCTACAAAGTAGGCACTAAATTCTTCTCATTACTCTAAAGAGAGCACTGAAGTTCAGAATGTTGTGTGACATTCTGAAGCTCACACAGCTCAGCTGGGATTGGATGCCAGCTTTGCCTGTCTTGTGGGCCCAGTGCTCAACCATTAGTCTCTGCTATTTCTCCCATTTTTAAGTGTCTCCTGAACTTTCCAGTATGTGGAATTAACCACACCATCACTTCTTTTTTCTCTTGTGTCTAAAACCTGGAAGTGATACTATCAAGATCTAGACTTCTACTTTATATGCATCAATTTAAATTTTTTTTTAACAAGCACAGGTACACACACAACCCAGTGACAGTAATGCTATAATTGTATAAACAAAGTGAGGTTGGGAAGAGAAGCAATCTCATGCTTCCCTCAAGCCAAAAAACACTTTCATTGGAATGATACATTTCTCCATTTCCAGGTTTAATTAGCCACTGTAGACTCAACCTAAGCACTATTTAAAGTTGTTAACTGGTTTTCATGTAGTGAGAGAGAGCATGTGTGTGTATGTCTGTCTACTTGCCTGCCTGTCTCTCTCTCCCAAGCCCCTCATCCCTGGGCCATATCATAGCACCTCTGTAAAGTATAATTCTTGTACCATTCCTTCTCTCAGCTGAACCCAGGCAGTATTCTATTATAGCAATTCCCAGCTACAGACCTACACATACACTCCCTCCCAATACACACATAGCAGCTTCCCAATCCAGAACCTACTAGCGAAATGTGGCTACTTAAATTTACATTTAAATTCATTAAAATTGAAGAAAATTTAAAATTCAATTTCTAATCCACACTCACTTCAAGTGTCCACTAGCCACATGGGGCTAGTGGCTTCCATATTTTAGACAGCACAGCCATAGGTTATTTCTATCATTGCAGAGAGTTCTACCGGATCTCATTATTTTAGAAGGTAAACAGTGGCTAGGAATCATTAGTTGGAGACGGCAGAGGCCTGTAATGATATTTTGTAAATTTCAACCCCATTTTTCTCCGACATAATTTTTTTCTCTATTGGTTTTCATAGGAGAAGAAGACACTTAGAAGAAGAAAGAAGCTAGAAAAAGCAATGAAGCAGTTGGTTAAGCAAGAAGAATTGAAAAGACTCTATAAGGCTCAGGTCAGTAAATAAACTGGAGATGAGTGAGTGGGCCTGGGTCCAGGATCCTGGGACTCTGGATGGGAAAGAGGTTTGAGAGTCTGCATTGTATTAGGGAAAGCAAGCTGGAGAAAGGTCAGTCTTTTTCTCTGAGGGACCGGATTTGTGGCCATTTTAAAGAGGCTCTGGCTTAGTCTCAGTAGGACTCTGGGTCCTGGAGAGCCCCCGTGTTAATCCGGCCTATTCTCAGCCACCCCTCCATCTGCAGACATGTGAGTCTGGAACAAGAGCCAACGCATGGCCTTGGGAGTCATCCCTGACTGCCACATAGCAGTGACCTTAGTTTTGTGTTCTGTGAGGACACAAACCTTCCACCAGCTCCCTGACAGTGTCTTTACTAAACTGACAGCTATTAAGGGCTGTCTCTATTTCAAGATTAGTTGAAATCATAAGTATCTAGCATTCCAGTACAGATTTCCTGGCCTGATTGCTTACTTCGAACACTTCCGCCCAAGTTGCTCAGCCGCAACTCCATCACAGACAGGAAAATGAAGCAGAAATTCAAGGCATCCTCCATCTCTCTGAGGAACCCAAGCCTAGTCTTGAACGAGAGTGGGGTTTTAGGATACACGGACTTAGAATGACCACTCATGTTAATCCAGTATACCCTCACATCCCTTTCTCCATTTATTCCCTTTATCTGGCTAATAATCCTACACACTATTTCTGACCAGAGTGATGTCACTCAATCCACTCTCTTTTACCCTTCCCCGTGGCTGACTTGGGAGCCACCTCTTTCACCTAGTGAATGGGGAAAAGTCACTTCTATCTACTTGCAACCTCTAAAACAGTTTTCCTTGAAACACTGCCACTTTTCCTTCCAAGAACAAGACAAGTCTTGTGATATCGATTGACAAACTAGGCAATGCCTCTTCCTTGTATTTTCATCCCAGATGGTTGTGATGAGAGAGGAATTACAATGGCCTTTTGAGTCCTGCTGGCACCCATAGCAGCCCTTTTTAATCTCTGAGACCTTCATCCTTAGTTGTTTTTTGTTTTTTTTTGGTTTTTTTGAGACAGAGTCTTGCTGTGTCACCCAGGCTGAAGTGCAGTGGTATGATCTCAGTTCACTGCAACCTCCACCTCCTAGGTTCAAGCAATTCTCTTGCCTCAGCCTCCCGAGTAGCTGGGATTACAGATGCCCACCACCATGCCCAGCTAATTTTTGTGTTTTTAGTAGAGACGGGTTTTCACCATGTTGGCCAGGCTAGTCTCAAACTCCTGAGCTCAAGTGATCCTCCCACCTGAGCTTCCCAAAATGCTGAGATTACTGGTGTGAGCCACCATGCCTAGCCTCATTCTTAGTTTCTAAAGAATGACCACTGTATTCGTCTGCTTGGGCTGCCATAACAAAGTACCATGGACCGGATGGCTTAAACAACAGAAACTTATTTTCCTCACGTTGTGAAGCCGAGAAGTCCAAGATCAAGGTGCTGGCAGGTTTGGCACCTGGTAAGGCCTCTCTTCTTGGCTTGTAGACAGCTGCCTTCTTCATGTGTCCTCACATGGTCTTTCTGTGAGTTCACGTGAGCAGAGAAAAATATTTTTGGTGTCTTTTCCTCTTACAAGGACATCAGCCGCATTGGATTAGGGCCCCAGCCCTCTGACTTCATTTCACCTTGATTACCTCCTTAAAGGTCCTATCTCCAAATATAGTCATATTGGGGGTTAGGGCTTCAACATATGCATTTGGGGTGGGACACAATTTAGTCTCTAAGAACCAGATAGCTGTAAATGTACAGTGATCAGTAATAAAGCCATTTAGGTGCTTCCTTTCTTTAGCAATTCTACAGCATGCCAGCAAGAGATGGATTTATAAAGATATCATTGTCTTTAAGGGAGAGACGGGAAGAGGGCATGAAATTACAAATAGTTTTAAGTAGACTTTCCATCTATTTCAGATTTTATGTTGGGACTTAAGCACTCATGGCTGGGACAAGAAGAGCCCAGTGGCTGTGCAGGCCCCACCCCTCCCTGCTTGGGTCCTTTTCCAGGGTTGGAGGGGCCTCGGCTGCTGTACTTGTGATTCCAGGGGAGATTTAGAAAGACGTGGGGTTAAGGAAGAAGGGGAGTGAGACAGAGTAAAGTAAAACAGAGGAGGAACACAGGCATTCTGCCTGCCCAAACAACTGAAAGTTCCTTGAATATACCTGTTCTGCCAGGTGCAAAGTCTGTTCTGCCAAGGGATGTGCCTTTTGACAGCATGGTATTTGAAAGCAGAGAAAATGGATGGGGATGAACAAAATTTATATAGGAATGGCTTTTCTCTAACTTTCCTTTCTAATATACACAAGAGATTAATAGTTAGTAAGGAAAGTAAATACATAAATGCAAACACAGTCATGACCCCAGACCTTAATATGTGTCTATAATGAACCTAAGGAGAGTATGATGTCATCCCCTAATGAGTTAAACATCTTGTGTCTCGCCTTAATAACCTGCTAGTAACAAAGCCACAGTACACTTCCACAATGAAGGAACGCTGGGCATCTGTCCATGGTGCAATGAAAGAACAGGTACAATTTGTAGCTAAGGACAAGAGCAGGACAATCTAAAACAGGAGCATGAAACCCGGGAGCTGGCCTAGTTCTCTTGCTCCAGATTGACTCCTTGGGAGGTATAGGCTGGTTCTTCTTGGGGAAAATAGATTATGCAAGTACTGCGTTTACCCCTGGACCCCCTACCCTACTCTGAACAGTGGCTGCAGCTCCAATCATTATGCCACAGCCATAGTCAGAGGCTGTGGGCTCCAAGGAGTCCAGGAGCCATGGTGACTGCTCACTCACCCAACAGCCTCTATCTTGGAGGACATCTGTGATTGGCCTTGTCTAAGGGGACTGTTTTAATGTCTACTTAGGGGCCAATTGAACATACACACAGATTCCTTGCTTTATGTTGCATGCTAAGGAAGGGAAACATCAGGGTATAGTTGTCTGGGAATTCAGAGGTCCTTGCCTAGTTATTCAAGGCAAGATCATCACAAGTGAAAGGGCCTCTTTCTCCTGGAAAGTAAGTGACAGAATCGGCCCCTCTTGGGACTCTATGTGGAAAGTCCTTGTGTGACATCTGATCCTGGTGTTGCAGGCCATCCAGAGGCAGCTGGAGGAGATGGAGGAGCGGCAGAGGGCTTCTGAGATCCAGGGTGTGAGGTTGGAGAAGGCGTTGCGAGGAGAAGCAGGTACGGCATCCCAGCAGATCCGGAGCAGTGGGCATGGTCTGAGAATAGTGCTAGTCTAACCATCTGAGGAAAACAGACCTTGTCACCTGCTGGGGATTTGTCAGCATGGACATATGGTGCTAAATCCACAACTGCCGCACACTTTAAACATCAAACTATTGCTTCTAGGCCTTTTGGGCAAGATCAAATGTAAAAATCAAACTAGTGGCTCACTTTGAAATTCCCAGGAGCATTGGTCAGCCCATGGGCCTTGTAACTGGGCTTCTGTTCAGCCCCACCTCTCCACTGGCTAACACGAATGTTCTTTGCAATTCAGGGATTAAGATAAATTCAGGAGAAATATGTGGGTATTGGAGCAGTGTTGGTAGTAATTCAAAACCCAGAGTGAGAGTCAATGTCCTGGTTTTTCCTTTACTACCTGTATGACCTTGGGCCAGTCACGTTATAAACCTTTATACTTTTTCATTTTCTCATCTAAAATGGGGACAATAGTGGTTTTCTCCTTTATAGAACTGATATAAGGATTAAAGAAGAAATTATATTTGATGCTTAAGTTAACACATTGCCTGGCCCAAGGTAAAGCAATAAGTGGTAATAGCTTCAGATTCTTAGATTCAAACAGAACTCATCTGGTGAAGACCTACTATGCATTAGACATTAAAATACTGGGTCCGTAACAATGAGTATGATGCAGTTTCTACCTTGAGAAGTTTATGGTCCATTGAGAGACACACATAGGTAAAGAGGTAAGCCACAATACAGTATGACAAATGCTGTGATAGAAACAAACATTAGGGTACAACGTGAACAGAACCAAGAGGTTCCTAACTGATCTTGGAGTGAGGGGAGCCATCAAGCAAGGCTTCTGGGAAGGGGTGATCTATAAGATGAGAACCAGAGGAGGAACAAGAGTTAACCAGTGAAGAGGAGATTGTTCTGGCAGAAGGAACAGCAGCTGTAAAGGTCAAATGTGGAAAGATATGAAATATCTTCACAAATGAGCTAGTGAAGGGTTTTCAGGTAAGGAATGGCTTAAAGAAACCTATGTTTTCGGAAATCTTCCAGTAGGGGTGTGGCTCATGAATTGGGAGGCCCTAAGAATTTGTTGGGGGTATTGTCTCTTTAGTTTTATAATGTGATGTCTTCAGCCTTCAGCATTTGGGATATAAAAGGTGAAAAACTGAGCACTGAAATAATGTGCAATAATATAAACAACAGGTTACTTGTTACTTAACAAGTGAAACATTAGGATTTCAATTCTTTAAAAGTCCAGTTACATGACAGCGATGACACTAGCAGGTGCAGACCCAGATTTCCTGAGGCCTGGAGTTCATGCGAAGTCATGCATGTAAAATTGTGAGGGCTGCTTCCAGAACCTTGCAAGGACCCATCCAAGTAAGGGGTCCTGAGGTTTCAGTTTCATTCACTGCATGGTTAATTTAGCACTAGATTTCAGGGAAATGCTAGAGTTGGACTTTACCTCTTCTGTGCTTCAGTTTTCTTGTTGGTAAATTGGGAGTGCTAATAATACTTGTTACTTGTATTTGCGCTGAGGATTAGCTAAAACAATTTATGTAATATCCATAGCCGGTGCCTGGCATGGAGCAGATGATTAATCAATACCTGTTGGTTTTTTTTACTAAAATGCACAGGATTTCCTTGCAAAGATGACCCAAATTTCCTCATTAGAAATAGACTTATTACAAATACAAAGCGTTTCTTGCTGCCTGGACTGAGAGTCACTGTCCGTCTCTACAGCTGCTGTGGGACTTTTGGTAGAATGAACTGCCCTTGTTTGGTGCTTGGTCATATTCCCAGTCCAGAAGGCTCTGGTCCTTGTCTTTCACAATCTGCTGATCTCAGTGAGAGCGTTAGAAAGGAAAAGGAAAAACCAGAAAAGCCAGGGTATGCTTCAGCTTGCCGCCAGCAACACAGGCCAAGAGGTGGCATGGTGGGAAGTGGGGAGCTGTGGGCGCCAACAAGCCCTGTGTTCAAATTCTGTTCCACTCCACTTAGGCTGAATAGTCCTGGGAAAATCACTTAACCTCTCTGGCCCTAGATTTTTTATCTGAAAAATGAAGATAATAATCCCCATATTATCAGGTCATTTTGAGAATTAGGAGTGTTGATAGGCAAAGTCTCTACCGGAGTATTGCCTACGTTGTAGGCGTTTAGTAAACACTACTCATATCATTTTACAAAATATTACTAAATATCCACACACATCTTCTTTTAAAGAATTTGTCTAATTTTTACTGCTTGAAATTTAAATGATAGAAAGAAAAATTGTAAAGCATCTTCTGAAAATCTTCCTCATCCCCAAATATGAAAAAAAAAAAAGAAAGAAAAGAAAAGAGAGAGCTATTCTGAGTTATAGCAAAAGAAATCTGGCCAGCTTGTGATGTTTCAGAGGTGTGCCAAGCCAGCCAGAAGATGGATTCCATTCATTCCCTTTATATCCTTGGTAATTTAATTCCCCTGTTAAGTTTATGGGCCTTTTTCCCTTGATTGTCCTTGTGTGGGTGACAGATGCAGATCAACAAGGGGCTGGAGACTAAAAGAGTCAAGTCAGGAGAGTGGCCTCAAAAGCAACCAGATAGAAGTTTTGCAGACCAGCCACCAAAATTAATATACTCTAACTTGTAATAACATTTGTGCAATAATAATATTCCTTGGTGGTTTAATATTCTCTATTCAGTTCCTTTAAGAGATTGCCCTGTTGCTTAATGAATGACCAATGCTTATTAGGTTAAGTTGTATTTGAGCTGGCCTGTGCTGCTCCAGTTCAAGTGATTTAATGGGAATTATTTAATAGGTATTATTAGGATAATTAGAAAATGATCACAGTTAGGCAATAATATTGAGCTATAAAGGTTGTGAATAACCAAATTTAGAGACAGACCTGAAAACATGAGTAGTCTGCGACAGTTATGCAAGGCTCCTCTGATAATTATGTAGGCAGCCTGAAAGGGGCTTTTGTTCTGGGAGTTATTCATTAGGCGGGCATTGAATTAGAGGAACATGCGGGGGTGCGGGATGGAGGGCAATGATGGCTGATGAGCAAAATGAGGCTTTGATGAGCTCCTCATTGTCGTGACAACAATTCCTGCTTTCTTTTTTTCCAGCAGTCAGAAATAAGCTCTCCCGCCCCCGGGAAGGGTTTTTCCCCATTTTGTCAAGGAAAGGGAAACAAAGGAAAACAAAAATCTAATAATCCACCCCAGATGACAAATCATTATGTTTTGCAGGACGTGGAGAGAGAGAGAGACAGAGAGAGAGAGAGAGAGAGAGAGAGTGTGTGTGTGTGTGTGTGTGTGTGAGTGATGTCTTTGACAGAGGGAAGAGAGTCCCCTCTTGGTCCTAGCTGCCCAGGTGAAGGACCAGGATATGCAGTAACCTGATTCCTGGGGGCCCTACCACCTTCTGGAAAGAGGCCAAGCCCAGCTCTGCAGCCACTTAGACTCTTCTTGGTTGAGGCACTGTTTGTTACCTACTGGCTTGTTGCTTGTCAATATGATGATCAGTGTTACATACTAGGGGCATGGAATACCCCAATCTAGCAAGAGACCACCATTCAAATTTAAATGGTCTGAGGCCGGGTGCGGTGGCTCACGCTTGTGATCCCAGCACTTTGGGAGGCCGAGGCGGGCGGATCACGAGGTCAGGAGATCGAGACCACGGTGAAACCCCGTCTCTACTAAAAATACAAAAAAATCAGCCGGGCGTGGTGGCGGGCGCCTGTAGTTCCAGCTACTCGGAGAGGCTGAGGCAGGAGAATGGCGTGAACCCAGGAGGCGGAGCTTGCAGTGAGCCGAGATTGCGCCACTGCACTCCAGCCTGGGAGACAGCGCGAGACTCCGTCTCAAAAAAAAAAAAAAAAAAAAAAAAAAAAAAAAAAAAAAAAAAAAATTTAAATGGTCTGGATAACACAATCTGGGCTTTCTTTCAATACCTGGAATCTGATGAAAACTGAGTAACTTCGAAGGAGAAAGGATTTCTCCCCAGGGGAGGTCAGTGAGAATAATTATTCCCTTATAGCTTTACCAGCTTTGGGGAAGATTTACCAGCTAGTCGTCTGCATGGAGCTGCTTGCCTTTTTTGGAGCCAGATGGTTTCTTCTTCCCGGAGACTGAGGGGTTTACCAAGAAAAATTAGGATGCACCAGGTGCCAGCAGGTGGCAGCAGGAGCACACATTATGTGAGAAATGCTAGCGAAAGCCTCCCCAGGACCAGGGAAGTAGCTGGGCTTACACTCTGTGGTTTTCACTGCTGCTGAGGACCTGAGGAATAAAAATTCCTGGATAATGTACAGTGAGGTGTCCTGGACAGAGCACAGGCATTAGAGTCAGACACTCCTGAGTTTGAATCCCAATGTAGTCCTTATACAATTATTTACTTTTCTGCCAAATTTTCTCGTCTGTAAAATTGAATGAATAATACCAACCTCACGGGGGTGGTATGAAGAAAAGATTAAGTGAAATAATGTTAGCAAAACACCCAAAAAAGGGCCTGAAATGAAATAGGTATTCAAAAATATTCCTTCTCTTTTCTTTTATATCCCTATTATTATAAAACACATCCAGCTTTGAAGTCTTATTACTCCTGGCCATTATCTATAAGGTTGGTGTTCTTTTCTAGCAATATCTCATTATATTATGTGACAAAATAATATCTGTGTTTCTGTGTTCATGGCTACCTGCATTTAGAGAGACTCCTTTAGAATCACAGAAGATCTCAACCCTTGCCCTGCTCTGCTGACTTATGAATGCACAGCAACCAGCCATGGTTGGTCAATGACTTCTCAAATTGTATTTATTTGTTTGTTCATCCATTCACATTCATTTGTAACTATACTCCCTACAAGAGATTTAAGTTGGTTTCTATAAATATTGGTAATACATGAATTTTGCATGCCTGGTCCAAACAAGGATCTCAATGAGGACTCATTGTTATCGCTCCCACACCCCCGCCACCACCGCCCCCAAAAAACAGTAATGCAATAAAAGCTGTTCAACAAAGATAGCAGACTATGGGTTTTGAGGCATGCCTCTCTGACACTGCCACAATTTGGGAATGGGTTTTAGGAAGTAGATAGTCTTTTTTTTTATGGCAGTTTTTATTTTTTTATTTTTATTTTTTATTTTTTTCTTTTTTTATTATTATACTTTAAGTTTTAGGGTACATGTGCAGGTTTGTTACATATGTATCCATGTGCCATGTTGGTGTGCTGCACCCATTAACTTGTCCTTTAGAATTAGGTATATCTCCTAATGCTGTCCCTCCCTCCTCCCCCCACCCCACAACAGTCCCCGAAGTGTGATGTTCCCCTTCCTGTGCCCATGTATTCTCATTGTTCAATTCCCACCTATGGGTGAGAACATGCAGTGTTTGGTTTTTTGTCCTTGTGATAGTTTACTGAGAATGATAGTTTCCAGTTTCATCCATGTCCCTACAAAGGACATGAACTCATCATTTTTTATGGCTGCATAGTATTCCATGGTGTATACGTGCCACATTTTCTTAATCCAGTCTATCGTTGTTGGACATTTGGGTTGGTTCCAAGTCTTTGCTATCGTGAATAGTGCCGCAATAAACATACGTGTGCAGGTGTCTTCATAGCAGCATGATTTATAGTCCTTTGGGTATATACCCAGTAATGGGATGGCTGGGTCAAATGGTATTTCTAGTTCTAGATCCCTGAGGAATCGCCACACTGACTTCCACAATGGTTGAACTAGTTTACAGTCCCACCAACAGTGTAAAAGTGTTCCTATTTCTCCACATCCTCTCCAGCACCTGTTGTTTCCTGACTTTTTAATGATGGCCATTCTAACTGGTGTGAGATGGTATCTCATTGTGGTTTTGATTTGCATTTCTCTGATGGCCAGTGATGATGAGCATTTTCTCATGTGTTTTTTGGCTGCATAAATGTCTTCTTTTGAGAAGTGTCTGTTCATGTCCTTTGACTACTTTTTGATGGGGTTGTTTGTTTTTTTCTTGTAAATTTGTTTGAGTTCATTGTAGATTCTGGATATTAACCCTTCGTCAGCTGAGTAGGTTGCGAAAATTTTCTCCCATTTTGTAGGTTGCCTGTTCACTCTGATGGTAGTTTTTTTTGCTGTGCAGAAGCTCTTTAGTTTAATTAGATCCCATTTGTCAATTTTGGCTTTTGTTGCCATTGTTTTTGGTGTTTTAGACATGAAGTCCTTGCCCATGCCTATGTCCTGAATGGTATTGCCTAGGTTTTCTTCTAGGGTTTTTATGGTTTTAGGTCTAACATGTAAGTCTTTAATCCATCTTGAATTAATTTTTGTATAAGGGGTAAGGAAGGGATCCAGTTTCAGCTTTCTACATATGGCTAGCCAGTTTTCCCAGCACCATTTATTAGGGAATCCTTTTTCCATTGCTTGTATTTGTCAGGTTTGTCAAAGATCAGATAGTTGTAGATATGCGGCATTATTTCTGAGGGCTCTGTTCTGTTCCATTGATCTATGTCTCTGTTGTGGTACCAGTACCATGCTGTTTTGGTTACTGTAGCCTTGTAGTATAGTTTGAAGTCAGGTAGCGTGATGCCTCCAGCTTTGTTCTTTTGGCTTAGGATTGACTTGGCGATGCGGGCTCTTTTTTGGTTCCATATGAACTTTAAAGTAGTTTTTTCCAATTCTGTGAAGAAAGTCATTGGTAGCTTGATGGGGATGGCATTGAATCTATAAATTACCTTGGGCAGTATGGCCATTTTCATTCTTTAGGTTTCCTTCCATAACTATTTGTTCTCAAAAGGTACAGGAAGGCAGTGGGTTAAAGGTTGTACTCTTTCATCCATCATTAGACATGGCTGGTTGCTGTGCATTCATAAGTCAGCAGAGCAGGGGAAGGGTTGAGATCTTCTGTGATTCTAAAGGAGTCTCTCTAAATACAGGTAGCCATGAACACAGAAACACAGATAATATTATTTTGTCACATAATATAATGGGATATTGTCAGAAAAGGACACCAACCTTATAGATAATGGCCAGGAGTAATAAGACTTCAAAGTGGATGATTAAGCATGCAAGGAACTTGGGTTGTTTGCCACAACTATATAGGTGCAAAAAGTAAACAACAAAATTCAGTACATCAGAGCAAGAGAGTTTCTTATTCATAGCATAGCAAACAGCAGGAACATCAGCACCGTAGCCCAAGTTGCCCTGTCCCCAAGTCCCATGGTGTGACATGATGAGCCCAGATGGCACCTGTGCATGCAGTGAGTTGTCCCATAGCTAGGGAGCCCCAGGAAAAGGACTCAGCAGCTTTTATAGCAAGCAGTCAATTAGCCATTTCCCCTTTCCCAGGAAGCAAGTAGTTGTGCAGCAGTCACACAGTAGTATCCTGACCCACTTCTCAGAATTCTCTACCTGACTAGTTAGAGGAATGGCTCAGCTTCAGAGGATGGTAGGGCCTTGCAGTTTGGCTCACTCAGCAAAGATGTACAGGGACACTCCTAGTCTGTGGAAGACTGGCTCACTCAACAAATACCGACAGTCCACTTGCTATATATTAACCTCTGTTTCCAGCTTCACTGGCCACTCTGTAGGAAGTCCATGGCCTCATTGCAAGCCAAATATTGAACAAACTTATTAAAAAGAGACTAAAGCTGACCCTCGCAAGTTGTTTTTTAAAAATAAGACAAGACAAAAATAAAGAAGAAATGGAAAGGGCAGATGCAACCACAGATACAGCAAAGATTCAAAAAGATAAAAGAATATAACGAACACTTAATCCCATTAATTTTTAAATCTGGCAGTCTAAGGGTGATTTTACAACTATCATATTGAAAAATTAAAGAGGAAAATCTTATGGTCTTTTCAATAGAAGAAGGAAAATCATTTGACACAATTTAACATCCATTTGCTAAAAACTTTTAGCAAAAAAAAAAAGCAATAGAACAGAATAGAACTTTCTTAATTGAAACATATTTTCCAAAACCATGCTGCAAACATCACTGTGAAATAGAAGCATTTCTTTAAAAATCAGTAATAAAATAATGTTGCCTACTCTTAAGTCTTATATTTAACTTTGTGCAGGAGATCCCAACCAGTGTGGTAAGACAAGGCAGAGAAAGGCAAGAGGTTTGGAAAGAAAGAAAAAAGAAATTTGTTGTTTCCAGATGCTAGGGTTGTCTATATGAAAAAAACCCCAAAACGTACAAGTAAACTATTAAACATAATAAGGACCTAAATAACAGTGACTGGATATAAGCTCAAACTAGAAAAATTAATTGCATTTCAATACCTCAGCATTGAACACCTAGAAAATGAAGTAACAAAGATATCACTCATATTAACATCAAAAATATAAGGTACCTAGGTGTAAATCTAGCAAAAAACATGTACTATCTTATGGAGCCAATTTTAATACTTTGCTGAAAGTCATCAAAGGACCCAAACATAATCTTATATATATGAAAAGTTGATATAAGCCAGCAGTAGCATTAGAGATCGCAGGAAGTAAGTGATTCTGAGACAATTGGTTTCCATAGAGGAAAAAACGAAATTGAGTCTTGTTTCATACCATACAAACAAATCAATTCCATAAAGATTAAGGACTTTAATGTGAAAATTGAAACTTGAGATGTTAAGAAGAATCTTTTTTTGATCTCAAGTTGTTAGTCAATAGATGCGATAAAGGAAATGAAAAGCCACTCATTTGGAAAATATACAGTCACACTCTGTTATCCACAGAGGATTTGTTCCAGAACCCCTGAAGGTACCAAAATTTGAGGATGCTCAAGTCCCTGATATAAAATGGTGTAGTCACTGCATATAACCTATGCACGTCCTCTCGCATACTTGAAATCATCTCTAGATTACTTATAATACTGAATACAATGTAAATGTTGTGTAAATAATTGTTATACCATATTGTTTAGGGAATAATGACAAGAAAAAAAAAGTCTGTGTATGTTCAGTACAGACACAACCATCCTTTTTTTTTTCCAGAATATTTTCAATCCACAATTGGTTGAATCTGAGGATGCAGAGCCCTCAGATACAGATGGTCAACCATGTTTGCAAAAAAAAAAAAAAAGCAAAAAAGAATCAGCATTCTAGAATATTCCCACTCTTACAAATCAGTAAGAAATAGGCAAACAACCCAATATAAATATAGGCAAATGACATAAACATGTTCTTCACAGAAGAATACTAAATGTCCAATAAACCTATGAAAAAAACAGGAAAATACAAATAATTCAGACTACGGTAAGAAACTATTGAAAACTATTACATTATTAGAACTTTAAAAATCTGATAATACTAAGTATTTGGCAAGGGTGAGGGACAAGGGGCACTCTTATTCAATGTTAGTGGGAACATAAATTGTCACAACACTTCGGAAACAATTTGGCTTTAGGCTGTAAAGTTGAATATGTGCATACCCTACAGTTTAAGAATTTCATTCCTAATATATACTTCAGAGAAACTCTTACCCACATGGCCAAAAAGACACATACAAGAATGCTCATAACAGCATCACTCATAATAGCAGAACTCTAAGAACAACTCAGATATCCATTAACAGGAAAATGGATAATTTGTGGTATAGTCATACAACTGAATATTATATATATATATATATTATATATACAGCAATGAAAATGAATCAGTCACATGGATGCATTTTTACAACATAATTTTGAATTTAAAACAAGCAAGTTGTGGAAGAATACATACAGTACAATACAATTTCAATAAAGCCCAAAGTCAAGAAAAACTAATTTTTTTGTTTCTAAAAAATATACAGTTTAAAACAAAACAAAAAGTAATTTAAAAGGGAAAGATTAGAATTTTTGTTTTTCAGCTGCATGCTCTGACTCCCAGAACAGAATTGTGAGCTAGCTACTAGCATCCTGGGCTTGTCAAGACTGAATCAGGCTACATCCACAGCACAGCCTTCTGGATTATCATCATTCTATGTAAAAAGCCTGTGGGAGGCAGACGTACCCAGAGCTCCACGTATGAAGGTTGGTAGAGGCTTGAATGAAACAGGTCTGTGCATGAGCTCCAGAGTGGAGTGCTGACCAGAGACCAGAGAACAAAAGGCAGGGACCGAAACCCAGCCAGTCCAGGGGAGAGGCCCTGCACAGTGCTCTTGAGAGTTCCTGCTCCACTTTCTCTAAGGCCCCTTGAAGGCCCCTAGATCATCAGTGAGGATGAAGACTACATCAACAAAATTGGAGCGAACACTGAATTAGGACTTCTCACAGATTCTAAGGAGGTACAAAATCACATCAAAAGAGATAGATAGTTACGAACGGCAAAACAAGACCTAACTTGGAAAAACAACACACACCAATACATAATCAGAGAAGCCTTCAGCATTACCTACAAAAAAAAAAAATGGTTAAAAACAAACAAAAAACAAAAAAAAAGACATGAGTTTAAAGAATAAATAGATCATTTTTTTTTCTCTACTACTATCCATTCCAAAAAATGTCATTGGCCCGGCGCAGTGGCTCATGTCTCTAATCCCAGCACTTTGGGAGGCCAAGACAGGCGGATCACCTGAGGTCAGGAGTTCAAGACCAGCCTGGCTAACATGGCAAAACCCCATCTCTACTAAAAATATAAAAATTATCCAAGCATGGTGGCACATGCCTGTAGTCCCAGCTACTTGGGAGGCTGAGGCAAAAGAATTGCTTGAACCCGGGAGGTGAAGTTTGTGGTGAGCCAAAATTGCCCCACTGCACTCTAGCCTGGGCATCAGAGCAGGACTCTGGTCTCAAAAAAAGAAAAGAAAAGAAAAAAGTTATTGACCTTCACATGCCAGTCACCATAGGGTAAGTAGGGACTAAGATTTACCAGCCTTGGTGGTTGGAAGTAACATAGTGTGCTTTGCGATTTTGAGAGTACTCTTGGGCAAAAGTGAGTCAATATAAATGACTCTATTAATAAAAAGTCATTTTGTGTTGGGTTTTGATCATTTCACCTCAGCAAGTGGGATACTTACATTTTGCACAGGAAAAGTCATGAGATGAGGACACAGGAGCAATTGAAGAGCAGTTGACAGTGGACCCCAGGCAGAGGGTGAGAGGAAGAAAGGGCTGGAGAACTGGGCCATTCTATTCACAGCCAGAGGGTGCTTGCCTTTTGGCCGCACCATTGCAGCTGCATCCTGGTTCCTAGCTGGTCGTAAGAGTCCCAGCCGTGCCCTGAAAGGGCTTTCCATGCACCAGCAGCTATGGGACCAGATGGAGATGTGGATAAGCAGACCATCGCATAGGTACCAGGTGCTTGTGTCTTCCCAAGAAGTGCGGATGATCCACACAGCCACATGACCTTTACATTTACATGAGGCCAAAAGAAATTATTATTTATGAGTTTTTGTTAACTTCACGTTGAGTTACAAAATAAAGTTTAGCCATGTATAATCAAGGCAGGGGTTATACTCTAGCTGAATTCTAAAGGTGAACAGAAAATAATCCGTATTGAAATATAGAACTAGACGTTGGAAGAAATGGCAAGTTAGGAATAAAATGGTATAGTTTACTGAGTGTTTACTATGTGCCAAGCACAATGCTAAGCATTTGACATGCATCAGCACATTTAATCCAGTTTATAAGGTAGGTATTATCATCACCATCCCCATTTTCCACAGGAGGAGACTCGGGCAGAGAGATGTGAGGTTACGTGCCCAAAGTCACATGTTTGTAAGTGGCAGAGCAAGGTCTGATTGACTTCAAAGCCCATGCTTCTTTCACTTTGCTCTATTACATTTATAGTGAGGGGCAATGCTGCCTTCATCAGGACCCACAGGAAGGAATCTGACCGGGAGGGGGCAGGGAGCTGATGGAAATCGTAGAGGAGGCTCTTGGGGCGTGGTTGGAGTGGAGAGCAAGGCAAGGCTGAACTGGGCACAGTTGCCCTGAACCCAGCACTTTGGGAAGGCAGATTCTCTGGAAACCTCTACTTGATTTCACACCCAAAGATCCCCCAAAGTGCTTTTGACTACTGAAGAAAGGGAGACTGAAAAATAGGCTGGGCGCCATGGCTCACACCTGTAATCCCAGCACTTTGGGAGGCTGAGGAGGGCAGATCACCTGAGGTCAGGAGTTCGAGACCAGCCTAGCCAACATGGTGAAACCCTATCTCTACTAAAAATACAAAAATTAGCTGGGCATGGTGGCAGGTGCTTCTAATCTCAGCTACTCAGGAGGCTGAGGCAGGAGAATTGCTTGAACCCAGGAGGCAGAGGTTGCAGTGAGCCGAGATCATGCCATTGCACTCCAGCCTGGGCGACAAGAGCTTCATCCCATTAAAAAAAAAAAAAAAAAAAAAAAAAAAACTGTAGCCAATAAAATTAGAAGTTATTCCACTGAAAAAATAATTAAGTTGAGTGATTCTGTTCAACCTGTGTTTGTCAAGTACAGTGTCAAGGGGAATCAGTGTGGCAACACAGGCAACTCTCTAACAGGCCAGATTTTAGGACACATAAGATTGAAAAAAGGACATGTAATCCCGGATAAAAGTCTAGCTAGAACCTGGGGGTATAATGCAGCAAAGAGGCTGAATCTGAAAAACAACAACAGAAAATGCTCTAAAGACAGTAATATAGTGTCTTAAAAGCTGCTTCTTTTGGATTGGGAACAAGGAAGGATAGGCCCAGTGTGTGTGGCAGATGGTACAATGTTAGATGACGAGGAAAGGCAGAATTCTCAGCTCTCAGCTTTTCTGTTTTCTCTATCAAGGAAAAACGAGCCTCAATCTAGAAACATTAAACAAATATCTAGAAGGGATTGAATCTAGATAGGTGGAAAAAATGAGACAGCTGTAAGGCCAGGTGAAAGACGGAACATAGAACAGTGTCTTGGAGGTAGCGTTACTCAATCAGAACTTGCTGAATTAAGCCCCTGCTTTTGAAATATCTTGCACATTGACCGGGCACGATTGCTCACACCTGTAATCCCAGCACTTTGGGAGGCTGAGGCGGGTGGATCACTTGAGCCCAGGAGTTCAAGACCAGCCTGGGCAACATAGCAAAACCCCATCTCTACTAAAAACACAAAAATTAGTTGGGCATGGTGGCATATACCTGTAATTCCAGCTACTCAGGAGGCTGAAGCAGGAGAATCTCTTGAACCTGGGAGGCAGAGGTTGCAGTGAGCTGAGATCACGCCACTGCACTCCAGCCTGGGGGACAGAGTGAGATTCAGTCTCAAAAAAACAAAACAAAACAAAACAAAAGAAATAGCTTATACATATGACCTCAGTCTTTGAAAACTCATGGAGAATTTTGGAACCAAAAGGCTAGAGGTTTTGGAGCACATTTTACGTTTTTCATATGGAAAAGAAACATGAATTATGATCCTTGTCAAAATTCTAGAAACAATTATTATTATTATTATCATTATTTTGAGATGGAGTTTTGCTCCTGTTGCCCAGGCTGGAGTGCGATGGTGCAATCTGGGTTCACTGCAACCTCCGCCTCCCAGGTTCAAGCGATTCTCCTATCTCAGCCTCTGAGTAGCTGGGATTACAGGCGCCTACCACTACGCCAAGCTAACTTTTGGTATTTTCAGTAGAGGCAGGGTTTCACTATGTTGGCCAAGCTGGTCTTGAACTCCTGACCCCAGATGATCCACTCACCTCGGCCTCCCAAAGTGCTGGGATTACAGGCGTGAGCCACTGCGCCCAGCCTAGAAATGATTATTAAAGAAATTGTGGACCAGGTGCGGTGGCTCACGCCTGTAATCCCAGCACTTTGGGAGGCCGAGGCGGGCGGATCAGAAGGCAGGAGATGGAGACCATCCTGGCTAACACGGTGAAACCCCGTCCCTACTAAAAAAAAGTACAAAAAACTAGCCTGTAGGTGGCGGGCACCTGTAGTCCCAGCTACTTGGGAGGCTGAGGCAGGAGAATGGTGTGAACCTGGGAGGTGCAGCTTGCAGTGAGCCGAGATTCCGCCACTGCACTCCAGCCTGGGCAACAGAGTGAGACTCTCGCTCAAAAAAAAAAAAAAAAAAGAAAGAAATTGTGAGTATTTAGAAAGAATTTTGAGATTACTAGGAACCACTTGTGTTTAGTGAGAAGCTGTGGAAAAGCAAATGACGTTTCTTTTTCTGGGTGGAGTTGCAAGGTTTGTAGTGCCAATGAACATGACAGACGTTGTGGAGCTTCAGTTCAGGAAATTATTTTGACCTTGGTCATTTCTCTAACAGCCTCATAGACAAAATATAGCAATGTTGGCTGGATGATACCAGTCTGGTGCATATAGAGTCGGCTTCATCTGAAGGCTGAGAAAGTTCCCTTATGATGGGCCAGATGGCTGTCTTCTATGTCCAGTTCCATCTGATATTTTGCTTTCTAATATCACATAAATGTACAAGATGCCCATTTATCAATTCTGCAAAAATCTCAGAGTTAGGAGAAATGTATCAGCTGGATAAAATATTCAAAAGATGTCTCCATAATGGGCCAAATAAGGTGATATTTAACAAGATGCATATAAACTCTTGAACTGGGTTATGAAAAAGATCAGTTGCACAAGTAGAAGATGAAGGTATCAGACTTAACTACCACCATTGTGGAAAGGCCAGAGTTCATTTACCAGTAAATAAGAGTCCCAGTGAGGGTGCTGCTAAAAAGACTTCTGCAATCTCTGGGCATACGATGAAGGTGTGAGAGGGTCTCTCCATTTTGGGTTGTTTATATAGTGTTTAATTATAGACTCTCTTTAAGATATATCTTGGAAAATTAGAGGGTAAGCAGAATGGGCATCCTTCCTAGGACAAAATGACAGATGATCTGGAGGTGCTCTGAAAAGAGCAAACTTAGTGAATTGTGAGATGTGTCCTCAAATATCTAAAGGTCTGTCATGTAAAATATACAGTTACTGTTTTCCATCTTCCTACAGGGAGAAAAACTGGAATCAGTGGCTAGCGGCCAACCCATTGAAGGCCAATAGAAAGAAGTTTTCAGGACTTAAAGTACACAGCCCTGCAATGGGCTTCCTGGACAGGAGGGAGCTCCCTCATCCCATGGATAATTATAGAGCAGCCACCTGTCAGGGAGGAGTGGAGGGAATTCCTGCACTGGCTCATGGCTGGACCAGATGATCCCGGAGGGTTCTTCTACCATGTGTATTGTATGATTTCAACAGTGACAGTTCCCATTAATTGAGCTTATACTATGTGCCAGGACTGGGATAAGGGCTTTCTGTGCATAATCCCACTGCAGCTGCATGGCAGATAAAGAGACTGAGGCTTAAGAAGTCTATGATAATTGCTCAAGCCCACACAATGGGAAGTAGAGGAGTGGCATTTTGATCCCAAATTTCAGTTTAAAGTGTACATTCTTAATTTCTATGTTCTATATGATCTCTGGCATACATACTTCATTCTTTCATCCAATAACAAATGTCTGTGAATGCCTTGTTCTTCCCCTCCTCTCTCTGGCAAATTCTGTCATCCATTTAGACTGAGCGCACCTGCTGTCTCCTCTCTGAGGCTTTCCCTCGCTTTCTCCACACACAATTAATTGCCTGCCTCCTGTGTTCTCACAAGAGGCATGTTGTATTCTATTTGGCTATGTTGGTTTTCCCCAGTGGACCATGAGCTCCCAGTTACCTAAAGAGCTGGAACCAGTGTTTACTCTCCCCTGTCTGGCACCACAAACAATGCTTAGAAGATGTTGGCCCTCGACGTTTATAAATTTGGTTGCTCATACTTTCATTCACTCAAGAAACCTAAGAAAGATTAACACCTTATTTCCCTCCCTCCTCCCTCTCTCACTTTAGTCCTTTACACACGACACTTCACACATCATTCTTCTACTCCACCTCCTTTAATGTCCCTTTGTGTTCTACAGCATGAAGTGCAAATGCCTTAGCACTACTCTCTGTGATGAGATCATCATAAAATGCCAGGCCTCCTTGCCCACCCCTCCGTGCCCCTCAGCCCCTCCCAATCTCTGTCTCCACCATATTCTTTCCCATTCCCTCGTCTTTCCTCAAGTTGTTTCCTCATCTTGAAAAATGCCCTCTTCCACCCTCATTATTTCCTCTCAGAAGTGTTACCTGTTCTTCCACCCCAGTCCCTCAGGAAGCCCAGCCTCACACCCTGATCAGGAAAATCCTCCCTCCCCTGTGTGCCCAGAGTGCTTTTTGTTGCTTTATTGTGATTTTTTTCTAATATTCTATTTTATTCTAGCTCTTTGAGTCCATGTGATCCAAAGAGTATCTAATGATATCCTTTTTGGTAGGTACAATGCCTTACTATCT
Source organism: Nomascus leucogenys (assembly GCF_006542625.1). Lineage (NCBI taxonomy): Eukaryota > Metazoa > Chordata > Mammalia > Primates > Hylobatidae > Nomascus > Nomascus leucogenys. The sequence continues at coordinate 73,293,043 of NC_044395.1, forward strand.
GCAAATCTCTCATGCAATGTAACATTATATATCACTGTATCTCCAGGACCTAAGGCAATACCAACACATAGGAGGTGTCTGATAGATAGGTGTTATTAAGTGAATGAATGAAACAGAAGCCAAGCTCTGCATTCTAGCACCAGTTTGCCCATAAAGTAAATAATTTGGGATATTGCATATACAGTCCACCCTTCTGCATCTGCAAATTGAAAATATTTAGAGAAAAATTAAAATACAATAAAAAATAATACAAATAGAAAAACCAATACAGTATGGCAAATACTGACATAGCATTTATATCATATTCAGTATTATAAATAATCTAGAAATTATATAAAATATACTACAGGATGTATAGAGGTTATATGCAAATACAGTCACCTCTTTGTATCTATGTGGGACTGGGTCCAGAACTCCTGTGCAGATACTAAACTGTATGAATGCACAAGACCCTGATATAAAATGACATAGGCCAGGCATGGTGGCTCACACCTGTAATCCCAACGCTTTGGGAGGCCAAGGCAAGAGGATCACCTGAGGCCAGGAGTTCGAGACCATCCTGGGCAACATGGTGAAACCCCATCTCTACTAAAAATACAAAACTTAGCTAGGTGTGGTGGTGCACGCCTATAGTCCCAGCTACTTAGGAGGCTGAGGCAGGAGAATCACTTGAACCCAGGAGGCAGAGATTGCAGTGAGCCAAGATCATGCCACTGCACTCCCGACTGGGCAACAGAGCAAGACTCTGTCTCAAAAAAAAAAAAAGGCATAGTATTTGCATATAACCTATGCACATCTTCCCATATTTTAAAATCATCTCTGGATTACTCATAATACCAAACACAATGCCTACAAATTACTTCACTTGTATGGATTCAGCATAGTACTTGAAGTGCAGCAAACATTTCACAAAGTTCCAAATTTTGGAACTTTGTGAAATATTTTTTTCTGAATATGTTTGATCCAGAATTGGTTGAATCCACAGATGAGGAACCCACAGATTTCAAGAGCTAACCATACTATGTCATTATATATAAGGAACTTGAGCACTCATGGATTTTGATATCCAAGAGGGAGTCCTAGAACTAGTCCTCCATAAATACAGAGAGATGACTGTAAATCTTTCTGGACTCCAGTTTCATTATCAATAAAAAGGTGGTCCAGGAGACAGGGAGAAAAGGGAACTAACTTTTATGGATTTCTTGCTATGTGCAAGGCAATGAACTAGGCATATTATTTACCTTAAAAGACTACTTTAGCAGGAGGGAAGGAGAAATATACATAGCAGTGAAGACCGTGGGTTTAGGATCAGACACAGTTAATTTCAGGCTCTAGCTCTGCTGCTTACTGTGAACTTGGGCAAGTTTAATCTTTTAAACCTCTATTTCTTCAGTTACCAAGTGGTGATGATAAGTGTATCTACAGATAAGTTTGTTATGAGGATTAAATTAGATGCTGCATATAAGGCACATAGCCCGTCAACTGGCATGTAATCACTACAAAATAAACAGCAGCTCATTATTATTGTATTGCCTGTGTGTCTTATTATTTCAGTTTAACCAGTGAAGAAGCAGAGGTTCTAAGAAGTTAAGCAACTTGCACAAGGTCACACAAATCTTCTGTCTGCCTTGTTTTCCTCCTCTGCATATGGGACCCTCCAGGATAAATCCTTCTAGGATGGCCATGAGCTTTGTCATACAGCTTGTGTTCTCCTTTCAGGGTGAAATATTCGAAAGCCACCTTTTAACATTTGAGTACCTAGATATTTAGTATCTAACATTATCTAAGAAGCAGTGCCAGCTTTCTCGTGTTTCTTCTTCTGTTTAATAAAGGTTATAATCTAAGTAATAAGAATATATGGATATAACTTTACCCCCATAAGACACAAAGCTAATAACTTTTTTTTATTATTATTTGGCTCTTCTTTGTTCGAAAAATCAAAATGCTAGTCAGCACTCCTCTGTGAACAAATGTGGCGTGAGCTTCCCTGCCCCATGGAAGGAGCCACACGCCACCTGGGCACTCAGTAGGCATTTGATCTGAGGGAGAAAAAGAAGGATATGATGACCAGCAGCTAGGGTTGTCCTTGGTGAAGGATGTGATGCATACACATATGTAAGTTTTACAAAGAATATATGAGTAGGCATCGGGAGGGTCGTTTGTGGTGGGATGTTATCGTGGTTATGTGACCATTGGAACTGGAGTAGTCATGCCCTAAGTGTCCAAGAAGACCCTCCAACACATGTACCCAGAGCATGCACAGGTGGGTTTTATTTGTCATACCCATAACCTGGAGGCACCTACAGGGTGTCAGGGAGCTGCTGCCTGCAAAGCCCTTGTCACTACAAACATAACCTGCTAAAGTGGCTCAAAGCAGTTTGATCATGGGGAGAGAAACACCAATCTAACCCATTTGCTGTTGATTTCTTAAGCAGATTCAGGCACACAGGATGAAGCACAGCTTTTGCAGGAATGGTTTAAGCTGGTTCTGGAGAAGAATAAATTAATGCGATATGAGTCGGAGCTCCTAATCATGTAAGTAAGGCAGCGCAGATACCAGCGAGTCCTAAAAGCAAAGGGGCAAAGGGGGGTGGCTTACCCTCCGAGGCTGAAGTCTCGGGACTTTTTCTCCTTGTGCATACAGAATAGTGATTGAGGCAAATTGATATTTGACGTCTTGCATATCATGCTGGCATTAGTGCAAAGAATCTTTAGCTGTCTGTTCTCTCTGCAGAGTCCTGTGGCTAAAATAGGTTTCAGGTAATGGGTCTGGAGCTGAAGGTCATTTGGATAAGGCATTTCCAATCCATGCCTGTTCCCCGGGTCCATCTTAAAAGAGGGATCACACACCTGCAATGGGAAGGCTGTGTCTGGCCTCTGAGTGTAAATCTTGGGAAGGACTCAGTGACATATGCCTGACCACTTCCTGGGGCCTTAAGAGAATGAAGGACTGAGATCTGTCTGGCTGTCCTCTCTGAATGCAGTTGCAGCCTCGTCTGGAGATCAAAAAGTGGAGATGGATGTCACCACACTCTGAAAAAGCTGAAGGTCACTATACCTGTCATCATTCTAGAGGGAAAAAAGTAACATTTAGTATCAATTGAAGTGCCATAAGTCGTGCTGGGTGCTTCCATTTATGCTGTCTCATTTCATTTTTGCCCCAACCCCAGGAGGTAATTTTTTTTTTTTTTTTTTGAGACGGAGTCTTGCTCTTTCACCCAGGCTGGAGTGCAGTGGCGCGATCTCGGCTCACTGCAAGCTCCACCTCCCGGGTTCACGCCATTCTCCTGCCTCAGCCTTTCCGAGTAGCTGGGACTACAGGCGCCCGCCACCACGCCCGGCTAATTTTTTTTTGTATTTTTAGTAGAGACGGGGTTTCACCGTGGTCTCGATCTCCTGACCTCGTGATCCACCCGCCTCGGCCTCCCAAAGTGCTGGGATTACAAGCGTGAGCCACCGCGCCCGGCCCCCAGGAGATAATTTTAAGGGCTTTTGAAGGGGTGTAATAAATACTACCACTCTTCCCTGCCTGGGTTCTGAGCCAGGTGAGAAATAAGACAACCAACTCAACAGAGGGAACATCAAAATATTATCTTTATTACCAATAATGGCTTATATGATAATGGCTTGTACATGGCTAAGTATGACAGCCCAGATGGCTTGCTACCTTCATTCGTTTCCTAGGCTGCAATAACAAATTGCCACAGACTGGATGGCTTACAACAGAAATTTATTCTCTCACTGTCTGGAAGCCAGAAGTTCAAAATCAAGGTGTTGCGGGAGCCGTGTTTCCTGCAGAAACACAAGGAAGGACCTAGGGAAGGACCTGTCCTTGCCCTTTCCACTTTTCCTGGCTCCACGCTTTCCTGAGTTTGTGGCTGTATCACTCTAGTCTCTGCCTCTGTCTTCACACAGCCTTCCCTGTGTGTCTGTGTCTTCTGCTCTTATAAAGACACTTGGGTCATTGGGTTTTGGACCCACTGAGATAATCCAGAATGTTCTTATCTTAAAGTCCTTAATTGCACCTGCAAAGACTCTTGACAAATAAGGTCACATTCAGTTTCCATGGGTTAGGACGTGGACATATCTTTTAGGGGGTCACCATTCAACCCACTACACTAACCAACCCCAGAATTAGACATATACCTACCTAATTACAAAAGGTAGTAGACTCACCTGCTCCTTAGGGGCAAGGCTATTATCCTAGACCAGTGGGGTTCAGCCATGGGCAATAACCTCAAAGGATATTTGGCAATGTCTGAAGACATTTTTGTTGTCACATCTAGGGGCAGGGGTGCTACTGATATCCAGTGAGCAGAGGCCAAGGATGCTACTAAATATCCTACAAAGTACAAGACAGTCCCTTCCTCCCACCAAAAAATAATTATTTGGCCTAAAATGTCAAAAGTGTCAAGGTTGAGAAACCTTGCCCTAGAACTGTGGCAAGGCTTATTGAGAACACATGTTTGCTGAAGACTGGCTGAGCCTGGGAGAGAAAGAGAGGAGTGAGTTGAGCTCACGTAGTCTATTTTTCCCAAATTTACCTCCCCGGGGTGAGAGTGAGGAAGGGTAGGGTTGGGAGAGGTGGCCCGGAGTTACATTCACTGAGTTCCATTGACATGGAAGGTAATGCCAGGAATTGGGAAGAAGGGGGGTCATCTCAAGTGATGATTTGTTTTATTATAACTTTTTTTTTTTTTTTTGAGACAGAGTCTCGCTCTGTCGCCCTGGCTGGAGTGCAGTGGCGTGATCTTGGCTCACTGCAGCCTCCACCTCCTGGGTTCAAGTGATTCTTCTGCCTCAGCATCCCAAGTAGCTGGGACTACAGGTGCACACCACACCCAGCTAATTTTTGTATTTTTAGTAGAGACAGGGTTTCACCATGTTGACCAAGCTGGTCTCGAACTCCTGACGTCAAGTGATCCACCCACCTCGGCCTCCCAAAGTGCTGGAATTACAGGCCTGAGCCACCATGCCCAGCCTTATTACAACTTTTTAAGTTGATGCATATACTGAGATTCAGGGCAACTAAGTAATTTGTCCACTCTACCTGACTACAAAGCCGTTTTTATATAGCTACTGTGTCTGCATTAAGGCCAGGTATGAATGATAAATTATAAAAATGTAAAAATTATTTTAAAAGTGTAAAAAATTTATCAAGCATATTCTATGCACCAGGAACTATGCTGGGTTCTGTGGAAATAAAGATGGATAAGGTCATAGACTCTATCTTCTAGGATCTTGTAGTTTTAAGGGAAACACATAGGCACGTGCATAGCACAGTAGTGATAAGAAAACTCAGAAGAGCTCCATGGCGATAGAAGGGTGTGCCTCAGAGTCAGGGAGGCATGGCTGCTGCCTGTGTCCCATAACTGCAGCTTCCCTGGTCAACGTGCTGTCGGAAGGACTTTCCTCTCCAAAGGAGGGTTAATAGGAAAACTTTGGCATGTGAACTAGACAAAGGCTAGTAGGAGCTCTGCTAAAGGATGGGTTTTAGTTTGGAGAGAGCCCTGAATGAGCATGGAGAAATGTCTTATTGGTATCTTGATTCAAGCCTTTTGGGAACCCTATGCGAAGACACTTCGAAGAACAAGAGGTCTATTGGGGAAAATGCCTATGAAGGGAGAGGGAGCAGGAGGAAGTGAGAAGTCTTCAGACTCCACTGCAGTTCTGATGCCTGTAAAAGGAGAGTGGGGAGGGAGAAGAATTGGGCAGGAGGAGCCCCAGATGCAGCGCAGCTCTGAGAAAGTCTTGGCCAGGCCAATGGGAACATCAGTGCAAAGACTGCCCATCTAGGAATTCCATGCAGGCAGGAACGGGGCAACTGCAGCACCTCCTCTGTGCCCAGTCTGCATGACATGGAAGTGGATTTTGCAGCAGCAGTGAGCTCATTATGCTTCTCCCAGAAAGTTCTCTTAAAGGAAGGTCTGACCGGTCCATCTCCATTGGCTACCACAGTGGACCACAAGAAGTTCAGGGTTGATAACAAGAAGCAGGGACCTTGTCCCATGTAGTAGCAGATGTAGTAAAAATAACGCCAGTAACCGGGTATAACAGAGTGACCCCAGCACCCATAGGGGCGATGCATGATACACATGCAGATGGCAGGTGGAGGCTGGAAGAGGAGGCCCCACCAGGTCAAACCCAGGAACCTAGTCTCGGCCCTCACCCTCTTCAAGTCTCTGTTGCAGTGAACACCTTTGACCTTTCTCTTTTCTCTCAAAACATCCCTTGCTTGTCTCTGTGATGGTGCATTTCTTGTTTTGTTCTTCCAACCTTTGGATGGCTTCTTCCCTGGCTACGTTTTTTGTTTGGCTTCCAAGTTTAGGTATTTCCAGGCTTCTGTCTTCAAACTGTTTCTTTCTCTATAGCCTTCCTTTTAGGGATCACAAAACTTCAACTCTCACCTCTGACCACTGCCACATCTGTGTGTGGTCCTCCTTTCTCCTGAGAACTCCAGAGTGGCATTTGGGACCCTCCACATTACCACATGGGCTAGCCTGTGGGGAGCTCACACACCCACAGTGATATCAGTGGGGCATCCCCTGGCATGGAAAACTTAAGTTCCATCTAACCTTCACTGAGGACTCATTTCTTGACTTTGCTGCTCCTCTCAGTGCAAATGCTGAGCCCCCAGCACTCAAGCTTGACCACCCCAAAGCATCACTGACTCTTCTCACCTCTCCTACAGCCAGCTGGAGAGTTGCCTGAGTTTTAAGGCCCCCACCCCACCCACACAAAATGTCTCACTTTTGTTTCCTCTATTTTGTTTTCTCATGTACCACAATCAGGGACTTGGGCATCATGGGAGATAATGTTCTAAATCAAGTTACTCCTAAAAGAGAGAAAAGCTTTTGATTGTCGTTGCTTCTCCCGGGCCTATGCTAGTCATTTCTTCACTATTCTCCTCACCCCCATCCCATCCCTAAAGGGTGATCTGGATGGCCTTCCGAAGCCTACTGAGAGCACATTGCAGCCTTCAGCTGCTCCCTGGTCTCTTGAGTTCAGTGTATCTCAGCAATCTTTCCAGGTACCTTCACAGATCCCAGCAGCAGCAGAACCTTCAGTTTAAAGACAGGCTAAGGCCGGGCGCAGTGGCTCATGCTGTAATCCCAGCAGTTTGGGAGGCCGAGGAGGGCAGGTCACCTGAGGTCAGGAGTTCGAGACCAGCCTGGCCAACAGGGTAAAACCCTGTCTCTACTAAAAAGACAAAAATTAGCCCGGTGGCAGATGCCTTTAATCCCAGCTACTCGGGAGGCTGAGGCAGGAGAATTGCTTGAACCTGGGAGGTGGAGGTTGCAGTAAGCCAATACCGTGCCATTGCACTCCAGCCTGGGTGACAAGAGCAAACTCTGTCTCAAAAAAAAATTAGCTAGGCATGGTGGTATACGCCTGTAATCCTAGCTTCTTGGGAGGCTGAGGCAGAAGAATCACTTGAACCCGGGAGACAAAGGTTGCAGTGAGCTGGTGCCACTGCACTCCAGCCCAGACGACAGAGTAAGACTTGGTCTCAAAAAAATAATTACAATAAAAAATAAAGATGGGCTAAAACTCCAGTTTTAGTAAGGAAAAAAGAATGCCGTAGCTACTCTCAATGGGCTTATTCATCAATGTTCCCTCCCAAATCTATAGTATTTATAAAGTTTGAACATTTTCTCACCCAGGGCCCAGGAACTAGAATTAGAAGATCATCAAAGCAGACTGGAGCAGAAACTGAGAGAGAAAATGCTCAAGGAGGGTGAGTGTGCTGATGTCTTGGGCCCTTGTTCAGAACTGTCCCCCAGAAAGGCTCTGGAGCAGAGTGTGCCACAAATCCCAAAGTGGGGCACTCTTCCTGCCTGCCAGCCTGCAAGTCAGAGGAAAGTGCAAAGCCAGCCTGCCTCCCACCGGCAGCACCACAAACCCCATTTAGCCTCATTCACTTGGGCTGTGAGGGCAGTGCTTTCCCCCATCCCATGTGGCAGTAGGAACAAAGTCCTGTGTTCACTTACTCATTCACGTATCCACCCATTCATTTAACACACATTTACTGGGAACTGTGGGCCTGGTTTATGATGAAGAGCAAGCCCTGCCTCTAGGAGTTTGTGATCTCACTGGGGAGACTAACACCCCCAGTCCCGTAATGCTAGTTCAGTGAGATGAAGGCCACATCAGAAGGGCTTTGGGATCCCAGAGAAAGGTGGGCCTAGTGCTGCCAGGCACTAGAGCACTAAAGGAAACATTCCCTCCCAGCGTGGGCAGGGCCAGGGCATCACACATGAGAAAACGATTCCACCAGGAAGGAAGGAGAGTGGAGATAAACTCAACTGACACAATATACTGCTGTATGCATTTATTAGTTCCCGCCAGAAAGGCATATTCACTCTGTTTTGCGCCTGTGTGTTTGCAGTGCCAGATCCATGCATGACCTTCCTATATTCAGACCTAGATCTAAAAGAACAACTTAAAGAATGTCTATACCTCATGGATCTAATATTGCACCTACCTTATGAGGTTGCCCAGTATAAGACAAGTACTGAGCAAATATTAGGCATCATTATCACTGATTCATATTTAGGTATTTTTGCGCCCTATTTACAAATTAGAAAACTGAGTCTCAGAGAATTTAAATAACATGCTCAAGGTGAATGATAGGGCTAAGATTTAGGAACAGATCACAGATCAAGGTCTCCTGTTCTTTCCCATATGGCAGTAATTTGCAGACTGTTTCTTTACAGCAACAGAATTCTAACAAAATCCTTATGTAGCAGCACTGTACAGACTAAAGTGGTATAAATCATTTTTTACATGTCAGAGGGGCTCAGATGGGTCCATCCACGACAAGCCTAAACTGAGAGAGGATTTTTTTTTTTATTTTTCTGTGCTGTTTATTAAATGAATAGTAATCCTGGAATATACCTAACTTAATAAACCATAGGTTCTAACTGATATCTGATTTATATATCAGATTTGAAAAGTTTAATTTGTTCTGTTTCAGGATACTAAATAAATATCACCAAAGACTATTTGCCACCTTTGATTCTTTTTAAAAAAATTCTTTAAAAAAAAAGGAATGAAGGTCATAGGTTTTTCTCAACCCTCTCAGATGTATCCAAAAAATGTAGTTTCTTTATTCTGTCTGTACCTGAGCTCATCTTCTGCCTATGCAGCCTCCCACTGATTAGCAAGGAAAAAAAATAGGAACTCTTTTTCCCTCCATGGTAAACTTAATCTGATGCAATAACTTAAACAGTCCTTGTAGGAGATGCTCGGTCTCTTTGGGATGAAAATGTGCAGTCTTGAAGATGCCACCCCTCCCTTCTGCGTCTCTCCCCGGGGTGACTGGCAGGTAACGGGAAGAGGCAAGTCTGTGTGACCTTGTGGTGGCATTAGGACTCTGTGTGGGGTGCTCCGCTTATTGAGTCCCCTCATGGCATCCCCCATCACTGGGTTGCAACTCTCTCTGGTGGCATCTGCAGCTGAGGTGTGTGCTGGTCTCATCCGTAGCCTGCCTACTCTCTTAGGGTGCCCGAGAGCCTGCGGGCATTCCTGGCTCACCCAGCCTCACCTCAGCACATCCTCCATTCAGCACGGCTAGACAGTCTCTCCTGTGGGGTCACTTTGCCCCATGGGGGAACCCTGTGGCAGGTCCGCTAGCCAGCTGTCTATGGTAACAATGGGGCAAGTAGACCCTTCTAGGCTCCACCCATGCCACATACAGCACACCAAGATCTGGGGGGCCACACTCAGACCCTTCTTCTCTGCCCAACCATGAAGTACTATCCTATGTTTATACATAGGGGTGCACTTTAAGCTGGCTTCTTTCCAGAATTCTGAACAAGGGCAGGACAAGAGTCCTTTGCCCATCCACCAATGAGATATGACATTTCCTGTCCGCTTTGGGGCTTCCAAGGCCCAGAATGGAGAGCTCGAGCATGGGGCTCTAACCCTCTGCCCCTCCTGCCTCTCTTCTTTCTTCTTAAAACTTGAGGTGCAATGGGGTGGTGTTTCTTTGTCTCCCTTTCATCAGACCTACCTGCTTCCTGGCCCAGACCTCAGAGCTAAGCCTGATGAAGGACAGTGGCACCCTCTCTACTCTGGGATGAGGCTCCCCACCCAGTCCTCCGTGTGTTAGACACAGGGGCTCTAGGAATTTAGAAAGTCTTCTCCCAAGGCAATTGTCTGCTTGACAAGACTTAAATCTGGCTTCAGAATCCTGTTTTCTGTGTCCAAAGCTCATTACTACTTGTTTCCTACTCTCTCCTTCCATTTTCTAACAATCCTATCTCCCCCAGGCAACTGAATGCCTCAGGCCAATTATCAAGAAGGTCAGGTACTCGAGAAGACAAAGGGAAAAGCAAAGTCGGTGTGGAAACACCTTCCTATCAGACAGTTGTAGCCTCACTTTGCTCCCCTGTGGTCCCTACACAAAAGGCTAGTTTGTCATTAACTACACATGAAAAAGATTCCGGCTGGGCGCTGTGGTTCACGCCTGTAATCCCAGCACTTTGGGAGGCTTAGGTGGGCTGATCACAAGGTCAGGAATTTGAGACCACCGTGGCCAACATGGTGAAACCCCGTCTCTACTAAAAACACAAAAAATTGGCCAGGTGTGGTGGGAGGCACCTGTAATCCCAGCTACTCAGGAGGCTAAGGCAGGAGATTCACGTGAACCTGGGAGGTGGAGATTGCAGTGAGCCGAGATCATGCCACTGCACTCCAGCCTGGGCAACAGAGTGAGACTCCATCTCAAAACAAAGGAAAAAGAAAAAAAAGATTGTGGTCATTGAAACAGTAGCCACTGGTGCAGGTGGTTTGCTTAGAAACTTCTCACAGATTTCTTTGCTGTGGCTCAGATATGTTTATGGAAACCGCCTTTTTTGTTGTTTTGTTAGCTTCTCTTTGGGGCAGAGGGAAGGTTGGGGGACTTGATAGGGTTTGGCTGGTATTAAATTCCTTTTCTTACAAAGGGGTTTTCCCTGTCGCTTTGTACATATCTTCAAGATGAAAACTGAGTGAACTGCTTCACCGCACCCACCTTTCTCATCTCTCGCTCTAAGGGCGGTTCCTTGGTGTTAAATTCATTTCCTTGTTTTCTCCATTAAAATTAAAGGCAGAACAAGTCCATAACAATCGAGAATGTCCATGCCAAGAACTCTCCTGGGGCCCAATCTTCCCTGAGTCCAATGGTTTTCTTTTTTTTGTTTAGAGAGCCAGAAAGATGAGAAGGATCTAAACGAAGAGCAAGAAATATTCACTGAGCTGATGCAAGTGATTGAGCAAAGGGACAAACTCGTCGATTCCTTAGAGGAACAACGCATCAGAGAAAAAGCCGAGGACCAGCACTTTGAAAGCTTCGTATTCCCTAGAGGCTGTCAGCTAAGCAGGACTTGAGGAAGCCCGTAGCCCCTCTCCCCGGCTGCACGTTGGGACCGGATCAGGCCAAGTGCACCGCACACCCTCACAGGTCTTTCTGCAGGATTTTTCATCCCCGGAACTTAAGTTATACCTTTACTGCATTTTTTAAAATTAAAATTCTCTTGCACGCATGGCAGCTTCCCAAGGTCCTTCCAGAGATTATAATAAGAAAACCCAAAGACTCTGGCAATTGGCAGTCAACTTCAGCCAGGCTCTCAGACTGGAGGTGTTGTTGGCAGATGACCAGCATTGTTTTCCCTAGAAAGTGACACAAAGATTTTACTTTCCTGCTGCTTTTATCATTTTCCTTCCCAATTCATTGAGTTACATACTTTAAAATTTTTGAGAAGCTGCCTTTTCATTAATATATCCATATTTGCCTTTTTTGTGTGGATGACCGGTTTCCAAATGTCAGAAAGAAGCAGCCGCAGTTTAAAGATTAGGTTAATATTTAAATTGTGTTTCCAGAGAAAGAGGAGAAACCTTGAGATTACTGATTACATAAAGCAAATAACTCATACGGCAGGTGTTAATTCAATCCAGGGTGAATTTAATTTACCAGGTGCATTTATAAGCCTTAATATAATATACATAAGCAATGAGAGCTTAATAGAACATTAGAGCCTTAATTTTATTTTAAGAATAAAAGAAAAAAGGAAATAAAACTTTAACTTTATGCCAGTGGGATTGTTAGTGTTCACCAAATGCTGCTGGCTTAGAAAAGCTTTTTGTCCCCATGCTATGCTTTTTATGGACCCTGGAAAATAATGAAAAGCATTTTCAGAAAATGAATGATTTTAAAGTACTTTTTAAATAAGTGTTGATGGCAAAAAAAAAAAAGTGGGGGGGGGAACTTTTTTTTTTGTTGAGAAAATATTGGTGAGGTTGGTGCTGCTACTGAAACTGAACACATTAGCGTACAAGAGAAGGAATTATTCTTGCTGGTGGTCTTCTTAGACTCAAAGAGAGAAGTATCTCTCCCTCTCCCCAGGAACTCTACAGAGCAAGGACAAAACCACTTCTGACTTAGAGGGAGGGCTGAATGCAGTGACCCTATTTACCAAATCCCAAACAGGTCATGGATTTTTTTAATGACATTTCAGTTTGAAAAGAAAACTGGGAGATGGAGTTTGTGTGCTGACATGTTGGAATTCCTGGGGCATTATGAGGGTTCCCATGGGGGCCAAAGAAGAGAAGATTTAATATGGTGATGTGTTGTCATAAAACATTTGATTGTTTTTGCTCAATGGGATTCTTTGAAGATTTAGTCTATTATCGATAAGAGAAACACTAAAGAACTCTTGGCTGTGTATTTGGCCGCTCTCATTTCGGCAAGTGTTTAAATGTGTCCTTAGACAAAAGGTGCTCTGCAACAGTTGGCACTGACTGGATACCAAATTTCTCTCAAATCGATCCATGAACCACTTCTGTCAGAGACGCTCTCTGCACACACCAATCTGGCCAGCTGACAAGCCAGAAATTAGATGTATAACTGGATTTCCTCTGAGTCAGCCAGTGCTTTGGGTTACATTTAAGCACAACCTTTCTATGTTATACCAAGTTCCAAAGGTTGCAGTTCTTTTTCCTTTTCTTTCCTTCCTTCCTTTTTTTTTTTTTTAAATAAGAATCAGGTCTTCCAGTGCCTGAATTCTATTATTAGGCAATATGAGGAGACACCTACCTACCTAGCTACCTACCTATTAAAACTGAACCACTTCTGGATATTTATCTATTTTTATTTATTTGTGTATTGGTGAGAATTGATAATATCATTTCCTCATAATTCAGGTTTTCAGGTATTATAATTTGGAGAAGACCTATTAGCACTAAGAAATTGGTACATAAGCTATTTAATATACAAATAATCCAGATGTTTGGGGCAGTGAGTTGTATAGTATTAAAGATTTCACCTATGAGGCATTTAGAGGTAAGATTATGGATGCACAGGAATATCAACTCATTATAAGAAAAAGATTTATAACTTCAGTTTTCATTCTAGAATATGCAGCAATATTCAGGCCCCAGTCTTTTCTGTCAGTTGCATAAAGGTGCATCCTTTGATGCCTGCATACATTTAACAGATGATGTTCAAGTGTGTCATGTTTGAGTTGTTACTGTGCAAAAGAATTAATTGCCACTTATTTTCATTTGTTATATTTCCATCCTGAAGAATGAGTCTCCCAAGAGGGCCAAGAGAGAAGGTGGTTTGGCCCCTAGTATTCTATTAATAGATAAGAGAAGCAATTTGTTCACTTTCTTTCACAGGTTTATGGCTCAGTTTTATCTGGCCAAGTTAAAACATAAACTTCATCCCTAACAGTTTTCTATATACACTGGTCTTTCTATTTTACTAGTACATAAAAACCATTTCAAAATTTCCAGTGGACACAAATATTGTGTCTGTTGAACTATCTAAAATCATTCCATTCCTTATTTACAAGAGAGAGCATTCTAAGACTCTCAAAATGTAAAATACTGTACATTTTGAAGACAATTTCTTTGTATGCAATATGAGTACGATTATGATGAAAACACACAGAGTCTGCAGTGCCCCATAAAAGGGCACTAGTGAATGTGATCAAAGCCAAACTATATAGGACTCCGAATGGGACAGAAAGCCCAGCCTCAGGTCATATTTCACAGTCAGTCTCACACAGCTTCTAAGTTAAATCAAAGTGTTTATGACAGTTACAAGGTCAGAATTGTACCTAAGTTGGGCCAAGAGGACTTTTCTTAAGCTTGCTGTCCCAAACCATTGATTTATTGGTCTATTTATTTAACATCCTCTGAATGCCCATGGGGTTCTGCAGCCCTGTGCCAGATGCTGAGATACAGAAAGAATATTAGTCCTTAACTCCACCTCCAAATAAATACAAAGATCAAGAAATAGATACCATCCCCAAATACAAAGATGAAAAGCTATTTTTATTCTAAGCATCAACCTATTCTACTCAACGTTTATCTCAAGCATACAGAATATCCCCCACTATCACAGGGCTTCTTGGGCAATAAAAATAAGTTTGTGTTTCTAAAACTGTGAAAAATAGTATCAGGTTGTACTGTTTCATTTAAACCTTGACTTTGGCAGTGTTAGGCTGCTTGGAATCAATCAATGCCAAGATGCGCCACGTTAATTGCAACTGAGAAAGGAAGTGGCAGGTGTTTCCAACCCTGATGAGCTGCAATGAAATTGATGTTTTCTGCATTCTGGAGACAAATGACAATTCAGTAGTGTCACTCTTCCCAGGAAGCAGATTTACAGGCTTTTCCTTCCAAACTGAAAATGGCAGCATGCCCCACCCAGGTGGTTGATCAGAGAACTACCTCAGCAGGGCAGAGGTGGCAGGGGGCAGCCAGGGCCGCCACATGAACAGAGAGCAGCAGTCATTGGATGTGGTGAGCTCAAATGTAGGAGTTTATTGTAATACGAAAGTTCACATACAGGGGAAAGTGTACGATTTCATCTACTGTTTATCTTCTAACCTCACTGCTGAGTAGCTTGTAAAAGATTAATTTGCTCCAACAATTGGGAACTATTCATGTGGATGGAAATGTGTTATTTGTGCACTGCTATAGATACTGAAATGAACCAAAAATAAATGGTTTTGTGTCTCAGGAATCAAAACATTTTCATGTGGGCTTGGTCTGGCATCTCTGAGGGCAGCATCCATTTCATTTATTTCTTCTCAGTGAAAGAGCCTGGGCAAGGCTTTGATTTTATGTGGGAGTCTGTTAATTAACCTGGAAGATTTTATTACCATGGGGCATCTGGAAGGACTTACCTGACCAGCAAATTGGATTTGAATGGGAGAAGGAGCGAAGAAGGCTCACCTCAGGTGTATTCCTTCAACAAAGAAAGCTGTTTTCAAGGCTGGGGAAGGGGAGGGATGAGGCTTATGGTAGCCCCAGCTTCCCCCTTTCTCTCACCTGGTTTTGTATTTAATTCACTCAACAGGAACGTTTCGTTCTGAGCAGAACTAGCCTCTTCCTTCAAGTCACACTCTTTTAGTTTGTTCTTATTACCTCTTTTCTTAACCCCAGCACATGCATATTCTTAAACTATGAGTGCAGGATACACCAGAATTGCCACATCACAGTAATCAACCCATGAGTCCCAGGAGCTCCCACCATTCCACATGAAGGTGCCCCCTTTGTTTGAAAGCTTTTGTCTGCTGATCAAATATTTGAAAGGATTTATTTTTCCATTGAGCATCAACAACAAATATACATAACTGCAGATGAGAGCTCCTGTTTTACCAGCACTAATGTGGGGAGTGAAGAGCTCCAAGCAACAGCCACTTCTGATGGCACTTTGCAAGTTTTTCCTTGGGGCTCAGCTGACATCCTCGTGCTCACAGAGCTGCAGACTCTCAGCCATTGCTGCAACTCACTGTCTCTGAGCCTTCAGAGCACACTTGGTAATTTCATGCTCACTCCCTTTCCCAGTTCACTTAGAAATAAAAGAAAGCAAAACCAAACATCACAGCACCCTTCCCCCAGCCCCTCTGACCCTGATAATGGTAACAGCTACTGTGAACTCAGCTCTTCTCACCTACCAGGTGAACTAGGCCAGGAAACTCACTCCTCAGAACTCTGTCACCTCTCTGATTTCGTCTGACTCACTACAGTGCTCGTGGAATCTCTTTGGGGACCATCTCTTTGGACTGCCCTCTGCTGACCGGATGTCCAGCCTCTTGCACAGCTCTTTGGCCAATACTCCTTCAAGTATACCCTTTAGTGTTTCCAGCAGACAACATCTGGCCTTGGTGATTTGGTTCCATTTCATTGTTAGATATAATACTTCTAACTTCCTCCCTAAGAGGAAACATCCAGCATATGAATAGCTATAATATCTCCCCCCAAGAAAGATGGAAGCGGAGTCTCTCACTCCTCCAGATCACACTGACCTAGGAAAGATTTGGGGAGAGGAAAATCAAGACCATGGGTATAATCTCAGTGGCCTGGGACATGGACCACACACCAGTATAATCACTGGGGCCCCAGGTATTCCCCCTTGCCTGGCTGAGTCTGCAGTGGCTCACACCTACTGCTTTCTGCCCTTAAAAGCATTGCTGTGCTCTTGTTTACCTGTGTGTTACTCATTCCTCTGTTAGATTACCCAAGGAGGAACTACTGATTTTAGGGCTTCACTTCTGCAGCTGGCCCTCAGCTATCATGCTGAGCTGAGAAAATCTCTCCACCACTGTCTGTAGTTCATTATTACCCATGAAGGGTAGGTGAGCAGGTCATCTGTCTCAAATAACTTTGGACTCATTCCCTCATGGCTGAATCAGAGGCTATCTGAGTGGCATCATCCTGTGTGATCCTCAAAAACAGCCCTGCCCTCAGTCTACCATGTTACCAACTAAGGCTGAGGTTGTCCAACTTCCTCCTGTCCTGTGACTTCCCTGCCCACCAAGAGAATTCCTATTCTCTCATTCCATCCCTGCCACCTGGACAGCCTTCACCCAGACAGGTAGAACTGCTGGAGGACATGCTTACCGGCAGGCTGACCTTCAAAGGCCGCCACTAATATTCCAGAGTTCCCAAGGGGGACATGCAATGAGGCTTGTCCCTTAAGACCCCCACTCCGTAGGCATTTCATTTCTCATGCATTCCTTTCATCCTAAGAGCACACCTTGCTTGCAGTGATCAAAGAGATCCCCAAGAGGCTCTGGCTGGCTTCTCTCTTCCCCCTCCTGCTTTGCTGCGGTCAGATAACTCTGATTATTGGTTGGGATCCAGAGCTTTTGTAAAACCCTCATCTTGATCTGCAGGGGATACCATTTTGTCCCGTAGATGGTATGTGGTCCATGTCCCAGGCCACTGAGATGACACCAAGTTGTTGATTTTCCTCTCCCCGATCCTTTCCGAGGTCAGTGTGATCTGGAAGAGTGAGAGTCTCCTAGGGCTGCTGTCACAAAGTACAGCAGGTTTAAAACAGCAGAAATTTATTATCTCTCAGTCCTGGAGGCTAGAAATCCAAAGTTAAGGTGTCTGCTGAGCCATGTTCCCTCTGAGACTCTAGGGGAGGATTCTTTGTCGCCTCCTCCATTTTCTGGAAGTCCCAGGCATCCCTTGGCATGTGGCTGCATCACTCCAATGGCCATCTTCCTGTATTATTTGCATCACATTCCCTCTGTGCATGTCTGTGTCCAAATTTTCCTCTTCCCATAAAGATACAAGTCTCATTGGATTAGGTGCCCACCATATTCCAGTATGACCTAAATACAATTTTTAGCAACTAATTACATTGGCAATGACCCTACTTCCAGGATCCCATTCTGAAGTACTAGGTGTTAGAGCTTCAACGTATCTTTTTTAGGGGACAAAATCCAACCCATAACAGATGGCCTTCACATTTAGGAAGAATATCTTTTCCTAGTGAAAGCCACTTTGGGCTTGAATTTTGCCTTAATTTGCTTTGATATGATTGGTTTACCTCTATCCTGGGTTGTTAAGCTATTCAATAAAAAGCAACCCAGTAAAATAAATAGATAACAGAATACAAAAGAAAAGCTTCCTTCTATATGACAGCTATAGATCACATGTAATTTATGAAGTCTGAATGGAGCACCTAGACTCCAATTTTCTTTCTATTATCTTGGTACTTATAGTTACTATTTTATTATTCCTTTAATGGTTACCCTGGAGATTACAACATGATCCTTGATTTATCAGAGTCCAATAGAAATTGCTACTTTTACTTCTTCCCAGACAATGCCTGGATCTTAAAACACTTAACTCCGTTTATTCACTTCCCGATTTGAATGCTTCTGCTTTTGTTTATTTTGATTTATATTTTTAAATCCTGTATTATTTATGTTGTTTTGTATAGTGAATAGGCTTTTATGCTTACCCATATAGTTACCCTCACTTGGGATGATTTTCCTTCTGCCATTCGCTTCAGTATTCCCTCTTGTTTGGATCAACTATTAATAATTTTTCTCATGGTGGATAAGCTTTTTGATGTGCTGCTGGATTCGGTTTGCTAATATTAGTCTCTCAGTTATTGGCTACATGTGATCTCTAGCCCATAATTTAAATTCTGGGTTTTGAATTACTTGTCCATAAAATGGTGGTGATGATAATATCATGTATGAGTCTCAAATGACATACTAATAGCTTGGCTGGGCCCAATGGCTCATGCCTGTGATCCCAGCATTTTCAGAGGCCAAGGCAGGCGGATCATGAAGTCAGGAGTTTGAGACCAGCCTGACCAACATGGTGAAACCCTGTCTCTACTAAAAATACAAAAATTAGCCAGGCTTGGTGGCATGCACCTGTAATCCCAGCTACTCAGGTGGCTGAAGCAGGAGAATCGCTTGAACCTGGGAGACAGAGGTTGCAGTGAGCCAAGATCATGCCACTGCACTCCAGCCTGGGCAACAGAGTGAGACTCAGTCTAAAAAAAAAAAAAGAAAAAAGGGAACTTTTAAGATGGCCAAATAAGAACAGCTCCGGTCTGCAGCTCCTAGTGAGATCGACACAGAAGACAGGTGATTCTTGCATTTCAAACTGAGGTATCTGGTTCCTCTCATTGGGACTGGTTGGACAGTTGGTGCAGGCCATGGAGGGCGAGCTGAAGCAGGGCAGGGCGTCGCCTCACCCAGGAAGCACAAGGGGTCAGGGGACTTCCCTTTCCTAGCCAAGGGAAGCCATGACAGAATGTACCTGGAGAAACGGTACACTCCTGACCAAATACTGCACTTTCTCCACAGTCTTAGCAACTGGCACACTAGGAGATACCCTCCCATGCCTGGCTCAGTGGGTCCCACACCCACGGAGCCTTGCTCACTGCTAGCACAGCAGTCTGAGATCAACCTGTGATGCTGCAGATTGGCGGAGGGAGGGGCGTCTGCCATTGCTGAGGCTTGAGTAGCTCACAGTGTAAACAAGCCAGGAAGCACGAATTGGGTGGAGCCCACTGCAGCTCAGCAAGGCCTACTTTCTCTGTAGATTCCACCTCTGGGGGCAGGGCATAGTAGAACAAAGGCAGCAGACAGCTTCTGCAGACTTAAACATCCCTGTCTGACAGCTCTGAAGAGAGTGGTGGTTCTCTCAGCACGGTGTTCGAGCTTTGAGAATGGACAGACTGCCTCCTCAAGTGGGTTCCTGACCCCTGTGTAGCCTGACTGGGAAACATCTCCCAGTAGGGACCAACAGACACCTCAAACAGGCGGGTGCCCCTCTGGGATGAAGCATCCAGAGGAAGGATCAGGTAGCAATACTTGCTGTTTTGCAGCTTCCGCTGATGATACCCAGGCGAACAGCATCTGGAGTGGACCTCCAGCAAACTCCAACAGACCGGCAGCTGAGGGGTCTGACTGTTAGGAAGAAAACTAACAAAGAGAAAGGAATAGCATCAATATCAGCAAAAAGGACATCCACACCAAAACCCCATCTGTAGGTCACCAACATCAAAGATCAAAAACCACAAAGATGGGGAGAAGCCAGAGCAGAAAAGCTGAGAATTCCAAAAAACAGAGTGCCTCTTCTCCTCCAAGGATCGCAGCTCCTCGCCAGCAACAGAACAAAACTGGATGGAGAATGAGTTTGATGAGTTGACAGAAGTAGGCCTCAGAAGGTCGGTTATAACAAACTTCTCCGAGCTAAAGGAGCATATTCAAAACCATCGCAAGGAAGCTAAAAACTTTGAAAAAAGGTTAGACAAATGACTAACTAGAGTAAACAGTGTAGAGAAGACCTTAAATGACCTGATGGAGCTGAAAATCATGGCACAAGAACTTCATGACGCATGCACAAGCTTCGATAGCCAATTCGATCAAGTGGAAGAAAGGATATCAGTGATTGAAGATCAAATTAATGAAATAAAGCGAAAAGACAAGATTAGAGAGAAAAGAGTGAAAAGAAACAAACAAAGCCTCAAGAAGACAAATATACGTTTGATTGGTGTACTGGAAAGTGATGGGGAGAATGGAACCAAGTTAGAAAACATTCTTCAGGATATTATCCAGGAGAACTTCCTTAACCTAGCAAGGCAGGTCAACATTCAAATTCAGGAACTACAGAGAACACTACAAAGATACTCCTCGAGAAGAGCAACCCCAAGACACATAATTATCAGATTCACCAAGGTTGAATTGAAGGAAAAAATGTTAAGGGCAGCCAGAGAGAAAGGTCAGGTTACCCACAAAGGGAGGCCCATCAGACTAACAGCAGATCTCTCAGCAGGAACACTACAAGCCAGAAGAGAGTAGGGGCCAATATTCAACATTCTTAAAGAAAAGAATTTTCAACCCAGAATCTCATATCCAGCCAAACTAAGCTTCCTAAGTGAAGGAGAAATAAAACCCTTTACAGACAAGCAAATGCTGAGAGATTTTGTCACCACCAGGCCTGCCTTATAAGAGCTCCTGAAGGAAGCACTAAACATGCAAAGAAACAATTGGTACCAGCCACTGCAAAAACATCCCAAATGGTAAAGACCATTGACACTACGAAGAAACTGCATCAATTAATGGGCAAAATAACCAGCTAACATCATAATGACAGGATCAAATTCAAACATAACAATATTAATCTTACATGTAAGTGAGCTAAATGCCCTAATTAAAAGACAGACTGGCAAATTGGATAAAGAGTCAAGACCCGTCAGTGTGCTGTATTCAGGAAACCCATCTCACGTGCAAAGACTCACAGAGACTCAAAATAAAGGGATGGAGGAAGATCTACCAAGCAAATGGAAAGCAAAAAAAAAAAAACAAAAAAAACCCAGCAGGGGTTGCAATCCTAGTCTTTGATAAAACAGACTTTAAACCAACAAAGATCAAAAGAGACAAAGAAGGCCATTACATAATGGTAAAGGGATCAATTCACCAAGAAGAGCTAACTATCCTAAATATATATGCACCCAATACAGGAGCACCCAGATTCATAAAGCAAGTCCTTAGAGACCTACAAATAGACTTAGACTCCCACAAAATAACAATGGGAGACTTTAATACCCCACTGTCAATATTAGAGAGATCAATGAGACAGAAGGTTAACAAGGATATCCAGGACTTGAACTCAGCTCTGGACCAAGCAGACCTAATAGACATCTACAGAGCTCTCCACCCAAAGTCAACAGAATATACATTCTTCTCAGCACCACATCACACTTATTCTAAAATTGACCACATAATTGGTAGTAAAACACTCCTCAGCAAATGTGAAAGAACAGAAATCACAACAAACTGTCTCTCAGACCACAGTGCAATCAAATCAGAACTCTGGATTAAGAAATTCACTCAAAACTGCACAACTGCATGCAAACTGAGCAACCTGCTCCTGAATGACTACTGGGTAAATAACAAAATGAAGGCAGAAATAAAGATGTTCTTTGAAACCAATGAGAACAAAGACACAACATACCAGAATCTCTGGGACACATTTAAAGCAGTGTGTAGAGGGAAATTTATACCACTAAGTGCCCACAAAAGAAAGCAGGAAAGATCTAAAATTGACACCCTAACATCACAATTAAAAGAACTAGAGAAGCAAGAGCAAACAAATTCAAAAGCTAGCAGAAGGCAAGAAATAACGAAGATCAGAGCAGAACTAAAGGAGATAGAGACACAAAAAAACTTTCAAAAAATCAATGAATCCTGGAGCTGGTTTTTTGAAAAGATTGACAAAATAGACCACTGGCAAGACTAATAAAGAAGAAAAGAGAGAAGAATCAAATAGATACAATAAAAAATGATAAAGGGGATGTCACCACCAATCCCACAGAAATACAAACTACCATCAGAGAATACTATAAACACCTCTATGCAAATAAACTAGAAAATCTAGAAAAAATGGATAAATTCCTGGACACATACAACCTCCCAAGACTAAACCAGGAAGAAGTTGAATCTCTGAATAGACCAATAACAGGCTCTGAAATTGAGGCAATAATTAATAGCCTACCAAACGGATTCACAGCCAAATTCTATCAGAGGTACAAAGAGGAGCTGGTACCATTCCTTCTGAAACTATTTCAGTCAATAGAAAAAGAGGGAATCCTCTCTAAATCATTTTATGAGGCTAGCCTGGGAGAGACACAACAAAAAAAGAGAATTTTAGGCCAATATCCCTGATAAACATCGATGTGATAATCCTCAATAAAATACTGGCAAACCGAATCCAGCAGCACATCAAAAAGCTTATCCACCATGATCAAGTCGGCTTCATCCCTGGGATGCAAGGCTGGTTCAACATATGCAAATCAATAAACGTAATCCATCACATAAACAGAACCAGTGACAAAAACCACATGATTATCTCAATAGATGCAGAAAAGGCCTTTGACAAAATTCAACAGCCTTTCATGCTAAAATCTCTCAATAAACTAGGTATTAATGGAACATATCTCAAAAAAATAAGTACTACTTATGACAAACCCACAGCCAATATCATACTCAATGGCAAAAACTGGAAGCATTCCATTTGAAAACCAGCACAAGACAAGGATGCCCTCTCTCACCACTCCTATTCAACATAGCGTTGGAAGTTCTGGTCAGGGCAATCAGGCAAGAGAAAGAAATAAAGGGTATTCAATTGGGAAAAGAGGAAGTCAAATTGTCTCTGTTTGCAGCTGACATGATTGTATATTTAGAAAACCCCATCGTCTCAGCCCCAAATCTCCTTAAGCTGATAAGCAACCTTAGCAAAGTCTCAGGATACAAAATCAATGTGCAAAAATCACAAGCATTCCTATACACCAATAATAGACAAACAGAGATCCAAATCATGAGTGATGGATAAAGAATGTCAGGCCACCCTGAGGTCACAGAGCCAGTGATAGAAATAAATTTGAGATACCATCTCTCACCAGTTAGAATGGCGATCATTAAAAAGTCAGGAAACAACAGATGCTGGAGAGGATGTGGAGAAATAGGAACACTTTTACACTGTTGGTGGGAGTATAAATTAGGTCAACCACTGTGGAAGACAGTGTGGTGATTCCTCAAGGATCTAGAGCTAGAAATATCATTTGACCCAGCTATCCCATTACTGGGTACATACCCAAAGGATTATAAATCGTGCTACTGTAAAGACACATTCACATGTACGTTTATTGCGGCACTATTCACAATAGCCGAGACTTGGAACCAACCCAAATGCCCATCAATGATAGACTGGATTAAGAAAATGTGGCATGGTATATACCATGGAATACTATGCAGCCATAAAAAAGGATGAGTTCCTGTCCTTTGAATGGACATCGATGAAGCTGGAAACCATCATTCAAAGGAAACTATCACAAGGACAGAAAACCAAACACTGCATGTTCTCACTCATAGGTGGGAGTTGAACAATGAGACACATGGACACAGGGCGGAGAACATCACACACTGGGGCCTGTTGGGGGGTGAGGGGCTAGGGGAGGGATAAGATTAGAAGAAATACCTAATGTAAATGACGAGTTGATGGGTGCAGCAAACCAACATGGCACATGTATACCTGTGTAACAAACCTGCACATTGTGCTCATGTACCCTAGAACTTAAAAGTATAATAAAAACAGAAAAAAAAAGAGAGATACTAATAGCCAGTATTTATTAAACTAAGGTCTTATCATCTGCTAGGCACTGAGCTGAGTTGCTTATTTATTCTCACTCTCTTGGTCCTCTCAACAAACTCAAGAGGAATTACTCATTTTATGATAAAAGTGAAGCAACAGCAAGGTTAAATAACTCGCACAGGATTATACAGCTTTGGCTGCAGAATGGTGATTTGAACCCATATGCTTCACCACTACGTGATCCGTTCTTGTACATCACACAGCCTGCCTGTTGGCATTCTTGAAGGAAGATGACAGGACCGGGATAGGAAAGCTGCTGGGTGGATGAGAGTAGACACAAGTTTATCTAGAAATGTAATTGCCTAAGAAAAGGCTGGGGACAGAACTGGACTCATTTAGGAACTGTGAAATTTTGAGTGACATGGGCCACCCAGTGATTTGGAGGAGACTAGACATAAAAGAAACCCTATAGGGCATATCGTCCCATGGCTTCATTTTTAAAAATTAATCATGTTTGTGATAAATTCATAATTTTTTTTTGAGACAGGGTCTGGCTCTGTTGCCCAGCCTGGAGTGCAATGGCGCAATCTCAGCTCACTGCAGCCTTTGCCTCCTTGGCTCAAGCCATCCTTACACCTCAGCCTCCTGAGTAGCTGGGACTACAGGCACATGCCATCATACCTGGCTAATTTTTGTATTTTTTGTAGAGACACGTTTTTGCCATGTTGTCCAGGCTGGCCTTGAACTCCAAACTCAAGCAATCCACCCAGCTCAGCCTCCCAAAGTGCTGGGATTACAGGCATAAGCCACCATGCCCAGCTGTAGATTTTTATTGAAGTAAAAAATACATACAGAAAATCTGCTGAAAGTACTATGTGTATGTCCCATTGATTTTTAAAAATGAATATATCCACGTACCCAGTACCCAGATCAGGAAACAGAACATTAGCAGCTTCAGTGGTTTCCCTCATGCCGCCCACCCCATTCTAGTCACTACACTGCCCAAGGCTAATCAATATCCTGACTTCTAACATTATAGAGTAGTTTTGCCTGTTTGTGAACTTTATATGAATAGAATTATACAGTATGTGCTCTTTTGTGTCTGGTTTCCTTCGCTCAACATTATATTGTAAAATCCATTCCTATTGCTGCTTGCAGTTGCAAATTGTTCACTCTCATTGCTGTGGTTATCATAATCAATTCAACTGTTAACAGGCAGTTGAATGGTGCTGTTGTGAACTTTCTAGAGCCTGTATCTGTGTGTACACATGTACTCATTTTTGTTGGGTATAGCCTATAATTGAAATTGTTGATCATAAGGTATGTATGATGATTGGCTTCAGTAGGTACTGCCTTGGCTTCATTTTATAGATGATGGGAAAAGTAAATGCAGAAAGGGAAGAGATTTATCCAAGATCACCTGGCTGCTAAGCTAAGATTGGAACCTGAGTTTATTCTCTTCCAGTGCATTTGTCTAGGCCCCAATTTCAAGAAATGGCAGCCTAGAAATTCAGCAGAGTCTTACACATCACACATTTAATTGATGATCTGTCCTTATAATCAAACCCCTCGGGTAAGATGAAAACAATGACCAAGCATGAGAGGGGGTGCTGTTCAGTGGGGACATAATTGTAAATACCAATTTAGAGTGGAGGGAGCTGGTACAAGGTCTTCACATCCTATCAAAGAATAGCATACAGCATGTCTCTAAGTAAGATTTAGATTCAGCCTACTTCAGTGCCAGGCCCTGTAGATGGTGCTTTCCCATAGATTATCTCATTTACTCTTCTAAACAAAAACCAGATCAATTCACATTCTTAAGGATTCTAAAAGCATTATATCAAATGAGAGTAGATGAACTCTGTAAGTAAACAAGAGCAATGTAGAACAGTGCTTCTCAAACAATCTGCTAAAGGACCAATTCATCATAGAGCAATATTTTTGTAAAAAAAAATAAAAATAAAAAATTACTAGAAAAATAGAATGAAAAGATTCAAAATATAAGCTTCTGATTTTTATAATTAGATTAAACAGACAAAGTGTTGTTAAATTGCTATGAAAGTTTCTAAAAACTCTCAATTTCTACATTTATGTCATTGGCTAATTGTTGGGAACAGGCCCCCCAAAATCTGGCCATAAACTGGCCCCAAAACTGGCCATAAATAAAATCTCTGCAGCACTGTGACATGTTCATGATGGCCATAACACCTACGCTGGAAGCTTGTGGGTTTACCGGAATGAGGGCAAGCAACACCTGGCCCGCCCAGGGTGGAAAACCACTTAAAGGCGTTCTTAAACCACAAACAATAGCATGAGCGATCTGTGCCTTAAGGACATGCTTCTGCTGCAGATAACTAGCCCAACCCATCCCTTTATTTCGGCCCATCCCTTCGTTTCCCATAAGGAATACTTTTAGTTAATCTAATATCTATAGAAACAATGCTAATGACTGGCTGGCTTACTGTTAATAAATACATGGGTAAATCTCTGTTCAAGACTTTCAGCTCTGAAGACTGTAAGACCCCTGATTTCCCACTTCACATGTCTATATTTCTGTGTGTGTGTCTTTAATTCCTCTAGCGCCACTGGGTTAGGGTCTCCCCGACCGAGCTGGTCTTGGCAGCTAATAATGGTATCCAGATCAATACTGGTTTGCAGACTACACTGTGAGTAGCACTGATTTATAATTCACCACCCATGCCCACTGGCCTTTCCAGAAAGATTGATAATGATCTCACCAGTAGAAATGCTTGAATAACAAGGTATGGGCATAATATTGAGATCCTGGGAACCATTCCCACCAACACAGGTTACTGCATACATTAGCAGGACTTTATCGTTCCCCTGTCTGTCTTCCGAAAATTTCTTGCCCAGGAAGATAAAAAGCTATGAATAACTTTCTTGTTCTTTTCAAGTACTCCCCACCAAATCTCATTGAAATGAACATAAACCCATTAGACTTTTCAATAGCATTAAAAAGACTGTTTACTCTCCAAGACTCTTGGAAAGCTTTGCCTTGGGTCTACCAGTCCTAATCTATTATATCATGATCCTTAGTCGAACTTAATCAAGCACCATGCCACTGGAAGGCCTGTCTTCATCAAGATTCCAAAACCTTATAAATATCTCTTCCCCTACTCCAAGATGCTACTGAGACTCTGCCAAGGCAGGGCTCTCCTTATCATGGTGTACAAAAAATTCAGCTTTGCCTTCTTCCACAGGTTATTTTGCTGATATTTTCTGGGAGCTAGCATTCAACAATCAAGACTTTACTCTTCCTTTTAGCCTTGCTCAGTGGTTTTCCAAGTTTAATGAACATAACAATTACTGAGGAGTATTATATATGCAAAAGCATGCATGGGCAATTGAAGGAATCTCCATGGGTAATTTTGGTTATGCCACATTTAGGACTAAGCCTTGCATACAGATATTAGCAATTTTTGAAAGAATAAAGAACCACAGACTGTTAGAGCTGAAAGAAGCCCTAAATGGCAAGACATCAGGGTGTGAATCAGCTATTAATACATCGAAATCACCTGATGTAGTCTGTTTAAAAAACACCTATCCCTTGGTTTCACCTGAGATCTACTCAATCAGAATTTCTGGAGATGGGGCCTGTGAATGTAACAGACTTCTAAAGGACTGTGATGCACAATCAAGTTTGAGAACCACTGTTCTGTACCAACCATTTCCTTTTGTAGATGAGGAAATGGAGACTCAGAAAAGGGAGTAAACCTTTCCAAGATCACACCGCTATTGAGCTCCGTGTCTCTTAATTCCCTGACAAGAGCTCCCGGGGCTGGAGATACACTTTTGGAGACGTCCTATATCTGATATCCTGAACAAAAATGATTAATGATGTAATCAAAACACACTTATATTTTGGCTTCTCACCATCCCTTTAAGATTTATTGTCTAGGAGGAGTTGTAGTAATCTTCCCAGGCTAGCAGACATCATGACTTTTCTGCTGTTAGGTAAGAGGCACCAACTAAAGTAGAATTTTCAAAAAAAAAAAAAAAGGTAAAATTATTACTTTCAAGAAAAGATAAAATGAACCTATATGGTGTTGAGAATCTGTTGACTATCTTGTTTGTTAAATTTTAGTTCTACTCAGAAACTGTTGCTTGTCATTTTATTTAGTTTAAGGAAAGGTGGATGGGTTAATAAAAGGCTGAGTAACATCTCCTGGGAAGAAGCACAGCTGGCCCTGGCAGTAAGTGCAAGTGGGGTCTGGGAAAAGATTCAAGGTCCAAGCAGCTACTCCCCACGGGTTTCCATTACTCAGACCACGTGCCTTCTTGAGCACACTTCTTTGCTCCATTCTTTGGTTTCCCTACTCCTCAGCATGGACATGGCTAGAAACAGCCACCCTAGTTTTAACTGCGAATGATCATCAGTCACGAGCACAACTTCTGACAACAGTCTCTCCAGCTTAGCGCAGTCTTAACTGGGGCTAGCTGATCGGCTGCTCTTCAGTAAAGCAGTACCGCCCTTTGGATTGGGTGTTCACCCAGGTTCAGTCAGCTGTAGCCTAGAGGGAAGGGGCCACAAGGAGGAAACACAGTTGCCAAGGTGCTGTGAGTCTGTGTGTGAGAGGATAACTTGTGCACTCCAAGCTTCTCAGTCTTGGATGGGAGTAGAGACGAGGAGGTTGACGGTCATGGATAGGTTCAGGAGTGATTGGTTCTGCCCACTTTGGTGGGGCCTGGACACATTTTGGTTCACTGCAATAATTTCTTCCAGGAGCTGCAGTCTTGTGGGCGCAAGACGTGGGCTTGATAACCCCACAGGCAGTAGTGCTGCGGAAGAGCGAGCTCACCAGCCGCCGGCTGGAAGACCCTGGGAGAGTAGTAGGGTTGGGTTGGTTCTCAGATCTGTTTTGCGCCAGGCTGTGTGGTGGGTGCACAGCCTGGGTAAATAAAGCTTTCCGGCTCGACCGCTCCTAACCTGGGCACACACGGCCTCCTGTAAGGGGCAGTTTTGGGGCATCCTCCCTGCTTGGGGCAACCCAGGGGCGCAGGGCGCGGCCCCGGGAGCGCAGCTCCTTCCAGGGCAGAGGGCGGCGCGAGGGAGGGAGCGAGGGAGGGAGCGAGGGAAGGGAAAGGCGAGCGTGAGCTGCCTCAAATGCTTGGAATAATTCCGCTTCCGTTTGGAAAGCCGCAGCCTCAGTCCCGCCGCCGCCCGCTGCGTCCGCCCAGCACCAGCTCCGCGTCCCGACCGGCCCGCGGCAGCCTGCGCCGCGCCATGGCCACCTCCCCGCAGAAGTCGCCCTCTGTCCCCAAGTCTCCCACTCCCAAGTCGCCCCCGTCCCGCAAGAAAGATGATTCCTTCTTGGGGAAACTCGGAGGCACCCTGGCCCGGAGGAAGAAAGCCAAGGAGGGTGAGTGCGGCCAGGCCGGCCAGGCGGGCGGTGGGAGCTGGGGGTGCCGTAGGGGCCGAGGGGCCGGGGCGCTGGGGCCGGGCGGGAGCGCGCCGCGGGTGCCCGGCGCAGTGGGGCGCGCGGCGATGCGTGCGCGCGCTTCCCGGATACGTCGGGCAGGAGCTACGCGCGCCCCACACTGAGCACGGGGCTCGCGGGCCATCGAGGCCACCCCGCCCGCTCGCGGTCGCCCGGGCGCTGCCCTCCTGGGCCGGGGACCAGGCCAACGCCCCCGCCGGGCCGTGGGCGGGCGCCGCTTGGCGGCCGGAGGCGGCAGGACTGGAGCCCAGGCGGGGCCCCAGCCCGCAGGCAGCGCGATCCAGTAGGCCCTGCCCCGCCCTCTGCGCCCGAAGGCTGGCATTTCCCAAGTTTCCGCTGCAACTTTCCTGGGCGCCGTCACTTTTACTCGTTGCCTTCATTGGTCCTTAAAATCAGGTCGTTTCCTGGACCTGCTGACGTCCTCTGGCAGCGGCGTCGTGGCTTTGGCCTCTTCGGATCTTTTGTCCATCCCGAGGGCCGAGAAGGGCTCTGTTAATGGAGTAGGTGGACATCGAGTGTTTGTTGAATGAATGAGCGAAAAACTGGCAGACCTAGCGTGCCCTTGGTGTAATACACAATAAACTTCCACCAAAGGAGAAAACCTGCGTGAGACACAAACTTCGTCATGGGCCTGCTGTGAACTCAGGCATTCAGGGCTTTTGTAAAAACCTTTGTTTTCCCCACGAGAGTGAATTGAGGCGACCTTATTCTTTTTTTTTTTTCTTTTCAGGGTAGTTTGCATGTAGAATATTTTTTTCCCATGGACAGATTTTGCGTCCTGGTTTTTGGTTTGAAAACTGAGGTGGCAGTTCTCAGGAGGCACTATGGTGACTGGTGTGTAGATAGAAGTTGCTGAGTTAAAAATTTTTGTTTTAAACATTTTTTAATTGATGCATGATGTACATAGTTTTGGGGCACATGTGATAATTTAATACATTCATATAATTTGTAAAGATCAAATTGCACAGGAAAGGGGTCCCAATCCAGACCCCAAGAGAGGGTTCTTGGATCTCACGCAAGAAAAAATTCAGGGTGAGTACACACAGTAAAGTGAAAGCAAGTTTATTAAGAAAGTAGAGGAATAAAAGAATGGCCACTCCATAGACAGAGCAGCCTGGGGCTGCTGGTTGCCCATTTTTATGGTTATTTCTTGATGGTATGCTAAACAAGGGGTGGATTATTCATGTCTCCTCTTTTTAGACCATATAGGGTAACTTCTGGACGTTGCCATGGCATGTGTAAACTGTCCTGGCGCTGGTGGGAGTGTTATCAGTGAGGACGACCAGAGGTCACTCTTGTCGCCATTTTGGTTTTGGTGGGTTTTAGCCGACTTCTTTACTGCGACCTGTTTTATCAGCAAGGTCTTTATGACCTATGTCTTGTGCCGACATCCTATCTCATCCTATAAGTTAGAATGCCTTAACCTTGTGGGAATGCAGCCCGGTAGGTCTCACTCAGCCTTGTTTTACCTGGCCCCATTCAAGATGGAGTTGCTCTGGTTCACATGCCTCTGACAAAATCAGTGTACTTGGGATATCCATCACGTTAAATATTTGTCTTTTCTCTATGCTAGACCATTGGAATGCTAGATATTTTTGAAATATACAAGAGGTTATTGTAAAATATAGTTACTTTACCAATCTAACACT
The DNA here is from genome assembly GCF_006542625.1 of Nomascus leucogenys. NCBI lineage: Eukaryota > Metazoa > Chordata > Mammalia > Primates > Hylobatidae > Nomascus > Nomascus leucogenys. The sequence goes on from NC_044395.1 coordinate 73,324,061, forward strand.
AGGTCTTCTTATATCAAATGGTATATTTGTAACAATTAATCAAGTTCTCTTCCCCCCTAAAAAATGTTTTTAATAGATCGCTCCGTGAATCGGAAATAACCTTTTGAAAGCTGTGATGCTGTGTGAAATGTTTCATGTTTGTAAGTCATCTTAAAGTATAAAAACATCTTCAGCGTTGAGGATTATCAGACTTGATGAAGAACTAGACTTCTGTTCCCTAGATTGAAACGAGAAGCAGCAAAAACATAGGAAAGTTTCCCCACATTGGTTATTTTGGTAACCCATTGAGTAGTGTACAGTTGGTGGCAAATCATGAAACCCTGGCTTGGAAAGCTCTTTTCTAGACCATGTTTCTAACTTCTTCCTTACAGGATTCCTGACATAGTCTCATCCAGTTTAAAATGGGGCAACTGAGAAATATTGAGGCTCATGACCTACCAGGATAACCATCTTTACCTACTCTGTAGAAAGGTTTATTTTATATTTAGCCCGAAATTTATCTCTGTACCTATCACTGTTGGTGGAGCCAGAGAATGAGTCTGGGGTGGCCCTTTATTAATACCTTGCTGAAGTAGGCTATCCTGCTTTCTAGAGTCTTCTCTCCACCAGGCCCAACATCCTCTGTTCTTCACAGACATAATTTTAAGGCCTTTTGCATCCTGTCTCTTTAGTTTCAGTCAGGGTCCCTGCAGGAAAAAGAAGGCCAATTTAGATGAGATTTTGAAAATAATTTAGTGAAAGGGCTATTGACAGAGCTGTGGGCAGGGTTAAGGGAACTAAGAAGGGATGCTGAGGTCCCTAGGGGCTAGCAACAGGGGGAAGCTCTTAATGACTCCGAGGCCTGAGGGACAAGGGAAGCAAATTGGAACCTATTGCAAGCTGGGGTTATGGACGAGGGCTGCTGGACTGGAACTATAGTCACAGAGGGATGCAGCTACTGTCAGAAATATGCAGACAGAGCAAGGAGAGAGTGGCACAAGAAATGCACATTCTGCATGTTCTCTGTCTTCTTGCCCTTGCATCACCTACTGGTGCTAAACCCAGTGGGAAGCCATCAGAGCAAGGGATCTGCAATAGATAGGGGCAGCGTCCATGGGGCACAGAGCAGTGCAGAGAATAGATCACAGCGGGGACGGGGGAAATGGAGAATACCTAGCAGATCAACCTGTTACCAGACCCGCTCAAAGTGAGCTCTCCAGAAGTCACCATAGTACAGTTGTGCAAGCCAGCCACCCCAGATTAGGACTGTCACCTCCCTTATTCTAGCACAGACACTATGTTTTTTTAAGGCAGCTAAGGTTGCTTCTAACTATTCTGCCAGCCACGTCACACTGTGATCTCTCACTGAGCTTGCTATCAGCTTACTCAAAGACATTTTTATATTTGTTGCTCCTAAATCACAGCCTTCCCTATCTTGGATTTACTCAGTTGGGTTTTTGAAACCAAGTGCAAGATCTTATTTTCATCCCTGTTATATTTCACCGTAAAGTCCTGATTCTGTCATTCAGTCTGTCAACTAATCCAGGGGCTGTAAATGGGTGAATGGAAGAACACAGAGCCTCTTCTGAAGGGCCAGCCACCATCCAGCTCCAGCTGCTTGCTGCGGCATATGGTATTTCTGCAAGCCCAGGCAAAGAAGGGAGTGGGTTGGTCTGAAATGACTGCCCTTAGTGGGTATGTGCTAGATCTCAATGATCAGCGCTGAAGTGATGGTTAGTAGGTGTGGGGCCCCATTAACCATCACTTCAGTAATAATAAGGCCGGGTCTTGCTCTGCATCCTGGATAAGCTCACAGCTTTGTGCTCTGTAGAATCTGCCTTCTTCCACTTTCTCTCTGGTGTCCTTGAACCTCTCATTCTTCATTCCTCAAGATCACTGCCATCAGTCTGCCCACAGATTATCTCAGTGCTTTGGTGTAGCATTCTCCGAGGCCCAAGGACTCCCATTCATTCATTTGGTTCCTGCTATGCCCCACTGTAGGACACAACAAATGGAAAGATATAATACTTGTTAGAATACAGTTGACCCTTGAACTATCTGGGGGTTATGGACATTGACCCCCTGTACAGTCAAAAATCTGTGTATAGTTTTTAACTCCCCCCAAACTTAACTGCTAATAGCCTATCGTTGACCAGAAGCCTTACTGATAATAGTTAGTCAACACATATTTTGTATTATATACTATATTCTTACAATAAAGAAACTGGAGAAAAGAAAATGTTATTAAGAAAATCATAAGGAAGAGAAAATACATTTGCAAAACTGTGCTGCATTTATCGATACTGTAAGTTTACGTCGTCTGACTGAAATGGTGGGTAACCACAGCTGCACACCTCAACCTATGGTACATATCAAGCAATTCAACTTTTCTTATAATGTCATGACTTTTCTCTGATACTTGGGAGTACTTCTAGCATCTCTAGTGGCACTTCGTTAGAGTTCCATGGTGTTAGTCAAGGTTTACGGTATTTCACTAAACATGAAAAATATGCAAGAACCTCAAGAGATCACTTTTAACTGCTATACACAATTTACTGGAGAGATGAACTGTTCACGTGGAGATGATTAGTGTCATACGGTGTTTTAAGCAGATACTTGCAACACTTGAGCTCACCACAATAGCAACAGGAGGTAGCTGTGAAATTATTACAGTAGTACAGTATGTACTACAGTTCATTTTGTGCAGTGAGGATTTAATCTTTACGTTTACATTTCTCTCATCTGCAAATGGCATCACGCACAGTTTTTGTGTGTATGTGTACATTTTGACATTTCGATAAGTTCTAATTTTTTATAATAGATTTGTTTATATTTTATGGTAGTAAATGAGAGGGCAGACAAGTATCGATGTATATTTTATGCATTCATGACATGAGTAACTTTTTCTTATTTTTTTTTATATTTCTAGGCTACATGGTTCATCTCAAGGTTTTTCTAATTGTCACAGATCTCCAAAAATATTTTCCCGTATTGTTATTGAAAAAATTTGTATATAAGTGGACCCTCACAGTTCAAACCTGTGTTGTTCAAGGATCGACTCTATATAGGTTAATAATTTCATGTAAAAAATGTCCTCCTAAGGAAAACTCCATCATAGAATGACTATGAGTCTCATAAGAATGCACTCAACTAGTCATCACTCCTGTGTTTTCATAAGAAAAAACAGTGTTAGAGTCCAAGAGAGAACAGGGGTTAAAAGCATGGTCTTTAGGATTAGACACATTTCAATTTGATTTCTGGTTCAACCCCTTATTTATTCTATGACTTAAGACAAGTTACTTAACCCCTGTAAGCCTCTGTGTCTTCATCTATAAAATGAGAATAGGAATTCCTTCTTTACATGGAAGTTGTGAGGTTAAATTAGATCGAGAATATAAAATGCATTGCATGGCACAAGTAATGGTAGCTATTAAAATTGACAACTCAATTTTCATTGGTCTTTGAAATTTGAAATAGTCTTTTTATTATGGACTGCACTGGCTTTTTCAGGTTCTGTAAATAGCCTAGTAGCCCATGACTAATGGAGCCTGTGGGACACTGTTTTGTCCCTTTAGGAGTTAAGGGATCTTTCTTTGCAAGTGAGATCCTCCCTTTTCCCAGGATGACAATTTCAGCACTTTATCTGGGCCCCTTCTTATGAGTTGTAGCTTAAGTGGCTTTTGTTTTTCTCTGTTGATCTTTTTCTTCTTCTTTTGGGTTTTTAATTCCATTTCTGTTGGACATGGCCCTCCTGTGTGGATTCTTTCACTACCCTTTCAGAGTCTACTTGCCAGAGGGCCACTTTTCAACTTTCTTTCTCTGAAACTGTCCTCAAGACGTGCTCTTTCAAGGAACACCAACTTGAATTGTACCTCTCTGCTGAAGGCACCCGAATTAGATCGGCAGCACTGGTCATTCCTGTCGTTTACCCATTCATTTAAGTTTTTATCCCCCAGAGTTTTACATTTTGATCAGGACCTGAAGTATCCAATGAAGGCTTTAATTTCATAATTCTTCTAATAATACTAGTTCTTACCACTTGATTCTCATTGGCTGCCCAGTGTTGCTGGAGAAAAATCCACAAACCTTGCAACAAATGTCTGGTTTCTAGAGTGAGTAGAACCCTTAGCACTGCAGAGCTACCCTTTTCTTCTAATCAGGGTGCATTCTCATTTTTCCAAAGTACATCTTTTTTTGTAGAGACATGGTCTTGCTATGTTGCCCTGGTGGGTCTCGAACTCCTGGGCATATCTATCTTTTTCTTAAATTTTTTTGATATTTCTAGATCACAAAATTCATCTGCAATTTTTTCAAATTGTTGCAGTTCTCAAAAAAGTTTCTAATACATTTATTTTGAAAATTTGCATGTAAGTAGACTCTTGAAATTCAAACCTGCATTGTTCAAGGGGCACGCCTTGAACAATGGTACCCAAGTTGTTGTCCATAGCCCCTAAAACCCTTCCCTGGATCTTCAAATAGAAATTTGAGACCAGCTATGAGCTCCTTCAAGTTCCCTTTCTACCATATCTGGCCAGTCCCACCCATATGTGCAACTGTCTTTTTGTGCTCCCCTCCTGCCCTAGTCCCTTCCAAGGAGGTCCCTTCTCTCCTTGCTCACAAGGCCATTTCTTTCAGCTTCCTCCAAGACTTGGCATAGCCAGATATGCTATTTCTCATATCCCATCTTTTTTTGCCACTCTGTAAATATGCTTGATGTTCTGTAAATATGCTTGAGTCTTTCCTATTTGGAGAAAATCTCCTGATACGGTTTCCTCTTTAGCTACTCACCAGATGCCTTGAAAGAGTTATCTCTACCTGCTTCTCTTTTCTTATCTCCCAGTCACCTTCTGATCCATTTTTCCCATTTTTTCAGCAACTATTTATTGAGTGCCTAACATGTACCATGCACTGTACTAGGTGCTAGAAAGGAAAACAAAACAAAAACTCCTGCCTTCCTGGAGCTTACATTCTAATAGGGGAGACAGGTAATAAACAAGATAAATTGGTAACGTATGTATTTTGTTTGAGTGGTAGTAAGTACTAGAGAGCAGAATAAAGCAAGAAAAAGAGAAATGGAGGGTTGTGGTCTGAGGATGGTTGTCAGTATTAAGTAGGATGGCTAGAGAAGGCCTTACTAAGAAGGGTAGATTTGAGTCCCAATCTGAAGGAGTTGAGGGAGAGAACCACATGTATATCTTGGAAAATAACATTCCAGATGGAAGGAATGACAGATGCAAAGACCTTAAGGCAGGTGCGGACCTGGTACATTATTGAGGACCAAGAAGGAGGTTGATGTGACTGGAGAAGAGAGTGAGCATGATTGTGGAATGGGGGTTGGTCCTGGGCATAACGAGAGGAAGGGCAGAGGCAGGTTTTGTAGGGCTCTGGAAGCCATTGTAAAACTTGGGCCTTTACTCAGAGTTAGATGGGAAGACTTGGGAAGACTTTGTGCAGAGGAATGGCGTGATCTCACTTCTGTTTTAACTGATGGTGCTAAAACACCATCGCTCAGATGGTGTTAAGTGACTGAAGCAGACAGAGATGAAGCAGGGAGATGAGGCAAAAGGTTTCTAGAATGAGGCTGGGCATGGTGGCTCATGCCTGTAATCCCAGCACTTTGGGAGGCCAAGTGGGTGGATTGCTTGAGCTCAGGAGTTCAAGACGAGCCTGGGCAACATGGCAAAATCCCATCTCTACAAAAAATTAGCCATGGGTGGTGGTGCACACCTGTAGTCCCAGCTACTCAGGAGGCTGACATGGGAGGATTGCTTGAGCCCAGGAGTTTGGGACTGCAGGGAGCTGTGATCACACCACTGCACTCCAGTCTATGTGACAGAGCAAGTCCCTGTCTCGATAAATAATAAATAAATAAAGACTACTACAATGACCCAGCTGAGAGATGGTAGTGGTCAGGAACAGTGGTAGCAAGGGAAGGAGTGAGGGCCAAATTCTGGATATATTTTTAAAATACAGCAGATCTTGATGAAAGATCGGATGGCAGGTTAAGAGCAGAATTAAGATGACCCCAGAGGTTTTGGTCTGGGCAACTAGAAAGATGAACTGATTTTAACTGAGTTGGAGAATCCTGCAGGAGGTCAGCAACTTTTTCTGAAAGGGCCAAATAGTAACTATCTAAGGCTTTATGAGACCTATGACCTGGTTTGCACTATTCAAGTCTGCCTTCGCTGCCATAGACAATAGGTCAATGAACAAGTGTGGCTGTGTTCCCATGTAATTTTAGTTATGGTCACTGAAATTTGAATTTCCCATGATTTTCATGTGTTACAAAAGATGCTTCTTTTGTTTCTTCTCAGCTATTGAATGAAGCATGTACATGTACATGAGAATGTCAAAACCATTCTTAGCACTCGGGCTGTACAAAATAGATGGCAGCCTGCACATGACCCAAGGGCAGTAGTTTGCTGCCCCATCCTCCATTTTATTCCCCATGTCTAATCATCTTTTATGAAATCCTGCTGAGTCTACCGTCACTAAATATCTAAATATCACTGCTTTAATTCATCCTTCACAAGTGCTCTGGATTGTTTGTTCATTTTCAAAATTTTTACTCTTATTTTCCACCTGAGATACTGTGTTATCCACCCAGCCAGGCTTCCTATCATGGTTCCATTTTTGTTCAACCCATTCTTCATCCTTTTGCCACTACATTGTTTTTTAAAGCACAAAGAGAACTTCTCTTCAGGACAAATTTCTTAGCATGCTGTCCAAGGCCTTCACAGCTACTCCTTCCTTTACCTTTTTGCTGTCTCCTCTATTTCCCTTCCAATAAATCTCCATTTTTACCATGGGAAACCACTGTTTATCCCCCAAACACGTCATTTTCTTTCACATGTTTATGCCTTTACATGCTGTTCCATATTCTGGAAAGACCTTTTCCCTTTCCTATACAACCAACTTCTATTCATTCATAAAGACCCAACTCAGAAGTCCCCTTCTGCATGAAGCCTTCCACAGTGCCCCCAGGAAGAGTGAGATGCTTCCTCCTCTGTAATCCCACAGTGCCTTGTCTATACTCTGCTAGCACTGGTCATGTTGCATTGCAGCTGCTTGTCATACACTATGGTGAGAGCCCTCCTGCCTACCATAATATCATCAAACACATAGTTATTAGAATTTCTGTGGAATGAATTTCCCCATATTTACCTTGATGAAAATAGCCCACCATTAACTGGCCATGTAATCTTAGACAGATCTCTTCCCCTTTTGGTGTTATTTGCCCATTTCTAACATTAGAAGATGAGGCTAAATAACCTCTTAGGCCCCTGCTGCACTGGTATTCTATGGTTTCTGAGCTCTTATTTCACCCAGCTTCTCTCAAATTCAGTTTTATTGTCTGTGTAGAGTGGTCTGGGAATTACATCATCACAAAGACCTCTTTCTTTCCTCTACTAATGAAGGCACCTCTGTGTCGGGAGGAGGAGATGGATACCAGGATAAGTGGGCCCCGGCCCAAGGACACCTCCATATTAGGAATCAGCCTTCTTGTCTCATGGAATATCTCTATTTGGTTAACAAGCACAGGTCATAATTATGTTCCAGCCATTAGTCCAAGAGAAGAGATGAAATCCTCATGTAAACATTTGTAAGCATCTAAAATCTCCTCACTGTCATGGAAGAAAGAACAACATTTAAGGAAAGCCCTACAATCATTTCAAAAATAAAATACTTTAAAAAAGTAGATGTAAACACATTCTGTTAGGTTTTCAATAGGTTGTGCAGCCTGAAATCAGTAGGAAATCCAATGAGGGCTTTGCCCGAGGACCAGAGCACCCCCACAAGGAGACCTCCTCCTGCATAGGCCCTGGGCAGCATCCTTTCTTTTTTGTTTTTTCTGCAGGTGCCATGAGGGGAGCCGTTGTGGTATCTTTGGTGCCTAGCATACTACTTAGTACTTAACCAATGCTCCCTAAAATGCTTCTTTTTATTTTATTTTATTTTATTTTTTTTGAGATGGAGTCTAGCTCTGTCGTCCAGGCTGGAGTGCAGTGGCGTGATCTCGGCTCACTGCAAGCTCCGCCTCCCGGGTTCACACCATTCTCCTGCCTCAGCCTCCTGAGTAGCTGGGACTACCAGTAGATGGGACTACAGGCACCTGCCAACACACCCGGCTAATTTTTTTGTATTTTTAGTAGAGATGGGGTTTCACCGTGTTAGCCAGGATGGTCTCGATCTCCTGACCTTGTGATCCACCCTCCTCGGTCTCCCAAAGTGCTGGGATTACAGGCGTGAGCCACCGCGCCCAGCCCCTAAAATGCTTCTTAACTGTCTGAATCATCATTGGGCATCTTATTCCCATAGAGGGAGTCCCCAGGTTACCCCAAACTCTGCTTTAACCTTGGATGACTCTTCTGGTCCCCAGATTCTATCCAGGTCTCTATTTTTGAATGTGTGTGTGTGTGTGTGTGTATGTAGCTTATGAAAATGCCTCATCCCTACCCCTAGGAATCTCTTTTCCTTTTGCAGGAAGACATTATCAGTTAATCCTGTTATTTGACAAAGGCCTGTGAGACCAGAGGGTCCTAGAGCCCATGGGCACTGATTTTGCAGTGGCAGCAGTGAGCCCGGAGGAGGCCCATCGTTTGGGGGTTTTGGGGTGGGGAGGGTGCGGGGGGTGACCAGATGGAATGTGAAGGCCAGTTGACTTCTTTGTTTTCATCCAGAAAACCTTGCTTTTCAGAAATGGCTTGGTATATATTTATATGAAGGAGGACTAAGGTAAAAGAGCCCAATAGCAAGATTTAGGAGAGATAAGAGACGTACAGACCAAAACTCTATAGGAGAGATTCAGAGTTCCCTTAATTCCCCAAAGTCTGTCTCATTCTCCCTCCCCTACCTATTCCATCCCCACTTGCCCATCTCAGCTTCATTTCTTCACTAAAGTGCAAAGTGAAGGCAACTGAAAATCAGCCAGATGCAGAGCCACTATCATTCCTCCTCAACAAGAGTCTCCTCACTTCAGCCCTCCCCCAAAAGACAGAACTCACCAAGAGGAGAAGATGGCTGGAGGGCATGCCTTTGGTGAGCTTTGCCTAGCCTCAGTTAATTGCAGCTGCTTAATTTTTGTTCAGGCCTGGGACAAATGTTAGCTTGATGTGTGGATCACTATAGGACTTACCTAAAATCTGGTTCTACTAGCATTTACTAAGTGATAATTCTGTTTGCTTGGAACAGGCCAGCCTGCCAAAGCCTTAGTAAACTGACACGTGACCAGTGTCACTGTTTTTGCTTCAAACCAGCTTTAGGGCAATGAGAGGCCATGGATGGAAGAGGCAGTGAACTTTTATCAGCTTAAACATAAACTTTCTTAATGACTGCACACTCTCTTGGGGGAAAGAAGAATGAACCAAATCACTTACCATCTGATTTTTTTTAATAAAAGTTTTTCCTTCCCCGTTATAAAATTAGCCCATGCTTATGGGATTTATGGAAAAATAGATAAAACCATTGTGCAAAGTTCCAGCTCCCAAAGGGAATTGCTATTAGCGTTTTGCTTCATTTCTTTCTATTCTTCATTATAATTTTTTTCTTTTTTAGTATTGTGAGTATACTATGTATGTTGTAAAGATAAGTTTTTTATCTTTTTCATTTATTATAATGTAAATATTTTTGTGTTATAAATCTTATTAAACACAATTTTATAGGCACATAATACTCCATTGAGTGATTATCTTGTTGTTTACTTTGGTCTTCATTTTTTTCTTCTGTAAATAATGCAACCTAAAGCTTTTTTAAAAAAATTCAGAGTACTTTACTTTGGGTAAAGTCCTAAAAGTGCAATTATAGGGCCAGAGTGTGACAATTAGCTTGTTTATCCTCAATAGGTTAGAACTGATAGCCAAGAAGAAATGGTTGCCGTTAATCATTATCAGAGGGATCTGAGTGATCCCTCTGATAGGTTGCTTGGAAGTAAAAGCAACATTGTGAGGCTGAAAGTTTCTATTTGCTTTGGGCTGGCAGGGCCAGGTTACCTAAGGGGTAGGATGGGAGGAAGATGGGTCAGGGAGAGGAGATTTCCAGCCTGGCCAGTAACGTGCTCAGAAGCAGGCCTTTACTTGAGAACGTTCTCTATGGCCATCTTTCCATCCATATATGGCCCTGTATATCACCCCAGTGTCTACTCCCTTCTGACAGAGCCCAGAGTGTGGCTGCCCTGGGAACTGCCATCCTTGAAGCTGTCTGAGAAGCATGGCCACCATCCCCTCTTCCCCTCTGCGCCCTCGCCACTCCTGTGTGAGACCCAGTGGAGGTCTAGTCAAGAAGTCTCTTTCTCTTGTACACTTTTCTCCCCACCTCCCAGCTTCTGAGTTCTTGGACTTACCCCAAACTTGGCAATTACAGACACATGAGAGGTAATTGCAAGACAGTGGGCTGAGTGCTGCAGTAGACGCATTTAGGTGGAACCCTTAGGAGACATGGTGATTTCAAGCTGGGTCTTCATGCCAGCAAAGGGATCCCCTCCCACCCATTTCTCCTCCAGGGCAACAAGAGAAGGGATGGGCTTTGGGAACCTGAGTTTCAGCTGGTTTTGACAGAGTGGGTTGGGCTGATGCCTCAGGGGCTCAGTTTCCTCTACCTACATTAGAAGTCAGTAGGCAGGTATCTCATCGCATCTCTGAAGAATGGATCTGAGCCAGTTGGAGCATGTCATTATCACACCTGACACCTCAGGGAGTGTTTCTGAGGAGTCAGTGGAGGAGGTGGATGCTCTCCCTGGGAGGGATGTGTCAGGGCATTTATTTCATCATTGAATCATACTCTTTTCCGTTCACCCATTCCCTTATCTCTTTTAAAATCCAGAGGCAACCCTCCTCTTCTACTCTGAAAAGCAGCCTGGCTCTGGGGAGCCGTGAATGAGGCTCTTCATGAAAATGCAGCCTATCTCTTGGGGATGATGATGAACTACCAAGGGGCACGGCTGGGGGCCTGTTTCTCCTCCCTTGATGACATAAACCCAGGTGGAACAGACTCTGTGCTCGTTTCTTTCCAGGAAACATTCATAGGCAGAATCGTTAATCTGCCAATTGCAGTATTACATTGACTTTCCAATTCAAAACGATTATTCTGAAAGCATTTTTTGTCTTGGCTATCATGGTTTTGGCTGTGGGATGTGTTGAGAGCCCCTGGTGGGGATGGGGAAGGAGAGAGGAATTCAGGAGAGGTCTGTAGTTCTAATCACCATGTTTAGGAAGCAGGGCACGCCAGGTCTGTTGAGGTGGTCAGTGAGATGGCAGGGTGCAGAGATTCTGAGCAGAGAATTCTTGGCATCTCTTGAGTGCCTGAGTCCTGAATCAAGGAGACTCCTCAGATTCCAGGGTGAGGTCTCAGATTCAGAGTCCTGGGGACAGAAGCTGGCAGAACGTAGCAGGCAGGTTACAACCCTAGCTGAGTAGGTAAGGGGCAGAGGCTGCTGTAGTCTCTATGTGGAATCAAAACTCCTGGCCCTGCAAAGTAGAGGTCGGTGGGGAGGCTCAAAAAGGGACCCTGGCTCTTGCCTCCCTCACCCTATTCTCCCACACTTGAGACTTGAAAATAAACTTTCCTCTCTGTTGGGAGGGGTTTTCCTATTTACCATGAGGCTGAGCTCTCCCTGGCTCTCAGCCCTGGTGAGGCAGACCTGCAGATGACAGGTAATTAATAATGACAGCTGGGAGAAGTTGGGGCAGCAGGAATCAACAGTTTTGATGCTGTTTGCAAAACACAGGAGGAGGGTAACACAATTCCATTTTAAAGCAGCTCTCAGGATACAGGCAAGTCCTGAAATAGCCCCATGTAAGGAGTAGCAGCTGCCTCTTGGCTGAGTGTTGCAAGGCCTCTCTTGGTGGGCTCAGCATCTCCTTCAGCACATGCCCAAGTTCCCAGAGAACAGAATGATCCCTTCGCCTGCATTTCCTCCATGGCCATCATTACAGTAAATTGCAAGGCTCTCATGATGACTGTAGAGAGGCAGATTGATTTGTTCCTTCTGACTGTCACTGTGCTGAACGTGGCCGGGGTGATGGGCACCCAGATTTCACACCTTGTAATGGCCCTGCCAGGGTGGATGTTAGCGCAATTGGGACCTGACGCTTCAATAAATCTGAGACATTCTGCTGTGGAGATCAAAGTTCGGAATTGCTTAAATTGGTGTTGGAGCAGGTGGGAAACAGGAGTCCAGGGCCATGAATTGGCTAGATGGCAATTGTCGTTCAGTTTGTGAGATCCCAGTGTCGCCTCTTCAGATGATATGACATCAATTTAAGTAATTTGGGCTCCCAGCTACCTAGCCCTTTCAGTATTACTGGTTCTGGGAAGTGTGATTCATGGTCTAGCTTATGCTCTTGTGTGAAAAAGAAAAACAACACCCTGCTTGTATCTCTGGGGTTGGAAGGTTGTGTTTGTGCAGGTTGGTATCAATGGGTTATCAGTTTTCACGTGAGTGTGGATGACAATTTCATCTCCTACCTGCATATGCTGCTAACTCCCCAAGCTACATTTCCAGCCATGACCTCTCATCTTCATTTCAGACTCATTAGCATATGTGTGTCATGTCATTGTCACTTGCACACAGAAATGGACCTGGATTTTAACACACAGCTCGGAATTCCCAAAGACTTCTTATGAGCTGGGAACGTGCTCTGCCTTCTGATGGAAGGTCAAGTCCAGAGGAGAGGTGGTCTGATCCATTTGGAGGAGTGGGCACTTTTTTAGTATAGCAGCTTTATTGAGATACAATTCACCCATTTAAATGGCATAATTCAGTGGTCTTTAGTATATTCATAGTTGTGCAACCGTTGCCACAATCAATTTTAGCATATTTTCATCATCCCAAAAAGCAACCCTGTACCCATTAGCAGTCACTCCTCCTCCCCTGCCCATTTCCTAACCCCAAGTTATCACTAATATACTTTCTGTTTCTCTGAATTTGCCTGCTCTGGACATTCCATATAAATGGAATAATATATATTATTATAATAATGGAATAATATATGTGGAATAATGGAATAATATAATATATGGAATAGAATAATACGTGGTGTTTTGTGACTGGCCTTTTACACTTAGCATAATATTTTCAAGGTTTCATCTATGTTGTAGCATGTATCTGTACTTCATTCCTTTTTTTTTTTTTTTTTTTTCTGAGATGGAGTCTTGCTCTGTCACTCAGGCTGGAGTGCAGTGGTGCGATCTCAGCTCACTGCAACCTCTGCCTCTTGGGTTCAAGCGATTCTCTTGCCTCAGCCTCCCAATTGGCTGGGATTACAGGCACCTGCCACCATGCCCAGTTAATTTTTCTATTTTTAGTAGAGACGGGGTTTTACCATGTTGGCCAGGCTCGTCTCGAACTCTTGACCTCAATTGATCTGCCTGGCTCAGCTTCCCAAAGTGCTAGGATTACAGGCGTGAGCCACCACACCCTTCATTCCTTTTTATGAGTAACAAATATTATTTGAATATGCCACATTTTGTTTATCAGTTGATGGACATTTGGATATTCATACTTTTTGGCAATTATGAATAATGTGACTATGAATTTTCATGTACAAGTTTTGGTGTAGACACATATTTTTATTTGTCTTAGGTATATACCTAGGAGTATACACTCAAGTGTATTTTAAAATTTTACAGAGTTCAGTGCACATCTCCTCAGTCCTGAGCCTTATGAGATATCTGGCTGTTAACCCCGAAAGGTGCACACTGGATCTCCTTTACCCATTTTTTAACCCTGACTGGGACACCAGAGACATGCTGCATCTTGTATTAAGTGTTTCATCTTGCAGAATGGCTGTGCTCCTGAAATATTTCCTGTGAAGAAAATTGTTACAATCCTGTTACATCACTGGCTTTTATTATTAAATTGGAAATTGTTGGCCAGAAACAATTTTAACCCCAAATTATAAAAAAAAAAAAAAAAAGAAAAAGAAAAAAATACCAGAAAAGTAGCAAAGATTTACACGTAAGTGAAATGTAGACATTCTCGATGATGTACCATTATTTTTCAAATAATACTAATATTAATAACAACAGTAATAATGTAAATGCATCAGGGACAAGCACTTATAAAGTGCGATTATGGGCTGCGTAATATGGTAGATTTACATTTGTTAACATATTTGGTCTTCCTAACAACCTCACAAAATAGGTATTAATATTATTAGCATCTTTGCCCCTTTACAGATGAGGAAACTGAGGCACAGAGAGGCCAGGTAACTTGCCCAAAGTCAAGACTAGTGTACTAGTTAAGATAACATTAGCTGCTGTAACAGATAAGCCCCAAGTTCTTGGAAGCTTAACATAATAAGCTTATTTCTTGCTTACAGCAGAACCTGGTGGCATTGTTTTTGATTGAGTTGTCTTCCACGTGGTCGTTCAGGGATCCAGGCCCCTTTCATTTTACGGCTCTAACTTCCTGAAGGTTTTTCAGATCCTCATCACTCAGCTGGTGGGTGAGAAAGAAAGCAAGGACTCAGTGGGAGGTCTTGGGGGATCAGCCTGAATGTGGCGTATGTCACATCTGCCGCTTCCCACTGGCCAGAACTCAGCTATGTGGCCATACCTAAGCACAAGAGAAATATAATTTTGTTCTTGGCTCCAGGGGAAAGGAAATGGGTTTGAGCAAACACATGTTTCATTTTGGCACTGGTAGCAAGTGGAAGACATGGATTTGAACCCAGACAGTCTGGCTCCAGAAGCTTGCTCTTGAGTGGCACACTCCTCTACCTTCCTCTGAATAGCAGCTCAGAGGTCTGGGGAAAATGTGTGGTTGCACGAGTTTTTACTCAGTTTTCTTCCCACATATAACTATATTTGGTTGCCTGGATGCTGTTGAAGTCATTGCCTTTTAGAAAAAGAGAAACGATAAAAACCAGTGTTAGTCAAGTATTTGCCCTATGCCAGGCACCGTTCTAAGCATTTTACACTTACTATTTTATTGAATTTTTGCAAAACCCTATGGGATAGGGAATTATTATTTTCATTTTTCAGGTGAGGAAGCTGAAGCAGAGAGCTTGGTTCCATGTCCAAGGCCATATTATTAGTAAGAGGTATCACTGGACTTTGAATGCCCCCACACAACTACTGTGCTAGGAAGGGATTAAAGGGAAGAAGAAAGAAGATGAAAGATCCAAAGCCACCAGAGACACAATTCAAAGTCAAAACCCAGCTAGTTGTTTTGAATCCTGCTTCAAACAAATCAACTTCTACAAGTCACTTATGAGACTATCAAGAAAATGTAAACATTCATGGGAGATCTGATGATATTAAGGAATCATTGTTAACTAACTGGGTGTAAGACTGATGTTTTGGTTATCTTACCAAAAATGTCCTTATCTTTTCAAGGTACATACTGAAACGTTTGTGGATGACACAATGAAATGTCTAGGATTTGCATCAAATAATGCAGTGTAGGGGTCAAGGTAAAGATGGAATCAAGAGTAGGCACAAGTTGTTCCTTGTTGTAGAATGGTGGTGGGTATGTGGAGAGTTGCTGTAGTATTCTGTCTACTCTGGCTATATCTGAAATTTTCCATTATGATTACAATCATCCCCCTGTATACACAAGAGATTGGTCCCAGCACCCCTGTGTATACCCAGATCTGAGCACACTCAAGTCCTGCAGTCAGCTCTACAGAATCCACCTATATGAAAATGCCCTACGGGCTGGGCGTGGTGGCTCAAGCCGGTAATTCCAGTACTTTGGGAGGCCGAGGTGGGCAGATCACCTGTGGTCAGGAATTCGAGACCAGCCTGACCAACATGGTGAAACCCCATCTCTACTAAAAATACAAAATTAGCTGGGCATGGTGGCTCATGCCTTTAATCCCAGCTACTTGGGAGGTGGAGGCAGGAGAATCGCTTGAACCCAGGAGGTGGAGGTTGCAGTGAACCGAGATCAGGCCATTGCATTCTAGCCTGGGCAATAAGAGTGAAACTCCATCTCAAAAAAAAAAAAAGAGAAAGAAAAGGCCCTATGGAAGTTTTTCCATGGGTTTTGCATCTTGCAAATACTTTATTTTTGATTCACATTTGGTTGAAAAAAGTCCACATATAAGTGGGTCTCACAACTCAAACTAGTGTTGTTCCAGGGTCAACTGTATAATTTTAAAAAAAGACTTTAACAAATCATGAGTGTAGACTTTCTGTAGTCCCCAGATAGTAAACTAAGAGCACCGGATGTGTTTACCGAAGAACAGCTTTACACAGGTCTTCAGGGACTCTGTTTGGGAGCCGTTGGTCAGCTTTTGAACTCTGATTCTAAGATACTCCTGGAGGTAGTGGTTAGTGCCTAGAGAATCGGGCTGCTGAAGTTGAGCCCTGGAGCCTCTAAAAGTTAGAAGCACAGGCTTCCTGGGTAATGGGGAGGCCAGGCCAAAGTCTGGGCTCTGCCCTGGCCAGATTGGCTCAGCCTGGGTTAGTTGTTCAACCCATGACACATATCTTGTTTGAAAGGTACGGTGCAGCCCAGATCCCAGCTGCACTTTAATTAAACGGTGAAAATCCATCAAAAACTCGGCCTCTTCCACTGGCTAGTTTTCTCCTGAGTCCCAGGTGAAGCTTGCTCATGGCTGGCCAGGAGAACCTCCCAATTCTCCACCTAAAATCAACAGCCAACACTTGGCAGCCCAGCTTCTGACCCAATGTAAATTAAGCCTGGCATTTGGAGATGGTATTAAATGTCCTAAATCAATATTTTGGAGGCAGAATCAGAACAATTAAAATCCTGCTTTCCTATTCAGACCATTGGAATATCTTGTATTGGAATATAAGATTTTTAGTTCACTTTTAAAACTCAGAAGGTTGAAAAAGAAAGATTATCCTTGGCAATGCTCTGAGCATAGTTTATTCCATCTTCAGCATCTTTTCCTTTTATTTGTATATGTATCCAACATATGTCAAGCACCTAGGGACCTCCATATATGACATCACATTTAATCCTTACAGGAACCCTGGGAGGTCCCAATTTTACAGATGAGGAAACTGAGGCCCAGAGAAGTAAAGTGACTTGTCCAAGATCTCTCAACTATTAATTGGTGGAACAGGGATTTCAACTGGTTTCTTCATACCAAAGTCTACCTCTTTGCCCACTGTAACACAGCTGGCTTTTCTGAAGTATTTATTTTTCATTCATCAATAATAATTATTAATAATGATAAATCAACAGTGACAATAGAAACTGTTTAATAATTTACTATTTCTCTCGTCTTTAAAGGTGCTGGCAGTTTGTCTAGCTTGTCCATTTGTTCAACAAATGTTGATTGTGAGGCAAGCCTGGGAGGGAGGTGTCTGGGCCCTGGAAGCAAAGTGCCTGGTCCTAGCACACACTGGCTGTGTCACCTGGGACAGGTTCATCATTCTCTCTGAGCTCCAGTCTCCTCATCTGCAAAATGGCATGACAAGCAGCTGTCTCATAAGGTTGTCTTGAAGATGAAAGGAATTGATACTTGTGAAGTGTTTAAAACAGGGCCTGGCCCTCAGTGGGCATTCCAGAAATAGGATCCCCTGCCAGGCATTGCCCAAGCTCTATGTCTTTGCTCTCATGGAACTTCCTCTTGTTCACAGTACATTTAACCAGTTGGTATTATGACTTCTATGTGTATTAACCTAGCTAAAACTGTTTAGGTTTGTGGTAAAACAGAATTTTTAAAGGGTAGAAATATAAACTGAAAAGTAAGGGCCCCCTCTTTCTTACTTCCAGGCTTTGACCATAGTAGTGTAGCCTGTGAGAAATGCTTGTTTTGTTCTTTCTTCCTTTCTTCCTTTCTCCTTTCCTTTCCTTTCCTTTCATGTACTTGTTTTGTTTATATACAACTGCAATACTATTGTTGAGTGTTCAGCAGTTTATTCTTTTTCATGTACCTATTTGTCCTGGGTATGTTTCACATGGGGATTGACCTCATTTTTATAAACAGCTTTATGCATTGCTTGGATGTGCCACTCAATGCATAAAGGTGTTTAATATGTTCCCTATTGATGAACATTTAAGTTTTTTTATAGGCTGAAAGATAATTTATTTAATCATATCTTTCTTTTATTATTATTTTTTTAGAGATGGGGTCTTGCTATGTTGCCTATGCTGGACTCGAACTCTTGGGCTCAAGCAATCCCCCTGCCTCAGCCTCTCCAGTAGCTGGGACTACAGGCATGAGCCACTGCACCCAGCTTAAATTTATTTTAGTGTTTTGCTACTCTGAACAATGCTGCATTAAACATGCTTGCAAACAACATTCTATGCCAGTTTATCTGCACAATAAATTCTTAGAGGTGGAATTGCTGAGGCAAAACGTTTTTAAGTTTGGATTTTGCTGGATTTTACCACATTGCTCTCCAAAAAGGAAATGCTAGGGAAGAAAAACACCTACTCACATTTTAGTAAAACTCTTATTCTTGTTAAGAATTCAGTCTTGAAAAGAGAGGGTGGAAACTAAAAGTTATCCAGCTCTCTAATCTTATTGGAAATACTTCTCTTTGGCCACACATTTTTAGGCAACAAATTATCAGGCTCCTAGCTTCAGCATGTTGGTCCAGACAGGATGTTCTGGATCTCAAGGCGAAATCCTGTGTGTTCTTAACCATCTCTCCACTCCCAGGTCCCCTGCTCCCGTTTTCTGGGGGAAGGTCTTTTGTTTTTTTTTTTCTTTCAACTTTGAGGATAAACATTTAGAGATTTCACACTCCTCTGGATGCAGAGGGGCCAAATTTCTGACTAGAGGAGGAAGTCGTGGAAGAGCATCCACACGCGGAGGTCGGAAGCCAGTGTTTGCTAAGTGTTCCACTAGCCCAGCACGGGCCTGTCTGCCCCCTTGAATTCCTCCAGGCCCAGAACAGCTGGGCCCTGCCAGTGTCCTTCCCTCTGCTTCCAGTCCATTTGGCAGGGAGAGATGGGACTTGTTAACAGGCTGATTTCCTTTTAGGGATGACTGCTCCACCAACCCCCAGCCAACTAGGAGCAGACACCCAAATGATGAAGGTAATAAATTACATCCAAAACCATGGTGAGGAGGGAGTGTTGAATGACTCACGAGCCCCTGCATCCTCCCATTACATTCCAAGAGCGGCCCTCCTTGGGACTTAGATCACTCCCTGAGAACAACACCCCAACCAGGCTGCGGAGGAAGACCAGCTGCTGTTTGTTGGCCTGCGTGACAGGGACCAGGTGAGGGCCCTGGCTGGAAACAAGTTCTGGATTTTTATTTTGGCCTGGTCTTTTGAATAGGTTGGTGACCCTGGCTATTGTAAGAGCCCTGACTGGGGTGGGCACAGGAGGACAGGGGTCCCTAGAGGCTAGACTGTGAACCCCATAGAAGAGCAGAAATGAGACATGCTGTGTCTTGGTTTCCCATCTACCAAATGGGCATAAGAACTCAGTACCAGGTCTCTAGTGTTAATAATTAAGGAGCTAATTCATGTTAAGTGCTTGGCATGGAACCGGGCTCATATAAAGCACTTAATATTCCTTGCTGTTATTACCACATATACCACTCCTCTTAACCCATGTTGCAAATAAGACATTGGAAGATACGGTCTGACTGCAGCTGTCACCCATGCCCATGACTTGTGATAATAATAGTGGGCACTTACGTAGAGGTTATTGTGTTCCATCACCTTGTATTTATTGAATTATTTAATCCTGCCAAACCCTATACATGACTATGAGATAGGTTCTGTTTTTATCCCCATTTTATGCATGAATAAACTGAGGCACAGAGAGGTTGAGCAACTAGCCCACAGTTAGTAAATGGTGGAGCCAGGATTCAAACCAAGACTGTCGGTTCTAAAATCTATTTTCCTAACCATGATGTCATTCTGCCTCTCAGTATATATTACATTTCTCTAGAAAAGTTTTCCAAACATAGCAGTCCACTGACATTTACTTTTCTCTTTTTTCTTTCATTAAAAAAGTTTTTTCTTGTACTAGCTATAAAGCATTATAAAAAATTTTGAACATATGGAAATATAGCAATATTTTCCCACAGTGCTACTACCTACAGCAGAGGGGCAGTTCTTTTTTATTTCCAATCCTTTGTGGACTGTGATGTCCTACTGTGTGTGACTACTACGCAGCTTGTGTAACCTGTAATTCTCCACTGGAGTTGGACAGCAGTGAAGCGGGTCTATACCCTGTTCAACTAGACAGTGCCATGGTACACCCTCCTGAATGTCATAGCAGTATCAAATTGCTAAATATTTCTAAATGCTTATTATAAGTTCTTGTCTTATCATGGACAGGGAGCAAACAGTTCCCAGGCTGATGCTGGTCTGCAGATCACACTCTGTGTAGCACTGACCTAGATAAACACTGTTTGCATTTTATCATATTTATTTCCAAGTTTTTTTGTGTGTATTTTATTGTTTTTAGCTTGTATATACTTTTTGATTTTTTTCTCATTACATTTCCCATTACAATGTTACAGTAAATAATTCCTGTATATCTTCTTTAGTGACTATAATGTAAATAATGTAGCCATTTGGAAGATGTACCATAGATTACCAACCTTTTCCCTCAGTGTTGGAGCTTAGGTATGTTTTCAGTTATTTGCTGTCATAAAAATACATTGATAAAGTTTTATATAAATATTTTTTCCATATTTAGTGTTACTTCTTTAGGGTAGATTTCCTAGAATGGAATTACTGGGTCAAACATTATGAAGGCTTTTAAATTTCTTGATAGATGGCAGGAGGATCACTTGAGCCCAGGAGTTTGAGACCAGCCTGGGCAACATAGTGAGACCCAATCTCTGTTAAAAAATAAAAATTAAAACATTAATTAAAAAAATTACTTGATATATATGCCTGACCAAATTCAAACTACTTTTTAAAAGGGATGTGCCAACATATGTTCCCAGCAGTAGCCTATGAGAGTGCCTATTTAACTATATTCTTTTTAGCATTTATTGTTTTAATTTATTAAATTTGCTTAGTGGGAAAAACTTTAATTGTTTTTATTTGAATTTCTGTGATCACCAGTGAGGTTGAACGTTTTTCATGCATAAATCCGTTTATATGCATACTAAATACTATGTATTGATAATGTAGCAAGTGTACATTGATAATGTAGCAAGGACTTTGCTTGAGTATTTCCAATTGTTTCTTCAGCCTTATTAAAAATTTTTCTTTCCCTCCCTCTCTTTTTTGTGAGTTGGGCCTATTTTATAAGTATTACATACCAGTTTGGATTAATTAATTTTTGCAACTGTTTTGCATCCAATGGAATTTCTGACATATTTCTGTTAATTATAGGGAAAGCAAGAAGAATATTTGAAATCTGGGTTATTTTAGGAACTTCTAGATGCCTGAACACAAGTATCTAACTGTATTTCCATGTGATCTGTGCTATACGAGCAGTGTGGGCAAAGGGAGGCCTGAGGAGCAACGTAGGCAGTTGGGGCTGGAGTCTGGCAATAAATGTTGACCTGTATTTCCCTTGAAGAGACTTTTTGAGGGCTCATTTGTTGTTTAATAACATGAGGAGATGTTTATCAATAAGACAGTGATTTCTCAGTGTGCACCAAGGTGCACACTTTCAAAGTGTGTGCCACTGCGGCGTGTAGTGGGACCAGGGTATTCCATCATGGTTGATTCCCACCTTAACAAGCCTTGGGTCCTTTCCCTGGGCTGGTAGATATTTTTAAGCAAGACAAAAGAGCATACTTGGAATCTGCAGCGACCTCACAGGCAAACAATTATAAGTGGCTAAAATATGTGGCTATCTGTTTTACATTTAGGAAAGCTATGTTAATAAATATCCACAGAAAAAATGTATTATGCTCAAATTGTTTGGAAAAAGCAAGGTTAAAGGGGCTTCTTTTCCTGCTAAGGCTTAACACACTATTTCAATTTCCAAAGAAGAGGCAAAGGTAGGATTTAATATGCAGTTTTTTCAAAACTTTTTTTGCCGATGGGATCCTATTTTTCAAAAAGCACCTACTAACTTCTTGCACAGTACCATTCTGCAGTACACACAGACAACGGAGCATGCTGGTGCCAGCCCAGTGTCTGTGGCATTGATGTTTACCTTGGTCGTGAATCTTACGAAGTTAAGGACATCGTACTGAAGTATAGAATTATCTGTGAAGTGGGAATGATGGTCCCTACTTTAGACAGGGCTGGATTTGAAATGCATTCACGTTCCCCAACTTTTCTTTGTGTCCAGTGACAGAGCAGTAACATTTAGGGAACAATAAGATTGGGAAACCATGATCGCAGGGCATGAAAAAATGTTTTTAAAACAATCAAGACAGCCTAGTATGTTAGGATATTTTATATAATTTACAGTACCAGTGCAATACTTACTGCACAGTAGCTAAGGTGTAATATAGGCATGGGAGTGTGACTGCTTGTGTCAAATCTAGACTTTGCCACTTAATTACCTTTAAGCAGTTAGTCAACCTGTCAGAATTCTCAAGTTCCCCAACTAGAGAATGTAGATAATAATTTCACTCATTTATAGGGTTGATGGAGGGATTAAAAATTCATGTAAAGTGTTACAACCTCGTGTATGAGTCAAGGCCCTGGGAGGGAACGCTTTGCACACTCTATGGAGTGATTGAAGAGAGTAGTGGAGGGACCACTTACAAAGAGTGGGTTTGAAGGGAACCAATGGGGGTGAAGCGCCCCAAGGCAACAGCAGGGAGCAGTGACTACCCTTAGATAAGAGGTAAGGGGACAGGATATTGACTAGCAGCTGGGGAGAAAGCTATAGGCACAGAAGAGGGCCTCAGCAGGAACTGTGGCCCTCAGAAGAGCAAAACCATAACTGCCAATGTGTGGCCCAGCAGGGGGGGAACCAGGGGAATAAACATCCATTATTCCTGACATCATCCGTTGGCCAAACTCAACCACAGTACAGAGTGGATCTGGAGGGGCAAGTGGATATTTAGCATAGTAAATGTTAACTAAGGTTGATGGGTACTATGCAGTTAATTTCCTTTTTCCCCCTTAGTCACAAGAAGTTCTATAGGATTGCTATTACTATATGTGTAACTTTCGGAAAATTGAAAATTACTTAACCTCATGGTGCCTAAGCTTTTTCTTTCTTGCTAAAGGAGACACTACTAGTATATTCCCATTATGTAAGTAAGACAATGAGTTAATACACATCAAGCGCATAGAACAACTAATGTCTGACCCATAGTAGGCTCTCAATAAATGTGAAGCATTGAGCTGTTTCCCTTCTTCACAGCTTCAAAGAGATGTTGACATGTACATTCTGCTTTGTTTCAGAGACTACGCACACATACGTAAGAAGGAGCTTATTTTCCTCCTGGGTCTGGTCCTCTGTCGGAAAGTTGAATGCCTTTCTCATTTTCTTACTCAGAGTGGTTGGGTCTCCATTCTGGGCCTCAACTGAGTTTCAGAAATCCAAATACATTTTTCTGATGCTGATGGTAACTTTTCTGTAATGTACTCGGCACGGCTGAGAATAGGTCGTTCTCATTCCCTCTCTATAGCCTGTGGTTAGCCCTGCCCATTAAATCTTGGTACTAAAGCACATATTATCAGCCCTGCCGGCACATGCCTCGCTGCCTCCTTCCCCACAGGGGTCAGCACAGGGCAGCTCGAAGGGCCTGTCCCCTCTTCTCAGTCTCCTTTCTCTCTCCCTTTTTCCCAAGGCTTCATTGTGAAACCCCTACTGTACTCTGCCTTGTATTTAACCCACTCCTGTCCCCCTCCCTCTTCCATTTCTATTTATCATAATAGGAGGAGGGGGAGAAGGAATCTTCTTGTTTTTCCAGTTTTGCCAGGAGCAGCCTGAGTCCTTGGCTTTGAGGTCACTAGTTTGGGGAGCAACAGGTACCCTGATTAGTCCCCTAGCAGGTGATGGAAGCCTACACAACATTTAGGGAAGCTGAAGGCTTTTGTATGGTGATGATAGGGGGCCCCCAGCCTTCTCTGCCCAGCCAGTGCTCTGAGCATTTCCACTGTGTGCGTGGGAGGTTCTGATGCGGTGGGACTCAGAAGGTAGCAGGCCAAATACTTGAGGTATGTGCTCAATGTTTAGTTATGAGGATAAACTGACATTACATTAACAAAGCCAGTAAGCCACTTTCTTTATATTCAAAATAAGAGATTAGATTTGTTTATTTCATGTCATTTTCTGCACTAGGCAACGTCTTAGAAAATATAGTAAAGGAGTTAAAATTTAGCTGCTCAGATACATTGCTCATTCCCACCAAATAGCTCTAATGTCTAGGGTTAGTTTGGTTTCAAACTTTCAGCTGACCTGCACCTCCCAACATCAGGTTCTGTCAGCCAGCTGGTTTTGGGGTTGGTGGCACCTCTAGTTACACCTTGCACCTTGCACTTTTGGCAGTGTAAACATGTTCATCCAAAGTAGTTCTCAGAGAGAACTGTGATTTTTAACCCTCTCTCACCAAATGCGCTATCTTCTTTGACAGAAATGGAAACAATTTACACTTTACCAGTTATGGAAGAAGCAGCATGTAGAAACCTGAGTTAACTGTTACCATATTTCCAATTTATTCTAGGGATATTTCAGCATTTCTTATAAACTCGCACCCCAGGCAGCTGCCCAGTTGGCTCACTGTTTAATATAGCTCTTTTTTTTTTAATCACTGAGAAATGCTTGGATAGGAGGCTTGCCAGGACCTCAGTAGTATGGCCTATGTGTAGTCTATTTATTCATTTTTTCAGCAAATACTGGAAGTTATCCCAGCCTGCATTACCATCGGGTCTTAGGGTTGCAGATTATAGCAGGATATTCCAGGGTGCCAGTGCTTGGGAATAAAAGGCTCATGATTTGGGGAGATCAGTCCATTTGTTGCAGGGATGCTGATAGAGCAGGGCCCAGTTCCTTGGGGATGCAAAGGAGAGCGTGAAGGCCCCAAAAAGGGTCCAGTCCTAAAGGGATTCAAGAGTACGCTCAGTCTGGGTGGGCCCAGGAGGGAAAAGGGAAAGCCCTTGGTGCTAGGACCCAATCAGAGCCTCCACAGAAGCAGAATTTGAAGTTGCTGGCAGAAGGAGTTGCTTTTGTATCCTAAATCTTCTGCAGTTGGGCTATCCCTTCATGGGCATGGGATGGCAGGTGGCCAGGGCCATGTGCCAATAATTAGATGGGGACTGGAGAGGCTGCTGAGACGGAAAGAAAGTGCTGAATTTGGCCCCATTTAGGGTAGCGCGGGTGGCCCTGTTCGCTTCCAGCTGTGGAGCTTGAGTCATTAGGGGTCCTGGCCAGATGCTTTGGACACGTGGCATAGCCCAGAGCACTTTTGGTCCTGGCACCTGACCCTGGCCATCCTTACATCCTCATCTTTTCTGGAGCTTAATGACCCATTGTCTGAAGTCACTGAAGAAAGCTGTGGAAGGCCAAGGAGAAAACCCTGTAATGTAATTGACATGGTTCTCCCACGGTCCATATGGGAGCAGTGGTGAAAGTCATTCACATGTGTCTAGTTTTACAGTTTACAAAGAAAGGAATCTGGGCTGGGTCAACTACCATCTGGGTATCTAGGTGCAACTCATTTAAACCCTTTTAGCCTCACTTTCCTCATTTATAAAACAGATAATAAAAGTCTCTGCCTGACCCATCTAACAGGTTTTTCATTTGAGAGAATAGGCTTTTTCCTTCTGGGCAGGAAAAAACGAGTCCAAAGGCAAAAAGGAACAAGAACAACAAAAAGGTGGGGCTGGGACAGGTCCAGAGGAAAGGCCAGGAATCAGATTTTTGATGTGAAATGGTAAAGAAGCATGCTGTCTTCTTCAGATTGCCTAAAATTGCACCATATACCTTTGAGTGGGCATTGAAATGGCTTCACTGAATTCAAATTATATTGTAATTATGTTTTCCCTGATTACAAATTTAACACATGCGTATAGGAAAAAGTTTAGAAAAATATATTAAGTATAAAGAAAAGCCAGGAGTGTTGCCTCATGCCTGTAATCCCAACACTTTGGGAGGCTGAGTGGGAGGATCACTTGGGCCCTGGAGGTCAAAGCTGCAGTGAGCCCTGAGTCCACCACTGAACTCTAGCCTGGGTGACAGAGTGAGACCCTGTCTCAAGAAAATAATAATAAAGACAAAAATTAAAATAAACCATAGTCTTTTTGCTGTTAATATTTGGATATGTTTTCTCTTTCATTGTTCATATATCTAATATTGTAATAATAGAATTAGAGCTGGACATGGTGGCTCACCCCTGTAATCCCAGCAATTTGGGAGGTTGAGGTGGGTGGATCACTTAAGGTCAGGAGTTTGAGACCAGCCTGGCCAACATGGTGAAACCCCATCTCTACTAAAAATACAAAAATTAGCTGGGTGCAGTGGCAGGTGCCTGTAATCCCAGCTACTTGGGAGGCTGAGGCAGGAGAATTGCTTGAACCTGGGAGGCGGAGGTTGCAGTGAGCTGAGATCCTGCCACTGCACTCCAGCCTGGGTGACAGAGAGTCTGTCTCAAAAGAAAAAAGAATTGGAATCATACTATATATTCAGTTATGAGACCCAAGCTTTTTCAGTGTTATTTATACATGTATATGTTTTTAGCTTTGTTTTTACAAAAATGAAATCATACTGTGTATTAGGGTTATCCAGAGAAACAGAACCAGTAGGGAAGATACACACACACACAAACACACATTTATTTTAAGGAATTGGCTCAGGTGATTTGTGGAGGCTGGGAAGTCCAAAATCCATAAGCAATCCAGCAGGCTGGAAACTCAGGCAGGAATTAATTAATTCTATTGTTTTACAATAGAATTCCATTTTCTCTGAGAAATCTCAGTTTTTGTTCTTAAGGCTTTTAACTGATTGGATGAGGTCCAGCCACGTTATGGAGGATAACCTCATTTACTTAAAGTCAACTGATTGTGGACATTAACCACATCTACAAAATACCTTCAGAGCAACATCTAGATTAGTGGTTGATTAAATAACAGGATACTGTATCCTAGTCAAGGTGACATATAAAACTAAAGTATAACATGCTGCATACCCCACTTTTGTATTTGGATTTTTTTTTTTACTTTACATGTCATGAACATTTTCCCGTAATACCAAACGTTCTATAAGAATTTGATATTTAATGACTATATTGACTTTTCATCAAATGGCTTTCTCATGATGTATTTAAAATTTCCACATTGTTAGCTATTTAGGTTGTATCTGGTTTTTTTTTTTTTTTTTTTTTTTTTTTTTTTTTTTTTTTGAGATGGAGTCTTGCTCTGTTGCCCAGGCTGGAATGCAGTGGCACAATCTCGGCTCACTGCAAGCTCCACCACCCGGGTTCACACCATTCTCCTGCCTCAGCCTCCCAAGTAGCTGGGACTACAGGCACCCGCCACCATGCCTGGCTAATTTTTTGTGTTTTTAGTAGAGACGGGGTTTCACCATGTTAGCCAGGATGGTCTTGATCTCCTGACCTCATGATCTGCCCACCTTGGCTTCCCTAAGTGCTGGGATTACAGGCATAAGCCACCGTGCCTGGCCTGTATCTGGTTTTTATTGTAAACATTCTTATTGATATCTTTTTGTGCATCTTCTTCTTATGTATGTCTTATTAGTCGCTAGAATATATTCATTAGTATGGAATTACTGGGTCAAAAGGTATGAAGATTTTAAGCTTTTGATGTACATTGCTAACATTTCCCTGGGATGTTGCTTCTCAAAGTGTGATCCTTGGGCCAATATCATCAGTATCAAAGCAGATTCACTGTTTTGATGTTTAAAATGTGTATATCTGTGATATATTAGCATATGGAAATATCAATTCCTTGGGAGGCCGGAACCATCTTTTTTAAGGCTTATTTCTGATGTTTCAGTTCTACCTTGCGTGTCTTCAGGAAAAATAGTGGATAAATTTAGTTTTCTACTTTAGGCATCATAGATAGAACTGATGCTAGGGAAAGCCCATAGACATGTACACTGCTATTCTTTGGAGTTGAAGCATAGAGGAGATAAACCATGAAAGGATGTTTTTTAATGTTTTATTTAAAACATGCCCAGTAAACAAACAGTTCTTTCCAGCCAGCTTTTAAAGGTGTTTTTTGAAATCAGGAAACTGTAAATATTCACTATGGGGGCATGGGAGAAGGGATTTCTTAGGCTCCAGTTACATGGTACAGTGTCCAATTTTTTCTCCTCTTGGTCTTTTCTCACACCCTCCTAAGTGTCCCCAGCTGCTCAAATGATCACCAGCACAGAGGAAAGCAGTTTGATACTCTAAGGCCTGGAAGTATTAGGTTCTCCCTGCATCACCCTCAGGGTGTGCATGGCTCAGCCCTCTTGAAGGACCTCAGCATGAGGACAGAGCCCTGACAGGTGGCTTTGAGGTGCAGAGGTGTTTTGCGATTGAAGGCCTTTTTGCACCTCATAAGGAGTAGCTCTCCCTGCCATCTGATGTATCCTGCCTTCCATTGCTTAAATAAGTCTTCCTAAAACACAGGCTTCTCTCTTGTTCAGGAACCTGCAATGAGTCCCCATGCTTTTAAAGAGGAAGTATAAATTCCTTAGTCAAGGTTTAAGGACTCTAGAGTCTGGCTCTTTTTTTTTTTTCTTTTTTGAGACGGAGTCTCGCTCTGTCGCCCAGGCTGGAGTGCAGTGGCACAATCTCAGCTCACCGCAAGCTCCGCCTCCCGGGTTCATGCTGTTTTCCTGCCTCAGCCTCCCGAGTAGCTGGGACTACAGGCGCCCACCACCGCGCCCAGCTAATTTTTTGTATTTTCAGTAGAGACGGGGTTTCACTGTGGTCTTGATCTCCTGACCCCATGATCCGCCCGCCTCGGCCTCCCAAAGTGCTGGGATTACAGGCGTGAGCCACCGTGCCCAGCCAAGAGTCTGGCTCTTACTTTGGCTTTGTTTTCCTTTGCTTTATAATAGCAATTTCTACTGACTGTTTTTCACGTGTGTCCTGCCAGTTCTGAGGTCTGCACCTTTGCTTGGGCATTCCCCTGTTGTCACCACATGCCCCTACCCCGGCCTGGCCCTACTTATTAAATCCAGCCACTGTGACCCCATTGTCTCTCACATGTCTGGCCCTGCAGCCTTTCCTGTCGCAGCAGTGAATCCAGGCTCATACGCCTCCTGTGTCGCTGACCGTTTCACATTTGGGTTTGGTTTTCCCAACTTGATTGTGCATTCCTGGTTTGTGGTGACCACATCCTCTCCTGTTTTCCGCCCTCTCGGTTGGCTGAGCTGCAGACCATACCTAGTGATGCACTGATTACTTGGGCCAGAGCAGCCTCTCAGGAGGCCTCTGTCTTGGTTTCACTGCACTTCACGGAGCTTGGGACTGCTTGGGAGCTGGACCCAGTGTTTTCATCCCTGTGCCTCTCAGCCAGACCCTGTGATGAAGAGGTCAGGGATGATTCCTTCAGAGGCTGGGGTGTAGAGTACATCCTTTGTTGGAATCCCAGCTAACTAGTTCTGGAAAGTTGGCCTTATCACTTAGTTTTTTTCATTTATCCAGTTCAGAACTGCTCACTTAACAAATATTTCTTAAGACCCTACTATTTACTAAGCCCTATGTTAGGGGTTGGAGGATATAGCAGTGAATAGGGTAGACTAGGTTTCTGACCCCATGGACCAGACAGGCAATATAAAACAAATAATGATAATTTTAGATAATAGTGGCTTGGTGGGAAGCAGGGTGGTCGCTTCAGAGCAGATGGCTAAGGAAGGCCTCCCTGAGGACAGGGTATTTCAGTGGAGATTGGAATAATGAAGTGCGACTAACTATATGATCTTGGGAATGAATGTTCCAGAAAGAGGGGTCAGTAGCTACAGCCACGAGAGTTCAAGGAACCAAAAGGAGGCCCCCATGGCTGAAGCACAGAGGACCTGGGAGAGGCCGAAGGGGATGGTGCTAGATGTTGGGCCAAAGGTAGGTCCCACAGGGCCTTGCAGGGCCACTGGAAGGCTATGAATTTTCCCAAGGACATATGGAAAGTCATTAGAGGATTTTAGCAAGTGAGTGACCAGTTCTGGTTTCTTAACAGTGCCTGCTTCATTAAACATCAAATATAATTAAGTAAGATTATATATATAAAATATGTAGTGGTGTGCCTGGTACACAGAGATGCTTCAGAAGAGGTTATTATTGTTTTCATATTTTGGAGACAGAATGGTTATCTCCTACAGTTTGACCTTAAAATCTGGGGTTGTGGTAGGCTGAATAGTGGCAGCCCAAAACTGTCTATATCCTAATCCCTGGAGCTTGTAGGTATGTTATCTTATATGGTAAAGGGGAATTAAAGTTGCAGATGGAGTTAAGGTTGCTAATCAGCTGACCTTAAAATAGGGAGAGTTTCCTGAGTTATCCAGGTGCACCGAATGTGATCACAAGTGTCCTTAAAAGTGGAAGAGAGGACAGAAGAAAGAGTCAGAAGGAGGTGTGACTATGGAAGAATGGCCATGGAGATGTGACATCACTGGCTTTGAAGATGGAGTAAGGGGCCACAAACCAAAAAATAGGGGTGGCTGCTAGAAGATGGGAAAGGCAAGGAAAGGGATTCTCCCCTAGAGCCCTCAGAACGGAATGCAGCCCTGCCAACAGGTTGATTTTAACTCAACTTCTAACCTCCAGAATTGTGAAATAATAAATTAGTGTTGTAAGCCACTAAGCATTTAATAATTTGTTAGAGCCACAGTTGGAAGCAAGTACGAAGTTTTTGCACCAAACATTGTCAACTCCAATTTAGTACATTCCAGTATTACCCTTGACCCATGCAGTTTTAATTCTTTCTTGAGTTCACTGCCTATTGATTGGTACCTGCTACATAGCCAGGCTGTCTGAGACAGCATCTTTGCTTTTGCAGAGTTGACTATCTAGGGGACTTGCTATTGTTTTCTGTAAACTCTAGGAGTACCAAATTCCAAATGTGCCTCTAGGTGGCACATAGTAGCCTCTCAAGTACACTGGTGAAGTGACTCCCACTTTTTATTGATCCAGGAGGGCAGGAGAGACTACAGAGCTCATGGTAAGGGATTAGGCTCTCAGCCCTAGGCCCCTCCGGGCTGGGCCACCCAGGCCCTGGGACTGTAGGGCAGGGATCAGGTTTGCCTTGTGCTGGCCTGGGCTCTGCTTGAAGTCCTCCTATCTGCCCTTTCCCCGTCTTCAGGGCTCAGCCCACAGGCCTCAGCCCGCAGGCCTCCTCCAGGAACACCCCTGCCTACCCCAGGCCACAGGAAGCATTCCCTCCAAGGTCGTCCGCCTTTCCCCCCAGCAGGGACTCCGGGCCAGCTGCTCCATCTCTTGGGCTGCGGTTATTTTCTCTTTACTGTCGGCTCCTGTCTGTGGAGACAGGCCTGTGCCAGGCATACATTTAGGGGCTCAGCAATGCCTGTGGTTTGATTGGTTGGGGCTAGATCCGAAGGATTGCTATACGAGGGCTTTTGCTTTATCCTTTTAGGGAAGTTCATTCTCTCCGGTTGCTTCTCCTCCTCCTTTTGGAGACATCACTAGAAAATCTCAGCAGCAGGAGCCCAGTGCCTACGCCAGCCCATCGTTCACACTGTAGCTGCCAGAATGTTCATTCCCAAACCAAACTCTGACCTAGTTCCTCCTCCAGTGGAAAACTACTGAGGATCCCTTCTTCTCCCCACCCCATCTATAGCTATGACTTTCAGTGTTAAAAAGAAAGAAGGAAATGAAACTTGTGTGGACCCTTCTTTTTCAATGAAGTATCGCATGGAATGTTCATCATTAAGCATCTGGACTCTGGCATCAGACAGACCTGGGTCCAAATGCAGGCTCTGCCACTTACCTGTATAACCTCAGGCAAGCTGTCTAACCTCTCTGTACGTCACTTTTCTCAGCTGTAAAATGGGGGTGTGATACTGACGATCCCTAGTTCATGAGGCTGTTGTGGAGATCAGTTATGGTACTTAGCAGAGTACCTGGCCTGGTATAGCTACCAAATAAATGTTAGCTAATGTTACTAGAGCATAAGTTAATTTTCTAAGTTCTAACTTATAACAGTTATAAAGCCCATCAGTGACAATAATTTGGCTGTTTGGATGAACAAAGGATTTTTAAAAACAGATTTCACTTTTTATTAGGTTGCTGCAAAGGTAATTGTGATCTTTGCCATTTTAATGGTAAAAACCACAATTACCTTTGTAGCAACCTAATAGAACAGTTTTAGATTTATGAGAAATTGTGGGATAGTGCAGAGAGTTCCCATATGCCCTGTACCCAGTTCCCCTATTGTCAATATTGTACATTGGTATGGTGCATTTATTATAATTAATGAACCAATATTAATACATAATCATCAACTAAAGTTCATACTTTATTCAAAACTCCTTAGTTTTTACCTAATAGATTTCTTTTTCTGTTCCAGGGTTCCACCAGGGAAGGTACCATAGTACATTAGGTTGTCACACCTCCCTAGGTTCCTCTTGGCTATAATAGCTTTTTTACTTTCCTTTTTTTGATGGCCTTGACACTTTTTAGGAGTACTGGTCAGGTGTTTTGTAGGATGCCCCTGTACTAGAATTTATCTGATATTCTTCTCATGGTTAGACGGAATTGAACACAGAAATGTAAGGTTAGCGGATTATGGATGACCACTCCAGTTTTCCCTTGGTCTCAGCATCCATGAAATTAGAATCAGATGTTTATGGGGAGTCTAAAAACATGGTTTGAAAAATCACTGGAGAAGATCAAGTCTGTACTCCCTGGTGTGACCTACGAGGTCCTTCTCACTCCAACCCCTGCCCACATCACCAGCCTGCTTTATCACTCCTTCCTGCTGCAGGCACCCCCAGCTTCTCAGCATTCCCCTAATAGGTCCGGGCATTGAGGCATATCGACTCATCCCCCAGGAATGCCTTCCCTCCTTTCTCTGCCTGCCTAGTTTCTTTCTAGTCTCTATGCAAAGACTCTAAGATCCAGTTTAACTTGTCCTTCTTCCCTGATGCCGTTCCCACTTTCCTCACGGACACTGACACTGTCCCTAGGGATCCCTGGGCACATCTCTCTATTGTCCTTCTCAGCTCTCTTGTCTGCCTCTTCCTGTACACTGGAAGCTTCTTAAGAGCAGGAGCTGAGTCATAATCCTCTGTTCCTCATGTCCAGCATGAGCCTGGCACACAGTAGGTGCTTAAGAGATGCTTAATGAATGACTCTGGATGTTAGAGAAAGGTGCCGTTTCTATACCAGCTTTAACACAAAGCATGTTGCCTTTGTCCTAAGAAAATGGGGTGCCCCAGTGAATGATGGATACCGGAGTTTAAGGCCCTTTTCTCCCTGCCCCAGAGGGTGTGGGAATGAGGTGTGAGTATGGAAAGCGCCACCAGGGGGCTCCGGGATGCAGTTCACCAGCCCAGGCCGAGAGGAAGGCTCAGTGGTGGCTTCAGCAGCAAGCCTGGGTCTGGCAGAATCCTCAAAGAAAGTGTGTCAAAAGAGAGGTCTGTTTTGCTACTGATGTGCCAGGCTCTGTAGCAAGGACAGGATGTACCAGCCTGTTCTTCAAACATGTGTGGGCCCCTCACTGTCCTTTGCCCCAGAGGTCCCAGCCTACAGAGAAAGGGACAAAAGATCCTGAGAGCCAAGAAATAATATTTGCAGGAAAAATGGTCTTGTTATATGCGCGAGCAGACCTTCACTTCATTCAGACTTCCTAATTTCCCTTCCCACGCCAGTGTTAACAGTTCTCCTTGGATTGCAAACTCTTAATAGATATTCCTAAGGCCAAAAGTATCACTGAGAAGTTGGAGCCAAAATCTCAGGGCTTTTTCTTGAATTCTAGAAGAAGAGGGAAAACAGCCGAGTTAATTTGAAATAATGAAGCTGGAATTAGAAATTGCTCTGGTCAGTAACATCCACTGTTTTGTTTTGTTGTTGTTTGCGTTATTAACAGTAATAATAACAATAGCTCTTGTGCATTGGGTGCCAACTCTGTGCCAGGCATTGGGATGCAGGCGTCTGCCTGTGCCAGGCATTTGTCTTTGGGCATACAAGGGGAATTAGACCAGCATAATCCCTGCTCATTCTGCCACAAAGATATTATCTCCATTTCATAGATGAGGAAATTGAGGCCCGGGAACATTGCATGATTTGTTAAGGCTGGAAATCAGATTCTGTCCAGCTTCAAGACCTGAACCCTTTCCAGTCACCCAAACATGCCTCAAAAGGATATAAAATAGTTGCCAATCTTAAAACATGACTGTGCTCCAGGGGAAAGGAAGGGATTATCACACGAGACAGAAATGTATAGGCATTACAAGTACATCCATGGTTAATAATAATGATGAAAGGATGATAATATCTTACTGTTTTGGGCCATGAGCTTCCTAGCATTCATGTAGACAAATGAAAATACAGAGGGATGTCTGCTAGAATGTGATATGGTTTGTATTCAAAAGAGTCTTGTAGTTTACTTTAAAAGCAGTGTTATGATGGAACCTGTACACTCACACATTTTTAAGAAGCAGACTCTTCCTTCCAGGGGTTTTGACCCAGTTGCGCATGATCTTACGTGCACCTCTCCTCTGCTTTAACCTCAGTAGTCAGGTGAGGTGCCCCGTAGGCTCCAGGGAGCTGGCACAGGTGGCTCCCTGTCCTGAAGGCTGTCTTGCCTCTATTTCCCAAGATGGGGATTCTAAACAGTAGAGCCCAGAACCAAACTTGGAGAACGCTTGAGCCCCCAGCTGAAAGACATTAATCACCCATGGACAGGTTTCTTGAACAGGAGAAAGTTTGTAACCAGAGAACAAAGCAGTTTCTGCACAAAACAGTAACTTAAGAAGGATATTCAGAAACCTCTTGGACTTTTGTCCCACGCCATAGCCTAAGTCCCTCTCAAAGCTGCCCAGATTCTCAGGACCAGACGTGTACCCTGCCTTTGGCCGGGCCCCTGGGATTCCAGGGCCACATGGCAGCCATGCGTGGCACATCTTCAAGTTCACTTCTCCAAGCTCTGGGACTCTCCCCATGCCAGCACAGAACTATTAATTATTTTTCTCTGTCAAACCTTTGTCAGCAACTTCATCCCAAAAAAGGAGGTTTATTTTCCCTTCGGCGGTGTTTGTGACTCTTGTAAATAAGAGATAATTACACTCCAGTTTTTAAATTAAAGCAAAAAGAGCTAGAGATGCCCGTTAGGAGTTTACATTTTACAACAGCCCACTTCCTTAGTCAAAGATCCAACAGACTTAGTTTGCTGAGTTTTATGCAGATTCTGAGAAGTTTGAGTGGTTTAAATGTGAAATTTTTGTGTTAGCCGCCTGAAATGCCTTCACTTTTGCTTCGAGTTAGTATTAAAATAATTTTTAAATTCTTTCATCTTTCAGCGCTGCTGGAGGATTTTAAGGCTTTAAAACTGCAGTTAAAATGTGAACATTAAGGAGTTATAAGATTAAATGAGAGAATGTTTCAGAAAGCGTTTGGAGATGTTTTTATTGCATCATGATCTGACTTGGTAGCAGGAGAAATGCATTCTTGTCTTGTGGCTGCTGAAAATTTCATTTTTTTTTTTTTGTCTCTAAGTTTGTGCTTGGAAAGTGAAAATATATTCAAATGAGTCCTTATAAACATTTGATCTTGTTTTCATATGAAGTGAAAAGAATTGTGAAAAGTAATTCAAAACATGGAATTAGATTCTTACATCATTAGTTGCGTGGAGCCATCTGCAGGGCTAGGCCAGGAGTTCTGTAGGTTGCGGCCAGCCCTGGATCGATGTGAACTAACATCTAATTAGTGGGCCTGGTGGAAGTTGGCAAGCCTTTGGACAAGAAGGCTTTGGGGAGGTGAAGACATCTTTCCTCCCTAAGGGGGAATCATCCCACAGTCTCAAGGGCAGCGTTCTTCGCAGAATGTAAGGGTGGACCTAGCGTCAGCTGTCAGGAACCAGCCTGGACACTGGTGGGCTGGCTTAACCCCTTGTTTTCCATCCCATCCCAACACCTTGATGAAGTGATGTGTTAACAGCAGGAAAGGCAATGTTGAGAATGTCATGACTTAGGGAGAGAGTTTATTTGACATGTCAGCTGCAGGCTGTGCTTACACAGATGGGCGTTTTGGGACTGGAAATCTGTGAATACCCCCAAAAGACATTATAAGGCTCACGGGAGCAAAGATGGCATGAGAAACTTGAAACTAGGATTCCAGCATGGCAGAGTAAGAGTACACAAAGTTTCATGTGTCATATGCTAAGCTTTCTCCTAGGCCTTTCATTTTTGTAAATCAGAGGAGAAAGCCATATGTTGACAACCCTGCATTTAAGACATACCAACCGCTTTGACAATGAAGTGGCATGGCCTTGCCCTCCCCATCCCCACCCCCACCCCAACATGTGCTTCAATAACCAGGCAGCACTCCCTGATGTCATCAATACTTAGATTTATTGGGAGGGACCAGGAGAGCTTTAGTCTATGAGAAACAATGGCCAGACTTTACTCTCAAGGGGAATCAGCCTTTACATCATCTGAGCCTAAGACGTTTTCTGGACTACAATATATATTATCACAGATCTTAATTTGTGGCATACATGTTAGAATAATTTCATTTTGAAATATGGTGGTAGTAAAATTCAGCATTAACATGAGCAGTCAGTAATTCAAATTTTATTTGCTCTGATATCAAAGGGATATCTTTCTGCTCCCACCAGCCAGGAAAAAGACAGAGAGAGAGAGAGAGAGAGAGAGATTAGGCATTTTGCTGAGTACTTTTTCAGCCCAATTTTATTTAAAGATGAAGCCTTGTAATTGATTTGTTTGGTCTCTGAAACCCACAAGAGTCCCGCATAGCCCCCTGGATCTTGGTGAAAAGGCGTAGCGCCTTCTCTACTTAGCTGTTGGCACTAATCTATGCTTGCCTTATTAGGGGCAGAAAGTTTGAAAACTTAGAACTGTTTATAACCTCCATTTGTTTTCCCTTTCAACATCATAATGCTATGGTGAACTGGCTGTTTTGGGAAAGAGGTTGAAAGTGGAATGATTGGGGGGAATTTTCCCCCTTGGTGAAACTGATTGACTAGCCCAGTTTTAGAAAAATTTTCATCCGTAGAATAGTTTTGGCCATTTATGAACATAAATGGCTTTGTCACCTGTTAGCAGGCAGATGGAGCATGTGTTTCACATTATTAATTCGAGGCAACGTTAGGGCTGGTTGAGGCAGCTTTTAAGAAAGCAGAGTCTACACGTCCCCATCTTTCATCCAGTTCCACCTCAAGAGACAGCGTTCAAACTGTCCCAAGCGGGAGAACAGCCCCTCTGTTGGAAATGCTGTGTGACATGAATCTTGCCAAAAACTAATGGATCGTTTACAGGAAATAAGAAGTTGAAGAGAAGGATGAGTTAGTAGACTTCAAGACAAACTCATTTCCACAGAACTTAAATAATGAATACCAAACCCTGAAGATTTCACAGACAGCTTATACGGTTCTCTGTACAGCTGAAACCTTCGCCAACTCCAATGCCATCTGCCCTGATGAAGGGTCCCTGCTGCTTCAGGAAGGAAGGAAGAAAAGGAAAGAAGGAAGGAAATCAGGGGAGAAAGAGAAAGAAGGGAATGGAGAGAAAGGAGAGCAATTTTACGAAGAAAGGGAGAGGAGGAGAGAGGAAAGACAGGGAGGAGGCAGAGAAGGAAGGAAGAAAGCAATGGAGGGAGAAAGAAGGGAAGAGAAAGAGGGAGGGAGGGAGAAAGGAGGGGAGGGCACGAGGGCAGAGAGATCGAAGGTGAGAGCATGAGGGCTGATCACAAGGTGGGTCGTTAAGTCTAATTTTGCACAAATGGGTTTTGTATGGCCAGTATCCTGGGACATCTGTCTTGTGGGTCTCTAGTAATCTTTAGATTACTAAAGTCAAAATAACATTGTGTATCTTTTAAATGCCCCTGAGTCACTTTGTTGGAACTACTTATAATGGAGGACTGTGTTTGCGAAGGCCAAGGGCTGGTTCAGACTATATGCACAATTCCAAGGTCTGTCACTGTAGGGAAACTTGTATATCAATGAAATCGACTGATTAGGGAGATTTATGCATATTACAAAAACATTTTGATCCAGCAATTCCACCTTTAGGAATTTATTCTTAATAAATAATTGGACGAGGTTGTAAATCCTGTGTAGATAACAGCATTGTTCACACTTGTGAAAAACTTGAAATAAACTATAAGTCTAATATGAAAAGATTGGTTAAATAAATTATGGTGTATCATAATAAAATACTGTAACATTAAAAATATACTGCAGTTCTATATTATTTTTTGGAATAATTTTTACGCTATATTCACTGAAACGTTTTAAAAAGAATATTTATATATATTTGTAAGGGTATATATGTAAAAATATATATGTTTATACTTGCATTGAATAAAGTCTGGAAATGTGTACCTACAGTATTAACAGTGACTAAATCTGGAAGGTAGGATTTGGAGTGATTTTAATTTTTCTGTCTGCATTTTCTAATTTCTACCATGAATATGTATTACTTGCCTAATATAAAAAACAATCAGTAGGAGAGGAGGATTTTTCACTCTGCAAGAGTGAAAAATGCAAGAGGATTTATTTAAGTGTTTTTCCACAGAGAAGGGCCCAAGTTAAGTTTGTATTTACAGAGTCCCTCCCAATGTTGGGAAGGGAAAAAACTTTCCCAAATGTCAAAATCCTGTTTCTGGATCTTTGTTGTCCTCAGGGCCCCCAGTGCCAAGCCTTCCTTCTTGCTTATGGCCTGACCTGAGTTTTCTTCTGGAGCCAACAGCCCCTTCTAGCTAGGCAGCTCCCAGGGGCGAGGCATCTCTGGCCAGGGAGCACCTCCTGCAAAGCACCCTTTCCTCCAGATTAGAGACCCCAGCAGTGCCAGATGCTGATGCAGAGTGCCTGTAGGCCACCTAAGGCCGGCTTGGAGTGGGGTGGGGAAGAGAAGTCACTTGAGAGAAAAAAACAAAAAACTTCTGAAACTGCAAGTCATTGGAAGATTCCTGCTGGCACCCCCTCTGGGCTCAGATAAGAATCAGGAACCGAATTCCTGCCACATTTCAGAAATTTTCTAAGGAAATCAGCATGGGCCAAGGGGCCCAATGAGAGTCTGAGGTAGAAGTGGGTCATTGGAGCCCAGGCCGCCTACCTGGGCCTAATACTCCATGACAGACACTGCTGGTCCCTGGGTGGGTGATGTGAGTTTTGTTCCCTTAGTTTGGGCTGGGTGATGGTGCCCAGCAGGCCCCGCCCACAGGCCTCTGTGGCTTCCTGTTTGGGTCTTGCCCTTCCATCTGCTTGAGGGCTGTAGTGGTGACCTCTGGATCCAGCTTCCCACTTTGGGCTTGCGTTCTCTTTGTTGGATCCAGCTGGTCTCATCCCTGGGGCAGGATGGGTGTGGGAGGAGGACGAAGACAGTTGGGATTCTTTAGCGGGTGGGTTGTTGGCTTGGAGCAGAGCCCAGCTTCTCAGCGTGCCTGCCACAGCCACCCCCACCCAGTTCATGGTCTGGGCCAGCGTGATGACTGCTTGATTCTCTATCAGGCAACTGTACCTCACTGGAGCCAAATTCCATCTTCATCCTGCTCCCCATTACCACTCTGCCACCGGCTTTGTGACCTAGACTGATCACTGAATGCCTCTGAGCCTCTGTCCTCATCTGTAAAATTTAGCTATATTGAGAGTGGAGGTGGGGGGGTTGAAGACTAAATGCCACAACATAGGAAAGCACTTTGAATGCTGCCTTGCACCCTGTAACAATAATAACCATTATTGCTGTGATAACTGACGTGTGTTGAACAATACTTTGCACCAGGAACTCTTAGAAACACTTTACATGTAGTAATTTACTTAATCCTCACAACGGTTTATGAGGTAGGTACTAATCAATCCCATTTGCAGATGAGTAAATTGAACCATGAAGAGATTGAATAACTTGCTGAAGTTATTAAGTGGTTGAATTTATGAAGTAACCAGGCTGTGACCAAAGAGTTGTTTTTTTTAAATTTTTTGGTTTTAAAAAAAGTCCTTCCAGCCATCTTAAAAAAATTGTAGTAAAATACATATAACTTAAATTCTTAACCATTTTAAGTGTACAGTTCAGTAGTATAAAGTGCATTCACACTGTTTTGTAACCAACCTCCTAAACCCTTTTCATCTTGCAAAACTGAAACCCTATACCCATTAAACAACTCCCCATTCTCCCCACCCTCCAGTCCCCAGCAACCAATATCCTGCTTTATGTCTCGATGAATCTGAGTACTCTAGGTACCTCCTATGAGTGGAATCATATGACATTTGCCTTTTTATGACTGACTTATTTCACTCAGTATAATGTCCAGAGCTATATCCATGTTGTAGCATGTGTCAGAATGTTCTTTCTGTTTGAGGCTGAATGATATTCCATTGTATGTATATACCACATTTTGTTTATCCATTTATCCATTGATGGACACTTGAATTGCTTCCATCTTTTGACTGTTGTGAGTAATGCAGCTCTGGACATGGGTGTACAAATGTATCTTCAAGACTGTTTTCAATTCTTTTGAGTGTGTGCAGAAGTTAAATTGCTGGATCTTACAGGTAATTCTATGTTTAATTTTTTGAGGAACGGCCATACTGTTTTCCACAGTAGCTGCACCATTTTACATTCCACAGCAGGGCACAAGGGTTCCAGTTCCCCAACATCCTCACCAATACTTATTATTGTTATTTTTGTTATTAATAGTAACCATCCTAATGGATATGAAGCAGAGTCTAGCCCTACCTCGGTTAATGTCAAACTGAATTCTTCTTACGTTGTTGCTGAAGGTCTGGTGGCAAAACCTGGGTAAATGCTGGTGGAAACACTTTTAAGATTCATGTATACTGCTGTTCAGAATGTCTCCCATCATTATGGGGAAAATATATTATTTTTAGCAGATGTTAAATCAACTATATTAATTATAAGTTCTGTTCAGTAATGTTCCAAATACATACGTAGCTAGTTCTCAAAATGCATTCCTTGAAGTCTTTGAGTTTCCACTAATAAAGAAAACTAAGGAAATCAGGCATTCATGGCTCTAGACAGGAATGAAGACTTTAGGAGAAAAAAAGGGTTAGTTCTGGGAGACTCACCTTCTAATGTGGACCCATTAAAAATTCCTAATAGGCATTTATTGTACACATGTTATTCCTTTTGGAGGCACTAATTTCAGCAAGGAATGTAGGTTTGTGGTTTTTTTGAAAAATACTAAATCAAATTATTGTGTGTTTAATTTGAACGGGAACTTCATGAATGAGATGTCTCCCAAGTGCACCAAGCAAGAGTGAGGAAACGTAGGTTTAAACCTTTTGTTCTGTTTGAAAGTGGAAACAGTGTATTCAAATTCTCAAATATAGAGAAAAGATCTAGAACAGAGGGGTGGTGAAGCTAATGTGTCTTGAGAGATTGCAGCAGACACATGGAAAATACCTATACCTAAAAGCACTGAGGATGTTTCCACCTAATAATAAGGAATATGGTTCTGTAAGCTCCTGGAAGTAAGGATTGTCCTTTGGGCTCAGATCCAGAGCCCAATACCTGTTTTTAGTGGATGATGAGAATGATAATAATAGCTAACATTTATTGATTGCTTACTACATGCCGAACGCTGTTCTAAGCACTTTACAGGTCTTAAATCACTTAATCTTCTTACCAATCTTGTGGGGCAAGAACTATCATTATTCTCAATTTATAGATGAAAAAGATGAGGCCCAGTGAAGCTGTTTGCCCATGGTCACACAGCTAGTAAATGGCATAACTAGCATTCAGGTCCAGGCAGTAGATTCCAGAGCCTGTCCTCTTCACACCACCCCACCCAGTGAGAATGGAAGGAGTTAGCTGCCAGAGGTCTTAAATTCCTGGATCCTTCAATGATCACTCAAACGGTGGTCAACCATCTGTTTATATCAGCATGTTGGGACTTTTTTTTTGTACTTTTCAATCTGTACCAGCTTCTGTATAGAAGTGGATGTACCAGTATCATCCACCATGGTGATACTACCATGATTTACTACTTGGTGTGTCTTGATGGACTCGGAGCTTGCCATTATGGATTGCTAGGCATGAGATGGACAAGGTGGTGGGCTGGTAAGAGGGGCAACTAAGGATCTGACCCAGCTACAAAAAGTTGCACAGATGAGGCTATCCAAGCATGGTACCCAAGAGGGATTATAAATATCTCTGCCCAAAACTGAAGTGTTTACATTATATACTTACGAAATCCAAGTAAAGACATGAGACTAGACTTTAGGTTGTGAGGCAGTGATGGTGGCCATTAAGCCATGACAATGGATGGACTTTCCTAGAGAGAGGGTGCAGGATGGTAACCTCAACACCATTTATCAGATTCTTCCTCTGGAAGTCTAAATTCCAGAAAAATCCCAGCAAGATTTTTTTTTTCTTTAATCTGCCTTTTAAAATCTTATACCTTTGAAGTGATTGCAGAGTACAGTTTTGCCGAAGTGGACTTCACATGGTCATAAGATAGCCAGGGGGCATCTGTCAGCTGCCCACCTGGTGGTATCACAGCTGTCCAGGCCGTGCTCTGTGGACAGATTGGTGATGATACCATGGGCTGTCACAAACCAGGCTCTCACCAGCAATGCTCTAGTTGTAGTGTTTTTAGTTATTGATGTGTTTCAGGGGCCAACAATGGCTTTAATTCTTGAATTGCAATTCTGCAAATATAGTTTGTACACTCCATTCCTTAATCCACATAATAAAAGGAAAAGCCAAAAGGATGCATTCAACAAATATTGGGGCTGATCAGATCTTTATCTGATTATGTTCTTTTGGAGTTAAACTAAGTTCTAGAAATATGGAACAGGTCAGGCCCAGAACATTCTTGATTGAGTAGTTCAAGATCTTTTGATAGAATTCAGAGCCTCCATGGCAGCTAAGCCAGTTATTGCTGCTTTAACTTGACTTCTCCCCACATTTGGAGGATATTCCAGCCAAGAAAGGACTTTGATTCATAATCATCATCTTCTATGTACAATTTGAAATGTTTTGCATTTAGGGTTCTTATGCTTGTTTTTTTCCTAACTTAAAATTGTATTGTATTTATATTTCTATCCATAGGTCAATTCACATGATCACTGAAAGTTTTAAATAATGTCATAGAAATCCTACTGAATTGCTATATTGAATTTACTTAACCCATTTCTCTGTGGTTGGATATTTAGACAGATTCCATTTTAGTTCTTAATAATATGCTGTTAGAAACATTGCTCACATTGGTTATGTTTCTTTCTGTGTGTCTCTTTTTTGAGCATTTCTTCAAGATATAGTCCCTAAAGAAGAATTAAGGATAAAAAATATGGATGGTTTTATAGCTCTAGTTCCATATTGTTAGACATCTGACAGGAACACTGGAGTAATGGACAATGCCCCTGGCAGTAGTTGAGTGGGCTTGTCGTCCAACAGCTCTGCCCAGTATTTTACCATTGTGTCTCTTATTGTGTTCAAGTAGGTAAACAGTTATTTTCATTCATGTTTCTTTAATTGTGAGACTGAACATCTTCCCTGTGTTAGCTTATAGGGTACATTTCCCAGTGTTTGTAATGCACCTATAAAGTGCCTGGCACAGGGCTGCCACCTGCTAATGTCCTTCTCTTTCCTGCTTTCCCCCTTTACTGTTTAGCCATTTGTCAAATGAAGTCTCATTACTGATGACAATATATGTTTATCTCACACTATAAGATTTTATTATTATTTTGGATTATAAATATCCATTATATTTATCATAATATAAAATTTGGGGGGGCTCCCTTTGTATTTGTTTTGTTACTTTTCTTATTTATTTATTTGATACTGAGTCTCGCTCTGTTGCCCAGGCTGGAGTGTAGTGGCACAATCTCAGCTCACTGCAACCTCCACCTTCCGGTTCAAGCAATTCTCGCGCCTCAGCCTCCGAGTAGCTGGGATTACAGGCACCTGCCACCACGCCCAACTAAGTTTTATATTTCTAGTAGAGATGGGCTTTCACCATGTTGGCCAGGCTGGTCTCAAACTCCTGACCTCAGGTGATCTGTCCACCTTGGCCTCTCAAAGTGCTGGGATTACAGGCGTGAGCCACCTCGCCCAGCCAGATGTTTTGTTACTTTTCATTAAGGAGATTTTTTTTTTTTTTTTTTTGAGACGGGGTCTTGCTCACCCATTCTGGAGTGCAGTGGTGTGAACACAGCTCATTTCAGCCTTGACCTCCAGGGCTCAAGCCATTCTCCCACCCCAGTCTCCTGAGTAGCTGGGACCACAGGTGTGCGCCACCATGCTCGGCTAATTTTTGTTTTTTGTTTGTTTTTTTTTTTTTTTGGTAGAGACAGGGTTTTGCCATGTTGCCCAGGCTGACCTTGAACTCCTGGGCTCAAGCAATCTGCCTTCCTTGGCCTTCCAGAGTGCAAAGAGACTTTAAATAGACTTTATGATATTCGAGTCCACCTACCTCAGTCTTATACTATTTAAAACTCATGTTTTTAAATCATGAATTTCTCTCTCTGCTATAGCTGGGATAAATATGCTCTCCTTTTTGTCTTTTAAATGCTTTCCATGTTTAATTAGTTCATTAACCAATTTAGAAAGTACTATTGTATATGGTGAGTTATGGATATAATATACTTTTCTTCATATTGATATCAGGTTGTTCCACCAGCATTTATTAAATGGTGATTCTGACATCTATTATGGTGATTCTTAGTTTTGTTTTGTTTGCCATGTCCTCAGGACTTATAAGTGCTTGAATCCATCTCTGGAATCACTGTTTTAGTAGAGTCTTTGTCCTGGCTTTGATTCA
Source organism: Nomascus leucogenys (assembly GCF_006542625.1). NCBI lineage: Eukaryota > Metazoa > Chordata > Mammalia > Primates > Hylobatidae > Nomascus > Nomascus leucogenys. Next base: position 73,368,721 of record NC_044395.1, read on the forward strand.
GCAAAATTCAGTTTTGATGAAGATCACTTTATAATATGTCTTAAAATTTGATTATTACATCCTCCTGCAATCTTCTTTGGAATTATTGTGTATTTATTTTTCTTTATGAATTTTGCCAGTCATTTATCACATTCTAGAGTATTCTTGCAGGAATATAATTGTTATTATGTTAATATATTTTTTGTTTTATGGATTAATGTTACTGGTATTACTCTAAATTTTCTAAATCAAGAGCAATGGATATAACTTTGTTTCTTTAGGTATTCCTTTATTTTTCCCATTATAATTATATTATTTTTATCTCACTAGATATTTATCTAGATATATAAATTCTCAGATGTTTTTTAATATTGTGAATAGCACCATTTTTCATTGCCTTTTCTAACTTTATAGCAGTGGTATGCATTTGGTTAATCTTGCTTTTTCTATTTACACTTTTATATCATCTGCAAAACAAGTGATATGTCTGTTTCCATCTTTCCTATATTTATTCTGTATTTATTTTTCATCTTGTCCTGCAGTATTTCCTATTACCTCCAACACGAGTGCTGAGAGGAACATCTTATGCTTCTACCTGTGTTTGCAAAGTGAAGTCTCTAAGACTGTGCCATCATTACAGTAGCTAATAGCCACTTCTGGCTATTCAAATTTAAATAAATTTAAAAATAAAATAAAAAAATTCAGTCCTTCAGTCACATTAGCCACATTGAAGTCTCAATAGTCCTCCATAACTGGTTGCTACCAATACTAGTTGTCCAGTTGTACTGGACAGTGCAGAAATAAATATTTCCATCATTGCAGAAAGTCCTAATAGATAGCATTGCTCTAGAATTTCCACATAAAGAATAACACTCAAGCCCAGATTTATGTCTATAATCATTGTTTTATCCTAAGGAATAAATCTCCTCTTCTGATTTTGAGTTCTTTTGAAGATTTAATGTTGAACGTTATTGATGGCCTCAGCATCCACCAAAGAATTCTTACAGTAAAACCCTTTTTTTCTATCAAAGTTTTGAACTACCCTAATCATTTCCCTATGTGCTAGCTCCATCTTTGTAGGATAGCTCACACTTGTTTGTTTTTGAAACATTTCCCTTTTGTGTATGTAGGATATTATTTGTGATTAAACTATATTTATGAATTAAGTGGCCTGTAATCCACATGCTCTGTCTCCCCCTCTTTCAATTGGTGTTGTCCTCAGGTGTTTCAGATCAAGATCTTATTTATATAACATATAATCTTGTCTGTATTTTGAAATCACTTATGTAACTGGTATTTGAACAGTTTGAGATGTTCTGAGAATCCATTAGGGGCTTCCTTTAGAAGTGTGTAGAGAGGACAGAACTTTCCCTAACAGTTTCTCTGTCATTTATCTGTTTGTGTTTTTAATTTTTTATTCAACATAATTAGTTCAACAAGCACTGCTGAATGTAAACAACCTGTGAAACACTAGGCCACATGCTGGAGGATAAGATGAACAGTTTTGGCCATCGGAAAGAAATGAGAATGGTCATATCACCTCTTCATTGGATTCCTCAAGGCCTTCCCTCACCCCGCAGTTTCCCCAACACGAATCTTACCAGGTCAGTCTTCTAGTTGTGCCCCTACCCCCAAAATACCTTAACCTCCTCATTGCCTCTTCCCAACACCAAAGTTCTCTTGCAGAGAATGCCCTTTTTCTTTTCACCTCTCACTCATCCCGAAGTTCCTGTCTTTGTGATTTTCCCCGAGTGATTTCTCTCTGCTCTCATCTTAATGTTTCCCTTAAGTGTGCCATTCATCTTGGCAAATAATTATTCATAGCCTTGTCATATTATCTAGTTACCTCCTGTGTTATTATGTACATCTCATATGTCTAATATCCCTGTAGGGATAGGGGCAGAGGGAGATCTCAAGTCTTCTATTTCTTTTGTTTAGCAAACAGAGTCCACTATACAGTGCTAAATATATGGCAGACGTTAAGAAATACTTATTGAATACGTGTGTTGAGACGTTAACAATTCTCACTTCGTTACCAGGCAGAGCCAGTAAAATCTGTGGCCAAGGGCAGGTTTTATTAGCTTTAGTAAACTATTATAACCTATTTGAAGAAAAAGGCAAAAGTTTCCACAAAGAACCAAACTCATCTTCCAAGTTCATCAATCAGCCATCCAATCCCATTCATTCAACAGATAATGATTGAGTACCTCCCATTTGCCAGGTGTTGGGGAGACAGGGTCAAGCAAAGCGAACATGGTTCATGGTGTTCACAGTACCAGGGGAGACGTATTAAACAAGTCAACCAACAAATAAGTGTATAACTTCAAATTTTGTTAAGTACTATAAAGGAAGGACAATGACATGGACCATTAAAGTTAGCCTGGGTGGTTGAGCAGGGCCTCTGCCAGATTAGGAAGTGACATTTAAGCTGAGAGCTGAAGGATGGGTCACTAGCCATGTGAAGCTGGGTGAAGAAGCCTGTCTGCGGGAACAGCATATGCAAAGGCACTGAGGTGTGAAAAAGTTTAGTAGGCCTGAGAGGCAACCAGGAGCCAGTGTGTGGCTGGAGCGTGGTGAGTAAGGAGGGGGAGTGGTGTGGGGTGAGGCAGGCCCTGATCTTGAAGACCCTTATGATCCAGGGCAGAGTATTTGGGTTGAAGTGGGTTTTAAGCAGTTTGATATATATTTTCAGAGACATTTCAAAGTGCCTAAAGCCAGTTTATTGCTCCAAGCAATAAATATATTCTCTCATTTAATACTGAGAGCATCCAGATGACGTATGTGCTTTTAATTATGGGATTTTACTATGCTCATTTTCAGTGGAGGAAACCAAGGCCCAGAGATGTTAAGCAACTAGCCTAGGGTCACATCGTATGTTTGAAAGGGGCCAGGATATCACCAGGTTGTCTTGTGCCTCCAGAGCCTAAGCTCTGCCTGCTGCCTGACCACCACAAGATTACTTGGCCACCGTGTGGCTGGAGGAATTGGGCAAGTATAGGAGCAGGCAAAATTAGGAGGCTTTTTCAGCAGGTAAGAGGCCGTAGCTTGGACCAGGGGATGCAGTGTGACTGGAGAGGAATGGATATTCTGGGGGCAGAATGAGGATGGGGGAGAGAAAAGGAAATATGTGTTGAAATAAATAGACCTGATTTATTTGGACCAAAAAAAGGCTTTGAAGTCTCATTTTAAAGAATTTAGAATCTAGAAAAGAAACAAAGTAGTAAGCTAAAGCATACAGCATGAGAAAGAAAATAAAAATATGAACAGAAATGAAGTAAAAATCAGGCTAATAAGATAGGGTTTTAAATTTTAATTAATATAGTAGAGCTACTGAATGAGAAAGGAAATATAATTATTATAAAAGAAATTTGTCATATGTATGGCATATTATTTATAACTCTTGCTGAATTAGCTAACCCAGCTGAAACAGATACTTAGATAGCATGAGATAATGAAATTGGTCGACAATTTATTGTCATAAAATCTGATATGCAGTCTCCTGCCCTGCAAGTGGCCTACCCTTTCACTTTCTCCCCTCTCCCTTCCCTGCCTGTTGAAGTCTGACCAGTCTTCATGACCCTGTTCAAATCCCTTCCTAGGACAGAAAAATGAAAATCATTGACATGAATAAATGGTTATTTTAGCCCAAATCAACAGTTATCAGCGGTAAGGATGGCCTTGAATTAGTGGAGGCAAAGGTTAAGTTATGTACAGCCTTCTCTGTTGATGGAAGCAAGTATGGGCTTAATCTTCTTTAGAAATGTTTTCATCTACAACAGTCACTTTTTTTTTAAAGCAAGTTTTGACACTTTAAAAGGCATACAAAAAATCAGTTATCTTGAAACTTTTGTCTTATGGGTCATCAGCAGGGCTGAATAAAGTCAGAATGAAGTATCTTTTGGCAAATTGAAGTTGTAAGCTTTAGGTAAAAACATCAAATACAGCTGCTATATTCCTAACTTTCACTCTCTTGAGAAAAGGTGAATGACAGTGGTTAGAAGTCAATTGCCCTCAGGTTCTCAGACTGAGAGATGAGGAAGACTGTTCCCGATTTCTAGGTAACACAACTGCTTCTGGTCCAGGCGTGTGTCCCCGAAGCTTGTATACTGACCAGGGCAGAAAAGGGCAGCAGAACCTGGAGGGCAGCTGACATTGCCCACTGCATGCTCATCTCCAGGCCTACCCTCCTCCTGGGAGAAGTCTCCCCATTTGTGGAGAACTTAACTATTGGGACAGGGCTCACTACCAGCCTGTGAGACCTCCCTTAGAGAGTGAGCAGCCATTTTAAATGGTGCCATGTGCTTTCTGTGAGGGGACTGGGAAATTTACAGAGCAGTGGCAAATGATGAGCAGAGAAGTCGGGCAAATGTGGAGTCTCTAGCCATATGCTGCATCAGGTATTGCCGGATTACCAGTCTTAGGAAAGTAGTATGGGTTTTCTATATCATGTGCAGGCCACTTCAGCTTCCTTTTCCATATAGAGTCTCTCATATGAAAGGAGGGAAGGAAGGAAGGTAAGAGGAAAGAAGATAAGACACAGAGCAGATCGATAACTAAATGCTAACAGTAGGCCACTCAATCATTCATGCAGACATGTATGCTTCAACATTACTAAGCCAGGACAGGGCTGGGGCCTGAGGACTGAGATGACCAAGACCCAGTCTCAAGTCACTATCTTTGACTAGTTAGCCACATGTTCACAGATACCGCTGTATCTAGATAGTATATGCAGAGTCCCTGGCATAGTATCTGGCACCTATTTGGTCCTCAGTAAACTCTGGCCATCACTGCATTACCATCATCTCCATCATGATGAGATATTCATGCGTGTCTGAATCCCTGGTTTGGCTCAGTGTTGGGTGCAGAGGTCAACATGGTAAGTTGGCCAATTGACTAACTGAGCAAATACATTTTTTTGGCGCTCACCCCACGCAGGCACCTTTAAAAGGCTCGGAGAAAGCTTCTGAAACTGACCTTTGTCTAAAACGAGATGGAACATAAATTAAAAATGTTATAAATTGAAAAGCCAATACAGGGGTATCATGTGCTAAGTGAATAAAAACAGAAGGAGCTTCAGGAATTTGGGGGAAGGGTAAATTGTGTGGGTTGGTAAAAGCATGATGTGTATTATTAATCTAGAATCAAATCTGGTTCAGAGTTTTTGTTTTTTTTGTTTTGTTTGAGACACAATCTCTCTCTGTTACCTAGGCTGGAGTGCAGCAGTGCGATCATAGCTCACTGCAGCCTCGACCTCCTGGGCTCACGTGATCCTCCTGCCCCAGCTTCTTCCCAAGTAGCTGGGACCACAGGTGCACGTCACCATGCCCAGTTAATTTTTTAATTTTTTGTAGAGACAAGGTCTCACTTCGTTGCCCAGGCTGGTCTTGAACTCCTCGCCTCAAACAGTCCTCCCGCCTCTGCCTCCCTGGGATTATAGGCATGAGCCACCATGCCTGGCTCAAAGTTTTAAAAGAAGTACTAACCCTTTAGCCCTTTAGCAGTGAGAATAGGGAGAGCAAACCCCTCACCGAGGCCTGCATTTGCAGCACCCTCAATAAGTTTCACGTTGGTAAATGTTTAACAACCAGCTTTCCAGTAAAAAGTGTGTGTACGAATGCATATAGAAGTTAATTATAAACTTCACTGATATAAGGGATGTATAGCACACAGTTTACAAATAATAATAAAATATCAACGCTGTTTATTGTAAATTCCATATAGCCAATCCATTCTCACAGAATACTTTTGATTCTTTGAGCTCTTGTAGCCATAGCTAACCTATGGTTAGCGATGATTTGATGCGTGGAATTTCATCAGTCCACTAACCTTTTCCCAATAAATTTATTGTCATTAAATCTGATATGTGATCACTAAACTATTTTTCATCTTTGCATCTATTAACCCATTTATGCCAGTGGTTGCAAATTTTTTGTGAAAAATCAGACCTTGGCGATGACCTTGAGCAGTAGGATATAAATAACTCCCACAAGCTTAGTGTTCCAATAATGGAACACTAGGCATAACTGGGATAAACTGAAACCTCTTTCAGCTTCAGTACTGAGTATAACTTCATTCACCAATGGCATGAGCACCTTCTTTGCTGATCGTATAACAGTTTTAAATACTGGAAGAGTATTTTCCTTTTTTTAATGTTATTCATGATATAATGACTACAGACACTTTTAAATTTTACAGACTCACTTTAAGTTTAATCTGCATCATTGACATTCCTTCATCATTATCTTCAGTCTAGATAATCAACAGAATGAGAAATCAAACCCTGATTTGCAATGTTGGTTGATTTCCAAGAAGTAAATACCCCCACTAGGGCCACTTTTGTGGTATCCCTGAACGTGGAATTGGGAAGAGCAGCACACCGTTGTGTAGTAGTACTTCTGCCATATAGATGCAGAACACCATCTCAAGAACACAGTTCATCAATATAAATGATAAGTTTTGAGTATTTCCTTTCTAAGTATAATTTACTTAATTGCAAGTTTGTATTTTAGATTTTAATAATAACTGTATTTAACAACTGGCTCCCTGAATCCCTGAAAATTTAACATTTGAGAGCTGTTAGGAGCCAGTTCCAACACACCCATTGCCCTCTTTCCTAACGAGGGTAAAAGTCTCCTGTTTGGGTGAGTGAGTACCTTTCGTCACCTTGCCCCTCCTGGACACACAGGTCTTGGTTGCTCACGCTGCCTCCAGCAGAAAACCCACACACAGAGGCTCCTTTCTTTCCTGAATCTCATACCAAGATGCTGTGGGGGGTTTGACATGGATCTTGCCTAAGCCTTATTACTCACATGAATCATGACGTTTAATGCATTTACTAATACCTTTCCATCTCACACTTATTTTCCCTTATATCTTAAAAAAAGAATAAGAAAGAGGGCCCATGCCTGGCTATAATAGAGGATAGTTATAGACATATCACTTGGGCAGCTGTCAAATTAGTTACTCTAAAGTGTTCAAAAGTTCCCTCCTGATCTCACCTCCTAAAAGAAATCCAAACCTGCTTGACAGGGCGGAGAAGCCTATGACTTTCTTTTCCCTCAACCATGCCACAAGAACAAAGAGACACGATTCCTAATCGCAAAAGCACAAGCTTTTGTTTGTGCTAACCAGCAAAGCAAATGTTTGAGAAATTTGACAAAAACAAGCTCCTCCTGGCTCCACCCTCAGCCTTATTTTCCTTTCTTAAGCAATATCCCTTTCACACAGATGTGGACCGAGTGCCAACTGGAAGGCGGGAATAACCTGTCTGCCCCTGCTCCCAGGGCTGACTCACAGAAGTTTATTTTTGCAGTGGTTGATAAATAGCTGATCCCCCAATACCCCTGCCAGTGTTTCCCATCCTGTGTAGGCAGCCTTGTCCCCACTGGGGCCTGCCAGACCCTCCCATAATCTAGCAACAGCAAGTGCTTCCAGACCCTGCCGTGGTATCAGACTGGATAGTGCCTGGATGTTATGCATTGTTACATATCTGTCACCCCTGCTTCCATTCTTTCAATCTTGGCCTTGAGCCACTTAACACCCTGTGCATTCAGCCTTTGCCTCCAATCCAAACCAGGAGGCTCAGGCCCACCACGTGGCTGTGGGACCCATCTGATTTTTGGTTTTTCAGTAGAGAAGAACTTAGCAGCTTAGAATCAGGCAAGAGTCTGCAGAACCCAAGGCCCCTTCTCTGAAGTTCTTGCCCCACATTTTCAGTCCTGACATGTTCCCAGATGGCTTCACTCATTCATTCCTACATCCTAGGTCCTTTAAATGGATTAAAGGACCCGTGTGCTCTCACCTGACCTGAAAGGCCACCTGTCCCATGCTAGGGCCTAACCATCTATTGGACCTCCTAAATGCAGACCCTGTGCTCAGCTGGGCCTTATGCCTGTATCTGCATGGCCCTGAGGCCAATGCCACCATGGGCCCCCCACTCCCTGCCAACTTCCTTCACTCATGTTACTCTTTTTGCTATCATCAACACTTAGCCACACTGCCTTGCTTGCCCTTTGGGACTTTTTTCTCATCTTGTTCTGTGGCTTCTAAATCTAAGCAACCATTTGAATCTAGCAGTTGTTGGAAATTCCCAACTTTCTTACTCTGGCTGCAGCCTTGGTCCTTATAGAGGTGAGGATACTAGTTTACGCTGGGGTTGCTTGTCCATTGAATCAGAATCATAAACGAAATGAAACTCCTTTCTCCAAAAGAGAAGAGCTCTGCAAAGGAGCTATAATATGCCCAATATCTGATCATAAAATCAAAATAAAATTCTTTTTACAATTAACATAAAACTTTTCCTACTTTGCTTTGGGTTGGGAAATTACTATATAGTTGAGTAATGACTCTTTTTTTCTTCATTTTCTTTCTCACCTGTCTCTTGAAAAATATTGCTCACACATGTTAAAGAATTTATAGTAAAAGTGAATTCCAATAAAAGGCCTATTAAATTAGCCTGATTCATTAACTCTTTTTAAAAATAATGTGCATGTTTAGGACAGTCGTATCTTTCAGTTTTTATTTCATGAGATAAATGTGTTGGGAAATGGAGAGACTACAAATAGATGTGAATGTCATTTTATCTAATTGAAGATGAATGCTGAATTTGGGAGCTGTAGAATTTAGTTTAACTTGCCTTGAAAGAGATTTATGATCATGGGATATGATGCTGTGTCTCCCAACGGCTCTGCCGTTAACCCATTCACCTCTTGTCTTTGTGAATCCAAAGAGGTAACTTGCAAGGTGGATGGGGGAAGAAAGAAGGATGCTGAAGTTTGTGTGGCAAGTCAACAGAACCAAACCAAACTAAAAAATAACTGCTTATCTGGGCCTGTGCAATTTAAAGTAATTTGACGAAGTAAGAACCACGTTCTGTCATGTGTACGTTATTTAGGCTCTTGCGTCATTTTTTTCTGTATCAGGATTTTCGAGAATATTTTAAAAAGTGGAGAGCTGTTCTAGCACAGTTGGTACTGCATTGTTGAAGCCAGGCATAGCCATTGTATTTGAACCTGTTTTCTATCATGACCTCTGAAAACCCATTCCCAGAAAACTGATTGCTTAGGTCCTGTGGTTACACACAAAGGAGATGGTGGCTAGAAATGAGGTCTCTGTCGTAGCCGTGGTACTGAAAGATGCTTCCTTGATGGAATGTTGCCAGACATGATTTAAAAAATTAAAAGGTATATTAAATTGAATTGTTTTGAATTGTTTTAATACCCATAGAGGAAGCTAGGGAAAGCTAGAGTTCTTAATGACCTATTTGAAGAATAAAATACACCCGAACCTCTAGGTCAAATGCTAAATTCCTTCTGCAGGTGGAAAGGCTGCACCTCACAAGGGAGGCCAAGTTTCATTTTTGTGATGACCTTACCCAACTGAAACTTTCCCGGAATCTTTTATCATTAGCTCCCCACCCAAAGGATGAAAAACACCATCTGATTTACAGTTTTCCCATCTCTTATTTGAGTTTGCAACTTTCTTGGATAACAGATGGCCACAAAATGTGTAAGCCCAAATAAAAGCAAAGCATGGGCTTCACTGGTTCTTCACTGGTATCAGCTGCTTCTTAAAATTAAAATTATGTAAATGATACCTTAGTTTTAAGTGAGAGAATCAGCAATGAAGGAAGCAACCCCAGCACTTGAGAGTATTTCAATTTAGGTTGCGTGGAAGGCTTTTTTTTTTTTTTTTTTTAAGCTTCTAATGTTTCCTTTTAAAGAGAAATAAAAGAGGCATTTGGTAGAAGCATTTTGCAAGTTGCTCATTCACAAGGCTCGCAGTTTCACCAGCAGCCGGCCTAGAATCAGAGAGAATATTAGGATTGGCAGAGACCTTAGAGGTTGTTGTTTTAACTGACTTGAAGAGGGAGGAAAAGACTCGGAGTAAGAGCCCAGAAAAAGGCCCCAGCCTCTCTGGGTTTGGCATCTTTCTTACCTCAAGGAGTTAAAAGTCTGGGCCTGGGCGTGATCAGCCAGATGGTCTTTAATTGTAACATGGTTCATATTGTTTAGATTATCCTGTTGCAAGTACCGTGCCTCCTTTACCTTTTATGGAATAAAGTGTGGAAAATTGACCACAGATGTAAGTAACCAAGAATGACGGGGAAGCTGTTGTTACCAGGCCTCTCTGTTTCTCTCCAACGCGCCTGATCCCACAGATAAAAATAAGGGGAAAAATGTGAGGCCGGCCGAGAACGAGCTTGCCTTACCTCGACGGCTCAGGTCTGAGCACCGCGAGCACCCTTTTCTACGTGTTCATAAATCCAGGGTTGGCCTTAGGACTCGTGTGCAGGCTACCCTCGAATTCTGATTTTTCAAGTGCCCTCTGGTTAAAATATCATACCACGTAAGCAGTTTTTCCATCCTGTTTTGAAAGGCAGTGGGGGGCAAGGCCCACATACTGACACCGAGGAGTTTTGCAGCCCTGCCCTGAGGGAGAGCAGTGAGTGGCATTTTGCAGCCTGACAAGTGTGGATAAATTCTGCATTCCCATTGCTTTGATGGCTATCTCAGCTGCAGGTCCCGCCTGCTGGGACCCCCAGTACTTTTCTTTTTTTTTTTTTTATTATTATACTTTAGGTTTTAGGGTACATGTGCACAATGTGCAGGTTTGTTACATATGTATCCATGTGCCATGTTGATTTCCTGCACCCATTAACTCGTCATTTAGCATTAGGTATATCTCCTAATGCTGTCCCTCCCCCCTCCCCCAACCCCACAACAGTCCCCAGAGTGTGATGTTCCCCTTCCTGTGTCCCTGAGTTCTCATTGTTCAGTTCCCACCTATGAGTGAGAACATGCGGTGTTTGGTTTTTTGTCCTTGCGATAGTTTACTGAGAATGATGTTTTCCAATTTCATCCATGTCCCTACAAAGGACATGAACTCATCATTTCTTATGGCTGCATAGTATTCCATGGTATATATATGCCACATTTTCTTAATCCAGTCTATCGTTGTTGGACATTTGGGTTGGTTCCAACTCTTTGCTATTGTGAATAGTCCCACAATAAACATACGTGTGCATGTGTCCAAAGGACATGAACAGACACTTCTCAAAAGAAGACATTTATGCAGCCAAAAAACACATGAAGAAATGCTCATCATCACTGGCCATCAGAGAAATGCAAATCAAAACCACAGTGAGATACCATCTCATACTAGTTAGAATGGCCATCATTAAAAAATCGGGAAACAACAGGTGCTGGAGAGGATGTGGAGAAATAGGAACACTTTTACACTGTTGGTGGGACTGTAAACTAGTTCAACCATTGTGGAAGTCAGTGTGGCGATTCCTCAGGGATCTAGAACTAGAAATACCATTTGACCCCTAGTACTTTTCGTACTTACCAGGGACTCTGGCGCTTGCTCCCTATCAAACAGGCCTTCTTTTTCCCGGGTGAGTTTAACAGCCTCCCTGCTGACCTGTCTCCCAGCCTTGGAGTTCCTTCTCAGCGTTTCTGGCTATCACAGCCCCCAACCATGTGACTTTGCTCCCGTAGTTCATGGCTTGGATCATGCTGTGTCTGAACACATAGTGCCCTCTGGGCTTCCCCTTCTTGACCACAATCCTCCACCTCCTAGTCTCTTCTACTCTGTAACTCCCATGAAGACTTGCTCTCCAGCCTCTAGCTTCTGGGCCTCTATCCTTCCAGACCCTCCCAACCCAGCCCAGTTATCTGTTGATTATTCTGGCCACACTCACAGCATCCTCGGTGCCCCCCACCACCAATCCCCAACCCCTTTTGTTCTTACTGCTCAAACTGAGCAGTCCCCAACTTGAATCAACCCAGAAGGCATTTTTACTGAGCCTGCTCCAGGTCTGAAGATAATCACTTAGTCTGCCTAAGTGACTTGGTTACAAACCCCCAGCTTCTAACATTATCCCAGTCCTCAGTCTGCCACCGCACACACCAGTCCCTTCTCAATCAGCTTCTTTCCTGCCCGTATTCACCAAATGTCTTGAAAACTCACGTACAGATAAGGTGCTGCTTTTTTGCTTCCATTCATACACCAAACTGCAGTCTGACTTGTACACCCATTGAAACTGTTCTGCCAGAGTTTATCTGGGACTTCCCAATCTCCAGACATTCTTTCCTAATCTTGCTTGATCTCTGTCTTCAGCTGCCTGCTTCTTGAAGCTGTCCTCTTCCTCAGCTGTGACACATGTTGCTCAAGGCTCCCCCATCTCTCTGATCACTTGTTCCATTTTCCCCACTGACTCTCCCTTTTCTTCTTAAAAATTATTCCTCCCTTAGTTCCCATCCTCTTCCCCTTCTCCTGTCACTCCAGCCAAGATCCTGATTCCAGAACATGGGGAAAAGTACAGAGGGTTGACCATTCCAAAGCCGCTTCTGAAAACATCCCTGTCATTCAACACAGATGAGATGTGAAACACGCAGATGGGTGACAGAGCTTCCGGTCTATTTCTAAGTCCCAGGACCGAAGAGTTCTTGTTTTGGTCATGATAGCAAGTGCTTGTGTTTGATGCTCCAAATGGCCAAACCTGTGGAATTACAGGGGGGTTTGAGCTGCATGTTGGGTGTACAAACTCTCATAGGTCATAAAGAATGATGAATGGGTGGTTCCTAAACTCTGGAGAAGAGCTTCCATTTCAAAAACTGGGCTGTGCAGTGGAAACAGTGTAGGGTTTGGAGTTACACATTAAATTTAGAATCCCTGTCTCCTCTCAACAGTTGTCTGATTTTGGGGCAAGTGACTTCTCCTGGCTATATCTCTGTTTTTTTGTTGTTGTTGTTGTTTTGTTCTGTTTTGCTTTGTTTCGTTTTTTGAGACAAAGTCTTGCTTTGTCGCCCAGGCTGGAGTGCAGTGGCGTGATCTTGGCTCACTGCAACCTCTGCTTCCTGGGTTCAAGTTCCCAGATTCACCTGCCTCAGCTTCCTGAGTAGCTGGCACTACAGGCGCGTACCACCACACCCTGCTAATTTTTTGTATTTTTAGTAGAGATGGGGGTTTCACTGTGTTAGCCAGGATGGTCTCGATCTCCTGACCTTGTGATCCACCTGCCTCGGCCCCCCAAAGTGCTGGGGTTACAGGTATGAGCCACCGCACCCAGTGTCTGTTTTTATTTGTAAAATATATAGCAATATCTCCCTCTTCTGAGGATTAGGGATAATGTGCATATTAGGAACATATTATTTGCTAGACTTAATTCGGTAGGATGATTGAGCCCATATAGTGAAATTCTCTTAGACTAATTATAAACCTGACAGCTCACCAAAAATTTTTTATTAACCTGTCTCATACACTGGTATCAGAGTTGAAGGGAGAGAATTAGCAGAACTGGTTGCTGGTCTCAGACTACGGAAACTACACACAACACAATTAGAGCCCATTCAGTAACAGTCTCCCATCAAGGTCTCAGTGGCCTTGGGAAGTAAGAGTCCTGGAGATAGAGAGAGATCTGTGTGGGCCAGAGTAGAGGGACACGTGACAAGTGGCCTAGGAGGACCTTTGGCTGCCTGTATAAAGTGAGTAATGAGTGATGAAGGCTTCTATGAAAGTTAGGGGAACTAAAATTGATGCCAGAGGTCACAGGGAGCCATTGAATATTATTGAGGGAGAACACTAAGAAACAGTGTTTTGAGAAGATCAATTTAGCTTCCTTTTATATATAAGGCATTTTTGCTTGGGAGGATGGGGGTAGGAAGTGTATTCAGCAGGTTGTTGCTGGAACCAGACCCTGATCTGAAGAAGTGTGGGGTTAGATTGGGAAGGAAAGGATGGAAATGCAAACTATTTCAAAAGAAAAAATGATTAAAGTTATTGATGATAAATTTGGTATTGGAGATGAGAGCAAAAGTGGCTTAAAAACAACTCCAAAGTTTCAATGAAACTTGAAATATGGGGATACTATGAAAATGAAAGGGAAACTTTTTTGTGTATTGAAGTATACATGACATAAATTTTGCTATTTTCACCATCTTTAAGTGCCCAGTTCAATGTGGTACCATCACCACCAAGGGAGAAACTTTTACAGCAATTTGACATTGTTGCAACATCTGAGCATGGGATTGGCATGCTAGTATTTTGTGTTATAATCCAATATTTTATAGTAGTTTATTTTATTATATTTTTGCAAAGTATCAGTCTGCAATTATTTGGAAATAAGAAAAAGAAAAGAAACTGGTCCTTTACTTCAGAGAACTTAAGGAACCCTCTCCTAGAAGAATAAGAAAGGACTGCAGAAAGAAGAGGTGAGGTACAAGAAGGATATCCTCTCCCTGCCTTTGCCAGGCATGTGCCTATTCATTCTGTGAAGCCCAACTCCTGGGTCCCTCCTTCCAGGAAGACTTCTCTTCCCTACATCCTCCCCAGCCTCCTAAGCCTCCCGTCAGAGGTTAATTAGCCTTTGTGGTGCTGTTGAGCCCTGGACGTATTTCTATTGCCAGCATCATCACAGTGTATGAACTGGCCATCTTGGCAGTCTTCTCACTAGAATGTGAGCTCTGTGAGTAAAGACTATGGCCCCTTCATCTCTATATCCACTTTGTCTTGCACATCTTAGGTGCTCAGCGGAGGTTTGTTCACATGAATTGAATTAAGAGAGCAGACTTAGAGAGTGGATATAGGGATGATGCTATCTATGTTCGGGTGGGGGATGAGAATAAAAGAGCATCAAGGCTGTGCTTAGTGTCCAAGTCTCCTTTGGGAGGGAATCAGATGGTGTGGGGAATACGCTGAAGCTGAAGACAGAATCAGGTTGAGCAGCCCATGTGGGGAATGTGCAGGGGAGGCAGAGAGAGAGTAAAAAGGAAAGGTGGCAGCTTGGTCGGTGCTTCCCATTGACCCCGTGACTTTGTACCTCTGCTGAAGCATTCTTCATGGAGTTTCATCAATATCCAATCATCAAATGTACTTCCAACCTTGTCATTCATTGTCTTAGTCCATCTCCTGCTTCTATAAAAGAATACCATACATAGGCTGGGCGCAGTGGCTCACGTCTGTAATCCCAGCACTTTGGGAGGCCGAGGTGGGTGGATCATGAGGTCAGGAGATCGAGACCATCCTGGCTAACACGGTGCAACCCTGTCTCTACTAAAAATACAAAAAATTAGCCGGGCGTGGTGGCGGGCGCCTATAGTCCCAGCTACTCGGGAGGCTGAGGCAGGAGAATGGTGTGAACCTGGGAGGCAGAGCTTGCAGTGAGCAGAGATCACGCCAGTGCACCCCAGCCTGGGTGACAGAGCAAGACTGCATCTCAAAAAAAAAAAAAAAAAAAGAATACCATACATAGACTGGTTTTTGGCTCATGGTTGTGGAGGCTAGGAAGTACAAGATTGAGGGGCTTCATCTGGTGAGGAGCTTCTTGTTACTTTATCCTATGATGAGAGAGCAAGCAAGCACACCAGAGACAGGAAATCAGGCCAAACTCATCCTTTTTATCAGGAGTCCACTCCCAGGATAACTAATCCACTCCTGCACTAATGGCATTTATTTCATCATGAGGGCTGAGCCCTCGTGGCCTACTCACCTCTTAAAGTCCCCACCTCTTAATACTGTTACAATGGCATTTAAATTTCAACATGAGTTTTGAAGGGGACATTCAAACATAGCATTCATTAATTTATTCATTTATTCAATAAATATCCACTAAGGGCCTACTTTGTCTCCAGCTTCATGCTAGAGACTTGACTTTTATTGTTCCTAACCCCTAAGCACCTCCTTAAAGTAGGTATTATTGTTCCCATTCATAGTTGAGACTCAGGGAGGTTCAGTTATTTGCCCAAATTAAGATAGTCAGTGGCAGCATTAGGTTTTGAACCCAGGGCTTAAATCCCTCCTGCCTTGTACAATGCCACAAGGTTGGCGCTCAATAAACGTTTGCTGGATCAATTCCAGGAAAATTTGGAAACCAGGATGAGAAGAAAGAGGCTCTTTGGGATTAAAAATTGGCCCAGCAGTTCAGAGGAAGATTGAGGCAAAATGGCGTTAGGGTGGGTACTATAGTGCCCGAGATGGCTCATGTCTTCAGAAGGGCCTAATGATACGGGAAAGAGAGGATACATGATAAGACTGTGTTTGGGATGGACAGTAGACTCGTTTGGGAAAGTGGCAGAGGAGACCACTAGTTCTGATCCCAGGGGCACTTCAGGAACAGTAATTCTTTTGGAGTCCCTCTCATGGTTTCTGAGCTGACTATGTTCTTTTGATTGGATGCATCTCTCTAGGAATATGAGGGTGAATGGGGAAGGGGACAACTCCTTGGCCAGTGGTTCTGCTGATTCTTCCCCCAAACTACACGGCAGGAGAGATGAAAAGAGGGCCCAGCTATCTCTGTAGGAAGGAGCCTTTGGTATAGACACTGTCCCTTCATTTACCACCGACCTTCCATTACCTCCTGTGGACTCTGCCCGTTTGATTCAGTCCTCCAGCTTGAATCAAAGATGGTTGAGACATTATTGAATTAACCAAAGTTGTTCTTAGTGATAATGGGAGCATGAAGTAGATGTCTAGCCTGACCCACTCATCACCCCCATTCTTTGGGAATGATGGCACCCAGAGGCCCAGCTGAAGGCAGGCCTGGGTTGCCATGTTTGAGACCTTGTTTGGATCTCTGACTGAAGACCAGCAATCCGTGTCACTACCTCGCAGTAAACTCCTTGATGGTTTTCCCATATTGGCCATATCTGTGTTGGCCCGTGCTGCTCCTCCCACCCCACTTCCCATCCTCCTCCCCCTGCTTTCTCTGCCCCAGCTGCCCTGGCCTCCTCCTTGTTCCCTACAGGAGCAAAGTATATTTACATTTCAAAGCCTCTGCACTTCCTGTTTCTTCTTCCTGAATGTTCCCTATGTATTTGCATAACTGGCTCTTTCACTCCAGCCTCTGTTCAAATCCTCCTTATGCACAACCCTTCTTAGAGAGGCCTATGACCACCTGTTTAAATATAGCACTTCCTGGTTCTCTTTATTCCCATCGCCCTGTTCTGTTTTCTCTTATAGCCTGTCACTGCTGGCATAGCATGCATGTTTCCTTGTTTGCCTTTCCATTGTTTCTCTCCTTCACTAGAATATAAACTCCCTGTGAGCAGGATAGCATCTTGTTTTTTGCTGTATCCCCAGCACCTGGAACAATTCTTAACCATTGTATATGCTCAGTTAACGTTTGTTGGATGAATAAATGGCCAATGACCAACTGGCCATTCATTGCAAATTCTCAGAATTGGAACTAAGGACACAGTGGCTTTTTTGGTCAGTGGTAGGTGCTGGCCCCGTGAGTTTAGTTAGGGTTGGGGCCAGCAGTCATATGTCGTCACAGGTGAGTGTAGGAAGCCGGTAAAGATCAAAAGAGAAGCTGAGGGGGAGAGTCCAGGTGGCCCCTGACCGGTGGAGAGGTTTTGCTTCCTTGGGACATCTCTCCTTCCCACTGGGGCCTGCCCACATTTGGGTTCCTGTGCCCATGAACTGGGGATCTGTATTAGTTTTCTAATGCTGCATAACAGCATTAGAAATTAGAAATTATCACAAACTTAGCAGCTTAAAACAATCCATGTATTATATCCCAGTTCTATAGGTCAGAAGTCCAGTGGGTTCAACTGGGTTCTCTGTTTAGAATCTCACAAAGCTGACATCAAGGTGTTGGCTGGGCAGGGTTTTTATCTGGTGGCCCTGGAAAGAATCTGCTTCTAAGCTCATTCAGGTTCTTGGCAAAATTTGTTTCCTTGCATTGTAGGACTGGAGTCCCTATTCCCTTGCTGGCCTTGGCCAGGGACTGTTCTTACCTCCAAGGGGCCACTCTCAGCTCCTTGCCACAGGGCCCCTCCATGTCAGCAACAGAGAATCACCCACACAACGAATGCCCCTCATACTAAGTCTCTCCGACTTTTTCTTCTGCTACCTGCTTTTAAAGGGTAAGAATGATTAGGTTACGTTTACGCAGATCATCTCCTTTAGGGTAACTCAAATCAAAACTAGTACCCATGATTACATCTACATAATCCCTCTATCAGGTAACCTAACATAGGGCATGATATCTCATCACATTCAAAGTCCCAGGGTTGGAGCAGGAAATCTTAAGGCACAGGATTTTGCCTACCACTGTATTTTTAAACAATCTCCTTTAATTAATTAGCCTAGGGGAGGCGGATTCTGTTTCTTACAACTAAAGAGTAATGGCCTGTAATCCACAGAGGCCCCAGCCTTGGGGGTGGAGGTGGGGCTGAAGTTACAAACTTTGCATTCCTGACCTCTACTAAATTGTGGTTCTTTATTTTTCCTCTGGAATTGAGTTCAGACTATAGAGATGCAAAAGATTAGACCATCTGCCATGCTTCAGATGCCAAAAATAATGAAAATTTTTGCCTCTATATTCTGGTAGAAAACTTTTTCTTTTTTAATTGCTTTTCCTTGCGGATCACTCTCCATGTGAGATCATTGGTGATCCTGAGCCTTTTCCCATGACTTAATTGACCAAGAGAAGACCGCCCAGCTAAATCTCACAGAATACATTTGGGGGTAATTGGCTTAAAGCCTCCAGGCTCTTGTTAAAATGAGTGGTTTTGGTTAATCCACACCATGAAGCCGAAAAGCTATTATGTATGTATATTTTTGTCCTGAGGTATTATCAAGAAATTCCACATAGACGGGAATAAAGTATGGTTTGAGAATGAAAAAAAAAAAAAAATAAAACGCAAGACGTAAACTCTATTTCCTACAGATGTAAATCAGAGCAAGTTTTAAAGCCTTTTCATGACTCAGAGAGAGGTCACCAACCAAATCTGCTGAGGGAGGCAGGATTAAACAAAAACGACTACATTTTAATGATTTTTCCCCCTGCTGCTGTTAGCTCTTTCATTTGCCCAATGTAACACAATTCTCCACAACGCTGTAGGAAATTGGAGATAGGGAATTGCTATCCAGTTCACTGCCTAGCTCCACAAAATGTATAGTAAATAGTTGAGTGTCAAAAAATAGCATGCGGTAAGTTGGGGGGAGTTGAAGAGAGAAGCTTGCTTTGTGGAAAATTGCCGACAGGTCGAAGGATTGTGGAGTTAGAGAGTCAGAGAGACCCAGAGTTGGAAGGGGCCTTGCCCCTCGTAGCCTACCAATCCAAACCTTACTTGATGCGTGGACCAGTTCAGCAGCATGGAGGCAGGGGGCCATCAGCTCTACTTAATCATACTCTTCAGAGCGAGTGAGAAGTAGCAAGGCAGCAACTGTGATTGAGGATAAGGAGTCCTGGACAGGGAGGACCTTTGGGCAGTGCCCGACGCTGCTGTCCAGCTGAACAAACTTCTTAACTCTTTTGAGCCTCAGCGTCAAATGGAGATCACAATACCTACTTAGCAGGATTGCTATAGAGTTAAATAAGATGCATATGTAAGCTTTGGGAAGCATTAAGCAAATGTAAGGTATGGTATTCATACTATTAACAGGAAGAAAGTGAGACTCTAACCAAGGATGGTGGATGGCCAGTGCCTGAAGAAAAGGTATGTGGAGCCCAAGGCAGGTATTGGGAATGCAGCCAAAGACTGCATTTTCAAGGTCAATAGCTGTGACACTAGGAGCTTGAGGCTGCTTCAAAGAGGGAGATGTCGGGGAGATATAGGGCAGAAGTCTCAGGTACAAGACAAAAAGCCCTCATTGCTTGGCTGTCCACAGGTACATCAACTAAGCTCTTAGGGGTGCAGCCTAAGAGCAGAGCCCCTGTGATCTATTCATCAGGCCCACTGAGAATCCAGGCACCATGAGGACCGAGGGGAAAAGAGCCTCCCCACGAAGCTTTAGGAGGGTAGAAGGCAGAGGCTGCTACACATAAAATAAATGACATAAGGGCAGTTTCCAAAAGCCATGGGGCAACTTGGGATGCTATATATCAAGGTGTTTTGTAATGTTTGCTCACTTGACTTCCTTTTTTTTTTTTTTTTTTTTTTTGAGACGGAGTCTCGCTCTGTCCCCCAGGCTTGAGTGCAGTGGTGCAATCTTGGCTCACTGCAAGTTCTGCCTCCTGGGTTCACGCCATTCTCCTGCCTCAGCCTCCCAAGTAGCTGGGACTACAGGCGCCCACCACCACACCCAGCTAATTTTTTGTATTTTTAGTAGAGACAGGGTTTCACCGTGTTAGCCAGGATGGTCTTGATCTCCTGACCTTGTGATCCGCCCGCCTTGGCCTCCCAAAGTGCTGGGATTACAGGCGTGAACCACCGTGCCCGCCGCACCCCCTCCCCCGCTTTTTTTTGAGACGGAGTCTCACTCTGTCGCCAAGTTGGAGTGCAGTGGTGCAATCTCAGCTCACTGCAACCTTCGCATCCCGGGTTGAAGCGATTCCCTTGCCTCAGCCTCCTGAGTAGCTGGGACTACGGGTGTGTGCCACCATGCCCAGCTAATTTTTTGTATTTCAGTAGAGATGGGGTTTCACCATGTTGGCCAGGATGGTCTCGATCTCCTGATCTCATGATCCTCCCACCTTGGCCTCCCAAAGTGCTGGGATTACAGGCGTGAGCCACCACGCCTGGCCAACTTGACTTCTTAAAAGCATCTGTCACACACCACTTCTCTTGGGTGACCTGTTTCCCCTGCTGATGTAGGATTCAAAGGAACTACTGAACTCTTGGCTTTTGGCAATAACAGAGTTAAGTATATTCATTCATGCTTTTTAAGTATATTCATTTGTGCTTTTATTTTACTGATACTTTCTCAACCATGTTTCTAGGCTCTGGGGATTCAGAGATGCAGCCTAGTGGATATCAGATGGGAACATGAGGTGCTTGGATGGAAGCAGGTGTAGCATAATTTTTGTTTTCCCTTGCCTGTACCCTTAGGCAATATGGCCACCATTGCTGATTCCTGCTCTGAAGACTTTGCTTCTGGGCTTGCCTCTTCTCCTCTACCTTCAAGTTCTAGGTTGAGCCCTGCTTCTTCTCCAAAGCCTTACCAATCCTGTCACCACTTGCTTGTTGTCTGTGCTCCCATTTTACTGCCTTACTATCTCATTCCTGTTTGCCTCATGTCGTTTGCAGTGTGCCTTTGTAGTACTGAACCTGGCTCCATGAATGCTTGTTGAGCTGAATCTTGAGGTCCTCATTTCAGACACCATGTGGTGGCTTCAGGGAGGCAGGTTTGCAGCTTCCTACCCACCTCCTAACCCCCCAGTATCCTTTTGCTCATGGTTTCCTCACAGAGAGGGGCATGTTGAGGTTGGCCCCAAATGGTAAGGATTTGGCAGAAGCGAAATCCAGGTTGTTAGTGGGAACACACAGGAGGGCATCAGGCAGTGCTGTTGGTAAGAGGTGGGTCAGTGGAGGCATTGCAAAGTCTTCCAAAGAGCACCAAAAGCAAAATTCAAGGGCCCAGAAGAAACGGATAGCCCATAAAGATGGGTGTTGAGGTCCAGAACAGGCAGCTCAGACAATTAATACTTACTAATTCATGGTGATGACTGAACCAATCCTTATGTATAATACTCAGCCCAGTATATCTTTCTTTTCTTTTCTTTTCTTTTTTTATAGAGATATAGGGTCTCACTCTGTTGCCAGGCTGGAGTGCAGTGACAAGATCAAAACTCACTGCAGCTTGGAACTCCTGGGTTCAAGTGATCTGCTCACCTCAGCCTCCTGAGTAGCTGGGACTACAGGCATGCATCACCACACCCAGCGGTTTTTAAAATTTTTTTGTTGTTGCCCAGTCTGGTCTCAAACTCCTGGCCTCAAGTGATCCTCCCACCTCAGCCTCCCAACCTGTTTATCTTAAATGCATTATATAATCTCTGGTATTCTGGTTGCTCCTGAAGAAAGAAGCCACTGGTTATTACTACATAGATGAACCCAGAGGCATGCTGAGACCTCAGCCTTGGCCCTAGGGGAAAAGAAAGCAGCTAGGGCAGGGTGGAACCAAGATTGGAATTCAGGATTTCAGGTTAGCATGAGCAGCTGGATTGCTGTGCCTGGTGGTCTATCTGGAGTGTAGCAATTCTGCAGTCAGTAGGTGGAGTTGAGAGGGCTTGTAGTATAAAGAAGGGGCTGGCAAAGTAGCCAAGTAGGCAGTGGTCTAGGGGAGGGCTGTACTTCTAGGAAGAACTAGACTTTTAACCCTTGAGTGCACAGAGCCAACTGTAATGGGGTCTGGGGAAAACTAACTCTGATTGCATATGTACTTGTTCACTGAGGCAGCCTGTATACTGGGTATATGAGGAAGGGTCCCCACTGGACACTGTGGCACACTCCAATTGATTAACATAACTACAGTTTAATAAAGGGTTTGTTCACATAGGAATGGGCTAAGTATACTCTATCCTGGGGCTGGGAACTGTGGGGAGCTGTTATCACTCCTAAACCTGAAACGGGAGGGATGTGAATGGTTACTAAATTCCAGGATAGAGAAAGTGGTGTGGGGAGGGCCACCCAACAGACAAGGCCTATGACCTTTGATCATGGTGACCTCACAGCAGGGGAATCAGGACATAAATACCCTGATTGTCTCTCCCCCCTCTCCCAGATTTCTTGGGGTACTTCCCATTGATCTAATGGGAGCTGAGGACAGACAGCAAGTGTGCCCACTGAAACATGGAGTGGGGAACAAGGTGGGAAGGCATGGATCTAGAGGGGCAAATACCAGGCTCTTTGCAACATAACTAATTCTGGATACTTCCTTCTGGTAGGAATGGCTGTATTGCCATTCTGCCTGCCCTCATAAGGTTGGGCTCAGGACTTGGGTGACATTGAACCTTAGGCTAAAAAGCTCTATTGCTTAGAGTTGATATGGGCTGAAAAAAGCGGGACGTTTAAAGTAACAGCTTGCTCCATACATATGGGGGCCATATGTCCTTGATTTTCCAGGAAAGTCTCAATTTCAAATATTCTGTCCCATTTTACCCATGAGAACACTGGCATTTGTCAGATCACATGTTCCAATTTTTGATTCAGAAAATATGGTCAGTGTATCCCTATACCACAACAAATGCCAGATGGTTTAAAGAGCTAATTTTTTTAATAGTATTCTTATCCCAATTGTTGAGGAAAGACAATTTTCTGACTGTTGAAGCAATTGAAGAAATTATCAGTGACAAGTTTGACGGGTTCAATTACTTTAAAAAAAAATACACACCTTTTTTTGTACAAAGAAAATCAACAAAACAAAAAGGTAAAAAGAGAAGCAACAGATTGGGGAAATAGTTGTAATAAACATGACATCTGAAAACTTAATATCCAAACACTTTGAGGGAGTTTTAGAAAAATCTGAGAGGTCCCAATCAAGACTTCATTGGACAGATGGTCAAAGGATATGAGCAGACAATTCACACAGTGGTACACAAATCCTAGGGAGGTAAGTTAATAAGTTCAAGTTAAAACAACTGTGAGTTACCACGCCCACCTACTACAATATCAAAAATAAAAAAACCTACAAAATCTAACATGGGCAGAGATACACCCATACACTCAGGAAGGCATTATAATTTTTTTTCCTTCCTAGAGAACAGTGTGATGATATGCAAAAAAGATCACCAAATCAGTCCTCCACTCTGACCCAGCAATTCTACTTTTAGAAATATATCCTAAGGTAATAAAAAATTATATAGAGAGTTTTACCTAGACTGCAACAACCCAATGGCCAACAATTGTGTGATGACTTAATAGGCTGGGATCAATGAATATTATTAAAATATCAAATAGGTTCACTTTGTAAGTATGTGGAGAGATATACTTTAAATATTGACAAGAATACAATAATATAGCAGTAATGATTGTCATCATGTGAAAGCTAGCCTTGTCCAATTTTAAGGGTCAGATGAGTCTAAATTTTGCAGTTCATTGCTTTCCTGTGGTAAAAGTGTATTCTGTGGTTTCTGGCCCATTGTTTCATGATTGTTGGTTTCATACATTCTCAATGTAGCCAAGTTTTCCATAGAGAAAATTAAGAACATGGCTATGACTCCTATAAGTCTATAGGTTAAGTCTCAGGGTAAATGTTGGTTGTGTCTTTAGAAAAATTCCTATACAGGATGAGTAACTTCTACCAGGCCTGTGTTATATGCTTGGCTCTCTGTCTCCTCTCTGTGTCCTAAATGTGACTGATGAGAATGCCCAGGCACCTGGCTGTAACAGGTGATGAGGTTCCATCTATGTGTTACTCAAACCCTGTAATGTAGCAGTTTATACTTGACCGTAAAATTGCTCAGGTTAACCCAAGTAAAGGTCAATCTAATGACACAACCCCGCCATGCCTCACTGTAGGGAAAAGCCAGTATAATCTCTAGTGTATTTTTTTTGGTCGTATTTTTAAAGCCTTAAATGCTAATCTTAAAAGTGGGGGTGGGGTCAGGAGATAATTCATTATGCAAATGTGAAGTGTTCAAATACCTTGCCCCGTGTCCCTTTCATAAACAGCATCCCATCAGGGCTGGTGTGTAGCTCACCCTGGGCAATCCCTGGCATACCTCATGTCTTCAGCAGAGAGAGAGAGAGAGAGGGACCAGAGCGCCTTGCCGAGCCCCGAGCCCTGCAGATATGGTCCCAGTCAGTATGGGTGCATTGACTTGCTTCTGGGAAATCCAAGTCTCACTCATGCCTTGCTTGCTGGGACAGCAGCTCCCATAAAGTTATAATACTTATTTGTACTCTGCTCCCTTGAGAGAGATTGGAGAACTCCACATTTCATCTTCTGTGTGACCTGAATTTTAATAGTAGAAAAAAACTGGGAGAGAATGCTGAGAGCAGTTTGTATGAATACTCTGAGTACAGTCACTAACCCTGAAGGTAGATGCCCAATATATTATCAAAATTTATAAAGGGAAGAAAGAAAAAGATAAAAACCTCGTAGGGGTCTAGGCACCCATCAGAAAGACCACGCCCAGTGTTGGGGGATGAACATGAGGTTTGAAGTCAGTGGGACCCCTGTTGAGGGCCGTGCCTGATGCCTTGCTGGCTCTTTGAACTGAATCTTCTCATACAGAAAATGTTAATGATGATGTATCTATCTCTTGGGTTTGTTATGAGTTAAAATAATTGTGTAAAGCAAGAAATCAATGTCTGGTACAAAATAAACCTTCAGCATTAGTTCTCCTCTCTTTCCCTCACCTGTCAGGGTATCTTGCATATAGGAGGTGCTCAATTTATAACGTGTATAAATTACAATTGAATCACGTGCAGGGCTGCAGTCTGATTAACCTACCTTACAGTAGAGATAACCAAAACTCAGAGATTTTGGTCGTGTTGCAGCATGGCCAGTTACCTACAATGGAATGACAAAGGTGGGGGGGTCATAGAGATCTGACCCTTCCGCCAGGCTAGGATTGCACTAGAATTGCTGGCCTGCACGCTAATGGTGAAGATGCAGCCTGGCCAGCATGGGTGCAGCCGTGATCCTTCTGAGATTCGACAGCAACACAGAAGGATCCAAGACAAAGTAGTAGGATGTTTCCATGGGCAGATGAGTGCGGCAGCAGTTGGATGGGATGATGCTCAGATGTCCAGAAAGGCAGGCTTACGACACCCAGGAGTTGTAGCTCCAGACATTGGGTAAGGGTGCTTGGCAATTCTCTAGGATGAGGTGCTCAGCAGATTCTTGGACAGGGATTCATCAACAGGGACCAAGGCAGAGAACTTCAGTGATAAGAACCCGAGTAATGGATTAGAACTGTCATTTATTGGAATGAAGCAGTGCCCTGGGATCAGACAGTGATGCTGTTGAGCCCAAGTCAGCCTTAGGTCAAGATCGGTCTTAGAAAATGAGGCAGAACTGAGTTACAGCTGAGGGTCAGCTGGTCCCTGCCATGGGGAGGGGATGGAATGGGATACAACAGCTGGAAGCCAGGGATCATTGTCTATCTATCTTGAAAGCAGACTCACTACTACTTGGGTAAAATTTAGACTTATTTCCAGAGATATCAGCAGACGTTGCTCCGAAGTTCTTCAAGTTCTTCAGGGATGACCTAGGTTCTCTGTCCCCTCTCCCTTCTCTCTGTCTTTTATCTCTTCCCAGCTTATTTAAACCACTGTGAGTTGACATTTAGCTAAGAAGCTTTATCAGAATTTTAGTGAGAGGAAGGAACTGTTTGTAATGGAAAATAATATTCACTATATTATTATAGTTGCTTTAATTTGGGTTTAGGCATGATGTTTGTTTTGAAATTTCAATCTCAATAAAAAGATTTTTATGTTTACCAAAAGGGGCATTTATTTATTTATTTATTTATTTTATATTTTTTGGAGACAGTCTCCCTGTTGCCCAGGCTGGAGGGCAGTGGCGCAATCTCGGCTCACTGCAACCTCTGCCTCTCCAGCTCAAGTGATTCTCCCGCCTCAGCCTCCCTCCAGGGTAGCTGGGATTACAGGTGTGCACCACCATGCCTGGCTAATTTTTGTATTTTTGTAGAGACAGGGTTTTGCCATGTTGGACAGGCTGGTTTCAAACTCCTGGCCTCAAGTGATCTGCCTGCCTCACCCTCCCTAAGTGCTAGGATTACATGTGTGTGAGCCACAGCACCTGGCGCGACATACATTTAAAATGGTCGTGAAGTACCATTTAAGGCCCTGTCTTCTAAGGAACCTTCCCTGTTTCTGTCAATGAGTTCCCTTCATGGACTTACTGCTGCTCTTTTACCACAGGTTCTAGCTCTGCATTCTTCTTTCTTCCTCTCTGTATGTGGTACTTCCCAGCTAGATCAGTAGTTCTCCATGGGGGTGACTTTGCTCCCACCAGCCTCTCCTCTGGGGAACACTAAGCAATGTCTGGAGATATTTTTGGTTGTCACAACTGTGGGAGTGGGGGAATGCCACTGGCATTTAGTGGGTAGGGGCCAGGGATGCTATTAGACATTCTACAGTGTGCAGAACAGCCCCCCACAACAAGGGATTATCCTGTCCAAAGATCAATAGTGCCTCTGTTGAGAAACTCTGAGCTAGATTGTAAGCATATTATGAGCTGATGTTTGTCTTAGGATTCTACTCCCCAGATTCTTGCAAAATAATAATCACCACTAGCAACTAACATTGATCAGATTCTTACCATGTGCCGGGTATTGTTCCAAACCCTTCCTGCATTTTTACTCATTTAATCTTTTTCATGAAGAATTGTTGTTATCCCATTTTCCTAAACCTGATCATTATGGGAAAATCGTAACATAAGAAAACTGAGACATGAGTTAAGTAACTTGCCCAAGGTCACACATCTGGTAACAGCTGAAGCTACACATTAGTAATAAGAATAAAATAGTAGTACCAGTAGAATTTTTATTAAGTCAAGATCTTTGTACATATTGACTCATTTCATCTTTGCCACGACCCCATGGAATAGATATTCTCTAAATCTATTTCAGATATGCAGAAACTAGGACTCAGTAGAACTTTGCTTGTATTTATTAATTTGTATATTTCTTAGATTAATGTCTGTTTTCCCCACTGCACTGTAATCCAAAGAATGCAAGGACCTTGCTGATCTGGTGGATCTTGTGGTAACCCCACTATTCAGCTCTGGGTCTGCCAATACTACATATGCTAAGTGATTAAGGGAAAAGAGAATGAGGCCTCAGGGTGTTGGATGCCCATGTGTATTAGTCAGGGTTCTCTAGAGGGACAGAACTAATAGGATATAAGCATA
Source organism: Nomascus leucogenys (assembly GCF_006542625.1). Classification (NCBI taxonomy): domain Eukaryota; kingdom Metazoa; phylum Chordata; class Mammalia; order Primates; family Hylobatidae; genus Nomascus; species Nomascus leucogenys. The sequence goes on from NC_044395.1 coordinate 73,396,252, forward strand.
CATGAAAGGGAGTTTATTAAGGAGAATTGACTCACACGATCACAAGGTAAAGTCCCACGATAGGCCGTCTGCAAGTTGAGGAGCAAGGAAGCCAGTGGGGGTCAGTCCGAGACCCACAGCATTCAGTCTGTGGCCAAAGGCCCAAGAGGCCCTGGCAAACCACTCGTGGAAGTCCAAGAGTCCAAAAGCTGAAGAACTGGAGTCTGATGTTTGAGGGCAGGAAGCATCCAGCACGGGAGAAAGATGAAGGCCGGAAGACTCAGCAAGTCTGCTCTTCCATCTTCTCCTGCCTGCTTTATTCTAGCTGTGCTGGCAGCTCATTTAGATGGTGCCCACCCAGACTGAGGGCAGGTCTGCCTCTCCTAGTCCACTAACTCAAAATGTTAATCTCCTCTGGCAACACCCTCACAGACACACCCAGAAACAATACTTTACCAGCTATCTAGGCATCCTTCAGTCCAATCAAGTTGACACTCTATATTAACCATCACACCCTGGAAGGACCAGTTGAGGCCTAGCTGTGGCTTGGTCAGTGTGCTGTGTTTTTCTTGCCCTGATGCTGTCCTGTGGCTCCTTCTTTCCACTAGACCTCAAAACTGCCCCATGAGAGGATCTGGTCCTTATCACTATACAGGGTCCCCAAACTGGTGGAAGTTTATTGAGAGTTCTCTGGTTTCTCCTGGGGCTTGTCAAAACAAGGAGAGCATCTCATCTCTAGCAGCTAAAAGCTCATGAGTATGTTAAACCCTAGATTTTCAGGCACCTTCGAAAGCCTTATGACTTGCTCTCAGAGGAGGGAAGGGTTTTCCTGCTGCTGGATGCTGACGTCCCTACCTAATGAAATTTGGTGACACATGAGGCTAGGTAGAGATGCTTTTTTTTTTTCTGTCTGATATCTGGACATTTTCAGAACCTAGATAATTTTATCCTATTTATATCAAACATGCAGGTAACTCTAGACTTTTATATCTGTATTATTTCTGGGGAGGTATAATATGATTATGAATGACAGTAATTGACATTACATGCTTTAATTAAATTTCCTTTGCCATGAATCAAAACCTTTTAGTTCAGTCCTACAGTGCTATTTCTAGATTTCTCTTTTACATACTCTAACGCATTAGGCAGTAGGTATGATAAATTCATTTTTACAAAGTCTGCATCCTATAGATTAAATGAGATAATGTGTGCAAGAGGCTCAACAGTTACATATTCGTTATTAATCCAAGAATGTTAGCGAAATTTGCATACTTTACCTTTTAGCCATTGGCTCCTTGAAGAATATTGTGCTTCTTAGATAATCATCATAAAGCCGATGGTTATGGAAAGAGCCCCTTTTTCAAATGGTCATGGGTAGCATAGTGATTACATCTCAGGATTCCTCCTTCTAGGGCTTTTAGGGGATCTGTGGAGACTTTGAGTTTTGTCCTTTTCCAAAAGGGCGAAGTACCCCAGATAGTCTCCTGCCACCACCACCCTCCTGCCCCACTCCAACAAAACAAAACAAACCCTTCATCTGTCATCGGAAGCTATCAATCTCCTAGAAAGGACTAAACAAGGAAGGTCTATGTGTCAGTTCCGTCAGACCTAACGCTGCCCTTCACTTGGGTGCACAAAGTACCTTGCCTTGGAAAATGCACCTGTAGCTCCAGGGCTCTTGAGCATCCTGGAGCACCTCTGCAGCCCTCTGAGAATACTTCACACCTTGGTCCTGAGGGTCAGACGCAGCAGGAAGGAAGAGTCCCCTGCTGGATTCTAGCCATAGTGCCTCCTTCAAAGTGACTTTCCCTAGGTCTGATTCTCAGCAAGACCACTTTTGTGCCCTTGCTCAGTCCCTCCCCACCCCTGAGGCAGAGTGACCTTGGCACAGAGTCCTGGGGGACAGACCACAGTGGTTGGCATCCTTGCTGAGACCCCCAAGACCAGCATCTTGGGAACCCTGCAGGAGACAGGGTTTTGTCCTTTTCCAAAAGGGTGAAGTACCCCAGATAGTCTCCTGCCACCACCACCCTGCAGGGCTACTCCAGCAGGGTGCAGATGAACTGGTCCCGGCACCTGAGCAATCCGTGTAGCCCAGGGCCAGTGCTGCTCATCTCCCTGCCTTATCTGCAAGCGGAAACAGGTGTACGGCTCCAGGGCCTGCCTCCCAGGCAGGGCTTAGCATTAAGCCAACCAAGCAGCGAACCCAAAGGGCCAGAATGACAGTTATTCAAAAATGAGAAAGTTTTCTTCTTTTCCTTAATGCATACCTAAGATTACACACTTGTGCTTAGAAAAGTGTATGTAAATGCCCTCCTCTCCTGTGGGGAGAGCCTGTCCTCTCATATGAGACAACCTAAACTAGTAGTTAGATCTTCATGATCTAGTTTAGGTTATCTCACCTGATAGGACAGGCTCTCCCCACCACAATTGAGAAAAAGCTTTGAGAGCACAGCATAGCCACTCTGTGTCCAGTGTGGCCTTGGGGTCACCCAGCTATACCCACAACTTGCCTCTGCCTTTGTCAGATCCCCATGACCTTGAGTCTGTGAGTCAGCTAAGAAATTTCAGATCCCCCAGGTGAGACTCATTTCTCAGTAGCCCCCAGCACTTGAGTACCCAGCCCAGCCTTCACCCCTACCCTGCTCTACAGGTAACTTATATCCTGAATGAGCAGAAACAAGCAGGCACTTCAGATTTCAGGTTGCCAAGAGGCGAGAGGCAGAATCCGGCTTGCTTTGCAGCAGGTCTGTGAGTCTCCAGTGGCATCGTATTAAATTATATAGGCAGCCACTTGTTTGCAACTGATGCACTGAGCTGAGAGTTGTGCCGAGCTGGAGGCATTCTCTTCGGGAAGCATTTGAGAAGATCCTATAGCTTCACAGACCTCCAGTTGGTCTGAAAGCAGAAGGGTAGAAACCACAGGGAGGGGGTCAGCTCTGGGCAGAAGATGCCATGATCGCCATGAAATCCTAGACCATGGGCTGCGGGGCACTTTGCCCTCAAGGTAGGTCAGAGCCTGGACAAAGTTGAACGTGCTGTGGTGGGAGCGATTCTTTGTCGGAGGCGCCCTGGCCACCTCCCAGCTCGTCTCTGGGGTTTGAGTTGAGATGGTGAGTGCTCCTCCTCTTGCATTTGAAGGGTTTTTATATCATCCTGACCTGCCTTATTGTGGCTCTGTTGTTAGAGGTAGCTATGGGGGGTAGGTGGGGGTGTCTGATATTTAGAGATAGGAGGGAAGGGGTGAAGATGAACAAAGAAATGAAGGAGTGAAGGACTTATGGAAGAAAAGCTCTACCCAAGTTTACTGCTTGCTGTTCTGTGCCCCTACATAATGGTAGGATTCTGAAACAATACAAAGAAGCTTTGGGCCTTTGTGAGCTGTGAGCCTGCTACTTGCTTTTCCTAAGACCTGACAGTCAGCTCCACTCCATAGCTGGAGTCGAGAGGGTGTTGTCATTCTGATTAGTGACGGTAATAGGAAAAGTACAAGTATCTTTCTTACTGTAAGAGCTCCTAATCAGTAAAGGCTAATAGGCCTTTCCAATTCTCCCACATAGTTTGGAATAAATAGATTAAAACAGAAACTGAGGTGGGTTTTATTGATGTGCACGAAAGTTTTTGGCAAGATTTTCTATTCAGCTTCCACCCATAGGTTAAACATGGTTTTGAAAATTCCTATGTTTGGGTTGATGGCTGAGCTGAAACGCCTCCCTGTAGATTTTGACAGGTTAAAGGTTACATTGGTTTGGGCTCATTGATTGGGTTCTGAAAACACACATAACTAATAAAGGAATAAAAAGGGTGGCTCTAAGCAACCTTCAGCCACAGCGAAGCCCACGGGATGGCCATGGTGAGCGAGCCCTCTTGGTTCCCCTGAAGACATATTGGAGGGACACAGCATCTCCCTGGGGTCCTTTGTGCTGTCATCACAGATTAGCAGCCCCTTCCTAACGGATGAATGTATAAACCACAAATCCACTCCTTTGCCCCCCCCAGGAAGGCATTTGTATTGAAGGTCACAGCCAGAGAAGACAGTAACTTGGGGGGAAAGCAGGAGACTTTGAGGGATCCAGAGGTCACAAGCAACCCTTGGAGGCTCCTCAGCAGAGCCGGTGTTTGCCCTTGGATCCAGGAAGTGGGCGGAGCAGATATGAAGGGAAGAAGGTGGTGAGAGGACCCTGGGCTGCTACTCATAGAAAAGAGCCCTTTCACTGTTTCACCTACATTTCAGTGGAGACCAGTGAAGATGGATATTTTCTCCAATATTGACTAAATAGTATAATTTTTTTCTTTACACAAATTGCCACTTAATGTAATTTGTTGACTTTCCTTAGGGGCTTTGATAGACTTTCATTATGGATTTTGACAGTAAAGTCATTATATATTAAATATAGTAATCTGTGCTTGCTACGTTAGTTGAATATTTTTTTCAGATGGACATTATTCTGAGTCTGAAAAGCTTCTTGTTTTGATCTGCCTCCTTATGTTACAAAACAAGCCTGTGTGTCACTTCTGCTTTACCCCCACAATCCAGTTCTAAAATATCATTAAAAAAAAAAAAAGAAGAACTTCTGACTATGGAAAACTTCTAACAAATACAAAGGTACATAGTGTAATACACTACCAATGCACCCAGCAGCCAACAACGATCAATCCATGGCCAATCTTGGTTTCATTCACACTTCCCATCTGACCCTCTGCCCCTGCTGGAAGATTATTTTATTACTTTGAAGTGGTTACCAAATATATCATTTTAGCATATATATTTACCATATATATTTATAGTTCTTAAAAATAAGGATCCTTTTTAAAAAACACAACTATATTCATGTAAAAACATTAATAATTCCTTAACATGTTCAGCTATTCAGTCTCATAATTTTGATTGTTTCATCAGGCATGAGTCACATGCCAAACTTATTATTTATTGTTTTTCTGGTTTGTTAGAATCAAGATTGAAATAAGGCCCATGCATTGCAGCTGGTGGACATCCTGTCATAAAATATATTTATTAAAGAAACCTGTAGAGTTTTCCACAGTCTAGACTTTGCTACTTGTATCTTGATGGTGTCACGTTCCCTTGACCGCTGCATTTCCCAAAAACTGATGGGTAAATATAGGACTGATGGTGGTGTGTCACTTCGGGGAAGATGGGAAAGCATTACTTCTGGTTGTCTCTCTTTTTGTGATGCTAGGAGTCATTGATGATCATTGCCTAGATAATTAATCCATTAGGGATTTCCAAGTGGTAATACTCTCATTCATGCATTCCATCATCATTTATTAGCTGAAATACTTTATAAACATTTCCTCATTAGGTATTTGACCAGCCAGAGATACATTTCGATTTAGAAAAATAGGATAAATTTTAGATTATTTCCCTTTATTTATCAGTTTTCAAAATGAGTGGGTTTCCTAGCATCCTCCAGAGGTGACTAGCAATGTGTTACATATTGTTTTTCTAGTGTCATTATTAACTCATGGATTGAAATATTTTTGATGCGTTTGGGTCCATTGCTGATATCCTTATTGATGTTCACATTTTTCTGTCTTTGGCCATTGGAAGCCTCTTTGATACAACCCTATCTAGTAGAAATCTATTGCTTACTGGTTTCTGGTTCCAGGCTCTTCTCATCTATTTTTTGCTCTGTATATTTTTGATCTAAAATCAGCCATTTCTCCAAGGAGCTCTGATTGCTTTTAGTGGGTAATAGCATTCATATTTATTTAGAGACCACAGTCCAGGTGCTGTGAGAATTGAGCACCATTTTTTTTCTGCTTCTTGCCACCTCTGAAACTTCATCTCAACACAGTTTCCACTATCAGCACCACCACCCATTACAGCCCCCAGGCCATCACCATACCATCTTCATCTTTCCTCAAGTGTCCAGCTTCCAGACTCCATAACACCTGTAAAATATTCCTTCTCCAATCTGCCTGGGTACTTTCACCACGCCACCTGTTCCGAAATGTCCTTCAATGTCATGAAGCATTGTGTGGGCCTTTTCTAGTCCCTTTTTCACCTTGTTGTCTCTTTGCATCTGTTTGTTTGAAACCCAAGACAAGGAGATAGATGATAATTTCTTAAAGTCTCCTCCAGCTTTGTTTTTGAGCTCTGCTGGCTTGTCAAGTCATTCTTATTCCACTAGGTCGTCACTGGGCAGTCCTTCCCTCCCTCCCAATATGTATGTGTTGTTGGCATGTACTGAGAAAACGCAGGGAAAGGGTAAACCAAGAGTTAGAGGATGCTTATGAAGGCATGCACTACTGTGCTGGGCATTTCATATGTGCCGTGTCATCTAAGCTTCATTATAAACCTATGAGCTAAGTATCATGATTCCCATTTTAGAGGGGGAACAAGTTAAGTAATAGGCAGAGCTGGGATTAATCCAAGATCTACCTTTCTACAGAGCCCAGGCTAATTCAAACTGTATCACTGGGTAGTGTACATCCTATGAAGACTTCTGCTTGAATGGATCCATTAGGGAACCTGTTCCCAGCCATCCTACAGACTTGCAAAACTCTGCTTGTATCTTGTGGCTCCCCATTGCTTTCAGGCTTAAACTCACACTTGGTATGTTCTGGCTTGTATGGCCTTGACTTAACTCTGTAACAACACTCCACAGTTCCATTACCCTCCAGCGAACCTTCCCAAAAATGTTCCCTGTTCTCATGTCTCCAGCCCTTTTGTATGTCTTGTTCCCTCTTCACCTGGTGAACTCCTAATCCCCTTTAAGAAGCAACTGAAGCATGTTCTCCCTCATGAGGCCCTCCCTGATTTCCACTTTCAGATGACTTGTGATACCCCCGGGCTCCCATAGAGTACGATGCTGTACTCTGGGGCTGGTTCTTATTCATCCCTTTTACCCCAGGACACAGCACAGGGCCTGACCTGGGAACATTGGTCAGCAGTGCTGTCAAATGCACATTTAAATGAATGAGTCTGTACCAGCTACCCCACACTTGCTCACATGGGTAAAATGTTATCTTCTTTGAAATGGTTTTTATAGTTTCTTATGGCCTTTGCCACTCTATGCTTATATTGTGCGTGTTTATTTTTGCGTACAAGCTAAATTATGCCCTAGGCCTAGAAGATGCAACTGGAATGAGGCTCTCATCACATTGCCTTGCCCATAGTCAAGACTGAATAATTATCCATTGAATCGAATCAAATGGAAGGTTGTACAAAAGGAAGCTATAGTGGAAGTGTCAGGCATGCAATCAGCAGAACGTCAGACAGGCAGTTAAAGCATCTTCGATTTACTACAATTTCTTTTAATAGGTTCTCTGTACAGATTTGCTGTCAACATGAATTGTTGGTTTAGGAAAAAAACTCAGGGTGCTGCACAGTGACTGGCAATGTTTTGCTGTTTCCAATGCAGTAGTCCACAGATTTCCAGTTGCCGACAGGGCTTAGTCATTCATGCTAAAGAGGCCTAAGTTATAAGCAAAAATGCTTCACAGTCAATGTCCTGAACCCCTACTCTCAGAACCAGCACATGCTCACCCTCTCTGCTTCCTCCATTGCTGCCTCAGTTCCTCAGCCTTCCCCATTCCAGCTTCTCTTCTTAAAGCCCAGACCCTCTGATGATTAACGTCCTGGCTCTGGTGTAGAAGGGAGAGCTGTGTATTTGGATGTGGGACTCTGCTGGAAGGGGAAGACTGCTCAGGGCCAGCGTCGACAGACCACTCATCCATTCAGTAAATAGGTATTTAGCATGTGTTGTGTGTCAGGTCCTGGCAGGACAGTGGTGCACAAGGCCTCAGTCCTCTTGGACCACTCAAAATAGTGGGGGAAGACAGGTGTCCTTCAGATATGCACACAGATGCACAATTGCAAACTGTGGTGAGTGAGATAGAAGAGCAGAGATCTGTCCATACAAGGGTCTGGCACTGCCTTTGCCATGAAGCCCTCCCTGGTCCCCCCTGGCAGTGTGGGGCTCACCTGGAGGTGCTCCTTCATCACTGGAGCTAGACCAGAGTCAGCCCTCAGCCCACCGAGACTGGGGTCATGTGTGACTGTGAGCTCCTGGGGCCAGGGTTCATTCTTTCCTAGAATAGTGTGTGGCATACAGTAGGTACTCAATCATTGTGTAAGACTGGGAGGAAAGGAATGAGTACATTTTACAAGTCCCCATTCCATCAGATGAAGGGGTCACTGGCTTTCCCCAGTGCTGTGATCATGATTGTATTAACATGATGCACAAGCTCCAAAACTTCAGTCCCGTTACCAGGAAGGTGTCTCTTCCCAGAAGAGTTGTAAAGCATGAAATAATGAACGGACGGTCCTCGGCGCAGGGCCTGGCCCCAGGAGTTTTCTCAGGACAGTGTCATACCCTACTGAGAGTGAGCTGCCCAACCAGCGTGGCCTGCATTTTCTCAAACCAGACCTGAGCCAGGCTAGGGACAGGACTGACATCCTGATCATCTCAACAGCATGGGCTTGCCAGAGAGTCAGGACTGAGGAAATGTCTGTTTTTGCATGGCATTGGCCTAGTGTCATATACAAGGAACAGGATTCTGCAACCTGCTCATTCTTGGTTGCTTCTTCCTTGGAGGAAAAGAGCATGTTCTGTTCCCAGATTTGCTCCTAAAAATATACTCTCTTAACTCCCCGCCAGTTTCCTGTGATTTCTGTCCTGGGGAAAGGGGAGAAAGACTCTGGCCCCCAGTTCTCTGGTGGGCACAGCAGATGCTTGTGCACCCCACATCCTACCCCCTCTGTCAGCCCAGGGTGGCAGCTTCTCACACCTCCCCTTTTCTGTCTCAAGGCTTTGGCTTCTGAAGCCCCCTCAGCCTGCACTCTGCACAGCCTGGAAGTGTGGAGAGAGAGAGCTCCCTGGGGGTAACCTCAACTAGTGGGAAAGTCTCCTTGAGACACTTTCTGCAGTTTCTCAGAGAGCCCCAGTAGGGATTAAGCCCCAGTTACCCACACATGACCAGCTCAGCAACTCACCTTTATTGTCTCTTCTTGGGTCTGTCATACTTTCTTTGTTCTTCTTTCCTTTCCTGGGATTTCTTTCCTGCTTTCAAGCAACTCCAAACTAAGACACTGGAGAAAGGAGACAACTCACTGTTAGAATCATCCTGTTAGGGATCTTTTCAGGGAAGTCACTGAAGCTTTCTGGATGTTGGCTTCCTTACCCATGAAAGAGAAAGGATATAGCCTGTGCCAGCTGGGCATGGTGGCTTGAGCCTGTAATCCCAGCACTTTTGAGCCCAGGGGTTCAAGACCAGCCTGGGCAACATGGTGAAACCCTGTCTCCACAAAAAAAATACAAAAATTAGCTGGGCATGGTGGAATATGCTTATAGTCCCAGCTACTCAGGAGGTTAAGGTGGGAAGATCACTTAAGCCCAGGAGGTCAAGGCTGCAGTGAGCTGTGATCATATTACTGCACGCCAGCTTGGGTAACAGAGAGAGACCCTGTCTCAAAAAAAAAAAAAAAAAAAAAAAAAAGAAAAGAAAGAAGAAGAAAGAATATAGGCTGTGCCCTAATTCTCATATAAAACTGTGCACGAGTTCCCAGAGGCCCCACATTCCTTGCTGGTCTGCCTGTGAGCACCCACTCACCCTTCGTAGCTGGGAAATGACTCAACTGTCCCCTTCCAAAAACTGGAAACTACCTAAATGTTCAACAGTTACAGAATGGTTATGTATGGTGTGTACCTTCAATAGAGATTGAGAAGCCACTTAAAGTGATATTTTTTATGGCATATAGAAATATAACAAGATTATATGACATGAAAAAAGCAGGCTATAGAACCCAGTATGTTTTGAAACTATATAGAAAACAGACACACTTGTGAGAAAATATAACATGTTACAGAGTTTAACTCTAAGCAGTAGGATTATTTTCTCTTTTTAAAAATATTTTCCAAGTTATCTTAAAGAGCATGTTTTTCTTTTATAGTCAGAAAAAAATCAACCATTATTTAAAACAAACAAAAATACTGCTCAAATATCACCTCCTTTTTAATCTGTCCTTGCAGGGGCTGAGCCTCCATAGAATGACCAGGCAACCCCTAGGGCTCAGCTTATGCAAGATTATTCTCCATTAAATTTTCTCCTGGCTTTACGTGGGAATGCAGAAGTGACTGTGTTCCCATGCCTTCACAACAAATGTGGTTTGCAAAAATGGCGTGATATGTATTTTTGGGCCTTTTTTAGATATATGCATTGTGTTTGGGGAGCACTTCCTCTGCCTAACCTAATGGACGAAACATTTTCGTATAAAAAGCAAATGTTGCTACATAAAACTGGGACAACATGTAGCATAGTGTTAAGGATGTGAGAGCTCTGCAGCCAGCTGGCTCAGGATCAAACCTTGGCTCCACTTTCTAGCTGTGTGGCCTTGTTCAGATTATATAATGTCTCTGGGCCTCATTTTCCTCATCTGTAAAATGAGGATAATAATAATACCTACTCATTGGATTGTTGCAAAGATTACATGAGTTAATACATGTAAAAAACAAAGTGTTATATCGATGCACCTGATACAAGGGACATACAATGTGTGTGCTCTCACCACCATCATCATCGATCACAGGAGAGAGTTTCCACAAACAGTGCTCTTCAGGGTAAACCACCGACTCTTCAGACAAACCCAGAATTAACTCACCAGCAAATTGATCCGACCAGAACACAGCATGTCTGTTTGCTTACTAGCGCCACTGAGAGCTGTTTCCAAGGAGGTTACCTCTTAGGAATTCAGTGGACTAGTAGTTGATGTGGCACTTTTAAGCAGCAATGAGCCACTGCAAAAATAAATGACTAGCTGTTCAGGATTCGTAAATAAGAAGGATATAGACATGAAGGTCAAAGAGCCACAGAGAATGAGATGAAGAGAGGAAACTTAACTCAGGTGATGCATGAAGATGAAGGCCAGTGAGATGACAAGGCTTCACCAGGTGCCTCTTGTGCCCACATGGCATTTGCTTAGGGTCCTGCTGACAGCCTGTGGCTCCAAAATGTTCCTCTATTGCTGCCTCCACCCTGGAAGAGTACACTGCTCTCAGGACTTGGTTCAGGACTGTGTGAGGGCCCTCATATTGCATTGCAGTTTGTGGGATGCATTGTCCCCCGCCACCCCCCCCACCCCAGGTACTTAATAAGTGCTTATCGGGTACCTGGCACTGTGCTGGGCTCCGAGGGCCAACAAGGTGGCTGCCCTTCAGGAACCAACTAGCTCTGGAAGGCAGGTACTTGTCTTTGTATTCATAGCTCCTGGCCCATCTCCTAGCACCAGAGATGCCCATACATGCTTATGAATCTGTGAGATAAGTAATGCCAGCTCCACTCCAGCTGTCCTTGGTTTAGGTGGCTTATTGTGTCTACATTTCCTATGTAATTAGCCAGCTTACCAGGTCAAGTTCTATGTTCTCCCCAAGGCCGTTACAAATGCTTAGGGCATGTGGACACACGGAGATGCACACCCATGCACAAAGGCATGGCACTTCTTCTCTAAGTAGGAGCAGACTTTCAAACCAAGGAAATGGTTCTCGTTCTCAATCTAAAAAGATAACAGGGTATGGCATGGCAAAAGACAAAGAACAGTGATGAATATTGTTCCCTGGGCCCTGTATGCCTGTTTTGTGTTTAAATTTAACTCCCATGGCTTACTTGAGACCTCAAATAATGTTTCAATTCAGATTATTTTGACTGCCTGAAGCCATCCAATGGTGCTTCCATCTCCTTCTGTGCCTACGAGCAATTGGAGGGCAGCTGCATCACATGGTTGGCTGAACAGTGAATAAGTGCCTAGGGGCCATTTGCTTGGCAGACTTCCAACTCTGCAGAGCCTATGAAACAGACCAAAACAAAGATGGGTGGAAACTGTAGGACTTGGGACTATAGATCCTGCTGTCAGCTCCCATCACAACACCAGCCTCTAAGTTCTCTTTTTTGGCTGTGCTCCAAGGGCCGTATGTCAACCTTGGTGACTAGACAGCTGTGTCAAGTACAAGAGAGTGTGGTGAGACCCCAACATTCTGCTGAGGCCACCAAGAGCTGGCTCCCATGTTTACCTGAAGCCACATATTATAACCACTGAAACAAGTATCCTTTTAGTTAAACATAGTAAAACTTCTTGTTTAAGGGACTGGGTTGGGGGGTGCAGATTTTGCATTTTCTTCTGGCAATCTCACATGGAAAAAAAGTGAACCCATATGTTGTAGGGAAGGGTGGGTATTAAGAACAGAACTTGTTCCCTTAACAGAAAAAGCTATTGTAGGCAGAATAATCACTCTCCCAAAGCTCTCCATGCCCTAATCCCTAGAATCTGTAAATATGTTAGTTTATGTGGCAAAGGGGAATTTCAGTTGCTAATCAGCTGATCCTAAAATAGGGAGATTGGCCTGGATTATTCAGGTGGGCTTAATAAAATCACAGGAAACTTAAAAGTAGAAGAGGAGATTTAGAGTAGGCAGTGAGAGGGATTTGAGCCTTGCCCCCACTGCTGGCTTTGAGATGGAGGAAAGGGACCACAGATCAAGGAATGAGGGCAGCCTCCATATGCTAGAAAAGGAAAGAAAATGGATTACCCCCTAAGCCAGTAGAAAGGAACACAGCCCTGCTGACACTTTGACTTTAGCCCAGTGAGACCTATGTTGGTCTTCTAACTTACAGGTCTGCAAGGATAATACATTTGTATTGTGTTAAGCCATGAAATTTGTGATTTGCTACTACAGCAATAGAGAACTAATACAAAAGCCCATGGTATAAAGACCTCCATAGGTGACCATGGATAGATGCAATTCCAGAGAAAAGTCATTGAAGAGACCACCGAACTTTCAGTGGCACTTGTACTAGTGAGACAAAGCCCTTTTTAATAAAGTAGAAATGACCCTGCCAGGCATCCCTAAGTTAGGAGGAAGCTCTGTCTTCTCCTAAATTTTCTCATCTCAGCCCTGGAAACAACCAACAACTTTGAGTTCTCAGGCGCTGTAGTGATCTTTGGGCTTTGCCTCCTGTCCAAATGCTTCTACAGAGCTTAGTCAGATAAGTTACTACTATCTCCTTGGTGATGGGGGGAAACATTTGTGTCTCATAAAATCTTGGATTTCCACCCCCCCCCCCACTTCATGAACACTATATATTTTTAGGATAGTTTTAGATCTACAAAAAAAAAAAATTGCAAAGGGAGTACAGAGTTTTCGTATATCCCACGGCCACTTTTCTTTCTTATTAACATCTTAAATTAGTATGGTACAATTCTTAAAATGAAGGGACAGTAGTGATATATTACTAACTTACAGTTATTGATATATTACTTTTGTTATATTATTGATATGACTATATTTTGTCTAAAGCCATAGTTTATTCAGATTTCTTTAGCTTGTACTTAACATACTCTATCTGTTCCACATTACGTTTTGTCTTCACATCTCCTTAGGCTTCTCTTGGCTGTGACAGTTTCTCAGACTTTGTTTATTTATGGCTTTGACAGTTTTGAGGAGTACCGGTCAAGTACTTTTTAGGATGCCCTCCTGTTAGAATTGACATTTTTTCATGCTTAGGCTATAGTTATGGGTTCACTGGAAGGAAGGTCACAGAGGTAAAGTGCCATTTTCATCACATCATATCAAGGGTACATAACATCAACATGGTTTATGACTGTGGATATTAGTCTTGTTTTCCTGGCTGAGGTGGTGTTTGTCACATTTCTCCACTGTAAAGGCATAATTTTTTCCTCCTTCCTATACAGTACTCTTTCAAAGGAAGTCACTAGATGCAGCCCACACATAAAGAGTGGGGAGTTATGCTCCATTCTTTCAGAACAGAGGATCTATGTAAATTTGAAATTCTGCACAGATTAGTTTCTTCTCTTCCATGTGTTAATTTATTCAGTTATTTATATCACTATGGATTCACAGACATTTATTTTATCTGTGGGCTTTAGATTATTATAATCCAATTTATATGATAATCCACTTTATTATAATCTAATACTACTTTATTTTGTTATTCAAATGGTTCCAACTTTGGCCAGCTCTTTCAATCAGCTCCTGTGGGCCTTTGACATCCCTCCTTTTTTTTTTTTTTTTTCCTGAGTACTTCCTTCCTTTCTGGCTACAAGCTTATCTCATATATTTTCTCTGCAGTCCTCGAATCAGCCATTTTTCCAAGGAGCCCTGGTTACTTTTATTGGAGAACAGGACTAGAAACGAACATCTGGGCTCTATGTACATTCATTGCTACTGGAGTATTGATGCATCTAGGCCCTCTCAGTTAACACAGTAAGGAAATATATGTGTGTGCACTAATTTATAGAAATACTTAGAGATATATACATGTATCTTGTAACCATCTGTATCTATATTAAGGTAAACATAAGTTCTTACTGATGTCTCTAACTCCAATGCATTACCACATGGACCATCCTAGCTTTCTCCCCTTGTTTATCTATAACCTCCCACTCCAGTGAGAAAACTGGCTCCTACCATCCACCATGCATTTACTTAATTGTTCAATTCCAGTATACACATATAGCAGTATCAGCATTGTTAACCCATACCCTATGGGAAACAACTTTATCAACTAGAGTGCAGTGCCTAGATGCAGTTCCTTTTGCCTTTGGTCTTATAGAATCATCTCATTTCCAGAGATACTTAAGTTAGTACCATTCCCATCACCCCTTTCATTGAGGTCATCTCATACATTTGTAATACAGTTGGATTCTATTGTCACAATCTGCATTCCATCCTTGGGTCCTCTAACCTTCTAAATGATTTTTTAATTTGCTTACATTAAGGTTTACTCCTTGTTAGGGTTTGAATATTTGTCGCCTCTGAAACTCATGTTCAAACTTAATCCCCAATGTGGCAGTATTGAAAGGTGGGGCCTTTAAGAGGTGATTGACTCATGAGCACTCTACCTGGATTAATCCAGTAGTCCCCCACCTTTTTGGCATCAGGGACCAATTTCACGGAAGACAGTTTTTTCCATGGACATGGGGTTGGGTCGGGGGTAGTTTGGGGATGAAATTGTTCCACCTCAGATCATTAGGCATTAAATTCTCATAAGGAGCACACAACCTAGATCACTTGCATGCACAATTCACAATAGGGTTTGCGCTCCTATGAGAATCTAAGCCACTGATCTGACAGGAGGCAGAGCTCAGCTAGTAATACTCACCCACTGCTCACCTCCTGCTGTACAGCCTAGTTCCTAACAGGCCATGGACCAGTACTGATCCACGTTCTAGTTCATAGCCTGGGGGTTGGGGATGCCTGGATTAGTCCATTAATGGATTAATGAGTTATGGAATAGGACTGGTGGCTTTATAAGAGAGGAAGAGAGATGTAAGCTGGCACACTCAGCCCCTCTGCCATGTGCTGCCTCAGGACCCTGCAGAGAGTCCCCACCAGCACAAAGGCCCTCACTAGATGTGGCCCCGCAACCTTGGACATCTTAGCCTCCATAACTGTAAAAAATATTTTTTTCTTTATAAATTACCCAGTTTCAGACATTCTGTTATAAGCAACAGAAAATGGACTAAGACATTTCTTATACTATAAATATCATGTGTCTGCCATTACAGTATCATACAGAACACTTTCACTGCCTTAAAAATCTTCTGTACTTTGCCTATTTAGCATTTTTACTCTCTCTAGTTTGACCTTTTCCAGAATGTCATATAATTAGAATTGTATAGCATGTAGCCTTTTTAGACCAACTTCTTTGTCTAGGAATATGCATTTAAGGTTCTTTCATGTCTCTTCATGGCTTTATAGCTCATTTCTTTTTATCACTGAATAATAATTTTCATATAGATGTACTACAGTTTATCTACTCACCTATTAGAGGATATCTTGGTTGCTTGCACTTTGGGGTGATTATGAATAAAGCTGCTATAAATATTCACATTCCGGGTTTTGTGTGAACATGTTTTCAAATCAGTTGGGTAAATACCTAGGAGCTTGACTGCTGGATTATATGGTAAAATTATAGTTTTGTAAGAAAACACCAAAGTGGCTCTTACTACTTTGCATTCCCACCAGCAATAAATGAAAGTTCCTGTTGCTCCACACCCCTTGCCAGTGTTTAGTGTTGTCAGTTTATTTTGGCTTTTAGCCATTCTAATTGATACCTAGTGATATCTCATTGGTGTTTTGTCATTCCCTAATCACAAAGGATAATGAACACCCTCTCATATGCCTCTTTGCTATATGTACATCTTCTCTGGTGATATGCTTATTCAGATCTTTTGCCCATTTTGTAGTTGAGTCAGACTTGCATACAAGTCTTATCAGATAGGTATTTTGCAAATATTTTCTCTCAGTCTATGCCTTGTCTTTTCATTCTCTTAACAGTATCTTTTGTAGAGTAGAAATATTTATTTATTTATTTATTTTGAGACAGAGTCTTGCTCTGTTGCCCAGGCTGGAGTGCAGTGGCCTGATCTCAGCTCACTGCAACCTCTGCCTCCTGGGTTCAAGCAATTCTTCTGCCTCAGCCTCCCAAGTAGCTGGGACTATAGGCATGCACCACCATGCCTGGCTAATTTTTGTATTTTTAGTAGAGACGGGGTTTCACTTTGTTGGCCAGGCTGGTCTCGAACTCCTGACCTTGTGGTCCGCCTGCCTTGGCCTCCCAAAGTGCTGAGATTACAGGCATAAGCCACTACGCCTGGCCTGTAGAGTAGAAGTATTAATAAAGCCCAACTCACCAAGTTTTCTTTCAGTGATTATCCTTTTGGTGTTGTATCTAAAAACTCATTATCAAACCATCGGTCACACGGATTTTCTCCTATTTTTTTTTTCTAGAAGTTTTATAGTATTGTGTTTTAACTTAGGTCTGTGATCATTTTAACAATTGATGAATGTATCTTTTTAGTAGTCTTGAAGTATGGTAGTGTTCGTCCTCCAACTTCGTTATTCTTCCATATTTTGTTAGCTACTCTAGGTCTCTCGCCTTTTTGTGTAAACTTTAGAATCAGTTTGTCAATATCCACAAAAAAGCTTTCTGTGATTTTGACTGAGATTAACATTGAATCTATACATGAAGTTGGAAAGAATTGACATCTTAAGTTTTCCAGTCCATAAACACTGAATATCTGTTCCATTATTTAGATCATCCAGATTTTATAATCTTCTCCATATCAGAAGATATAGTGTGCCCATTATTTTAGATTTATACCCAAGTATTGCATTTTTTTGTCCTACTATAACTGATACTGTGTTTTTAATTTTAAATTTCAACCATTCATTGCTAGTATATAGGAAGCAACTGATTTTTGTATATTAGCCTTGTATCCTGCAACCTTGCTAGAATTGCTTATTCTAGAAATTTTAGGAGTGAGGAGCATTGGTGTTTTGTTTGTTTGTTTTATGGTTGATTCTTTAGAAATGTCACCTGCAAACAAAGACAATTTCTTCCTTCCCAATCTGTGTACCTTTTATTTTCTTCTCTTGTGTTACTGTACTAAGATTTCTAGTATAATTTTGAATAGGCATGGTGAGAGGAGACATCCTTGACTTGTTCCCATTTTTAGGGGCAAAGCGTCCAATTTCTCACCATAATATATGATGTTAGGCTGTAGGGTTTAATTTTGTTGTTGTTGTTGTTGTTGTAGATGTTCTTTCAGATTGATTTTTCACATAGAGAAACACTGCTGGGACTTGCTGACCAGACAATATAGTTGTCTTTAGCTGCCAAGAGCTTCTGTATAGGCCCTTGAACTATTTAGAAATTAAGGGAGCTTTAATAACTTTCAAGAGGACTAGAAATTAATAATCAGAGTTCTGATAAGGATCTAGAGCAGCCTAAACATCTCACTGGGGCCACTGGCCCTGAAGGAGAAAGAACATCTTGGTTCTTTTCTTGCCCTCTCTCAGAATGGTTTTTTAAAGTACAGATACAGTGGGCATGGTTCAGGGAGTGTAGAGAATAGATGAATTCAAGACCCTAACACTCTGGAAGCCTGCCTTACTTATCTGCTATTCCATCCCTCACCCCTTCCCCTGTGCACATTTATATTCCCTGTGCTCCGACATAATCACTACGCCCTCAACACCTGCCCTGTTTTTCCACATCTTGCTGTTTTTACACAAGATGTGCCTTTTGTAGTGCACCTGTGTTGGTTGAAAATTTACATTTTCAAGGTCCAGTTCAAATGTCCCATTTCCTAGGACTCCTTCCCAATCTTCTCCATCCAAAGTTAGCCTTGTTCTACATGAGCCCCTGTGGCTCTCTCCATACATCTCTATCACCTCTGAGTGTAGCACCTTGTGCATTGCATCTATGGGCCTACCTTTCCCACCACCTTGAGCAGACTGAAGCAGGCCTATGTCAAATCCCCAAACTTGTATCACCAGTGCTGGCATGGGGACTGCTTCAGGGGAGGCACCCAGTAATGCTTATTGGTTGAATGAATGAAATTACTGGTCTTGCATATTTAGAGACCTCTGTCTGTTCTCTCCATGTTTGCTTTTCCCCTGGTATTCTTTGAGTCCCTAGATGTATTCTGGAGTAAAAGAGATGCCATAGCATTTCTTTTCTTCATGAACAAAAATCAGGGGAAATTACCATTAACTGCAGACCTACTCTACTCACCCATTGACTTTAGAATCCTAGTATACCCATGTTATCAGTTAGGGAGTTTGGGCTCTGAGGCCCAGAAAAATACCTCTTCTAATTGGCTCAAACAATAAGGGAATTTATTGTATCTCCTATAACAAGACAAATAGAGCTTGAGTGGTTCCAGGGGTAGTGGCTTAATAGTATCAACAACAACTCCATCTTTCTATATTTTTTCTCTGCCAACCTCAACACACTAGCTTCTTCCTTGAGCTTACTCACCGCATGGCTACGAAATGGCTGCAACAAATCCAGGTATAATATCCTGGCACAATAATGATTAGAAGGAGAAGGTTGCCCTCTCTTCCTTGGGCCTTTCTTTAGAATGAAGGAAAGTGATTCCAGAAGCTTCTAGAAATTTTCTGTCACAGTTCATTGATCAGAATTGACATGATGATGCTTCAGCCAACCACTGCTACAGGGATCAAGATCATCATGATTCGTTTAAACCAATAGTGGCTTTACCTGGAGGCATATGAGGGAGGGGTGTGTACTGGAACGAAATGAGGGTTCTTTCAGCAGGGAAAATGGATTAATGTTGGGGAGCAAACCACCAGTGTCAGCTATACCCTTGTTATGGACAGAATTGTTTTATACTGAATTTCAGGGAGGTTAACCTACTTATATAAGGTTCCACGGTTGATAAAAATAGAAGTAGGGTTCAAATCCACACGCCAAAGCCCATCCAGGTACTTTCTTCTGCGCATGTGGCCCCAGAGTCAGACCACAAATCCCTGGAAACAAAAGCCCCTTTTCTCATGGTGAGCACTTCAGGGGTTCAGGCAATCTCCCTGCCTTCCCTAGCCCGACCTTCAGCTGGGCATTTGATCTGTTTATTAAGTTACGACTTAATGGCGCTGCGAGACATTCAGACCTAGTTTTAGATTGTTAGAGAAGGTTCAGGGGATAAACATCAGATTCCCATTCTGTGCGGAGAAAATTCAGTTGTAGCTCTTTGTCTTTCAGTGCATGAGGATTGGCAAGGGGCTTCTGCTGGGTCCTGCTTTGGTTTAATAGAAATGAAACCTCCAAAGCAGGAGGGCTGTTTTGGGAAAGTGGCCACTAATGGGGCCCCATGGGGCAAGGGCCAGGCCTGCACTGGGCAGTTTGCATATTCACTTTTACAAACAGTTGGCTCAGAGTCAGCAGTTAATGGAATGGGAATGATGTTCCTGTACCAAATCGTTTCCTGAAAAAAAATTTCCAATTGCAAACATATCTTGGCCTTTCTTCTTGGATTTGTTATGTCTCTGTGAGTGAATTAAAGAGGCAGGGCAGAGGGGAATGTTTCTGACTGGGGATTTTTCATCGGAAAACATTTTTAACAATGATCTACACAGAAAAAGAGATCCTGTTCAGACCCACCTTTAGGAGTCCTGGCTTCAAATACTGCGTTTCTAGTCACACTTTAGAGATGTTTCAATACCTCTCTATTTACAAATTGGCTCACTTTGGCTATACAACAAGTCTTGGGAGAGGTGTGACTTTACTTCCCTTACAAAATGTAAGCTGGAAATGCTGCCCCAGAAATGTGCGTGCATGCGTACGCACACGTGCACACACATAGTCAGGCTAAGATGGAAATGTATTTTGTTTTTCTGGGAAAAAGGTAAAATCCTTTGCATCCCATTCTCTGCTTTGGCAAATTCTGCCTCAACTCATAACGTGTGCAGTTGAAGGGTAGTCTTGACAGTTTGGATTATGTATTCAACAAGTATTTCTTGAGTGCTTACAATGCTTAAGGTGTTGTTTTAAGTAATAATAATAGTTGCATATATTTACCTAGCTCTTACCAGCTGCCAGGCATGCTTCTGGGTACTTTGCATATGTTAACTCATTTAATCTTGTCAGCAACCCTTGGAGGTCAGCAATATTGCTGTCACTCCCATTTTGCAGGTGAGGAATCTAAGGCATGAGAGGTTGATGAACTTGCCCAAGGCCACAGAGCTGGTGAGTGGTAGAGTCTGGATATGAACGTAGGCAGCTTGGCTTCTAACCACTGTGCCCTCTGGCCTCATGGGGGATCTAATAGTGAACAAAAGAGAAATAGTGCCAGTCCTTACAAAACTTACATTCTTGTGAGGGAGAGAGTTAACAGACATATAAGTTATTATTTCAGATCATCATGGGAAAATAGATCATGATGAGAAAATAAAACATGAGAGGGAGGTGGGGGGTGCTAATCAGAGTCTGATAGAATAAAACCTCAACTCCTACCTATGACCTGAGTATGATGGGAAGTCACAAGAAAGCTTGAAGTGGGAGAATGTATGATCCTATTTACGTTTTTATAGAACATTCTGGCTGCACTGTGGGAAGTGGGTGAGAGTGGGAGAAATGCAAGCAAAGCAGTAGACCAGTTAGAAGGTGGTTCTGATAGGCCAGGCAAAAGATAACGGTGGCTCAAGTCAGGATGGTAGAGCGGGGAGATGGTGAGAAGTGTTTGGAATTGGGTCCTGGTTTGGAGGCGGAGCCTACAAAACTTGCCAGTGTTTTGGACAGATGCAAAAGGTGAGGAAAATGAGAACTTAAGAGTGATTCCTCGGAGCTTGGTGTGAACCATGGTGTAAACAGTGGTGCCATCTACTGAAGAGGATAAGAATAAAGAACAGGTTCATTTTAGTGCTGGTGTGGTGGGTATGAGGGTGTTGAGAATCACAAGTTCTGTTTGGATGTGTACATTTGAGATCTCTATTAGTAGACTTAAGAGGAAACATCGAATAAACGATTAGATTCATAAGCTTGGAGCTCAGGGCTGGAGATTTAAATGTGGACATGGACATTGGTTGAATGGGATGACCTAGGACAACATTATCCATTTAATCTCTTCTAAAAATTTTGTTTTTTAACTTTAAGTTCAGGGGTACATGTTTGTTACACAGGCAGACTTGTGTCCTGGGGGTTTGTTGTATGGATTATTTTCCCATCAACTATAGACTGGATAAAGAAAATGTGGTACATATACACCATGGAACACTATGCAGCCATGAAAAAAGAAAGGATCATGTCATTTGCAGCGACATGGATGGAGCTGGAGGCCATTATCCTTAGCAAATTAACACAGGAGCAGAAAACCAAATATGGCATGTTCTCACTTAAATCATGAGAACACACTTGATGATCTTGTGATGGAAACTTTCTATATCCATGCTGTCCAGTGTTGTAGGTACCAGCCACCTGTGGCCATTGAGTGCTTGAAATGTGGTTGGTGCAGCTAAGGAGCGGAATTTTTAATTCATTGAAATTTAAATAGCTCAAGTGGCTAGTAGCTACTGTATTGGACAGTGCAGATCAGTGTAGCTACAGGAGAGAAAGTCCCAGGCAGGAGCAAGTTCCTTCATTGGCCAGTAAGCCTAGCCTTGCAGCCGCATTTAGACATGACTTTATTTCCACTGCTCACTGCATGCATAACAGTGCTTGTTAACAAAGTAATGAAAATTGTGCTTCTTTGTGAGAAATAGCCTGAGAAAGAAAGAAAACTGGTAGTTCTAGGGGAGATATTAGAAGAAACTATAGAAGTTTAAGGAAACAGTTGTGCTTAGCTGGAAAACAAACACAATCCGTACCTACAGAATCATTTAAGCCAGGGATGTCCAATGTTTTGGCTTCCCTGGGCCACATTGGAAGGAGGAGGATTGTCTTAGGCCACACATAAAATACACTAAACACTAATGATAGCTGATGAGCTATTAAAAAAAAAATCTCCAGGTAATCTCATAATGTTTTAAGAAAGTTTATGAATTTGTGTTGGGCTGCATTCAAAGCCATCCTGGGCCACATTGCAGCCTGTGAGCTGTGGGTTGGACAAGCTTGATTTAAGCTTTGAAGGTACCCTTTCTGTGTTTCTGTCATTTATGGAGAATTCTATGAAATAGTAGGTGTCTGTGAATGTGGAGATCAAGGTGGTGACTGGCTGGTACCCTATGTGAATGTCAGTGCCTGCTGGGAAGGTACTAAATAACAGCCTCGCCATGCAAGTTGTGTCTCTCAGGGCGTAGAGTGTGTTTCACTCCCTTTGTTTCTCATCCTCCTTCCAGTCCAACTGCAGCTATCAGTGAGTGTACTGAGGTGAAAGAACTCTTTGTAAGTGGCTGCCTTGTGCTTAGGATTTCTTGCAAGTCTATGCTGGCAGTTGGTGAGGCCAGAGTCAATAAAAAAATAAAATGGAAAGATAGGACGTTGCTTTTATTAAGGTTGATTGCAGCTGCTGTATTAGCTCTTTAAGAACCTCTTGGTGACCAACGCCTTCTGAGAAAATGGCCTTTCTGTGCTTAACTGGCAAAAAGCAAGGGGATTTAAGTCACTGCTTTTAGGAGGGGTAATCCAAGGTCAGCACTCACCAAACGTCTGTCACACAACTGGTTTTGTGGGAGGAATTTTTTTGTGCTAAGGCTCCATGTGGGGGCTGGGCACTTGGAGGAGTGTGGGCTGGTAATCTTTGGTAGTTTTTACCTGTTTTTGTTTTTCTTTCTGAGGAAGGTGGAATTATAGATTTCTAGGATTTGAAGACTGTAAAAGAGCTTACTGTTCATCCAGTCAAACTCTATTTTCAGCTGAGGAAATGGGCCAAGAGAGATGAAGTGCCTGGCCCCAGGTGCCACAGCTGGTTCCATCTCAAGGGATAGGACCAGAGCTCAGGGAAGGGCCGGAACTGAGGTATTTTTGAGCAGTGGCTGGGGTTGGGTGGAGGTGGGAAGGCAGATAGTCAGGAGAGTACCTCAGGGAAGCCAGGAGAGGTGAGAAGTCAGAGGAGGGTTGAACTGAGGATGGAAATGCCTTACAGCGTACATGTAGCCTCAAACCCATGACCCCATTCATCCTGTGAGCACACAGTCACTGGGCACCAGACACAAGTCCTGGAAGAAGGGACAGGCAGGAGGCAGAGACTCAGAAAGAAGTCCATGCCCACCTCGCTTCCATTTATTCCGAAATCTTTTCTGAGAGGAGGGAGATTTCTGTGCTTTTGAGACCTCCCTGCTTCCCTGAGGAAAGCAAGTGAAGTGACAGCTGGCAGAGGTGAGATTAAGGGGACAATTAGGTTCTTTCAGCCAGGCGAGGCCATGAATTGATCGTAGACTGAGTAACAGCTGTAATCTACCCTTAGTGGGTTTTCTTCTCAATGTCAATATCGAACACCCTTGTTATAGAGCTCTAACCTCCTGCCGTCCGTCAGCTGAAATGTGACCCTGCTCTTTCTTTTCTTGCAGTGTCCGAGCTGCAGGAGGAGGGAATGAACGCCATCAACCTGCCCCTCAGCCCAATTCCCTTCGAGCTGGACCCCGAGGACACGATGCTGGGTAACTGTGCTCTTGTCTCTGAATTCGCTTAAGCTTTCCCGTGCCCGCACCCCCACTGAATTCCTTTTCTTTTTAAAGAGGAGAATGAGGTGCGAACAATGGTGGATCCAAACTCACGCAGTGACCCCAAGCTTCAAGAACTGATGAAGGTAAGAAGAAATCAGGAGCAGCTTCAGGTGGCTCACAGACCCACCAGGTGTCCATATGCCACCTGCTTTGTCCAGGCACCCCACGAACCCCTCAGAGAAGATAAAAAGTCATGGCAGCCCCTGCCTCAAGCAGTGAGTGGTCTAGCAGATGGCCATCGAAAATGTAACCAATTGTGTAAGCGTGGGACGTGAAAAATGCCCAGTGAGTGGTGCTGGTCACAGCACCAGACAGTTCAGTACAGGTAAGCTCACGATGGCCAGGATTCCAGAGTGCACAAAATGGTTATTTTCTCAAGGACCCTCAAAAGCAGGCAGTGGAGCAGGAATTAGTCTCATCCCCATTTTCCAGATGACAAAACCAACTCTCAGAAAAGCCAGATGCTTTGTTTATGGTCATAAACAAGGAGATGGAATTCAAGCAGAAGTAAAGGAGATGAAGTGACATACTGTGCATAACGTACCTGCGCAGTGGCTGGTGTGCGCTTGTCCTTCCAAAACTGTTCATTTCTCCCCTGCATCTTATTCCCTGTCCTATGTTCCTCCTC
Organism: Nomascus leucogenys; assembly: GCF_006542625.1. Classification (NCBI taxonomy): domain Eukaryota; kingdom Metazoa; phylum Chordata; class Mammalia; order Primates; family Hylobatidae; genus Nomascus; species Nomascus leucogenys. The sequence goes on from NC_044395.1 coordinate 73,420,804, forward strand.
TTCAGCTTAACCAAGCTGCACTTAAGACAAAAGGCACTCATGCCTGTCATCCCAGCACTCTGCGGTGGCCAAGGCGGGTGGATCACTTGAGCTCAAGAGTTTGAGACCAGCCTGGACAACACGGTGAAACATCATCTCTACTAAAAGTACAAAAATTAGCTGGTGGGCGGGTCACTTGAGCTCAGGAGTTCGAGACCAGCCTGGGCAACATGGTGAAATACCATCTCTACTAAAAATACAAAAATTAGCCAAGTATGGTGGCGCATGCCTGTAGTCCCAGCTACTCGGGAGGCTGAGGTGGGAGGATGGCTTGAACCTGGGAGGCAGAGGTTGCAGTGAGCCATGATCACGCCACTGTACTCCAGCCTGGCCCTGTCTCAAAAAAAAAAAAAAAAAAAAAAAATAGCACCGGATGTCAGAGTGATTCATTCCCTATGCAAATCTGAATACGCGGTTCCCCTGTGCAAGACCTATCAGAGTTTCCTGTCCACCACAGGTTGCAGTCCACTTCTAAGAGGTGGTGTTTAGAGTCCTTGCTCTAGCTGCCTCTTCAACCTGAGATCAGCCACTACCCGGCAACACAAGGACGCCAGAACTGCTCCTCCCAGCAGCCCATGCGTGCTCCCAGCGCTCCCCACCGCCAAAGCCTGGCTAATGCAGTCCACTCTGACTGGAATGCCTCTCATGCCCCTCATCTGAAAGTCTCAGCACGCCTGCTTGCTCCAGGAAGCTTGCTCTAAACTCTAGTGCCATGGCTCAGCCACTCCACGGCTGCTATGGCCCTGTCTTTAGTTTTGTTGTCGTCTCCACATAATATTATAGCTTCTCATGCTCTTCTCTGTCTCCTTCACTAAATGGTGAGCTTCTTGGGGTTAGAGACTGTCTTTTTTTTTCTATCATTGTACCCCAAGGACCCAGCACAGAATGTCACATATAGCAGGTATTTAATAAACATTGGAGGATGGATGGAGGAAAGGAAGGGTGGGTGGATGAATGGGTAGGAATTTCAAAGTAAGCCAGGAGTATTCAGAAGTAACAAACCCATGTGAGGGTTGGGCCATCTCACTAGGGACTGGAGGACTGAGGGCAGTCATCTCAGAGGAGAGGTATAAATGTCCCTTCTGTCTGCTGAAGGGAGTCTGTGCCCTGACCCCAGAGTTCAAGAGAAAGGAGGCAGTCTTGGCTAGGCCGCCATGCAGCCCCTTGCTCCCCTGGATCACAACTGGAGCCCCACAGGCAGCTGGGCTGTGCATGTTGGGTATCTGGCCTTTCCTGATGCAGCCTGTGCTGCACCCACAGATGACTGCTCCTGCCCATTGAGACCCTGAGCCCTCACCTTTCCGTGCAGGAAGAAGATGGAACAGTTGAGGTGCAGGCTCTGCCTGCCGCTGCACCTCTCCGGGATGCTGGGCCTGTATGGGCAAGGATAGGGGCAAAGGGGCTAGCCCTGGGCTTGCTCCTATCAGAGGGCGCTCACCATGCTAGAATGGGTATGCTACTACTTGCTCAGGAGACCTCTAAGGGTAAGGACAAGGTCAGAATGGGCTCCAAATGGTTTAGGCTTCAATGTTGATCTCCTAGGCCTAGACCTGCACTTGGGCCCTGTTTGAGGGAGTGGAGAATTGGAGATGCACGTAGGCCTGAGCCCCGGGGTGCTGACCAAAGGCACAGCTACCTCCGTACTTCCAGAGGGAGGTTCAATTTTCTAGATCTAGGCTGCTCTGACCACCTTGAAATCCTACTCTTTCTGGTCAACTCCTAGTATTCTTTTAAGAGTCTCCTTAGGAGCTGGGCACAGTAGCATGTACCTATAGTGCCAGCTACTTTCAGATGAAGGTTTGAGGCCAGAAGTTCGAGGCTATAGTGCACTGTGATTGCACCTGTAAATAGCCACTGCACTCCAGCCTGGGCAACATAGCAAGACCCTACCTCAAAAGAAAAAAAAGAAGTCTCCTCAAACACAGGCTTTCTGGAAGCCTCCCCTCATTCCTGATCTCTCCTGCCCACTCCCAGCCTGTTGGGGCCTCTTCTCTACTGTCTTATAGCACCATGTCCTCCCCACCCCAGGATTTGAACCCTTTATGTTATAATCCTGTGGTTGACCGGTTTTCTGCCCCCATAAGCCTCTCCAGGACAGAGGCTGGGTCTTACCCTGCTGGATACAGTGCAGTGCCTGGTATACAGTAGGTGTTACAGTTGCCATCCTCCTGCCTTGGGACAGTAGAACAATGTCCTGTAAAGCCTCCAGGCTCTAACATCAGCCCACACAGTGATGGCAACGCTGTCTGGCTATTGCTATGTTATAAAGGCAGCATATTTATGCTAAGGCAAAGACATCCAACACAAAGGACGATGTCCACTTCTAAGAAATTGAAGAAATGTCAAAACTGTAGTGGTTCCCCCAGGCCTGTGGTCAGGGAGGAGGATTGAGTACAAAAGGACCTACGGAAGCATCCTACTGGGGAGGGAACTGTTCTGTATCTCGATTGTGGTGGGGATTAAACTACTGTGCACAATGACCAAAACGTATCACTGTATACTTAACTTTTTTTTTTTTTTTTTTTTGAGATAGAGTCTCACTCTGTTGCCCAGGCTGGAGTGCAGTGGCACGATCTCAGCTTACTGCAGCCTCGACCTCCCGGTTCAAGCAATTCTCCTACCTCAGCCACCCAAGTAGCTGGGATTACAGGCACCTATCACCATGCCTGACTGATCTTTGTAGTTTTAGTAGAGACGGCCTGTTGGCCAGGCTGATCTCAAACTCCTGACCTCAAGTGATCTGCCCGTCTCGACCTCCCAAAGTGTTGAGATTACAGGTGTGAACCACTACGCCCGCCTAAAATTTTTTTTATGGCCATACACTATGAATGTTGCTTGCCATTAGAGTAAGGAATAATAGGGGACATAGATATTAACAGGGACACTGGTGCCACCAGCACTAGCAGGATATACATCTGAAAATTAAGAAGGCCAGTAGGGCTCACACTTGCACACGCTGGGTCATGTGGATAGTTCTCCTGCTTTTAAAATCTGAAGTTCAAAGCGGGGCACAATGGAACACTCCCACAGTCTCAGCTACACAGGAGGCTGAGGCAGGAAGATCACTTTAGCCCAGGAGTTTGAGTCCAGCCTAGGCAACGTAGTGAGACCCTATCTCAAATAAAATGAAACTTAAAATCTAAAGTTCATTTAGATTTTAATTGTTTAGGATAAGAAAGCTGGTCTGTAAGAAAATACCCCATAACTCTTTTCTTATTATTGCACGTTCTCTCTGTAGGTATTAATTGACTGGATTAATGATGTGTTGGTTGGAGAAAGAATCATTGTGAAAGACCTAGCTGAAGATTTATATGACGGACAAGTCCTGCAGAAGCTTTTCGGTAGGAGAGTTGAGTGCTGCAGTGGATGTGTGTTTAATTGCAGGTGGTTGGATCACCTACTTATAGCTAAAAGGAGTTATTCTCAGTTTACAGTGGCTTACCTGGAAATGGATTACAAATGTGTGGAGCATGGAATAACAGCTCAGTGAAGGCTTTAGATGTCCTCTTGGAATGTTGCACATGAATGAATTGTAGAGGGAGTCCCCATGACTAGGTGGGCCTGCTCCTTCTAGCAGCCAAGAGTCATCAGCTAGATGAAAAGACCCCACTGTATATTAATAGTTAGAAAGCACGCCTCCACCTCTCCAGAAAAGCATGCCTGTGTGGCCTCTTTTGGTATATTTACATGCATGGGCGTGAGTATGCATTTTTAGACCTCCGTCACCTTCAGATGCATGTGTGTTCCTCTGTCATCTGTGGACTTGTGTGTGTGTGTATTCCTCCCTGGGTCACTTTGAAGCGTTCATGTGAAAATGTGAGGACAAAGGGGAGAGAAAGGAGAATTCAGGGGTAATCTTAGTGTTGAAAGCACAAATTTCAGCTTAAATGGAGTTAAGGTGTCCCCCACTGCTCCTAATCTAACTCTGGCCCAAACCATCCCCTCAGATTCTCGACTTCAATCCTTAGCTGCCCTCTGGGCACCTCTACCTGAATCTACCTTAGACTGAATTCATCCACTTTTCTAAAGCTGTTTCTTCCCCTCTGAGTTCATAGAATCCCCTCCCTTCCTCCTCTGCCCCCATGTATATAGGGATCAGCAAGACCCATTTCTACCTCTCCTGAATACATCCTCTGCCATTTTGACTTCTCTGAACTATTGAAAAAACTTCCAAACTCACTTCTTTGCTTCCCATCTCACCTCCTCCAACCTATTCCCTACAGAGCTAGCAGAGGAAACTTTTAAAATCACAAGTCCAGTCTTGCCTGTACTTATTTATAACTCTTAGTGCCTCTCTCTTGCTGGACAAAGTCCAAACCCCAACATTCAAAGCATTCCATCATCCGATGACCCCCAGCTGTCTCCTTGGTCTCACCCACACATGTGGCTCATCCGTGTGAAAATACGTGTAAAGTGCTTAGGATAGTGCCTGACACATAGTAGATGCTCGATAAATGTCTGTCATCATTGGTTTTACATTTTTTCTGTATACCATTGCTGCATTTTTATATATGCCACACATATTAACATGCCTGTACTTTTGATCATGCTAGTCCTTCTGCCTGTAAGGCCTGCCTTCCTCCTTTACCCACCAGGGCAAGCCATTATTGCTCATCCTTCTGATCACTAGAATTAATCAAATTAATCAAATGTGCCTCCCTATTACAGCCTTTACAGTACTGTCACTTCTTTTTTCTTGAGACAGGTTCTCACTGTCACCCAGGCTGGAGTGCAGTGGCATGATCTTGGCTTATTGCAGCCTTGACCTCCAGGGTTCAAGTGACCCTCCTGCCTTAGCCTCCTGAGTAGCTGGGACTACAGAGCATGTACCATCATGCCCAGCTAATTTTTGTATTTTTTCTGGAGACGGGGTTTTGCCATGTTGCCCAGGCTGGTCTCAAACTCCTGGGCTCAAGCAACCCGCCTCAGCCTCCCAAAGTACTGGGATTACAGTAGTGAGCCACTGTGCCTGGCCCTATAGTCACATTTAGAAAAGATAGTCATATACTCTTTTTTTGTGTGTCCCCCCCACCCCACACACACACATATGTATCTCTCTCTGAGGGACTATATATACACTTGCACATATATGTATAGGTGTGTAGATATAAACAAATGTGTACACACATATCTGTATACATACATGTAAGTATATATACGTGCCTTATTATAAGACTTTCCATGTCATCCGTAGCTGTTTAGGTAAATGTGTATAGGCTTCCCAAGGGCACGAGCCATGTCCTATATATTTATCCAGGCTTCTCCAGCACCATCAGGTTGTCTAGCATATGTTGCCTAGCACTTAATGTATATTGAGGCTGGGCATGGTGGCTCACGCCTGTAATCCCAGCACTTTGGGAGACCGAGGCAGGCAGATCACCTGAGGTCAGGAGTTTAAGAGCAGCCTGGTCAACATGGTGAAACCCTGTCTCTACTAAAAAATACAAAAATTAGCCGGGCGTGGTGGTGGGCACCTGTAATCCCAGCTACTCAGGATGCTGAGGCAGGAGAATCGCTTGAACCTGGGAGGCAGAGGTTGCAGAGAGCCGAGATCACGCCATTGCACTCTAGCATAGGGGACAGAGCAAGACTCCCTCTCAAAAAAAAAAAAAAAAAAAGTGTATTGAATGAATGAATGGCTAATGTAATTTCTAGGAAGTTAAACTGATTTGGTTCTCAGACATCAGTATTAATGAGTTTTAATATTTAAAGGCTTGTAAACTCCAACTGAATACAGAGAGGAAATGAAAAAGCTTCGGCACATGAAGACATGGCTAAGCTGGGAGCCTCACCACGCATCTCTCCCAGTGACTACAGCTTTTAACTCCTCCAGCAGACATCTAGTCAGGATCTGAAACTGCCAAAATGTTCTATGCTAGGCTGTCAAAGCAAGGTAGAACATGGACACAGAGTAATGGAATATGTTTGTGGAGGCATCTTGCCTCCAGGAATGGTTACAAAACCATCCAGCATCACATCTATGCAACCCCAAGTTAGGCATTGTGTACAAGCAGATTAGATCATTTCACATTTCACCCTTCATGCTGAAAAGGTGATTCACTATGGAGGTGATGCTTCTTTTGTGAACTTAAGTTTAGACCCTAATCTCAAAGGTCTGAGGCAAGGCATACACATTCAAAGCCTATATAGGAAGAATACTAAGGTGGAGGGAACCAGTTTGCGGTAAAAACAAAACAAAAAAAAAAACAACAAAACAAAACAAACAAACATGCATCAGGAGCTCCTGGGAGGGATCAGTCTGGAAGCAGAGATTTTGGAGAATGTTTCGGTTTGTTTTCTTTTTTTAACGACCCTGTGAGTATAAAGGAGGCCGAATTTTGAGTGAGCACTCTGACCCTACGTTCCCCTCTGGCTATTTTTCCTGTCACTGGTCATGTTAACCTCAATCACATTGTCAAGGTGGTATCTGCCAGATTTCTTCATTATAAAGTGACTGTTTTTCTCTTTTTAATTAATTTAAGTGGGGAGAGATACTTTGAGACCATGTAAATATCCTGTTTCTCCTTAAACTTCTCCCTCTAGTTTTAGCATCCATTTAGAATGCATCTGTCGCAATTCTTATGGTAGTGTTCTAGCAGAGATGGTCTCTTCTCTGCATTCCTTCTGCATTTATTAGCTGGAATTCTAAAAGGAAGAGTTGTCATTTCTATTTATTTATATCACTATGGACATATTTATTTTATACATTGGGTTTAATCCAGTAGTACTTTATCGTTCACTTTTTTGCTTATTGGCCTTCAGCTTTGGCCATTGGGAGCTCTTTCAGGTTGCCTCCTGGACACTTTCAACAAGCCGCCCATGTTTTTTTTTTCTGAGCATTTTCTTTGTTTCTCACATCATAAGATACTCCAAGACCATCTTATATTTTTCTTACTCCAGTCCTGAAATCAATCACTTCTCCAACGAGCCCTGATTTATTTTATTGGAGAATGGAATTTAGATATCAAGATTTGGGCATATTAGTGGATGTTTTTAACTTCTTGTCTGCAGCATAAATAACCAAACATCTGTACCTAGGTACAGTGCCCTTACATGGTGGTATTAACCAGGCATGATTGTTCCCAGAAATCCAGCTTCTAATTGTACTGGGGCTTGAGCTTCCTTAATGCTGAGTTGGTTGGGCAGCGAGCTGGAGGGATCTGAGTTTGAGATTAGTAAAGTAACTATGAAACACTAGCACTTAGAAGATGATGGAAATGGCATAGAGGCCTCTTGTAGCCCAGGAGCGTACACATCTGACATCAAGAAAAGGTTATGGGGCCAGGCGTGGTGGCTCACTCCTGTAATCCCAGCACTTTGGGAGACTGAGGCAGGTGGATCACCTGAGGTCAGGAGTTTGAGACCAGCCTGACCAACATGGTGAAACGCCATCTCTTCTAAATACAAAAAATTAGCCGGGCATGGTGGTGCATGCTACTTGAGAGGCTGAGGCAGGAGAATCACTTGAACCCAGGAGGCAGAGGTTGCACTGAGCCAAGATCATGCCATTGCACTCCAGCCTGGGCAATAAGAGTGAAACTCTGTCTCAAAAAAAAAAAAAAAAAAAAAAAAGGAAAGAGGTTTAATTGACTCACGGTTCCACATGGCTGGTGAGGCCTCACAATCATGGCTGAAGGCGAATGAAGAACAAAGTCATGCCTTACATGGCAGCAGGCAAAAAAGCTTGTGCAGGGGAACTCCCATTTATAAAACCATCAGATATTGTGAGACTTACTCACTACCCCATAATTCAGTTATGTCCACCTGGCCCCACCCTTGACACATGGGGATTATTACAATTCAAGGTGAGATTTGGGTAGGGACACAGCCAAACCATATTAGGCAGGGACCTCTTGGCAGAGGGCTGTATATGTTTCGTTGCTGTGGTGAAAGCCTGAACAGGTGAGCATCCTTGAGATGCCATGTGACCTCGGCTGGCAAGGACTGGCTGGGTGTTCTCCAATTGTGAGCTCAATGGGGAGCAATAGCATGCCTGGCTCACCTCTGTGTGGCCACATGCCCCTTGCTCACAGCAGTGTCTGCCTTCCTTGCAGGAAAATCACCCTTCTCAGAGGCCCCAGGCATTTCTGGTAGATTCTATCAGAACAGCCTCTCCCTAGTCCTTCTTTCTTAGCTGCCCAACCCAGCTGCCCCATTGCCGCCTGTATTCCCTGGGTCTTCCCACTTGCCCTGGCAGCAGATCTTAGTTTAGGTTTTCCCAAAAGCAGATGCCAAGACAAGGACGTGGGTGGAGGAACCTTATATGGAAAGTGACCTTAAAACGTACAAATAACTGAGTAGGGCATATAAGAGGGGAAGAGAGAAGTGCCAAACACGAGTATGTTAATCAGAACAGCAGCTCTGTTTCAACCAGGGCTCATAGCTGGGCCCTCTGAGAAACCACATAACAACACATCTCAGAATCACCCTTCCCAGTGCAAGTAGCAAGGGCATTTTTCCTATGGTTCCTTTCTCCCTGTGGTTGAGGGTTGCCTGTGCAAGAAATAAAAATTTCCAGGTTGTGTTCCTGTGGTGATGGAGAAGGAGAGAGCCTTGGGGCCAGAGATGGCCATCAGTGTGCTAGGAGCAGCTGCAGATGAATGCAGGTGGGCCAAGGAGCTCCAGGAAGGGGCATCGCTGTCATCCAGAGAGACCACAGGGACAGCACCCCCGCTGTGGGGACACTGGCCACTTCTCTGCGCTATTGGTGTTGCTGCCAAGAAAATATTAGCCGCCAGCAACGCTGGCCTGCCTCTTCATGACGTACATTTCGTCCTCTCATGGGAGCAGCCCCAGCCCTTTCCAAACCTCAGAGCAAAGGTTTTCCAACCCCAGAATGAGGAGGAAGTTCCTTGCTACCCCAGCCAAAAAGTCACCTCATTTCTTGTCCAGGATTACCCGCTTCCAGGGTGATTGATGGAGGAAAGAGCCTTAGGTCTCCCAGAATATACTCTTACTCCATCGCATCAATAAGAAGTCACAGAATCATCCAAAGTTGGGACACATTTCCCAATGCCTCAGTTATGCAGGTATGTCCATGGTCACCTGGTTATATTTACATTCACAACACCTAGGCAGTAGGCATGACTGAGTGAGAGATGGGATAAGCGATTCCAGGAAGATGCCTACACAACATAATTCATCACTTCATTTGAACATGGCCCACTGCCTGTTTCTTATTGAGGTTTCCTGGCTTGGGATGTCTATGTGAATTTCCTTATGGTATGTTTCATTTGACTGATCCTTATCTTTGAACATGTACATGTGCTGGGAACAGAAAAGGCCTATTTTCCGGGATGAGAGTCATAAGGTTCCAGGGCTCTTCCTTCTGGTTTTCACAGTAACATGTGACTGAAACAGGATATCATTCTTCAGGCTTGAGACCAAAAGGTTCCCTGTGGCAATAAAGTTCTGCAGGAGGGTGGTTTTGTTTTGTTTTGTGTGTGTGTGTATGTGTATGTGGTTTCCTTTTTCCTTGATAGACCCTAAAGAGTGCATTTTACACTGATCTTAATCAGTCAGATAATAATATCCACTAGGCAAAAACCATTTGGTGTGCTATATGCTAACTGCTGAGTTTAGGGATATAAAAGTAAACGTGTCATATTGCTGTCTTGTGGAAACTCACAGCCTGGTAGTATACAGGTCTGTAAGAGATCAAGTAGGAGTTTGGGAAAGGTTTCAGGAAAGAGGGGGTATTTTGGTGTTTGTTTGATTTTTGTTGACTTTTTTTTTTTTTTTTTTGAGATAGGGCCTCCCTCTATTGCTTAGGCTGGAGTGCAGTGGCACAATCATAGCTCACTGCAGCCTCGACCTCCCTGGGCTCAGGAGATCTTCCCATCTCAGCCTCCTAGGTAGCTGGGATCACAGGTGTGTGCCACCACACCCAACTAATTTTTGTATGTTTTGTAGAAGTGGGATTTCACCATGTTGCCCAAGCTGGTCTCAAACTACTGGGCTCAAATGATTCACCCACCTTGGCCTCCCAAAGTGCTGAGATTAAAGGCGTGAGCCACCTCACCCAGCCAGAGGGGGTATTTTGAATGGGGCCTTACAGAAAAAGATTCTCAACCATATGAGGAAGGAGAAAGGGCACTTTAGCCGGGACAACAAAAGAGTTTCCAGGAAGCCTCTGTTAATTTTGGTGCTAATGGAGGGAAAATGCTGTAGAGTCCAGGAGCCAGTGGGTAGATGACCATCAGTGTTGGGTGAGTGGGATATGAGGCTAACAAAGAAAATGAGACCCAGCTCCCAGGTCGTGGTTTTTGGCACCATTTCCAACAGGAGAAACCAGGACTTCTTGGAGAAATGGCTAATTTTAGACCTGGGGCAGGGAATGTAGATGAGCCTAGAGCATCTTGCAGTGCCAACAAGAAGTGCTAAGAAAAAATATGTATACGGGGCCACACATTGAAAATGTCCAAATCCAACCTGAGGGAGCTCCCAAAGCTGGAATTATTTGGGGGAAAAATTAATAATAGTAGTATTGGATTATAACCCAAAGTCTAAATATCCTTAAATTGATACTGATATAAATAACTGAACAAATAAACAAATGGGAACAAAAAGACAACTCTGCCTTATAGAATTTCAAATACTTTGTGTAGACACAACCCCTTCAAAAAAGGTGGCAGTTAATTCCACAATCCTTGAGTGGCTGAATTTAGTGACAGGCTTCCCATGCTTAGGGTGTGGAAGTGGGGATAGGGTAGGGGGAGGGTGTAATGAAAGCGTACTTCACTTCTGTGGTCTTCCTCCCCAGCTTACCCATGAGAAAAATATAGGAAAATCAAGCAGTCCTGACCATCACTTCTCAAAACTGTCAAGGTCATGGTAAAAACAATGAAAGTGTGAAAAACCATCACAGAACAGAGGAGGCTTAGAAGACATGAAGAAAAGAAGTGGTATCCTAGACCGTTTCCTGAAACAGAAAAGGGGCATTAGAAAAAACCTAGTGAATCCAGATAAGATATAGAGTTAACAGTCATGTACTAATGTCATACATAAATAGCTGTGACATATGTACCATAGTAATGTGAGATGTTAACAATAGGAGGGGAGACTGAGTTCGGAGTGCATAGGAACTGTTTGTAACTTTTCTATAAATCTAAAAACCATTCTAAAATGAAAAGTCTATTTAAAATAAAGGGTCGGGTGCCGTGGCTCACGCCTGTAATCTCAGCACTTTGGGAGGCCGAGGTGGGTGGATCACCTGAGGTCGAGAGTTCAAGACCAGCCTGACTAACATGGAGAAACCTTGTTTCTACTAAAAATACAAAATTAGCCAGGCATGGTGGTGCATACCTGTAATCCCAGCTACTTGGGAGGCTGAGGCAGGAGAATCACTTGAACCCGGGAGGCAGAGGTTGCAGTGAGCCGAGATCACACCATTGCACTCCAGCCTGGGCAACAAGAGCAAAACTCTGTCTCAAAAATAAAAATAAAAATAAAAATAAATAAATAGAGGCTGGGTGCGGTGGCTCATGCCTATAATCCCAGCACTTCAGGAGGCTGACGCAGGCAGATCACTTGAGGCCAGGAATTCAAGACCAGCCTGACCAACATGATACAACCTCATTTCTACTAAAAATACAAAAATCAGTGGGGCATGGTGGTGGGCGCCTGTAATCCCAGCTACTCAAGAGGCTGAGGCAGGAGGATCACTTGAGCCCAGGAGGCAGAGGTTGCAGTGAGCTGAGATTGCACCACTGCACTCCGGCCTGGAAGACAAAGTGAGACTCTGTCTCAAAACAATAAACAAAATAAAGGAAGAAGATGAAGCTCACATTAGAGGATCGTGAACTAAGAGTTTTAGACTGTATTGTTTGGGTAGTGGCAACTAGTGATGCCTTATGAGCAAAACAACACAGTCAGAAATGGGGCTTTAGCAAATAACATAGGAGCAGTATGGGGGTTGCTCAGAGACAGTGGAAGGAACTCCAGCAGAGCATCTCCTCATGAGAAAAGGATAGTGTCAAACTAGAGGAGTGACAGTTTGGATGGGGAAAAGCTTGAAGAGGACCTAGAGATGTAGGGAATGAGTAACCAGAGTAAACCAGGCTGATTCTGTGTGGTGGATGTTGAATGGGTATGACTCCATGAACCCCAGGAGGAGATGCATCTTGAAGAGTTTGATCTTGTTTACTTTGAGGGTCACTTTTCTATGCCCCAAAATGCTGGGCTGAAGTGGCAGCTATGCTAAAATTGAAGCAGGAATGAAGAAACAGGAGATCTCAGTTCCAATCTTGGTTTCACCACTAAAACAAACCTCTGCTACTCCGACCACTCTCCTGTAAAGTCAGGAAGGTGGCTTTAAAAACCTCCATGGCTGAGCTATCCAATTCAGCAACCAACAGCCATATGCAGCTGTTAAAAGCAATTAAAATGGAACGTTCATTTTCTCAGTTACACCAGCTAGATATAAGTGCTCAATAGCCAAATATAGCTAGTAGCTACCATATTGGACAATTAAAAAAATGAACATTGCCATCATACCAGATAGTTCTGTTGAATAGCACTGCTTGAAGATCCTCCTCCTATAATAGTCTGATTTTAGGATTGTTGATATATGCTGCTATTCTTAAACTGAAAGAGGCATTTTCTCATCTCAGAAACTCAAAAGTTAGATGAAAGTTTTGTATTATTATTCTTTATAAATAATAGAGAAGCTCTCTAAAATGTCTTACTACAGGGAAAAAGGCATGGTAGAGAACGACTGTGTGTGTGTGTGTCAAGGGACACATACAATGTTTTTATGCATAGGATATTTCTGGTAATAGTCATAATAAACTGTCTCTATGAATGGGACTAGGGAACTTGGAACTGCCATGGAGAGGAGACAGTTTTCACAGCTTGAATTTTCTCTGTTTGTATATTATCAGTCTTACTGAAATTGGTTGAGTGCATATGTAAATTTCAGGAGCAAAACTGAATTAACCCATCAGTAGATATCAAATAACATTTGATATATATTTGAACAGTCATTTCAAGTAAAATAGAAAGAGGAAACTACTTAAATATGATAAAGACCACTAAATAAAACCTAACTGAACATATTAAATAGTGAAATATCAAAGATGTGGTATTAGGGACAAATGAGAAATAATGGCTATTACAACTATTATAAGTGTTTCAGAGGTCCCAGTTAATATAATAAGAAAATAGATTTTCATTTTTAGCATTATGGCTGATGACTAGATGTTCAGATAAATCTTATTGGTACAGCACATTTTAAAAATCTGGATAAGCCTTTAAGAACATATTTTTGTATGGGGTGGCTAAACTGGTGTGAAAAGGAAGGAAATTCTTCTGATTCTAAAAACAAGAAGGAAGTATAAATCTAGTGGGATAAGTGCTAATTCCTAATAACCTATCATTGCTAATGGCCTATAGCCTGAAGTTTAAAGGGTCACACATACAGGGTCAGGAGACAAATCTTGGGTAGAGTCTGAGCAAGAAAGAGGGTTGGATTCGAGCCCCCTGAATAGAACCATGGTCTTGAAAGGGCAACTCTTTCAATGAGTACAAAATTTGTCCCACAGAAAGAGGCAATAAGGATAAATTATCTTAGCCTTGGATGTGAACAGAACAACTAAAAAGAAGTCTGCTTCAGATAACTCCTCATCAAAAGTCTATACTCACACAGATTTAAGGCTAGGATTCACAGTACTTATGTGACTTTAAAAAATCTAAATTGAAATTTTAGTTAAAAGTTGTCCCAGGTCACTAGTGCCCCAAGACAGAAGCAAACATATGTCCTCCTTTTAAAGAGGAAGGAACTCTAAACCCAGACCACAAAGAACTCCCAGAGTTAAAATTCCAAAGAATATGACCTCAAATTTAGAAATCACCAAAGACATGAGCGTAAGCCACCATGAGCACTGTCAACAGAAACAATAATCTATAGATTCATCCCACAAATACTATAAATATTAGAAACTGTCGAGCTATAGACTGGGCATGGTGGCTCATACCTGTAACCCCAGCACTTTGGGAAGCCAAGGTGGGAGGATTGCTTGAGCCCAGGAGTTCGAGACTAGCATAGGCAATATGGTGAGACCCCACCTCTATTTAAAAAAAAAAGAAAAGAAAAAAAAAAGTATTCAGTCATAGAATATAAAATGAGTATGATTAATATGTCAAAATAAATGTTTTTAAAGACTTAAAAATAATAAAAGAACAAGTAACTATTAAGACTGGACAGGTAGATAGGAAAAACAACCAAATAGAACTTCTAGAAATGAAAAAGTGTGAATAATAATGAAACTAGAAACCTCAATGGATTAGACACAGCTAAAGAAGGAATTAATGAACCAGAAGAGAGCACTAGAGAAATTACCCAGAATCCAGTATAGAGAGACAACAGAATAGAAAACGAGAAAGAGAATTTGAAAACATAGAGGTTATTCTAAGTAGATCCAACCTACATAGCTAATTGGAATTCTAGAAGAAAAGAAAATGGAGTATAGTAAATATTTAAAGAAAACATAATGAATGAGAATTTTCTAGAATTGATGAAAGACATGAATCCTCAGATTCAGGGAGCTCAGTGAATCCCAAATAGGATAAGTAGTGAGAAATCTACACCTACACACTTTACAGTGAAACCTAAGAACACTGAAGACAAATGATTAAAAGCATAGAGGAAAAAAATCGATTATTTATAAAGGAACAACAGACTGAAAGCTGTCTTTCACAAGGAACAAAAAAGCCAAAAGATATTAATATTGAAAATATCAAAATACTTTGATGTCTTTAAAGTGCTGACAAAAATGATCAACTTATAAGTTCATACACAGCCAAACAGTTAGGAGAGGCGGCTTTAAAAAGTTAAGAGAGGTGGCCAGCTGCAGTGGCTCACGCCTGTAATCCCAGCACTTTGGGAGGCCAAGGCAGATGGATCACGAGGTCAGGAGATCGAGACCATCCTGGCTAATATGGTGAAACCCCGTCTCTATGAAAAATACAAAAAACTAGCCAGGTGTGATGGGGGGCACCTGTAGTCCCAGCTATTCGGGAGGCTGAGGCAGGAGAATGGCATGAACCGGGGAGGCAGAGCTTGCCGTGAGCCGAGATTGCGCCACTGCACTCCAGCCTGGGTGACAGAGTGAGGCTCAGTCTCAAAAAAAAAAAAAGTTAGGAGAGGCGGGGCTCAGTGACTCACACCTGTAATCCCAGCACTTTGGGAGGCTGAGGCGAATGGATCACCTGAGCTCAGGAGTTCAAGACTAGCCTGATCAACATGGTGAAACCCCATTTCTACTAAAAATACAAAAATTAGCCAGGCAATAGTGGCACACACCCATAATCCCAGCTACTTGGGAGGCTGAGGCAGGAGAATAGCTTGAACCCAGGAGGTGGAGGTTGCAGTGAGCAGAGATCGAGCTACTGCACTCCAGCCTGGGTGAGACTATGTCTCAAAAAAAAAAAAAGAGAGAAAAGATAAAGGCATTTTCAATAAACACAAACTGAGAGGGTTTATTACCAATAGACCCCCGCAAAGGAATTTCTAAAGAATGTAAAATAGGAAGGAAAATGAACCCCCCAAAAATATCTAAAATGCAATAGTGAACAAAGATTATCATGGTGGGTAGATCAAAGCCATTAATTAAATGAATATAAAATAATCACAATAATGTCTAATTTGTTAATTAAAACAAGATAGAATCAGAATCCCATACAATTGTAGCACATAAGTCAGGAATTATGTGATTGGAGTCAAAGTGTGCTGAGGTCTTTGTATTGTTTAGTATATGGGTAAAGATACCAATTAGCTTAAGACTTTATTAAGTTAAATATGAATGATAAATTTTCTATCATAAATACTGAAATAATAGAAACAGAGTATATAACCTCCCTACTAATCATGGGGAGAAAATGGAATGAGAAAGAATAAAAACATTAATCCAAAAAAAAAAAAAAGGATGGAAGGGGGAAAAGAATCGGAAAACCCACTAAATAGAAAGTTCAGAATAAGTTGGTAGAAGTGAATCCAAGTATACTGGTAAACTCAGTATCAGACTAAATAACAAAACAAATTCTTGCCAAATACTATATCCAAGAGATAGTTTTGTTTTGAGACAGGGTCTTGCTCTGTTGCCCAGGCTGGAGTACAGTGGCACAATCACAACCGACTGTAGCCTCTACCTCCCCGGCTCAAAAGAAATCCTCCCATCTCGGCCCCCCAAGTAGTTAGGACTACAGGTGTGTGCCACCATGCCCAGCTAAGTTTTTTCTTATTTTTTGTACAGACAGGGTCTCACTATGTTGCCCAGGCTGGTCTCCAACTCCTGGCCTCAAGCATTCCTCCTGCCTCAGCTTCCCAAAGTGCTGGGATTACAGGCGTAGAGCCACCACGCCCAGCTGAGATAGTTTTAATAAATGAGGGACACACAAAGGTTGAAAGAAAAAGGGTGGAAATAGTTACGTATACTGGACTAATTATTTTAAAGCTGGGGTAACTATTTTACATCATACAAAATAGACTTTAAGGCAAAAGGCATTACTACAGAGAGTCACTACATATTAATAAGAAATTAAAGTCACTAGGAAAATATAGAAATTTTAAACTTATATGTACTTTTATATATCAAATATTTAAAAATTTAAAATGATAATCATTACTTCAAGAATTTGACAAACCTATCACAGTGGTAGTTTTTAACATACTTCTCTTAACATATTAAGAAAAAAGTTCATAGAGAATATTTGAACAATACAGTTAATCAGCTCTAACTAATCTGCAGATAGCATATGATACCCCGCGAACTGTATTCTTTTCAACTGCTCATGGAACACTTATGAAATTTGACTATGTGCATAAAGCAAATCTCAACAACTCAGTATACAGACCAAATTCTCTGACTACAGTGCAAGTTTCTCTCCTAATATACTTAGAGACAAAAGTATTTTTTAATCAACTCAGGAATTGTTCATACTGGAAAGAGTATTTTACATATTTTAGTTCTTGAAGGGTGGTTACATTAATATAGTGTGGTATATATGACAATTGTGTTTGTTAGAACATCTCAGTTCTCCCACCATTCAGGGTAATTGAGTTTATTCTGCCTTGTCTTTATGCGTCAGAACTTTTGAATACTGTTTCATTGTTTTCTATATTTAATCTCTCCAAAAGCAAATTTGGGTAATACCTTCAAAAACAACTCAAAGATTCACAAAATAATCCACCTGAGAAAATTTTCTAAATCACATCCTATCAATTTCAAAATCATGCCTAATACTTATGAAGAGTTAAACTAGTTATGAACAATTTGTATCACTATGGAAACATGAGAGAAATAGTTTCCTGGAAGAATAAAACTTCAGCAATAGAAAACTTTATGGAACTAGCTGAAATTAGCCCACAAAAGAACATTATCTTTGGGGTGTGGAGCCAAGATGGCCGAATAGGAACAGCTCCGGTCTCCAGCTCCCAGCCCCAGCGACACAGAAGACGGGTGATTTCTGCATTTCTGCTTGAGGTGCCGGTTTCATCTCACTAGGGAGTGCCTAACAGTGGGTGCAGGACAGTCGGTGAAGCGCACTGTGCGCGAGCCGAAGCAGGGCGAGGCATTGACTCACTCGGGAAGCGCAAGGGGTCAGGGAGTTCCCTTTCCTAGTCAAAGAAAGGGGAAGCAGACGGCACCTGGAATATCGGGTCAGTCCCACCCTAACTGCGCTTTTCCAACGGGCCTGGAAAACGGCACACTAGGAGATTGTGTCCCGCACCTGGCTCGGAGGGTCCTATGCCCACGGAGTCTCGCTAATTGCTAGCACAGCAGTCTGAGATCAAGCTGCGAGGCGGCAGCGAGGCTGGGGGAGGGGCGCCCGCCATTGCCCAGGCTTGCTTAGGTAAACAAAGCAGCCAGGAAGCTCGAACTGGGTGGAGCCCACCACAGCTCAAGGAGGCCTGCCTGCCTCTGTAGGCTCCACCTCTGGGGGCAGGGCACAGACAAACAAAAACTCTGCAAGAACTTCCACAGACTTAAATGTCCCTGTCTGACTGACAGCTTTGAAGAGAGTAGTGGTTCTCCCAGCATGCAGCTGGAGATCTGAGAACGGTCAGACTGCCTCCTAAAGTGGGTCCCTCACCCCTGAGCAGCCTAACTGGGAGGCACCCCCCCAGTAGGGACAGACTGACACCTCATTCAACCCGGTATTTCTCTGAGACAAAACTTTCAGAGGAACTATCAGACAGCTGAATTTGTGGTCTCACGAAAATCCGCTGTTCTGCAGCCACCGCTGCTGACACCCAGCCAAACAGGGTCTGGAGTGCACCTCTAGTAAACTCCAACAGACCTGCAGCTGAGGGTCCTGTCTGGTAGAAGGAAAACTAACAAACAGAAAGGACATCCACACCAAAAACCCATCTGTACATCACCATCATCAAAGACAAAAAGTAGATAAAACCACAAAGATGGGGAAAAAACAGACAAAAAAAACTGGAAACTCTAAAAAACAGAGCACCTCTCCTCCTCCAAAGGAACGCAGTTCCTCACCAGCAACGGAACAAAGCTGGATGGAGGATGACTTTGACGAGTTGAGAGAAGAAGGCTTCAGACGATCAAACTACTCTGAGCTACGAGAGGAAATTCAAAACAACAGCAAAGAAGTTAAAAACTTTGAAAAAAAATTAGAAGAATGGATAACTAGAATAACCAATGGAGAGAAGGGCTTCAAGGAGCCGATGGAGCTGAAAGCCAAGTTTCGAGAACTACACGAAGATTGCAGAAGCCTCAGTAGCAGATGTGATCAACTGGAAGAAAGGGTATCGCTGATGGAAGATGAAATGAATGAAATGAAGAGAGAAGGGAAGTTTAGAGAAAAAAGGATAAAAAGAAATGAACAAAGCCTCCAAGAAATTTGGGACTATGTGAAAAGACCAAACCTACGTCTGATTGGTGTACCTGAAAATGATGGGGAGAATGGAACCAAGTTGGAAAACACTCTGCAAGATATTATCCAGGAGAACTTCCCCAATCTAACAAGGCAGGCCAGCATTCAGATTCAGGAAATACAGAGAACGCCACAAAGATACTCCTCGAGAAGGGCAACTCCAAGACACATTATTGTCAGATTCACCAAAGTTGAAATGAAAGAAAAAATGTTAAGGGCAGCCAGAGAGAAAGGTCGGGTTACCCACAAAGGGAAGCCCATCAGACTAACAGCTGATCTCTCAGCAGAAACTCTACAAGCCAGAAGAGAGTGGGGGCCGATATTCAACATTCTTAAAGAAAAGAATTTTCAACCCAGAATCTCCTATCCCGCCAAACTAAGCTTCATAAGTGAAGGAGAAATAAAACACTTTACAGACAAGCAAACGCTGAGTGATTTTGTCACCACCAGGCCTGCCCTAAAAGAGCTCCTGAAGAAAGCACTAAACATGGAAAGGAACAACCGGTACCAGCCACTGCAAAAACATGCCAAATTGTAAAGACCATCGAGACTAGGAAGAAACTATAGCAACTAACGAGCAAAATAACCAACTAACATCATAATGACAGGATCAGATTCACACATAACAATATTAACGTTAAATGTAAATGGGCTAAATGCTCCAATCAAAAGACACAGACTGGCAAACTGGATAAGGAGTCAGGACCCATCAGTGTGCTGTATTCAGGAAACCCATCTCACGTGCAGAGACACACATAGACTCAAAATAAAGGGATGGAGGAAGATCTATCAAGCAACTGGAAAACAAAAAAAGGCAGGGGTTGCAATCCTAGTCTCTGATAAAATAGACTTTAAACCAACAAAGATCAAAAGAGACAAAGAAGGCCATTACATAATGGTAAAGGGATCAATTCATCAAGAAGAGCTAACTATCCTAAATATATATGCACCCAACACAGGAGCACCCAGATTCATAAAGCAAGTCCTGAGTGACCTACTAAGGGACTTAAACTCCCACACAATAATAATGGGAGATTTTAACACCCCACTGTCAGCATTAGACAGATCAACGAGACAGAAAGTTAACAAGGATATCCAGGAATTGAACTCAGCTCTACATAAAGTGGACCTAATAGACATCTACAGAACTCTCCACCCCAAGTCAACAGAATATACATTTTTTTCAGCACCACACCACACCTATTCCAAAATTGACCACATAGTTGGAAGTAAAGCTCTCCTCAGCAAATGTAAAAGAACAGAAATTATAACAAACTGTCTCTCAGACCACAGTGCAATCAAACTAGATCTCAGGATTAAGAAACTCACTCAAAACCGCTCTACTACATGGAAACTGAACAACCTGCTCCTGAATGACTATTGGGTACATAATGAAATGAAGGCAGAAATAAAGATGTTCTTTGAAACCAACGAGAACAAAGACACAACATACCAGAATCTCTGGGACACATTCAAAGCAGTGTGTAGAGGGAAATTTATAGCACTAAATGCCCACAAGAGAAAGCAGGAAAGATCCAAAATTGACTCCCTAACATCACAATTAAAAGAACTAGAAAAGCAAGAGCAAACACATTCAAAAGCTAGCAGAAGGCTAGAAATAACTAAAATCAGAGCAGAACTGAAGGAAATAGAGACACAAAAAACCCTTCAAAAAATTAATGAATCCAGGAGCTGGTTTTTTGAAAAGATCAACAAAATTGATGGACCGCTAGCAAGACTAATAAAGAAGAAAAGAGAGAAGAATCAAATAGATGCAATAAAAAACGAAAAAGGGGATATCACCACCGATCCCACAGAAATACAATCTACCATCAGAGAATACTACAAACACCTCTATGCAAATAAACTAGAAAATCTAGAAGAAATGGATAAATTCCTCGACAAATACACCCTCCCAAGACTAAACCAGGAAGAAGTTGAATCTCTGAATAGACCAATAACAGGTTCTGAAATTGTGGCAATAATCAATAGCTTACCAACCAAAAAGAGTCCAGGACCTGATGGATTCACAGCCGAATTCTACCAGAGGTACAAGGAGGAACTGGTACCATTCCTTCTGAAACTATTCCAATCGATAGAAAAAGAGGGAATCCTCCCTAACACATTTTATGAAGCCAGCATCGTCCTGATACCAAAACCTGGCAGAGACATAACCAAAAAAGAGAATTTCAGACCAATATCCTTGATGAACATTGATGCAAAAATCCTCAATAAAATACTGGCAAACCGAATCCAGCAGCACATCAAAAAGCTTATCCACCATGATCAAGTGGGCTTCATCCCTGGGATGCAAGGCTGGTTCAACATACGCAAATCAATAAATGTAATCCAACATATAAACAGAACCAAAGACAAAAACCACATGATTATCTCAATAGATGCAGAAAAGGCCTTTGACAAAATTCAACAACCCTTCATGCTAAAAACTCTCAATAAATTAGGTATTGATGGGACGTATCTCAAAATAATAAGAGCTATCTACGACAAACCCACAGCCAATATCATACTGAATGGGCAAAAACTGGAAGCATTCCCTCTGAAAACTGGCACAAGACAGGGATGCCCTCTCTCACCGCTCCTGTTCAACATAGTGCTGGAAGTTCTGGCCAGAGCAATCAGGCAGGAGAAGGAAATAAAAGGTATTCAATTAGGAAAAGAGGAAGTCAAATTGTCCCTGTTTGCAGATGACATGATTGTATATCTAGAAAACCCCATTGTCTCAGCCCAAAATCTCCTTAAGCTGATTAGCAACTTCAGCGAAGTCTCAGGATACAAAATTAATGTACAAAAATCACAAGCATTCTTGTATACCAATAACAGACAAACAGAGAGCCAAATCATGAGTGAACTCCCATTCACAATTGCTTCAAAGAGAATAAAATACCTAGGAATCCAACTTACAAGGGATGTGAAGGACCTCTTCAAGGAGAACTACAAACCACTGCTCAATGAAATAAAAGAGGATACAAACAAATGGAAAAACATTCCATGCTCATGGGTTGAAGAATCAATATCGTGAAAATGGCCATACTGCCCAAGGTAATTTATAGATTCAATGCCATCCCCATCAAGCTACCAATGACTTTCTTCACAGAATTGGAAAAAACTACTTTAAAGTTCATATGGAACCAAAAAAGAGCCCGCATCACCAAGTCAATCCTAAGCCAAAAGAACAAAGCTGGAGGCATCACGCTACCTGACTTTAAACTATACTACAAGGCTACAGTAACCAAAACAGCATGGTACTGGTACCACAACAGAGACGTAGATCAATGGAACAGAACAGAGCCCTCAGAAATGATGCCGCATAGCTACAACTATCTGATCTTTGACAAACCTGACAAAAACAAGAAATGGGGAAAGGATTCCCTATTTAATAAATGGTGCTGGGAAAACTGGCTAGCCATATGTAGAAAGCTGCAACTGGATCCCTTCCTTACACCTTATACAAAAATTAATTCAAGATGGATTAAAGACTTATATGTTAGACCTAAAACCATTAAAATCCTACAAGAAAACCTAGGCAATACCATTCAGGACATAGGCGTGGGCAAGGACTTCATGTCTAAAACACCAAAAGCAATGGCAACAAAAGCCAAAATCGACAAATGGGATCTCATTAAACTAAAGAGCTTCTGCACAGCAAAAGAAACTATCATCAGAATGAACAGGCAACCTACAGAATGGGAGAAAATTTTTGCAACCTACTCATCTGACAAAGGGCTAATATCCAGAATCTACAATGAACTCAAACAAATTTACAAGAAAAAAACAAACAACCCCATCAAAAAGTGGGCAGAGGACATGAACAGACACTTCTCAAAAGAAGACATTTATGCAGCCAGAAAACACATGAAGAAATGCTCATCATCACTGGCCATCAGAGAAATGCAAATCAAAACCACAGTGAGATACCATCTCACACCAGTTAGAATGGCCATCATTAAAAAATCAGGAAACAACAGGTGCTGGAGAGGATGTGGAGAAATAGGAACACTTTTACACTGTTGGTGGGACTGTAAACTAGTTCAACCATTGTGGAAGTCAGTGTGGCGATTCCTCAGGGATCTAGAACTAGAAATACCATTTGACCCAGCCATCCCATTACTGGGTATATACCCAAAGGACTATAAATCATGCTGCTATAAAGACACATGCACACGTATGTTTATTGCGGCACTATTCACAATAGCAAAGAGTTGGAACCAACCCAAATGTCCAACAACGATAGACTGGATTAAGAAAATGTGGCACATATACACCATGGAATACTATGCAGCCATAAAAAATGATGAGTTCGTGTCCTTTGTAGGGACATGGATGAAACTGGAAAACATCATTCTGAGTAAACTATCGCAAGGACAAAAAACCAAACACCGCATGTTCTCACTCATAGGTGGGAATTGAACAATGAGAACTCATGGACACAGGAAGGGGAACATCACACTCCGGGGACTGTTGTGGGGTGGGGGGAGGGGGGAGGGACAGCATTAGGAGATACACCTAATGCTAAATGACGAGTTAATGGGTGCAGGAAATCAACATGGCACATGGATACATATGTAACAAACCTGCACATTGTGCACATGTACCCTAAAACCCTAAAGTATAATAAAAAAAAAAAAAAAAAAAAGACCCAAATGTGGACCCCAAAGAGAAAAAAAAAAAAGAACATTATCTTTAAATCCTTAGTAATGTTGAGTAAATTACTATTAAGCTATAGAAATATTATTTGAGTGGACCTCTTATATTTTAAGGGTTGAATACCTTAAAGATAAAGGAGGGGGTAGGAAAAGCAGAAGAAATTCTCAAATTAATCTTGTATTTAAAATGTTAGAAAATTAAAATATGTCACATAAGCCTGCAAAATAGAGATAATTATGTTTTATTTGCATACCCAGAGAATGCTGAAGACTCAAACCGCAATAGGACTAATAAAGGGGTTTGGTAAGATGACAACATACAAGGAAAAAATCTGTAAGGCCATAGCTTTCATGTTTACCAGCAGTAATCAATTAGTAATATATACACACACACAACATGTTTATTGCAACTTTATTACAAATAGGGAAAACATGGGTTATAACCTGGCTGTATGTCGAGTTATAAGTCATATAATGCAATATGCAGTTTTGAAAAAGAATGAGTTATATTAACATATTGACCTAAAAAGACTTATGAGTGGAAAAAATCCAATAGCAAAAATATGTATATACTATAATCTCATTTTTATTAAAAGAGAAAGAGAAGGCTGGGTGTGGTGGCTCATGCCTGTAATCCCAGCACTTTGGGAGGTTGAGGTGGGTGGATCTCTTGAGTCCAGGAGTTCAAGACCAGCCTGACCAACATAGTGAAACCCCATCTCTACTAAAAATACAAAAATTAGCTGGGCGTGGTGGCGCATGCCTGTAATCCCAGCTACTTAGGAGGCTGAGACAGGAGAATCACTTGAACCCGGGAGGCAGAGGTTGCAGTAAGCTGAGATTATGCCACTGCACTCCAGCTTGGGCAACAGAATGAGACTCTATCTCAAAAAAAAAAAAAAAAGAGAAAGAGAATATTAACACACACACAGTAAGGATTACTTTGAGATATATTTTTATGCAAATCCATTTAATACCAATATCAATGCCTAAACTAAAATATCCAACAGCAAAAATTAAAAGCAAGAATATAAACCCAAAAATAATGACTAAAATGGAAAGAAGTAAAGCAGAATTACATTTTATAAAACATTTGCAACACAAAACAAAGCCACAAAAATGCTTCTCCTAAATAAGAAATACCAGATGCTAAAAAAAAAAAAAAAGGAAAAAATTTAATTTTAGGAAGAATGCACTACAATTTTAGTATCATAGACTAGTTAAATATATTAGTGGAAACAGAAAAACAATGGATGCTTCAGTAAGTAAGGTGTGAAATCCAGTAATGGAAAACACATTTTTCTATACTCCTAACACTTCTGACACCAAATGTGTGGGTTTTCCACACTAAGCAATTTTCCGGTTCTCCATGGACACCAACAGGGTGTCCTACAATTTAATTTTGATACTACTGGCCCAAAGTTAGCACAGCCCTCGCAGGTTAAGGGCTCAGTGCCACAAGAATGTCCCCACTTCAGCTGGCATTCGCCAAGTTCAGACCTCCGGTACTTCTGACCAACTAGCTATAATAGATCAGGGGTTTCCAAAACCCCTTCTTCAGATATGATCATTTGCTAGAATGACACACAGAACTCAGGAAGGCACTTAGGTTTACTAGACTATTATAAAGGATAAAACTCAAAATCAGCCAAAAGGAAGAGATGCATAGGGCATAGTTTGCGGGAGAGGCACAGAGCTTCCATGCTTTCTCATGTGCACGACCCTCCACCACCTTCATATATTTACCAGCCAGGAAGCTCTCTGAACATTTTTGGCCAGAGTTTTTATGAAGTGTCATTAAGTAGGCATAACTGATTAAATCACTGGCCATTGATAGTTGACCTCCAGCTTCCTTCCCCTTTCTCATGGGTGGGGGGTATGAGGCTGAATGTTCCAATTCTTTAATCATATGCTTGGTTCTCCTGGCAATCAGCTTCCCCATCCTCAAGAGCTTTCTAAAAGTTGCCTCATTAACATAAACTCAGATGTAGGTGAAAGGGGCTTGTTATGAATAACAAAAGATGTTTCTTTTACCTTAATCATTTCAGAGCTTTTTCAGGAACTGGGGACAAAACCCAAATATTATAACAAAAGATGCCACTATCATCTTTCAGAAAGTTACAAGGTTTTTAGAAGCTCTGTGCTAGGAAGGGGGATCAAGGAGACAAGATGTATATTTCTTCTTATGTCACTCTATTTTTTAAAAAAAGAATGAACTAGACAACTGTACAAGAAAAAGTTATTGACCTAGAAAACAGACTCAGATACCTAAGCTGAAAATCTGTTCAATGCCAGATTTTAAATATGAAAATTTATAGACAATGATGTAACACAGCAGAGCTAGCAAATAAGTGGCTCCTCCTCACTCCTCTCCTCCCCACCCAACCCTCTCTCACAACAGTCATCAGTAATCTTTGCCTGCAATCTTTTCCTCTGAGCCAAGATAAGACCAGAAGGTTCTTAACCCAGCATTTTGGGCAGCCTCTATCCAATGCTTGTAGTTGCAAAGTAAGATTAAGATAATTTGCTTCTATAGAGACAATTACATCATCTGAAAATAATGGGAAAAAGTGAAAGAAAATAACTTGTCATTTTTTCAGTAGGAGAGGATCCAAGATAAGAATTCAGCCTAAAAATGGATAAGGCACACACAAGGTCTCTTCAAGATGTAAGAAGAAGACATTTAGATATATTCTTGTTAAATCCCTGAACTTTAGAGATAAAAATGGCTTGAAACAACTAAAGAGAACATTTCAGGCCATCACAGGTAAGAATAGCTTGAGATTATCCTACTGAGGTGCTTAAAAAAATTCACAAATCCACAGAACCTGCATAAATTCTCCATTGGGCAACTTTATCTTCAAAGAATGACTCAAGGGGCATTTGGCTTAGATAAACCACAGTTACTTAAAAATAAATAATGTAAGCATTAGGGAAAATATTGATACATAGTAAAATTTAATTTGTATAGGAGCC
Organism: Nomascus leucogenys; assembly: GCF_006542625.1. Classification (NCBI taxonomy): domain Eukaryota; kingdom Metazoa; phylum Chordata; class Mammalia; order Primates; family Hylobatidae; genus Nomascus; species Nomascus leucogenys. Next base: position 73,447,377 of record NC_044395.1, read on the forward strand.
CTTAAAAATTAGGAGAAAAGATATTTTAAATGTGTGCAGTTCTGTCAATGTTAAATTAATTAGAACTGATTAGGTGAGTTCCAGTGGTAGGCAACCAATTTCCTGTTAAGGAGTCCAAAGTTGTTTTTTTCTTTGTAATAGATTAAAATATGAATTTAGATTAATATAATGATTGGACTGAGTTTTTCCTTTTTTAAGTATTAAGGTGTTATGTCATTGCATAAAAAAACCATTGATTTTAAAACACACCATTATATAAGAACCACTGAGAAAGAGAAAAATCACTTTAAGCTATTACTCAATGCTTTCTTGTTGCTGAGAATTTTTATTTTATACTTTTTGAAGGTGCTCATGTAGGCTTATTGAGACATGTGAGTAATCATACTATGAAGAGCTATGAGCAAGTTCACACCCGTGGAGACAATAACTCTTAGACCTTCCACCTAGCTGACAGCCATTGTAGGATGCCAGTAAAACACAACCTGGCTTTAAGGATGTTAAAATGTGAAAAATATGTGCCTTAGAATTGATTAAATATGACACGTTAAGTAAGTTACCTTCCAGGTGGGTTTAAAAGGAAAGAAGATACTTAAAACAGATAAATATGATTGGACCTGACACAGACTGTACTACAGGAATGTACAAAATGCCTTGACTAACTCTACAGAGAAGGCTTTCCAGTCAGCACAGAGATGTCCTTGGAGAAGGTAGAACTGAAAAGGAGAAAACTCCAGAATGATGGAGTTCAAATATGACAGGCTAGGTTAAATGCCCCTGGGATCTGGGGATTCAAGTCATCATCATGAGGCTCTCACAGTACTGATGCTGCTGGTGCCACCATAAGGTGATGAGGGGACAGCAGTGTCCCTCTGCTGGTAGGCATCCAGTATCTATTGTTGCAAGAGTGCATGCATGCATGAGTGCATAAGAGACCGAATAAGTGAGTAAGTGCCTGCGGTAGGGTTGTCTGGGGCCCAGCATAACAGCTGTTCTCTTTTCCCTTGTCACCCTCAGAGAAACTGGAGAGTGAGAAGCTAAATGTGGCTGAGGTCACCCAGTCAGAGATTGCTCAGAAGCAAAAACTGCAGACTGTCCTGGAGAAGATCAATGAAACCCTGAAACTTCCTCCCAGGAGCATCAAGTGGAATGTGGATTGTGAGTTGAACAAAGGAAAGGGGCACCATTAAACAATGCCTGTGGTCCCTGCCATGGGGCTTCCCCAAGAAGCCATCCATAAGCTTGGCAGGCTTCAGGGGAGGGGGTCAAACTAATTTATCTTTGAACAAGATGCCCTGCTTCCTCAGAACTTGGAAGAAGTTCCATCCATACCCTTGGGGAAAAATAACAGAATGTCAAAATCTCACGTTCCTCTTCTGTAAAAGGCTTTCCATAGAAACCTCATGTGAAATGGGGAAGGGAAGCAAACTCATTCACTGAGCTACTTCTTCTAAGTCCCAGCACAGCCTTTTGAGAAAGCTGTTGTCTGCAGCTTGGAGAGGCTTGGGAAGCTGAGGTCCCCACATTCACACAGCTGAGAAGCAGGGAGCAAGGATTCAGTTCTGTCTATTCCAAAGCCCATGCCCTTCCAATCCCCCTTCATTTTCTAGAAAGAGCAAAGATATGGCTGAGATCATAGGCACTGAAACAAGATGTTAAAATTCAGCTTTTTACAGCTAGCATAGCTCAGAGACCTCAGAAAGCATAAATTATTCGTTTATAAGAATTATTAGTTTATAAATTATTAGTTCATTTGCTGCTCCAAAGGCCCGGTGTCTAATACAGACTTAATGAGTCCCTATCAGAATTAATCAGGGGATTAGGTGAATCTAGCAGTAACAACTGGATTCCAAAGTTTATTGTAATGGATAAAAATATGAATTTACATTAATAAAAGATTAGATTAGACTGTGTTTTGCCTTTAAGTATTAAAGGGTTAAGTACTATGCTTTATTGCGTCTAACTTACACAACTTAAAATCAACAGCCCCTTACAAAAAAAAAAATACTTTTCAAACTTGGGAAAGAAAATGGAGTCTTTACCTCTGAAGTTAGAAACCCAGTAACTGCCAGTCACAATCTCTCCAGCAGGTCTCTAACATCTGACATTGCGGCTGAGACACCAAGTGCCTCCTCAGCATAATTACACGTTTTTGTGCACAGCGTGATCAGCTGCTTTGCAAAGCAGTGACGCTGGGAACAGGGCACAGGGCATTCTCTGCCCGCAGAGGGAGACACCTGAGGGCAGGAGGAGGGGAGGCCGTGCCCTGGGCCCTAGATGCTATCAAGGAGAGGGGCTCTGTTTCACTGTGTTCCAGGAATGCTAGTATTGTCAGTGGGGGAGAACAAGGCAGGGCAGGGAGGTTGATGACTAGTTTGGGAAATGTATCTGCATTTTAAAACTCCACAATAGTCATAAACATTAGAGAAGTCCTGTAATGAAGACTGCTATTTAGTTTGGTTTGATCCTATCTCCCACTCCTTTGAATATGGACCACCTCCCTGTACCCCTCCAAAAAAAAAACAAGTCAAACATCATTTAACTTATCATGGCACCCAATTTGGGAAAGGCTGAGATAGAAGAACAGTCTTTTATTTTTTTTTTTGTAGAGACAGAGTCTCGCTTTGTTGCCCAGGCTGGAGTGCAGTGGCGCGATCTCAGCTCATTGCAACCTCCGCCTCCCAGGTTCAAGCGATTCTCATGCCTCAGCCTCCCGAGTAGCTGGGATTACAGGCGTGTGCCACGAAGCCCAGCTAATTTCTTTTGTATTTTACTAGAGGCAGGGTTTCACCATGTTGCCCAGGCCAGTCTCGAACTCCTGAGCTCAGGCAGTCTGCCCGCCTCAGCCTCCCAAAGTGCTAGAATTACAGGCACGAGCCACTGTGCCCAGCCTAGAACAGGGTCTTTTAAAGCCACATCAAGAACATTGTCTCCAGTGGCTTTGAATGATTTGTTTGGTTTATGCTTACTTTAATTTCTTATAGGGAAATGTGTACAAGAAAAATCATCACTCGTATTACCATGCTAATCTAGCTGTTTTCATTTGTTTGTTTCATTTCACTTGTTTTGTTTGTTACTAGTTACATCACAGCATCATTTGCTTGGTCAGGTCATATACACTTTTTTTTTTTTTTTTTTGAGATGGAGTCTGGCTTTGTTGCCCAGGCTGAAGTGAAGTGGCACGATCTTGGCTCACTGCAACCTTCGCCTCCTAGGTTCAAGCAATTCTCCTGCCTCAGCCTCCTGAGTAGCTGGGATTACAAGGATGCCCCACCACACCCACCTAACTTTCGTATTTTTAGTAGAGACGGGAATTCGCCATGGCTAGGCTGGTCTCAAAGTCCTGACTTCAGGTGATCCGCCCGCCTCGGCCTCCCGAAGTGCCAGGATTACAGGCGTGAGCCACTGCGCCTGGCCCAAGTCATATACACTTTTGTGTTTTGTTATTTTTCTCTTGATCTTACATCACACGTATTTTCTACATTCCCTCGTGGTCTTTGTAGTTAAAATTTTTGATAGCCGTTTCTGTTTCATAGGGTAGATATCCCACAGTTAACTTAAACCCTAGGTTGATGCCTATCCTTTTAGGATGTTTCCCAACCTATTTCTAATATCAGATAGCACCAAACTGAATGTCTTAGCTTGTGCCTCTTTTTGCTTCTCTTGAATTACTCCCTTTAGATAAATTTCCAGAACTGAGATGGATTACTAGGTCAGAGGGAATAATTATCTCATCTCAGTGGCTAGCTCCCTGTGATGCCTTGGGGCTTTTGAAGAGCTGGGCTTATTTACAAAGTCACAGTGGCTTGTTCCATAAGGAATGTGGCAGACTCAGCTCCTGGGGGAAAAGCTCTGTCTCCTGTCTCAGTTACCTTCCCTGGATGTAAACCTGAGGAAACTGTGGCGCCTCTCCGCTCAGGATGAGGGTGGTAGGGACAGGCTGCTGAGTTACCAAGGTCCTTGATCTGGGGCTTTAGGGATTTCTTCCTTTTTTTTTTTTTTTTCTAATTCACAACAGTAATTTTCATTATTGAAAATTTACAAAGTGCAGATAAAGTTAAATATTAACATTTAACATATTTATTATGCTTATTGTATGTCTTGTACTCTCCTAAACACTTTATGTATTTTAATCTTTGTAATCTTCATTCACCCATCTGAAGTAAGAATTCTTTTATTCCCATGTTACAGATGGGAAAATCAGGGCATAGAGTGGTTAAGAAACTGTGAAGGTAAACTTCATGAGGGCAGGGACTTTTGTCTTTTCACTGCCCACCTAGAGACAAGAACCACGAACATTGTGCTGTGTTCTTCAAGTTCTGTGTGTCTGTACGTGTGTAATAAGTAGTGTATAATATTTTATATATGTATATATAAAAAACTTTTAGCAAAAATGAGATCAACCTGTTTATGTTGTTTGGAAGATGTCTATATTGACAAATCATTAAATATTCCTCTGTATGTCACTTTTAATACTATATAATGTGACATTGTATGGATCTACCATAATTTATTTAACTGATAATGGATTTTCAGATTGTTCTCCGTTTTCCCACTGATACCAACACAGCTGGATGCATTCTCCCTTCTTGTGGCCATAATTACTTCTTTAGGATAAATACCCAAGAGTGGTATTTTAGGGCCAAAGGGTGAGAGCATTTTTAAGGTCGTAACACATAATGTTAAATTACCTCCAGAAAAATTACACCAATTTCTGTTTCCACCACAGGACATGTTTGGAAGACTATTCCTAACTCAGCAGCCCTGTTTTAAATACTGCTTTCCAGCCCTAGAGTGACACTCTTAGCCTTGCAGCTGCAGTTCCCAGCTTGCACAGTGAGGCCTGGGCGCTTACTCTTATTCCATATGTTCCCTCCTGACTTGACTGCGGGCACATGTTGGCCCCAGCTTCTGTTGAGCACCAGGGAGAAAATTCCCAGGAGACGTGTTGAGAGGCAGCAATGATGAGTGTGCACAAACGTTCAACAGTGGGTAGAATCTGTTTAAATTGAAAAAATGGCATATTTTTATTCTAAAGAATATTTCAAAATAGGAAAAAAGGCTGGGCACTGTGGCTCACACCTGTAATCCCGGCACTTTGGAAGGCCAAGGTGGGTGGATCACCTGAGGTCAGGACTTTGAGACTAGCCTGGCCAACATGGCAAAACCCCGTCTCTACTAAAAAATACAAAAATTAGCCCAGCATGGTGGCACATGCCTGTAATCCCAGCTACTCGGGAGGCTGAGGCAGGAGAGTCGCTTGAACCCAGGAGGCGGAGCTTGCAGTGAGCCAAGATTGCACCAATGCACTCCAGCCTGGGCGACAGAGTGAGACTCCATCTCAAAAAAAAAGAAAAAAGAAAAAAGGGGGAAAAAAAAAACCTATCCGGCTGGGCACGGTGGCTCACACCTGTAATCCCAGCACTTTGGGAGGCCAAGGTGGGTGGATCACCTGAGGTCAGGAGTTTGATACCAGCCTGGCCAACATGGTGAAACTCCCTCTCTACTAAAAGCACAAAAATTAGCCAGGTATGGTGGCATGCACCTATAATCCCAGCTACTCAGGAGGCTGAGTCAGGAGAATCACTTGAACCGAGAAGGAGGTGGCTGCAGTGAGACGAGATCCAGTCATTGCACTCCAACCTGGGCGACAAGAGCAAAACTCCATCTCAAAAAAAAAAAAAAAACTATCTTTCCACTCCAGCATAACTATTTTCATTTTTTAAAATATATTCCTTTCCAAATGTTGGCCACAAGCACATGTTTGTGTGTGTATATGTAGATATACGTACATATGTATATGCTTTTATGTATGCATATATCCATAAATGTATATTTATAGCTATGTATATTATACACATATACACGTGTATATAGATATATACACATACACATATATATAGCTATACAATCTTAACTATGATTTTCAATGCATGCAAACTATTCATTATGTGTATATACCATAACTTCTTAAAGCAGTGGTTATTCAACTATGGTTGGTCCAAAACTAGGGATTTGCAAGGAGAAACTCTAGCATCACCAAGGAGAAGAAAAGAAGTCGTGCGTAGGCTGCAGTTAGGACTCCAGAATCCTCACTTTAACCAGAGCAGTTGTACTTTTTTCATGAGTTTTAACTATCAGCTTTTAGAACAAAGGATTTCCATGCTTAATATTTAAAAGTTTGAAAAATGCTGATCTAAACCATCCTCTTGTTATTGGACATAGTGTTTTCCAGGGTTTTTAAAAATCATAGTATATTACACAGTAACATCTTTGTACATGTAGTGTAGTATGTATGTGTGTGAGACTATAGACTATTTCTTTCTAAAAAAAATCCCAGGAGAATACAGTATTCATTGAATGAGTCTGACATCTATATGATGCTTACGGTATAGCTCTGCATTGCTCACCAAGACAATGGAGATGGTGTACAATGTCACCAGGGCATAAGAACAACTTGTTTGATCACAACTTTTCTAGCATTATATTTTGCCATTAAAGGGGAGAGGGATAGCAAATGTTCTTACAACCCTCATTGATGCCAGGTGGTGGGCCGGTAGTTCTGATCAGAAGAGTAAACCTGGATTTGCCTCTGATGGTGACCACACCATGTCAGTGGGTCACAGTGGGTCAGTGCCACATCAGGATCTTTTTTTGAGGCTGTAAGTCTGGGTAAAACTTAGTTAACAAGGCCCGAAAGCCCAAAATTGAAACCTTCTGGAAGGCTAGGAGTTCAGAGCAGTTCAGCTTCTGTTTGTGGTGATGGTGAGCTGCTGTTCATAATCAGTAGAAAACCTTCTTTGAAGTAGCAAGTGATAACCAGAAACCCTAATGAGTTACAAAGGAATGTCTGAATCATTCTCTTTTCTTGGTGATTTCTCAAAGCTTCTGCTAAATCAGACTCACTGATCCCAGGGAAGACAGAATGACATCCTAATAATGGGCCTAGTGCATGCGAAGTACACAAAATAGGCATTTTTTTATTATTCCCTTAAATGCCCCCTGTAATGAAGAGCTGTGAAGCTGGTAGGACTGTGAAGGCAGGCAAAATATCTGGTGAATCTTCCCTTTGATGAGAAAGAAAGGGAAGAAAGCTGGCATGTTTTAGTTGCCTAGGTGCCAGGTAATTTCACATAAGGTATGATTAAAAAAAAAAAAAAAAATCAGCCATTCCTGGGCACCTGCTGTGTTCCAGGAGCATCAGAGAGAAAACTCCCAGGACACATGTTGAGAGGCAGGAATGATAGGGGCACACAAATGTTCAACAGTGGCTAGAATTTGTTTTAATTGAAAAGATGGCAGATTTTTATTCTAAATATTTGGAAATAGGAAAAAAATTAAGACTATCCACTCTAGTGTAACTATTTTCATTTTTTTTTAATGAAGCCTTTTGGGGAATCTTTACAACCTGTACGTCCACATAGGTTCTGTTACCTCCATTTGTAAAGATGAGCAAATTAAGGCTCAGAGGCCTTTGGTGGCCTACCCTACGCAAGGCCATGTAGCCAGTAAATAAGTGGTAGATGATAAAGTTAGAATTCAGGCTCCAGTCTGCCTGACCCTCTGTGCACCTCACTGAGTCTTCTTCTCCTCATCTAGTGAGAAAACTCCAACCCAGTGTGACCCAGCCTTCTCTGGTGTAAATGGCTTGACTTTGAGCACATGACTCAGCAGCTTTGGCAGCCCCCTGGCTCAGTAACATCCCGTCCCAGCTGCTCCTTAAAGGGCATTGCCTACAGTGACCATAGTGACACTCAAGCAAGTAACATCGCCCTTTGAATGTCTCTCTCATGCCTTCTTCCAGGGATCTTAAAGCCCTGAACCAAGGAAGAGACCTAGTGTTCCTGACTCAGTGTTTATTTATTAAGGACGTGCTTTGTGTGCCATCT